>NW_026555325.1:5468333-6835416 GCF_021234165.1 Pteronotus mesoamericanus
GTTAGATAACTTAATTTATAAATGTGTGTGAGCTCTGACTGCTCCAGTGGTAGGCTGTCCCTTATGTTTCTTACTCTCCTTGGGCTTCCCAACTCCCTGAGACATAAAAATATTAAAATTAGGCCAGTTATTCACCCTACAATGACCTCAAAGTGTTCAAGTGAAAGGAAGAGTCACATATAATTTAATCAAAAGCTAGAATGACTACACTGGTGAAAAAGGCATGTTGAAAGCGTATACAGGCCAAAAGTTCCATGTTTTGTGCCAAACAGCCAAGTTATGAATGCAAAGGAAAAGTTCTTGAAGAAAGTTATAGTACTTCCCCTTCAGTGAACATACAAATAATAAGAAAGTGAAATAGCCATCATTCCTGAATCTGCTCCTGATAAACATGCTGTGAAGATTATCGAAATGACAAAAAGGATTTAGAATATTATATAAACTTAGTTGATAAAACAGTGACAGTTGATAAAACTGTTTAGAAGGATTAACTCCGACTTTGAATGTTCTACGATGGGTAAAATGCTATCAAACAGTATATGTGCTGCAGAGAAATCACTTGTGAGAGGAAGAATCAATTGATGTGACAAACTTCATTGTACTCCTACTTAGGAAAAAGGACTCATGGACATGGAAAACAGCGTGGTGATTGCTGGGGGGAGGGGGTAAAAGGGACTAAATGGTAATGGACAAAATATAATAAAGATCATATATTAAAAAAATAAAATAAAATAAAATAAAAACTTTTAAAAAAGAAAAAAAGAAATTGCTACAGCCACCTGAACCTTCAGCAACCACACCACCCTGATCAGGCAACTTGAGGAAAGACTCTCCACCAGCAAAATGATTACAAGTCTTGAGGCCTCAGATGATTGCCTGCCTTTTTTGACAATAAAATATTTTTTTTTTAATTTAGGTATATACATTGCTGCTTTAGACATAATTCTATTACCCACTTTGTAGACTACCCACTTAGAAGCATAGGGAAAATATAATTTTTATAGGCACCGATAAACCAAAAAAATTAGTGTGACTCACTATACAGCAATATATGTTTTATTGTGATTGTCTGGAACCAAACCTGCAATATCATGGAGATATGCCTGTATAGAAAAGAACTATTTGTGGGAGAATAATTTCAATCCTAATTGAATGGGCCCTGTGGCCTTGTGTCTTGAATTGTCTGCATCGACCAAGCTATCCTTTATAAGCAGAGACATAGCAGATCTGATATTGTGACAAATACATAAGGCCCTTATACTTTAAAACACTGCACTTGAACACAGAAAATAATTGTAAAATAAAACAAATCACAGGAAGCAAATAATCAATAATGATAAAGCCCCTCATCTAGATAATCTTACAAGTCTGTTCGCTAATGTTAAGAAAAGAAGAAGAAAAAAATTCTCACAGAGATGTGCAATTTAAATGTGCTTCTGGAGTTAATGGAGCAGTGACTCTTCTCAGCTTTTAACAGGTCATAATTAATCAAACCCCAATCAATACAACACATCCTAACTATAGAACCACTGCACTTACCCATGATGGTTAGGGCTGTAGCTTTTGTTAATTCTTCTTTCATTGACTCTATTACTTCTAAATTACCGCCATCTAGGCTGCATCTATTTATGGTTCCATTTCCAGAACTGATCCAATAAAGCTTGTTTTCCATGTAGTCTATCGATAGACCTGTAATTAAATTATACATCTTAAACATAATGGTAGCCACTTAAGTAGTAATAGACACATTGCACTGGATTTGAGGGGAAAAATTATGTTGCAAACTCAGATTTTTGTCTTAAAATACAATGTCTAGCTAATGAGAAATATAGAGGGGTGGGCAAAAGTAAGTTAATAAAAATAAATAGTATAATAACAAATAAATATTTATACAAAAATAAAGTCTCTATTTTGCATACTTACAACTGTAAATCTACAATTTCTCACCCCATACATATTCTGTTTTAACTTTTTATGAAACAATATACTTTTATAAGGCATTATATAAGGCATTTTCTCTGTTGATTATCACAATGATCTTATGGCATTGAGTTCTACTTTATAGATAAGGAAAATAATACATAGAATAGTTAAAAATTCATCCTTAGATCGCAGGTGATCATTCCAGAAATTTTCTTGAAGGTTCTATTTCCAAAATGAGTGTCTGCCCTCTTATTACATCAGTTGGCTTCAGAAAGTTTTACTGTGTAATGCTCATTTGGGATACTAATTTGACTTATAAAATTTATAACCCCTCCTATATATATTCAGTAAAATTTACTTTTGGCAGATATACAATAGGCTTAAATTGGAGGATTCAACTTTTTTTTAAGTAAATCCAAAAGGAGAAGAATTTCAACAATTACTAATTTCACTGATATATGGAATTGAACTGGGCTCATTTACAGGCTGCCTAGACGATTAACCATTCAACAAGTGAACTAAGCCAAAATCACAATGTATCAATGTAGGTTATCTTTATTGTATTTTACAGACCATTTTATATGTTAGAGTGGTGTTTATGGTTATCAAACTTCTCAGTATATGTATGTTTTGATTGACAAGGGGTTTTAGCACAAATTTTTTTAAGTACTTGAGTGCTCAATAGGCTCAGGATCTACATTATAACAATAACCCTGTGTCTCCACTTTGATTGTTTGTAATCCACAACTACTTGTTGAAAAGTACATATGAACATACATATACTCAGGCATACAATACAAAAAACTGTTTCTGAAATCTCCCTCAGAAAATGAATTGAACAAACCACAGGAAAATCTTTTCTCTATTAAAAAAATCTAAGATTAAATAAAAAATGAAGGCAAGAAGGGAAAAAGATGGTGGGGAAGGAGGGGAGGGAAACAAATGAAGAGAATTACAATTCAATTGCATTGAGAGAGGATTAAGCACAGCTCAATATTCTCAATTGTTGATAGTCCTAGGCCAGAGAGTGAAATTGATTTATCAGACCACTTTTAATAAAGTAGAAATAACCCAACATCTATATAATATATCATGTATTAACTGATTTATTGGTAATAGAAGTCTGGAAGTTTCACCAGGAAAATCACAATGCATAAAATTAGATATTTTGAGGAAGACATTTTCAAGTTTTCTCCTTTCTTTTCTTTTCTTTTCTTCCTTTTGTTTCCTTTTTCCTTTCCTTTTTCCTTTCCCTTTCCTCCCTCCCTCCCTCCTTCCCTTCCTTTTTTCCTTCCTTCTCTTTTTCTTTAAGAACATTGTGGGTGATTGTGTTTAATCACAATGAAAAAATAATCAAATCATGACTATCACAGTCATATTCTACGGTCATATATTTTTATAGTCATTTTCAGATTAAAAATTTAATCACCATTTATTTTTTATGATAGAAATTTGGTTATTCTGCAGGTACCTTTGTGCATCTTTTCTAGTGTAAAAAATTCTGGTTTAAACCACTTAATTTCCAGAGGGAGTCTCCTTTACTTTCTGCTTAGTTGACTATCTAAAGCACATAATCCTATTTGTATTCAGCATCAAAGAATACCTTTACTGTATATTATTGATAATACAAAATATCAATATTAAAGACCCAAAATTTCTTTGCCAAATTTTCATCAAAAATTGAATTAACAAATACATTTATAAAGAATTTTATTTAGGAAAGTTATCTATCCTTCTTGGTATTTTAAATTTTATCTTTCAGTCAAGCCCAACCACCAGAGAACAATATACATTTTTATATAGCTGTGTTTTTATCCATCTCTGAATCTCTTGCTGAATTGAGCTTTGGCATTGTGCCCTTGGTTTAAATGAAGGATGCTATAAGACGTAGTCATAAGAAAAGCACTGTTATACTTCCCAGGACATAGTATCTGAAAGTTGTACATCACACAGTGACCTCTTTATATAAGGACCTATGGGAGAAATTTCTTTCAGGGCTCAGTGCCAGAAAAACCTATATATGGAAAATATAAAATTGTAACTGATCATATTTCTCTCTTTGCTCTAGCTACAAAGAAATTGAAGAATCTGATTATAAGCCATATCCACCAATTGTAAAAGAATTGCATTTATGCTACTAATTTTACTCCTGACTTCAGTAGAATAATCTATTATTGTCTTTAACCTTGATTTTTAATATCAGTATTATCCTAGCCTTCCTTAGGGAATGTATTTAAGATCCCGATACCCCTTTTTGGAAGGACAGTTCATTCTAACTGAATGTGTCTAACTTCAAATTAGTCCACAACTACAGAACTTTCTCATCTACCTAACACCCTGCAGTCTCTAGACTCTAACTTACCCTAAGTAAAGCAGTTATCATAGAGAGCTGGAAATTACAGTCAAATTTCCCAGAGTCTACTACTCAACACATTTGTTTCTGGATTATGAGTGCCTAGAGGGAAGGAGCTGTGTGAGTGAGCTTTTTATCTTCAGTGTCTAGCATGATGCCTAGAGCAAAACAAAAATAAAAACAAAAACACCAAATGAATGAATGGGTCAGTTAAATTATCTCATTACAAAAATTATAAGTTGTTTTAAAGGAGTTCTGCCTAGTAAAGTTAAATTACCTTCATAACATACTTTTTTTAAAAAAATATACTACTTATACCCAGACACTGTGAAAATAGAGAGGAATAAATCTACATTGTACAGCTTATATTTTTACATTAATACTAAGATTGAATGTTTTAGAATTAAAAGGTTTATAGTTCACAAGAAAAATACTTAAAGTTTCCATATTAACCTATATATGCATGTGATATGTCACCTAGTCACCTACACATATCATCTCTCCTAGAAAATATATCAGTTTAACCACTTAATGTTCTTGAGTGTGTTTATTCTCAAGTTTATAAAATAGAATTGAAATATTTTAAAAATCTTATGATGAATTCAAGAAACTGGTAATATGTTTTAAATTTCTAAGTATTAAGTATGTTTAGAATTATATATTTGTAAAGTTTATTAATATAAATGTTTTCAGATCATAAGATTTTTTGGTTTTACTATTATCATATAATTAGTTCTTTTTAAAAATCCTTACCCAAGGATATGTTCATTGATTTTAGAGAGAGAAGAAAGGAGAGAAAGTGAGAGAGAAACATTGATGTGAGAAATAATTGGTTGCCTCCCATATGTGCCCTGACTGGAGATTGAACCCACAACCTATGCCCTCATGAGAAATTGAACATGTTACCTTTTGGTGCATGGTATGATGCTCCAATCAACTGAACAACCTGGCCATGGTCTACTTAGGTCTGAATGACACTGAAAATTTAATTAGTACCCAGTTATTAGAATAATATCTGAATCAGATTTTTGTTGCACTAGAGATGACTCACTAAGCAGTGGATTAATAGTAATTTTGATGCAGTTGAAACTACTGAATGATTTTAGAATGCTAATCAATAGAAAACAAATAAAATATGAGCATGTTGATAAAAATGTCCTGGAACCTATGCAAAAAAATATAATTGTATCTGTATAGAAGATACTTAGAGTGGATAACTGACATAAAAAAAAATATTCAAAAGGGCTGCAAGATCTTTCTGAAAAATATACAACTAGTAATATGGTCTTAATTCTGCAAAAATTAATTAAGATGTCTGCTTATCAAAAGAGGAAACCCAGATTCAATAATATAATAGATATAGCAAAGGAAAATAATTTAAATAGAAAAATCTTTATGAATAGAATAATCTGTTTATCTCTTATTACTGTAATAATGCAGTTATTTTATATGCTTTGATTCCAACACTTTTTAATTTAAGCCAAAAGTTTCCCTAAAGTTCTTATTTTATTTGAACATTTAGTTAACATAGGCTAATTTTTAAAATTGAGACAATGTAATTTGTTAAAATTATATAATTACTCTCATAATAGAAATAATTCACAATTGATAGGATACTTCTACATAATATTCTTAAACATATAATCTAAATATAGTATTCATATATTACTAAAAATTAAATCCATTTAAGATTTAAGTATTATTACAATTAAGACTGAAAAGTTTATTTTATTTGTCTAATTTCTTTTTTAAATGATTCAAAGTTAAATCAATGTAGTATGCAACATGGAATTAAAACTAAACATGGCATTAGAATTACACAGTATCTTTACTGAAGTAATGAATATAGAAATATATACATGATAAAATTTTATATTTATAAGTACACAAATACAGATGAGTACAAGTAAAACAAAATCTGAATAAGATTGGTGGGTTGTATAAGGTCAATATCTGGGTTGTAATATTTTACTATTCTTTTACATAATATTCCAATTGGGGAAAATTTGATAAAGTATACATTAGAGCATCTATATTAGTTTTTATAAAGGCAGGTGAATCTAAATTTATCTCAATAAACATATTATTTTAAAAAAGAAAGCCTACTATTTGACAACTAGCTGAGTATATGTAGTACCAGAATATACCACTCTAAAATATACTATTTTGGCTGAAGGGTTATTGTAAGCCAAAAACATTTGAGATATAGTATATGCCAAATAAAAGCACTGATCTTCCCCACTATTTACCTAAAAGCTGGTCTAGACTCTTTAACACTAGTCTAGACTGATCATCCCAGAGATGACACTGAAAAGAATCTACACAGCAGATGTTACTGAAACAACCCTTATCTTCCATTAGCTTACTTCAGTTTCATCTTCCACAGTTTGTTTCCCTTTACAGTCTAAAATATTTCCTCTGTCTTGTCACTTCTGTACAAATATATTGTTCTTTGTGAAGATGCTATATAAGCCTGAGTTCTAACCACTTCTTTGAGTTACTCATCAATGATCTTCTCCCATGTATATACAAGGTTACTTGTATTAATAAACACTGTTTTTCTTTTTCTAATTTGTCTTTTGTCAGTCTAATTTCTTGGGTCCCAGCCAAAGAACATAGGAAGATAGAGAAAAAAAGATTTTTGTTATTGTTTTTGTTCTTCCTCTTTTGCAAGTGTCTATACTGCCCTAATCTTAACTTCATCTATATTCTTCTTTCGAAATACCCTTCTTAATTCATTGTGCTTTAAGAAGTCATTAATACCACATAGAGTTACAGAGCTAGTCAACTCAGTTCCTGTTACTTATCATAAGCTAAGATTTCATTATCCATTTTCTAGCACATAAATAATTGTACCTAAGGAAATTTATCCTAACTGTCAAGTTTTTGGTAACTGGCAAAAATTATGTGCCTTGTGAGAACAGCACATTCAAATATGGAGGAAAACCAGGACAAGTAACAGATTATTTCTTGAGAAGAGATTTGTTCTAAAATATCATATAAAAAGCTTTAGTTCTTATAGTTTTATAATTTCCCAAAGCTATATTTGATTGCTTGATAGGTAAAAAAGAACAAAATATCTTTAAAAGCAAGGGAATGTGGCATTTTAATATTTTTAAAATTATAGTTCCTGTCAATATAATGTTAAACATTCCCTTATGTTAGATATATTTTTTCCTAGCCACACAGAAATATTCAGATTTCTAGACAAACCATATTTTTATTCTTATTATGCCTCTTTACCCTTTCTGCTAAGAATAAGGAAAACCCTCTCTCCTATCAGTTTTTTTAAAACTAAAGTATGTTTATCCTTAAAGATAGTTGAAATTTTAGAATAAATCCAATTTGATTAGAACTATTCTCTCTATTTTTCTTCCCCACAAAGAATTAGTTGTTTTCTCTACCTTTGTAGTACTTAAGTTAACATAATAGAGTCTTGAAGATAGTACTTATGAACAACATTGTTTTGGTTTTGCTTAACTCAACTAAAATTCTCACTAAATGATTTGCAGTTATCTGTGTCTTTTTCATTTACTAGTCCATGAGCTTCTTGTAAACAGGTCCTAAGTTTTATTTTCAGAATCTGGTACCTAATATACACTTCATAAATACTTTAATAATTTTTATCAACACTTAACACTTGAAAGAATCAGTAAATGATCAGATGAAACAGTGTAATAAATTTAAATTATCTGTGTACATATGCATGTGTACTTTTAATATTGCTTTGTCAATTCCTCTGGTCTTTTATTTTATTTTATATTTTTTAGGAGAGAGTGTGAATGCAGTCCCCCACTACCACATAGTATGCAGTTGAGTTTCCCACATTTGGGGAAATCACAGGGGTCAGTACATCCAGAGTGCAATGGACAAGCCTCGACCTGGGAAAACTACCTTCACGATCATGGTATCTCCCTTGCCAGGTAAGTATCCTCCTCTGGTCTTTTAAAAACTTATTGTTAACATTTCTTTTGGGTTGTACAGCCTTGTATATTTATTGTGCTTCATATATAATAAAAGTGATTGTGGTGAATAATGCATATGTATAAATAATATAACTGCATTATTAAGCAAGAAAACACACCCAAGGATTTTTTTTTAATCTTATATTTTTAAATGAGGACCTTTGAATTCTTTCGATGTGGTGAAAAGTGCTTACGAATGCTATCCATGCAGAGATTTCAAAATCTGTATTGCATAGCATATGTGTTAAAATTATTAAATGATAAAAAATGTTTTGTAGCTTTCAAGAAGGTGTACTTGAAGGTTGAATAAACAAATGATTTTTAGTTATGATTGCATTAAAAATAAAGGGAAAACATCCAGGAAATAAAATATATAGGACAGAAGATTCTTAAGAAAAACCATGTAAGGTAATACTGATTGACAGGCCACATTGCTTTATGAGGCTTAAAGGATAAAATTCATAATATGTAAACATTTTAAACATGAAAATGGCTTTAAGTAGTCAATTAAAATCCTCTGTTACGCAAACTCCTCTAAGCACTTAATGTATTCAAGACTAAGCAATAAATCTTAATTGCGAATATTTAGTTCAACAATGAATAACTGGAAGGTTGATTTGTATTTAACAGGAACAAAATTATTCAGCACAAACTGCCTGAAGGCTGTAACTCCTTAGTCTTCAGTGATACACACTCAAAAAATGCCAAATAGGGTGTTTTGATAAGATTATAATGCACTTTTATTTCAAGTATAGCACACATATGGATTTATAACAAAAAGAAGCAACAGAAATCCAGTGAATTAAAATACAAAAGCAATTTCAAAAACTGGAAACCTTATATATCAGTGACAATGCTTTTTAAATCTAGCATTTAAAGATTCAGAAATAATTTTTGTGAGGCAAAATAATTAGCACGGAGGTAAAATTGCTTCTTGCATACTCCTGGCTGCTTGGAAAAGCTGACTTTTATGTCCTAATTGAGCCCATATTTCTCAGAAGTTCCCAAGCTCTAGATTTTTCTTTCCTACTTTCTATGCTTGAAAGAGTACCAGTTTTATTCCCTGATCTTGGTGTGAGGTCAGGTAATTATTATATGATATTAGCCTCAGTGGGAAGAACATAATTGTTAAGATTTACTATGGTTTTGTAAACAGATAAAATTAGACTTGAATCTCTACTCCACTGTCCATCACAGGCAACTGACTTCTTTCAATAAACCTCAGTTTCTGAATTCACGAAAGAAGTATAAGCCTTCAACAAATGATTACTAAGAAATGATTAATGCAAAGCATTTTGCAAGTGCTCAACATTGCTAAATGCTTAAAAACTAGTTACTATAATCATGCTATTTTTGTTGCCAAAGTGATGATGGTTCTATGGTATAGTACATTCCAGGCTAAGTGCATGCAAGCACAAAAGTGTAGCTTTAGGTTCCATAAAGGGTGACAGAAAGGGTGATTGTTTTGAGTTGAAATTTCCCACCCTCACCAGACAGAATACTGTGTTTTCTCCAGGCATACTGGAAAAAATTAATTTATAATCTGACAGTTAATATTCATGAAGAGAAAATCATCTGAACAGCAGCTCACCCTATCCTAATCACCTAATTTTCTTCACAGAAATGGTTTAGACAATGCAGTGAACAGGAGTTTATGCCAGATTACCTTTCCAGACTCATCATGAAAATATAATCCCAATAATTTCCTGTAGTAATAAATATTAGTGAAATTCAATGAGTAAACAATACAGGAATAAATACCCCTATGGATATAAGTATTTCATGGGTACAACCATCATATGTGACAACAATAACAACAAAAAAGTTTAGTATTTATTTTCTTCATATATTCATATGTGCATTAACAGTATTGGAAAATTCCATTTTAGAAATCATCCCAGGGGAATAGTTTCACATGAGTCTTGTAAAGTGAGATTACAATGATATGCATCCTTGAGATTATTTCAATTTATATCAAGTGTTTCCTTAAGAGTTTTAGCCTTTAAGCTACTATATATAGCAGTTTAAATTTATATATAAAACCAAGAAAAAACATTTTGTCCACTTATTAGCATTACAGCTCAAAGTTATTCATTGAGGAAAATACAGCAAAAAATTTTTAAAAAAGAAAAGACAATAAACCAAGCTGCTTAAATATTTTGTGTTAATAGTAATCAATATGTTATTTAATATATTTTTAAAAATGGTTTCAAGCACAAAAAGGGGAATACTATAAATTATATTAATAGTTATTATGAAACATAGTTATAAATCAGTGCATCATCTTAATTCTACTCCTTCCCTCACAAATAATGAACTTAAACTCACTGGACACAGATAGGACTTTCCTGTTATAAACTCATTCATGGTAATATTTTTTATAGTTAACTTACAGGTAAGATTTTTTCCTAGATTATTAAGATAAATCAAAAATTACAAAAATAGAATGAAAAGGGGCTACTGTAAAAAGATTTTGGTTTTATATTTATACCTTGTGACAAAAGGACTTGTCACTAAGTCTATAACTTGAGTGATGCTATTTTTGCCTATGCTTTTTTTATGTGAGAAAATTCTGTGCTAATGAGAGCCAAATGGCCCCAAAGTTAGAGCAATGCGGGTGGGAAACAGCAAGTGGAACACGTGGAAAAGCCAACTTAGAAACCAAATATTTCCAACTTTTCTGCTCTAGCTAGCCAGGCATTTCTTTATAAACAACCCACTTTATACATACTTTGTAATCCACACTTTGAGAAAATGATGCTATAAATATAAATATGAGAGCACTTTAATTTGTTTTGTACACATCAAATACATTGAATGGAATGCATCATGAATCTATAACCAGATCACAAAGTATTCACTTCTTTCAGATAGAAATTCCTGTCAATTAAGATATAGGAATAAATCTTGGTTTTATTCATTCCTGTAAGAGCCTCTTGTTATGTGATAAGGAATAGTATTCACTTAATGAAAAAAATTAATTGAAGATCTGCTTTAAGTCCCACATTGAACTTTGTTTGAACTTTGAACTGATAAATAAAATAAAACAAGTATGGTCCCTAACTTTGCAGTATTTCCTTTCTACCTGGTAACCAGTTGTTAATCAAGCATTCAAAAAACAAATGGAAAATTAAAATAAAGATAAGAGCAAAAATGTTAAATAATAGTACTAAAAGTGTCTAAGAGACTTCAGCCTAATCAGGGAGGTCAGGGAAATCTTTGAGGAAATAATACTTGAGTTGAAATCTGGTAAATAGGTGGGTAACTAAGAGGAGATAAGAGATATTTCTGGGGAAAGGGATGCCTTGTAAAAACTATACTGATAGGGAAAGGAGATTGGCAAATTGAGAGACTCAAATAAAGGAAATATGAGTGGAATGAATAATTTTAAGTTCCAATGCAATTCCTTTTGGATTATATACTCTTTTGGGAGAGGGACTTTATCTCCCTTATTCACCTCTTTTTCAATTAGCTAGGATATTGTAGGAACTCATTTGTTCTCTTTTTTCTTTTGTTCAAGATTCCTACATACATACAAACCAGCATGTGGATCTTTGCCACATGTCTCTGCCTCTCAGTATGTTAACACTGCAAGGCAAGTATTATATAAAAAGTCATCTCCATGTCAACCACAGTGCTTAGCATAACACATTAACAGTAACCACTTAACACATGGGTTTTTTGATTTAAGAAAGAAGATTGATTATGGAGTTGTTTTCTTTTCTCTCTCTCTCTCTCTCTAAATAATTATAGGTAAATATTTCTACAACCATCAAAACATTCTCAAACATTATTTTTTCTCCTCCTAGATTAAAAATAACATGTTATCATATTTTATATAATAATCTATATCAAAGTTAACATGGTTCAAATCTTGTGATGTCAGGGTGTCAGCATGGGTAGGCTATAGTCCCCAGTTATTTAATTAATTACTAATCTATGTGTTGCTCTGAAGGTATTTTGGAGATGTGATTATCATCTGCAATCGATGACTTTAACTATAGGAAACTATTATCCTAAATTATCTGATGTGTCTAATTCAATCAGTCAAAAACCTTAAGAACAGAATTGATGTTTCATGTGGAATAAGAAATTCTTAATTTGGAGTGGAAGTTAAGGATGGTGAATGTTAGCAAGAGAGGTGTTAGAGGTCTACCAACATAGAAACCTAACTCATTGTAGAGAGGTGGGGACAATTGGGCAGGGGAAGACTTCATCAGCTGACTTTCTTCCTTTATCTAAAATAAAGATATCTGTGACACAAGTGTGGTAGAATATAGCAGACTGGGGATTTGCAACGGAGCATTCAGATTTTGAAAACATAAATGATCAAATGATTTGCATATTTATATATGGACAACACAGGCTCTCGTGCAGCATTGCGAAGACCATGGATCGCAGCACCGAAGTAACATGATCAGTGAGATAAAAGTAGAGAGTTGCCAGGAAGAACATGCAATTAACACCTGTTTCTAAACCAGTCAAGAACGACAGTGGCAAGGTAAGGGCCCAGGTAACTTTTTGTCCTGAGGACTATACTGGGAAAGTTTGAGATTAGAACCCAGGTGCTTCAAACTTGTTTGCTTTTCAGTATTAGCAGCAAGATAATATAGAGTTAAATCCTTACAGGTGCATAAACATTTGCTTGCCTTGGAAACTCACCAGGTTGCATGTATTCCTCTGTTAGATTTCTATGAATTCTATTCCATTATTACTTTTCAATGAACTCATTTACACTTTTAATACTGCAGACAATCAAACCATTCATATGCTAGTCTATTAGACCCAATATACCTTCTTCCTACTACTAAAGTTTCTATTATTAAAGGCCAGATGTTCTCCTTATAACTTTTATTCATTCAATCCTCATGAGAACTTTATAAAATAGACATTTTGTCTTGATTTTACAGATGAGAAAAGCCAGCACCACAAGCTAACAATAACTTGCTCAAGGTCACTAAGTTACATTTACTTAATAAAATCTAAAGTGATTTAGTTTCCTGCACCCTTTAGGAGAAGGACAGTCTCAAATTTGTATCAGTAGACCAAATACAAAAACCTCATGCTCAAAAATCTGTTTCTTGAGTAACCTTCTAACTCAAAAGCCATACTTACTAATTTAATGTAGAGTTTATAATGAGGATTCTGATAAAATAGAACATCTTGCACAAATTAAATAGTAAAACTAGTCATTTTGAATTCATTTAAAAGTAATTTTCAAATACACTAAAATATAACATGGAGTAAACACCTAATATGTGTTATTAAATATTGAATCATCATCTATATACACTAAAAATATAATTTGCCATATAACACCCAAGGCACCAACTACAAAGTATAAATAGCAACACTAATTTCTTTCTTGTAAACTTTGCTTATATATAAGTTATTAGGATTTTTATTTGATTTATTTTGAGTAGGGAAATGGGAGATGGATATTTAGTACTAAAGAGGATAGAGTTTTCCTCATTATAGAAACATGCATGTAAACTAACATTTTGGTGTGACTTAAAGCTACCAAATTACAATATAAGAACTTTATTTGTTCGTATTATTTCTAGCATACTCATTTTTGCATACTACTTATCTTGAACAATTCCAGATAAATGTTAACTGAATTGGTTTAGTTCAAATTAAGGCTTTAGGATGGGTCCTAATCTTTAGAGTCCATTGTTTATTTTGTTCTATCATCTTCCACACAGAAATATTAGCATTTTATTTTGCCTTTCATTTCAACACTACTTTGAATTTCAATTGTGATTCAAATTTTAGAACAAATAGTCCAAGAAAAGAAGTTGTTAAAAATATCTTATATCAGAAATTTATACATAAAATATTTATTGCAAATATTGGTGATATTACACCTTTACTGAATCACTGCTATTAAAAATGAGCTCTTTCAAGAAAGTGTAATTCCATAGTTTTAAGCCAAAAAATGCTTAATAGCTTCATGGTGTATTAATTTTATCCCCAAATTAAAACTATACTACATATGCAATCGAAGCAAAATTTATTTTCTTTTGCATATTCTATTATTTATATATTTAATATAACATCAAAATTCAAGTTAATCATTGGATTATTTTTAAAAGGTATTCTGTGATTGCAAACAAGCAATTGAAAATTCTTTAAAAGAAATATTCAAAATTATGAAGGGAGTGATTATAGTTTGAAAAATATTATAACATATAAATATCAATGTGTAAGTATATAACATTATCTACTAAAGAAACTTTGTACTTGAGATTTTCAAAGATGTTATATGGGAATAAGTCAAAGCTTTCCTTTTGCACCATGGCATTTTAGCAAGTAATTCACAATGGTTGGAAAAGGCAGAGAAACAAAATAAACAAACACACCAAGAATAAATGAAAACCAAATAATTACTACTTAAATCTTTGTAACTGTTAATAAGGGCACAATTATGATAGGGAAAGTCTCAGTACATTATATTGCCACGGTAGCAACATATCAGCTATTCACCAGTGAAAATAAGATTAATTACATTATGTTTTAAGCAACTTCAGTGCTTAAGATATTGTAAAAATTCTGTTCTCAAAAGACTTATCTCCTTTTCCAGAAAAAGATTTTCTTCTTACCCCACATAAACCCAACAGATTTAATAAGTGATTATTTAATTTATATTATTAATCTGTAACATTTATTCTCAGACTCTAGATCAAAAATACTTTGTACAGCGCCTTAGGTACCTAAGGCTCTGCTGCTCACAAGGTAACAGGAATGCCAAGTCAAAGGAATATGGCCCGAATGAAAGAACAGATCAAAGCTACAAAAATAGAACTAAGGGATGAAGAGATAAACAACCTATCAGATGCACAGTTCAAAAAACCGGTAATCAAGATGTCATAGAAATGTTGAATATGATTGCAAAATGGAGGAAAAAGTAAAGGCTATGCAATAAATAAATAAAAAATATACAGGGAACCAACAATAAAGGGAAGAAAACCTGGGCTGGAATCAACCATTTGAAACAGAAGGAAGACATAAACATTCAAACAGAACAGAATGACAAAACAAGAATTCAAAAAAAAAAAATGAGGAAATACTTAGGAACCTCTGGGACAACTTTAAATATTCCAACATCTGAATCATAGGGGTGCCTGAAGGAGAAAAGGAAGAGCAAGAAATTGAAAAGTTATTCAAAACAATAATGAAGGAGAGAACGTCCTGAATCTGGTGAAAAAACAGACTTCCAGGAAGTCCCAGAAGCACAGAGAGTCCCAAAGAAGCTGGGTCCAAGGAAGAACACACCAAGGCACATCATAATTAAATTACCCAAGATTAAATATATGGAGAGAATCTTAAAAGCAGCAAGAGAAAAGGAGACAGTTACCCACAAAGGAGTCCCCATAAGATTATCAGCTGATTTCTTAAAAGAAAACTTACAGGCAAGAAGGGGCTAGCACAAAGTATTCAAAGTCATGAAAGGCAAGGACCTACGTCCAATATGACTCTATCCAGCAAAATTATCATTTAGAATGGAAGGGAAGAAAGAGTGCTTTCCAGAGAAAGTCAAGTTAAAGGAGTTCATCATCACTAAGCCTTTATTATATGAAATGTTAAAAGGACTTATCTAAGAAACAGAAGATCAAAAACTATGAACAGTAAAATGACAACAAACTCACAATTATCAACAACTGAATATAAAAAATAAAGCAACAAGAAAAATAAAGTACTTAGGAGTAAACCTAACCAAGGAGGTTAAACCTGTACTCAGAAAACTACACAACGCTGAAGAAAGATTAAGGAGGACACAAATAAATGGAAGCATCCACCATGTTCATGGATTGGAAGCATCATCAAAATGTACATACTACCAAAGCAATTTATAGATTCAACACAATCCCCATTAAAATACCAATGATATAGTTCACAGATATAGAACAAACATTTCAAAAATTTATATGGAACCATAAAGGACCCCAAATAGCTGCAGGAATTTTGAGAAAGAAGAACAAAGTAGGAGGAATCACAATACATCACCTCAAACTATATCACAAGGCCATTGTAATCAAAGCAGTCTGGTACCAGCATAAGGATACATAGATCAATACAACAGAATAGAGAGCCCAGAAATAAATCTATGTCTCTGTGGTCAATTAATATTCAACAAAGGGGGCAGAAACATAAATTGGTGTTAAAATTGCCTCTTCAACAAATGGTGTTGGGAGATCCGGACAACTACCTGCAAAAATATGAAATTCAACCACCAACTTATATCATACACAAAAATAAACTCAAGATGAATTAAACTCATCTTGAGTTTATTTTATTTAGGAACATTATGCCATGATTTATTCTTCCTTTAGTGTATTTTCAGGTATAAAAATGAGGGCACAAGGAAGTGATCGAATAAGAACTATCCTTCTGACTTTCTTTAAAACGGCACATTCATTTTTGTTTATGTTATGATTTACATTTCAAACATGACATGCATGGTTTATAAACTATAAAATAAAGGATCATAAAAACAGACACATAGATGACTGGAACAGAATAGAGAGCACAGAAATAAACCCATGTCTCTATGGTCAATTAATATTTGACAAAGGGGACAGGAGCCAAAAATGGAGTGAAAATAGCCTCTTCAACTAATGGCTTTGGAAGATCTGGAAAGCTACATGCAAAAAATGAAAACATGAAAATATGAAACTAGACCACCAACTTACACCATACACCAGAATAAATTCAAGGTGGATAAGACTTAAATATAAGTCATGACACTGCAGGAGTCCTAGAGGAAACTATAGGCAGTAAATTTCAGATATCCCATGCAGCAATATTTTCACTGATACATCCTCTAAGGCAAGGGATATAAAGGAAAGAATAAACAAATGAGACTACATCAAACTGAAAAGTTTTGGCATGGCTAAAGAAAACATCAACAAAATGAAAAGGGAACCGACCATATTGGAAAGCATATTTGCCAATGATACCTCAGACAAGGGTTTGATCTCCAAAATATTTAAAGAATCACGCAACTCAACACCAAGAAGATAAACATTCCAATCAAAAAATGGGCAAAGGACCTGAATGGGCACTTCTCCAAGGAGGACATACACAGGGACCAGAGAGGTATGAAAGAATGCTCAGCATCATTAGCCATCAAAGAGATGCAAATTAAAACCTCATTGAGATACCACTTCACACCAGTCAGAATGGCCATCATAAGCAAATCAACAAACAACAAGGCCTGGCAAGGTTGTGGAGAAAAGGGGACTCTAGCACACTGCTGTTCTGAAACACCAATTAAAAAGACCCTATGCACCCCAATGTTCATAGCAGCACAATATACAATAGCCAAGTATGGGAAGCAATCTAAGTGCCCAACAGTAAATGAGTGGATCAAAAAACTACAGTACATTTATACAATGGAATACAACACAGCAGAAAGAAAGAGCTACTACCCTTCAAGACAGCAAGGATGGAACTAGAGAGCATTTTAATAAGCAAAATAAGCCAAGTTGCACAAGAAATTACCATATGAACACACCTATAATTGGAGTCTAATCAACAAAATAAACAAGCAGGCACAATATAACCAGCAACACTGAAATAAAAAAGAAATGACAATAACCAGAGGGGAGAGGGGTAATGAGGGAAAAGAAGGCAAAAGGAACATGTATAAAGGACCTATGGACAAAACCAAAGTGGGGAAGGACTGAGGGTGGGGCAGGGAAAAGTGGTGGCAGGAAAATGGAGACAACTATACTTGAACAACAACAAAAAATAAATCTAAAAAATTATGAACAGTAAAATGACAACAAGCTCACAACTATCAACAACTGAACCTAAAATAAAAATAAAAACAAACTAAGCAAGCAACTAGAACAGGAACAGAATCACAGAAATGGAGAGCAGAGGGGAGGGGGGCAGAGAATGGGGGAAAACTTACAGGGAATAAGAAGCATAGACAGTAGTTACAAAATAGGGGGAGGTTAAGAATAGTATAGGAAATGGAGAAGCCAAAGCACTTATACGTATGGCCCATGGACATGAACTAAGGGGGTGTGGAAGGCTGTTGGGAGGGGGTACAGGGCAAAGAGCATAAAGGGGAGAAAAAATGTGACAACTCTAATAAAATAATCAATAAAACATATGTATATAAAAATACATTGTACAAATACAGCCTTGTCATATTAAGACTACAGTGATTATTACAAAAAAAAAGGAACTTACCAACTGGTTCTTTTTGATTCTGAAAGAGAATCTTGCTATTACTGCCATCCATGTTTGCCATGTTAATTGTGTTTCCATCTGTCCAGTACAGTTTCCTTAATTCAAAAAAAATATGGATTAAAAATTTTAGACGTATACTGGCTCATTGTTAGAAACATACATGAAAGAACAAAATTTACATCAAAGTAAATTGTTGGTTCAGGATTAATTCCTTTCAGGAAGGCCCTGAATTGTTGAGCCACTTGCTTAGAGAATCTTCACATTTGCCTGCTGAAGACTCTTGCTTTTTCCTGTAATTGAAGGATGGTTACCTCACTTTCATTTCCTCCTACATTCACACTTGAATATTTAACTATGACAACAGCAGATTATTTCCATTTAAAGTAATTCATCTGAAGAATCAAGATGGCAGAAGAGCGAATGGAAGTCACACTGACCTCCTCCCAGGACTAAACTAGGATTACAACTAAATTGTGGAAAAATCACCTGGAACAAACACCTGAAAAATAGCAAGACAGGAGCCTTATAACCTCAGACAGACAGAAGAATCAGCTTTAGCACAACCTAACTGGTAAAGAGTACGGTAGACTAGAGAAGGCGGGCGGGTGCCCATGAGTGGCAGCACCAGAAGAATATTGAAATGGCCAGTTCGATCCCCTTGATAAGAGCTGGCTCTAAACCGTAAGCAGGGATCTCAAGCCTACAGAACCAGGACCCAAAAAGGACACAGATAACAACCAGCTGCAAAAAGTGGCAAGGTTGTTCTCTGCCAGAGATGGGTGGCTGGAGATGCAAAGAGCCTTTTAAAGGGCCAATGCACAAGTTTTTATTTGCAGCCACTTACCCTAGTCTCTGGCAAAGGCAGGGGCAGAGTGGGCTGGAAACACCTGAGGAGAGACTAGGGAAGGAGGCTTTAGGGAGAGAATGGAGAGAGTAGCTTGTAGGAGCCCGGTGCTGACTTATTCCCCATATGGCAGCAGCCATCTTGTTCAAGCAGACCACTTCCCAGAGTGGCAGCAGCAGGGTGAAAGGACCCAATAACCCTGCCCCCAGGAGGAACTCTACCCCATCCTGTGGCATCTAAGCCTGACTGCTGAGTGCAGATTGACTAGATTAACAACTGAAGGAGACAGCCACAGACAGTAGGTTCCTGGAAGTCTTGAACAGACTGTCTAAGTTCAGACAGGGTCAACATCTGACCTCATCAAAGACACACCAAAAAGAAAAAACAGTGGTCTCCTACCATAGAAGTTTACACCACAAAGTCAGGAAATCAAGACAGATCAATTTAAGAAGCACAAGCAAAAGAGAAGAGTTTCACAAATAATGGGAAGACAAAGAAATACCATTCACTTGAAGGGAAAGGAGAAATCTCCAAAAAGAGAACTAAATGAAATAGAGACAGGAAAACTATCAGATATTGAGTTCAAAACAATGGTTCTAAGGAAGCTCAATGAGCTCAGCGAGCTCAGAGAAAATTACTAAGAACTACAGGGAAACCACAAGGAACTTACTGCAGACTATATCAGCATGAAAAAGGAGATAGAAACTATCAATAAGACACAAGAGGAAATGCAGAAAACAATTTCTGATTTGAAGAACACAGTAGAAGGAATCAAAAGCAGGTTAGATGAAGCAGAGGAATGAATCAGAAAGCTGGAGGACAAGGTAGAAAAAAGCTCCCAGAAAGAGCAAAAAAATGGAAAAAGACTCAGAAAGAATGAAGCAGCATTGAAGGAAATGCTGGACAACATGTAAAGTATAAGACCTCATACTTTTAAGACAGATATCAGAAGGAGAAGAGGAGGAAGGGGTAGAAAACTTGTTTGAAAGAGTAATGATGGAAAACTTCCCTAATTTGAGGAGAGAAAAAGTCACACAAGTCCAGGCAGCACAGAGGGTCCCATTCAAGAGGAACCCAATGAGGCCCACTCCAAGACACATCATCATTAAAATGGCAAATATCAAAGACAAACAGAGAATCCTAAAGGCAACAAGGGAGAAACAGGTAGTAACATATAAGGGAACCCTGATATGGCTAGCAGCTGACTTCTCAACAGAGACACTACAAGCCAGATGGGAATGGCAACAAATATCCCAAGTAATGAGAAGCAAAGGCCTGTAACTAAGACTGCTCTACCCAGCAAGGCTCTCAATAAAAATAGAAGGTGAAATAAGGAGTTTCCCAGACAAAAGAAGGCTAAAATAATGCACCTGCACCAAACAAGCATTGCAAAATATGCTAAAAGCACTGCTTTAAAAAGGTGAAAAAGAGTCTATGAATACCCAGTTCCTTTCACAGTCACCAATACTTGATATTACCAATGTTTTTAATGCTTATTAATCTGATTGTAACAATGATGTATTATTTTAATTATTTGTTGAAACTAAACCTGGTTTTGTATATTTCTTGTCTATTTATTTTTACAAAGCTTTAAATGACACTTTGATATTCTCTATCCACTTTTTGATTAAATATTTGTAGAATTTTTTCCCTAAAAAAAAACCCCAAAACTATTAACCCTTTTTTAGATGTATTGCAAATACTTCCCTATTCTATTACTTGCCCTTTCACTTTTTCCATATGTATATCACTGCATAGCCTTAAATGTTTAATATAGTCATATTGTCAATATTTTACTTTATAGCTTCTAGGTTTGAATATTTTACTTCAGGAAAAGAAAAATATTATTTTATATTTTCTCCTAAAACTCCTCAGATTCTACATATCGATGTTTAACTCACCTGAATATTTTTTGAATAATGTGTGAAATAGGGGTCTCGATTTGTTTCATTTCATCTAATAGTGATCTATGCACCTTATTTGTTGAATAAGCATTATATCCCCCATTGATTTGAAACGTCAATTTGATCATCTATTACATTGTTAGATATATACATTTGTTTCTAGAATGCTCATTTTATTTCATTGTTCTACTAGATTATTTCTGTGCTGGTGTCATGTTGTTTTAATTGCTGAAACTTTATAATGGATTTGAAGTTTTAAATAATAATTTTATAATGGGTTTTGACATTTAAAAAATAAATAAATAAAATCAATCTGAATTTCAAAAGAGAAAGAAAGAAGTAACTCCTACCTTTTGCAACAACATGGAAGGAACTGGAGAATGTTGTGCTAAGTGAAATAACCCAGTCGGTGAAAGACAAATACTATATGATATCACCTATAAGTGGAATCTATTTAACAAACTAAACTAACAAATAAAATAAACCACAGGCAAGGAAACATAGAGCAGACTGAAAGTGACCAGAAGGGAAAGGGAAGGAGGAAAATGGTTGAAAGAAGGAGAAGGGACTAGACAAAGAACATATATGAATGACCCATATACTTGAAAAAGAGTGGGAATTGACTATGGGAGCCAGGGTGAGGGCAGGGTGGGATGGGAGGAAGAGGGCAAAGGAGGGAAAATTGAGACAACTGTAATAGAATAAACATGATTTAAAAATTAAAAAAAATGATATAGTACTTCATCAAAAATGAACTTTCTTGTCTTGGAAAAACCAGACATCGTAGAAACAAAATCATTTCCACCATTCCCCTTGAAAGTGCCAAGGATGCTTATGGATTGGAAGAATTAATATCATCAAAATGTCCATACTACCCAAAGCAATTTATAGATTCAATGCAATCCCTAATAAGATACCAATGACATATTTCACAGAAATAGACAGACATTTCAAAAAATTATATGGAACCATAAATGACCCCGAATAGCCGCAGCAATTTTGAGAAAGAAAAATAAAGTAGGAGGAGGGATCACAATACCAGACATCAAACTATACTACAAAGCCACTATACTCAAAACAATCTGGTACTGGCACAAGAACAGACCCATAGACCAGTGGAACAGAATAGAAAGCCTGTACATAAGCCCAGATCTATATGGGCATCTAATATTTGACAAAAGGGGCAGAAGCATAAAATGGAGCAATAATAGCCTCTTCAACAAATGGTGTTGGGAGAGATGGACGGCTACATGCAAAAAATTGAAATTGGATCATCAGCTGACACCATACACAAAAATAAACTCAACATGGATAAAAGACTTAAATATAAGTCACAACACCATCAAAGTCCTAGAGGGGAATATTGGCAGGAAACTCTCAGATATCCCACGCAGCAATTTTTTCATCGATATGTCTCCTAAAGCAAGGGACATAAAGGAAAGAATAAACAAGTGGGACCTCATCAAAATAAGAAGCTTCTGCACGGCTAAAGAAAACATCAGCAAAATGAAAAGGGAGCCAACCCTATGGGAAAATATATTTGCTAATGATACATCAGATAGAGGTTTGATCTCCAAGATATATAAAGAACTCACTCAACTCCACTCCAAGAAGACAAACGATCCAATCAAAAAATGGGCAAAGGACCTGGGCCGACACTTTTCTGAGGAAGAGATACAGAGGGCCCAGCGACATTTGAAAGGATGCTCAGCATCACTAGCTATCAGAGGAATGCAGATTAAAACCACAATGAGATACCAGTCAGAATGGCCATCATAAACAGATCAACAAACAATAGGTGCTGGCGAGGCTGTGGAGAAAAGGGAACACTAGTCCACTGTTGGTGGGAATGCAGACTGGTGCAGCCATTATGGAAAGCAGTGTGGAATTTCCTCAAAAAGCTGAAAATGGAACTGCCTTTTGATCCAGTGATTCCCCTGCTGGGACTATACTCTAAGAACCCCAAAACGCCAATTCAGAAGAACCTATGCACCTCTATGTTCATAGCAGCACAAGTTACAATAGCCAAGTGCTGGAAGCAACCTAAATGCACATCAGTAGATGATTGGATCAAAAAGTGATGGTACATAACACAATGGAATACTACGCAGCAGAAAGAAAAAAAGGAACTACTAAACTTCATGACAGCATGGATGGAACTCGAGAGCATTATACTAAGCGAAATAAGCCAGGGGGCGAAAGACAGATACCATATGATCTCACCTATAAGTGGAACCTAACCAACAATTCAAAGATGCAAGGAAAATAAGACCAGCAACACTGAAAGGAAAAGAAACCAACAGAGACAAGAGGGAAGGAGGGATGGGGGAAAGGGAGAAAAGGAGGGGAAGGGGAAAGGCAAGGAACATACAGCAAGGACTCATGGACAAAACCAAAGGGGAAGAGTTCAGGGAGGGAGGGGGCAGGGGAAAGTGGTGGGGGGAAGGCAAATGTATTTTAAAAAATTAATTAATTAATTAAAAAAAAAAAAAGAAAGTGCCAAGGAGAAAGAATTCTTTTTAGACCTAGAGAAGCTCCCTTTGTGGGTACATAATGACTATCCAGTAGATGGGATAATATAATCAATTTAGGATATCAACATGCAGTAAATATGTTATTAACAATTTGAGCTAAAAAATCAATTAATTTTCATGATATTTTAAAATTGTGAACTGTACTCCCTAAAAACATAAATATGTGAGATTTTATAATAATATATAACAGTCTGATTTTATGCAGATAAAAGTCTGTAACCAGGGATCCCTTATACAATGTCCATATTTACTCTTGCACTTCTGACTGCATAACTGATAAAACAAAGAATTTTGAAATTTTATTTTCAGGTACAGTTAACATTCAGTATTATTTTATATTAGTTTCAGGTGTACAAAAATGGTTATACAATTATGTAATTTACAAAGTGATACAATTTTGTTACATGAAATCAGAGCAAAGGTGTGTAAAATTTCTGAAAAATTTAAAAAATAATCATACTTTACCCCCTGACTGGGTGAGCTGTAAGACACTGTGGCTTATCGATTCCATGGATAATTGAGGTTTTCAAAGAGCCATCTAGTCGTGCCACATTAATTTGTGTTTCATCAAATTCTGAGCTGATCCAGTATAAATTACGTGAGACCCAATCCACTGCTAGCCCTCTGATGCTCTGAATATCTATAAAACAGGAAAGAGAAAATTAAAAGTAAATGAAGTTTCTCATTCTTTTGGCTTTTCAAGTAAGTTATTTTCTGTCTTGGGGAAATTTTAATTTACACTTTAATTTGTTAGCTAAAATTGTACAAGATTGTAATCTCATTCTCTTATCAGCCTTTCTTAAGGCATGAATAATCATTAATGTTTTACTGCTGAGCCATTTGAAACCTGTGGCAACAATTAGCATTGAAATTACATTAACAGTCAATGATTCACTAGTAAACACTTAGGAGCAGACACAAGCTGCAGTCCTATAGACCAAGGTGACAAAAATTCAAATTAGAGTAATAGCTTCTCTGGTTGGTAGTACATCTTTCTAGTTAGGAAGAAGTACTTGTGGACCGTCAACAAATGGGCTATTCTATGTTTTAAGTGCCAATTTGTTACTGAAATTAAATAAAACAATTCAACTTTCCTAAAAGAATAAACAGGTTTGAACATCTCTCAAAACAGATAATGAACAGAAATAGACTGAAATATGCACAAAATCTAAAATCCTTTTAACATTCCTCCAACGTGTATTCTACAGAAATTACTGAAATCTAATTAAATTTCCATTTGTTACAGCCAATATGAATATTAGAGTTGTTATTCCTTGAACATCCAATCAGGCATCTTTAAAAAAAATGATGGAATTTAGACTTAAATACAATTGCACATTTTAATTAAAGAAACAAATTAAAATAAAGTGTTAACAATGATAGATACTAGAAAATCCTTTTAGCATATTAACATATAAAGTAGGACAGTTTAGTTCCCAATCTGTGTCAGGCATGTGATGAGTCTAACCTGGTTTTGCCTTGATTTTGCAAAGTTTTAAACTTTTTTTAACATACAAGAATTTAGAGTTGTCTAGACCAGTATTACTCAAACTGACAAGACACCTGGAGACTGTTAAAAAAAGAAGATTGTAGTTCAGTAGTTTTGGGGAGGGCCTGAGACCCTGCAAGTTTAGGTAGCTCTCAGGTGCTGTTGCTACCTCTCCAAGGCAGCACTTCAGAACTAAATGCCCCCAGAGCCCAGAACAGTTGCGACATAGCTCCTGGAATTGCTACATCTTTCTGTTTATCATTTCCAAAAAATGGCACAAAGCTAGACTTTCACCTGAAAGTCAGGACTGCAGATTGTACACTTGCCAACTAGTTTAAAATTTAAAAAAGTAGGCCCTAGTCGGTCACTCAGTTGGTTAGAGCGTCATCTTTGTGCACCAGGTTGTGAGTTCCATCCTTCCTTGGGGCACATACAAGAATTAACCAGTGAATGCATACGTAAGTGGAACAGCATCGATGTTTCGCTCTCTCTTTCCCTTATCTTTTCTCTTAAAATCAATATTTTTTTTTAAGAGCAAAATAGGGCACGAGGACCTCGCAGTTCTGGGTCATCTATAAAGTGCTCCATCTCAGCTGATGAATCTCAACCAACCCAACTTTCCTGCTTAAAATCCTTTTATTATTTCTAAATAAATTTTAATGACAGTGTCCCTAAAATATATTTCTCATGTTTCTATCACTCCTCTGATCAACATCTTCTCATTCTACAAGTTATCTTTTGTCATTAATTTACTGGTACATTGGTGGATTTTGAAAATGAACTTCATTTCTAGATTCAAAACTAGAAATTTATTTTTATTTTTAGTTATCCTTATCCAGTTCTCCCTTGTCTCACATAACACAAATACCTCTGTAAAGCTAAATCAGTCATGTCTGAACTTAATTCTTTGTCTCTCCCAGGTTATTTATCTCTTCTTCTCATTCACCCTCAGAATCTAACCAGTGGCGGAAAGATAGATAGTTCTTCCAAAATGAGAAGACTTATCTTCATGTTTTAGGTTGTGTGCATATTTTTTGTCTTTAACCAAGTCACTTAAATTGTGTCCTTTTTACTAGAAAATCAGGCTAATTATAGATAATGCATATGATTGCTGTAAATATTTTATTAGATGATGTAGGTTTATGTACCTTAATGCAAGGTTGAGGGATAAATTGTCAATCCAAGGACTAGTATCTTCTGTATTTTTACCCTGGATTGCTTGGCATTGGCAAAAATAATGAAATTAGTTTATATTTCCTTTAATATACATGATTCCCAAAGGTTTTTGTTTTTCCTTTTGGCTGTCCCTGCTGTTCAAAATAGTTTTATTCATTTCTGATTAAGTCCTTATCATATGGCCTGGAATAATACATTGCATTGTTAAATTAAAAAACTGGCCACATGTAAGCTTTTACTAATTATTTAGTCCTTCTCAATTATATGGCTCATACTTTCCCAAATCTACTTCTATATTTAACATTGCAATAGCATCCAGTCTTTTTCCTCTTTCAAGAAATTAATTTAGTTGCTGCCAGGTTATTTTTCTGACTAGAGAACTCTAGATCATAACTTTTGTTTACCCTAAAGTATTCCAACCACTGAGAAAGTAATGTCTAAATCCCTTAACCAGGCTATTTATATAATCTGAATATAACTACCTTTCCACATTTATTTCTCACTATATTTAACAATTTCCTTACACTTCAGTCATATTGATATGTTTACAGATTCCGAGGCTTGTCTTATCCTTTCCAACCTATAATGAATTATCTGATCTCATACCGTGCCACATCTTCATTTGCCCAAATCTCATGCAAAATATACTAGGTGAAAGACAGTATTACTCTTCAACTATAAAAACCTAATAAAATCTCCTATATATCCCAGACAAAGATTATCTGTATCTACCTAATTCAACAGGATTATATCTGGCCAATGTCTTTCAATATAACTTGATAGTTATTTGCTGATACATTACTACTCTCACATATATTTCTTTAAGGCAGGCTCCTTGCTAATTTATTTTTATAGCTCCTAACCTCAAATGTATACAACATTGCCTTTAAACTAAATATAATTAATGAATTTATGAATAAATTCATAGCATTCACAATTAATAATTTTAAGATATTGTGAGCTGAACTAGAAATATCAGATGTAAGGTCTGTAAGTTTATTTTCAGTAGTGAATATCTGAACACACGCTCAGGCAATCTCAATTCTCATTCTCTATCCTTACTTTTTTTTTACTAATTAGATTGGATGGAGTTCCTCATTATCAACTTTATGTCTAAAATAGAACATAACTTCTTTTTTAACCATCCTTAATGCCCAATATACCTTCAGAGTGCCTTGTAAATTCACCAGAAGAATAGTAATGACATATATTTAATAATATTTTCCCTGATAAAAATATTGAAATAATAACTTCTGATTCATAATTCTTTTTTTCAAGTAAGTCAGACCACGAGCATGTTACTCAGGAAGTTTAATTTCCTATGTCCAGGGACTCTCTCCTTTTAAACTAGTAGGCAGATTAGATACTCTGAAAAATTCCTTTATTGCCACAAAATTCTCTGAGGCATGATAAATGATGACAAGATTATAACACAGAAAATCTCCATGTGCTGACACACCTTGATTCATTAGCTAAAACCGTAAAGGATGGCAAACAGGAATACAAAGGCTAGTGCAACCACGGGGACAAAAACGTGTAATGAGAATCTCAAGATGCATGGATTAGTAGTTTCTCAGTTCAGAAGATTCAGTCCTTAAATTCAGAGAGTAGGAGAGCTAAACAAGAAGAATCTCAGGTATTATCAGACGGGCCTAAATTACCACAACACGAGAGACACGAGAGTAGGGAGAGAAAATCTGCCTTCTTAAAAAAGAGAATATTTAAAATAAAAACAAAACTTAGTTTTCTCTGGGTACAAAAAAAAATATTTCTACACTCCAACAAGAGATATCTAATATATCAATAAGGAATCCACTGGCTGGGGAGAGGAGAAATCAAATTAAATTACTTCCTGGTTTAAAGTGACTTACTTTCCCTCCAGCAGAAGCATATTAAAATCTTTTATGGAAGAGATAAATTCCTCAATCCAGGCTCTCTGAGTTTTCAGAGATTCATTCTTTCTCAAGACAGATCAGAACAGAAAATTAAAATACACACAAAGAAATGAGACAAAGAGATATTGTGGAGAGAAAAATAAACAACACATTTAAAACTTCAAAAACTACATGTTTTTAAGTGATTATGTGTAAGATAAAGAAAAATGAATGGAATATTTTAAAGGAAAAATATGCTTTGAAATAATAAGCAAAGTGAAATGATTTATTTTTTAAATTTCTTATAAGGCATCAATGAGGACCAAAAATAACGTGAATAATTTTAAAAATGCAACATTAAAATTTTTATTAGGTGAATTAACTAGCAGCTCAGCTCAACTAGTGAACTATAAGACAAACTGAAGGAAGAAAACCAAAGCCAGTACAAAGGCAAAAAACGTTAAGTGAATTGTAGGTTAAAATGAAGAGTCTGGAACACGCAATCAGTTTCCAAAAGTGAGAATAGACTAGGTTAGAGAAAATGGTCAGGGATAATATTTGAGATATTTTTCCCCCTCCCAGACTGATGAAGGACATAACCTCATGGGAAGCACAAGACTCTAAGTGGCTAAGTAAAAAATGTTGTTTTGAGGAAAAATAAAACATGAAATGCAACTAAAGAGAAAAGAAGACACACACACAAGAAACACCTCAAAAGAATGACAACTAGACAGGCATGGGGATTCTCAATAGCAATGAATGTTGTAAAATGGCAAGATAATATCTGGGAAAGATTGAAAGGAAACTCTGAACTTGGAATTTGTAGTCAATGAAACAATTCTACATCTAACTACTACAATAAAAAAACAAATAATTTGTTTTTAAAATGGGCAAAGAACTTGAATATATATTTTTCCAAAAACAGATGTTGAAATAGCCAACATAAAAGGACACTCAGCATCACTAATCATTGGAAATGCAAATCAAAACCACAATTAGCTACCACCTCACACCCATTAGAATGACTACTATAAAACCAAACCAAAACAAAACAAAAAACAATACCTAAGAAAACAGCAAGTGCTAAGAGGGATTTGAAAAAATTGGAACACATATATAATTGGTGGGAATGTGAAATGGTACAGCTTCTGTAAGAGACCATATGGCAGTTCCTCAAAAACATTAAAAATAGAATTACCTAGTGATCCAGCAATTCCAATTTTAGCTAGATAGTCAAGCATTTCATAACAGTATTTTGGTCAATGAGGGACTGCACATATAAAGGCGGTCCCGTAAGTTTATAATGGAACAAAAATTCCCATCACCTAGAGACATTGTACCCATAGGTACTTCATAGCCATCTAATATAGTGGTGCAAAGTATTACTATTTTGCACTGGTTGCAGTCTGGCCAGAAATGCACGCGGGCACTCACTTGATTTCTGGTAAGCTTTCCAAGGACATCTCCCCTTTCTAAACCAATGTTACAACTGGACAGAACCCTTGGGTTCTTGTTACGATTGTAAGACACCCTTGGACAGTAGCTACTATCACACCTTAAAGTAAAAAAAAAAAAAAGTTTACTATTTATTTATAGGCTCAGCAATGTACAAAGCCCACCAGGAGGTACACAGTGAGGCTGGTAGGGAAGGCTCACACATGTACACTGGCCTGGGGCTCTATTTCCATTGGGGTTGTGGGTGGGACCTTGGGTTTTAAGGTCTCACTCTTTATTGGTGAATTTAAAACATAAGATTGAGAATTTGAAGCACAAGAAGACACACACACACACACACACACACACACGCAAAAGTAGCCTAAATGGCTTATTAGTTAGGGAACTCAACCAAGATTTCTAAAAGAAAAAGCCACAGTGCAAAGACATGGTCTGGCTCTTTATCTAGTTGTGTGACTGGCAATGTGTTTATTAAAGTAAGCTTTCCAGAAGTGGATGCCCCAATGCAGTGGATGCCTTAAAAAAATCAAAACTTAAGTCAGGCACTTGCATTACAAAAAGAAAAGCCAACTGTCAGTGCTCAAACTATAATGACATGTTTGTTGTGATAGTCTGGTGTACACAAAACTACTATGCTGTCAGTCCTGGAAAAGTATAGCACGTACAAATACAGTTGTAGCCTATACTATCTAGGTTTGTGTAAGTACATTTTTGACGTTTGCACAGGGTCAAAATCTTCTAATGACACATTTCTCAGAATGTATCCTCATGGTTAAGTGGCTCATGACTTGTATGTACAAAAGAATTGAAAGCAGAGTCTCAAAGAGATATATTTATACCTATGTTTATCACAGAACTTTTCACAATAGCCAAAAGAAAGAAATGACCCAAATGTTCATCAACAAATGAGGGTATAAACTAACTGTGATAAATACATACAGTGGAATTTTATTCAGAGTCAAAAATAAAGGAAGTTCTGACACATGCTACAATACAATGTGGATGAAACAAAGGTCATCCTAAGTGAAATAAGCCATTCACAAAAAGACAAATTTTTAATGACTCCACTTATATGAGATACCTAGAGTAGATGAATTAGACACAGAAAGTAGAATCATGGTTGCCAAGAGTTGGAGGGAGGAGGGAATTAGGAGTTGTTGTTTAATGAGTATGGAGTTTCAGTTTTGCCAGATGAAGACTTCAGGAGATTGGTTGCCCTGTATAGATGTACTTAACATTACAGAACTGTAGGGTTAAAAAGAGACAAGAAGATAAATTTTATGTTATGTGCATTTTACCACAAATTTAAAAATTATCTTTCAAAAGTGAAGGCTAACTATATTTTCAGGTTATAGAATTAAAGTGTTCTATAAATATTCATTCATTCAATATATTCATTCTTTCACCAATAAAGAATTATAAGTATTAAAAGAAGTAATTCAGAAAGAAGACAACCGGTCACAGAAGGAAGACCATAGATGAAAGTGGTGGGGATAAGCACATAAATTGGATATCATGGAGATAAATAGAATAATTGCCTGTCAGTTCTGTGTGAGTTTCATTTATTTTTCTATGAACTGAACCTGCCAACACCAGCATGTTTGGGGTGGGCACAAAGGCTTTTTGCTAAAAATCAGGCATGCCCTCAAAGGAGGAGGGGATCCCATGCTATACAGATTAATAAAGCATCCATAAATGCATGATCCAGCTTAAGAATTAGAACATTACGAATACTTTAGTAGTCTTCTATGCCTCAACCTCACTAATTTTCTACCTTTCCAGCTCTTCATTTTGTAAGTTTTAACAGATGGATATATCTCAAATCTATATTTTTTCCTAGAGAATGTAGGGGCAAATGGTTAACTTCATATGAGCTTATCTCTTAATGTCCTTAACCTATAATTATTTCTATCTTAGGGAAACAACTTGCTGATGATTTGGGGAAAAGTCTAAAGCAAGTCTCCTTTTATTCTCAACTGGATTGATGTCTCCAACATCTTTCCAATTATCTGGTCAATTCTATCTCCCTCAGTCGTCAAGTTTAATTATTTCTATTGCACAACTACCATACACTTGGCGTTTGTTACATCCTCATATCTCTCATTGTTCTAGTTTAATTTCTATTTCAGAATTAGAACATTTCTGTAACTTTCTAATTATATCTGTACCTATAGTTTGTGGCATAATCAATCTAACTTGTGGGTGTCCACCAGATTTACCTTCAAAAGAGTTTGAATCATCTATACCCATCTGTGAAAGTCTTCAGTGGTTTTCCATTGCCTCAAGGGGAAAAATAATAGTAACAGCTCCTTGCCCCTGTATAAGACCTTATGTGCTGCCATTATTTTAACCTTCTAGTTTACTCTTGTTCAAGGTCTAACTACCCCTGACTACTTCCTCCTCCTTGATATGTCTAGAGCTTTGTGCCTACTGATATCTCAACCTGGACTGATTTTACTCATTTCTCCCAAGGCCTAGATTGACTACAACCTCCTAAGTGAGAAGTTAATTCCATATAAGAACTCAGTGCTCCCTGTGAGAAGGGGTTAACACCTCTGTTAAACTTCTTATTTCATTTAGCCTTGCATTTAGTTAGTTCTTTAATTCATTCTTTCACCAAATATGAAGAATCTTGATGTTATAAACTGTCTCAGTTAAATAGCCATTTTGCAACCCATCCAATGTCACAGATATAGAATCCATAATATAGTGCAAAAGAAAAGCCTATGAAGTAAAATAAAATAGTATTTCTATTCTTCTAACTAAAAAAAATAAAGAATAAACATAAGAAGTATCTCTCATTTTTCACTCATTGCTATAGAGACACAGGTCTCAAGAAAATGGCATTTATAGGTGTCATTTTTGCCTGCCTTTTCTTTTCTTTTCTTAAAAATCATAGATGTTGACATTTTTCCACCAAAAGGCTTTCTGAGTGGAAATAAAAATTGAAAATTCTATTCAGAAATAGGCAAAACAACAGCTATTTCCCCTATGAACTTTCTACTTTAATCCAAGGCCCGCTTCCAAAATTTAGACTTCACTGTTATTATTGACCTGTTTTCATTTCTTTCATTTTCTCTGGGACAACTTTCACAATAGTTTTTATTTCCTAAGCATATTTATTACTGGGTACAATTAAATATGGTGTCTTGCAAAATTCAGGGAATGAATGACGTTTTAGTACTCACTAAAAAAATTATTGGCAGAAGTAGATAACAATGTCAAGTACTGATGGCTATTTATTTTGAAATAGGTCCAGTTAGATTCAAAGTTACCTTGAGAATTAAATTTTACAAAGTAGCAATGTGATCAAAAGATGTTTTAAATGGTTTATATTTTTGTAATTAAAAAAATTGTATGATTATATGATAATTTCCTAGCACATAAGAAAGCATCCTTTATAGAATAAACAGATACACTTCTAATTTATATTCATTTTCTTTTTTTTTTTAATTTAGCTCCTGCTTAATTTATCCTAACAGTTTAGTTCATTCAGGTAGTAGACGATTCTAGTACTAAAAATTAACTTTGCTCAAGCAACATTCCTTACCCAAAATAGAGTCCTTAATGTTCCAAAAATGAGTAATTTACAATTTGGCCTAGAAGAATCAGGCACATCAGAGGTCTTTTCTTACAAAAAAATGAGATTCTATTGACAATGGCTTGGAATTTCATAAAGCTATCAATTGACTAGGTAGTGTTCTTTTTAAGATAATTCCACAGTTCAATCGCCTCTTTGGAGTACTTGTATACTGCTCAGAATTGTACCTTAATTAATAAAAGACTGCCCCACAACCTCGCATGTATTTCTTGTAATTAGAATACTTCTTTTGTTCCTCTTATTATTAGTACTGACTTAAAAATCAACGACTTGCCCTATAAAGGCTGACATTATTTGGTTTCTATTTCTTTTTCTTTGGTTACATCAATTTGTACATCATATCCCTCCCATTCTGGGCTTCATACTACTCAGTCTACACCAGCCCACTTTCAATTACTTACTTACCCTATACAAGATATTCCAGTATTTGTTTAAATGACAAAATTAAATGCTTATTGACCTTAATGAGTGTATGTATTATTAACAAGAAAATATTATTTCTTATATTTTGGTTAAAAATTGTAAATAGAGTCTGCTAAATGTAATTCAGTCCTTGTTATTGTCTCAAAGATAAATTTGCTAGTACTTACCAATCTGTAATTAGAGACAAAGTTGTTCCTCAATTATTTTGAAGTAGAATGTCCATTACATTATAAAATTCACAGAGCCATTTGGAAAGTATTTTACATTTGTAATGAATGTTTGAACAAATTTTTCTTAGACTGTCAGTCTTGGGAGGCACATAATGCCCTTTAACTGGTCTCTTGAGGTTTTTAATTGTTATTACTCAGGCAGTGTTTTAAGACTAGTCTAACACTGATATCTAACCATTCCTTTCTGTAAAAAGTCTGTACAAAGAAGTAATCCTTGGGTTCATTTTTTTAAAAATCCATATTCAAGGACATGCTTATTGATTTTAGAGAGAGGGGAAGGGAGGGAGAAAGAGAGGAAGAGAAACATTGATTGGTTGTCTTTCATTTGCACCCCTACTAGGGACCAAAACCACAACCCAGGAATGTGGTTCCCTGACAGGGAATCAAACCCACAAACTTTTATTTTACAGGAGGATGCCCAGCCAACTGAGCCACATCAGTTAGGGCTGCATTAGTTTTTTTCCTTTTTTAGAAAAGATTTTCTCTTATGGCAAATTGGAAATAAATATTTGAACAAGCTTAAAACCAATTCATTCAAGTAGTTTTAAGAGTACTAACCTGAGTATTATGCTAAGTGAAATAAGCCAGGCAGTGAAAGACAAAAACCATATAATCTCACTTCTAAGTGGAACCTAATCAACAAAACAAAACAAGCAACCACAGTAGAACCAGAGACATGGAAATAAAGAATAAACTGACAGGGACCTGAGGGGAGTGGGGGGATAATGTGGGAAAGAAGGGGAAGGGTCAAGTCAGGGAACATGTATGAAGGACCCATGGACAAGGACAACGGGTTTGGGAGAGGACAGGGTATGGAAGGTGGGGGGTGGGTAGGACAGGGGAGAGTAATGGGGGGAAAATGGGGACAATTCTAATTGAACAATAAAAAAAAAAAACGTGTTAAAAGCAAAACAAGAGTGAGTACTAACCTGAGATGTATAAAGAGCTAGCATAAGTAAAAGAGTACTTTACTGGTCAAATACTCTTGGATATACTAGTGGTACTAAAGCCAGATTTTAGTGTTATGTGTGGTAACTCTTGAAAAACATTGTGATTTTTAAAAATGTACTTACTGATTTCATTAAGATATTGATCATTGCAAAAATGTGTGATTTTAAATTTTCAGTATGCTTCAAAGCATAAAAATTTGTAATATCTATATGAATTACTAATTAACCTTTTCTGAGTCCCTCTCCTATCTTTGGGGACATGAAATTGAAGAGAAACTGTTTTATTTTTCAGTCATGGAAAACAGCAGGTGCTCAAATACAGTTATAGCTCACCCAGAAATGACAATATATCAACATTGAAGCAAAGATTAGGATAATATAATACTAAATATTTAGAGTGTAACCACTGCATTTGCATGCATGTCTCACTTCAGCTATGTTTTCTTTTTTTAGGAAAATGTATTACAATTATTAATTAATTAATTAATTTTTAGAGAAGGGACGGGAGGGAGAAAGCGAAGGAGAGAAACGTCAATGCCTGGTTGCCTCCCATGTGCTCCAAACTGGGGACCTGGCCTGCAAGACAAGCATGTGCCCTGATTGGGAATGGAACCAACAACCTTAGCATACTGGCACTCAATCCATTGAGCCACACCAGCCAGGGCTAAAATTTATTATTTTTTAATAGTTAATTCAACACTTACTGAGAACCTATGATTCAGCCTGCAGAGTCAGGAGGGGGATAAGAACAGGCTCCCTATTTTAATTTTGTAGTTTAGTTTTGTGGAAATATATGCAAAAGGAAGCTGATAATAAGCTTCAGTCAGAGGGGAAAACCAGTCCTTCCCAATAACCTATTTTTTTTCATGCAAATATAATTATTCCCCATCAGCAAAAAGTAGTCTTTAAATCTGTTTACTTAGAAATCTCTAAAATTTAAGGAGATTTGTTCTGAAATGTTTTTTTCCTATGAAACTAAATTTCTAGTTGCCAGACTATGTGCAAAATAATTATAGCATTCCACAATTGTTACGACATATTATTAAATCTCTGAATAATCAATTCCAACTTCAACTAACAACATAGAATTAAATAGAAGAATACAAAAGAAACTTGTGATTATTACAAGTTGACTAATAAACATTTTTCAGGTTGTAACATGCAAATCTTTTACCTCTTGAAATAACAGTTTCTAGCCCCGTTCCATTAATAAAAGCCCGCTTAATGGTTTGTGTTTTAATATCCGTCCAGTATAAACGTTCTTCAGATGCATCAAAGTCTATCACAGTAACATCATCAATATCAGGGACTGTAAAGGCCGTGATAAAGTTAAAATATGGATTATCAATATCCACTCCTCTGATTTCAGAACGCCTTGCATAAAGAAGAAATTTTTTCATTTCTAGAAGAGAAATAGAAATAAGTGTTTTTGTCTTATAAGCTATGCAAGTTTGAAACAGTCTAAGAATTCTATAATATTACTTGATGATTTAATAGGCTTTTAACAACAGAACATCATAATCAAGATTTGATGGAAACATTAATGCAGAAATTAGTTATCTATTTTTAAATTAAAGTTCTTAATAGGAACAAATATAAAATGAGTTGTCATTTTTCTTTAATTAGAAACCCCAAGAAATTATCAGTAATTGGTTTGATTTTATGATTCCAAATTTCCTAAATGCACCAACTCTTCAATTGTCAAACAACCATATTTTTTGCTTTATACATAACTATAAAATGCATTTCATTAAATGATTTCTGAAGAAATCTAGAACTTTTTTCTATACTGTCATTGAATAAAAAATTAAACATCATTTAAAAAAATCCTGTTTAAGTTTTCCTTATCAATATTGTGGTTCAAATAATGTTCAAGCATGCTTTGTTGTAAATTTTTGTAAATCTGTAGTAACTAACACTGTGAGGCAGTGTATCATTCTTACTTCCACAAGTACCTATCTCTCACCGAGTTTGTGAAGGATCAATCGATTAAGTAGAGATAAGAGTCACAGATATTCTCTTTTTTTGTGGTTGGTCTGTTTGCTGTGGTAATTTAATATATGTTATAATTATATAAAATTAATTCAATTAAAATATGCATAAATTTCTGAATTAAAGTTTTGTGATGGCATTCATTCTGTCCTTAAAATTTCTTTGCAATTAAAAAAAAAATACTCAAAAATTAAAGTTAAACCAGGAAAATCCCACAGTATGATTTTCACTCACAAATTTTATTACCTTTTTTTATTTTAAATGTATTATTTAAACATTTTTACAAGTATTTAAAGTTTTATGTTGTACTTTACTCCCCCACCCCTTCAAGTTCATAATCCTCTACAAAATGATGTTACAGTGACTTCAAAGGAGCAGGAGGAGACTAAAGCTATTAAGTGCCCCTCGGTCATGCAGGTTACTTACATCATCATTTTCTGATAATGCACTTTCACTGACAAGTTTCCCCGTTTTGTAGAGATAAATTCTGCTAACACACCAAATAAGAAAGTTGCAAAAAAAATGAATAAGGTAATAAATAGCAAAGTGCAGTGTATCACATATTTGAGGAATTTGTCAGTCACCCCAAAAGTAGATGACTCATCAATAGTCTAGAAATAGACCACCTCAAATGCTTTTAAGGACATTAACAACCTCTCCTGCTTTACTTTGAGGAGAAGCTTAATGCTGATACAATTTGAATTTTCGATAAGAACTGTAAGAAATCTACCATAGCAGGTCTTCTTGTCTGAGGAAAGCTTCATCAGGTGGGGGCAGGCACAGGCAGCACCCCTGCTGTGGTCGATCAGACACATGTGAGAGCAGGGGCCTCGGCCGGCATTAGCTGCACAGGGATTGGGAGCTGGAATCACAAAGTGAAATATTACTAATGAAGAAGGAAGGGTATGTCAGGAAGGATATTCAAGTGAGATGTGTACAGTTGTTGAAAAGCACATACTTGATCACCAAAGAGGGGTACACGCAAAAAAGACAGAATTATCTTCTGGAAGGTGGGTCCCTTGTAGTGCAGGCTTCCCCCACCAGGTGAGTGTTCTAGGAACCCATCTGTATCAATGTACCAGCTGGTACTGTTTTGAGAGGCTGTGTTCAGCTTCAGCGAAAATTTTTTTGAAGGCTCTTCCAATGCGTTTGCCCATTTCTTGATGGGTGATTTACAAGCACAACTGTCCACATCATGCTGAGTGTTCATCAGTTTTTGACCAAAAATGTCATGATCCATGTCCCCCACCTTCCCTATTCATCCAATTTCACCCAGACCAACTTTTATGTGTTTCCCTGGATGAAAAAAGTCCTCAAAGGGAAACATTTGGCAATGTGGGAGAGGTGAAACAAAAAGCGGTTGGAACCATTAAAAGGCATCAAAATAGACAAGTTCAAAAACTGTTTTGGGCAGTGAAAAAAACATCTTGATAGGTAATGCAGAGTACTTTGAAAGTGACTAGTGTTTAATCATGTAAGAATAAATACACATTTTTAAATAAATAAATTCTAGGTTTTCTAGGATCCCTCCCTGTAGCTGCCTAGCTTAAAAACCTTGTATAGCTTCTCATTTTCAACCTCCCAAAACCTCAATCTTCTCTCCTACCATTTCCCCAGTATTCCTCCACACTAGCCAGATTGGTCTAGTTTCTATTCGCATCCACCTTTAGGTTTTTGGGTTTTTTTTAATTCTGATTCATTCTGTTTATTTTTATTAAGATGTTATCAGCCTTTCAAACTCACAAAATTTTAACTACAAATTATTTTCTTTACTTCTCTTTAAAATATGTAATCAATTGTCAAGTATTATTAGACTTCCCCTAAAATGTTTTTTTTTCTTTTAATTTTTAAATCCATCCTCTTCCAACATAAGGATTTATTTTGATTTATTTCATCATTTTTGAATAACCCTTATGGTCATGTCATTGGTACACTGTGGTACTGCTCAAAATACACTAATATTTTTTTGTAAGATATAACCCAAATCCCATCCTTATCTACCACTTTCTCCTACATATACATTTGGTGCATACAAAAATGGATTCCTATTCTCTGAATACCTATAGCTTTTTCTGTTCTACCTCCATATGATATATTTTTATTCCTATAGAGTTATCACTGACATCTTTACATTAATCTTTCATGAATTAGCTCATCATTTTTCTCCCACAAGTCATTTTCTAATGGAGCTAGCTAATCTTGCTTTCACCTGCCACTGAATATTATTGACTATACAAAATATTAGACAATTTCTTATTTATCAACCTATTTTCTAATTGTCTGTGACATATATGCATATATTTTATATCAGTTTACACTAGTCTCTCTACTTAAATCAAGGGGTTGGCAAGTATTTTTTCTATAAAAGGGCAGATAGTTAATATTTCATGGTAACTATATTCAATCACTATTGTAGCACAAAAGAAACCATGAAACAATATGTGACTCAATGAGTGTGGCTATGTTCAAATAATACTTTATTTACAAAGTATGCAGAAAGCTAAACAGCTAGAGAGACTTAGTTTGTTAACCTCTGAGATAGAATATACAGGCAGGAACTATGACATGTATATATGTCATATATATATATATATATATATATATATATATATATATATAAGGATTTTTTACCAAAATTTCTATGGTATCTAAAACATTAGACTTTAGGACATTTGGATTCATATGCATACTCATCAATGTGTGTTAGTATATATTCTAAAAAGGCAGCCCCCTGAAAATTTGGAAAATTAGTTAATCTTCTAATGAATATCATAACTGTAGGTGAACAGACTAATAACACATAACTGCAACACTTTATAGGAGAACCAAATGCTAATTATGCAATCACAAAAGACTGATTTGTGTTCTATAAAGAATATAATACTAAATATAATTTCATATTTCATGAAAAATGTTTAATTGTGGTTCAGTTCTTACCAGCAAAAGATAAATATTATAAACACAAATATTTTATCCATTAAATTCAAATAAAATATACACAATTGTGATGCCATATAAAATATTTACCTAATAAAACTATGCTCAAAGCAGAAGACTGCCAGGATCCAATTTCTTAGTTAAGAAAAAAATTTTCTCCTTCCCATGTAGTCTTAATCATAATTAATATTCATCCTGATAATGAATTTTATTGATACAAAATAATTACTAATTTAATAAAATTATTTATATTATATTTTTACCTAGAACATAATTTAACATTTAAAAAATTTTCAGAAGGACCTTCAAATTAAACATTATTTCCAAATCCCATTTTCCTTTGACAAATATCCTCATCATAATTTTAACATTTGATGTAGAAAAACTAAGTTTTATCTGATCTTCCATAGATATCTGTACTTCAAAGAGAAAATCCGTAAAATTCACAATTAGTATTTCCATTTATTATATTTTATGCACAATTTTCTATAAAGGTGAAAACAAACATGTACCATTATGTTGTATTTGATGATGAAACGTATTTTATAAAACCAATTAACTTTCAATTATTCTAAAGAGGTGGCATGCCTTCTGTGGTACTTTCATTTACTTGCTGATTATTTTGCTTGTTGTATAATTTAAAAGCACAAGTATTAGTGTCAGGAAAGTTTCTATCTTTAAAAATGATTTTTATAATCACAAAAAAATGTATCTAAAACAGTGGTTCACAATCAGTTGTGGTGGTGGTGTGGAGATTTTGCCCCCCAAGTAATATTTGGGAATGTTTGGAGACGTTTTTGGTTAAAAAAAAATGGTGGTACTATTAGCATCTTGGAGGGTAGAGGCCAGAGAGAATGCTAATAAACTTCCTGCAATACACATGAAAGCCCCGCACAACTAAGAATTCTTGCTAAATGTAAAAAGTAGAGAGGTTTAGAAGTTCTAATCATGGAGAACTATGGGGTCTGCACCTTAATGGATCTGAATGGAGGGCTCTAAGTCACTTAGGTTTGTATGCCTGAGGCAAGGACATCAAACAACCAATAACAAGGAAGAAATCATTTTAATTTCTTTCTTACTAATCATTTACACTGCTCCAAGCTAGACTATATTGTATCATGTTTTAAAAATAGCAATTTACAGTATGGCCAAACTTAATACTTGCATATAAATTCATTTGCAGTTTGGTTGTTTAATATTTGTATTATATTTTGCTGAAGAAATAATGCTAAAAACATATCTAATTTTTCAGATGAACAAATAAAACCTATTAATTCCTTAAATGTTTTTCAGATGATACAGAGGATTCATTAAGAAACTAAATTAAGTGCTAGTCTTTATTACTGGTTCTGGGAACAGAAGACTATCTGCTATAGGAAGGTGGTATTATAAGAGGAGAAACTGACTTCCATGTTTATATCAATAGTTGGATTAAGAAACTGACTTCCATGTTTATATCGATAGTTGGAATAAGGTAGCAACATGTCTTTGAAATATTCCCATTCTCATTTCTTTTCTGCATTGCTCATTTCCTCTCTTCTTCAGGTCTTCAGTACTTCATAATGTTCTGAGAATCTCATTATAGAAGCCTCGCAGGTTTTCTCAAATCTCCAAAACTCACTCTTGCTTTAAGATCACCTGGCTTTCACTTTACTTCAGTCAGAACTCGCATCCCTTCAAAGCTGATGTCGACTAGATGTAAATGTGGGAACAGTTTGACTTACCTAAGCCAGGTCAGCATTCTTAGAAATACTAGCAATTTAAGTTAAGGTATGTGTTAAATAAAACAAGTCTCCTATTAATAGTATATAAAAATATGAAATAAAGAGGCAGTACTAAACAGTTAGGAAAGCAATATTTTAACGAAATTATAACATGTAGAAGGATAGTACAAGTAGACAGAGAGAGGGATAGATAGATACCTAGATAGATAGGTAGACAGATAGATAGATGCATAGGTAGATAGATCTGATTTATTTGACAGGTAGCTAGATTTTGATATAGTAAAGTATGGAAGTGAATAATTTAGGTAACCTACAAATATTTAACATTCACCTCCACCACATTGAAACATGATTTTAAGTCTATTTCTTTTATTCCTTTAAACACTCTTATTAATCATGAAAAATGTTGCTTATAACTGAATGTGTTAATAGCCCCATATAGAATCGCATTCTTCAAGTTTCATAAGTGATACATTGTCCTCTAAAGGATCAATGATATTACCAACGTTCTTAGAATCTATCATTCTTCTTCAAAATAAACATATAAATACAAAAGCCAGATTCTTACAAATGTCCCAAAAAGTTTAATTTCCAAAGGAAATATTTTTGAAACAATTGGAGGCACTTAAATCATTTCAGTATTAAAATTACTCTTTGAGAAACAGCCTGAGATTCTCCTTATATTGTCATAAAATGATAGGCAACTGAGACAAAAACTAATAGAAAGAATAAAGTTTCCAGAATGGAATAATTTATTTTTTATAAAAATATGCTAGAAATGTACTAAGTGTTTTTCAAACACCATTTCTTTTATTCCTCTTACTGGTCATTTGTGTTTATAAAAACAAATTACTACCATTTATGGAGAGTAAACTTAATTTTGGAAAAGGGAAAAATAATCATACATCAACACACTATTAAGATGGGAGTAACATTTTGCATACCATAGTATGAGCTCTAACCATTATATTTACATACTACCTGTCTAAATGAAGAAATTTCCTTATATTCATTTATTCATTTACTCACTCATTAACAATTCCTAGATGTTTGACAAATCAGGAATGGGGGATGGGTCCTCCTTTAGAGTGTAATTTTTATAAATATATTTAATCCAATTGTAACTGTGAAAAAACTTCTCATGTTTTATTCTGTTTATGTGTTTTGATTAAATTGTATGTTGACCAATTACTATGGGTTTTAAGAACAAAATTAAAAAGGACAGCTCAATCTGTAAACCTGTCTTGGAAAGTAAAATAGTCTATGAAAAATAGTGTTATTTTTAGCAATAAGTATTTATTAAGTTCCCATTAACTGAGTCTTTTTTCAGAGGAGAAAGTTTGTTGGAGAGAAAAACATTTTGTAATAGGTGAAAATCTAATGAATAAAGTATTTGCAACAATCTATTTTTAAAGTGACAATCATTTTAAGAGTCATTTTGAGAAGAATTCAATCAAACTAGCTAAAGAAAGAAATAAACCAACAAACAAAAGCCAAGTAGTGGGACCTTTCTGGATTCATGAAAAATTCAACTCCTCTGGGTGTTAAATCACAGCTGAAGTTGTGATTGAGAAAACACCTTTGTCCTGAAAGAGGACACAGAGATGAACGGCCTACCTGCTGAAAAGAAGATGTATATACAAAAGAAGAAAGTTACACTTTCTCCATGTTTACAAGTGGCTCCTCTTATAAGGTGAGGGGCTAATACTGATCTGTGAGTTACTTTTTTAAATGATAACAAAAATACAGAGAATAATATTTCATTACATATGGAAATTGTATGAAATTCAATTTTCAGTATCCATAAATAAAATTTTACTGGAACACAGCCACACTCGTTCATTTTCTGTATGACTGCTTTCATGCTACAGCAGAGTGAATAGTGGCAACGGAGACTATATAGCCCATAGCCTAAAATTTTGTCTACCCTTCCTTGGGTTGAGTTGGCTAACCAGCTCCCTTAAACCATGACCATAGTCTCTATGTCGCACTTTGATTTTGAAGCCAGCTACAGAAACTAGAAAGCTAAAGCTAGCTCAAATTCTTTATTCTCTCTCCAACCCTTTCCACTCAACAAACCTCTATCACTAGTTTTAATTGATTTTGCATCTAACTATATCTCAACTATACTATTCTCTCTGTTTTTAGAACAGTCTCCCAGATTTTCAGATCAGGTACATTCTGATCTACTGAAGAAGCGCCTTTAGTAGTCTCTTAACTGCATCCTCTCTCTCTCTCTCCAGCCAATTGCTTGAACAGATGGAGTTAAGATTCTAACACACAAATGTGCTCTTTTTACTCCCTTGACAATTATTTCTAATGTTTTTCTCCTTCCCTTTGGGCAGTGTAATTCTTAAGGCAGTATAGGCATTTCCTGGGAATTTGTTAAAAATGCAAAATCTTAAGCCACACTGCAAATCTATTGAATCAGAAGCTTTTCAATACAGCCTAGAAATCTGTGTTTTAATGAGCCCTCCAAGTAATTTTAATGCACATTTATGTTTGAGATCATTGTAACCATTTACGCTAGAGGATAAAAATTGAAATTCCTCTGTAAGGGGATTATTTAAATCTCACCATGCTCTGATCTCTGCCCAATCTGGTTTCCCATTTATTCCCACTTTCCCTCTAACTTCTTCAACTTGCAAATGAGGAAATAAGATCAATTATTTGACTCAGGTAAAAAGATAGTGAATGTAGAGAGGAAGGAAATTGAACTAGGCTAAACTCAAGGGTTTTTCTAGGATCACACTCTGATAACTTTAAAAATACATTTATTATATGCTTATACTCAAATTTATCTATAAAAACAATTATTTTATTCATCTGAGTCATTAATTTTAGTCTGTTCCTCTTCTAGTCTCCAAGAAGGTAAGAATGCTTATCCCATGTGAATATATCAGTAAAACTTGACTCTGCACAGCTTTCTGGTGACATAACAATTCCAAGGCAATTCTCAATAAGCATGAACCCAATTTCTTCTGCCTGTAGAGCATATGGTTAAAGTAAGAGCACCATGAATGAGATCAGATACTGGGCAATCATCCCTTTCTATTAGACCTTGAGCAAATTACTTAACATTTCTCTGTCTTAGGTTCTTTATCTGTAAAACTGTATTGCTAATAATCTTCCTCATGGAATTGTAATGAGGTTAAGCTAGTGTCAGGTGCTATTATTATTATAATCATTAATATTGTTATTATGAATGATTGAATAATTTAGCTAGACTATAATTTACAGAAATAAATAAATGATACCCCATTACTCAAATACTTTATAATCTAGGTGGGTAGACAAAACTGAGTTAGGGAAAATATCAAATAACCATAAAAGCCTAGTGTTAATCTTGACTATGGAGAAAGGAAAAGCTGAACTGTGTAAAAATTCATAATTGGTATGTGGTTTTGAATTAAGAAAATCTCTTAGAAGAAAGAATTTTTCCTTAAATCTGTGTATATATTAAGAGTAATAGCTGTAAAACACTAATAAAAATATAAGGACATACTTTATTATTACAAAGCCATGATCATGAAATCATTTTTATTTAATGCTTAATTATGCAAACCAAAATCTCATTATCCAAACAAAAAAAACTTCACATATGGCTCAAAAATGTTTTATTATAAAAGTTTGTTGTTGTTGCTGCTGTTTTTAATATACTTAACATTAATACAATTAATAACTGTATTTAGGGAAAAACATATTTAGATTAGACAGCTTCATAAAAGTATATTATTTATTTTCACTTTAAAGGGAAACTTACTATTTGGTGTTTTTCCTCATTAGAAAAATAGCAAATGTGTGTGTGTGTGTGTGTGTGTGTAACTTGATTCTCTACAGAGCATATAGATTATTAAAGAATGTTGTTTCCTTACCATAGAGGAATTATAACTTTTAAAGTAGGTGTCCATAAGTATCAATTACATGCAATAAATTGTCATTCCATAGCAGACATAGAGAATTTAAGTTAAAATACCCAGTTCAATTAATGGAACATGGTGATTAAATAAATCTTCCAAAGTGTATGGGAACACATGTGATTATCTAATCATTGTGAAACTAATAAATTTTATGTGAAATTCTACTTGCAAACTTCCCAAAATTTTGTACTCAAACTTTTATCCTCAATCCCTATACTAGCTGTCACAGTAAAACTACTGTACTATTCTGTGTCCTTTTACTTTACTTAGACTCTCTTGCTTTATCTTTCTGGAGATGTCATATGCTTAAAACTACCTGCCTCTTCTCCAATCCTTTCCTCCTTCATCTCATCTTTACTTTAATATTGTATCTACATGCCTACTACATAAATTCTATGTGTGACTCCTGTAATAAATATTTCATGCCCACCCTCCAGCTCCATCCCTATTGACAAACAGCACAATGTTTAAATGTACTAGCCAAACTCAGGGCTCCTGTGGAAATCAAAGTAGTAAGAGCTGAAGCTAGGCATTAGGTTGTTAGCTCCAGCTTCCTCCTGCTTCAACTGGAGCACCTGCAATTATTATTATTCCTGGACTAAATCCAACATATCAACTGTACTTCTGTCTTTAAATATAAGGTTGGATTTAATTTACTAACATTAGATTTCAAATTTGGCATTGATTGCTAAATATTGGTCATAATTATTGTCTTACGAGTTTCTCTATTTTATTATGAACTCTTGTAGAATTGGGGCTATACTCTGTGTGAGTGGGCATATTTCCCAAAGAATATATTTATATTTAGATAGTCAATATCTTTTGTTCTAATAGTATAAGAGTGCAAAAACAGACACAGGGGTAAATGGAACATGATAGAAAACTCAGAAATAAACTTACACACACAAGGTAAATTAATTTATGACCAAGAAAACCAATAATATACAATGGGGAAAGAACAGTCCCTTCAACAAATGATGTTGGAAAACCTGCGCTGCCACATAAAAAGTAATGAAACTGGAGCACTATTTTATACCATACACAAAAATTAACTCAAAATAGATTAAAGACTTGAATGTGAGTTGTTAAACAATAAAACCAGAAGAAAACATAGATGGTAGGCTCCTTAACATGTGTCTTAGTGATAATTAATTGGATTTGATATCAAAAGCAAAGGCATCAAATGCACAAATCAACAAAAGGAACTACAACAAACTTAAAAACTTCTGCACAGCATAGGAAAACATTAACTAAATGAAAAGGTAACCCATCAAATGGGAGAAAATATTTGCAAATAATATATGTGATAAGTGGTTAAGACCCAAAATATATTAAAAACATATACGACTCAATAGGAAACAACAAACAAAGCATAATCGCATTTAGAAGTAAGCAGAGGATCTAAATAGACATTTTTTTCCAAAAAAGACATACAGATGACCAACATATATGTGAAAATATACCTGACATCACTTATCACCAGGGAACTTCAAATCAAAATCACAGTAAGATATTATCTCACATCTGTTAGAATGGCTATCATCAAAAAGACAAAAAATAACAAGTGTTGGAGCTGATGTGGGGAAAAGGCGCCCTCATACTCTGTTGGTAAAAATGCAAACCAGAAGATACAGCCACTGTGGAAAATAGTATGGAAGGTTTTTCAAAAAATTGAAAATGAAACTACTATATGTTCCAGCAATACATTTCTGTACATATATTTTAAAAAACCAGCTCAAATAATATATGCATCTTCAATGTTCTACCATACCTAGACATGAAAACAATCTTAGTGGCCCTAAATGGATGACTTGGTAAAAAAAAATTACATATATAAAACAATAAAATACTATTCAGCAATAAAAAAATAGGAAAATCTTGCCTTTTGTGACGATATGAACAGAACTTGAGTTTAATAGCTAAGTGAAATAAGTTAGACAGAAAAAGACAAATATCTCTTTATTATCTTACTTACATGTGGAATCTAAAATAAGTAAATAAACAAAATCCAACTCATAAACTGATAGTTGCCAGAGCGGTGGGGGTGGTTGTGGCGGGGCGATGGGGGAGGAGAAATGGGTAAAGAGGGTCAAAGGCACAAACTCCCAGTTACAAAATAAACGTCATGGGGATGTAATGTGCCGTATTCTGATTGTAATAAATAATACTGCATTGAATATTTGAAAGTTGTTAAGATAGATTTTTTAAAAACAAGTTACTTTTTAATTTGATTTAAAAGGATATTATGAATTATTTAAATGTGAGAAAAATGTATTGAAATGTTCAAAAAAAGTAATGTAACCTAAATTTCAACAAAAAGCAGCTAGGATAATGATGCAACTGCAACAACTGTTGCTTTTTAAAATTTGATTTACTTATGTATATAAACACATAGCACTGATTTTATGTGAGACACTGTTCTAAGAGCTTTACACATATTAATTTGTGTTTAATATGTTTGTACTAAATGACTATTAATCTCATGCTTACTAATACCTATAATGTAGGTACCATGATTATATCTAGTTTAAAGATGAGGAAAATGAGGCTCAGAGAGGATAGTGTCTTGCCCAAATTATACAATTAGTAAATCATAAGCTCAGATTTAAACCCAGCAGCTGGGCTTCCAAGGCCATCCATTAACTATAAGCTCAGCATTCTCATCCTATAAAATATTTTAAAATTTAGATTTAAAATACCCACTACTGCTCCTTTATATTGCATATGTTTAATCTTTGATTTACTTTTTTCTTAATTTCATATAACAACATTAAGAATCAAAGGATCTAAAATAGACTTTCTTTTTTAAAAAGAAAGCAGACTTTCTGCTTAAATGTCTAATAACCAAATTGAAAAGTTGTACACATAATGAATACTTACTTGAAAGAAAACTGGTGTTGAGACGTCTATTAATTTCTTGGTGGATTAGATAACTTCAAATAATATTTCTAACCCTTATTTATTTAATTTAAAAGATATTTCAATTTTATAGCACTGAATATCATGTGTTTTTAAAATTTATTTTTCTTTCATGAACCTTTCCTTCATTGACTAGAAACAGGAGCTATTGCTTTGTACTTGTGTTAATGCTGAACTTTGTCTCCATTTTCATTGTTGTAATTTTATACTTGGTAATGAAATAGTATTCTTTTTATTTTTTCCCTAACATTGGAAGTGCTACTTCACAGAAGCATGTGACAGGATAGATAGTGATTGTTAAATGCTCAGTGATCCTTATAATGGGGAAAAAGAGAATGTTCTCTGATCATTTTCAAAATTGGAAACTGGCTGAATTTTATTTAAGAAATAGCAAGTTCTCATTATAGGTGACATTCTCTAAACGTCTGTAAAGACAGGAATATCTGCCCTGAATCCTGGGAAAATCCTGTTAAGTTATATTCATAACAGTAAAAACTTCCCTATTTTATGCAAAGTGGGTAAGTCACATATAAATCATTTTTCAAGATGTCAAGAACATCTCACCCTGACCTATTGAATTACATTAAATGTCTCACTTCTTTGTTATATATGTGAAAATGTCAGAAAAGCTTGAAAGTAACATGTTCCTTCCCATTCTATGAATTTGGTAGGGGTCACGTTAATGTGGGTAAATCAGACAGTCAGTAAATGAAATACATTGATTTTATTTTGAGGGATGGGAATGATATATTACATAGACCCAGGCCATTTTTCATAGTCCAATTTATTTAAATTACTCTAAACATAAAAATTATAGTACCTGCAAAATTTTGAACAGCTTGGGGAACAAAATACATTTGTATATAATTTTGCCTTTATAAGTATTAAAACCAATCCTATTTTAAAGTGTTCATACTCCATATAGAATGGTTGTTTATTACTAGATGCTCCTCCATGCTGACGGGTATTTTTAGAGAAGAATGTCTTTTTTCAGTGTACCAGTGACTCATGATTTCTTACCTAATTTCAATTTAGTGTGTGTATATATATACACACACATACACACATACACACACACACATATATATGTATCCTATTAAATACAATAATGATTAAGCTTTATTTATTCCTTTTAATATCCTCATATTTTTCAGATGTGTAGGATAAAAGGAGTAAAGGAGTTAAGAGTGATAAGAAAAAATTAAAGTGATTGCTCACATAATCCAAGGCTGTATAGAAACTTCCATGTGACAAAGAAGGACCAATCATATATGAAAATTGAAACTGAGAAATTGAAACTATCTGGGAGGAGAATTAGATTCAATCAGACTATGTCAGAGAGAGGGCACAGAAAATTTTGTAGATGAGGACATTCTGATGGGAGAAATAGTATCAAGGGAGAATGGAGACCAAGTATTTAAAGAGGATAGCCATGGAATGTATGGGTCACAATAGTGAGTATTTTCAGTCAAGTTCAGCAAGAGATAATATAACATGAATTCAAAGTAAGGCTTCAAGTGTAGTCCACAAGCCCAGAAATGCCAATGAAATGGAAGATCTGCTTATTGTACACTGAAAGAGGGAGAAAAAAAATAAAATGTACCCTCCAAGAAAAATCTTGTCATCTGAGAATCATTTGTCTCTAAAATATGCTAATGAAAATAAAGCATTATTTGCATTAGGATGATATGACACAAATCATAATAGGGAAGCGTCAGTAAAGATATATAGAAAAGGAGAGTTGATGTTGGCAAAATGACCATGGTATCCCAGAAAAAAAAAGAAAAGAAAAAGAAATGTGAGACAGAATTAAGAACATTTAGTTAGAATTAAGTGGATAAAAATAAAATCACAAAACCAAGATGAAGGTTACTATTGCACCAAAATGTGGAATATATGTGGAGAAGCAGCAGACATGGGCTTGTAAACTCAATTCTCTTAAAATGGATAAGCTCAAGTAGATGGTTTATCCTTCCTTATGTACCATTCCCTGTCCTTCCAATATACTACACAGTGACTACTTGGGGGCTAACATGAATGTGTCCTTGTTATTTTTCCTGTAATTTACGAATCTTACTTAGGCTAGAGAGTCAAGTTCTGAAATCCTTCTATAGCTTCCCACAGTATCATTTACTGATGCACTAGCAGTGACTAAAAATATGAGGACTTGATGTAAACCCCTTAATTTCTAATATCTGTCTATTCTATGTGGAGGAAATAAAAATGGAAAGAAAAAATCCTCAACTGATTAAAATAAAATAAAATTGAAAACACTCCTATCACACAATATGCATAAAATATTAATAATTGTTCAATTACAAAATTTATTTTATAGTTCAAATATTATATGCTTAAGGTGAAAATACTTTACGGGTGATTAATTAATAACAACCACTTACCCTGTGGCTGACGACTAGGATGGTATATCTGAAGGTCAAAGGGCTGTGCACTGGTTTTCTGAATAACACTGACATTCTGCCCTGTCCACTTATTGGCTTTGGACAACGTGTTGGTCCTCCAGTCTGTCCAGTAGACCTCACTCCCATATAGAGACACGGCAAAGGGATGAGAAAGGTATTCATGACCGCGGATGATCTCTATCATTCCTGTTCCATCATAGAGGGCTGAATAAATAGCATCTGACCTACAGAAAGGGAAATATGTCAGTAGTTTATCAAAACTTAATCAAATAATATAGTGATGTGATTATACTACTTAGATAAATGACAAAATATTTTATAAAAATATTTTATGAGCTTCTATCTAATTTGTAGAAAGAAATAAAAGCTATCATAACAAAAACAAAAATCACCAACTGCCAGAAAATCACAATTATAATAAAACTAAACAAAAATCAAAAACTATTTCAATGTGTGCATACATCATGCATGCAAATTTGAAAACATTTTGAATTTGTAAATATTATCTGAGGAAAGTCAGAGAAAATACAGAAAAAAAATGTTATTTTTTAAACCTGGCATCTGTCCAAACTATTCTTTTTTCAAAGTGGTCCACAGTTAGTCCATTAGGCCAAGCCCCAGTTTTCATGTCTTTATAGATGGTTTTTCTCCCAGCACCACTCATAGAGGCAGATTCAATGCGAGGAAAATTGGCATCCCAATCTGTCCAGAAGAGAATTCTGAAGAAAGGGAAAATGTTATTGTTTCAGTCATTCATTTCACAAATATTTACTGAATTCCTACAGTATGCTAGGCACTTCGTAGGTAAACAGTCACAAAAGAAACTGATGTATCATCTACCTCCGTGGAGTTTAGAGTCCAGTGGAGGAGACCTGAATATCTTACAGCTTGTTAAAAACTTTGAAGAAAAATTTGTTATGACAGAGAATAGCAGGTAGTTGACCTATTTAGAGACGAGGTCAAGGAAAAAAGCAATTTGAGGAAGTGATATTCACACAGAAAGACGAAGAGAGCAGTATAAGAGCATGCTGATAAAAATAAACAGCAGATACAAAGGTCCTAATGAAGGGAAAATGTGGTCAACTTGAAAAACAGAAATAAGGCCAATGTATCAGAAATGTGGTGAGTGAGGAGCAAAAACAAGAAGATAAATTTGAGAGAGATTTTATGAGCCTTATACAATAGGGCAATTATTTGGAATTTTATTGAAACGGACTGAGGTGCAATTAAGCAGGAGAGAAACAAGACATCATTAATAAATGAATTACAATGAGGCAAGAGTATGGCTATGTCAGGTGGTTATTCCATTATTCCAAAAGGACAGCCAAAGATGATAGTGGTTTAGATGGAGTATGGGGGTAACAGCGATGAAAAAACGAATGGTTACAAGATGTATTTTGAAGGTAGAGTTGCCAGGACTCGCTGATGATTGGGTAAAGGGATGGAAGTAGAGAATGGAATCATAGGTGACTGTTAGTTTATTGTTTTAGCAAACGCCAAGTGAGGATAAGGAAAGGGCATGCAAGAATACATTGAGTGAAATGGATAAAAATGGGGAGGAACAGATTTTAAGAGCTAGTAATTAAGTAAGGACGGGTGTGGATAGCAATAAAATATTTAGTTTCAATTTTTTGATTTGAGATTTCAAGACATCAAAAAGAAGATGTCCAAGAATCTGCATGGTATGTCAGGGAGAGGTTCAGAGACGAAGGAATGGCTGAAGAGGTTAATTTGGAAGTTATCAGTATGGAGATGATATCTAGATTCACACAAGTGGAACAGATCATATGACAGAGGATCTAGAACAAAAAAAACAGAAGCAAATCATATACTTTGATATATACAAACACATAATTGTTCAAAGACACCATTTTAAGTTAAAGATCATTACTCTTTTAACTAAATAAATTTTCTAACTCTAGAAATTCATGAAACACAAACAGTTACACACATTCAATATTGTGCCCTGCTTTGATTTTTAAGGCAATTAGGTAATTGATGATTTCTGTTTAATTGGCAGTGGCCTAAACTGCTGATGCATGTTTCTATAGTTTTTATAGAATATAGTTATATGACAGTTCCACAATTATCACCTCAGCTAATATTTTTGAGTGCTTACTACAAGCAAACTACTATTTTCAGCTTTATATAGATGATATTTACCTGACCATGGGGCCACAGCTAGTTATCATTGTTTTACAGATGAGAAAACAAGCTTACAGAAGTCAAATTACTTGACCGGGGTTACATAGCGAGCAAGTGGCAGATGGAAATGGAAAAGTAGACAGTTTAATTTATGTTCTCATGATTTGAACATCTAACTCTTTAATGTCATGTTGTTAAATAAAATAACAAAGGAGAAACATCTAATATGGAAGCAGGAGCACAGTTAGTCACCTTCTCTACTTTCACAGCAGAACCCAGTGGAGAGCACGGAGGTTTGGTAACAGGGAACACAGAGGACTGGAGGTGAACTGACTGTCTGGTGCCTTTTCCTATTATTAGCTCTGAAAACATTTTGGTGAGCGATAGTGTAGTTATTGGTCAAAATAAATTTATTATTTGTTATAATTACACCTAATTTGCTATTTTTCAATTCTTCCATCATTTTGAATGATCCTTGAGTATAGGAATTTGATGAATTACCTTAGAAAATAAAACAATCCTTTGTAAGAAAATTTAAAATTCAATTAAATCTATTTTTCCTTTTTAAAAAAATACATCTGTTTAAGAAAATGTTGAGTGATGTAAATATTCATTTTGACTTTGATTTTTGAGAAGCATTTAGTCTCTTTCAGAGTATAACAATTGCAAATATGAAGCGATTAGAAGACAGTTCAAAACATCATATAAGCAACTTAGTATATGTGCTAAAAGAGTATGGTGAACAGGGTAGGAAGATATGAGCCTTGATTAAAATGGAAATTCAAAAAATTGTATTAAATAATATGTATCAGTGTTCAATTGCGGCATTGTATATGTTTCTCTAAAGCCAACCTGGAATCAAGGTTGGGGCTCTCACTGTAGCATAATTAATCTCAGGCTCCATTCTCTCTTCTGTAAATGAAAAGTGTAACGGTCACACTTGTCAGGACGATTACATGAGGTGATGGAGGTAAACAATTTAGTGCATAGGATGGCTAGCACACAGAAAATATTTGTACTTGTACAATCATACACACATGTTCATAGATAATATTTTTAAAAGCAAAATTTCAAAGCATTCCAAACTGTTAAAGAAATGAAGAGAATTATAATGAATGATAATGTTAATGTTTAAAATAACACATATGTGAACATAGATTAGTTTTATAAAGTAACCATGAGAATAGAATTCAGAGGAGTAAGTCTTAAGATTGGATTTGTGTCACCGAATGACTCTCAAATAATGAGTTTATATATATTTTTTTAAAAAATTAATTACATCGGTAGCTTTAGGAGTTGCTGTATCCCTGGTAGTGGAACCATATCCCCGAAAACAGCATTGGAACTATTCATTGCTTAACCAATAAACATTTGAATAAATTAAGTAAACTATTGGGAAAGAATATATCAGAGGACAATATATTGATAATGTTTAAGTATTGTGATGGATATGTGGGAGTTTGTTATGTGAATTCTTTTATTTTGTGTATCAGAAAAGTCTTGTTATAGAGATTTATAACTAAAACTTGAATAAGTTGGTAAAAATTTAAAAATGTAGTAGAGAATGTATATAGAACCTTATTGTTGGGAATATTTTCCTGAAAAGACTAATGTTTAAAGATAGGATTGTTCTGTATGAAAAATACCAATCTAAAAATATACGCATAAACTAACATATATATACAGAAAGAGAGAAAAATAGATACATAGATAAGTATAGGTAGATACATAAAATATGTTGCCAGTTAAAATGAAACAAGGTTTAGCTGATATAAAGTTAGTAGGCTATTTAGTTAAGTAGTTGAATGTTTTTTTGAAAACAATGAACATGAAATTAATTGGTTGTTTTACATCAACTTTACTTTTGGATGCATATATCTCTTCGCTGACACAAATTGTTATTTTTTAGCATCCCTTTAAGCTTAGTATTGAACATAATATTTAAAATAAAAACAAACCAACATAGCATCACTCAAATTTATGGTGATATCTTGACAAGGTAGAGAGTTCTAAAAATTTGAAAAAGGTTTGTAATAATAATATCTGAAAACAAGCATAGTGAATTTGAGACTCATAGATACTCTATGTACCTGTGGCTAAGCCACAGCCAGATCTAGACAAATGGAGATGCGGTGCCTCCCTTGTAACTTCCTACCCAGTTCTGCCTTATATGGTTGTGGCCATTCCAGCATACTTATCAGCAGCCCTGCAAATCTGCATGCTCTGTGAGCAGGTTTACCAAACATGGGCACTTTGGACACTTAATAGATGTTTCCAGTGGACAAAACAATGGGGCTAGGGACAATTTCCGGCATTCTAAAATAAGTGATCCCTTCATTTCTTTATTAAATATAGCCACATTACGGTGTTCCTCTTTAGTGGTCATTATGGTCCTAATCACTCATCAGTTCAGGTGGGAAATTACCAACATTTCTTATAAAATAACATGTTCTAGAATTAGTTCCCCTAAAAGTGTCCTTATCCTTGCGATAAGTCAGTTTACAATCAATTTACAAAGTTGATTTCAAGGATCATTGTTTCATAAAAATCTAGGCACTCTTAGGTATACTTTACAATGTGGTATTTCAAAAGAATTTTTTTTCATATTACTTCCTTTTTATTGTTCAAATGTATTAGCATTTCAAGGATTGCATTATTTCTTCACAAATAATAAGACTGAATATCCCTTTTTACAGGAGATAGGAAAATGTTCACCTACATTGCTTTTAAAAAAGAGATTCACTAGTTCCAGCATTCATGGGTTAGTCTATCAGGATTAAATTGAGTCAATTGACCATGAACAAATTGTAACATTACAGGCATGGAAAGGCCTTTACTATATATCAGGTCAAGCTGTAGAAGGTGAAAATAAATGATCTTGGGAAAAAAGGAGGCTACTTGTCTCTCTATAATCTTTAGGTCTCTTAAAACATACATCTTTACTATTTTTGTTTAAGAACATTCCCATATAAAATTAAATTTTTATTTAGATGTCTTACTAACCTTCACAATTACTATATCTACTTTCACCAATTGCGATTGTTATAGCAGAGTCCAGTTATTGTAAAAAGGGAAACTAAGTACCAGCAATGGATCAGGAAGACACCACACAGTTGCACAAGAATAAAGACAACAGAATTTCAAGAACTAGAGTGAGTGCTGCTGGACTGATTTGGAACTTCCTGGTGCTTGTTACTCCCAATAATAAACTTGATATTTAGAGGGGATTCATGTACTCATTTAGGTTACCTTAGAAGTAAGTAAATTTCCTTAAAATGGAATGAATAAAAAATGTCTCCTCCTTGAAGACTCCCAATTTTCCGTCTTGGAGTAAATAGACACTTGGGATGCTGATATCCAGGATACTAAAGGAATGTAGCATGAGGGAAAATATGCTTTATAATGTAAAATGAATACCAGTGGATTCTATGAAAAATATTTGATTAAATACACTTCTTTTTTGGTATCTGTAAAATACTTCACAAAGACCTTGGTTACTGTAGGAACCTTACATAATAATGCATGTGTTTTATGAGGCTCATGTTATATCCTGTGTTTTGTTATTGTTGTTGTCTCTCAGCTGTGCTGAGGAAGCAAAGTGGCTGGTTGAAAATCCTTTTTATTTCATTTTTTTAAAGAACAAAATTTATGGTTTTAGCTGTTTTTTACTGTATAGGTCAAATTTTAAGGAATATTTTTGAATTCCTGTAAGTTACACTTAAACAAAAGTTATTCATATGAATGCACTAATTTATTTAGCACAATTATACATACCAAGAGCATTTGTTGAACACAATTATATATACCAAGAGCAGTGAAGAATTTCAAAGACTTGGAAGCAACTTTGTTTATCATCAGGAAGTTTATGATTTACTAGGAAAGACAACAATGTTTATGTAAGTAATATTTCTCAAAAATTACCATGGACTTCTCCTAAAATAAAATATTTCAAATGATGTGTAAGTAAGTGTCTTTGGGACTCATCAGTTTTGGTCCAGTCTCCTTATGTCTTTCATGAATAATTTGAGAAATAAGGAGACATCTTATGTTTCTTTTTGAATATGTTAATAGCACACATTACTTTTCAATGTTGCTTTTCTTGAGCTTAGCTTGGCTTTGCAGTTAAGTGCAGGTGAGTGTGTACACACACATGCTTAATATTACTCTACTCTCAGCCTGCCTTATGAAAGAGCCAATGTTTAATAATATTTATGTATTTTTTTACCAAAATATCCAATAAACCTGAAATGTTTTAATATTTAAACTGTATTTTAAGATTTAATTTCTACTACTGGACTTTGAAAGTGTTTATAGAAACCTGATTTCTTAATTTTATCAAGACTCTATAAAATAATTTTAACAATAAATATTCTGATCCGCTCATTTATTAATGGGCACTTAGGCTGCTTTTCCAGCACTTGGCTATTGCAAATTGTGCTGCTATGAACATTAGGGTAGAAGAAGTGCTTTTGAATTAGTGTTTCAGGATTCTTAGGGTATAATCCCAGCAGCAGAATTGCTGGGTCAAAAGGCAAGTCCATATTTAGCTTTTTGAGGAAATTCCAAACTGTTTTCCATAGCAGCTGCACCAGTCTACATTCCTACCAACCATGTACTAGGGTTCCCTTTTCTCCACAAACTCGCCAGTACTTGTTGATTTGTTTATGACGGCCATTCTGACCAGTGTGAAGTGATATCTTATTGTGGTTTTAATTTGCATTTCTCTGATGGCTAGTGATGCTGAGCATGCTTTCATATGTCTCTGAGCCCTGTGTATGTCCTTCTTGGAGAAGTGTCTGTTCAGTGGATAAAAAAAACTATAGTACATTTACACAATGGAATACTATATAGCAGAGAGCAAGAGTTACTACCCTTCACGACAGCATGGATGGAACTGGAGAGCATTATGCTAATTGAAATAAGCTAGGGGGTGAAAGACAAATACCATAAGTGGAACCTAATCAACAAAAAAAACAAGCAAGAAAAATGTAACCAGCAACATTGAAAGAAAAAACAAATGGAGAGTAACAAGAGGGAAGGAGAGAGGGGAAAAACAGGGAAAAGAAAACAAAGGGTCAAATCAAAAAACATGTATAAAGGACCCATGGACAAAGCCAAAGTGGGGAAGGATTGAGGGAGGGAGGTGGGGATGGGTGGGCAGGGGAAAGGGGTGGCAGGAAAATGGAGACAGATGTATTTGAACAATAAAAAGTTTAAAAAAAATCTATTATATCAAGACACCCAAACCTGTCAACGTTTCCATTCATTCTTAGACTTGAATAAATTAGTACTGTCATTGGAACTTTGAAACTTTGGTCATCTATGTTAGAAAAAAAGTTTGTAAGTGTTATTTCTTCACCTTTTTTTTAAAAAGAATTATTAATACTGTAGTTATCTTAATTAGCCTGACAATATCGTAGCAGCCATCAATAACAAAAGGTATCAACTTTCTCTGAAGCATTATCAAGTTTTCCCTACTCACAGGCTTGCTCTATTCTAATTTTTGATCTTAGAGGATATTTTCCCCCTGAAGATCCCTTTGTATCACTAAAATAGTGTCTGATATTTTTACTTAAATGGTATTTGGGGGTTGTGTGTCCTTTGTGTTTGTTTTCTTTTTCTCCTCTCAAGTTGGATATTCTTCAAAGTTTATCCTAAGTGTTGTCACTTCGAAGCTGGAGAAAATGAAATTTCAACTCCCAGCTTTGCTGTTTGTTTCATCAGGTCATTCTTAAAACTTTCACACACCTATATTATTGTTTGTTTTTTGGTTTTTGTTTTTCCTTTCTGTGTGTCAGTTGTAATTTGGGAGGCATTCACAGTTTTCTTATTGTGTTGATATAAATGCCAACACTATAACTTTCTTTAAAATACTGCTTCTCCCTTATACAAAAAGTTTCTCATGCAAATAAGGTACTGGGGCAACTTAGGTATAATAGGTGAAAATTTCACACCAGTAGCTGTTACATTGAGCATATAGCGTCTTTTAACACTGAATCTTTGGGGGGAAGTAAAGGGTGAAGATCAGCAATCTACTTATAGGCTTGGAAATAGTCTGAAAAGAGGGAATTTTTCATTAAACATAGCACATCTCCACCTGTGAATTAATTGTTATTATAAGAGGTAATGAGTGAAATGGGAAAGTGTAAACTGTGTAAACTAGAGAACATACCCCCAAGCTAAAAGATACAGCTACCACTCTACTCATTGCTGCCAAATCTCCCTAGTTTTTCAAAAGAAGTCAGAAATCCACTGCTGTATGCAGAGTATCTCAGTATTTTATGTTTTGGCAACAAATTCAAATAAATTTAAAGTCCTGTGGAAGGGAAAGCAAACACATTCAATGAGGTTTGCCAGTTTGGAACCCTGTTCTTGACAAGCTGTTTTGCCCCTTTCATTTATGTGTCTGAAGTGAGGACAAGTAAAACAAACTTCCCAAACTACTGACTTTGGGTCTCGAGCATAAACCAGAACACAAGGCAGTCAGAGTGGCCAGGAAGTTGACTAAATAGGAAGCTCCCTTTTCTCTCTTCTGTATCTCATTATCTGGTCCACACTCCAATCAATTGGTGCTCCCTAGACTTTGCACCACTCAAAGGTACAGAGCCAAAAAACATGTATTTTTCCTACGGCCCTTTAGACTTGATAAGAGTTTTGGATTTACAAAATAATTACCAGGAAAATGAATAATTAACTGTCCTAACAAAGCATTCTCATATATATTAGTTATTTATTACCTCCCATATATTTGCTGTCTTCTCAAAAACAATGAAATGATCAATAAATGGCATCATCAACATCATCATCATCTCTGATTTGCAAAAGAGAAAACTAAAATCTAAGGGAAGATAATATGCTTGAGTAGCTTCTCCAGAGAATAAGTGACTGACCAGGAAGTGGAACTCTCATTCTCTGGCTCCAACTCCAGTGACTCTCTTCTGATCTTTCACAAAGAAACACACAGGGAAATAGCAGGGGCAATAACTCAACATCGAACCTTGTTTTACGGAATCATATACCTTGTCTTTCAAATATTCCAATATTCAGCATCTCGCCAATGAACTCCAGCACCTTTATTCTGATTTTCTTTTAAACTGACTCCAAGCACAAACTAAATAAAGATTGAGGTGGTTAACATTTGTGACTGTTTGAATCCAAGACTGGCCCTGTGATTTGCAACCATTAGACACAATTACAGCAGTTTTGGCAGGTCAAAGAGAAATTCATTAAATCACTGATTCAAAATGTAGTTATAATAGTTTTCAATAAGACCTGCCTAATACCCATATTTAAAAAAAAAAAAAAAACCTTTGTATCCTCTAAAAGTATCTATGTAAAAATCCTATAACCAAATTTATGGTAATAAACACACACATACACACAATTTTATAAACAATTATAAACATACACAAATGCAACATACACACACGTATACACTAGTACAAAATAAACACTTTAGCTCATAATTTGTGAGATAACCGAATTCAACATTAATTTGAATAATTATATTTGTGTGCCAAATTGGGTATGTGAAAGTTAAACTTCTTTACCCATATCTTGGGTCCAAAGCAATAGCCCTAGGATGTTCCATGGCTCCTGCTATTAGTGTAGTTCTTAAGGAACCGTCCAGTTTGGCCACTTCAATTTGGTCCAGGTTGCTGTCTATCCAGTATATGTTGCCTGCTATCCAGTCGACTGTCAGTCCTTCTGGGGTAGCCAGGCCATGTTCCACGACCACTTCGATTGAACTTACACCTACAACAAAAGGGAAATAAAACACTTGTACCCACTTACGGAACATGTTACGCGCACAAGAAAAGGCCTACTTATTAGCAATACCAAGTATTTAAATATTTTATTAACTTTGAGAGAGTGTGCAAAAGTAATACCTGACACAAAAGAGACTAAAAAAAGTCTCAGATTTAGAATTACCTGATTTTTCCCACCAGAAATTTTTAGTCTCGTGGTTTGTTTCAGTGACAGTGGAATGTAATTTTTAAACAAATCTGAAGTTAACAATTATATTTAGGTTGCTAAAATGTCATTTCTTGTTTCTGACTTTTTAGACAGAACGAAGGATTATGGGAATAATAATGATGTGCTGGTTAAAATCAGTGCAACTTAATTTAAGTGTTGATCTTCAGGGGCAGAATAAAGAGAAAAGTTTACCAGGGGCAACAACAGTGTAGCTAATCAGCACCCACTCCTTTTAGAAGCATGACAGACATAGTAGCTTTACTGCCTTTAACCTGAACAAAGATAAGCCCTAAATCACACCCTTCTTACTCCTGTCCCACACCATAAGATTTGCGAGATATTACACATTTGTAAATAATGGAAGAAGGCATTGGTGTGGTCTAAATAAAAATAAGAAATTTCTTGATGTCCATCAGTACTCTTATTTATCCACTTTCTTGCAATTTAAAAGTAATATTTTAAAAATACCTTTCTCATAAAAAAAACCTCTTCATAGTTTATGACATTACCAGTGATTATAGTTAGATATGTCAAGTGTGTTTTTTAAAGAGTCAACCATCTAATCCCATCATTTGAAATCAGCATCTTGCAATGACACGGGACACAAAGACACCCATCAAAGCTATACTGTATGTTTAAGTAGTATTATTTTTCTAAAATTACTAAAGTGATTTAAAGAGGAATTTAGAATTTGGTAGAAATATCTGGCCCTTGAAATGCTATACACATATAACATAATTAAAGGAAGTATGTATATTTATCTCAAAGCCTCACTAGTTAAGAAAGGCGTAGGTTAGACATAAGATATGACTAAATATGGCAAAAATATTAAGCTTTGTAAAAATTTATTTATAATTTCTTTGAGATATGCTGAAAGATTATAACAAAATAAAAGACAAATTATTTTAATTCACCAATATAACTGTTAGTATGTAGAAGACAATCATTTTCTTTTCCTTTTTTAAGGATTTTATTTATGTATTTTTAGAGAGAGGGGAAGGAAGGGAGAAAGAGAGGGACAGAAACATCACTGTGTGGTTGCCTCTCCTGCACCCCGTACTGGGGACCTGGACTGCATCCCAGGCACATGCCCTGATTAAAAATCAAACTGGCAGCCCTTTAGTTCTCAGGCCAGCACTCAACCCACTGAGCCACACCAGCCAGGGTTTATTTTCTTATAATTAAATTTCCTCACTGAGTGTCAATATAAAAGCCCGCAATTTAAAAATGGAAAGAATAGCACAGGCCTTCACCACACACTCCTCAAACATATCTTCACACACATATTTGATCTCCCTGGTTTTATATGTATGAGACAGAAGATTAAAAATACACACAAAAAAAAAGAAAGTCAAAGATTAATCAAAACTCCTTTTGATTACAACATATTTTTTGTAATTTTCAGTTAAAATGTAATCTAATCAGTAAGTCAAAATTGTAACATACATACCTCCACTCTCAGAAAGCTTGCCTCTGTATATTCTGTCTTCTACAACATCTGTCCAATAAAGTAAACTTTGATTGAAGTGAAAATCAAGAGCTATTGTGTTTCTCAATCCAGGAACAAGGAGACTGTAGTCTCTTTTATGAAGATCAATCCTTCTGATTTCATGGCGGATAGAAAAGATGATGAATGCTTCAAAAGGATCTGAAATTAAATTTATTTTTAATAAGCTTATTAAAATATTTATGTATTTTGGTAATTGGAATAAAATGTTTGAGGTTGAAATATATTCATTTAAAAGTATAATTTATTATATAACTCACTGTCTTTAAGAAGCAATTTATTTTAATCTAAAATTAAAAAAAAGAACTAAAAACAGGTTTATGTGTATTTACTAAAATAAGTTATAAATGTGTTTTTCTTTCTTGGATTATTATATACCTGATTTTAATTAAACAACACAAGAATACATATATTGCAATTCAAAGATAATGGAGATTTTCTGTTTTCATGGAGTTTCTGCTGACAATACAAAACACAGAAACACCAGAGAATTGCTCAGAATTAGCTAGAACTAGCTCTCCATTCATAGCTCATCACACACCTACAGAACCATGAAGGAGAGAGATACAACAAGAAGAGGATTTCTATGAAAAAGTTGATGGGCATAAAGTTAAGGAGTAGTCTCCATAAGAATGAAGATTAGCATTTTCCACAGTCCAAGAAAGTCATGGATACGCTATTCCCCACTAGTTTTTAAGCCTGGGAGTAGAGAAAAAGTGAGAAGCTTTGAAAACAAATAAGATTAAAGTTTTATATTTGTTTACTTAAAAATGTTTGAATAACTGAAAGTTACAAGAGTTATGTTATTATTTCAAAAATGCATCAAGTTCAATACCTATTACTGTCTAATATACTATTATAAGCTAGACATTCTGCTTGATGAATACATTTTTGGGGGAGAGAGCCAGGCTTGCAAGATTTCCCCAACTTCCATGTTTGTGCCACCTCTCTGCACTTTCCTTTATAGAAATTGGTTTTCTTGCCAAAAATCTAGATATATCCTCTGAACATAAGCAAATGTGTTGATAGCGATCAGCCCAGGAGGTGGATGTAAAGTCTAATTCAGGTTAATGGGTTTGTAAACTTGAAGAGAAGTTTAAAGGTGGAGAGAAATACTCCCTTTCCCTCTTAGGTCACAAATCTCTAAGGCTAATGTTGCCAGTGTTAGGTTTCTGAGAGGATGTCTGCAGCACTTAGAAACCAGTAGATATAAAGGATGGCTGCCAGAAAATTTCTCACAGGAGGTAGCACAGCTAAGGGGCAAACCCCATAGTCACTCTTTGAAAAAAGTGGGATGGAATAAAGGACTGTTTTCAAGACCTCTTCTTAGCCCCCTGGCAACAAAAAAACCTAGGAGGAGGGTCTTTTTGCTTTTTGGGATATTGTGTTTTTCCATCTAACAATACTATGTGCTTTTTCCATTTGTGGATGTTACCTCCCACTGGTGATAGGAAGCTTCATCACAACAATGCACCTGCTCATGCATCATGTCTAGTGACAGGATTTTTGGCTAAACATCAAATCATCCAGGTAACAGCCCCAATATAGCCCAGTTTGTAGCCCCGTAACTTCTGACTTTTCCCAAAGCTAAAATCACCTTTGAAAGGGAAGAGATTTCAGACTGTGGATGAGATTCAGGAAAATAAGACAGGGCAGCTGATGGCGACTGGGAGAACTGTGTGAGGTCCCAAGGCGCCCGCTTTGAAGGGGACTGAGGTGTCATTGTCCTATGTACAATGTTTCTTAAATCTTATACCTTTTTCAATAAATGTCTCTATTTTTCACATTACATTTCTGGATATATTCTGGACAGAACTTATATGTATATATGTATATATGTATATATGTATGTGTATGCCTTTCTATCCCTTGACCAAGTAGGCCCATTTGTCAAAAATTATTTATTCTAAAGACATAATTATACACACATGCGCACACACACATGCATAAATGGCAAATGAGCAAGGAAATTCTTTGCAATACTGTTTGTACTAGCAAAAGATTAAAAACAATATAAATGTTTATCAATAGGTAGTTGGATAATATATGGTACAATCATATAGTATAATCTTATTTAGACACATAAATTAATGTGATTGATATATGTGTGCTAATATGGAATAATCCCTAATAATTTGTAAATTGAAAACAGTGAGATGCAAACATTTCACATACTATGCTACCACTTAAATTAAAAAATAAAAACATATAGCAAGGACTCATGGACAACACCAAAGGGGAAGAGCTAAGGGAGGGAAGGGGGGAGGGGGCAAGGGAAAGTGGTGGGGGGTAGGCAGAGACAAATGTATTTGAAAAACTAAATTAAAATAAAATTTAAAAAAATAAAAAAAATAAAAGCTGTTTCTAGATCTATGTAAAGGTAAATCATAAAATACTTCTTGAAGGATTCACGAAGGAATGCTGTCACCTCTGCCATGGAAACTAGTGACTAGGGTTGAGCAGTGGGAACAAGGCTAATCTTCACTTCATTTTTCTTTGGTATAATTTTTTAGCATTTGCATATATTTTCCTATTACAATTAGTCATTCTTAAGAATAAAACTTAAACCTATAGTAAAAGGAATTATCATTTCCACCTTCTTGGAAACATAAATAAAACAAGAATTGTTTAGGCATGACCAGTATGCTGAACAAGGTAATTCAGTGCGACAAACACTGTGAAACATGCTTTTCCCTTCAGTAGAACTCATATTCCTAGTCTAGCAATATTTAAGAGGTCACTTACTGCTCTTACTTGTGTGCTGTATTTGAGAAAGTATATTCTTTTGAACCACAAATTACTCACTAGTCTGTTACAACAGAGACCGAAAGGAATTCTACAGCAGAAGGCCTGGATTATACTTGTGTCTTGATACAAATAAAGGAAAGTCACTAAAACTATGTAGATCTTGCTGTCTTGATTTTTAAATAAAATAACATTTTTTGGTCATACATGTTCTAAAATATTTATGAAGAGTCTTAAATTATTAATGAAGCAATATTATTAGTCAAAATAGACTGTAAGAAAAAACCTTTTATATAAATAAAAAGAATCACATGACAAGACAAACAACAAAATCTCTTAAAATGGTATGTTCTTAATAGTATAGGCTGAAAATGTATAAGGCAAAATCTCATAAAACTAAATGAAGAAATTTATAAAATTATGAGATTTTGAGCCACAACACCTACACAAACTGATAAAAAATATAATAACAAAATGATTAGGACAACAAAATTAACAAAAAGCTTAACCCAATGGGAACTGGTAAAAATCTGTACCATCAAAATAGCAGACATGTTGTCATTAAGCACATATGGAACAACAAAATGCTTATGTTCTAGTCCACAGAGTATGTCTCAAGAGATAACAATCAATCTAATAATGAATGCATCCTCCAAACACAATAAAATAAAATTAAGAATCAATAATAAAAACTGCTAAATTCCTTATATGCTTTAAAACTAAAAATAATAAACAATTTATTGACCAACAGGACTTCTAATAGGGAATTCATAAATAAAGAGAACTATTATGGCAACAAATGCATAGATTGAAAAGCATGAACAATTAAACGTTAATGAAATAAAGAACCAATTCCTGAAAGGTGAAATAAGGACCTTCCAAAATCCTATCCTCCATAAAGACAATAAAACCATTGAAAAATGGTCAAAATAATAGTTTTCTCCTCTCTATAAATTAAAGTCTGGTAATGATCCAATGAATGTTTACTCAAGAAAAACTGCTATCAATAAGAAGAGCAAACTTTGTGGGGGTTAAACATGTATCAATCCCATTGCCTTTTCTCCAGCATCATAGCAGCCTTGGAAGCAAACATCCAGAAGCCATGAGAGGAGGCAAATGAGTTTGGAGCTAATCCAAAAGCCCAATTGTTTTTTCAAGTGCCGGAAGTACTGGATTTTGATGTGCAAAAGAATGAAGTCAGAACCTCACACTGTGTACCAAAATTAGCTCAAAATATATCATAAATCCAAATGTTAAGAACTAAAACTATACAACTATTAAAAGCAATGACAACAAAAAATGAACTTAATAAAAATTTTTTAAAAATTGGTGCTTCAAAGAACAGTATCAAGAAAGTAAAAAGAAACCCTAAAAAATGGAAGAAAATACTTCCAAAATACATATCTTGTTGGGGACTGTATCTAGAATATGTAAAAAGCGAAATAAATAACTCAGTGATTTAGAGAAGTGCCACTCAAAAGTATGTTCACAGACCGATGCCAGCCTACAGACTGCTACTAGTCAGCCCATAATGAGATAAATGTAGAAATTGAGAGATTTTATTGAAACAGCAAAACCATGGCCATTACATAAGGCAACTAATTAGAATCTGAACACTGGTATAATAGGAAACTTTTATGTAGCACTTCCTATATAGTAGAATTATTCTCATACTTTCAGAAATCCAATTTTATGCAATCCTCACAAAACCCTAAGATGGTGATGATATGATCCCCATTTTGCACTGGAAGAAATAGAGATTGAGATAAATTACGTAACAAATATTCCACAGTCACACAGCTAATAAGCGGAGGAGTATGCATTTGACCCACTATTCTGTCTAGTGTGAGCAATGATTTGGAGAATCAGGAACGCTCATACACTGCTGATAGCAGTGTGTATTTATACATTTTGAATACATACTTGGCAATAATATAGATGAAAATGGGCAATTAAAAATGCACGTGCACTTGAACATGTGCTTCAATTTGTTCACTTCTCCAGAAGTGGACATTACAAGAGCATTCACTAGAACATAGTTTGACATAGCAAAACACTGAAAACAACTTCAATGATGGTAAGAGAAGATTTTAAAAACTATAATTTTTTAATATATTAGACTACTATATAGCATTCTATACATAATAGTTATTATATATAACAGTGATACATAATACTATAGATAAATCTCAAAATAATATTTGTAAGTTAAAAAAAAACAACTAGTTCCTGCTGGGTATATAATGTATATAACTATGTATAATTCTTGTGTTTAAAAACATTTTTTAATTTAATTTTAATTTATTTTTTCAAATACACTTGTCTCTGCCTACCCCCCACCACTTTCCCTTGCCCCCTCCCTCATACCCTCCCTCAGCTCTTCCCCTTTGGTTTTGTCCATGAGTCCTTGCTATATGTTCCTTGACTTTCCCCTTCCCTTCCTTTTCCCCATCCCCTCTCCCTCTTTCCCTCTTGTCTCTGTTGATTTCTTTTCCTTTCAGTGTTGCTGGTCTTATTTTCCTTGCATCTTTGTATTGTTGGTTAGGTTCCACTTCTAGGTGAGATCATATGGTATTTGTCTTTCGCCCCCTGGCTTATTTTGCTTAGCATAATGCTCTCGAGTTCCATCCATGCTGTCGTGAAGTTTAGTAGTTCTTTTTTTCTTTCTGCTGTGTAGTATTCCACTGTGTATATGTACCATCACTTTTTGATCCAATCATCTACTGATGGGCACTTAGGTTGCTTCCAACACTTGGCTATTGTAAATTGTGCTACTATGAACATAGGGGTGCATAGGTTCTTTTGCATTGGCGTTTTGGTGTTCTTAGAGTACAGTCCCAGCAGGGGAATCACTGGATCAAAAGGCAGTTCCATTTTCAGCTTTTTGAGGAAATTCCACACTGCTTTCCACAGTGGCTGCACCGGTCTGCATTCCCACCAACAGTGGGCTAGGGTTCCCTTTTCTCCACAGCTTCGCCAGCACCCATTATTTGTTGATCTGTTTATGATGGCCATTCTGACCGAAAAACATTTTTTAATGAAAAGCAGCAGACACTTATTTGAGATCAGTAAGAATGGCTATTCTAGAGGCACTAGTTCAGGCAGAAGTCCATATTGCGCCTCAGTTAGGAGATAAAAGCAAGAGGTTTTTATGAGACGGGAAACAGTTATGTCAGTAAAAGAAAAGCATTTTTGTTGGTGCAGATAACATAACACAGTAAAGCTAATACTAAACAATATTTATAATTTTCAGTCCAGAAGTCATCAGCCCTCTAATCATAATGTCTGCTTTCTTGTGATCCTTCAAAAGAGTTCTTTGGGACACAATGTTGCTTTAGGCCCAGTCCAAACAGTTATTTTGTTCTGATAGTCCAAAGGTTTGAGGAATAAGATGTGCAAGGCAGATCCTCTGGGATGGCAGCTGTGGCTCCATTTTTTAAAGCACAAACATTATATTATGTTGTTTAAGAATATAAACTATAATGGCAGAACAGATATACAAATGTCACAAAAGTAACTATTTCTGGAAATGGAGTAGTGGATGCAGAGAGGGCTTTAAAGTTATCTGTTTCATTACTTTTAAAAATTATTTTTATCATGAATAACAACATTTTTATATTCCGAAAGCATTGGCTATGAATACAATATTCTACTTTGAGTTCAAATATTTTAGACGGCTTTCATAATAAAATGAAGGGTGGGTAACATACTTTATTTTATCTGAACAATGACCATTAATTACACTGGCTATTTTACTAAAACTACGCAAAACTTTTCAGTTTCTTATATTTATATTATTTTGTGTTGATAATATAGTTGTTTGATAAATGTTACTTGATTATGCTTAACTATAATAAACCTGTTTACTAAAAATTTAAAAAGTCAAAGTATAAATATTCAAAATCCTATTTAAACTTAAAATCTTGGTAACTTTTCCAGAGACTCCCTACTTCTAAAATTTATGTTAGTTTATTAAATTATTATTTCCCCTTTGAGGGAATAAAAAAGTTGTAGTGAATAATCCAATATGTAATTTCAAACACCAGTGAGATATCATGAAGATTGAATTTCAAATTTCCAAGTCTTACAGTGTTTTTTCTTTCTTAAAAAAACAAAAACAAACATTATTTGGAAATAAAAAAACACAATGAAGAAATTCTTGTTGTGTTCCAATTTTGAGGTAGGCATATTATATTCTTTGGAGACAAACTCAGTTTGTAGTGAATATTAGCAAATTATGAAGTAATCATTCATTTTTATAGTCTTGTAAGAATTTTCTAGTATACTAACTCCTGTCTCATAAATGATTGAATTTAACAGCTCAAAATAGTACATTTTATTCTTAATGTAGAAGTGGCTTGAATTTTTTTTCTGCTTTAGCATATTATGAGATGATTTTATATACACACACACACACACACACACAGAGGTTAATATTTATATTTCTGTGGTAATGGATTTCATGTTTATAAATATAATACATCACAAGGAGCCTCTAAAAAAAAACTCAAAAGATTGTAGTGTTCTATGTATATTCTATATTCTTTGATTTTCTTTAAGTCCCACAACAGGCTCACCTAATGATTTTAGAAGACAGAATATGGAAGCAGTAGATGACATGTCTAAGAAAAAAGAGTTTCTCTATAAAATTCTCAGGGCAAATTGTTAGTATAACTTTATAAGTAGCAATTCTACATGAATAGCTCTAGATTCTCTATCATACATATATCATTAAACAAAAAGTGGTATTATAGTTACAATGTTTTTTCTCATGATATATCAGAGTTTTTACTGTCTTTTCTGTTTTTATACTTAAGAATTTATTTTAATTTCTCTTTCCCCATCATCAGATATATTTCTTTTACACAGTAGAAAATTATAAAGTGTAAATGGTCTATCATTCCTCTGGCTCAATATATATTATTATTTCCTTTTCTCCATTTCTTCAACAATAGCTATGTTGGGAATAAATGATGGTTAAATATTACTGAAGGGAGGTGACATAAAGGGAGAGGACAGGGTCTATAGAATGAAGGGCGGGATGGACTTTCAACTATTACTCAAACTTATCAATTTATAAGATTTTGTCACCAACTGTCCTTCATTTTTTTCTTGAATGCCATATTTGGTTGTTTGTTTCTTTCCTTTTAAGTATTTGCCTGCAAATTTCTAGATACTTTTCCTCAATAGCTCTGTTTTATATTTCTGTTTTTTGAAAAATCATCTATTTTTTCCATTAATAAATAGTAAGAATCTGCATTTAATGTGCCTATGAGAGAGAGAGGGATAAAGAGAGAGAGCTCATTGGGGTAAGGGATAGAACAAAAATACTTCTCATTTCTAAGACATAGTCCATTGCCTTTTTTTTTTTTAGATTGCATTTAATGAATATTTGTGATGGCATAAATGAGTGAGTAAGTACTAATGAGTGGTTAGTCCAGAATACATTAAATATGAAGGAGATAAAAATGATTATGGGGGAGAAGGATAATAAAAAGAATGAAGCAAAGGAAGGAGTGAGGGAAACAGAAAGACAAAGAGAAATTTTGTAACAAAGGTTAGTGTGACTAAAAATAAATTATTACATGAAGAAGATATTTGAAATCTCCAAAGTTTGGAACATACAATTAATTCCTACAAATCAGTAAGAAAAGGCAGTGATATTAACAGAATAATGGTCAATGGAAATGAAGAGATGCAAAAGGCTAACAAGCACATAGAGAGATGTTCAACTCATAAGTAATAAGAAATACACAAAATAAAGAAGTAAATATCACTTTATTCCCATATACTGAGGAAACACCTAGAAAGTTGGGTAATTGTGAGGGCTGGCAAGGAGGGGGGAACATTGGAAATGTACTATTGGTGCAGATATACACTGTTCAATCACTCTGAAATGTAATTGCTCCTACTTACACATAGTAAATAGATCTTATGAGTCAGTAATTTTGGTTCAAAAGAATTTCCCATGCAGATCTATAAAAATATAGGTGAATGTATGTGTATGGCAGCATTATTTGTGCAGGAAGTTGGAATCAAGTTGAGTGTACTTATATGGCAGAATGGCTAAATAAAAACAGGTAGGTACATGCCATGTGATAGTGGTTAGAAGCAACAGACTAGTTGTACAAATAGAACAGATCATAAAAAAACATAGGAAAACAGTACTATTTTAAGTAATAATGGAGGTTTCTGCATTCAACAAGCATATGTTGCAAAAATTTTATGTCTTTCAAAAGAAGTATAAAATAATATGATTCAATCCCAGCTTTTAAAAATGTTTGAATATAAGTGATAATAGAAATATAATCATAGAACATAGAATACTCAAACATATCAACAGAGTGTGAGGGCATCCAGCATAGAGAGACAGTCAGGATCTTTGCAGCAGCTTGTAAAAGCACCTGCTTTAGAGTCAGAAGGAATGAAGTTCAGGAACTTTGCTCTAACATCTCTCTGTCACAAAGGCCCTGAGTCAGGGAAGTAATCTGTCTGGGTCTCAGTTGCCATAGGTGTAAAATCACAGTAATAATACTCAATTGGCTTCTTATAAGTTATAAATAAATTACCCATCACATTTTATACGTGTGATAAATGATAGGTATTAACAATATTATAATAATTAATGTGAAGAAAGGACTCATAGAGGAGAGAGTTTTAAATATGGTATAGAATTCAAATTTCCAGAGGGAACACAGAAGATACTGTCACCGTGAAAATTCAAGGATGACAATGAGCATAGTACATGAAGGAGATGGTAAAATAAAGTGATAATTGTGAAAGTACTTTATATATTCATGCCCGGTATACCTTACTGCTATTATTAATGATGAAAACAGTAATATTGTGCCTGAAGTGGAAATCCACAGTTGAAGATAATGAAACATCAGGTTGATGAGATAAAAGGAGCAAAAATAAAGAAAGTCTTGAATAGCAGGCTGAAGAATTTGAGATTCTTTCTGTACGTAATAGAAAGCTACTTTGAAATCATGGGTGAAGGCTATGTTATAGTGTTTTATTAAAATAGATAAAGGAGTGGATGGCCAGGTTATGTCCCCCCACAGCTTCATTCTCCTACTCTTACTTCATCTTCCATTATTCTCCAAGGTAGTAATCAGCTTATTATTACTTTATTCTTTTCCTTTCAAATTGTATTCTTGACCATATGACCAATATCTTTCTTTTTATTCTCATTTACAGCATTAGATTTCTCTCTCTCTCTTTAAGACCAAACTATATTCCTTCAATTTTCAATACTCTCACAAACTGGATAAATAAGATGCTGGCAGCAAAGAGGCCAGAGAGAAGGCTGCCATCATTACAACACAGGTAAGCACCGGCTCTGCTGTGGTACAGAGGCTACTTGGTTAAGGAGGGCTGAATCCAAGAGGCACTGCACAGAAAAAATTAAAATATTCAGAAATGGACAAGCACAGAACTGGGGAAGTCAAGATAAATCGAGACTGGGGTCCCTGAAGACCATAATAAAATTGGAACCACTAAGAGAACTATGCAATATTGGAGAGTGGGGGAAAGAGTACATTTTAGCCAATTAATTTTGTTATGATTTGATTATATCTAGTCAAATGAATTGGATAATAGAAAAAAGATAATAGCTGTTGATGTAAATATCACAGTAATTAGATTTGAAGTGATAACAGAAGTTTTTAGAGTGAGAAGGAGTTCTCTAAGAGGCATCTGAGAATTAAGGTTTGGTTAATGGTCATAGTGTAGCAATCTGTGATCACTATATTTATATATTTTTGTATTTACACCCACACTCTCCTGAAAATGATGTAGACTGAAAAATAAATGCAATTTTTGAAATCTAACAGCGTAAATATGAAAGAGTAAGAACAAAGGAAAATATTGCTGAGAAAATCTAACTTAATTTAGACTAGGAGAAAATAAAAATAAATGCTATAATGTTCTTTCCAATGTTATGAGAAATATGCTGCAAATTAGCACAGGAGCTGACCAGCAAAAGGAAAAAAAAAGATACTTTAGGAGAAAAGTGATTAATAATTTATGTATTTGTATTAAAAAGGTAACCCATAAAGAACTGGTGATATAAACTATTAAGGTATCTAGGTATTCTATTAAGGTAAGAAAAGTAAGATTTATAGAGTAAATAAAAAATAAAGATTATAAAAACAGTAATTTTGAACATTATTACCCTTAACTAATAAGATGTTAGATGTGAACTTAAAGAAAATTGAATTAAGTTCATCAGATCAGAAAAAGCCAGACTGTATAGAATTTAGGAAGGAAAATATTGAGAGAAATAAGAAAATATACAAGAACTAAAGAGGGAAATTCAAGAGGAAAAAAAATAATGGGGAATCATGGTTTAATCTGAAGCATAAAGAGTACTACTATTCTTTATTTCTGAAATGTCAAGAGGAATAAGCACAGGTATTGCATTCAATAGTAACAATACATTTTAAAGGCCAGGTATCAACTTCAGAACTATGAAAATAAGACACAGAAGAACAAGAAAAAAGAAATTTATTTCTGAAGTCCTGTAGTTAACAGTCTATTCATTTTTACTGAATTATTAATCTGCGATAGGTTTTTCAAAGAAATAGAGTAGAAATAGAGAATAAATCCTTTACATATAAAATTCATTTAAATAAAATTAATTTTCAATACCTAATAAAACCTATGTTATCTGTAATAATATAAATACTGACAGTGGTATTTGGTACACTAAGTGTTTCAGAAAGGGATAAATTACCAGCAGGTTAAATCCTTAGTCTAAGAAAAGCCCCATTTTATCTTTAAAAGGTAAAATATGAACAGGTATGCCTTGTCTTATTGTGCTTTGCAGATACTGTATCTTTTACAAATTGAAGGTTAATGGCAACTCTGAGTCAAGCAAGTCATTGCATCTTTTTTTCCAACAGCATTTGCTTACTTAATATCTCTGTGTCACATTTTGGTAATCCTCACAGTATTTTAAATGTTTAATTATTATTATAATATATGTATGGTGATCTTTCATGTTACTACTCTAATTGTTTTGGGGCACCAAAAGCTTATACCCATACAAAATAGATAACTTAATCAATAAATGCTATGTGTATCCTTATTGAGGTACCAACTGGCCCTTCCCCAACAGTCTTCCTCTCCTAAGGCCAGCCTATTTCTTGAGATACAACAATATTAAAATTAAGCCAATTAACAACCTTAAAATGGCCCCTAAGCATTCAAATGAAGAAGGAATAAAATATTTCTCACTTAAATCAAAAGCTGGAAATGATTGAACTGAATGACGGAGGCATGTTGAAGGCCCAAATCTAGGCCTGTTGCACCAGTTAGCCAAGTTGGGATTGCAAAAAAAAAGTTCTTGAAGAAAATTAGAAGTGCTGTTCAGGCAAACACACAAAATGATAAGAGAGTAAAATAGCCTTAGTACTGACATAAAGAAACTTTTGGTTGTCTGGATGAATAATCAAGCCAGCCACAATATTCCTGTAAACCAAAGCCTAATTCAGTGCAAGGCCCTATCTGTCTTCATTTGAAGAAACTGCAGAAAAAAATAATCTTTGTTGGTTCATAAAATTTAAAGAAAGAAGCAACTCTACAATATAAAGTATAAAGTTGAAGCACCAAGTGTTGGTATAAAAGCTGTGCAAGTTATTGGGAAGATCTAGCTAAGATAATGAAAGATAGTGGCTACATTAAACAATGAATCTTCATTGTAGATAAAGCAGTCTTATTTTGGAAGAAGATGCCACTTAAGGCTTTCATAGCTAGAGAGGGGAAGGCAATGCCTGACTTCAAGTTTCACAGGACAGGCTGACTCTCTTGTTAGGGGTTAATGTTGCTGGTGACTTTAAGTTGAAGCCAATGAATATTTACCATTCCAAAAACCTAGGACCCTTAATGATAATACTAAATTTGCTTTGCCTGTCCTTTATAAATGAAACAACAAAGACTGATGAGAGCACATCTGTTTACAACATGGTTTACTGAATATTTTAAGCCCAACTGTTGAGACCCACTGCTCAGGATAAATGATTCCTTGTAAAATAGTAGTGCTCATTGATTGTGCCCCTGGTCCCAGAAGAGCTCTGATGAACAGGTACAACAAGATTAATGTTTGCATGCTTGCTAACATGACATTCATTCTGCAGCCCATGGAGCAAGGGATAATTTTTACTTTAAAGTCTAATTATCTCACATACATTTTGTAAGGCTATAGCTGCCATAGACTGTGATTCCTTTGATGGATCTAGGTGAATTGAAAACCTTCTGGAAAGAGTCACCATTCTACATGTCGTTAAGATCATCTGTGATTCACAGAAAGAAGACAAAATATCAACATTAACAAGAGTTTGGAAGATTCCAACCCTCTTGGATGACTTTTTAAAGGACTCAAGACTTCAGTGGAGGAAATAGCTGTAGATGGGGTAGAAATGGGGTAGACGGGGAAGAGAACTAACGTTGGAAGTGGGGTCTGAAGATGTAACTGAGTTGTTGCAGTCTCAAGATAAAAGTTTCACAGATGGGGAGTTACTTCTTATAAATGAACCAAGACAGCAGTTTCTTGAGATGGAATCTACTCCTGGACAAGATGACTGTAAAATCTATTGATATTACAACAAAGGATTTAGAGTATTGTAAGCGCTTAGTTGATAAAGCAGCATCAATGTTTGAAAAGATTGACTCCAATTTTATAAAAAGTGTATACTGTGGGTAAAATGCAATCAAACGGCATCACATGCTACAGAAAAAATAATTTTTGAAAGGAGTCAGTCTACACAGCAAACTTTGTTGTTGTCTTATTTTAGGAAATTGCCACAGCCACCCAAACCTTCAGCAACCCGTACTCTGATCAGTCAGCAGTCATTAATATCAAGACAAGACCTCCACCAGCAAAAAGATTATGTCCCTTGAAGGCTCAGATAATGGTTAGCATTCTTTAGCAATGAATTATTTTTTAATAAATTATGTACCATTTATTTTTTAGACATAATGCTATCGCATACTTAATAAACAACAATATAATGTAAACATAACTTTTTTAAAAGAATATATTTTTATTTATTTAATCTTTATCGTCTTTTTTTTCCATTACTATTTAGTCCCCTTATACCCTCCACCCCCCTGCAACCATCATCCTGTTGTCCATGTCCATGAGTCATTTATTTTTAGAGACAGGGGAAGAAACCGAGAAATAGAGGGAGAGAAATATCCATACATGAGAGACATATCGATCCGTTGCCTCTCGCGCATGCTCCAACTAGGGATCAGCCCATAACCCCGGCATGAGCCCTGACTAAGAATCAAACAGGTGACCTTTTACATTGTGGGGCAGAGCTCAACCAACTGAGCCACGCTGCTCAGGGTTAAACATAACTTTCATATACATTAGAAACCAAAAAATTCACCTGACTTGCTTTAGTGACATCTTCTTTATTGCAGTGCTTTGGAAACAAACCTAAATATCGCCAAGGTGTGCCTGTATACCTTTTGCTTTTCTCTTAAATTATAAACAAATCCAAATGTAAAGTATAGCAATGTTAACAGTGAGAAATCTTATGGTACCTTTAGAATTTCATTCTGAGCTCAGTGTAGAAGGGGTCAAATCTATTACGAGAATTATCTTTGCACCTGGGCACTTATATTCAAATGTTAAATTATTCTAACATTGAGCATGAGTGTTATTGATGTCATAAGAGCATAAAACCACCATAATATGTCAATCACTTCCCTGCCCCAAACATTTATGTAAATTAAATTACTATTATCATTATAACAAAATTCCTATTTTTTTCAGTCTCTCATTCCAATTACTTTGTAATGAAAACATTTGCCTAGCTTAGGCCTCTAAGAACCCAAATTTTAACAGCTTTGAGAAAACAAAAACAAAAACATTTGCTTTTATTGATATTATAGTGATTGTATTGCATTTGAGAACATTTTCCATACATACATGAGTTTGAGAGTTTGAGGCCTTGGCTAAGTACTGTGTTTGCAGTAGGAATCAGATTTCTCTGGCAAAATGCCATTGTCAGCAATGGGATTTATCAAAACTACAAATGACAGCATAAAACATTTGAAATTAAAAAAATAGTTTAATAGTCTTTGAAAAAACATAGTATTTTTATTGCATGTTATTTTTCCAGAGCTAAACTGGTTATTATGTAAAAACAAGAGAAATATCTGTAACTTGATTTCTAACTCCTACATGCTTACTTTGTTGGAGAGAAAAGGAATAAAGAAACATGATAGATAAGAATATAAAAGGTTAAGTAGATAAAAATAAAAATAGCAAATTAAAAATGTGATCACATATTCATGGACAATATATTCAGACAAAGAAAGGATAAAGTCATGCAGAGCAAAAATAGTTGAAAGAAGGCTCCATTAAAGAGAAAAGATTTGAGCTAGTACGATTTAAAGCCCATCCGGGATTTTCAGAGATGAAGAGAGAAAAGTACACTCTAAGTATAAGACGAAAATAAAAAACAAAAGAAAAGTTTATGATATATGGGTTCTTAGGAGTCTGGTGAAGCCTGTGTACTTATTACAAAGTTTTAAAAAGTATAAAATCAGTAAGAAAAAAGTAAAAAAAAGGTACAAATTGGTAAATGAATACAGCATATTGAAAGGCACAAACACTTTTGTAGTAATATCTGTGCTTTTCTATTAATGCATTTGATAACAAAACTGAGCAGTGGTTCTAATGATTCCTATTATTGAAGTAGGTGTGGTTTTCAAAGCTTGAACATAAGTAATATTTTGAGATATCAACAATTTTTACACGCTATCAATATGTCTGTTACTTCTATTGAAGACACAGTCGTGGTTCCTGATAATAACTGGTCTGAGGCACATATTCTCAATTGGAAGAAACGGCAACTTTCTGTAAGAGGTTAAAGACAATAAGGTGTAATATTTTCCTCAACAAAGTTTGTGGACCCTTTCAATCCTCTTCATGACCACTAAGTGTCCTGCAGGCACACACTACAAATCTGGATGAGACAGAGTGAAACCATCACTCATTAAGCACCTAATGGGTGTTAGGCACAATAACAAGTGTTTTATGCTATTCTTGCAACAGGCAATGAGGGAGATGTTGTGATAATGGACATTGATATTTGAAAGATGAGAACACTGAGGCACAGGAAGTCTTATGTAACCTGCCTGGAGTCACACACTAAACGAATGCCAGCCAAAAGATTAGAGCTGAACTGTCAGATTCCATAGCCATTGCATGCTTTTCCCCAGGGGAATACAACCTGGAGAATCAGCACAATGTTTTAAATGGACAGTTAGAAGATGAACACAGCCAGACCAAGGAGCTGTTTTCAAGAGTAGTGGAAATAGTTAAATTTGTGTGGGAAAGGACCTGATTTTGGATTCTAAAAAGTATGTGAAGAAAAGTAAATGTAAAATCTTTGGAACACACAAAATAACCCTTAGGAAGAGTGATGATGAAAACAGTATCTAGGAGGAAAAAATAATCTGATGGATTGAAATGGTAAGGATTATTGTAATTATTTTCAGTCCAGAAAATTTTGGAGAAGGTCTAAAATGACACATTATGCTTATGCCTTACCTAAAATTAAATGAGTCATTTTGGTAATTTTCTGAAGGTGTTATTGGTTTTATTTCTTAAGATCCATTTTTTATTTTGTTTGTTTTGCATTTTTTATTTATTTTTTATTTATACATCATGTTTATTCTATTACACTTGTCTCAATTTTTACCCCTTTACCCCCCTCCACCCATCCCACCCCCTGCTCCCACAGTCAATTCCCACTCTGCTGTCCATGTCCATGGGTCATTCATACATGTTTTTTGTCTAGTTCCTTCCCCTTCTTTCCACCATTGTCTTCTTTCCCCATCCCCTCTGGTCACTTTTAGTCTGCTCCATGTTTCTGTGCCTGTGGTTTATTTTGTTCGTTAGTTTATTTTGTTGAATAGAGTCCACTTATAGGTGAGATCATATAGTATTTATCTTTCATCAACTGGCTGATTTCACTTATCTTAATATCCTCCAGTTCCATCCATGTTGTTGCAAAAGTTAGGAGTTCCATATCTCTCTCTCTTTCTTTCTTTCTTTCTTAAATGCAGATTCATTTTATTTATTTTTTAAATGTCAAAGTTAATTATAAAATATTAAAAAAATTAAAACCATTATAAAGTCTCAAGTATTAAACCAACATGACACCAGCACAGAAATAATCCAGTGGATCAATGAAATATAATGAGCATTCTATAGACAAATGTATATATCTGTCTAACAATAGATGATTAAGTTGATATTTCAAGTCAATGGGTAAAATAAGGCTTATTCAACAAATAAGATGCATGGACCACTATTACTTGAAATAAAACAAATATAAAGTCCTATTTCACACATTATACAAGAAATATTCAGGTGAGTTAAAAATCAATATGTAAAATCTAAGGAGTTTTAGAAGAAAATAGAACAAGAGGAAATGAAGAATACAATTTCTGAATTGAAGAACACAGTAGAAGGAATCAAAAGCAGGCTCAAGGAAGGACCAAATCAGCGAGCTAGAGGATAAGGTAGAAAAAAACTCTCAGAAAGGCCAAGAAAATGAAAAAAGACTCAAAAAGCATGAAGAGACATTGAGAGAAATGCAGGACAACCTGAAATGTAATAATATCTATATAATAGGGACATCAGAAGAAGAAGAGGATGAGAAAGGGATAGAGAACCTCTTTGGAAAAAGTCATGATGGAAAACTTCCCTAATTGGAGGAGAGAAAAAGTCCCACAGGTCCAGGAAACACAGAGGGTCCCATTCAAGAGGAAACCAATGAGGCCCACTCCAAGACACATCGTCATTAAAATGGCAAATATCAAAGGCAAACGGAGAATCCTAAAGCAAGCAAGGGAGAAAGAGGTAGTAACATACAAGGAGGCCCCGATACGACTAGCAGCTGACTTCTCAGCACAAACCCTGCAAGCCAGAAGGGACTGGCAAGAAATATTCCAAGTCATGAAAAGAAAAGGTCTGCAACCAAGGCTGCTCTACCCAGCAAGGCTCTCAATTAAAATGGAAGGCAAAATAAGGAGTTTCCCAGACAAAAGGCAGCTAAAAGAATACACCTCCACCAAACCAGCACTGCAAAATATGCTAAAGGAACTGCTTTAGGATGAAGAAAAAGTTTCTATGAATACCCAGTTCTTTTCAGAGTTGCCAATACTTGATACTACCAATATTTTTTCATACTGATTAATCTGATTGTGACAATAATGTTATTTTAAATGTTCCTTTATTATTTGTTGAAACTAAAGCTGTTTTAGGATATTTCTTGCCTATTTCTATTATTTAAAAAAAGCTTTAAATGACTTTTTGGTTTTCTTTATCTATTTATTGATTAAAGGTTTGTAGAACTTTTTTCCCTAAAAAAACCCCTATTAACCCTTTTTTAGATATGTTGCAAATACTTTCCTATTCTATTTCTTGTCCTTTAACTTTTTTATGTATATTACTATATAGTTAAATGTTTCATATAGTCATATTGTCAATATTTATAACTTCTGGGTTTGAATAGTTTAATTCAGCTCATGAAAAATATTAAGATGCATTTTCAAATAAAAATACACAACCCACAAAAATGTTTAAAAAGCACTTACTATTCATAAATATAGCAAAACACACATCTGCTTACCGACACTTGTGCAGCTTTCACCATCTGCATCCAGCTTCCACCCTTCGTAACATGAGCACTTGACAGTGTGTTTGTGCTGCTCACACACTTGACTGCACTTCAGGTGATTGTTGCAATAATCCACAATTTCACATGTTTTATTATCTTTGTTGAGTTGAAGTCCTTCGGGGCAGGAACAGACAATTCCTCTTCCAGGCACAACAGAACAGTGGTTGCTGCAGCCTCCATTGTTCAGAGAGCATTCATCTATGAAAGGAGAAGAGGTTATAGGACATTGTCAATTGTTTTGGTCAACTAGATACTAATCATTGAACTCAATTCCCTAAGGCTGAAATTAGAGTGAGTATATAATAAGAAGTAGAAAGACTTTTCAGATTGGTTTTTTTTTCAGGTGTTCGGGTAAGAATTATGAAAGAATTAATTCAATGACCAAATATAATTCTATGTGATAAGAATTGGGAATTAAAAAATTTCAATTCTGTAAAACTTTGGAGTACATTTGATTTTACCCCATAGCGGTAATGTGGGTCCAATATCTCTATTATTACTAGAGCAATTTTGGTGAGCCTTTTAGCAGTTATGCAAAATCTTAAAGTAAACAAATGAATTCAGAAATTTGTTTTCCCAATTCAGAATGCAGAATATAGGAAAATAAAGCTGTGGTTTTTTTATATTATTCTCTTCATTTTTCTTAATACTATGTTTTCTCTTTTTCTCTCTCTTTTTTTTTAATCCAGAGGTAAAGAAAAAGCAAATAACTAATTTCTTTCAACACTTGTAGTGTCTCAGTTATTACTTCTGGATTTCCTGATTGAGATCATCATCTTCATTTTTGTTATGAGGAAACTGACATTTTGAAAAATTAAGCCACCTGCCTAGATTACTTAATTGAAATAATTGAAGAATATAATTTAAACTTGTCAAAGTCTACACTTTTTGTCTTAATTACATATTTTAAATTTTAAGACTTTGACAGTTTCCTTCATTCAGAATTGCTCTTACACAACCTTCATAAGCAAGCCTCACATTTGTAATGCCAGCGATATCTCAGTGTGCCAAACTACTCCATCAGGGAGAACAAGCTAGGAGAGAAAGGAATGAAGACATATAATCTAAGCCTGTCACCTTTGATTAGTGTTTTTGTTGTTGCTGCTTAATTTAGTTTATTTATTTATTTATTTTTTGTTTGGAATCTTATTTAAATTTTAGCATCGCTGACAGAGGCTTGCATTACTATTTCAAAGTTATTTTATAGAATCACAAACTCTTTGGAGGAAAAGACATTTTATTACATAAATGTATAAAAAAGAATAATTGTCTTTTTTGTAATACTCATGTACTATCCACGTTCAATTCAGATCAAAATATGATAACTTGAGGCTTAAATGTAGTTGTCTTTCCTACTTTCAATCGGGCAGCTTCATCATTTCCTGAAGTCATTTTCTCACAGCCTCAAGTTATCTCATCATTGTTCTTACTATTCCATAAACTTTTTTTCATTATTCTATTGATGTTACCTTCAGTATTATATAGAAACATATTTTTAAAATATCCTTGCTAAATTTCTAATCTTCCCACAGAGAAGAAAATATCATTTTCTTTATACGTGTTTGTTGACAGAAGGAAATGACTAGTCAAAAGTAATTTTAAAGCTCAAAAGCTATTATATAGAAATCGTAATTTTAACTAATTAAAGCACACTAAAAAAGCTATTCTATGAGGAATAAAAACTGATGAGAAAACTAAGTAATATCCAGTGGGTCTTATCTAGCCCGTTACTTTCTTCTTTCTAAAAATGTTTGTATGTAATAATTAGAGCACATGCCACAATTTATTGAGTGGCAGTAAAATTTATTCTGTAGATCAATGATAACAAGGTTCTCCTGTTCACAGTGACTCACTGACACAAATAATCAGTTTAATTGTGGCAACAGCATTGACCATCCAGAGATCTAAACGATGAGTACAGTTCTCATTTGTTAAGTGAGTTGGATATAGCCTAGACTCATCGGCTTTATTTTCACAAATGTCTAATCATATTTTTTAAAAAATTACAGACTTACAGGATATAACGAATTTAGATGATATAGATAGGGTACAGTGCTAAAAGTTTTATTTAAATAGAATGAGTGGCAGGAACAGTTGCTACTATATATTTATCAAGAAGTGAACTAAAATGTTCTGGTTTTCATAGAAAAGTAAATGCAGTGAAAGTACAATACCACAGAGATCGCCTTCATCCGACCCATCAGGGCAGTCCCTTCGCCCATTGCAGAGTTTCTCTGGCTGCAGGCAGACTGATGTGTCATTGGCACAAGGGTATTTGGGTGGTCCACACAAGAAACTGTCACAGTCGTCTTCATCAGACTGATCTTCACAATCAATATCTCCATCACATACCCATGCTTTGTTGATGCATCTCCCTTAAGAAAATAGAAAAAACATGCATTTGATTTTTGTAATTAAATCACTGTAATAAGGAGTAGTTATTGTTGTCTTCAGAGGGAGGACTACTTGTCATTAGGAAGAAATCCATTTGCTGATAGTCTGACAGTTTATTTTCACGACATTTGAATATATGTCAGAAAGTGGCTCCCCACATGTATTCAGGTTGTTAAATGGCTCTTAAAGACTTAATATTTTATTTAGTCTCAAGTTATTGGTTTACTTTATTTAAATAATTATACGACTAATTGAAAATTTAATTACAGTACTTTTAAAACAAACTTTAAAGGTCTATTTATATTTAAGTCCCTCTTAGAGCCCTAAATTTAGGTAAATGCTATTGTGTCTTTTGGAACCTTAAATTTAAGTAAATACTTAATTTTTGCAGAAGTAAATGCCCTTATCCATATATATACTTCAACTCCTCTCACCCAGTCTTATATTACATGCTCTTTCAAAAAAGCATATAAAATCTTATTACATATCTTTGTAGCAAAGGTATATACAAACAGGATTATAGAAATGGGTATTTATTGACTTTGAGAGAAAAAAAGATTATTATTTAACTAGTGTGTTTCAAAATGACAATGTTAAATGCATAGAAAGCAATGGTAGTTCTCTATGTAAACCTTTTTTTTTACTGCGAATTATTCCTTGATTCCTTATTGTTTGAATTTTTCTTCTAATTTGTTATTATTCTAGATTTTGCAATACTAAGGTGTTATGTGGATAAAAAAATACCTTAAGATAAATACTAGTTATTGACTGACTATGTAACATTATCCCATAATATGTTGGGGAAAATAAAAAGAATGCAAGAATCCAAGAGTAATTATATAAAACTCTTTCAAACTTAAAGGCTACTAAATTTTAAAAGAAATATTGGTGAAAAAAGTCTCATTTATAGAAAAAATATTAAGAATTCTCCATATTATTGTAAGTCAAATAGGAAAAACACAAGTGATCAGCTCTATAATATAAATACATTTGATAATATTGTATATAAATTATGAATGAAAAACTCAAAATAAAAATTGATGGATAATTAACTAATAATAACTTTGATGTAAATGGAAAAACACATACTTGAGTCTCAATATCATAAATACAACTAATAACATTATTATTTTATGTCATTCTGGAAATATGATCTAATACAATAAGGAAGTAAAAAGAAATGAGGTGTAACATTAGAAAACAGTGACATTAAATTTAGTTAATATAATCATGTAATTATAAAATTAATATAAACTAAATAAGGACTACAAAAAACTAAGAATTCCAAAACAGGTAGCTAATTTCTAAAATAATACAAAATTCAGTAAATTTTCTATATATAAAATATAGTAGAAAAATGATCAATTTTTAAAAACACCATAAAATAAAGTATTTTGGGTAAAACTAAACAAGAACTATACAGAATTTATATAAAGAAAATTTTAACAAACCACCACCCCTCCCGCCCAAAAAAAACAGGGTTTCATAAAGATATTGTTTGGTCTTAAAGAGGAAGATTTATACTGTAAAATACTATTTTTTCTTCAAGTTAATAAAATACCAAATAAAATAGTATCAATATTATTATAATCATATAAGCTTATCCTAAACTTAATGACACTGCAAATATCCTTTAATCAAAAAATGATACTGTATATGCCAAATATTTAGAAGTATTTTAAAGCAGCAAAATATTTTATAGTAGATTATCAATAAGCATATCAATAATTAAACAACATATACATGTCAGAAACTGACTTTCTTTTGTATATGGTTTTAAGAAACAAAAAATAGCTATTCAAAATGGTAGGTAAAATTGATTATAAAATTAATGATGTAAGAATCACTGATTAGCCATGTGGAGAAAAAAGGTAAAGTAGAATTGTCATTTGATTCTTTCACCAAAATAAATTTTAGATACTATTTTAAAATAACAATGATAAACACAAAAAATTATTGAATAAAATAGATATTAAAACAAAAACTTAAAATGGTCATTACACAATCCCAGAAAATACAAAGGAAAAATTGATAAACTTGATTTCATTAATATTTTTGATTTTACATTGCAACAATAAAACTCATATACACATTATCAATAAACCAGAAAAAAAAGTTTACATTTAACAGAAGAGCATATTTCTTTAAAATGAAAAGGGCTCTTACAAGTAAATAAGAAAATACCAATAACCCAATACACGAAGTTCAAGATACACAATATATCAATAATGGCTTACATATATAGGATGTTCAAAATATCTTTTAATTAAAAATAAACTAAAACAACAATTACATACCATTTTTCTCTATCAGATAGCTTAATTTCAAAAAGTTAGATAATACGAACAGATTTGGCAAGGGTGTAAGCAACAGCCCCAATGGTGAGGGTGCTGAAAATTGAGATAATGTCTCTGTAGGGCATTGGCGGGAAATCTAGCCAAAAACAAAAAAAGTATCAACTATTCAATACAGTAACTCTAATTTCAGAATTTTAGAATTTTTTTCATCAATATATTTGGCAACATTCAAAAAGATGCAAATATAAGATATGTGCTACTGCTTTGAATATATTAGTAAAAGACCAGAGGCAACATAAATTATAATTTGCAAGAGCGGTAATAACAACTACAATGTGTTCATACATTGAAATTATATGCTTGAGTGAGAAAGAATGAAATAATTCTGCATAAATTAATATAAAAACTATTTCTAAAACATCTCAATAAAAAGTCATAAAACTGAGTGTATGATAGGCTTTCTTATATGTTAAAGAGATTTGTCTCTTTACTAGTATTTATGACTATATTTTCATACAGATATCAATATAAATACATGGGTAGTTTTCTTTATACATGAATTCTTTTTGGAGGGCTACTCAGGAAATAGTTAAAAATCATTGCCACTACTTAGGAAGACTTGAGCTCCTAGAAGCTGAAGTAGGAGAGAGAGAGGAATTTTTCATGGAATCCTTTTGGGCTATTTTATTTTCTTTCTACCATATTCAACATAACTTTTTCCTAAAAAATATAAGATCATTTTTAAAACCACAAAGATAAAATGTATGCACATATGATATATGTCTGATAGTTTCTACAGGTACATTATAACAATTTAACATTCAGGTTATTCTGTGCGTTACATTTTCCTAGGGACTTGAGAAAATATTAGAAATCATAATATTCAGTCAGTGTCACCAATGAGCTAATAATTTAATTAGCAAGAAGATCATAATTATAGTTTAAAATATGACACCTTGTATCCAATACTTAAGTACTAAATTGTATGGAGTCATCCACAAGTACAGTAGAGTGAAAGAAGAGTTCAGGAATAATATAGTGATTTCCATTCATAGTTTGATAGGTCAGTAAAGAACCTTTTTTTCCTAGACATCACTAATCCATCAAGACATTCTTGACCAGTGACTTCAGAATGACCTTAGAATTGTTTCAATAAACTCATCCATAAATCAGTATCAATCTTTTAGAGTCAGAATAGTAGTAACACCTATTTACCACCCCAGACCTAAATGTTGCCTGGAAAAGGTAAAGAGAAAAATCTTATTCAAATGACTAATAACATTAATACAGATGATGTTAATGTATACAAATAAAAATGGATCCATAGTTTAGATGAACTTTACAAGTTTAAGTAGCTTCTTCTTCCCATTGTTTTTTCAGGGTATGTTTGAAGCTTAATTGTTTCTCTTTCTCTTTTGTTTGGTTTTAATTCTTACAAAAATGTAGATAAGAGGGTACTCTGAGTATAATAAATTTAATTACATTTCTAATTCATGACCATTAATTCGGTAAAACCCCAAAGCAAATGACCTTAATAAAGATGTTTAAAGAATGTTAAATTTTATTGATTTATATTAAGATAAATCTTTACCCAGTCAAGCCTTTGGTCATAACATCTTGACAGGATTATTACAGGTTTTCCTCTTTAAAGTCCCTCATTCTTATATAAGGAATGTGAGAATTATGCCAAATTATTGTTATTAAAAGATTATAAAGATTGATAATATTAAAATGTGCTATAGAAATTGCAAGTATCCAATATTTAAAAAGACAAAATTTTTAAAAAATATTTTAAATGTACACAAATAAGTTCAAATAACCCAGTAAATTACTGTCTTTACTAATTCTTTGAATATTTATTACATGCTGAAAATAGTATTAGTGTATATTATCAAGTTGAGTTCTATGTCCTATTTTCTGATTTATTTATAAGGATATTTTCAACTTGATAACTATGTGTGTGAGACCTTATGGTAACTGTAGTTTCACCCTTTGAGCAAAGAGAGTAAGAATGGACAAGTAACAACAGCAAAAACAACATACAGAAATAATAAAAATAAGCATGTTTGTATTACGACAGCTAGTACAATTGCATATACAAACACACACAAGATATTATAAGCACTATTTTGATTTGTGTTACCTTAAAATGTACAGTTTATGTTAAAAGCTACCACAAAGTCAATAACTCTAGGAAAATTAAGTGATTCTAGGTATCCCTAGAAAATGTATTGTTTTTCCAAAATAAATTTATATGATCTTTTCAAGAGTTTTTCTTTTCTCTGTTTGGCTATTTAACAAAAATAAATTTATCATTTTGTAAACTGTTTGACTTGCTTTAATTTTTAAAGACAACACATGCAACACAAAGGATAATTTCCCTCCTGGGATATAATTAACAGTTAATATTAAGAATATGAATATAAAGAGAAGTGAATCTTCGAGAAAATCCTAATGGATTTACTCAATAATATATTTATACTGTCTTTTAAATACTGGACTTTGAATTGCAATCTTATTTTTTATACTACTGACAATAAACTTCACATACATATTTATTTCTCTAATAGTGTCTGGTTTCAATTCATTTCAGCAAATATATATTTAGTATTATGCATTTGCTTAGTTGTTAAAAAAATGTAGAAAGGTGGAAAAACACAAATTCCTGACCCCATGGAGCAATTAGTCTAGTAGTGACATACTAATATTAAGCATATAAATATAATAAAAGCATATAAATATATATAATACATAAATATAAATAAATAATATATATTTAATAAATATATAAAAACATATAATAAATATAATTAAAGCATATAGAAAAAATGGATACAGGGGAGAGAAAGATGGCGGAGGAGTGAAAGGGAGTCACGCTGACCTCCTCCCAAAACCAAACTGGAATTGCAACTAAATAATGGAGTAATCACCTGGAAAGCAGTGGAGCGATAGTGGGAGAGGAGCCTTGGTGCCGCGGACAGTGGATTCTACTCTCACACATCCCAACGGGTGAGAATTGCGGTGGAGGCTCGAGAGGGTGGGCTGGGTGCGCACGGGCACTGGCACCAGAGGGACATTGAAACGGCCAGTTAGCGTCCCCCCCGAGAAGAACGGGGTCTGAATCATAAACAGGAACCTCTAAACTACAGCAGCTAAAGCCGAGAAAATACAGACAAAACGCAACCCCAAAAAGCTTAGGGGTGCTCTCTGCCAGAGACAGGTGGCTGGGGAAGCAAAGAGACATTTAAAGGGCAAACACAAAAGTTGCAGCGGCAGCCACCCTCCTTGATCGCTGGGTAGAGGCGGCAGCAGGGTGGGCTGGTGCCTGGGAAAAGACTGGTGAGGAAAACTTTGTGAAGAGAACTGACACAGCGGCCGGTGGAGCCCGGGTGATAACGCACTTCCCACTCTGCAGCTACCATCTCGCTCAGGCACAAGGGAATCAATTAACCTGCCTTTTGTGCGCTCCGCACACAGCTTGTACCCGTGTGAGCTACGGGACTGAATGCAGACTGGCCCGGAGAGCCTTGAGGAGAGACTGGAGACAGTGGCGTTGGGGAAAGAACGGGAGGAGGAACGGGGAGTCCCGACTCCCTCCCCGTTCGGTAGTCTCCATTGTGGGCTGGAAAGGCGCGACCCTAAAGAGGCAGAGGAGGGGCGCGCATGACCCAGACTGCCTGCGATTGAAACACAGTCCGCACAGGGGTTGGATCCTTGGCTGAAGGGGTCACAGAACTGCCCAGAGGCCCCTGAGGGGAGACTAGAAACAGAGGCATTGGGGAAAGAACGGGAGGAGGAAAGGGGAGTCCCGACTCCTTCTCCTTGCCATAGTCTCCATTGCGCGGGAAGAGGCAACACCCCCAAAGAGCCAAAAGCTGAAAAGCAAACATAGACACCCCCAAAACACCCAGAGCAGGCGCGCACACTTGCTCCGAGTGACCCGCGAGGGTTGGCGAGCGTGTGTGTGACCCACGCGGGCTGGCGAACGCTTGCACCTGCCGGCAAGGCCTCACACAGACTGGCACCCATACGGCCTGCGAGGGAGTGCACAGAAGGGCAAGGGCGGGCGTAAATTAACCTACCCGCCGCAATTGCGGAACGGCCCACAAAATAAGTAGAGCTGCTCAGAGTCCCTGGAGGAGAGACCAGAGACAGGATAAACCAGAGAGTCCTAGAGCTGACTTCCTCCCATTTCCGTAGTCCCCATCTGGCGAGGGCAAGCAACGCACCCAAAGAGCCAAAAGCGGGGAAAACACACAATAGAAGACCCTAAACTGACCAGTGCCGCGAAGCTCGCGCGCCAGGGAGGCCAGATGAGTACGGGAGGTCGCGAATAAGCCCCCTGGTCTGGGGCAAGCACATGCGAGCCCAGGCAGGTGGGGGACCCTGCGTGAGAGCGCAGTGAGATCCCAAAAAATATCTCATCCCTGACCGAAGGGGTCACAGAGCTGCTCCAAGCAGGAGTCAGACACAGGCATTAGACTCCTTAAAGGCTCAAACAAACAACCCAAGGCCCCATAGGGTCAACAACTGACATCATCAGAGGCAAGCCCAGAAAGAAAAGTAAAGGACAAAAATACTTAACAGACTCTCACAAAAATGGGAAGAAAAAGAAGTTCCCCTCCAATGAGTGGAAAAGGGGACTCCCCACAGAGAGAGCTCAATGAAATAGAGGCAAGGGAACTCTCAGATATGGAATTCAAAACAGTGGTTCTAAGGAAGCTCAATGAGGTCAGCCAGCTCAAAGAGAACTATGAGAAACTGCAGAGAAACTATCAGGATCTTACAGCAAACTGTATCAGCCTGGAAAAGGACATAGAAACTATCAAGAAGACACAAGAGGATATGAAGAATACCATTTCTGAATTGAAGAACACAGTAGAAGGAATCCAAAGCAGGCTGGATGAAGCTGAGGATCGAATCACTGAGATGGAGGACAAGGTAGAAAAAAGCTCCCAGAAAGAACAAGAAATGGAAAAACGGCTCAAAAAGAATGAAGAAGCATTTAGGGAAATGCAGGACAACCTGAAACGCAATAATATCCGTATAATAGGGATACCAGAAGAAGAAGAGGAGCAAGGAATAGAGAACCTCCTCGAAAAAGTAATGATGGAAAATTTCCCTAATTTGAGGAGAGAAAGGCTCTCATGGATCCAGGAGGCACAGAGGACCCCACTCAAGAGGTACCCAAGGAGGTCCACTCCAACACACATCATCATTAAAATGGCAAATGTCAAAGACAAAGAGAGAATCCTCAAGGCAGCAAGGGAGAAGGAGAAAGGAACATACAAGGGGGCCCTGATACGCCTAGGAGCTGACTTCTCAACAGAAACACTACAAGCCAGAAGGGAATGGCAACAAATATTCCAAGCCATGAAAAGCAAGGGCCTACAGCCAAGGCTGCTCTACCCAGCTAGGCTCTCCATTAAAATAGAAGGAGAAATACGGAGTTTCCCAGACAAAAGAAAGCTAAAAGAATACATCTCTACCAAACCAGCACTCCAAGATATGCTAAGGGGACTGGTTTAAGCAGATGAAGGAAAAGAATGAGACAGAGAGGAACACAAGTACAAAGAGAAAAGATAGTAAGTTTCTATCAGTAATATCTCACAATGTGAATGGACTAAATGCCCCAATCAAAAGACACAGGGTAGCTGAATGGATAAGAAAACATGACCCACACATATGCTGCCTACGAGAGACCCACCTCAGAGCAAAAGACCTACACAGATTGAAAGTAAAGGGATGGAAAATAATATTCCAAGCAAATGGACATGAGAAAAAGGCTGGCGTTGCCATACTTGTATCAGACAAAGTAGATTTCAAAACAAAGGCCATAAAGAGAGACCCAGAGGGGCACTTTATAATACTTCAAGGAAGAATCTATCAAGAAGACATCAACATTGTAAACTTATATGCTCCCAATAGAGGAGCCCCCAAGTATATAAGGAAATTGTTGGATGACTTCAAAAAAGATATAGACAGCAACACACTGATAGTAGGGGATTTCAACACCCCACTGTCAAAAATGGACAGATCTTCCAAACAAAACATTAATAAACATATCGTGGCACTGAATGACACACTGAATCCAAGAGACTTAACTGACATATATAGAACCTTACATCCCAATGAAGAAAAATACACACTCTTTTCAAATGCTCATGGCTGTTTTTCAAAGATAGACCACATGATAGGACACAAAGCAAGCCTCAGCAAATTCAGGAAAATTGAAATAATACCAAACTTTTTCTCAGACCACAAGGCCTTGAAACTCGAAATCAACCTCAAAGAGAAACTTCAAAAACTTGCAAATTCATGGAGACTGAACAGTACACTATTAAACAATGAATCGGTGAATAATGAGATAAGAGAAGAAATCACAAAATTTCTGGAAACAAATGAAAAGGAACAGACAACAGTCCAAAACCTATGGGACACAGCAAAGGCGGTCCTGAGAGGGAAGTTCATAGCAATACAGGCTTACCTTAAAAAGATAGAAACATTTCAAGTAAAAGACCTAACACTACAACTTCAAGAACTGGAGAAACAACAACAAATAAATCCCAGAGCAAGTAGAAGGAAGGAAATAGTCAAAATTACAGCAGAACTGAATAACATAGAGACAAAAAGAACAAATCAGAGGATCAACCAATCCAGAAGCTGGTTCTTTGAAAAGATTAATAAAATTGACAAGCCATTAAGCAGACTCATCAAGAAAAAAAGGGAGGGGACCCAAATAAATAATATCAGAAATGAAAGAGGAGAAATAACCACTGATACCACAGAAATACAAAGGATCGTCAGAAACTATTATGAACAATTATATGCCAAGAAATTTGAAAATCTGGATGAAATGGACAAATTTTTAGAAAAGTATAATCTTCCAACACTGAAGGAGGAAGAAACAGAAAGCTTGAACAGACCGAGAACAGCTGGGGAAATTGAAGCAGTCATCAAGAAACTCCCAGCACACAAAAGCCCAGGGCCAGACGGTTTCCCAGGAGAATTTTACAAAACATTTAAGGAAGAGCTAACCCCTGTCCTTCTCAGACTATTCCAAAAAATCCAAGAGGAGGGAAGACTCCCAGACTCCTTCTATGAGGCCAGCATCACCCTGCTCCCAAAACCAGATCAAGACCCTACCAAGAAAGAAAACTACAGGCCAATTTCGCTGATGAACATAGATGCTAAAATCCTCCACAAAATATTGGCAAACCGCATCCAGCAATACATTCAAAAGATTATCCACCACGATCAAGTGGGATTCATCCCAGGGATGCAGGGATGGTTCAATATACGCAAATCAGTAAACGTGATACACCACATCAATAAAAGAAAAGACAAAAACCACATGATCATCTCGATAGATGCAGAAAAAGCATTTGACAAGGTACAGCACCCATTTATGATCAAAACACTCAGCAAAATGGGAATAAATGGGGCATTCCTCAACGTAATAAAGGCCATATATGAAAAACCTACAGCCAATATCATACTCAACGGGCAAAAACTGAAAGCTTTCCCACTAAGATCGGGGAACACGACAAGGATGTCCGCTCTCACCGCTTCTTTTCAACATCGTACTGGAAGTCCTAGCCACAGCGGTCAGACAAGAGAAAGAGATAAAAGGCATCCAAATAGGAAAGGAGGAAGTAAAACTATTATTGTTTGCAGATGACATGATAGTGTACGTAGAGAACCCTGTAGACTCTACCAAAACACTCCTCAACCTAATAAGTGAATTTGGCAAAACAGCGGGATACAAAGTCAACATTCAGAAATCAAAGGCGTTTTTGTACACCAGCAATGCAATAGAAGAAGAAGAAATCAGGAAAAATAAACCATTCGATATAGCACGAAAAAAGATAAAGTACCTAGGGATAAATTTAACCAAAGACACAAAAGACCTGTATGCAGAAAACTATACAATATTGAAAAAAGAAATTAAGGAAGACACAAATAAATGGAAGCATATATCGTGCTCATGGACTGGAAGAATTAATATCCTCAAAATGTCCATACTACCCAAAGTAATTTATAGATTCAACGGAATCCCTATTAAGATACCAATGACATATTTCACAGAAATAGAACAGACATTTCAGAAATTTATATGGAACCATAAACGACCCCGAATAGCCGCAGCAATTTTGAGAAAGAAACACAAAGTAGGAGGGATCACAATACCGGACATCAAACTCTACTACAAAGCCACCATACTCAAAACAATCTGGTACTGGCACAAGAACAGACCCATAGACCAGTGGAACAGGATAGAAAGCCCAGAAATAAGCCCAGGTCTCTATGGGCATCTAATATTCGACAAAGGGGGCAGAAGCATAAAATGGAGCAGTAACAGCCTCTTCAACAAATGGTGTTGGGAGAGCTGGACGGCTACATGAAAAAAATTGAAATTGGATCATCAGCTGACACCATACACAAAAATAAACTCAAGATGGATAAAAGACTTAAATATAAGTCGCAACACCATCAAAGTCCTCGAGGAGAACATTGGCAGGAAACTCTCAGATATCCCACGCAGCAATTTTTTCACCGATATGTCTCCTAAAGCAAGGGACATAAAGGAAAGAACAAACAAGTGGGACCTCATCAAAATAAGAAGCTTCTGCACGGCGAAAGAAAACATCAGCAAAATGAAAAGGGAGCCAACCATTTGGGAAAATATATTTGCTAATGATACATCAGATAGAGGTTTGATCTCCAAGATATATAAAGAACTCACTCGACTCTACTCCAAGAAGACAAACGATCCAATCAAAAAATGGGCAAAGGACCTGGGCAGATGCTTTTCTAAGGAGGAGATACAGAGGGCCCAGAGGCATTTGAAAGGATGCTCTGCATCACTAGCCATCAGAGAAATGCAGATCAAAACCACCATGAGGTACCACCTCACACCGGTCAGAATGGCCATCATAAACAGATCCACAAACAACAGGTGCTGGCGAGGCTGTGGAGAAAAGGGAACCCTAGTCCACTGTTGGTGGGAATGCAGACTGGTGCAGCCACTATGGAAAGCAGTGTGGAATTTCCTCAGAAAGCTGAAAATGGAACTGCCTTTTGATCCAGAGATTCCCCTGCTGGGATTATACCCTGAGAACACCAAAACGCCAATACAAAAGAACCTATGCACCCCAATGTTCATAGCAGCACAATTTACAATAGCCAAGTGTTGGAAGCAACCTAAATGCCCATTAGTAGATGACTGGATCAAAAAATGATGGTACATATACACAATGGAATACTACGCAGCAGAAAGAAAAAAGAAGTACTAAACTTTGCGACAGCATGGATGGAACTGGAGAGCATCATGCTAAGCGAAATAAGCCAGGGGGCGAAAGACAAATACCATATGATCTCACCTATAAGCGGAACCTAACCAACAATGCAAAGATGCAAGGAAAATATGACCAGCAACACTGAAAGGAAAAGAAATCAACAGAGACAAGAGGGAAGCGGGGGCAGGGAAAGGGAAGGGAAGGGGAAAGTCAAGGAACATATAGCAAGGACTCATGGACAAAACCAAAGGGGAAGAGCTGAGGGAGGGAAGGTGGGAGGGGGCAAGGGAAAGAGGTGGGGGGGGGAGGCAGAGACAAATATATTTAAAAAGTAAATAAATTTAAAAAAAAATGTTATATACAAAAAAATAAAAAAATAAAAAATAAAAAAATAAATATAATTAAAGCATATAAATATATAATAAAATTTATATATATAAAATAATAATAATATATTATATTTATAATATTATTTTTATATTATTATATAAAAATAATAAAATTTATATATAAAATATATAATAAATATAAATATAATAAAGCATATAAATATATATAATAAAATTTATATATATAAAAAATTAAAAGGTTCAGATCAGATTTACTGAGATGTTATTTGGAAAGAGGTTTTGAAAGATGATTATCACACATGAGCACAAGAAAAAAATGCATGTGTGTGTGTAGGTGTGTAATGTTTTAACATTGAAATACATCCTCTCTGGGGGAAGAAAAGAGCAAGTAAATTGTAAAATGAGAGAAAGATGACAATTTAATAGCATGACAATGAGTCCTACTCCTCAATGGAAATGTGCTAGGCATAGATGGTGGAAATAAATAAGCTCTTCCTCACTTTGTTTCTCTTCCTTTTCTGACTGGATCTACTATAAAATTCTATTTTGTTTATGTATACTTTATTTCATGCTAAACACTATTTTCCTAACAATGTAATTATAAGTACAAATTTTCATCAGAAATATATACACAGAACTATGCATATTGAGTTTTACAGATGGTTTACAATGGTAAATTCAAACATATGCAGTTTGAAGTATATTTATTGAATTTAACCCACAAATAAAATGTAATTCCTATGTAAATGTATAAAGATGGGAAAGAGTCGAACTTGTTCCAGAAGCAATAATGAGACAGTTTGGGGACACAGTTAAAAAAAAGTTGATTACTAATTCAAGAAGTACTTTTAAATTTTATAGATAATGGAGAACCATTGGAAGATTTTGAGAACGTATAAATTCAGGTTACAGCATATGAAGTAAGAGGAAGCCAAAATTGTGTGTAGGATGGATTGAGGAAAATAATTGTCAGAGAAAAATAGGAAGCCACACCATGGTCTGAGTAAAAAATAATACAGGTTTAAATTTAGGCCATGATATGTGAGTAGAAAGAATGAAATGAGTGATGTTAGATAAATTGCAGAGCTGACATTAGTAGAACCCGGAAAATGATTATAAGTTAGATGTGTCAAAAGGTACTTTCTGCTTTAAATCCACATTTTTAGTGAATCAAAGATGTTTTTAACAAAAATAAAAATGAACCCTGGCTGGTGTGGCTCAGTAGATTGAGTGCGACCAAAGGGTTGCTGGTTCGATTCCCAGTTGGGGCATGTCACCTGGGTTGTGGGCTAGGTCCTGAGTAGGCAGCATGCGAGAGGCAACCATACATTGATGTTTCTCTCCATCTCTTTTTCCCTCCCTTCCCCTCTCTCTAAAAATAAATAAATAAAATCTTTTTTAAAAATGAGGAAGACTGTCTGGCTTTGGGAAGAAAGAATATTTAGCATAGCATTGGAAAATGTAGGTTTGAAACATGGGGCAATTTTTAGTGATAGATATTTGGGAGACATTACCTAGAGGTTGATAGTTGAAACTTTAGGAACAGAAAAGATAGTTAAAAATACCTTGCAGAAAGGTGAGAAGGAGGAAAACAAAGAAACTAAGAGAAAACGTATGTAATACCTAACACATATTATGTGTTCAACAAATATTTTTAAATAAAAGGAAGAAGCAAAGGAAAGAAGGCAAAGGGACATAAAAATTTTAAAATAAATCTAAATGGTAAGTGGATAAAGAAGACAGAGTGATCTAAGAAATCATAAGAAAAGATTTCTGTACTAGCAATGAATTTTCTGAAAAAAGAAATTAGCCCCATTTACAATAGCATCAAATCAATAAAATACATAGGAATAAATTTAATCAATGAAATGAAGGATCTCTACTTTGAAAACTATAAGACATTGATAAAAGAAATCAAAGAAGACATAAATAAACAGAAAGGTATTCCACGTTCATGGAGTAGAAGAATTGATACTGTTAAATTGTCAATACCATCCAAAGCCACCTATAGACTCAATGAAACCTCTATAAAGATTTCAATAGCATATTTTACAGAAATAGAAAAAAAGACTCCTAAAATGTATCTGGAATGACAAAAACAAAAATCAAAAAGCAAACAAACAAACACACATGGAATTAGCCCAAAAAATGTTGAGAAAGAAGAATAAAGCAGAAGGCACCAAACTTCCTGATCAAGTTTTACATTAAAGTTGTTGTAATTAAAACAATATGGTACTGACAAAAAAAAAAAAAAAAACATGTCAGTACACCAATGGAACAGAATTGAGAGCTCTGAAATAAACTCAAGCATATGGGGTCAACAAATAGTTGACTAGGGACCCAAAAATACTCAATGCAAAAAAGACATTTTCATCAATAAATGATTCTGTGAAAATTGAATATTTACATGTAAAGAATAAAACTTGAAATTTATCTTTCACCATGCAAAGAAATGAAAAACTCAAAATGTATTAAAGACTTTAGTGTAAGACCGGTAGCCATGAAACTCCTAGAAGAAAACATAGGAAAAAAGCTCCTTGACATGAGTCTTTGTAATGATTCCAAAGCATAAGCAACAAAATAAAAAATAACAAGTGAGCCTACATCAAATAAAAAAGCTTTTACACAGCAAAAGAGATTATCCACAAAGTGAAAACACAACCTATGAAAAAATATTTGCAAGATATATATTTGATAAGGGGTTAACATCCAAAATATATAAAGACTGCATAGAAATCAATAGTAAAAATACACAAATAAAAATAAACAACTAAAAGGGGGAACAAAGGACCTGAACAGATTTTTCCAAAGAAGATGTACAAATAGATAACAGGTACATGAAAAGATGCTCAACATCAATAGTCATTGGGGTATACAAACTAAAATCACCATGAGATATCACATCACACCTGTTATATTGGCCATCATCAAAAAGATAAGGTATAACAAATGCTTGTGAGGATATGGAGAAAAGGAAACCTTTGCACACTGTTACGGGGATTGTAAATTTGGTACAGTCATTATGGAAAACAGTATGGGAGTCCCTCAAACAAATGAAAATAGAAATGTCACCTGATTTAGCAATTTCACCCCTGGGAATATATCCAAAGAAAATGAAAACACTAACTTGAAAAGATATCTATAACCCTATGTTCATAGCAGAATTATTTACAATAGGCAAGGCATGGAAACAACCTAAGTGTCCATCGATGGGTAAACCCAGAATATTTGCTATATATCAGGGGTCCCCAACCTCCCTCCTCTCTGTCCGCAGACCTTGCATTACTGCCTGAGCTCCACCTCCTGTCACCCTCTTACCCGCCGCACCTATCACCCCCATCCACGGAAAAAGTCTTTTCCATGAAACTGGTCCCTAGTGCCAAAAAAGCTGGGGACCACTGGTGTATATAACATAAAATATTATCCAGCCAAAAAATTAGGAAATCCTAATATCTGAAACAACATGAATGAATGTTGAAGGCATTATGCTAACTAAATGAAGTATGTCTGACAGAAAAACAAAATCTCACTTATCTATGGAATTAAAAAAATCCCACAAAACTCATATAAAAGAGATAAGATTTGTGGTTACCAGGTAGGGAGAAGAGGAATTGGAGGAAGCTGGTCAAAATGTACAAATTTCCAGTTATAGGATCATAACGACTGGAGTTAAACCACTGTATGATACATAGGGATGTTTAGAGAGTAGGTCCTAAAAGTCCTCATCACAAGGATATATATTTTCTTTTCTTTTTTTATTTTATCTGTATGAGATGATAGGTAGTTACTAAACCTATTTTAATCATTTCACAATATATGTGATTCAAGCTCATGCTGTGTACCTTAAACTCATAGAGTGATGTGCAGATTTATTACTCAATAAAACTGGGGAAAAAAAGAAAAGATTTTAAGCAGAGGACATGGGTTCCAGAGTAAAGAGTCAGAGTATAGTATTTGTCATCTAAAATATTATTCATTAAGCATGTACTGCATTATAAGCATTTTTTATACTTTATATTGGTTGTTACCATCATCTATAATTTATAAATCAAGAAATTGAAACTTAGGCTCAATAATTTATAACCCACATAATTACTGAATGGCAGAGCAGGACTCAAGAACGAGAAAAGTATGGAATCAAATTATTCCCGTTGGCCACTGAAACAGCAGTTTCCATCAAAGGTAGGGGATGGATGTTAGATTACAAACGGTAAAGAAATGAATGAGAGATGATAAAGGCATTTGGTTCACTATACATGGTGATTTAATGAAGGAAAGAAGAAATAGAGGGAAAGGTAATAAATTTTTTAATATTATTTTTAGTTATTGGACTGGCTATATTTATAGAGCAAAAGAAAATATAGTGTGGAGAATGAAACTGAAGACATAAGCAAGACAGGTAACTAAGGTCCCACAGGAAGTAGAAGTTCACAGGATCGACACCTGTAGAGAGCCCTCTGAGCAAAGTGGAGGGAGTATTCTTCTTTAACAGAATTGAAAGGGAGAAGAATAAACATGCAGGAAAGGGTTCAAAACTGCCACTGGGAGGAATCAAAAGATAAATATACAAGGCTCATAAGAACAATATACAAAGTATTCTATTATCTTTACAACACATTGGCAATGGAGACCTCACCACATTTGTCAGAAATAAGTAAAAGTATTCCATAGGGTTGGTTACAGGAAGGAAAAAAAAAACAGTGCTGTTTAGAAATTCTTCATACATAATTCATCATATAATTCTAACAAAAACATTATTCCATTGTAGGATATTTTTAGTTCTAATTATCCAGATTGATTTTTAATAATTATGAAAGTCACCATTTTACTTTGTATTTACTGATATAATAGGGAAAGGAAAACAAAACAACCTAAACACAGAAAAGAAGAATACTTTTCTATTCACAGAAGCTCACAGTCCATTTTCATTACCCAGAGGATCAGAACAGAACATGAGATGTTTATGAAACCACTGTCAGAGTTAAATCCCCAAGTGTGTCAGTTAGTTTTGTTACATTCTTTTGCTAAAGACCACATCATTCTTAACTCTTAATCCTACCCCGAGACCAGACTTCAGACTTGATGATTTATATTGCTTTTTCCAGTGGAATTTAGAGGGAAAGGTGCATGGGCTCTGTAACCATCAATCACCACTCTTGGAAAGACAGGCAATCAAAAGAGGAGACTGGATAAGTATGACCTTCTCACTCCTTTTCTCTCAATAGCCTTTCCCTGTATTCAGATATGAACACAAACAATAGTTTCTAATGATTCTTTCTAGAAATACTTTTACTATAGAAAATAATATACTTTTATTTTCTATTTATTTAAAAAAATATTACATATGATGCTGACTAAATTGTTCCTTTACTTTTCCCTCAATGCTTAATTACAGAAAAATGTTCATGTCAGTATACTGTAGTGATTTCTATTCTTTAAAATTACTGCAGGTTACTTTATTTATGAATATACTATGCATATTTGCAAAAAAAATTGAGTCTCACTATGGTTTTTACTTTCTCTTATGGGTGGGATTGATTTTCTTTTGTCAAGTTTTTGTATTTCTTTTTCTGTGAACTTTGCCCACTTTTATATGGGTCATTTGTCTTAAAAAATTATACAAAAATTTATTGTCTTAGGGCATCTACTATTGGTAATCTGTGTTGCAAATATTTCTCCCAGTTTATTCTGTATTAGCTCTCTATAACCTATATTATTGAACTCTCCAGTTTTAGATTATTCTTCGGTTTAAAGAGGGTACTTTTTTCATGGTGAGTTAGTCTTTGACTATACAGCTGGATTTCCTTGCATTTTATCTGGAATTATGGTAGCAATGGTCATAAGAGAGATTTTCTGTTACATTTGTGTGCATGGGAGGTGCTGACTTTTGGGGTTGTGAAACCGGTATTACAAATATGTTGTTTAAAAGGATAATTTAAAATCTTTTATTACTTTTAGATGCTCTAGAAGAGATAAAATGGAATGGTAACAATGTTTCTTAAGTAGCTGGTAGAATTTTTCAACTGAATTTGAAACTTGTTGTGGAATGGCTAAAGGGGATAGATTGTATGCATTTTTTTCTATTTTCATAAAATAAATTGCCCATTTTTTTCTTCCAGAGTTTTTTTGAAATTTATATTTCTAAGTACATGATTTTTATTGATAAAGGATTTTAAGTTCATTTCTATGATGCCTCATAGTTTGATTTTTAGAATTTCTTCAGCACTTGTGATTGTTTTCCTATTCTCATTTTACGTATTGTACTTTCAATTTTTTTTTAATTAGGTAAGTTAATGCATTAGCAATTTTAGTTATTCTTTCAAAAACTTATTTCTGGAACTTTCAATTTCTGTGATTTTTCTTTCTATTTTATGCATGTATTTGTTTTCTTGCTAACATTGTTACAGAGGTCCCCCATTCCTCTTCCCTTTTCCCTCCTCCACCAGCCTCTTCTTGGCCTTCACCATGTTGTCTATGTCAATGAGCTTTACATATATACATATATCTTCTTTGGTTATTTTCTTCTCCTCTAGGAGAAGGTTATTATGTTCTCCTCTAGGACTTTTATGCTGTCGCAACTTATATTTAAGCCTTTTTTCTATCTAAAATTTATTTTTGTATATGGTGTAAGTTCGTGGTCGAGTTTCATTTTTTTGCACGTAGCTGTCCCTATCTCCCAACACCATTTGTTGAAGAGGCTATTTTTACTCCAATTTATGCTTCTGCCTCCTTTGTCAGATATTAATTGACCATAGAGACATGGGTTTATTTCTGGGCTTTCTATTCTGTTCCATTGGTCTATGTATCTGTTCTTATTCCAGTACTAGCATCTACCAATACATTACAAAAAACATTTTTTAAGTAATATCGTTGCTGCTTACTTGTGTGCCTAGAGAGATGGGAGAAACTCTGGCTGATTTAGAGACTCAATATAATTTTTAGGCTGAAGTGAAAGCTACGAAACCTATAAAAATGAGTGAGTACACACACAAGATCGGAGAGAAAATTGAATATTTCTAACCAAGGTGAGATTGCAAACAAAAATTGTAAAATACATGAAGAAAACTATCTCTAGTAAAACCAGCCATTGCCCTGGTCAGGTAGCTCGGTTGGTTAGAGCTTCATCCCAATACACCAAGGTTGCAGGTTCAATCTCCCATCAGAATACATACAAAAAGCAACCAATGTTTTGTTTCTCTCTCTTTCTTTCATTCTCTCCCTTCATCTACACCTTTTCCTCTAAAAATAAAAAAAGCCATCAAAATTAATCATTCTAAAAATAGTTTATACAAGATTAAATGAAAATAAGATGTGTCTTTAAAAAAAAGAGTTAAAATAAGTATGCTTTGGATCCTCAGAGAGAAAACTATTGAAAATAATATCCCTAAAATGAACAAGAAGAAAGATACATAGATAGATAGGATATTGATATAAAAATATAGAGATACATAGATAGATAAGATATTGATATAAAAATATAGAGATAGATGACAACAGAATACTTGTAAAAGGAAAAGATGGAGATTAGACATATTAGATTTGAGGATTAAATTAATCAATTTGAAATTTTAAATAAATGTTAGACTGGACTCCGAGAAAGTGATTTATAAAGTAATAATATTTAGTTCACCTAGAAAGAATCAGAAGGGATAGAAAAATTAAAAGAGCAGTCAAAATACTGGTTAGAAGGTTAGAAAATACACTTTTAAAAATTCCATGGTAGGATAGAGATACTAATAGGAAAAAAACAAATTTTTCTTTGAATTGAAGAACTTGCTTCCTCATAAAAAAGTAAATTCAGACTTAAACCTCTCTAAATCATTTTGAAATTGCAGAAAATCAGATGTTGAAATTACCAGACAGAAAAACACAGAAGAAGAAGGTATTAAGAAATTCCAAAAGGTAATGGAGTAATTAAACGCTAAAGCAAAAACACTATCATCCTAGTATTATATACCTTGCTCAAATATTATTCCAGATAATTTAGACATGTAAACTATAAGGCATTTTTCCACATAACCTCTCTAAGAAAAATACTAGAGCAATAAGAAAATAAGACCTTATGAGAGAGATTACTTTAGGAACAAGAATAAAACATCAATGAAACTAAGAAAAACACATTTTAATGATAAAAATGCAATCATCAATAGAGGATTTTCAATCTTAAATATTTTACATTAAATAACATACTATCAAATTTTATACAACAAGAATTACAAAAAGCACAATGAGAAAGCATTATTAGGGACAAAAATTTTATTCGTTCATTTTAGCCCAACAGTTTTCAACTGGTATGTCGCGGAGCACTGGTGCAGTGCAAAAATTTTTAATACATGCAATACCTGACTCTTTAGTCAGGGCTGCTGACCTCTTTTCTCTTAGTCTGTTAAGTATAAAAAATGACAATAGCCTTCCAGGGTGTATGAATCAAAATTTTACTTATTTTTTGTCAAATTGTCAAAAAATGTAATATATTTTTTGGTGTGTCATAGAATTTTAATAAACAGACTATGTGTTCTATGAGATGAAAAAGGTTGAAATTGCTGTGTTAGCCCATGAAAAATTAAGTGGAAGAAAAATTTTAAAAGGCTGTATGAAGTCTAAATTATTAATGTTTAAGTCAAACCAATAAAGACATAAGTATTCTTGGAAGGGCAAAATTCTTCTTTTAGCAAACTCATGAAATATTTTTAAATGATCATGTGTTGTCACAGTCAGCTTTAATAAATTTCAAGAAGTATAATAGAAATAATAAATGCTAAACTCCTAGGTCATAATACAATAAATCTAGTAATTATGAAGAGTAAATAGTAATAAAATAAAGCACTCTATTTTTATTCTACTAGTTTGCCATCTTTATTTAGAAGAATTAAAAGAAAAAAATAGTAATATTAAAAATGTTTTGTCCAAAATTATATGTAATTAAAATTCAATTTATAAAATTTTAAGAAATTTAAACATACTCTCAAATAATTTTATGCATGTAGCATATTTTTAGTATTATTAAAGGCTAAAAATTGCTCTAAGAACTGCAATATCTATATTTATATTAAGAAATTTTAAACATTAAAATATATTATTTAAGAATATATAACAAGGACAAATACCATTGATTTTTCTTGATCTTTACTATATTTCTTAACTGCTTTGCAACCAGATTGAGGCCAAGTAACTAGTTCTAGCCAATGGGCTGTGAATAAAATTGACTATTTCACTTCCATGCCAACTCAGCTAAGCTCTCGTGAGTATTCTTCTGATTTTTTTTTCTCCTTGCCCAGTGAAGTTTTAAACTACAGGTCTAGAGGGCATATGTACAAGGTGGAGAAGGCTACTTGACTTTATAAAATTGTATGTGAATAAGCAATGAAGTTTAATTTAGTTAAGCTACCAGATTTCAAGGTTTGTTATGGCAGCATGGCTTATCCTAATTAATGCTCCATATAACAAGTTAGAAAATAACAAACCAAACCAAAGGAAAACAGAAACACAGACAGAAAAGAAAGAAAAATCAGAGAGGGGATTGGTGGGGAACATAGGTGGGAAACTCTCAGATATTCCACGCAGCATATTTTCACCAGTATGTCCCCTAAAGCAGGGTGACATAAAGGAAAGAATAAACAAATGGGACTTCATCAAAGTAAGAAGCTTCTGCATGGCTAAAGAAAACATCAGCAAAATGAAAAAGGAGCCAACTGTGTGGGAAAATATATTTGCCAATGATACTTTGGACTAGTGTTTGATCTCCAAAATATATAAAGAACTAACACAACTCCACTGCAGGAAGATAAACACTCCAATTAAAAAATGGTCAAAGGACCTGAACAGACACTTCTCCAAGGAGGACACACACTGAGCCCAGAAGCATAGGAAAGGATGCTCAGCATCACTAGCCATCAGGGAGATGCAAATTAAAACCACAATGAGATTCTACTTCACACTAGTCAGAATGGCCATCATGAACAAATCAACAAACAACAAGGGCTGGCATTGCTGTGGAGAAAAGGGAACCCTAGTCCACTGTTGGTGGGAATGCTGGCTGGTGCAGCCACTGTGGAAAACAGTCTGGAATTTCCTCAGAAAGCTAAAAATGGAACTGCCTTTTGACCCAGCAATTCCACTGCTAGGAATATACCCTAAGAATCCCAAAACACCAATTCAAAAGAACCTATGCACCCCAATGTTCATAGTAGCCCAATTTACAATAGCCAAGTGCTGGAGAAACCTAAGTGCCCATCAATAAATGAGTGGATCAAAACCCTATGGTACATTTACACAATGGAATACTATGCAGCAGAAAGAAAGAAAGAGCTACTAGCCTTTGAGACAGCATGGATGGAACTGGAGAGCATTATGCTAAGCGAAATAAGCCAGAGGGTGAAAGGCAAATGATACATGATCTCACTTATGAGTGGACCCTTATCAATGAGACAAGCAAAAAAATATAACCAGCAACATTGAAAGAAAAAACAAACTGATAGTAACAAGAGGGAAGGAGGGAGGTGGGTAACACAGAGAAAAAGAGGAAGGGTCAAGTTGAGGAACATGTATAAAGGACCCATGGACAAAGCCAAAGTGGGGAAGGAATGAGGGTGGGAGGTGGGGTCAGCGGGGCAGGGGAAAGTGATGGTGGAAAAATGGAGACAAATGTATTTAAACAATAAAAAGTATATATTGAAAAAAAAGATTGATAGCTGAATGTATTTTACCAGTTGGATCGTACACATTAAAATTTGAGGTTGATATAAAATATTGCTCACCATATTAAAAGCACTTAAAGAAAAAAAAATGTTTTGTTTTCTTTTATTCTCCTTTCGAAAACAAAGGATTCCCATTCTGTTTTCTGATTTCCAGAGATGAGCCTGGCTCCAGTCCCCAGGATTTTTTGGGACAGGTTTTTGTGCCTTTAACCAACAGATCTGAACATCTATTCATTTCTACTGGCCTTCATATTCGACCCAAACAGTCATCCAGATTCAACGTAGCTCACCATTTTGCATTCTGTTTTATATCTGTTAATCAGAGATATATTTTGTTTATTAATAAGGCTGCACATCTCTCATTTTTTCTTGTTATATTTTATTATGACTTGTATGTGTTTTTAGCAGTGGAGACTGGAAGTTAAAGAGTGAATTTAAAATTCCATCTTCATATGAATTTTCCCCCTGAATCTTCTTAATGGCATTGAAGTGGTTTATTGTGTGAATGAAATGTAATTATTGAGTAGTTCCCCTATTGATGGGCAATGCATTATTTCCAGTTTTATGTTAGTAAAAAATGCATTAAAAATCTTTTTTCATATCTTTTTATACATTCCTGCTTGTCTTTAAATGAATTTCTATACATGGGCAGGATGGGTCAAATTTAAATCCCTATCAACAGCTATAAAATTATTTACCCCATAACCGTTCTGTCAATATGTAGTACTTAAGGCTGTTTTTCATTTTCCAATCTGAATAATGGCATTTCTGAATTTTTTTCCAGGAGGGGTGGCCTTGAGATTTTTTCTCCTGATTCACCAACTGTAATATAACTGCAATCTGTTTCTCTGGAGTGTGAGAGACTGGATGTAGGAAAATATAATTCTTGAGCAAAGATATGTTCTTTGAGAGTAGAAACTGTTAAATGATAATGATTGTATTGTGCTTTACCTTAATTTAGTTCTCATTTACTTCTTCATAAAAATAAAGAAACACTAATGTGTGTATATTTTAACACTAATAAGATGGCAAGTTATGTATAAAAGAAAAGCTACTTTAACCATCAAATACAAGTTGATTACATTGAAAACTTCTAAATGCTCAAGTTAACATTTAGAAATCTTGGAAAGTAAATAGGAACTCTGATTCAACTTCTTCAGTAGATTAAAGGTCTTTAGTCTTTTAGCTTGTAAAAGTGAGAATTTAATTATGGCAAAATTTTAAATATCAAAGAGATTATAGACGTGCATATATTTTTAATCCAATGCTTCATTTGCAGTTCATTTTAATATCTGTTATACTCATAAAGGTCTAACATTAATATGCATACTAAATGTAAATTATGAATCCTTTGATACACCATGGTTTACTACACTGAAACTGCAGATCAAAGTAGAAGCAGATGGTTTACATGATGATGTTTACAAACATCTGATGTTTTAGTAACAGCATTATTAAATGGAGAATCTAAATCCTAAATTCTCTCCAAACCCAATTTTCCGAAGATAGTATATGGAATCAAAACATACCATTCGCAAAATATGTCACTTTAGCAGAAAAACTATGCTAATTTATGCTTCAAGTAAGAAGCCTCCCCAAAGCTTCCCATACCTGACTAAAAGCTTAAACTTCTGAAAAATGCAGAGTGCTGTAAATTTCTTTCCCAGTGAAGTTTTATAGCCAAGAAGAAGATGGAAATTCAAGTGCTGAGATGAGTGTACATAAACTTTATTAACCAGTCCTTATCTCGTATGTTTTATTATATATTTACCTTCCCACAATGCCATCCCTAGAAACTCAAAGTCATTTTCCTTTGTGTTGTCACTTCTCTACAAATTTACTCTTCTTTGCTAAATTACTAAGTAAGTGCAAGTTCTATCTACCCTTTGGAGCTATTCATCACTGAGTTCTCCCACTTATAAGCATGATGCATATGTTAATAAAATTCTGGGGGGTTTTTCTTGTTAAACTATCTTTTGTGAGTCTAATTTACAGAGCCCCAGCCAATGAATCTAAGACGAGTAGAAGAAAAAGTATGTATTCTCCCTACTTCATCAGCCATCCTCTTCACATTTCAGATTTATTTTTTTAAGTTGTGTCATATTCAGAGGAATCTATTGCATGAATTCATTGGAAAATATCTACACACATATATAAAATAAATTATAAGCACTTGAAAATTTCTATTAACTTTAATTAACCTTGTTATTTATTTTTTATGTTTTTCCTGCATATTGTCTGTTATAGAATGGTCACACCAGTTTTTATTAACATATAGCTTTTAATACTTACTTTGTTATGAAGTTATTTAAAAATTTTTTTTAAAGATTTTTGCTTTTAAAAATATTTTATTTATTTATTTTATACAGAGGAGAAGGGAAGGAGAAAGAGAGGGAAAGAAAACATCAATGTATGGTTGCCTTTCACACAACCCCCACTGGGGACTCGGTCCACCACCCAGGCATGTGCCCTGACTGGGAATTGAACCAGCGACCCTTGGTTTGCAGGCCAATGTTCAATCCACTGAGCCACACCAGCCAGGGATGATTTCTTCATGAAGAAATTTCTACCTGGTTTTATATTTTACCTCTAAATGTGTTAAATATTGATATCATATTCAGTTAGTTTTAGTTCAGTATTTTCCATATTAATTCATATTTTGCTTTACTATAGTCTTGCCAATGCCTTATATAGTATTAAAACTTTTATCTGATACATTGCAACATTAGCCCAACCAAGCAAATGCCAGAAGCAACAAGAGGAAAAAGCATGCACTATATATGCTTGGAATAATATTAACCTGAGTCAAATAATTGGCTCATCAACATTAGAATTAGTTTATTAAATAAAAACATACTTATTTAGTCAGATGTGCATTAATTTAATGTTATTCATCTATTTTCAATACATGTTCCAAAAGATAATTTCTAAACTTAAAGTCAAATTCTTCTAAGTAATAAACCTAAACTAAGACTCTTCATTTAACAACTGAAAGGAGTCACGAAATTGTGAAAAATAGTGTTGGAAAAATATCCACTTTGGAAACACATCTTACTCACTATGAATGAGTCTCAGGAATATTTATTAGTCTATGTCCATGTTAACATATTATTTCTTTCTTTATCTGAGTCTTCATTGTAATCAGAAGATATGTTTAAGAAAAGGAACACTTAGCATAATGTTCTTCATTATACTAAGCGAAATAAGCTAGTCAGAGAAAGACAAATACCATATGATTTCACTCACACGTGGAATCTAATGAACAAAATAAACTGACAAGCAAAATAGAAACGGACTCATAGGTAGAGAGTACGCTGACAGCTCTGTGGGGAGGGTATGGAGGGTGGAGGGATCAAGGAAAGAAGCCAAAGAAGTCAAGGACAGGACAACAGTGTGGTGATTGCAAGTGGGTGGGTGCGGTGGGGAGGAGGTGGAAGATGGTATAAGTGGGATAAATGGTAATAGAAAAAAATATGATAAAATAAACTATTAAAAAAGGAAGGAAACGATTCATTTTTCTAACTTTAAATGCCCATGGACCATGTGGTTTCCTGAGTGTTTGCTTTATCACAGCTGTGATAACTTTTGTTTTACCTTTTGCTTCAAATACTTAATAGGGAGTAAAATAAACTACTACGAGTTTATAATTAAGTAACTCGAAAGCAATTGAGTTAAAAAGCAATTTAATTTCACATTAAAAAAATTTTCAGAGATTTTTCACAAATAATCCTGAAATGTATAAAAAGTATTGCCATGAGTTATTTTGATGATATTAACTATTTCACTAATTATACCACAATAGTTCATTGTAATCCATTTTTCTCAACTCATCACATGTGGTATAGAGAGGGAAGTAAGTTAGTTTATCATGTCAGGTAAAATCTATTGCTTTAAGAAATAAAATGGAGAAGTCATAATAATAGAATACCTTCATAAAACAAAGAAATGAAAGCCTTAGCAACTCTTTCAAAACAAATCAAAGGTTCAAAAGATAGTTATCACCTTCATCCTAATGGAATCCAGAAACAGCACAATACCATTTAGAAAACTAGTTGAAAATAAATGTATATAATTTTGTCTTTCCTTTCTTGTCATCTGCATTAAATTTTATGGTGAGAATTTATTAAGGAAAGAGGAAGATTGTCCATGGGTTTAGCTGTGGTTTTCTTACTGGACCTTGAGATTCTGGACTCTGAATCTAGATTGCCTCGTTTAAAATCCCAACTATGCCATGCTGTTTCTGAGAATGAGCAAGGTAAAACTTCTTTTGACTTTTTCAACTCGAGAAAGTTATATCTTCTCTGGGCCTCAGTTTTCTCATTGTGAATTGGCATAATGAAATAAGTTCATGCAGAGAACATTCTTAGAGCTGTGATGGACAAAAGATGTTAGCGATTGTTGTTACACACAGAATGTGAGCACACCTCTTAGAAGAAATACAAGGATATGTTTTACAAAGGTGAGAAATGGATTGAGAATGGGCTGGAAGGATGCCACATCCAAGAAACCCAAGGTAAATGCTGAACCTAGCACACTGCTTACCTGTACTCAAACAGGAAAACTTGGTTTTGTGATCACACAATCGCAAGGTACCACTGCAGCCTTTTTCATCACTTCCATCTTCACAGTCTTTTTCCCCATCACAACGCCACAGATCAGGAATACAATTTCCATCTGGATGGCACTGAAATTCATTTCCGTTACAACCAGCGGGAGAACGAATCTCTTAAATAGAAATGAGAGAAAGAGAGGTAGAGGGGAGAGGACAGGAGAAAAATTATAATTTTACCTAATAATGTTTTCTTTCTTTTGCCATTATTGTGATGGTAAAGAGAATATACATTTACTTTCTATATCATACTTTTTTTATTTTTATTAAACAGTTGTTTAATAGTTACAATATGCTCTAGTGTTTTCAGATTTATTTTAGAATTATTAATGATTAGAGAAAATAATGTTTCTTGTTTCTCACAGAAATTCTCAAAATGCCACATACATTAGGAAAAAGGTTAAAAGCAAGAATGATAATGTGTAAATATTGTTCTGATTTTAATTAATCTCTTAAAAATGAGACCTTTGAAGGGCTTTTCTTTTTGACACATAAAAGAGGATTCATATTCTATTCTAAATATGACTTTGGTTCATCTTTTGACACTTCTCAAGGTAATTTCTTTTGAACTCTTATGAGGTACCTAAATAAATAATAAGTATGTTCTGGCTAATAAGATCTTTAAAGAGTAACATCCAAAAATTTGAAAAACAAACAGAAATGGCCTCAATAAACACAATTTTTTTTAGGATATAAGTTTTCATATCCAAAATGACACCAGACACATAAGATTTTAATGAAGCACTATACATTGAAAGTCAATTTATCAATTAATAATTTATATAGTACCCAGATAACTCCATTTCTCAAAACATGGTGTCTAAAAATATAGGTTAAAATATTCAGGTAAGCATAAGCTATTGAGAATAAGGATAATAAAAATGCTGGATATATAAATGTTTCATAGTACAATGAAATACTTTTATTATAACTAAGTTATATTAAGTAATATTATGAGATATAGTAACCAGCATCTTTAAATTCTGTTGTAAAATAAAGATTTTAGTATATATTTTTATATACCAAAGCTTTACTATAACAAATACAGTTTGGTTCCTAAGTTTGTTTGTTTGTTTTTAATTTAAGGATGTTTAACAAGTATAATATGTCAGTTGATACAATATTATAAAGGTGTTCAAAAATGACTTGACTCTGAACTCTACTTCCCAAGTATTCCTAGAGAGCAATGACAAAATTTAAAAAAAAAGAAAAAAGAAAAAGTATCTTTGCAGAAGCAAGAAAAAGCATGAGTGAATCTGTTGGTAGAAAATATGAGTTCAAATTCACAGAAAACCTGTAGAACTAATTTTCAAAAGTAACTACTATTAAGAACATATAATAATCATACCAGATTTCCAGAGAAGTCACTGAGTTTAGGCTGGCTTTGAAGTACTTTGCAAAACCAGACACTTGTTTTTTTCTACACTCGTAGTCATCCAAATTATTCTGACTTTCGCAGACTCTCGATTAAAACAAAATGAGTCTCTACACACAACTGATAAAGAAGATAGAGTATCTATGCATTTGAAAGATATATGTGGAATGTGATATAGCAATTCCCCACTATATTTAATTTAGTCTCTGGAGAGTGCCTTACTTAACAGTGTGGCTTAACCAGTGCCATGGTAAAACATGTTGGGGCTGATTTTATTTTAAAAAATAGTTATGAGGATGTAAAGTTCAGCATAGAAAATATAGTCAATAATGTTGTAATAACTATGTATGGTCCTAAGTGGGTACTGAAAATATTAGGGAGAACACTTTGTAAAGTATATGATTGTCTAACTACTATGCTATATACCTGAAACTAATATAAAATAACACTGGGTGTAAACTGTAATTTAAAAAAAAAATTTAAAAAAGATATTGCAAGTATCCAAGTCTAGGATCTTTTAAAAGGTTACTTGAAAATTCTATGTGATTTCAGTGTTCAGTAAAAAGAAAGGAGAAAATTCAAATGAAGTCCCAAGACCCATTCAGCTTTGTGAGTAATTCTATGGTGAAGAAGCCAACTCTTATGCAGCAATCAATGGTCTTTGGTTCTTTTTCTTAATATTTAACCTTCCTTGAAAACAAAATGAAGCAAACCTTAACTCAGCTGAATTTTATAACCTGTAGTATGAGCTCAACCAACAACATATAAAGTTATAATTCAGGTATTTCTCACTCAGCAATCTCAAACAAAGAGCAATGGGAATAGAGTCTATTGATTTTTTTTCCTACCATTTCTAAAATGAGAGAGAAGACTGGCAGCTTCCATATTGAATCTGTCCCTTAATATATTCAATTTGGCAACTAAACTCTTAACCTTTAAAAATATGAAAATTTTCTTTAAAGATCTAGATATCCCAGTTCCTTGAAAAGTAAGAAGTTTCTTAGGCTACCATCCTTGCAAAGTAACAACACAACACACTTCACGTAGGACTAGGCTAAACTGTATTAACAGCTCCCTGTTATAATGATACTCATTATCATTAAAAGGATACTCATTTCTCTTGCTTTTTTCCCCTTACGTGGGTAGTAGGGCAACTGCTCACTACATTTTTTTTTAATATCGATTTCTGGAAAGCTGTGGAATATTTTTAATTCACTCTTGCTTTAATAATGATACTAATATTACTCTCTTGTAAAAATTAGTTTATCTTCATGATGAGTCATTTTTATGGATATTTGTGAATAGTTCTCAAACTCATCATGTTTCTCTCTTTGCAATTATTTCTGAGATGGGTTAAAATTCTATTTACATTTTGTTACCTTTGGTTTTGTTTGGTTTACCTATCTGTGATTCAAGGTGAATTTACTCAGTTTTTTTCTTTTTAAGCTACCCATGTCTAAACCTCTATTTCATAGTGGGGGTAGCACAACAATGCAATTGCAATAGCTTTAAAATGAGGGTATAGTCTGAGGAAGGAAATACAATATATCATTAAAAACATTCCAATCTAAATGGTAATACAATTCTCCTCTTTGTAATGCTCACACAAGTCATTATTTGTATACCTTCTCTTCTTGGTTATATTATTCTTCCCAACCTGGATTGACTTCCTATTTATGCTTCATCTACTAATACCCATAATTTTTTAAAGACTTACTTTATTTAAAAAAATTATCTAGGATTAAGTTTTGTATTCCAATGTCTGTATATTTAAGAAATTCATAGGTAAGTTTTAAGGATTTATAAAATATAAAAACTATACATGGTATTTTGTGTTGATTCACATGTCTTCTTCCTGTGGAAGGGATTCAGAGCTTTTCCTTGATTTCTATGGTAGACTCCAAGAGAAATGCCAAGACAAATTTCAAACTTCTCTCTTTGTCACCATTCCATACACCTTGCATCCAATTTTGCATATGTTGCAAATTAATTATATTCGATTGGATTAAAACCCAGTGAAAAGGGATCACCCATCTGTTTCTGTTGAGTTTTATTATTTTTAAAAATAAATAAACAAAACTGCTTATTGAAATCATCCTATTTCACAGAAACAGAAATCACAAAACAATTTTTTTTTATAAATGTCCAAATAGCCTTTTAAAAATATTTTTTACTTCCAGCCAAGATTGAAGTGTAGGCAGATACACTTTGTTCCCTCGCACAACCAAAAGGACAACACATTTAAAAACAAAAAACAACCAGAACTTCCAGAAGATTGAACTGTATTGAAGTCTGACAACCAAGGAGTTAAAGAAACATTCATCTAGACTGGTAGGAGAGGTGGAGACGGGCAGGTGGGAAGAGAGGATGCACAGCAAATTGGTGGACACAGCAAGCAAGGCAGCAGCTGTAATGCCACACTTGCATGAAGAGAAACTGGAAGGAACAAGTGAGGAGCAAGACAGACCATGCAGCCCAGTGTTCTAGCAGGGGGGAAAAAAGCCTTAAAACCTATGGCTGTAAAAACCAATGGGGGTTGAGGTGGTGGGAGAAACTCCCAGCCTCACAGCAGAGTTCATTGGAGAGACCCCCGGGTTCCCAGAATGTACACAATGTACACCCAGAGGGAATTGGCACCAGAAAGGCCCAATTTGCTGTGGGTAGCAAGGGAAATGACTGAAAGCTGGCTGAGAGCTGAGCAAGGAGCACTGTGCTTTTGGGAAAGGCCCAGCCAGGTTTCAGGAGCTGTAACCCTGCCAACAGGCTGGAGGGCCCCAAGGCTGGAAATAATCAGGAGGCCTTGGAGAAACAGGCTGCTGAGGCGACTTGACCTGTTCCCCCAAGCAGGGATGTAGCCCCTGCCCCTCTGCTTTGCCTTGGGATGGTCCCTGCCAAGGATGGGTAAGACCTCTCAGGAGAGGGGCAACCTAAGACAGGCCTGGGCCAATAAAGGCAGCAGATAAAAAATTGGGGGACACAGAGAAGGGGCAAAAAGGTCCCTACACCTCTTGGCTTGGCTTGGACACGCCCGGAGTCCTCATTGCAGCCGAGAAGCAGTCTCCTTATCTCTTAGTGGTTCCTTCCCTTGCCTGGCTCAGGCTTGAAACAGTGCAGGGAAAACAGCCCTAAATCAGACCTGGTGGTTGCCGGGGTAATCAGGCCTAGAGGTAAATTCTTTAGAGTGTGCTCTGTTCCTCCCTCAGATCTCTAGTCAGCTCATGCTCTGACGGACCTTCACATTATTTACACCCCTTACCCTTTATCATTCAGGTGCTTCCCCCTATCTTCATTCTCTTTTGTTAAGACTGATCTCCTCTAGGACCCATGTAAATCAGTGAGTTCCTATCACTTGTTTTCTTAAAGGTATCTATTCTCTGTAAACCTTAACACGCTAATGTAACATGTGTACATATGCATTCCTGTTGCCTAGCCCACTGATAAGCTTTTCAATAAAATCCTTGGAATAAAGGGCGATGGGGCCCTTCCCAGTAGGAGGGAAGTGCCCCATTTACTCTCCCTGCAAACAGAGAAGTGTTTGCAACGTTTTGTGTTTATTCCCCCTCATCTGTGACAAACCCCCGGACGGGCTCTGAGGATTTCAGAGCCCTGCTCCCACCTCAGCCGGCCCCAGCCTGTTTCCCTCAGGTTTCAGGGAGAGCTGCGTTCTCTGAGGCACTCCCCTGTGGCGGTGTGCCCCTGTAGCAGTCGCACAGGGTGACACTGTGCCCTCTCTGATCCCTTTCCCACACAAAGTGCCACAACACAGGGAAGTGGGTTGCCCTACCTTACCTAACACATAATATTCTGCCCTTTATAATATAATGGGTGTGCCAAGATGGCCCAAATAAAAGAAGAGATCAAAACTCCAGAAAAACAATTAAGCAGCAAAGCGATAGTCAAACTATCAGATGCAGAGTTCGAAACACTGGTAATCAGGATGCTCACAGAAATGGTTGAGTATGGTTACAAAATAAAGGAAAAAGTGAAGGCTATACAAAGTGAAATAAAGAAAAGCATACAGGGAACCAACAGTGAAGGGAAGGGAACCAGGACTCAAATCAACAATTTGAAGCAAAAGGAAGAAATAAACATTCAACCAGAACAGAATGAAGAAACAAGAATTCACAAAAAATGAGAGGTTTACGGATCTCTGGGACAACTTTAAACATTCCAACATCTGAATCATAGGGGTGCCAGAAGGAGAAAAGGAAGCGCGAGAAATTGAAAACTTACTTGAATAAATAATGAAGGAGAACTTCCCCAATATGGCAAAGGAAATAGACTTCCAGGAAGTCCAGGAAGCTCCGAGAGTCTGAAAGAAGTTGGACCCAAGGAAGCATATACCAAAACACATTATAATTACATTACCCAAGATTAAAGATAAGGAGAGAATCTAAGTACATCAATAGAAGCAAGAGTAAATGTTACCCACAAAGGAGTTCCCACAAAACTATCAGCTAATTTCTCCAAAGAAACCTTTCAGGCAAGAAGGGGCTGGAAAGAAGTATTCAAAGTCATGAAAGGCAAGGACTTACATCCAAGATGACTCTATCCAGCCAAGCTATTATTTAGAATAGAAGGGCAGATAAAGTGCTTCCCAGAGAAGGTAAAGTTAAAGGAGTTCCTCATCACCAAGCCCTTATTATATGAAATGTTAAATGGATTTATCTAAGAAGAAAAGATCAAAACTATGAACAGTAAAATGACAACAAACTCACAACTATGCACACCTGAACCTAAAACAAGACAAAACAAAACAAAATTAAGCAAACAACTAGAACAGGAACAGAATCACAGAAATGGAGATCACATGGAGGGTTATCAGTGTGGAGGGAGCAGGGGGGGAAAGCAGGGGAAAGGTACAGGGAATAAGAAGCATAAATGGTAGGTACAAAATAGACAAGGGGAGGTTAAGAATAGAATAGGAAGTAGAGAAGCCAAAGAACTTATATGTACGACCCATGGACATGAACTAAGAAGGAGGCAATGCTGGTGGGAGGGGAGTGAAGGATGGAGGGGAATAAAGGGGAGAAAAGAAACAGGACAACCATAATAGCAGAACGAATAAAATATACTTAAAATAAGTAAAATATTTTAAACTTATAGTTACATTCATTATTTTTTTGTATTAGTTTCAGGTATACACCATAGTGGTCAGATAATCATATAGTTTACAAAATGTTCCCTCTGATATTTCTGGCACCATACATACTTATTAAATTATTACTGACTATATTTTCTATGTTATACTTTGCATCCCAATGACTATTTTGTTAGTACTAATCTGTACGTCTCAACTCTTTCACCTCTTTTGTCTCATCCTTCCCTCACCTCTGGCAGTCATCAGTCTGTACTCTGTATCTATGAGTCTGTTTCTGTCTCATTTGTTCCTTTATACTGTTCTTTATATTCTGCATATGAGTAAAATCATATGGCATTTGTCTTTCTCTGACTGACTTATTTCACTTAGCATAACACTCTCCAGGTCCAACCATGCTGTTGCAAATGCTAAGGTTTCATTCTTTTACAACACATGGACTTTAGTTATATTGATAAGAAGTAATAGAGATGAGATTTGAGGTGACATAATTAAACCTCAGAGTCTACTTTCAGTACCATGGTACTATTATTACCTTCTTTAAGGTCTTTCTCATGTAGAAGCTCAAAAATCAAAAAAAGGTGAACCAGATTTATCCAGAAAGCAGTAAATGTTATGAAGAAAATTGTTCAGAGGAATGCTAGATGAAAGAACATAAACACCTCTCATCACAGTATATTTATAATCAAAACTGTCAATAGACTCATTTATTTTTATATTAAAAGTACAGCTAGTTGGTTTATTTTCTAATAATATTCAATATTTATTTTATTCTGTTGTAATGTTGTAAGGTAATGATAAAATTTGGTCTTTTATAAAAAATCTCAATAATTGCAAATTGCATGAGGCAGTCTACCCTCCTTGGGCTTGTTTTTTCTATTGGTTGCAAACCAGGAAAGAAGAAGGAAGATCTCAGGAATCAGAAAAGTTAAGTAATGTTACCCATAACTACACATCTAGTTAGTGGCAAAGAGATACCAAATTCATTCCAGAATCTTTATAAAAGAGTATTTTGGCTTCAGGGATGCCTTCATTTGCTTTTTAAACATATACTTATTGCAATGTGCCAGGCATTTTTCCAAGTACTAGGACAGAACAGTGAGTAAGATAATTTACAGTTCTTACAGAACTTAGTTAAAGGGAGAAAAAAGCATGTAGGCATTTAATAAATCATTATAGAAGCACACGAACCAGATTAGTCCAGAAAGCAGTACATGCTATGAAGAAAATTGATCAGAGGAATGCCACAGAGGAAATAATATACATCGCCTCTGATCCCAGTTCATTGTCTACATCTAGTCACACTGGGTGATGTCCCATCATGCTGGTCCCACCAAACTGCAAATTTCTAGGAAGTACAATTTTGTGTTCCAAGAAGAGGAGAGAAATGTATTTTGGAAACATCTTTCATGACTACCATAAGAAGTGACTTGTGTATAGTGGATACGTTGACAAGAGCGATTAGAGAAGCTTCTCTGAGAAAGTGATATCTGAGAAGAGAACAAATGAAGGAAAAGAATCATCCATGCTTCTCTGTTACTTATGTGGGGGAGTGGAGAAAAAGGTCCAACTCTGTTGAAAGTTCCAAAGTTAAATCCAACAGCAGGTGTCAGCTCGCCTGATAGCATAGGGAGTCATTAAAAGTAAGGGACTAGTGTGGATCAGTGGATTGAGTGCCGGCTTGCAAACCAAAGGGTCGCTGGTTCGATTCCCAGTCAGAGCACATGCCTGGGTTACAGGCCAGGTCTCCAGTAGGGGGCGTGTGAAAGGCAAACACACACTGATGTTTCTTTCCCTCTCTTTCTCCCTCCTTCCCTCTCTCTAAAAATAAATAAATAAAATCTTAAAAAAAAAGTTAAAGTAGAGAACATAGTAGGCAGAGGGAACAACAAATGCATGGCTTACACAGAAAGAGGAGGAAGTGAATGATGGTGCATGAATAAAATGATACCTGAGAGTAGGCAGGGGCTGGATCTTGTAGGGCTCTGTCAACACATATGGAAAGATAACTTCAACAGGTATTTGTCTATTGAAGATTTTGAAACACAAGAGTAATGATATAATTTAATCTCTATTATTAAACATTCTCAATGGTTATTTATATAAAAAAATAAAGATGATGATTGAGTGGAAGTAGGAAGTGGCTTTTGCTGGAATCCAGGTGAAAATTAAAGGTATAGTTTTTGTCTTCAAAAAGGTCATAAAATAGTGGGGCTGTAGGGAAATAGGTGATGTGCTCAGTTACAAAGCAATGTTCTAAGTACCTTGGTAGGAGAGAGCACCATGGAAGGATGCACAGGGAAAAACTAACCTGGACACGGGGATTTCAGATAAGGAAATCTTATGAACAAAGTCAGTAGCATTATTACAATTTTGTGTAGTACGTGATGGGAAGACAGGATAAAAAGAAATCTAAAAAGCGGGTAATGGCTAGACCGTGAGTCGCCTTGTATACTTATACTAAATTGTTTGGTTTTAATTCTAAAAGCAACTGGGAATCTAGAAAGACCGTTAGCTAGGCTCTGATATGTTCAGATATGCAGTTTATATAGATCATTTTGGGGGCATTTAAACCATAAATAGGGAATGTAGTCTCTAATAAGATTCCTTAGATTTATAAGGGGTTTTAGAAATGTGCACCTAGACACACTCAATGTGACTAGATGCATACATGGGTGTTCATTCACTTGAACACCCCAAGTTTATACTAAAGTCAGGTAGACTATTACACACACACACTTTCATATTTTTTCCCTTCCCTCTTTTCATCCTACTGTCTCACAGTAAATTAAAAATATTAAACCTATTTCTTAATGTCTGTTAGGTTTGGGTATGCATTGATGTTTAGAAATGTTGTCCTCCGCTGCCAGAAAACGGGAAAACATTATGGAGTTTTTTCCTCGTAACTTTGCCAAATGAAATCAACTTTTGTTAACAGTTGTTGATTTTCCCCTGGATGACAAGCTGCGTTTCTCTGAGGAGCCTGCGATGGCCATTCCAACGTCGGATCCAGGCCTGTGTGGTTCCTCCGAGCCCCAGCTGCTTAAGCTGCGGGGCTTGGCACACAATCTATCTTTATAGCACCGTTTGTCCCAGAAGAGTGTTAAAATGATGACTGCGTTCATATGTATGTGCTCATGCTGTTTTACTGTTATGTTTTCATGTTGCTGATACTGGTTACATTTTAAACTAATGCAATATTACTGTATTTTTGCCCTGAAGCTATTTAAATCCAGCATACAATTTGGGGGATCTAATAAATTAATGAATGCAGAGCCCTGGAGGAAAACCAACGGTGGAATCTATCTCAACATTTAAATGAATTCATTGTGACTAAATATTTGCAGTTGAAAGACTAGAGACTGTACAGGGACAGATCTTTTTTTTATCCCAAAGTCAAAAGTTGTGAAAATTGGGATTGCAAATATTATATTTATAATATATTTTTAATAGTCAGAATATATTGTGTTTTATAAGAAACTTGAAAGCCCTTTTGAAAAAATAACTAATAATGGTACAGCAAATATAATAAATTATTTAAGTTGTCAGACAAGTCGGGAAAAAACTTTCCAAAATTGTCTTAATGGAGTTTATACTTTAACTTGTCATTCATTGTAAAATGTTTTGAAAAGTACAACGCACTATATATGACATGTGCACAAAGCTTCCTGCACTTCCTATAATCATTGTGTTTCACTCCTTGCCAGGTTCCTAACTTTTCAATGAATCACTATGTATTAATAACTCCTGCACCTATAAGCAGCTGTTCGTTTCAGATTTCTCGATATTCTTTTCCTGTCCTGAAACTACTGAGAATCAGTTTGGCAGCACATTAATAGTTATTTCATTTATCAGAAAGATATGCATATAATGTAGGCCTACTTCTGTCTGAGGGGATCCTTGACATTCACCAAAGGAAGTTAGACTATACCTGGCTTCTAAAAATCCTTAGGAGAGTGGTGCTTATTAAAACCTACTTTTGCCCTTGAGCTGCCTGGCTAAAGGCTATGTTGGGGTGAGTGGGGGTATATTGTCCTGCTCTTCCACACGTAATGCAGAATGGATTCCTCAGGGGCTGCTGCTGCCTACCTGATGGTATATAATCTCAGCTGTGAATTGACAATGGAGTCAAGTCTGAGGCCTCCTTCATAAATCATCTTGTTCTCATCCCATTGGACCTCCAAGTACTCACGAGTCATTTAGATTTTAGGTGTCATATCTCTTGGTTATTTATCTCACTGCCTCTCCTTTTCTCTTACCTCAACACATGTCCAATGGCATGCTGTTTTGTGTTTTATGACTTGTTCCAACAAATTCTTTTTATCCCCATATGTTGCCCCCACTGGGTATTATCCTAATAAAATGTTTTATGGGACTTTAAAACCATTTATAGGTGCATGGAACTTAATGAAAAGTTATATAATAAGATAAGGACAATATTTCAATTTTTTAATGTTTACTCTCTTGGGTAAGTTAGAGAAGTTGAAGAGAAGGAAATGGAAAATGATATGTGGATACTTAAGCACAAATTCAATTATATTAGCACGAAAATGTTTTTAGTGTTAAAAACATATAAACATGTAGACACTCAAAAAGTATATTGAAACAAAGTTTTAATTCAGCATACTAAATATCCCCCAGTAAGTTAAAGTATTGAAATGAAAACCACAAAACAAACAAATCATTGTTTCTAATTCATTAAAATATTAAGTTTTTATGTCTGGAACTCAAACATGAGCACTTCATTTAGAATTTAATGTATCTTGGGAATGATGAAATTCTTTATTATCTAAATACAAGTGAGTAGAATATATTAATCTGTTAAATTGGCTAGAATTAAGTTAGAATTTTCTGCTCACTCTTAAAATTAAGTAATCTCCTTAACAGATACGTTAGATGTAAAATATTAAATAAACAGATTGCAATGTGGGTATTTCTTATTTGGAATTTACTTCTTGCCTTAGCAATATGCCTAGCTCACAGTAGGCATCAACTATTTATTAGAAAAACAATTTTTAAAGAAAACATTATTTAATTTGATATTTTAAAATAATGACATTATTATAAAGAAAGAATGTGTATAGCATATGAGCTATATATTTGACAGAGGGCCAAAGAATGCCATTTAAAAATTATTAATGGTTTATCTCTTCTTTCATTGGCTTTTTCTTCTCCCCATTATTTTTTAACTTTGTATCATAATAGTTTGATGATCTATAAAACAAGGGCATCTAGGGTTACTCAAAAACATAGCTCCTATAGAATGTGTTTTCACTGGTTTTATAAATAAAGGGTCAGCTAGCTATGGCTTGAACACTAATTCTGGTCCATTACCTATTTTTATAAATAAAATTTTATTGGAACACAGTCATAATCATTTGTAGATATATGGTGTGTGGCTTTTGTGTGCTAAAATAATGGAACTGCAACAGGCAAAGCTTAAAATATTTACTATCTGCTCTATCAGAGAAAAGAATTGCCAAAGCCTGTATAAAAGGTTCTCAATTCTGTTTATGATTCACAGACGTCTGCTTCAAATGCAGACATATCGACAATAACAACACACTCTGCTGAAAAATTCTAATATGAGTATTCCATGACAGGAAGGTCATGGTAGTTTAAATAGATTATTTCATGCACCAAAGTTATTTGGGAAAAGGTTTTGGATGCAGATAATAACAATTAATTTTCCTTAGGAAGCCCATGGCACACAAATGCCAACATAAAACTGAAATGAATTCTCCAACAAAACATGAATAAATCTGGTCAGTACTTGCAGGAATAGAATATCTAAGTGAAAATTCAGTTGATAATTCACATAAGTCAGTAAACAAAGGCCTACAGTTCAAATTGGTCCTAAAAGAAGTTAACTACTATTTCTATAGGAAAAAGGAAAAGTTTTACTCCTTTGCTTATTTCTTTATTTTCACAAAAGCATAGGTACTACTCAATTACTGATAAGTGAATTAATTATTTTATAGACTAGCCATGCCTTTTTTCTCTTTTTTGTTTGCCTATTTATTTATTTTATTTAAATTTTGTGCTAAATGTTTAGAGTCCTACCATTTCACTGATTATTAACTGTAACTGGAAACTGAAGAGTAAGAACTTAAAGACTATAAAAATTAATTCACTCTTGTCATTATTTGGGGGCTCTATTTAAGAGCAGAAAACAGGCTGAGGTTCTTCATTAAAATTAAGTATTTTTGTTACTTATTGATTTTAACTATTAAGTATATCTTTTATAAAACAAGAAATGTTGTGTTACTCTATTTAGGGTCAAGGTGCACAATTACTGTCTTAATAGAAAACCTAAATTTATCTAGAAATATGTGTGGATCTATTACTAACTTTCTGTGTAGTAAAGATGAAAATAATTGGTGTGTTTCTTCCTGTTTTAATGAGTGATTTTCTAATGTTTTGTTTTAAAATATTTGTAATTATCTGATTCCCTTTCATTTTTCTGATAATCATATTGTTAGAAACAGTATAAATTCTCAAAAAAGCTTCAGTTGATTTTATTTATATTGATATAAAAGTTGCTTGCAGCATTAAGATTAAAATTGCGTTTAAGAAGCTATTCTTTTCTGAATAACAAAAAGAGGCTTCCCATGGATAAACTCCATTAATAATTAACATTGTTTTGATATCTCACTAACATTTCTTAAGGAAAATAAAACAATCAGTGAGAGAATAAACTTAAGCCAGACAATTTGCAACATATTGAAAACAGGTATTATATTTTTCTAAAATGAGATGGAATTTAAATTTGCTTTAAATGGTATTTTGTCAGAAAACAATTTATATTTTTATTACAAGAAAATGGTTTTTAAAAAAATTAGGACAGAAAATTATATGATTTGTTGAGTCCATAATACAATTTGCTTATTTTCCCAAATTCAAAGCCAAGAGTTTATTCTCAATGAAAACGAATGACTGAAAAATAATAATAGTTTTTTCTTTGACTGTGTGTTTTAACAAATATGAATCGAAAGTATCTTCAGAATATTTTCATGAGAGGAAAACAAAACAGATGACTGTGTTTGGCTGTGTACAGTATTTATTGGTATTGATTAGGATTAATCTGTGCTGTGAAAAACAAGGTGGTTCACCTGCGATGATATATGACATACACTGGAAGACAAGATGCTTGTTTGACTTTCCACTATCTCTATGCTTAAATGTGCAATCTAAGTCTTCAGCTACAAATCAAATTTTGATACCTGCACTTCTCTGAGTGGTATTGTCTCTTTTTGGTTGACAACACTGTCATACTTTACTGGATTTTCCACAAAGAACTTGGCATAACTATTTGATTCCAAAATCCCTACTGAAGATGCCTTTATGGATCAAAGACCTCGGTCCCAACATCACTAACAAAACTTTTTATCAGCATCCTCCAGCATGCAGCGTAATGTTTTTGTTATCTAAGGATAATTTTATCTAGCTGAACCCTTTTATTCATATGCACAATAAAAGAACTGAGCTAAATTATGTTTAAATTTTTTTCCAGTTTCCTATATTTTCTGAAATCTATGAGATAAAACTTTTATGGCAGACAAGTATATTATTTGGGTGACTGAAGAAATTTTCTGTGTGGGAACGTCTACAGCCATTCCAATGACAAAGTGCCAGAATCCAATTTATCAGGGAGACTTGTGGAAGAGAAAAGAAAATAAAAAGAAAGGAAAAAAACAAAAAGAGAAAGACAGACTTACTGTGTCTATTTAATGTAATGGCCCAGGTTCCTTGTAGTGCCATTTGGGAAATTTCATTAATGCCCTGAAGTAAGTAAAAAAAAAAAATCTTTCTTTTTTCATTTTAAAGGAAAATTGAGTATGTAATTGAGAACAATGTAGTAATTATTTGGGAAACATGTAGATGTTATTTCATAGAGTATTAGGGGGAAAAATGTGCTAAACTCAATAGCTGCAAAAGGAGATGTCTTGATGGAAGAATGAAGAGCAGACTTTAGTTTGAAACTTCATCTGTGTAATCCTAAGCAAGCATTTTAACTTAATCCTTAGTGTGAGGATCAAATAGAGTAACAAATGTAAGGTGCCTGGCAATGAATGAGTCACCAACATATGTTAACTCCCTTCTTTTCTTCCAATATTGTGACTAATGGAACCTTCTCACTAACACTTTCTGTTAAATAATAGATAAAAAAAGATTTCAACTTTTCCTATCTTTCTGGAATATACTATTGGGTAGAAAAACCTTAAACAAACAAAATTATAAAAGATAAGGGAGATATCCTGTCTATTTTATTTTATTAACTCTTGGACTGAAACTTCAAATATTTATTCAATAAATGAAAGAAATTACATTATATTAAAAAATATGCATGGCTAGATCAGTGTACCTAGGTCTTGTACATCTTCATGAAAATAAACTCCAGGATTTGGAGGTAAAGTGAGGAAACAGATCAAAGTTACAAGATAAATAAGACAAAAACAAGTAGCGGTTGAATTCTGTGAGTAAAATCACCTGTTTTGGTTAAGAGATAGACTCTTTCACTCAATAATTATTTACAGAGCATTCTCTGCCCATCAAATATTATACTTGACTAGGAAACTACAAAGTTGATGTAAAGTTATTCTAGTTTCCTTCTTAAATTTGAGAACAAGTAAGGAGTAAGGTGAAAGAATAAATGAACGAATGGTGAATGAATGAGGACAAACCTCGAAAGAAAAGTGGAAGTTTCCAAACTTTCCAAAGCTAAAGGTACAAACAGAAAGATAGGAGCATGTGTGAGTGTGCATATTAATAATGTTATCTGTGTAACTGCTTGTCATTAAAGAGAACTTGTTAAAATTATTCATAATAAATCAAAATTGAACACCCAGACATACTTAATTTTAAATCTGCAATTAATTTGTTATCAGGATGTAAATACAAAATTGTTTATGTTCCGGCATCGCCCAGTTCACACACTTAGAGCATTAGGCAGGAAACAGTCCCTTTTCAGACAGCCAAACAAAAAGGCATTAACAACAATGACCATAAATCTTTGTTGTCTTCAAAGTGAAGAAAAATCCAATTCTTTGAGGGATATTTAAGTTGTACTTAGAATTAATTACAAAATTCAGGCAAAATCTATTCTAGAGAAAACCTCTTTCCTTCTCCATCAAGTCCATGCTGAACCTATTTGTATAACAATTTCAGGATGAAATTGAACAGAAGGAATAACTGCCTAATGGTACTGAACAATTTTCACGTTTACTTCAGAAATGCTTATTTTGGGATGAAATGTAATTGAGACTGTTCCCAAAGAGTATAAGAATTAAAATTTACATAATTCAAGTGAATTAAACTGTCAACAATGAGATAAGATTAATTCTATGTAATTGTATTTTATAGATGTGAAGTGTGGCCAGAGATTTTTTTTTTAAGGTTCTAGCCAGAGAGTTAAAGACTTGTAAGAAAAGACAAAACTCTTGTTTTAACTTTATTATTAATGTCCCTAAAAGTAAAATCACCTTTTCACAAAACCTTTCAATACATTAATAAACAGCCAGAACTGAGACTATAGAGGAAGTTCCTTCACAGGGAGTTTTTGAGGGTCCAACCTCACTTATTTTTCCACATGGAAAACTATTTACCCAGTAGATTTACAGATGGTTCCCTATAGAAATATGTACCAATCAAAGGATTCAGAACCAAAAAGAAATGAGAGCTAAATTAATAATAAACCTGCATTTAAACAAAGGAAAAACTCAGTTTGTTGTAGATTGTCTTTCTAGTTCTTCCTAGTTCTCTGCTGCTTGTAGTGCATGCGCACACCCACAAAAGTAATTATGACAATGTAGCACTTCCTAAAGATATTGCACGTCCTTTGCCTCGCAAGGGAGTTTGAAAGTGAGAGGAAAAAGCAGCACAACATTAAGAGGGAAGGGATGAGTATACATTCATCTAGGAGGGAACGTTTCCCATATATTAGTCATATTGATTTTGAAAAAAGTTATCACTAAAGAAATTTTTTGAAAGTAGTTTCAGGGAAAATATGAATTGAACTTAAATTCCAAATTTTTCTAAAATGGAGATTATATACAGAGTGTTCTGTTTCTTAGTTTCTCTTGCTTCTTTACTATTAAAAGTTAATTTGAGAGTATTTCTACCCTTTTCAAAACAATTCGAGTTGAGAAAAACTATGCCATATGCTTTGCTTAGCCAGGCAGTGTAAAGCAAAGTCCTGAGTAATTACGTGGCAGATTTGATCAGTTTTGACAGCCAGTCTTGAAACTCAAGCCAAAAATGCCCTGTTCTTTCTTCCGCAGCAGGTTTGGGGACTGAATTATTGCATGACTAATTGCATCAAATTTCTGTTGTACCTTGGCAATGGCCTCACAAACACTGCATGTTACAAAATGACTTTTCTGATGTGCTTTAACAATTCTATCTGTCATAGTTATTTTACAACTTCTGTGTGAGAATACATAATCAAAATAATGTTGGATAAAAGTATTTAAATGCCTGTTGAAATACTTTACATTGTCTTGCACCAGAGTCATCCCACATTGTTACTTTTCTTCAGTTATGTAACATGTATTTGCCGAGTATAGTATTTGATTAGGGAATCCTAGTACAAATTTTAATCTAATAAATATAAATTAGTTCAGGAAATTCTCTTCATCTTCTGCTTGAAACATATCCAAGAATCATGTAGATTATCTGGATCATTTCCTTAGTGTATTATCATAATCGTATAAAAAATGCATAGTGTTCGCATTGACAGTGTATCATTTACAGTGATGTATTAGTGAAATTGAAGTGCTCTAAAGATGAAGCCCATTAACATTAAATAGTCACTGATTCTATAATAATTCAAACCCAAAAAATTCTCTAAAGAGCTTACAAGGGGTGTGTTACCTGCTTTGGATACTCTTGAGGGTAAAGCAATTTCTCCACAACTTCTTAATGTACACTGAGCATTTTAACTTAGTGATAAATAGACATCAAAGAGATAAATGGGATTTTAATTCTTAGGTGAAAGTAAATTAACTTTGGGACAATTTATCTTTTACAGCATACTAGGAGGCAGTGCCAGCAGGCCATAGGTGTATACCTCATAAGGAGCCTTAAAAGACATCTGTGAGGTAGGGGAAAATGCAGTTTATATTTGAAATGTAATTTTGCAATGAAATGTCAACCACACCTTAGATGAATATTTTAAATGTACAAAGGATAAAAGAAAAATATCTTTGTACTCTTTTTCCATGCAAGATTAATGATAAGCAAAATGTTTTAGCTCATATATTCTAGGGAACCAACTGAATTGAGAGAGAAAAGAATAGAAGAGTGAGATAAAGAGGAGAGAGAGAAGACAAAAGGAATCATGTCAGAGAAAATACTTTATATTTTATAGGTTGTCAAATATTTACAAAAGACAAATATATCTCCCTGGAAAACATTTGGAAAATTATTCCTTTTTGAGGTTACACAATATATGGTTTCCCTAGCACTACCACACTTAAATAAATCCCTTTCTTGTTTGCCTGTTTTCATGTTGTATTTTAAAAAGTGAACAGGGACTGTGAATTTTCATCCTTTTATCCGTTTTTTCTGTCTAAGCACAGTACCTGGCACATAAAAAGTCCTTAATAAGTATTTATGGGGGAAATGAAAGAATGAATAATGTTCTACTTAAAAAGATGTTATTGATTGAATAAGTGTTTGGCACTCTAATAATTTTTGCTATATTTCCAACATGATTTCTAATTTATTAATTTTCCCTTATTGTTTATCACATTTTGCAAAGTAACTCATGCAAAAGGTAGGGTCCAATAGTCCCTGGATATGCTGAGAGTCACGGTCATGGCGTCCTTTCTCTCTTAGCTTGCTTTCCCGAGAGTCTGTCGCTTGGAACACATCAACATTTAATAGGAGATTATCTCTCAGGAGATTATTTTAAGGAAACACATTTCATGTAAAAAAAAAATAAGGAAAAGTATGCCTGTCTTCTTATTTTTTTATTTCCCTTTGTGATGGATTTGAAGTTTGGCCATTTATAAATTGGAGGTTGGTTCAAGTGTAGTAACTAAAGCCATCTAATGAAGGTTAAGCAGTTAATGAAAGTAAGAAGCAAAGGCCACAGAAGAAGTTATCAAAGTGTAAGGAGATATTAAAGTGAGAAACCAGAGAAAGGAAAGGTAAAGAGATCAGCAAATTATTTTACACAGTTTCACATATATGTATTTTTTTTCTGGTGAGCAATATATTTTTATATAATAGCCATTCTGAAATACTCCAAATATTATATAACAATTTAAAGCACAATTTCACATTTTTACCAAATTACTAACCTTCTTTAGTACAATTGATTTGGGTCTCATCACTGAAGTCTCCACAGTCATTGTCACCGTCACAGGCCCAATGGCCCGGGATACATCTGCCACTGGAACATCTAAACTGATTATCAAAGCAGGAGAGAACACAGCCAACTTCATCACTCCCGTCCCCACAGTCGTCATCTGGAAAGAAGCATCAACATTAGTATAGAGAAACTGACCCAGAGAGAAGTGTTTTCTTATGAAAATCAGTTTTTTCCTTCTACATACAGTTTTCTTTTGTTATTGTAAAAGGAATGACAAATCAGTGATCAACATTTCACATGAATAATAGGAGAATTATTTTCTTCTTCATATTGTTTCACTTCTGATCTGAATCAGCTATTAAACCAAGGGGAAAAAAATCCTTGACTTTAAATAATGAAGCTTAATTTCTATTTCACTCAGAACTGACTAACTACAAACTGAATGAATCTATGCAACATGAAATAATTATAAAGTGGGAGGATGATTGGGACTGTAGGAATTTCATGAAATGATATAGCTAATAACATAATTTTTATGGAAAATTATTATTTTGAACTACATTATCTATGTGCCAGAATTTATCATTTTATCTTCAATTCAGTCCCTCATTCCCCATTCTCTAACATGAGAGCTACTGTGTACCCTTCCCCCACTGGCTCCTAAGTGTGTATTCATAATGGGAAATTGTTGCACGCTATCATTAGCAATGATTTATGTTTTTTTATAAACAACTATTGCAGAAAGGAAGGGAGAGGAATATAAAGTAGAAATAGATTACTTTGAAATCAATGGCTGAGATACCATTAGTTTATATCTAATTCATTTATCTGTATTTGGCATAATAATAAAATTGAGTAAAAGAAAAAAAATTTTGAACATAAAAAGCAAGGTGACAGAATTGAGACCATCTGGATAATTACATTTTCATAAATATTTTGGGAAACCTTAATGGTCAGGGTCGTTTCCTAAACTGTCTCCTTTTTACTTCATGTTTGTAGTCTTAGACTGTGTCCAGCATAATATCTGAAAGCAAATCTCTATCATAGCCCCATGGGACAGATATTGAGCTCCATTATCCTTAATGCTAATCCCTATTGATGTGCCAGCTGCCCTCTTACCACTTATTCTAGCCATTTGCTTGGCTCTGCAAGCTTCTCTTATGAACCACCTCTGAAGGATGCAAATCAGTACAGACAGCCAGACCCCCAATCAAATCAGAGCAGTACAGTGAACATTTGGTACTTGCCAGAGTCACAGTGCCATTTGCTGCTAATGCACCTTCCACTTCTGCATATAAATTGAGTTAGTGGCTCACAAGTTGGGAATTCTGTGAATGATATAAAAACATTCCATAGAAAATATGTTAATGACTGTGCTTGACTTAATTTGTATCTCATTTGTTAATTTGATCAGAGCACTTCCTGTGTCTTCCACAGATGACACAAAGGAAACATTAGATAAAATACATAATGACAGTAACTTCTTGAGGACTAAGGATACGTATACTCCTAATATCTTTTAAATGAGTACTTTCCAGTGATGGAAGGCCAAGGGGAATTATTTGATGGATAACTGTTTGGATTCATTATACTGCAAGTAAAACAGATAGATGTCAACTCCCTGTACCAAGGGATTCAACCTCCTCTCAAAGAGTAACAGCTGGATGAAGCTCTGTACTCTGGTGCTACAGTCATTTATTTATGTTTTAAAAGAAAAAGGCCTTTTCTGAAGAGAGAGCCAAAGTAGGGAAGTTACATCTAACTTTGCCTCTGAGAGATGTAAATATTGCAAGCTGAACGTTAAAACAAAACAAAAACGACTCAATAAAATTAGGTAGTATGATATAATTAAAAATTTTTGGTAAATTTCATGATTACCAAAGGAATGTCTTGAATATGTTTTAAATAAATTTAACTTTCTTAACACTGAAAAAAATGTGATTAGAGCCTAAGTAGGATTCAAAGACAAATAAATCCATAAAGGAGGCAATCCATGATAAATAGATATAAGATTATATCAAAAGCAATACCCATACAGCAACACAACAAACATTCTGACATGCAAAACAGTACTAGAAAGAAAAATGAAAATGCCCCCAGCATGATTTAATCAACACTTCTAAAAGAGTTTCTTTTGTTACCTGACCAGATAATCAAAACTTATGCTTATGTTTCAGGAATCAACATGAATATTGTCAAAATATGTTTCCCTCCTTAGGTAAGTGATTTTAATGTTTAGAAGCTATACAGTAGACATGAATCAGAGACTTTTAACAAAGTATCAATGTAAGTTATGGTTCAAATGAGTAAACAACTAAATGCTGACTCTATAATGAGATCTCATTTTTACAAAAGTAAAATGATGTCTTTTTGCATCTACAACAGGTTATTTTACAATTTTAAATCTCTCTTCTGTAAACAAGAGCATGTTAACCAATATCACAAGTTTTATAAGAAAAAGAGCCACCCCAAATATTTGGAAATTTCTGACATTTGGTGGATATTTCACTGATTAGGAAATTTTGTATGTGACCTTTAAGATGTTTTTTTCTGTTTCTTAGATTGTATGTCTAAATTAAACAGTAAAAAAAAAAAATCTAGAAATTAGCGTCCAAAAGGTAAAAAAAAATCTAAAAAATGAGTAACATAATCTAAAATCTAGTGTACCTTCAGCCTCTAAGAAAATGAGTCATACACCTTCTATCCACTGTAACCATGAGATACAAGGTTTATCCAGAAGGTATCCAGCCCTGTATACCATGTATTCATACCATGTATGAAAAATAGAGACATTTGTTGAAGAAGATACAAGATGCATTAAACATTGTACATAAGACAATGATGCCTCAGTCCCCTTCAAAGTAGACACCTTGGGACCTCACACAGTTCTCCCACTCGCCATCAGCTGCCACCACCCCCCTCCATTGTGTTTCCCTGAATCTCATGAACAGTCTGAAATTTCCTCCTTTTCAAAAGTGATTTTGGTTTTTGGAAAAGCCAGAAGTCACAGGATGCCAAATCTGGGACGTAGCTGGGTTGAGTCACCTGGGTGATTTGATGTTTCACCAAAATACTCTTCATGAGATATGATACATGACTGAGTGCGTTGTTGGAATGAAGCTGCCAATCACCAGTTGCCCAAAGCTGTGGTCTTCTAAATTATTAGAATCATTTCTGTGAAGAAATGTTCAAACTTCATGCAAAATTTGATGCAGATTTGTTGCTCTACTCACTCAGTCATTTTGAATTTGACAGACACAAAATACACATGCTCACTCAACAGCGTCTACCGCTCCCATTGACTAGTACAGTGAAGTCATCATTGTTCACACATTCCAGTCCTCTCTCCGTGGCTGCCAGATTACATCGAGATGGCTCAAACCATTTTCATTATACTAACAGTGGTTGCACTTTTTCTGTTCATATATGCCTATAATGTGCATGTGCTCTTAAATAATTACACTTACTTTCTGCTTTATTTTTTTTTATATAACACTTAGTTACATCATTTCTCTTGGTAACCTTCTTGTCTGAATTAGTTTATAGGACCAAAAGGCAAATTATATATTTTAAAAAAATTGGGAGCTGGAAGGAACAAAGTGATTTTCTAGAAGGCAAATCATAAAAAAGAGCAAAGGTATCAGCCTTGGCTGTATGGCTCAGTTGGCTGGAGCCTTGTCAAAGGTCATGGTTCAATTCCCTGTCAGGGTACATGCTTAGGTTGCTGGTTTGGTCCCTGATTGGGGTGTGAAATATGTTTCTCTCTCACATCAATGTTTTATGTTTGTCTCCCCTTCCCCTTCTCCCTCCCTTACTTTCTCTCTAAAGTTAATGAGAATGTCCTCAGGTGAGGATTAAAAACAGAAAAAAGAACATTAATCAAAGGGAAACGTGTAAATGAGTGAAGTTACTAATATTTCATCCCTGTTCTGTTATCACAGCAGTGTGATCTTGGGTGAATCACACAGCTTCTCTTGTCACAGATTCTTTCTTGGTTTATAAAGTGATCTCCCAGGTCTTTTAAGTAAGATCAAGAAGTCAGAAGAAACATTATTGAGAAATGCACAACACCCTTAAAGCATTTAATGCAGAATAAGTGAGCAAGCAAACAAACAAACAAGCAAACAAACAAGGTTCACCACCTAGGATTATTACAGCATTCCAATAAAATACAGTAACTGAATTTCAGAAAAAATAAAACAACTTGTAAATAAAGAAATGGTAAAATTATCTTTGGCTTTACTCTGCTTAATAACATAGTCAAATGGGCCATACATTTTATATAGAAGTCCATCAAAAATTTTAAATACACTATAGGGTCTCTCATTTTTCAGTGTTGGAAGATGCTGGATCCATAATTTGTCCATATCCTATCACTAGTACCTGATGGTAATAGAGAAAATAAGTCTAATGACAATATACTGTTCCCCTAAAAATATAACACAATCAATGTTCTAAAATAAATGTAACACTTTCACTGTTCTTCTATATTAGCTTTAATTTAAAAGTTAAATGTAGTGTCTAAATATTTCTGTTTTTTTCTGGACACTTGTTCTAATAAAATACTATCATGGATTCTTATACAGTATTTGACAAAGTCTTAAATGTTACAAATCTTTTCTTTCTTGACTTTACATAAATATTCTTTAATTTTGGATCTTCCTTGGGACACAACTCTGAAACAGAAAAATTATGAACCGAAGTGGCTTACATTTTATCATGTTACAATTTTAGCAACAAAACTATATTTTATTTCTGTAGTTACTTCAACCTCATAGAATATTTAATATAGATTAATGGACTGTTAAAAAATCTTCTATTGTTGCAGGTAGTATGCTCAATTTATCCGTTATGTCTTTCACTTAAAATTTATTGCCAGGTTATATGTATGCTATTATGTAAATTACAACAATTCTCTCTCTCTCTCCCAAGGGCAGTCATGGTTGGTTTAGTACTTATATTTATCTAATATACAAAGCTTAGAGGAATGTTTCCCAGTGAGGTAGTTTTCAGATCCAATTTATGGTTGTTTCCTGTCTCATGTCTTTTAAGCCCTAGGAATTTTCTTACTTCTTCCTTCTCTTAGACTACAAAATGGATATTTCTAAGTAAATTACTACTGAAGTCTCAAAATACAGTTGTTATAGATTTGTTTGAGAGTATTAGTTCACCTCCGATATACTGTATGAATTTGACTTTCATGATTAAGTGTGCGAAAAATATATAGAAAATTCAAGTTAAAATAAAAGGCAAGGTAAGAACATGATAGGGGTCCAGGATTAGAAAAATTTTATCTAAACATGATAGTCACCATTCATATTATGTATTATTATTTATTGAGCATGAAGTGTTAGTCACATATGTACATTACCTATGTTCTTCCATTAAACTCTAATTCTTATTTTTACCTATATAATATATAATTAAATATAGGTATGGGAAATAATGCATCTTAAAATTATGCAGATTATAAGAATATATCCTTTGAGAAAATATATGTAACATTTCTCAATACTGATACTCGTTGTGGCTGCTACTTATAGAAGACACACTTCAAAAAATCCAATAGAGTAAATACATTCTGGAGAAAATTGTAAGAGAATAGTGTACCACGAATTGTCTTCACTTTTCTCCTCTTTCATTGTTGTTACCTAAAACCTTATTTTATATATCACATGTAATGTTGAGTATAAAGAACATAGGTTTTGTAAGTACATAAACCTGATTTGAAATTCTGACTTTGCTACTAATTAATGTGTGACCTTGAGCAATTGCTTAACCTCTCTAACCCCAGATTCCTACTTTCTAAGTCTTAGAGATAGATTAAACAGAATAAATTAATGGACAACATAGTATTATTAGGCCCTGGGAACACAATGTCCAACACTTTTCTCAGTGTTTACAATCTTGTAGGAAAAAAACATTTATAATATAATTAAACAAGTGACTTTAATAAGTTTGTATAAATGTTATGATATAGGCAGTATAAGGTATTATTGGGGAAAAAAATAGAAGCATGTAATTTTAGATAGTTTGACCCAGAGGAAGAGATATGCAAGCTGATATAATTGATATATTCAAGTTAAATAAGACTAACAGAAGAAGAAGAAGTATTTTTTAGAATATTCCAAAAAGATGGCATTCCTGAAGGTCCAGAAGTCAGGGTATACAAAATGTTTGCGAAGCTGCAAAATTTCAAAATGGTTGATGAACATGTAAGGTAGAAGTAGTAAAATTTTAGGAAATAATCACTATTATACATAACAAATAATCACTATTATATATTATATATAATAAAGCTAAACTATAATAAAATTGAACTATATACTGTGTGTATGTGGATGTGTGTGAGGGAGAGGGGCAAAATTTTGCCAGCAAAGGCTATAGAAAAAAGCTAAATCTATAACCTAGATGCTTGGGTTTTAACATCATTATCGGACCTGTGACACCTCAGTTTCAGAGAAAGTGTGGATCCCAGCAACAATCCAGGACCCTCAGAACCTAAATAGAACCCTCAGTACAAAGGTGGAATAGAGAACATTCTCCCCCTAAACCCCCGGTCCAAAGAGATGTCTCAGCCTGGACTATGAGTAGAAAACATACAGAGCTCACCCTGCCGCCTTGAAAATTTAGAAATATAGTTTCCAACGTCCAATTTTTCAACTTTATGATGATGTAGAAAAGATATACAGTTAGCAGAAACCATAGTTTGAATTTTGAATTTTGACCTTTTCCTGGGCTAGAAACATGCTGCTCCCAGCAAGCCATGTGATCTTGAGGGAAAACAGCCGATGCTCCACTGTGTATTCATTGTGTTAGAAGATTTTGCCCACCTGTAGGCTAATGTAAACATTTAGGTATGTTTAAGGAAGGCTAGGCTATGATGTTATGAAGGTTAAGGGCATCAGATGCCCTTTTGGCTTATGATATTACCAATTTCTGATAGATTTGTCAAGATGTAACCCCATAGTGAACTGAGAAACATATGTAATTGTGAGAATGTATCACAGACTCTACTTTCTGTAGTCAGAGAAACTTAAGTAAAAATATCAAAGCGAAAATTATTTCAATGTATATAATATTTTAGAGGATTGTGAGGGTGCTCAGGAAAGATGTGACCTCAAAACAAGACTCATAAGATTTCCACAAGGGCAAAAAAAACATAGAAGATGGGGTCAAAATAAAAAATAAAATAAAGAGTAAAAAAGGTAAAAGAAAAAAAAATCTGGTGTACAAAATTCGGCAGATATAACAAATGTCTGAATTACATTTATAAGATCTACCAGTTAAAAATAGCTGGTAGAGGCTATAGATTGAAGTAAGATGGACATTATGAAATAAGTCAAATGTATTTAAAAGACAGATAGATATATAAATAAAATCCATGTATAAGACACCCTAATAAAATAGAAACAGGTTTGAAAAAAACAAAGTAGAACATTTAGAAATGAAACCCAGCATCTTGATATTAAAAACTACATGGGAAAGTTGAATTATAAATTATTACACTTTAGATAATTACTAAATTAGAAGAAAAATCTGAATGACTCTTTGTCGTTTCAAATAAAAGATTTAAAATTATGTAAAAGAGATTAAGACTCATTAAGGATAGACTAAAAAGATCAAACATAAAACTAGCAGTTCCAAAAAATGGAAAAGAGAAAACGAAGATAAGCAATACTCCAAAAGATATTTCTGTAGAGTTTTCCAAAATTTATCAGAGACATACCTTTAGGTTTAGGAAGCACACTCTCTCTTAAGATAAGCAAAAATAAATTCACATATGGAAACACTGTAGTAAAACATCAGAATGCCAAGAAGAAACTTATAAAACCTAAATTAACCTGTACTTTATTTATACTATTGTTTCATGAATACATAGAAAGAAAGAACCTTTCAGAAAGTAATTTACTCTCTCTAAGAGAATCATAAAACAACAAATACACACACACACACACACACACACACACACTTACATTTGAGGGTTAGACAGGGACAGAGCAGCCTGAAAAATGTAAAAAGGAAACCAAGAAATATTTTATCACTGAAGACAAAAGGAGGAAGTGCTTCAAGGAGAAAGTCAGTAGCAGTGAAGGCTGCTCAGAGAATATTAGATATGCAGTGAGGTGTACTACCCAGATTTGCTTTTAAAAAATGGCTCTTGTGAACTTAGAAAAAACAGTGTTGGGGGAATGGTTTCAGGGAGGAAATAAGCTTCATTCTCTAACAGGGGTGTCCAATTCACAGCCCATGGGCTGCATATGGTCCAGGATGGCTATGAATGCGGCCTAACACAAAATCATAAATTTACTTAACACATTATGAGAGTTTTTCTTTTGCGTGTGTATGTGATTACATGTTGCAGTATCACGTAATCACAAAATCACAATGGCCTAAGATAATTCTAGTGTGACCCAGAGATGCCAAAATGTTGGACACCCCTGTGTAGACTGAGAGGAAGATAGATAAATAAATTTTATACAAATTTTCTAAGAAATTTGACTGTGAGGAGAATAAGAATGAATGTGATAGCTGATGAGAAATATGGAACTAAAAGAGTTTTAAATTGTTATGTTGGTGGTAATCTTTCTTAACAAGTTGAAAGTTTCATATACACAAATATTAACGGGATGAAATGAGTGAGTGAGAATAAAAATATAGGAGAGTTAAAAGCTACATTTTCTGTATGTACACATTTTAGAGCAGCAGAAAAATTTTCCAAGACTGGATTCATATCTAAAAGTAGTAGGTATCCCTGGCAATTAAAATAATTAGTACTAAAATAGTGTATTCAATTTAATCCTAAACTTAATATAAACAATGAATCTAGATTTTTTTCATTCCAACAAATGATTAGAAACAATAATAGCTTTGGTAAAGTGGAATGCCCAATGAAATATGCCATAAGAAATCAACAAAGAATAATTGATATATAGTTTATATCAAAACCCAAACTACATGAAAGTATTTGAAGTAAGTCAATTTTGCTATTTATTTTAAGATTATTTTTCAGAAAATTATGGTCATCTGTGTGTGTGTGTTTACTTATAATATTGCATCCTCTGACAGGAAAATAAAATAAAATAAATTTTACATTGACATGGCAACCTTCAAAAACTATATATTACATGGCATTTATCACATTTTTCCCATTCTGATTCATACTCAGGAATTAGTAATTGCAGCACCAGGTAGGCACAAGGATAGACTCTTCGGTGCCACAAAACAGAATCATGTTGCCAGGGATAATTTTTTGTTTATTTTACTTTTATCCTTTAAACATTAGTACATTAAGAGTAATTTTTTAAGATTTTATTTATGTAGGTATATGTCTATGTATGTGTGTATTTATTTTTAGGGAGAAGGGAAGGGAGGAAGAAAGAGAGGGAGAGAAACACTAATGCATCACCTCTCCTATGGACCCTGACAGGGGATCAAACCACAACCCAGGCATGTGCCCTGACCAAGAATCAAACTGGAGACCTTTCGCTTTTTGGGGTGATGCCTAACCAACTTAGCCATTCAACTCAGGGATAATAAGAGTAATTTTTAATGAATTTTTTATACTCATTGACTTTTAGTGCAAATGCTGTTTGGGGATTCTTTGTACCCAGTTCTATTGTTGATTTCATTCACAATTCTGATATAAATATGTTTCATAAACATATCTTATGTATAACTAAATATATAATACCAAGATTTTACATATTATCTCACCTAATCCTGATTTGCATGTATAAATATGTATACATATAATATAGGTATATATGTATGTGTGTATATTTATATACAATCCTGCTGAAATGTCTAAAGAATTCATGTTTACTCTTGAATGAAATTTAAAGGGATGCATTTCTGTTCACACCATAGAGGCAGTTAGAATTATTTTTTTCCCATTGGCTGGTGAGCCAGCAAATTATTCTGGTAGTGCAGAACTCTAGATATGCTACCAAGCAAAAGAATCTGAGTATACCACGGACGTAATAGAGTGTGATTAGGTAAGAAGTTAACATGGAATCAGGAACTAAAAAGTAAGTATTAAGGAAGTTTTTCACAAACCTGAATGCATATTAGAATCACCTGAACAGCTGTTAAAACTACCTATACCTGAGCTTCCACTCTAATTCAATTGAGGTATAGGGCATACTAAAGTTCCCTGGATGTATGTAATGGGTTGAATTTTATGTATCAAAAAAGATGTCTAAACCCTGGTACCTGTAAATGTGACCTTATTTAGAAAAGAGGTCTTTGCAGATATAATTAAGGATCTCAAAATGAAATCTCCCTGGATTAAGGGTGGACCCTAAATCTAATGATTATGTCCTTGTGAAATAAAGAAGAGGGGATTTGGCAGAGAAACAGGGAAAAAAGCCATGTGAAGACAGAGCCGGGAGTCTGGAGTCACAATTGCCACAGGCAAGGAGCCCCAGAAGCCAATGGAAGCTGAAGAGTCAGAGAGGATTCCCCTGCAGAGCTTTCAAAGGAAGCCCTGCTGACACGTGGATTTTGAATTTCTGGCCACCAGATACATGAGTAAAATGTCGTTGCTTTAAGTCATCACATTTTGGTAATTTTTGAAGCAGTTCTAACCAATATTAATTTGTAGCAAACCTTGAAAAAAAACAGAGTGTAAAGTATGTGGTCTTTTTTGGAGTAAGCATCACATGAGGTGCTTTTCCAAAAATACAGATTCCTGAACTCTATCTGAGGCTTACTGAACAGGGGGATCTTTGGGGATTGAGCATGGATATCTGGGGATCTTTATCAGTAACAAGTAAATCAAGTGATTCCTATCCTCAAGCAAAAAGCTGGGGAAATGCTGAGTTAGGCAAAGAAGCTAGAGCTGTTTTTAATAATTTCTGCACGTGGCTTTCAATATATTTCACCAGGATTTGCTTAACTTCCGACTTTTCCGCAAAGCCTAATTAATCAAGTGTATACAAAGCCCTCTGTAACCAAAGATAAATGCAAAAGCATGTCACATACCTATAAGTATAATATGAAGACAACTTATCAGTAGCCCTTATACCACTTTTGAACAAAATAATAACAATGTTTAAACATAAAGGTATGAGAAAAGAATAGAAATCTGGGATACAAAGCATAAATCTGCATGACTGAAGCAGGAAAAATAGTTTCTCAGTTTCTTTGGTTTATACCATTTTAATAAAAAATAATTGATATTGGAGAGTGAAAACCAATAAGGTTTGAGAGAAAATTAAAACTCTAAGTAAAAGTAAAGAGAAAAATTAAGCACTTAATTGCTGAAAATGAGTTTATCTTCATAGTGAGACAACTTATCAAACAAGTAATAAAACATCAAAATATTTTTGATATCTGAATATTGACAGTCATTTTGGAGTAGGTGGAAGATAAGATGAATGAAAACTGGAAAAAGGTAATATGGCCCTAATTTCAAAAATGAGTGAAAATATGGAAACTGTAAAAAGATGAAGTTTAGGTATATCTCTGATAATAATTTTAGAACGAACTTGTTAAAACATTTTGTCAGCATTTAATGAACTTGTTGAAACATTTTTTCTGATGCAAAGTTTATATAAGTATGTATAACGAAAATGCAATGAAAGTATACACCTGTATTTCAGCAATATTTTTGAGAAATCTCATGATAAACAAACAAACAAAAAAAGACTTGTATGCAACATGATAGTAAATGTAGGTGATGAATAGCTGGTTCAAAACTGTTTCTTCAGTTCTGATTATTGGATCAGTTTTTTCCTCAGGGGGATATTTTCAGTCACTCACCAAAAGGTTCATGACTTTGTTACCATGATTTGGTTACAGCCTTAAAAATTATACTTATCAAAACTTTGAATTACACAAAACTGGGAGACAGCATTAGTATTGTAAATGTAAATCTACAAGGGAGTTGGAGTTAGAAGATGAAGGTCAAAGAGTGAAAAGAACTTCCCTCACTGAAATAAAAGTTTAAAAACTTTGAAATTCAAAATTGGAAGTGCTCAGAAGGAATTATCAAGTCTTAAGAAAGCTTAGGTATTTTAATTGACTAGGAGTTCAACATGTCAGTTACATATTAAAGCCACTGTCTAAAACTGCCTTCACAGAAGTCTAAAATCCCAGTTACTGAAGGTAATCTGCCCACTGTAGTATATTGTAAAAATACATTTCTGGGCCATGAATTTTTCAAAACTGTGGTAGAAACACATACATTCACCATTTCAACTATTTTTAGTACACAGTTTGCCAGTGTTAACCATATTCATATTGTTGTGCAACAGGTCTCCAGAATTTTTTTAACCTTGTAAATTGAAACTCTATACTAGTGAACATCAACTCCCCACTTTGACCATTAATTTTACCAAAGTCATTAAAAATCCAAGTACAGTCACAGTAGGACAATTCACAGGAAAAGAGCCTGCAATCATGTTCATCATGTAAGGAAGAATGGAGGGAAGCGGTGTGATTAATCTGTGAAAGAGCAGGTTTAGGTGAACGTGGTGGTCTTTTATTATGTAAAGACCTGTCCTGTGGGAAAGGTTATAAACTCAGCCTGTGTAGCTTCAAAGGACGGGAGAGCACAAGTGAGTGTAATCTTTAGGAAGGGAGATGCTGGCTCTATAAAGGAATACTATTCTGAAAATTGATTACTGCCCAACAGTAAAATTAACTAACTACCCTACAAAATGGTCCATTCTTTGTTTCTGAAAATATCCAAACAAGAATTGGGTAAGTATCTTGGAGACCATTTTTAGAAGAATTCTCATATTAGATGAAGGCTTGAATTATGTAACAGCTATATTCAACTACCAAAGTCTATGATTCCCTGAAAGAGACAACTAGACGTGAATATGGCTGAATTTCAAAGCTTGCTACATCTACTGACTTGTTTTGTAATTTTGGACACACAACTCTAAGTGCTTCAGCTCTCCCCCCCCATAATATGAAGGGGTAAATGAATGATATTTATTATTCCTTTTAAATTTCCATGCATTGAATATGCATTCCTAACAAGGTAGGAATATGCGCCTACCTGTTAAAGAGAGAGGTATAGAGAGAGAAAGAAAGAAAATAAATTAGTTAAGTAAAGAAACAAGTGTAATAGTATTGACAAACAATTGACTTAGTATTGGTTTGTTAAGTAAACAAACAATTGGAATAGTATTGACTTTCTTAGATTCTCTTTCTAAGAACAAAGAGAGACTAAGTACCCCCACATTCTATAGAGAGAACCCAGTATTTGGAGCCATTCCATGTAAAGGAAAATACTCCACAAGCCAACCTTGTGGAGAGGCCAGTGGATTCAAGGAAAGGAGAGAATGCATGAGAGTCATTCATGAAATTTTGTGGATGCATGAGAAAAGAGACCTGATTGGATGTTGCACAGGAATTAGATTGGTCATTTTATCCTGTATCTAGAGAGGAAGAAAGAACTGCAGAGTGGCGCTAGGTTTCAGAGATGAGTCATCTGGAGAGCAGTCTGATCTCAACATTTGGAGAGCAAAATAAGATGAATGCAGTAAAAGTGAGCAAAACTTCTTTTGATATTAACAATGCAACCAAGAGGAGAGCCCCGAAGTGATTGGATTCTAGCAACTTAAGGCTGTTAGATATACCACTTTTGATGGAAATGCTGTGGGATGAGGAATAACAGAGATTTAGATTGTGATGAGAGAGGGCTATAAACAAGGAAGAAGAGACAACAGAGAAGAAAATATTCAGGGAATTGAGAGGAGTGAGACCTCAGGTCTGTGTGAAGAGCTCACATAAAAGCCTCCCGAGAGACTGCATTCCTCATGTGTTAGAGGACTGTGATACTCAGCTCAGAAAAACAGAGAGAATGTTACCACTAGGCCTCCTTAAAAGATGTTACCCATTTCCTCCATCTGTCCTCTCTGCCTGAAGTGTTAAGACTAGAGAGAGAGGAAAAGCAAAGAGTGAAAAAAACAGGAAAAAGCAAAACACATTCCTCTCTCATCCAACTTCCTAGAGCCTCAAGTTTAGCTGGCAAGAATAGAGGAGAGAGCTTTGACTAAGAAATGATATTCGATGGATTTAATCAAAGTTATAGGAACTAAAAGTTACCAGACTCATTGCGTCTGCCAAGATGCTATTAAAGGATGGCAAAGCAGATGAAAGCAGTGCTTGGCAATAATATATTTCATATCAATGCTCCACTGGGTTAATGGTCCTCATTAAATTTGTTACATACTGTTGGGAAATGCCCTATCTGGTTTCAGGAACTGTAATCCTGCCGACAGGTTGGAGGGCCCCAAGGCTGGAAATAATCAGGGAGGCCTTGGAGAAACAGACTCCTGAGGAGACATAACCTGTCTCCCCTGGCAGGGGCGTAACTCCTGCCTTTCTGCTTTGCCATGTGATGATTGGTAATCCATGACTGGTAAGTTATCTTGAGCTGCGATACCAACCTAAGATATTGATCGAGTATTGGCAGCAGGCAAGAACTTGGGGGACACAGAGAAAGGGCAAAAAGGCCCGCACCCCTTCTCTCGGCTTGGGCATGGCCGGAGGCCTCATTCTATCCTAAAGAAGACTTCTAGGTTCTTGGCGGCTCCCTCTCCCTGCCTGGCTCAGGCTCAAAACAGAGCCAGAGAGTCCTAAGCCAGATCTGGCAGTTCCCGGGGAAATCAGGCCTAAAAGTAAATTCTTTAAAGTGTGCTTTGTTCTTCCCTCGGAAGTTACAGCAAGCTCATGCTGGGAAGGAAATTTACATTATTCACAGATCCTAACCCTATACCCTTGAGCATTCTTATGTTTATTCCACTCCCATGTTTAGTCATCTCTCTTGTTTATTAGTCTCCTCTCAGACCTCTGTAAATCGGTGTGTTCTTGCCATTTGTTTTCTTCAAAATATCAACTATTCTCTGTGAACATTAATATAATGAGATAACCTGTGCATTCCTGTTACCTAGCCCCACTGATAACCCTTTCAATAAAAGCCTTTGAACAAAGGGACTTGGGGCCTTCCCCACTAGGGGGATGGGCCATGCCTCCTCTCCTGGCAAACAGAGAAGTGTTTGCCCTCACGTTTATTCCCCCGATCCGTGACACACACCCCCTACCCCCGCCATGGACTCTGTGGGGTTCAGAGCCCTGCTCCCATCTCAGCTGGGTCCCAACGGTAACCTTCAGACCTGGGAGCGACTTGCTCGGTCCCCACCCACAGCAGTTGGTGCCCGGACCTGGGAGGAGCGGCGCTCCCCCTGGGGGTGCGCCCCGTCTCGCCGTGGTGCTACAACGTACATATGTAGTTTTTTTCCTACTAAATTAAAAAAAAAACATATAACCAGTTAAACTGATTCAAATGGCAATTATTTCTCTTTTAGAGCTCTTCTGTTTTGTCTGACAATAATTCTTTCTCAGATTCTTTGTTCTTTAATAATGTAAAGTAAAATTATAATATTAGAAGTACACAAGACAATTCTACTATCTCCAAAGATTTAAAAAACATCCATATAATAGAGTAATATTAACTTAGCAAATTTTAGTAGATTTTTAAAATTATTCTCCATTTAATTATCTCTCAGTCTTTCAATAAACTTTACTTATTTTCCAAAGTTAAAATCCCTTGAACAAATTATAGGTTATGAATTCATATTAAGGTACATTTATTTGAAAATAATAAACGTAAGCTATATTTGAAAATCTGGAAGAAAGAACAACCCAAATGTTGTTAAAGTCTAAAATAAACAACTATACTGTTTTTTACTAAATTTTACAAGAGGCAAAAGAAGGGTTTTTCAAATATTCTTATATACAATCATGAAATACCCTTATATTTAATACTGTCATTTGATGATAGGCAGAAATTTTGTCTGAATAATTGTTTCCCTCTTGAATTACTTTTGCACATATAAACATAATTATATCATTAAATGTAAGATAAAATCAAATACAAATGGTGGTTCCTTTAAGTAAGTGGTTCCTAAAAGTGTGATTCCCAGGGGGAGTAACACGAGGATCAGCATCGACTGGAAGTTAGAAATGTAAATTCTTGGGCCCAACTCAAGACCTACTGGATCAGAGACTCTGGGAATGGGGCCCAACATTCTGTTTTTAACAAGTCTGCCAGCAAATTCTGATTCATGCTGCTCTGCTCTGAGGAACACTGTCTCAAGCTAATGATTCTCAGACTTGAGTACACATTCATACCACATGGAAAACATTAAATACCTGATTCATGGGTCCCACCCCCAAAGATTCTTAATTCATTAATTAGTTTGAGGTGAGATATAGGCAGGTGATTTTAAAGCTCCGCAGGTCCTTCGTTTTTTTTGGCAGCTCAGGTTGAGAACTAATGCTAGGTCACTTCCTGGAAATGAGACTGACCATTTAGTTCTTCCGCATGTAGTCTACTTCTAACACAGCTTCACGGTTTTAACATATCCTCTCTTATTTGTAGCATCGGTGTACAGTTTCTCTTTTTTACACATACAGACTACTGAAAAAATTAAAAGATCATTTAAAGATTAAGACAGAACCCTCAAAGGCCTTCCTCATTATTTAAATGTTTGCCAAATAAAATCTCAACCTAATATATGCAATTAACTTGTAAAGACAAATGCAAGTAAAATGAATTACATTTGTAAATGGGTGCTGGTGCACTGCACTGAAAATCTGAACTCCAGCTGCAATAGGTTCAGCTCCTGATTTTTATGAGAAGCATTTTCAATCATAAGATTCTCATATATTTAATTCCAAATTTTAATATTACTTTTAGTGTAAAACAGTAGTTATTTAAATACAAAAGAGGCTGTTCCTGGAACTGAAGTATAAGGGGAAAAAAGTGATTACAGAGTCTTCTAATAGTATTAAAACCTATGGGAACTTGACCAATTCCAATGGGAAAAATAATATATGATCAGTCCAAATTTTGTAACGATGCTCGGTAAAACAGGGAATTAGATGAACCTCTATTCATTTCTGGGTTATGGACAAGTAGAGTGACAGCTTCTCTTAAAAGAGAAGTGAATTTAAAACTTTACATTTTTGTCATTTTGTATTTAGTGCAGAATAATCTTTGTTATGAGAGAAATCTTTGCAATTCTCTCAACAGCATTAAAAGTGAAATAGTGCCTACCAGAGCTTCACTATAAGCGTCTCTACTGACATAATTTTTTATTTAAAATGATGATATTAAAAAAAAATGTCCTAAGACACAGACTTTATTAAAAACATGATTACAGGCACATCTCAGGCCAACAGTGCCATCCTGACTATTGATTCTGGTGTTGGTGAATCTGAAGCACATGTCTCCAAGAATGGACAAGCCCCGTGAGCATGCCCTTTGGATTTACACACTGGGTGTGAAACAACTGATTTTTGGTGTTATGGATCCTATGAAGCAGCCCTGCAGCCAGAAGAGATACGAAGACGTTGTTAAAGAAGTCAGTACCCACATTAAGAAAATTGGCTACAAACCTGACACAGTAGTATTCATGTCAGTTTCTGGTTGGAATGGTGACAACATGCTAGAGCCAAGCACTAATATGCCTTGGTTTCAAGGGATGGAAAGTCACCCATAAAGATGGCACAGACAGTAGAACTTCCTGCTTAAAGCTCTGGATTGCATCCTATAACAAACTCATCCAAAGACCAAGCCCCTGTGTCTGCCCTTCCCTCCCCAGGTTATGTAACACAATTGGTGGCATTGGTACTGTCCCTGTGGGCCAAGTAAAGGTGTTGTTCTCAGACCTGGTGTGGTGGTCACCTTTGCTCCAGTCAACATTACAACTGAAGTAAAGCCTGTTGAAATGCACTATGAAGCTGTGAGTGCAGCACTTTCTGGGGATAATGTGGGCTTCACTGTTAAGAACATGTCTGTCAAAGATGTTCATCATGGCAATGTGGCTGATGACAGCAAAAATGTCCCACCAGTGGAAGCAGCTGGATTCACAGCTCAGGTAATTGTCCTGACCCATCCAGCCAAATCAGTGCTGGATGCACACCTATGCTGGATTGTCACACAGCTCATATATACTGCTTGGAAATTTGCTTAACTGAAAGACAAGAGTAATAGTCATTCTGGGAAAAAACTGGAAGACGGTTCAAAGTTTTTGAAATCTGGTGATGCTGCCATTGTTGATATGGTTCCTAGCAAGCCCATGTGTGTTGAGAGCTTTTGTCAAGCTGTTCCATGCTGCTGTTCATGACATGAGACAGGCATTTGCTATGGGTGTCATAAAAGCAGTGGACAAGAAGACAGCGGGGACTGGCAAAGTCACCAAGTCAGCCCAGAAAGCTCAGAAGGCTAAACGAATATCATCCCTAATACTTACCACCCCAGTCTTAGTCAGTGGTGGAAGAACTGTCTCGGAACTGTTTGTCTCAATTGGCCATTTAATAGAAAAAGACTTATTAATGATTACAGTGCATCATAAAACCATCAGAAGGAAAGGAGAATGTTTTGCAGACCATTTGTTTTTTTGTGGGACAGTTTTGAAGTTATTAGTTTTTAAAATCAGTACTTTTTAAGGGAACAGCTTGACAAAAATCTGTCACAGAATCGTGACACCCATTAAAACAAAGTTTAATGAGAAAACAAATAAATACATGTATTTTACTACGGAGAGGATAATACTTGGAGAGAAACATGTGTGTTACATTGTATAGGGAAAATGGTACTGAGACTAACCTGCATGTTTAATGACACTGTAATTTTTTAATTTTTTCCTAGTGATGCTATCCTTCCTATGGCACTGGATTTGTTCTGTGCTTTCTTTACGAAATTCCCCCAATCCACAGCCTTCTTTCTAGGACCATTTTCTACTCACGACATTCATCATTTTATACTCACAGGCCTTCCCAATTCTGACAGAAGCACCCCTGGAAAAATTGGATACCACCTGTGTCATTTTTGGTTACCTACAATATGACTCATGTTCTTGGAAGAAAGCCCCGGCAGGGGTCTCTGCTGGCCTGTCCTGGACTACCCTGCTCTTTCTCAGTCACTCCCTTCCTTGGTTCTGCTGTCATCCCTAAATGCCCACCCATTCCCACATCCTGTCTGGAAGGAGTTTTAGGGTGCCTCGAAGACAACCAGCTCTGCAACAAAACATGCAGACCACTAATCAGCTGCCCCTCAACTATTAATTATCTTACCTACTTATCGAATTATTTAAGAACAGTGTTAATATACCAATAGTCATCATACAGAATCTTTATTATTGTTTTGCTCTGATAAAATGTTTGGGGCAGAGAAAAATACCTCTGAAGTTCTGAGACTTCAATTTCTGGTTGTGCAGCTACTCATTGGAGCCTCACTGTTGGCACTTGAAGACCACAGGACCTTTCTTTCCCCTGGAGACCAAGGGGAAAGAGAAGTGGGTGAGAGACCCTCAGCCTAGGTTCTTAGGGGTAGTTTTTCTGCTGATCCTAGAGATGCTTGTTAGACATGATGAAGTTCTAAATTCAGAGAAAGGTTCAGAGATGCTGGTTTTATTACCCTCATGTGTCCTAAGTGCCCTGGCTTCATGTGACTTTGCCATTCCTCCAGTCTTCCACTGAGCTTCGATGTTCTTTCTGCACAGAGAAATACACTCTATAAAATTTGACTGTATTTTAAAACCAAACATTGGACAACTAAATTTCACAATGTGTTCATATCTGGTAGTGCACTAAAGATGTTTTGTACTAGCTTGGAAGAGCTGATTTCTAAATTTTCAAGGAGTCTGTAAGTCAGGTGTTAAGCACACAGCCAGGATTAAAAAATGAATTATATAAATTTATAATCAAATAAATAATGTTGGAAACAAGGTCAGTATATCTTCAAGGATCATGATTTCCTAATTAATTAGCATTTGAAATTATTTACATATATTTTATCTGCCTTGTGGGAACACAGTATGCTGGCATCCACATCTTTTCCCAACTCCATAGTCAGAGAGTCATATTAGCAACTCGATATTGGCCTGGAGTGTTTACACCAGAGGATGAGGTGAATATACTTTCTACCTGGTGATAACAATTTACTCTTGTTTGGTGACTCCCTGAGAAATTGCCTTATACAATATGTGTATTGCAGGGGGGTTTTCAGTAGGTGAGCCTAATGGGAACCAGCAAGTGGCACCTGGCCTTTTGCTTACTTGTTCCAGGCCCAGCACTGGTGGCAGCCAGCCTTGATATGCAACTTGGATACTTGTACATACGTCCAGGCCCATCACTGGCAGCTACCAACTGTGGATTTTTTTGTAGCTCCTAACAGGTAGCCCAAGGCCAGTCACAGGCAGTGTCTCACATAATTCTTCGCAAGAGGCCCCAGAACTAACATACCAGTTGGTGGGCTTCAGACTACCACAGAGCATGACCCAATTAGTTCCACAAGTAGTACATATAAAGGAAGGTCTCACAGACGCCAAACTCCACTGGGGTGAATTCTTCCTGGGAGGTTATAAACCCCTGCACGGTAGCTTATAAACTGTGGATGTAGCCAGTTCTCACAGCCAGCTAGACTATAAGTCACCCCACCCACAGACATGCCAACAGCAATCAAAACTCAACTACAAGAGAAAGGCACACTTAACCCACAAAAGGGACACTTCCAAAGCACCCTGCTAAGGTGATCAAAGAAATCGTGCAATTGGGTTCCACAGGACACCTACAACATAAGGGCACCTTACCAAGACAGACAGACATAGCAGATCCACCTAATGCACAGAAACAAACACAAAGAGGCAGCCAAAATTAGGAGACAAAGAAATATGCCCCAAAGAAAGAACAAGAAAAATCTCCAGGAAAAGAACTAAATAAAATGGAAGGAATCAACCTACTAGATATAGAGTTCAAAACAATGGTTATAGGGATGCTCAGGAAAGCTAGTGACAATTTCAGCAACATGAAAAAAGACATAGAATCCATTAAAAATCAGCCAGAAATAAAAAATACAATACTGAAATGAAGAATATATTAAAATGTATCAAAGCAGATTCAGTAACGCAGAGGATCAAATCAGTGACTTGGAAGACAAGGTAGCAGAGACCATCCAATAGGAGCAGCATAAACACATGCAAATAAATAAATAAATAAATAAATAAATAGTAATTTAAGAAAAATTTGGGATAGCACCAAGCGTAACAAAGTCTGTTTGGGGGTGCCAAAAGGAGAAGGGAAAGAGAACGGGATTAAGAGCCTATTTGAAGAAATAATTACTAAAACCCTCTGTAACCTTGTGAAGGAATAAAACATACAAATCCATGAAGTTCAGCAAGCTTCAAACAAGACGAACCTAAAGAGGCATATACCAAGACACATCATATTCAACATAGCAGAAGTTAAAAACAATGAAAGAATTTCAAAAGCAGCAAGAGAAAGATAGTTATTTACCTACAATAGAGCTTTAATTAAGCTGTCAGCTGATTTCCCATAGAAACATTTCAGGCCATAAGGGATTGGTAAAATATTTAAAGTGATGAAAAGCAAGGGCCTGCAACAAAGACTGTTCTACATAGCAAAGCTATCATTTAAAATTGAAGGAAGCTTCATCTGGAATAAGCAGCTTCCCAAGTGAGATAAAGCTAAAGGAGTTCATCACCGTCAAACCATTATTACCAAAAAAAAAAAAAAAAAAGTCAAAGGGATTTCTTTAAGAAGAAGGAAATAAATATAAATATAAATAATAAAATAACAATAACTATGTGTCTATCAATAATCACTTTAATGTAAATGGATTAAAAGCTCTAATCAAAAAAACAAGTGATAGCTAAATAGATAAGAAAACAAAATCCATATATAAGCTGTCTATGAGATACCCACTTTAGAATGATAGACACACACAGACTGAAAATAAAGGGATGGAAGAAAAAAAGATATTTAATTCAAATTGAAACACAAAAGCTAGGGCAGCAATACTTATATCAGACAAACATGACTTTAAAACAAAGCCTATAAGAAAAAAAGAAGGACATTGCATAATGATAAAGAGATCAATTCAACAAGAGGATATAACACTTGTAAACATTTATTCGCCCAACATAAAAATATAAAGTAAATATTGATAGACATAAAAGGACAGATCAGAGCAGAAATAAATGAAATAGAGTCCAAAAATGAAAAAAAAATAGAAAAAAAAGAAAATCAATGAAACCGCGAACTGGTTCCTTGGGGAAAAAAAGGTTGACAAACCTTTAGCAAGACTTACCAAGAAAAAAAGAGAGGACACAAATAAATAAAATCAGACATAAAAGAAAAGTGACAATGAACACCACAGAAATACAAAGGATTATAGGTAAATACTATGAACAACTATATGCCAACAAACTGGCCAATCTGGAAGAAACTAATAGATTTGTAGTAACATAATATCTTAAAAATGTAATGAAGAAGAAACAAAGAAACAACAAAACAAATACAGCCAACAAAATCAAAGCGCTAACCAAAAAATTCCAAAAAAAGAGTCCTGGACTGAATGACTTCATAAGCATATGTTGCCAAACATTCAGAGAAGAAATAATACTGAGCTTTCTAAAATTATTCCATAAAGTTCAAGATGAAGGGAGACTTCTAACCTCATTGTCCAGGCCAGCATCATCCTGATTCCAAAATCAGATAAAGACATTACAAAGAAAGTAAATAAAAGCTAATATCCCTAATGAACACAGATGCTAAAATTCTCACAAAAATATTAGCAAACTGAATTCTGCAATATATTTTAAAAAATCATGCACCATAATCAAGTGGTATTTATCTCCAGAGTGCAAGGTTGGTACAATATTCATAAATCAATAAATATGATACAACACACAAGCAAAACAAAAGATAAAAATCAAATGATCACATCAATAGATGCAGAAAAACATTTGACAGAAAATAGCACTCATTTACCAAAAAAATGTTTTTAAGTGTGAATAAAGGGAACATGATGAAGGCCGTATAAAACCCACAACTAACATCATACTTTGATGGGGAAGAGCTAAAGTTTTATTTCTTAAAACAGTAACAAAATAGGGATATCCACTTTTACTGCTCTTACTCAACACACTATTGTAGTCATAGGCACAGCAATCAGAAAAGAAGAAGAAATAGAAGGCATCCAAATTAGGAAGAAAGAAGTAAAATTGATATTATTTGTAAATTTTATGATACTGCATATAGAGATCCATAAAGATTCTACCAAAACACTATTGGAACCAATAAAATGAATTCAGCAAAGAAGCAGGATACAAAATAAATATTCAGAAATTGGTTGCAATTTGTATACCAATAATGAACTAATACAAGAATGATAAAATACCTAAGAATAAATTTAACCAAGGAGGCAAAAGGCATGAACTTGGACTTGTAAGGCATTGAAGAAAGAAAATGAATAATATACAAATAAGTGGAAGCATATACCATGTTCATGGATAGGATGAATTAACATTGGTAAAATATCCATACTACCTAAAGCAATTGATAGTTTCAATGCAATTCCTATCAAGATGCCAATGGCATATTTCACAGAACTAGACAAAATATTCCAAAATTTTATATGGAACCGCAAAAGATCCCACACAGCCACAGAAATCTTGAGAAAGAAGAACAAAATTGGAACTATATTGCCGCCTGATATCAAACCTTACTATAAGTCTTTAGTAATCAAAACAGCATGGCGCTACATAAAAACAGATACATAGATCAATGGAACAGAATAGAAAGCCCATAAATAAATTCACACCTATATGGCCATTTAAAATATGACAAATGGGGGCAAGAACATACAAAGGGTTAAAGAGAGTCTCTTTGGACAGACATATGCAAAAAATTGAAACTGGACCACCTTCTTAACCTATATACAAGAATAAAACTGAAAATGCATTAAGGACTTAAATGTAAGACTTGAGACCATAAAACTCCTAGAAGAAAACATAAGCAATAAAATCTCTCTAACATTTCTCTTAGCAATATTTTTTTCTGATATATCTCCTTGGGAAAGGGAATACAATTAAAAATAAATAAATAAGACTACATTAGTGTAAAATGGACTGAGAAGGTATTATGCTGAGTGAATTAAGTCACAGGGAAAGACAGATGCCATTTGATTTGACTTATATGTGGAATCTAAGAACTAAATCAGCAAACAAAATAAAAACAAACTTAATTATACAGAGAATTGATTGATGGTTGCCAGAGGGAAAAGGGTTTAGAGGGCTGATGAAAAGTTCAAGGGATTAAGTACAAATTGGTAATTACAGAAGAGTCATGGGGCTGTAAATTACAGCACAGAGAATATAGTTAATAATAGCATATTAAGTATTATGGTTGCCAGTGTGCACCTGAAATATTGGAGGACCACTGTAAATTATATGATACTCTAACCACTATTCTGTATACCTGAAATTAAAATAAAATAATATTGAATACCAAAACTATACTATTAATTGTTTCAGTCTCTAAATTGCTTTCTCCTGGAACAGTGATATTTTCTTTAAAATGTCAAATTATACTAATTAATTTATACATTTATTCTGATGGTACAAGCTCAAATGTCTACCGGGACTTAATAGTGTAGTACAAGAAAAATTTTAATTAAAAGATACAGTTAGACAGAGAATGCATCCCCTAAGTAAAGCCATTTAAATTTTAGGGTAAAAAAAATTGTTTTCAATTGCTAAAAGTATAATAATATGAGAATAATAATTATTATTATTATAATTATAATAAGGACTGTAGAATATATTTTTTAAACATACATTTAGCCCTAATGTATACTCAACATGTATAAATGTATACTCAACATTTTTATTTTTAATAAACATCCTAAGCATGTGTAATATATGTTTCATCATCATTATTTTAAAAATACACAGCTATGCCCAAAATGAAGCATATATCTAAGAAAATATGGTTCATTCTATTATCTTTCACAGTACATTATTGTGACAAATCATCATAAAATATGCTGACATTTGGATACAAATGAGAGAAATTAAAGCTGTAACTTCACATCACATTACATTAATGTTTTCAAAAGTAGAAGGATTTAAAAAAGTGGCAAGGAATTTTACCATTAACAAAATTTCTTAAACTAATAACAATTTGTCTTTCAGAATAAAATATCTATAGAAATGAAACACATGGTTTGCCAACTATGTATCCTCATCCTTTATTATTTATTGCTCTAAAAATATAACATATGCATGCCAACAAGAAACATATCCTCGTTTTCTCCAAATGTCAATCAGTGAGATATTCTGTTTGAAAATTTTAATCACATAGACATAAGATTAATGATGATCCTTAGACAATGTCATGTTTGCTTTATAATAACCGCTTTGTCATAAGAACTGCTATGTTTGGATCCATTTATTTTAGCAGAGGAAATGGTACTGCCTCATGAACAGGACATATTTTGAATCATGAAAAGATACACTTTGGCCCAAAAGACTTTGTTGACTTGCATTTATAAAGAAATGAGGGGCGGAGTAGGGGGCGGGGAGTGGTGTGGGGAGGAATGGAGACAACTGCGCTTGAACAACAATAAAAAAAAAAAAGAATAATAAAAAATGGAGATAGCCTTTTAACAGCGATTATAGTGAGAGAATCCTCTCTCTGAGCCAGTCTCTACTAACACCACGGTTCACTCACAACTTACCGCAAGACGCCATTTCATCTGCCTGGTCACCACAGTCATCTTCCCTGTCACACAGCCACGCTCTGGGAATGCAGCGCCCGTTTCCACAAGAAAACTGGTCCGACTGGCATGTTCTGGCTAGGGTGATCAATTAATTTACCAAGAATAATTTTAGAGGCCTTTTGAACAACATTAACGATAAGTCCTTTAATATCTTTTTAAAATGTATTGTTTCATTAGATAAAATATTTTGAAAGTAAATTTCTATTTAACTTACGACAATGTTAGCTTGCTTGTCTTCTCTAAAATTCACATGCTTTGCCTTTCAATTAAAGTAATTATTTTAAAAAGTTTTCCTCGCACATGCTTATTAATATATAGTTGAATTAAATTTCATCCAACTTTTAATTAAAAAAATAATTTTGAATAGTGTTTGCCAGTCACCCATAAAAACTTTTACTGTAATGTAGGAGGAAGGATTTGAAAACTATCTCAGGGAATCTAGTTTCTAACCATGGGCTGACAATCATTATTTTCTTCTAACATTGTCAATGCATTTATTTTTTGATCTTTAAATGGTCCAATATGTATAGAGGAGGACTGTAGAATACATTTTTTAAACATACATTTAGCCCTAAAATGGGTTATTGAACTCATATTTCAGTAGTTATATTAAAAAATGTATAATCTTTTAATAAAAGATATTAATGAACTTTGCTTTGGGCCACCTTAAAGGTTTCAGTGAATATACATGAAGGCTTGGTTTTTATGTCAGCCAAAGGCAGGTATTTAAAACTATTCCCTTAGGGGTTATGTTCTACAAGGAGTTCGATTATCTTTTTCTGTTATAATCAAGTTACCCTGGGAAAGCAGGAAAGCCTAGGCAGCTTGCTTAAGGCTCTTCCCAGGCCTTAGGTTGTTACATAGTTATTTTTAAGTGCTTGATTTTCTTTTCTTTTCCTTTTGTTCCTCTAAACAAGCTTCCTTAGTGAATATCAGTATCCTGCCCGTTCTTCCTTTTTATTGGACCAGAGAAGGGTGAGAGAAATGTTGGAAACAGTGTACTTATACCTATCAATATTTGTGTTAGATGAAGGTAAGGCAGATGAGGAACAATTAGGGTATGGGCTTTTGTGGCTATCATAAGATAATATTATTTAGATTATTTGTACATTGCCTCTTGTATCCTGGGTTTGAGAATAATAAGAATGTTTCTTTTTCTTCAAAACACACTGTCAGCTTGGCTATTAATTATTGGTATAAAATAGAATGGTTCATACTCAAGTCATCCAAACATGCTAAAATAGGTTTCTATAAATCAGGCTTTGAAAGGTAATTTAAAATAGTTTATTGAAAGATATAGCCCTGGCTGGTGTGGCTCAGTGGACTGAGTGCCAGCCTGCGAACCAAAGGGTCAAGAGTTCAATTCCTACTCAGGTCACATATCTGGGTTGCAGGCCATGTCCCAAGTAAAGGGCTCACAAGAAGCAACCACACATTGATGTTTCTCTCCGTCTCTTTTTCCCTCCCTTCCCTTCTCTCTAAAAATAAATAAATAAAATATTTAAAAAAGAAGAAAGTTATATACTAGGTGTTTCCTTTTAAGCAAAAAGTACAGTTGCCATCTAAAAATGTATATCCTTTATTAGTGTCTACTTCAAAGATCAATAAAAAAATGAAAAACATCATAGGCTTGATTGGATATATTGGATTGGATATATCATTTCTAGTCTAGTGCCTATACTTAGAAATACCAGGAAAATTATTACATTATAAATTTTTTCTTTGCTTATGTGAATAAGGGTCTTGACTCAAAATATTCTTATGTATATTATATTTTTCCTTTTTTACACATTGTTTGTGTTGTTTTAATAGATTTTTAGTACACCAACAAACATGTATGCTACTGAAGTTTGCAATGTTAAATTTCAAATAGGATAAAATATTTCTGTGTTGTCTCATTTGGCTAATACTACAGATCTTCGATTAAATCAACAAAGTCCCTTGGTAGTTTTAATAAAACTATGCCTCCTTGAAAATATATGTATATATTTGTACTAGCCTAGAGGAGAAGGAAGATGTTGGCATTAGTTTACTTATTAGTAGGAAAAGGGCATAAGAATATGAAAAATATTAATAAAATTTTTTACATGTCTCTGTATTGTTCCACTCTCTGCAGTAACTGCTTATAAGTTTTAAAAGAAATTTAATGAGAGCTATTTTTCAATTCTTTTTCTCTTCTCTCTTTTCTCTTTACTCCCCTTGTTCCTCCCTCCCTCCCTTACTTCCTTCTTTCCTTTATTCCTCTCTCCCTCCCTACTTCTTTTCCTTTTGTTCTCTCCACTGTTGCTTTCTTACATCGATATTTTCCTCATTAATCCTCTACCTATTCTGTTTCTTCAGTATTTTTCTTGCTTTAAAGAGAAATATCACAGATTTTTATTTTCATTAAATTCTAATTGACCCATAGTAAGAGTATATTAAATTTTCTAATATACTTTGATTTGATGTTCTTATGCAATTGTATTCTATCCTGGTCTTGAAGGTATAATTCTAGCAAAGTTTTTTCAAATTCTTTTCTTCTGTTAAGAAAATGATAGTGATTATAAAAAACAATGAGAAAGAATTCCTAAAGCCTATCTCACAAAGTGATTGTGTTAAAATTTGGTTCATCTTATTAACTGTAAAGCTTGAAAAACTATTATAAATTATTACTGCAGAGAGTAATCATTGAGAGATAGTATACCCTGAAAATATATAAATTCATTATTTGTTCTAATCTGAGAGAAGATGAGCTGCTTAGTTTACTGAGAAAAGTGAAGTGATTTCAGATGAAAAAGATGTTCCACTGCATAAATCTGCAAGTACTATCTGCCAATATGGTACCATCACATTGACTAAATTAGCACTTTCTGATCACTTGATTTATATCAGGAAGACGCAACCTGTACTTTTTCAGTTGTTGGTCCCATCAGATCTGTTATTTTGGAGGTGAGATTAGCAGAGCTGCCCCAGAGGACTAATTTTGTGACAAATGCTGCTCTAATGAAAAGGAAATTTACACTTCCTCAGTGGAATCATTAAACAGAGAATCTGAAATTCATGTTACAATGTGGATTTTTTTTCCCCATTACTAATTATGCTTCTTAGACATCCATGTGGCAGTGAGAAATCCCATAATGCACAGGAACAATTGGAGGAAGAGAACAAAGTTTAACACATTGTTCCTACTCCTTATCTTTGCTGCATTTTAATCAGATCATTCTATTTAAACAAAACCTATGTTATATCAAAGCATATACTTTATCTTATTAAGATTTTCTTAATGCAACTCAATTTGTCTAGGTTGAGGACGATGTGAGAAAAACATATGTAATTTAACCAGAATTCTGTGCTGTGGGAAAATGCTGGTCTGAAACCGCGTAGGCCTGACTCCAAGGATCATCATGGTTACTATGAGGAAAAACAGTATTTCAAATCTAACCACTTCCCATCTTTGGCCTCTGGGTCTCCCTCATAATTATACAAACCCAATTTTGTGTGTGTGTTGAGGGAGGACAACTGGCAAGCCCCTGTTAGCTGTGTTCTGCGCCCTGTGTGTGCTGTCTCCTCTTCCAGGCCCACTCTCCACGCTTCTGTCCTTTATTCACTTTGCCCTCTTCAATCTATGCTGATCAACCTTTTCCTTTTTTCTAGTAAAATATTTCTATCACCTAGAAAATTATACAAAATAATATCAATAGTACCAGTTTGCCATTATAAAGCTATATCAGATCCTAATATATTTTTCTCTATTTGCTACGGATTTTTACTTTATTTAAGATAAAAAGATATGGTTACATTTGAAGCCCTCCATATAACCTTTTCCAATCATATCCGATTTTTTTCTCTCTTTCGAGTGGTAATGGTTATCCTTAATTTGTTTGTTTTCTTTTCCATTTTCAGACATACTTTGAACCATATTCTTACCAATTTATAAATCAATAAGCACATATAGAATTATTTTGCATTTTTATACTTCACAGAAATGGTATTAAGTTATTCAGTGACTCATTTTTTGTTTAAAATTGTTTTTGATATTCATTCTTATTAATGCTTGAGTTTTAGTTTATTCATTTTAATTATAAATAGCATTTCATTATATGAATATAACATAATATTTATAGCCATTCTCCTGTTAATGAGCATTTGAGTTGTTTTCCTATTTTCAATATTGCTAGCATTAGAGCAATGGAATTCTTATTCATATCTCCCGGGTATTAGACTGTAAACCTAAAACTGGAACTGTAGTCTTGAAGGCAAGGACATCTGCAAATGTATTTGATTTGGCCAAACTGCTTTCCAATGCAGAACATCACCAAGAGTGTATTACAGCTTCCTTTTTTCCCCACTATCTTGTCAATGCTTGGTTTTATCAAGTAATTTATTTTTTTCCTAATTAAATGCCTTGAATTGTTATTTAGACATTATTCTTTCTTGGACATTACCTCCTTCAGGAAGCCTAAAGATAGCCAAAGACCAAGTTAGTTTTCTTCTTATGTGTTCCCCTTGTGGTTCAACTGAGCACTTTGAATACGGCATTAGAATAACCTGTTTACTTGTACATTTCATTTTCCCCATCTTCACTCTTAGCTTCTTAAGGAAAAGCATTTTGTATTTTTTTTCTCATCCTATATCTAGTGCCATGATAAACATTTATTAAATTAGCAGATTCATGAGGGAGAAATCCCAAAGGAACAAAATCAGAAATTAGCTTCCTCTAGGAAAGGATTTTCTTTTAGCTATAAAATAGTCACGGTTCTAAAGGCTACAGGACAGTGAATTCAATTCCAAAATAATCCCCCTATGGGAAATCTTTTCTCTAGGCTACATGTCCATGTAAATACGTATACTTTGAAATATATCAAAATAACCCAATCAGATAAATTATCTAAATAAATTTACTATATTTTTCCAATATGATGAGCTATGTGGCCTATTTATTTATTTTAGTAAAACAAAATGGAAATACATTGTAACATGACAACATGCTTAGTTTTCAAGCCAAAGATGTATTTATTTTCCCCTTTGACCTTTTTATTCAATTTCTTCAGGTATACAGCGATCAAAATACCTGGCATAAACCTATTGACAAAAAGACTTAGTACTAAGTGGCAATACTTAAAGCAGTGCCATCAGTTAAAGTGGCACTTGAAACGTTGGCAAGCTATACTGTTTCTAGTGGACTACAGGCCAGGAAAGCCTTAGAAATCTAACTAATTAAGATTGATTACTTTGCTATCACACATAGCGTTGTCACTTCTACTACTAAAAGTAGCTAGTCAATCCAAAAAGACTCCTTTAAAAATCATGTAGAAACAAGCAGATTTTTAAAATCTAATAGAAATAAAGAAGATGTGGAATTATAAATTGAGTCAGTAATGCCTTTTATTTTAAGGTAAAAGCAGATCTATCTATTTAGGATGTAATAAAACATAAACTCTGATTTGAGTCTTAACCTTAAAAGAATAATAACTGCTTCAGCCTAGAAAGAGGTTTCATTGTAAATTATAGTCATATTGTAAGGCAGCCTGGCCAAAGTTAAATTGAAGAAACCTAATATTTCTAGCTAATCCTCAAGATAATACAGTTTGATAACAGAGCAATTACCTTGGAGAAAGAACTCGGGCTGATTTTGCCCTAAACTCTAACCAGTGAGGTCAGGACAATTCCCTACTCACATGCCTTCATCTATGAAATGAAAGTACTTGAACACAGGAGCCTAGGACCACGTGGTCTCTAGAGGCCCTTGCTCCATCAGAATGCCTTTTGCAAAACAACTGTAAAAGGCACACAATATATCTTGAAAACAATCAATTATTCCACAATTCTCTTGATTAGACTAAGCTCTTAATCAAGGAGAACAAAATAACTAGCTAATGCATCCTCAGCAAATATGTCACTATAGAAAAAACTGAAAATAAGATGGAAATTAGAATTATGGAATAGTACTTGTTTTGTTCTTGTTATTGTTCCTCAGTACATGGTAAAAGCTCTTTGGAAACAATTTTTTGTTAATTCATATTATCATAGAATTGAAAGAAATATGTGAGTAAATTGAAGTGTAGAGAGGTGCAAGTCTTCCTAAGGAAAAAAAAAAGTGGAAAAACCGATTTTAAACCAGGCTTCTTGACCTTGGGGTCTTTTTTTTTTTTATAAGCTTTCAAGAGTTTTCACAAATATGTTATAATAATTATTTAGTAATGCTTATTTTGGCAAACAGAGAAAGTGAGGTGGTGGATAATGTTTTGTTCTGTGTAATTATTGAAAACAGTTTTTACTAATCATATCAATATTAAGCATAAAATAAACTACTTCTTTTTCATAACTCAAACAGAAGCACTAAGCTGCTGGTGGTCAATTATAGTTTTCAACGTTTATCTGACTGATAATGACCTTTCTGACACTCTTGTTATAACTTGTACTACAAACTGTATATTCCTGTTCAATAAGAATCTGGCTAGGGAATCAAAGGTTTATTGCAATGAGAAACATAATATGGAAATATAAATAGGTTTAGTTGCGGTGGAACTTCAGGGGGAAAAAACCTCCTACCCCACCTAAATAATGTTCCAGGAACAGAAAACTATTCAAGGGGAAATTCTACATAAAATGCACAAATTATTTTTCCAAGGTAAAAAAAAAAAAAGAAAAGAGAGAGACAGAGAGTTCTTCCTGTGAGTGATCTATATCACAGAATACTAATCAACCTCAACCTCCACTGCCAAGTGAGATTTAGCAGGGACAAGCCTTGTCCAAGCAGTGTGTCGCCAGTCAACCCATATGGATAAAGACAGTGCCAAATTACTTTGGAAAGCAGAGTCATGCCCAAAGATTAAGTTAAAGATAATTGCATTCTAGATTTTGTGGCATCAAACATTAAATTCATTTACTACTCCAATAATCAGATCACCAGCACTAGTGAAGTTTTCTTCTAGGCAAGTCCACTTTAGTTCAAAGCATCGACCTGCATTTTTATGGAGGTTCACTTTGGAAGAGATTTATGTATGTATCCGAGCAAATCTTTACCTGCACAAGTTTGATTGGATTCGTCTTCATTGCTCCCACAATCATTAGCTCCATCACAGAGCCATCTCTTGGGGATGCAGCGGTTATTCTTGCATTGAAATTGATCATCAGGACAGCTATGATTGACTGGAGTAGGAGGTGGAGAGAGAGAAGAAGAATGTTCAATGATATAAATTTGACCAAAGTTATGATCACTTTAAGTTAGTTATGGAAAAGTTACAGTAATTGTAATATAAGAGTACAATACGTGTCAGCTTCTTTCATGCAGTGTCTTACTTATTAAACCTATTAATATTCTAGGGTCTGTTAAAATGTAATAAGAAGATACCAAGTAATTAAATCTCATATAAAAGTAAATATATTTATTTTTCCTGTCTTCACTAAAACCAAATGTACCACTAACTTTATTTTTCATCCCTTAACAGGTTACTCAAAATCAATAAGATTTTTACCAAAAAACTCTTAAAAGTAACCTCAAATTTTAATGTGAAATATATCAAATATATATATATCATATAATTTAATAGTATATATCAAAACACTTTTTTTAAGCCACACATTCACTCAAGTAATTTTTGAAATATTAAATGCCTATTTTTATATGCTTTGTCCAATGTTTCTTAGGCTGGAAGTAAAATATCTCCTCCAAAAAAAGGATCACTTGTGACCTAAAATTGGCTAACTATTAGATGGTGAATAATTTCAATAACAAAAATGATCACTATGAGTTTTCTCCCCTAGTACAAACAAACACGCAAGCACAAAATATACTGGGGAAAAGACCAATCCTCATGTGGGAAGCTGTGCACAGCTAAGGATTAACCCTCCAATATGTAAGCACAACAGGAGGCCATCTTAAAGTTAATCTTATATGATTATTTTTCCTGCATTCTAAAGGCTAAATTCCCAACTGAGTGGTCATGCTCTTCAGTATTTGTTTCAAAATTTCAATATTCTTTTTGAAGTAATTTTCCTGAAGCCCAGTAGTTGCACTTCTTTATAACAAAAATAAATTTTTGTATTAGTTTTACATAGAATTTGAAAAATAGCTGTTTTATCATGCTGTTGCATAGCAAATGTAGACCTTTCCAGTCAGTTTCTACAAAACATTATTTATTTATAGTAGCTTTGGTGATAAAGAGATTTTATCACTTTTTTAGAAAGTTTCTATTCATGTACATTTTAATAAGGTAGAAAAGCTTTATGCTTTCTGACAGTTGAGCATATTAATATTTTCTACTCACTTCAGGGACTTTAGCAAGAATAGCTGCTTATGAGAATGAAAGCTATCCAATATATAAAAGGGTCAACATCTTAAAGTATCAATATTATGTATAAGCATTTCATTGAAGTTTGATCAAGGACTTTTAAAATTTTCATCAATGATATAAATAGGAGCTCAAAAAGAAGGAACAAATATAATCCTATTCTTGTAATTTGGAGTTAGGAAGTTACAGGATAGAAAATAGAATGATAACAGATTTCAAAGTCAAAGCTATGAATACTTAAAATATAAAATAATCCTCTGATATGAATTACATAGCTCTGGCTTATTAACCATGGAACCCCAGAAATAAAATGTTGCTCAGAATTGCTAAAATGTTTAGAGATGACATCTTTTTGCTGGAAAGTGGCCAGAGATTTTTAATATTTTTGTTGCTCAAATTATTTAGACATTTATTAACATGCTAAGTGCTGTGCTAGATTCAAAAGTTGCTACAACATAATGTGTCCCCTTTTGAAGAGATTCATCTATTACATGAACCATATAAGTAAGCATATAATAGCACTGTGCTGTGGAAACTAACGTAGTAAAACAATACACAGATGTTTAACTCCAGTTAAGCTACATTGAGAAGGAGACATTTTTGATGCTAAAAAGACTCCTCTATGGAAGTAATGGAAAACTATGGTGAATGCCGTAGCTAGAAACAGAGGAGAGAAAATTACACTTTTTAGAGATCTACCTGTAGTTTAATCTGATAAGGACAAAGAGGGTAAAATGTAAAGATGAGATACAACATAAAGTGCCTTATATGTGAGTCAATGATTTTTAGAATTTAACTTATTGATAATGCAGTTATTAAAATTTCAAGATTAGATTTCAGTATATAAATATAACTCTGGAAGCAGTTTGGAAAATGGGCTTTAGTTAAGGGAGAAATTTTGGTAGGAATAATAGTAGGGTACTTGCTGAGTTAATCTAAGATATGAGCCTAATTTCGCCAGTAAAGATTGAGAGGAGATAAAGATGAAAAAGTAATTATTTAGGAGGTAAAAGAAATAGTTTATTGATAGAATTGAATATGGACTATGAGTAAATTAGAAGACTCCAGGATAGAACATAATGAAATAAGAAAAACATACTGCTAAAAATGTTAACACTACCAATAATGGTACAAATATAATGTCTCTTTATTTTTAAAAATTTCATTTACTTATTTTTCTAGAGGAGGGGGAGGGAAGGAGAAAGAGATAAAAATATCAAAGTGTGGTTGCTTTTTGCAAAGCCTCCTGCTGGGGACATGGCCTGCAACCCAGGCATATGCCCTGACTGGGAATTGAACCAGCAACCCTTTGGTTTGCAGTCCTGTGCTCAATCCACTGAGCCACACCAGCCAGGGCAATATAATGTCTCTTTATATTCATAAAGAGAATAATTTTTTTTGTGAAGTTTTGTGAATAGAACACCTTCTCAGAAGCATGGATCTAAAGAACTAAACCATCGATATTGCGATGAAATGCCTGTGCCCGCACAGGCTCTGACTACTTAGGGAGCTGATATGTAGAGAGCATTGGCTAAAACCATGAACAATCATAGTGAGTCAGAAGAAATGAGGCAATTAATTTAATCAATAAATGCTACATCATTTGTGTAAAAGAAAAAGTAGGAAAAACACACCTTTTACTCTTAGATAAAAATGTTCTTTCCACTCCCAAACTTTCAGCTAATGTATCAATTAGTATTTAATATTTTATTTGTAGGTTCACACCTTAGAGTATAGATATTAATGGGTTTGAAAAATAAGAACTGTATAATGTTTCAGTCAGAGTCCATGTTTGGAAATTAAAGGATAATATTGCTATATTTATGTATTAATGACAATCTTTATATTATATATTTATACACAATTCAAAAATAGTTTTGAAGTCCACATGCTTGGGGTTTTGTACCAAAGCACAGGTAGTTTCATATATAGATGCCCAGCCAACTTGGTTCATCCTTAACAATGAATCTTTAATACATCATTTTTATATTCTTGGCTTAAAAAAAGGAAAATGGAGAATTGTCAATTAACTCACAATTAGTTCAGCCACTTTAACCTGAAATGTGTTTAACTGAAAGAAACGTAAGTCAAATTAAGAGAGGAAAGATACATATGTCTGGCATATACCCCTCTCTCATTATATAAAAATATTTTATATGTCTCAAAACCATTTAGGTAGTGTTTTAATCATATACTGAAAACATTATTTAATGTGCTTATCAAATTGTTTTCCTCCCATATATGTGGAACATTTCACTATCTCTACAAAAACAGGAAATTATTTCTGTTGTAGAAAATGGGAAATAACTAAAAAGAAGCAAAAAAGAAAACTCAAACCTTTAATTTCAATCTGAGTGCCACGTATGTGTTTCCTACCATGTACTGAGCCAGCCAAGTTAGGTAATACCAAGTTCCAGACCTATGTCTTATCTCTTTGGATCTCTTTCAAAGTGTAGTTGCCAAGGAGCAATGGGCTGGATAATGACCCTCTGTATGAGGAAGTCTGTCTGGAGGGAGTTCAAGCTGATTTTCCACCACTTTGAATTCAGAGATCCTAATGGCATTCTGACAATGGTATGGTGGTGCTCACAGCACAGAAAGGAAAGGAGAGGGCTTCTGGAGCAACCAAAATGATAACATTAAAGACGGGGAAGGATGAGAAAACGAGTGCTTCAAAACTATACAAAGGAGGCAATCTAAGGTCTAATCTCTATACAAATGGGTGACTGAAGATAAAAAGTTCAATTTGCTCCAAAAATAATTTTAGATTTTGACAAACTATTTTCACAGTTTACATGCTCAAAGATTCAGGGAGATCTAATATTACTTGAAGGAGAACATACAGCAATTTTCTGAGTCTTCATCACTTCCGTCTAGACAATCATCATCGCCATCACATTTCCACCGAGCTTGGATACAGTGTCGGTTTTTGCAACGAAATTCTCCAGCTTTACATATGTGAGGTAATACTTCTCCTGGATTAACTAGGGTTGGAAAAAAATCCAAGGCATATGAACAATACTAACTATATTAGATTCATTAATATGCAAATGTTGTTATAATAACACTGATTCATTTCATTTTATAGAAAATATGGAAACATGTTAGGATTGCAGTGACACCAATGTCTGGAAATGAGAAAATTTTAAGTTTTTCTGACAATAACTATTTTACTAAAATTTTTTAAGACTGGTTTTAAATAACTCTCACCAAAATAACAACAACAATAATAATATACCGCATTATAGTTATGTTGAGTTTGTAATTTTACTTTGCATTCATTCATAATCTCCGTTGATCATCATAATAACTTACAGAGCACACCTCGCAAAGAATTTTACTGCCTCCATATTATAGATCAGTACACCACAAATTACTGAGAGTGCGAGGGCGGGCCGAGAGGGCAGCATTGATAACGGTTTACTTTGTTGGTCTGAAGTGCGGGAGAAACACTCAGGTCTGGTTCTGAACTCAAAGAAGCATTAAGTTAATCAAAACAATCTCATTATATATCTGAATTTTTCACAATGTTTTTCCCCATATATTCCATGTCCTTTAATCAAATGTTAGGAATTCAGTTAATTGGGATTTATTCACAAATTGAAAGTGTTACTCTTCTTCCATTCTCTTTGGGTGGATTCAGTAGAGTCTAAAAAGAAATGAGAACCTGTGGAAATGGCTAAAGTAAATAATTTATGTCTCATGGACTGAAAAGGCATTGAAATATTAAATGTTGGTTTATTGATAGGAAGAACAAAAGCTGATCTTTATTTCACAGTTCTAATGCCTTTAAACTTTATTTTGGATAACTGGTTTAGATTGATGAACTGTCACAAAACCTATATATACTTAAGTATACATAAGAGATAGCAAGAAAAAAAATGTGGCATTTCCAGAATACTTTATGTTAGAAACCTGTTAATCTTTGTGTTGTCCCTGCTGGGGAAAAAAAATGGGTGACAGAATGTGACTCTTGAACCATAACCACAGGGAATCTGCTTCAGAAAATTATGCAGCGAAACATAAGCATGCAGGTTTGTAGGACCAGAAAGAAAAAAAGTTGCTACTTTAATTCAGATTCCTATTGAGGCCTTAAAGGTAAAAAAATATTTAGTATGGCAAATGAAATATTCAATTAGAACAAAGGCAGTCCTCTGTTTCTTCTGCCCCCTACCTCTCAGACAGCAGCCATATGTAGAAACTGACAGTAATTTTTCCTCTGTGTTTAATCTTTTTCAATAACAAAATTCTATAGCAGCAATTTCTCTAAGTATGTATTTCTGTATGGTTACTGGAAAGTAACAAATTCTGTGTTGTGTGTGTGTGTGTGTGTGTGTGTGTGTGTGTGTTATATTTCAAAATAGGAAATTACAACAATATTATCAAAGAGGGAAGTTCAACCCTCCTCCTATTCAACACTGAAGTACATTTTTATGGTAGCAGCCGGGAGTGAGGATGGGAATCAAAACAAAGAGAAAGTGCACCCTGGGATACGTCTGACTACCTCTAGGATTAAGCTTTTTTCTCAGAATCTGTAGAATTGACCACTAATAACATGCATATTTTTCCTTATTTTGAGTTTCAAGTCTGGTCAATTAGACACTAAGATCTTGAGGGTGATAGAGTGTCTTTTTTGGAATCCAATTAAGCTCACTTTAGACCGGGCACTTAATGGATAGTAGTTTGATTAATTTTTTCTCTATAATTATTAAGCCTAATAGTCTCTCAGAGTTTTTATTAATCCTAGTTAGACAAGAAACCTGATTTGGAGTATAAACAGTGTCTTCTCATGTATATTTTATCGGTTATTTTATTATGGTTGTCCCAATTTTTCCTCCTGTGCTCTCATCTGCCTGGTATCCCCGTTCCCTCCAGCAATCCCCTCCTTAGTTCATGTCCGTGATTCATGCATATGAGTTCTTTGATTTCTCCATTTCCTGTACTATTCTTAACATCTCCCTGTCTATATTGTACCTAACAATTATGCTTTTTAATCCCTGCACATTTTTCCCCATTCTCCCCCTTGACTCTCCCAGCTGATAACCCTCCAAATAATCTCCATATCTGTGATTCTGTTCCTGTTCTAGTTGTTTGCTTAGTATGCTTTTTTTTTTTTTAGTTAGTTGGTGATAGTTGTGAATTTGTTGCCTTTTTAATGTTCATAGATTTGATCATCTTTTTCTTAAATAAGTCCCTTAACATTTCATGTAATAATGGCTTGGTGATAATGAACTCCTTTGGCTTCACCTTGTTTGGGAAGCACTTAATCTACACTTCCATTCTAAATGATAGCTCTGCTAAATAGAGTGATCTAGGTTGTAGGTCCTTGCTTCTCGTCACTGTGAATACTTTTTGCCAGTCACTTCTTGCCAGCAAAATTTATTTTGAGAAATCCGATGATAGTCTTATGGGAACTCCTTTGTAGGTAACTCTCTGCTTTTCCCTTGCTGATTTTAAAATTTTCTCTTTATCTTTAACCTTTGGGATTTTAATTATCATGTGTCTTGGCATGGTCTTTTTGGGTTCCAACTTGTTTGGGACTCTGTGCTTCCTGAAATTTTATGTCTATTTCCTTCAACAATTAGGGAAGTTTTCTTTCATTATTTTTTCAAAATAAGTTTTCAATTTCTTGCTCTTTCTCTTCTCCTTCTGGCATCCTTATGAATCAGATGTTAGTACATTTGGAGATGTCCAAGAGTCTTACACTATCCTCACTTTTTTTTCTAATTGTTGTTTCTTCTTTCTGTTCTGGTTGGATGTTTATTTCTTCCTTACATTCCAAATTGCTGATTTGAATCCCAGCCTCCTTCCCTTCATTGTTGGTTCCCTGTAGATTTTTCTTTATTTCACTTAATATAACTTTCATTTCTTCCTATATGTTGTTATGGTACTCGATTAGTTCTTTGAACATCCTGATCACCAGTGTCTTGAACTCAGCATCTGACAGGTTGGCTACCTCTGTTTTATTTAGTTATTTTTCTAGCATTTCGGTCTGTTCTTTCATTTGGGCTATATTTCTTTGTCTTCTCAATTTGGCAGACTCACTGTGTTTGTTTCTGTGGACTAGGTAGAGCTGCTTTGACTCCCTGTCTTAGTAGCATGGCCTATTGTGAAAAAGGCACCTGTACATTGTGTGAGGCTGAGCCTTAGGTAATTGCCAGGGTAGAGCAACCCACTTTACTGTTTTCATGGTTCTGCGTCGGGGCAGAGCTCAGAGAGGAAACTGTGCCGCTGCCTGGCTTCTGGAGGTTTGCCCAGCACTCATCCTATTTCCAGTCACTTTACCCACTCCCTGTATGTGACTGGTGCCCTTCCAGTTGTTGCCTTGGTGTTGAAGCCCAGAGTGTGTGGGTTTGCATACATTTTAAAACCTTGCAGGCCTTTTAAGTGGAGTTTCCTGAAAATCCAGCACTTTCTTCTGCTGCTCCAACTCCCTCTGGTTTTTACAGCCAGAAGTTATGAGGATTTATCTTCCTTGTGCTGGAACCCCAGGCTATGTGGTCTGACCTGGGGGTGGGATCGCTTACTCCCAAAGTATCCCTCCCAATTTTTATCCACCATGAATGAATGAGGGGCTGCCCATGCCAATTCCCTCTCTATGTGCCACACTACACCTCTCCACTCATCTCTCGGTTTCCACCCCTTTATCAGTCTGGATAAATGTGGCTTCTTTAAATCCTTGATTGTCAGACTTCTATACAGTTTGATTTTCTGACTTTTATGGGTATTGTTTTGAGATTTAGTTATAATTCTTCCTGTGGTTGCACAAGAAGAGAAAGCGTGTCTCCCTAAGCCTCTGTCTCGACTGAAGGTCTCCCATTTAAGTTGAGCTTAAAGATTTTTCTCTACTCCCTCTATAGTTGGTTTCAAAAATAAATAAGTCAATTCTATTGTGTTACATATTAAGGATTGAAAAACCCAAGAAACCATCAGTTCCCTTCGATAAGAATCCCTCCAATTTAAAAAGTTTGACATTTTTGTGGTTATTTGAACAATAACTCAGTCCACATCAAAGATATCCATATATAGGAGTGAAATTACAATTGCTTCTGAATAATTACATCTATATTAAAAAAGAGTAAAATGTCTTGGGAAAGACAGACTACCTGAGAAAAATAGTATTTTAAAACTAAATATTATTTAACATAATCAATTTAACATAAGATCTTTAAATTTACTTAGTGTTCAAATGTTTTACAAGTGACATCTAGGTGACTATGGAATGAAAGCAAACAGACAGATTTTCTCAGCTTGCTTTAAACATGGTTTCAAATATATGTAGATAGTTGCTATTTTTCAATATTTTCTAATACAAAGGTAGAAATTTTCAAAAACAGATAACGACAATGTCTAAAATTTCATTTTCATTTTTCATAAAAATTATGACTAATTGCTTGAAAATTAGAGCTAATATCTTGAGATAATTTCCTCTTTTTATGTTTGCTGTTTTTAATATTGATCTATATCTAATGTCATTAATATAGCTCAATATCACTGTAACAGCAGTTAAGCATTGCTTATATGTGTAACAACAGATAAAATGAAATATATACAAATATCATTTAACATTCTTAAAGTTTGTCTGAAATTCTACTGAGCCCTCTAATTTGTCGCATGACAGACATTTGTCCATGGTGTTTCCATATGTCTTATGTAGGCTTTAATTCTGAATATTTTTTTTTGAGGATGCTTATATAGCTAACAGCCTTGGAAGATGGAGACAGTGCCTTCCTCTAGAGCAGAGGGCAGGGTTTTTTTTCTAAACTAGGATGGCAAAGATAATGTCTCCCTTCAAGACAAAGATTGGGCAGATTTTTCTATCAGGCTCTTAAGCTTTTCAGTTGTGGTCTTGTACAAACTCAATGTGTGTTCAGTATTCACCTGGGCCTGCCTGTGCATGGTCCCCATACGATTTGGGGGTGGGATGGGACCAGGAAAACCAAAGCGAACATTACTTATGCTGCCAGCTGTGCCATGATTAATAAAGTCCTTTGTATCTGATCCAGAAATTGTGTGTGTCCTGTTAGAATTTATGAATTTCGCTGGCTGCCTAACGTACTAGCTTGCAACTAGGATAAAATCTCAGACCCTGCATAATTCTTGACATAACAGGAAGTAATTTTTATTTTAATATACTGGGTTCTGATCTCTAATGTCTCCCAGAACATAGGGCATCATTAGTTTATTCCAGCCCTAACCCAAATCTTCCAGATGTAATCAGCAGTTATATCAGAAAAACCATTAGTGTTATCAGGTTTGTTCAGATTTGTAATTCATAATTTAAGGATAGTTATTTTGGAACTAACAATAAATATTTATTTATTGAAAATATTTAATGTGATAGGTGATAATATGGGTAAAGTGGCAGCTTAGACATGCAATATGCAGATGATGTGTTATGGAGTTGCACACTTGAAACCTGTATGGTTTTATTAACCATACCTCAATAAATCTTACCTCAATAAATTCAATAAAATCAATACAAATTAAAAATTAAGTGAAATTTAAAGAAAAATAATCTACATACACATATAGTGCTATTTAAATTATGAATACGAGAAAAACATGGTGAAAGTAATTTAATTTTTCATTTAGAACTGAATGGAAGTTTCTTTAACATTAAGAAAAAAATTATTTTCCCAGCATTGACCTAACTGTGTGGAACTAGATGACACTGTCATCTGTCTTAGGACCCCAGCTGAAGGCCAGGCAATCTATCAAATTTTGTGAGAATCAATGAGATTATAAAACAAGGATATTTTGTCAATAGCACTGTAAAATAAAATTAGTATTCTTATACCTTGCACAAAGTTCTATAAAGAAATTATTTTATGAATAATTTTTATACATCTAATGTTTCTCCTTGAGATTCTTCAATGTAGAAAAGACAATGTCCCATACAAGACAGAACAATGCCTAGAACAGAGCCAGGTATAGAGTAGATCCTCCAAAAATATTTGTCGTCCAACTTACCAGATATAACAGAGAGTGATAATTCTACAATTAGCCATTATTATAGTGAAGGATTCTGTCTCTGGGGACTGTATAAACACTTCAGGAAAACAGTACTACTTCTACTGGCTCATCAATTAATGATCACTTCCAATCACCCAAGAACATGGATAAAGTTACTTTATTTTGAGGGATAAAAGATCAATATGTAGAAAAAAGAGAGAGTGGTAAAGTTCCCAACATGACCAAAATACTGAACATATAGGGAAAATTCCAGGTATGCCACTTCGTCCTACAACTTAATATGAATTCATAAGACACTCATGTGTTTGGGCACAGCCGTCAATTGCTTTCAGTACATTAACAAATGTTAGAATTGCAAACTTTGCTTCAGAATTGTGCTTTTCTCTGTGAATTTGAAAATTAATATAAAACCTATAATTCTACAGCCAAGGTAATTGCTAGTAAAAATATTATTGATACAATGTGGTCTCACTCGGTGTTAAAAAAAACTGACAAAGTAATAAATAAGTCTCTAATTGAAATAAAAAATAGAATTAAATGAATCATAACATGCCTGGCAAGTAACTGCACATTCTCACATATCCTATGAAACCTGCTATTAGAGTACAAAAATCAGTCCTCCTTATTACCCTTCAGTGCATTACAAAGGGAAATATTGATACTAGAATTAATTCTTTGGTAAAAATTGTTAGAGTGATTGCTGTCCAGATCTTGGTGAAGTCAAGGAAGAAACCTTACTAATAAACTTTCATTTTATTTTAGTTTTGAATCATCTCAGATTTACATATCAGCTCAGTGATTGGACTAAATTCATATGTTCCTGACATCGGTCAAGTAAGCTGTGGTACCCATGAACAAGTGCCTATGTGTCTCATTTTCAACCCCAGTCTGGTAATGTGTTCTAAACCTTTCTTGTCTCCTCTCTCAATTGACATTTTGCTATTGACTGTTATTGAAATTCTGATAACTTAGTCTAAAGCATTAGTCCCAGTACATGAAATAAAATAAAGTTCTCCTCTTGTCCCTGTAAGCCTAACAATAGCACATTTGTTTATTTAATGAATTGTTTTCGAGTTTGGGGAATACGGAGTTTCCAACTACCCCTACTTTTTAACAGGAAGAGAAAAGACCCTGAAAAAAATACAACTTAAAGGTGTAGTTTGTTGGATGCCTTTATATAAGCTTCATAATACAGGAGAGCACTATGAAAAATACTGCTATGGGTTTTGAATTTTCCCCTTCAGATCATAGCAAGGTGACCTTTCCTTGGATAGAGTGGTCTTCTGAGCAGCCAACCTCAGTGGTGCATAATCTTTTGTGAATTCCTAGTCAGAAAAAGCCATAAATATTCACCTAGATGGGGCTTCTAAACTTTTTACTGACTTGAACATTTTACTACACATTAGATTGCATGTATTCTAGAACATAAGACCGATCTCAGCTGAACAGATAAAAGGCTCAGCCTTAGTGGTGCACTGTTTTTGACAGAGGAATATATCTGATGTTTCAGAAGGTAAGGAAGGTCACAAAGTACCACTCACACATAATTGTGCAATGCTACCTTTGGATGACCAATATTTTTGCAATGCTTAAGTTGCTCTCTTGGGAGTGAGACAGTGGAAATTTCTCTTTTCTCTCAGGCCACTCAAGATTCATTTAAAGAATTACTATCTTACTACTTTAGACAAAAGTATCCTGCTATTTTTAAAAAAATAGCACTCATTTTTAGGAGTTTAATCTACTTTTTTGAGATTATCCATGTGCTTATTTATTAACTTTGTTTGTTGTGATTTTCCCCACAGAATTGTCAAGATAAATTTTCAAAACTCATTTGAAAATTGATCAGTTTTACAAATGCTTCTCCAGGGCAGTAAGTTCAAAGTTACTATGTTACACCTGGCCTCATTTCTAATTGTAGGAAATTTGACCATGACACACAAACTTCAAAGAATGCACCCTACTTACTTTCTTGATTCCTTCCAGTCATGGCATTAGAATTCATCCCTAATCAACCATGTCACATGCCAATAGTTTTCTGCTGGATGAATGCCTATTCTGGGATTGCCGTGTGCTGCAAGTTTACTGAGAAACGCTCAGTGGTGTTTAATTCTGCCCTGATCATCTGCCAAAGGGTTGTGTTCATTTGATGTCAGTTCAATGAGGATGACCAAAACTAAGACGTTCATATCTCAAAGGCTGCAATATGTATTTTTATTTTTCTCTTTAGCTTAGATTACAGAGTTAACCCAGTTGTGGCCAGTTCACAAAACTCTAAGCTAGCTTGAACTAATTCAGAAACCCAGAAGAATAAGCACTAATAAGACATTAATGATACACTGATACTTGTTTTTCACTATATTCTGCAACCATGAACTCTATTTGTAGTATTTTCACACTATAATTTCCTCATTCACAAACTAAGACTAACATATACTTTTAAAACCCTTACCATTAAATGAATAAGAACTGCAATAATTACATAAAATACTTTGACTTACAAAAAATATTTACTATATTGTTTCTGTGGATTTTTCTTAATACATTTGAAAGAAACCTAGAGAAGTTGCATGTCATATTAAAGACAGTAAAATTTTTAACAGCCAAATGGAATAATTTCTTACATTATAACTCACCTGTTTTTGTTAATTTAACATTATTTAGTGCAGGAAGTATAGCTGAAATGATTTTCTTTCTTATCCCCTTTGACTGCATTGGATTACTTATACAGAAATAACAATGATCAACATTTTTTCTATAAAAATTGATATAGGTATAGATATACCAACCCATAAGGAATCCGTAAGTTTTTAGTGGGGCACAAGAAAGTAAGAAATATAATATGGAGGCCAATGATCCAGATAATGGTGATTCACAACATTAAAATTAAAGAAACAATTAGAAAATTTCAAGCTTAACAAGCCATCTAGATGTTAGTACCTGGTATATACACGCCCCCTCCAACTTCTCACTATGAAAACAAAGATGAAAAGTAAAAACTAACAAGCCCTTAAAATTCTTCATCTTAATCATTCTACTGCCATTATCTTAAGGGAATTGTGCAGAATCAATAGGACTAGATTTAAATATTCAATCAGTCAGAGGTTCTTTACTGCTGTAGTACTGACTGCTAAAAAAGGAGACACTAACAGTGCTACCCTCCATCCCTGAGAGGAAGTCGGGGCGGGGGGGAAGAGCAAAGGCAGTATGAGATGGGATAGAGGTCCGCAAACTTTAGTCAGTGTGTGTATGTGCATGTGTGCAATCCGTCAGTTCAAAATGTCAGAATCATTTAGCTGGGATAGCAAACAATCTCATTTTATACCAGAAAAATAGCTATATATGAATCTATAGTAGAAATAAAAAAATAAACTAAGGAATGTACGCATAAGCCATAGTTTTTAGCTGAACAGTTAAGATAAAATTTAGCCTAGCAGGCAAATAAAGAGACTTTATGTTGTTCAACGCAATGCTTAATTCCTGTCTATTGTCAAATTATGGATATTGATAGATGTCTTGTGAAAATAAATAAACAACAACAAAATAGGAATTGTAAATAATACCACAGAACAAAGGAAAGAAAACAATCTGATGACTCAAAGAAAATGTACCTCAATATTATTGTCCACAGGAATTGTCTTACAGGAAATTTTTTTAAAAATCCTACTAATAAAGGAACAAACTTTGCAGAGTGGTAAAACTCATATTTGTGCTCTGAAGTATATTATCCAAGAACATAATTTAAAAAATTTCCAGAAATTTGAAGAAAATTTTTGTTTATCTAAGAACTGATACCCAAAAGAACAGCTATTCAGATGTAAGGGCAAAACAGTATATTCGGAACACACAAAACTCCATAGAGTACACTCTTTGTACTCTTTGAGAAGCCACTTCAAGATATACTTCATTTATCATACACAACAGTGAAAACTAACAATTAAACAATGGGGAACTAAAAGTTTGAGTATTAAGCAATACAACTAGTAAAGTACTGATCCAGGTCTAAAAGAAAATGTAAACTTCATCAATAAACTAACTATGAATGTCAAAACATTTCTATAAAGAGACTTGATTCTTGATAATTCAAAGTAATATTCCTTATCAGAAATCCTAAATTATAAAAAGGACTGAAATTGAGGAAGATGAATAGAATAGTATAACGGAAACTACAGTTTTCATCTCAAACAGTTGCACCTAAAAGTAACAGAATTTAAAACTGATATTATTGTTTCAAAGGCTTAAAGAAGATATAACAAACTGAACATGGAGTGTGTGGTAAAATACAGGTGGAATTAAACAGGAATCAAACATACAAATAGCATATAATAATGAATCAGAAATAATACCAAACATCAAGTAGGTAAAAAGATAAATAGTTTAAATATTAGTCATTGAAAATCAAGTTTACAATGGGGAAAGGGAAAAAAGTGGGAACAACTGTAATAGCATAAGCAATAAAAATGATAAGATGCTTATGTTCATATTAAGTAAAAATAAAAGACAAAATAAACTACTCTAGAGTATGATCCAAAATTTAAAGTACAAATAATTAAGAGTTCCATCTCCAAAATGAAATAACTTGTGGTCTAAATTCTAAATATTCCATTTAATAATTAGGTAAATTTTGAAAATTTATTAACCCTGAGTGTAAATTCTAAATCATAAAATGAAGTAGTAATTGTATCTTCCTTATACGATTAATGTCAGAACTAATGAGAATCATAAGAATGTCATAAAATGCAACATGCAGTATAAGAATTCAATAAATAAACCTGCTATTATTAGTAGTAGAAAAAATAACTTTCCAGAGATATATAATTGCAAGGAATTGCATCAAAATGTTTTAGTAGTTTATTGCTGAACAGTTGTATTATTGGTAGATTTTTCACTTTACTTTTTAAAAAATATTTCTCAAATGTTTTAAACACATTTTAAATCAGATTTAGAAATCCTTTAACCACATTTTTTCTTCTTCAGAAGAGAATTTACAGATAAGCTGAAGTCTTCTTTATTATACTTATTTCTCAATCTGCCTCCTCAGAGACGATTATTATAACTGATGGAAAAAATACATGATATTTATTTAATAACTTGTGATGGTTAATTTTATGTGTCAACTTGACTAGGCAATGGAATGCTCGGACATTTGGTCAAACATCATTCTGGGTGTTTCTGTGAAAGGGGTTTAGGTGAGGTTAATATCTGAACCTATAGACTAAGTTAAAGCACATCGCCCTTCCTAATGTGGGAGGCTCTCATCCACTTGGTGAAAGGCCTGATAAGTAAGAGAAATCCTTCCAGTCTGACTTGAACTGGGACATTTTTTTTTCCTTGCCTTTAGACTCAAATGGAAACATTGACTCTTTCTGGGTCTCAAGTATACCTGAATTCATACTAGAGCTACACTACTGGCTCTGCTGAGATTCCAGCATGCTGACTGCAGATACTGGGACTTATTAGTCCATGTATCCTCCTGGTTCTATTTCTTTGGGGAATCATGAGTAACTCCCAAGTCAAGATTAAATCATTGCAGAAACATTTATATAGTACTCAACATAGCCATCATTGTTGTTATTATTATTCTTAAAGGACATGATATATGTGGAGAGGACAAACTTCAAAAGGGTCACATTTGATTAAAAAATGAGTAAACTGAGGAAGGTCAGCAAAAGTTAACGGTTATTTTAATCCAGGTCAATCAATCCAGTTAATTTAATGTTTTGATAAAGTCTAGAAAGTCCATAAAGTCTCTTTTTTACCCCTCCTTCCTTGCCTTTCATGACCAAATTAGATAATTTAGTTTACGAAGCTATTCAAAGAAAATTGAGGTCTGTACTATGCATCAACCTACCATCTATGTAACCAACAATTACATATTTTTAGTTAAACTACTGATGTTGAGCTTCCCTAAATATTTCATAAAATATTTTGTTCTGTGACATATACTTATTTCTATTGTTTTACTAAACTATATACAGCAGCGGTAGGATACTCTGCGAAACTTCACGATGACCATTCTTCACCTGTACATTAGAAATTAGTAATTTGTAGTTTAAAAAGTATTATACTTAAGTACTCATCTGCATTTCTGTTTCCAAGTTTGATTTTAATTCCTTTGGTTTCATTTATTGCTCGTCTTCAAAGGGACACATATAAATACTGAGTGTAACAAGAAAAGAAACTTACATGTGCAAGTTGTTCCATTTTCATCTAAAAGTTGATTATCAGCACAAGCACATACCCGGCCTCCTGGAATGGCCAAGCACAGTGTACTGCAGCCCCCATTATTTAATCGACACATATTGTCACCTGGGAGAGGAGAGAATGGCACGTGTCAGAGAACTCTGATTCCATCCAAAGTTAGCGCGTTACTTTGAGGAGATGTATCTAGGCATAAATATGCACACATATATATTACATATTCATTAATATGAAATTAATTATTTAATTAATGTGGTCAGGACTTCTGCCTTAATTCAGAAATGTTTGAAAATGTATGATGTGCTGGTAGATGAGAGGAATTTGCATGTTGTAGGAAACAGATCCGTGTGCAGTTGCGCAGCAAGGGAGAGGAAAAAGAGGGGAAAAGAGATGACATCTGTTTAGGATAGTTTCCCAGGTTAGAGTGTCTGATTTTTTTTTTTTCCTGAAAGTAGACCACCAGCACTTGGAGTGTGGTTTTGGATCTCAAGTGAACAGAAAGCAAACAAGCTTGTGAAAGGGAGTGGGATATTTTTCCTTCCTGAGCAAGGGGTGCAATTGCCATGTCTGTGGATTGAGGACCCCTAGGAACATGGGCTATCTGTGAAGCCTTAAAAATGAGCAGCCTTGCAGGTGCCAGGAGACTGCACAACACTGAACGGGAAAGCGCTGTCCCCGTGAGCCTAAACGGCAGAGGCACTGATGAGTCCTGCGCAGCCATCACTAACGCAGGCACCGAGGGGAATCCCTACGTCCAATTCTTGCACATACGGTAGTCACCCTGGGAGATTCAGATACAACTGAGGTAAATTTTTGAAGAGGCTGGTGATTCTGTTTTTAAAGATGTAGGTTAGAGTAAATAAAATTTAGGTAATCATCATTTTGATGTTATTATTCCCACAAGTTGGACAAGCAAGGAGAAAAATATATTTCTTAAGTTATATATGTGTAGAATAGGTACGAAGAACTCCGCAACGCTAGCAATCCAATGGGCGTTCTAAATGTCAGAGTCATTTTACACTATGTTGCATTCTTTAATGGGATCAATAAATAACCTTTTGATAATATCAGAAGATACTACTCTAACATGAAAAATAAAGAGCTTTTAAATACTCGGAGACATGCTATAAAATAATATAATCGTTAAAACTGTATTGGCAGTTAAAGTGTAACTGCCAACACTGTGACTAACGTGACATACTAGGTTATTACACTGTGAGCCTTAGGGGTTGGATGTGCTTTGCAAAGGTGTTTAAGAAATGATTTAAAAATATTTGAAGTGTTTCTATGTGTAATAAATATTGTAATGTTTAACTGATCCCCATAGGTTATTAATCATCATGTGTTCACAGATCAAAGGAAATAACCTAAGATATATAGCTATTTCTTATCATTATTCTGAGTAGATTGCATTTTTCATGTTTATAAAAAATAAAAAATGCACTAAAAAGCTAAGGAAGCTAATAAGGTATAGCACAATTTCTAAAGTAGGAGGATATTTAAGCTTTTAGTTCAGGCTTTTTCCAACACCAAATACAAAAAAAAAATTTAAGCGGCTTACAGATAGAGAGTATTTATTCCGTGACCATGGAATAAAAATGTAATACCTCATCCAATGCTTAGGTGTTCTATCTATGTTTTGCACATTATATACAGAATGAAATTGCATATTCAATATTTTCGTTACATTCAGATTCTATAAAATTACAATTAATTCAAAATAAATTGAGAAATTTATGAAAATTTTAAATCAGTAAGAAATAAGAAAGTACAGAAAACAATATTTTAAAACATGTTTTCATATAGAAAATATATACTAAATATCAAATTCTTTAATAGCATGATTCATGATTACACAGTCTTATGAATATACAACTTAAATAATTAAAAATAATCATTATTCCAATCTTTAAATACATTCCTTTTCTGAGAATACTATATACTAAAAGAGAGGAATTGGTATTTGTTTTATCATAATATAGATCAAAAATCTAAATTAATTAAATAATTCTACATATCTCATTAAAATTTAATTTTTTTATTTTAATGGTATCCTAGTATATTTTTTAATATATTACATGAAACTATTTCCAATAGAACTCACATGATAGTTTTTATTAAATTTCTAGTAGTTTACAAAACTTGTAAAATTTTTAACTTGAAAACATGATTAAATAACTACAAATTGAATTAAAATTTGTATACATAAATATCAATGAAATAAATTATAAACATATTAATTCCTATCATTATTGAAAATCCTTTGTGCAGCAACCCCATGGCTAGTTACTTTAAATATATATTTAATTCAATCTTTATAATAAACATATTAGGTATAATTTATCTTATTTGCAGAAGGAAAGGAACATGGGTTTTAACTAGTCATTGTAAATTTCTCACTGATAAACTTCATAGTTCTGATAAACTTTATGAAAAAAAGTTCTCCTCAATGATCTTTATAAGACCCAGGATTCACAGTGTCTTTTATGAGTTTCAAATAAAAAATGTTTAAATTATTCCTGGTAGTTACAGTGACAGTTAATTTATTTGTTAACCTATTTCATATGGCATAGAAGCTAATCTATTTTTCAATGTGATTCAGGATACTACTCATAAACCCTTTTTAAAAATGAAGTTATCCCAGGCTGGTGTAGTTCGGTGGACTGAGTGCTGGCTTGTGAACCAAAAAAGGTCGCTTGTTCAATTCTTGGTCAGGGAAGCAACCAATTAATATCTCTCCCTCTCTTTCTCTCTACTACTCCCTCTCTCTAAAAATAAATAAACAATTTTTTAAATAAAATATTGTGGTTAGTTTTGATTATTTCATTTTCTAAAAAATGTGGAAAAAATAAAAGTATTTTTCTGAACCTGAATAATAAAAAGGTAAAAGTGTGTTAGATTCATATAACCTCTGTACTTTATATGAAGAATTTCAGGAGACGGTTATAAAAATTATTTTAAAATACTCAATGCAAATGAAAAATAAAGAAACTTTGTCAATTAAATCAGAAGAAAAAACAGTAGCATGTGAGGAAAATACATGGGCTCTGAATCCCTAAGAATTACTTTGCAATTTATTTCTAGAGGTAGCTTTCTCTTTAGCATGGTTATATATCAACCTTCCTGAAATAAGCTGGCGTGTTACCAAAATATTAGATGAATTTTTTTCGGATTTGGAGAGGTCAAATTAGCTAACTAATTTTCTGAACACCAAGTCTGAAAGAGTTTAGATACTACATTAATAGCATTCATGAATTTTTTTCATAATATTCCTATTGGGTGGTATGTGTGTATATGTGTGTATTTATGGTATTATCTATAATATATGTATTATATATATATACACCATAAGCATATGTATAAATATTACATATAAATATATAAGTAACTGTAGTTTATATGTATTACATATACAAATGATGTCATATACCCTCATCTCTCACAGAGACAGAAAGAGAAGGCACAAGGCTGTAAGAGACTAGCTTATTCTATTCCAAGAATAGTGATATGTACTACTTAAGGACTTGGTTTTCTATTCAGTTGCAACTACTTTATCTTTAGAAAATACAGTTAGTGTGACAGCATATAACCAAAGTTTATGTTCTACTAATTATACGTTTCTAATTATTTATTAATATCTGATGTTCCAGAGATGCAAAGAGAAACACTAACAGGAGAAAAATATAACATGATAAGATAACACATCTGTATTTAAACATCTGACTGCATTTTGCTTTGTAATTTAGCTATTTTGATCAATGTAGTAAAATATAATAAAAATTTAAATCCTTAGTAGGTTATCCAGTTTCAGTGTCTATTGATTGAGTAACAACCATGTTGATCAGGCATCCTTTCCATACTGTATTGTCTGCTCAAAAGATTCAAGTACATCCTTAGGCATATGAAACCTGGGTAGAAAACTCAAACTGATTATTTCTCATAATGAAATTTTGTATTTCATTAATAAAAAATCAATGAAAAGTAGTCAATCAACTTGGGCAAACACATTCTATCAGTAAGACAGCGCATAAAGATTTCTACCATAAAAGTTGTATAAAGATTTTAGTAGTCAGGGATAAATTTTAATCTTAATGTTCTTTTAATTACAATTTTTTTAAGTACTTGAAATAAAAAATACTATCCATCCAAGGGATAGCACTAAACAATTACATGTCAATAACACTGTCTGAAACACTAAATATATTCCTCATGAATGCTGGGATACAATCTTCATATTCCTATCAGAGGCACTTACTTAGTGTGCATGATTGTGACACATCGCTTGTTTGAATATTTATTTAAAATGTTTATATGCAAGAAAGTTTACAAATATATGCCTTCAGATTGACAAATGGTAAGGGCAAATTAATTAATATAAAATACAGATACCGTTCTAAGTCTTACTTTTCTATTAACAGTTATTTATTCTTTATAGAAATTTTATGAAGAAAGCATTTGTTCTTTTTGTTAAGTTTTCATGATGTGTCCATACTTTAAGGAAAATGTGTCAGGATATGGATTTAAGCCAAAGTCCATTTTATAGTAAGCTGGGACATTTATCATCTCATGTGCTGCATTTAATTGATAAACTTTTTAAAGAAAGTGAAGATTGTGAAAACATCCTGGAATTTGACTACAGGAAGTTTAGCAATGACATTTAAGATGAACAATTTCTAAAGAGAATGAAAATAGAAATTGTGATTGTATACTGATTGTTGTAATAACATCCAGGAAACTAATGAATGTGGAATTAAGGGGAAAACAACCCTGAAAACGAGACAGCATGAGAGCTGAGAAGGGTTGTTCTCATTCATAGTCTTGTCTCCAGTTTAGTGTAGATGAGTGACAATGGTGGGCGGGGGGCAGGGTTGATGTGAATGTAACAGAAAATATTACCATGGACCATTGCTCTATTCTTTATCTTGTTCACAACTAGAGTTTATACCATCTCAAAAAATTTCATTTTTAATTTTAAAGATAATTTGACCTTCATAATTTTATGAAATTACATTTGTATTCCAATGAGGCAATTTTAATATGGCAGAAAAAACGAAGTTCTTGATTGAGATAGTTTGCTTTTAATATCCCTCTTTTAGCTGAAATATGACATATCTTCAAAAAACTTTTGTTTCTAGATAACTTCCTATTGATAACGTGTATTGAAAAACTCAGGATATAATTTTTCTCCCTAAATGTATTAAAACATACACTCATTATATGTCCACAAAACTATCTCCATTAAAAGAGGGATAATGTCTTAGATTTATAACAAAATATCTAGTACATAATTTACAAATGTTTTTCTTCATTTAATGCCTAAGTTCTAAGTGATTTTATTTGTGGGTGGCCTAATAAATATTAATAACTCATGTAGATAAAACATAGAATATTTCTGATTTTAATAAGCTATGAATATCATGGTAGATTATTTTACTTTTACACCATCTATATTAATTAAATGCTCTTTAAATGTACATGAAACTGATCAGATAAAATATACTAAGATACTGCTAAAAATGTAATTTTCTTATATAATGTATTTCTAAGTATGTCCACACAATATTCTTCTCCCAAAGATTTTCTAACTGCTCACAATAGTTAATGTTTGAAAACATTAAAAATATATATATATTTTTACTTTAACAGGCCAGTGAAAATGACAACAAAAAATAAGTATTTGGAGAAAGCATTGAACTTCACTCAAAAAGAATTCCCAAGATTTGATCGAATTTTGAGCGGCTAAACATCTTTTATGATAAGATTTCAGCCAACACTATCAAATAAAACCTTTTTGTACTATTTTGAATTTTATTTCATGTGAAACTCAGTAGCAATTTTATCTGGTTTTTAATACCTTGTTGCTTTCGTGGATCATAAATCTGAAGTCCAAACAGGGGTGGTCTTTCCCGCCTCAGTAATGTCACCTCATTCGTTATCAAATCTAGTTGAAAAATGGAACCGTTCATATAATCAGTCCAGAACACATAGTTCCCGTGATGTGACAGTCCAAAAGGATGGTTCAACTCTTTTCCACTGTAAACAATCTGTAAAATTTAAACACATTGTGAAAATTCAGAACTGACTTTTCAAAACACAACTAAATATATATAGAAAGTGGTATTCAAATAAGTATAAGACAGTAATCTATTTAATATTGTAATTCATGTTTTCTTTCAGCATATTTGAAAAATGGAGTTCACAGTGAGAGCATATTTTTCTGTTTCTAGAACATGTTATTTGAAGGAGATCATTTAAATTTCATTTATTTAAACTCTCTCATATTTGCCTTTTCACATATGGTCAAGAAAGGCAAACAGTAAAATGAATTGGCTGACTTTCTTCCCTATGTCCTTTCTTTGTAATATTCCAGAATCGTGTCCTGGGATAGAAACCGGTCTGAGTAATTAGTGTCACTATAGATGAGGAAGGGGGCCAATAAAACCCGGAATATATCTATAAAAAAATTGTGCCTTTATTCTTACATGTTTAAACTTCAGTCACCTTCAAAGTATTCTCCATTTGATGCAATACACATATCCAGACCTTTTTCACCTGCTCAAAACATTTTTGATCTCATTAGTTTCTGATGCCTTTTAGTGCTTCTGCCATTTTTTGTTTCACCTCTTCCGCATTGGCAAAACATTTCCCTTGAGCACTTTCTTTATACAGGGAAACAAAATATAGTCACTCCAGGAGAAATCAGGTGAATAGGGAGGTTGAGGGATGGGGAGTCATGCCATTTTTGCTCAAAAACTGCTGAACACTCAGAGCAGTGTGGGCAGGTGTGCTCCTAAATCACCCATCATGAAATGGGCAAATGCCTCGAAGGAGTCCTCAAAAAAATTCACTGAAACCGAGCTCAGCCTCTCACAACAATGCCAGCTGGTACACTGATACAGATGGGTTTCTACACCACTCACCTAGCAGGGGAAACCTGTACTACAATGGGCCTGCCCTTAAGAAGATAATTCTGGGAATTTGTGGGTTCTTCCTTGTGTATTGCAATATTTTTCATCCAATAGCCAAAGGATACAATATAGTATCTAGACACTAGAAATGAAAAGGATCTTATTTAATTGAGCAAATGTAAATTAAATAGAAGATGACAGGAAGGAAGATAAAGATTTTAATTATGAACATGGAAAAATTTACTATCAGCAATTATATAAACAAGGTTTACTAGTTAATTGCAATTCTGATTATCTTGGTATATTCTTTATATTACAGTTTTATGTTTTTGTTGTTTAAATGGAGCAATTGTGTTTCAAGTCCTGTTTCACATGTAGGGTTGTAGAAAAAATATAAGGAATAATATCTCCAATAATCATAATACTTTTTCATTTTTCACCATGTATAAAGTGGATTTATACAGTATGAAAACACTTTCTATTCATTTTATTTAATATTAGAGAACTGAGGAAGTTATTTAAAAATGTATTGTTAGCAATTAAAATTTTTCTCCTCTTATCTGTATTCTTCATAACAAATTTTCGTATAATGCATAAGTGAGATAGTTTCTTTTTTTTTAAATTTTTCACCTCCATGCAGATAAAATATGCTGGCCATTAAAATGTTATGTATATTGTATATATGTCAATATCTTCAAAGGAATCATAGATATTTATCTAGCCCCTGTGAAGTATGTGACATTAGGTTAAATGCCAATGAATATTACTCATTTGGAAAAAATATTTAAAACATTGTTAGAGTGACTCAATGAATGAAATAGTCTTAACTGATTATTATACTATTTATTTCTCAAACAGAAATCATAATGAATAGGCTTTGTCAATTGTGCAATTTTTCTTCCCCCCCCAAAAAAAGTGTAGTATCAAGAAAAGCACTTCAGTAACTCTGAATATTCTAGTTTTCCATTATTAAACTAAACAGTTGAAGTTAGTTCAAATGTCATATGTGCTTAGGTAATTAGGAGATGAAATATAGAGGTGATATTTTTTCAACACTAGCTCTGTCACAGTGCCAACTACATCCTCTATTTACCCCAGAATGGCAGAATCATTTTGCAATAATTCTACCAAAACAGGTGAGAAGTTGATATCTGTTCATATCGACAGGCTTGAAGCTCAGTTTATTGTCTTTCAATTTCAATGTCATGAAGTTCTTTATTCAAATAAACGCATTATAATTAATTTTTCATAATATATGTTAAATTTCAACTTCAAATATTAAAGATATTTGAAAAGAGTTGGGTTACTTGGTCATAGCAAACTCATCAATAATGTAGAAAAGCTGCATTTTAAAATAACTCTAATATCCTGAGAGCTTCTTTAAAAAATTTTCACAAATGCTGACACATCACAATGAGCTGGATTTGTTCTCCGAAGCCCAGCGCCAGCTGCACCACTTAATGCTCAGCCTCCGTTAGCCACCCGCAGAGACTACTGGCAGCCTCCTCAGAGGGGTACAAATAGACTTCAAAGTTTTCTTAACACAATACAACAATGCTCCCTGAGAAAAGAAGCCCGTGGATTAAAACCAGCAGCATTTGTCTTTTACCTTCCTGTGAGTTCCATTCAAAAATATTTTTTCAATATGATCATAATAAGCATCACACCAGTATAAGGTGTTTGTGTGAAAGTCCAGAGTTAAACCATTTGGCCACAGCATCTTTGAAGTCACAAAAATCTGTCGATTGAAGCCATCCATCCAGGCCTTCTCGATCCTTCCCATGCTGTCATCTATTTCATCTTCCTCCCAGTCTGTCCAATACATCCAGCTAAGACATTACAAACAAGAGCATATACATGTTATTTCAACTAGCCACGGTATAGAGGGACACTTTCTCAGATTTGGCACCTTCATAAATCTAATTACATTCTGATTTTCGCCTATTTAAATGCATATCTGCCAAAGGGAGGAGGCAGCTCTGAAGTACCAAGGGAAGTAAGTTGTGTGTTCAGTGGAGCCCATTCCTTTGGACACATTCCAGAAAACCCACTACTCTACTTAATGGCCTGAATGATTAAGCAAGCAAACAATAAGTGCCAAATGTTGATTTTCTTTGGCATTGAGACCAAGTTTGGAAAGTGTTTTTTTGAAGCCTTACTAGGTATTTCTAAATGTTGTTCACTTCATAAAACATATAATCAATTATGTAATTAAAAAGCAGGTTGACTGACACGAGAACTCAGAACAGTCAGTTAATGATCTAATTAACTTTATTTAATCTCAGGTGAATTATTGTTTTTTAAGACAGACAATTGGATTGTCTTTGGTCTAAAAGGTACAATCATACTGCATTTGTTTGGTCAGGTCTAATTTACCTTCCTGATACAAATTATGTATATTTTATTGCTGTTTATTATTCCCCCAAAACCCACAGAAGATGATTTAGCTGTACATGAGTTTATTAATAGCAGGTTGACTGACCTTAAGATTCCGAACTTTAATTTCTATCTCAAACAAAGGCATCTACCTTTAATAACAAATCATTCTGTGTAAGCTATACAGTGGGAGAGCTGGCCTTGAGCTAATGTGCTGCAATTCCTTCATGAATAAGGTTAAAACCCTCCATTTATGTTGTTTTGGGGTCATGTGAAAATGCCTGAGTTATTAATTAAAGTTTAGGTTTTAATTCAGTCCCCTCATAAGAACTTTATAAAGTGCCAAAGCTTTCCTAAGCGGCTTACCCTAGAAATGCCTTTATTAGATTTTCTGCCTCCGCATTTCATGGATTTTGAAGAATTTCTGAGGTTAGCTCAGAACAACTTGTATCCATGACTAATAATCCTACAGTGACCTAAACAGGCGGATTTGGGGACACTGAGGCTGAAACACACCATCCATAATTTCATGCCAATGAAGTTTAAAAAAAAATTCTTAACAGTTTACAGCTATGTTGATATGCCTTTTAGACCTGAGGAAGTATAATGAAACTAGTGAGTTTTATTAAGTCAAAGTATGTTCTAATCCTAGAAATAAACATGACAATATGCTTATCTTGAATCCAATGTGTTCTTCAGGTGGTTTTATTATTGGAACAAATTAGTAATAAACAGGAGTTATTCTGTTTATTTTAATCCTATACTAGTTAGGTATAACTACTGGACTTAAACTACAGAAATCAATTACGTAAAAGGAAAATGTGCAATTATTTTTTTCTCTGTTGATGCTTTCCTAAAATCTTAAATACAGTTAATCAATGCACTTTTATTCTTGTTACTAATTTATAACTTGTTAAAATTGCAATTATCTTTCCCTCTAGTTTTTTTTTAACATAGTAACTCGTAGTCACCAAACATACACACTTTTGCATATGTATGTTTGTTGACTCTTTTAAATCACATATGCATATGCACATGAGGAATAGTTCTGGATATGCCAAGCATATTTGGTATTGTTTTATATTTGAAGAAATATGTTTGTGACATGATCTATTACTGATTATTTTATTTAAATAAAATTAAAAAGAAACACTTAAATAAAAGATACCAATCTGACAGAGACTATATTTTATCATCATCTACCCACTTCATTATCTGAATAAAAGTTATATTGCAAAAGTCTTATAATCAATATCGAATTTGAAAATTCTAAAATACAGAAAATAGAAAATATAATCTATAAAATAAGATGGAACAAATATTAATCTTTTTATATGTAGAACTTGGGTAGCTATTAAATCAAAATAATGTTAACCTGGCCCCTTGCTAACAGGAAAAAAAAAATTTCTAATTTTTATAACCTCTTCAAATAAAAGAGTTTTATGAAGTTTATCTTTAGACTTTCTATCAAAATAGATGCTTTCCTTTGTTTCTTAGTGACTTTTTTTGGTTATTTTGTAGTATTTATTGAATTTATGCTTGCATTGCATTTAATGATGCTACATATCTAATAATTCCAGTTAAACATCAAAATAACTAAAGGCATGGATTTTTTGTTCTTCCTATTTGTACCCTGTAACACTGTTTGCCCTTTTTTTTTTTTTGACATTAACCATGTCCCCCAATTAAATTGTATTATCTGATGGTCAATCATAGACATATTTACATCCTTAAGAACGTCTCTGTCATAGAAGTAAAATACATTTTGCTGTTGAAAAGTTGATTTGGTTACTGATATAATATCTAGATGTTTATTATTAATTGAGATTTGTCTTTCACTGCCTGGATGCACAAAATAGTTGGGGGAAAATATGCACTCAGCTTTGGACATAGATAATATAGATAATATTTTGAGAAGTGAGAACTGATAATGTAGGTTTCTAAGTTATTGATACGAATTATTAAATGTGAAATTATTAGAAGGAATGAGTTCATCTGCACAGATCAGCTTAGGAACAGTTCCATCCCAACTGATTCCTCCTCCAGCTTTAAACCCATTTCAATAATTGTTGAAACCTGCAATCCTATTCTTACAGTCTCAATCCCCACCTTTCTATTCCTACTACAAATGCTACAGTTGGTCTTTCATTCCTTTGCAAAATGAACTCCTAACGGGTTGCTTCCCATATATACCTGCGACACTCCTTTCATTCAAAGGAAAATGTGGCTTTTATCTTCAAAATCTTTCCATTATTCTTTTTTCAGCAAAATAAATCCAAACTTTTACTCACAACATTGAAGATTTTTGCTTATTTCTAGTTTTATCTCCTACTATGTTCCTTCACATACCCTCTGCTCTAGCTTTAAGGAAGTCATCTCACCTCAGCACTGCCACTCACTTCTCTCCCTCTAAACAATTACTATGACTGTCCCTTCAGAACGATGATGAACCATAGGACTGCACACCCCAAGCCCCTGGGACCAGCCTTATAAAGTTGGGAAATCAATTCTTCCATTAAAGCTCAATTCTGTATTATAAACCTCAGTAGTTTCTGAAAAGCACGTGTATCATTTATTTTATAGGTAATTTTGTGTATGTCTATCCTGAGGACAATTATTGTCTTACTGATTTCTATTGATCTGTATGGTAATCAAAAATATGCTTTAATAGAAAACAAATGAATTCTTTACAGACCCTATAATTGGCTGTGAAGCTTTTAATAAAGTACATCTCTAAAATGAGTCATATTTTCATTAAGAGGCAATCACAGATTTTCTCCTATGTACAGCTAAAAATAGATATTGTAGTAGAAAAATGTAAGTAAATCATTTTTTTCTTGAAATGTTTTGCTTAAAGTTATATTATGCTATTTTAAATGGAATCTCTGAACTAAAGTTTATTCCTCATTTTTTAAAATTGTATTTGAGTCAAACATACAATAAAGATTAAATTAAAACACATAATTTAAAAAAAAGAAAGAAACTACATTCAAGTTAAACAGTTATTTGGATAATTAAATTCACATAGACATCTATTTCTACTGTTTTCCTATCTATTCTTCAGAGAATAGTAAGATAAGTATTTTAATAGAAATACAATTATATTACTTTTCTATTTTACCCCTGCACTAAAGACAAAGTACAAAGTTCCATCACAATGGATGAGGACCCACTTTCCGGTCCAACTGCGGTCCATCTCAGTTATCTGTCCCATTGCTATCTGCATTCCAGCCCCATTGTTCTCATTTAGTTTCTCTGACACTCAATCCCTGCTCAAGATCGTCAAATGTACCATTTTCTTGATCTAACATACTCTTTCCCTTACTCTCCATGGCTAATTCATTCTCTACCATTTAGTCTCAGCTTACATGATGCCTCCTTAAAGAGGCCTTTCAGCAAAACTACTTAAATAGGTTTTTATCATTAGTTTCCATCATGTTAAACTTGTTGTTTTCCTATATCACTTTGTGCTATAGAAATCGCATTAGCTGCTCATTTAGTATGCATTTATTATTCTATAACCCTACTCCTAACCTTGCAGGTAACACAAGATGCTTCATGAGGATTAAGGTTATGCCTGTTTTTTTAACAACTATACACCTGGTGCAGAGCTCTGACCTAGTATGCTGCAAGGGAAAAAGACATACATACACACACATATATTTGTGCTCGTATGTATATGTTTTACAAGTATGTGCGCAAGAGCAGTGCCCTAGTTGAAAATCTGCAGAATGGAAGAAATATTAGCATCATTCTTTGCAGCACTACAGGTAAATATAGAGTCAGTTATAAGGCAATAATTACAAAGATGCAGATATTGCTTTAATAAAAAAAAGTCATATCACTCAGAATTGCCCTAAAATACTGTAATACTATGTTGGTGCTGTAGGTTTCAAATATACTTGAACGCCTGCCTACTAGGGAAGTGTTAAAAGGGATTCCTGTATTTGAAGAGAGAGAGGAATTATGGGCCTCTAAGTGTCCTTCCAAATCATATGGTTCTACGACCCCCATATCTGTGTCATCTTCCTGGGCACCACAAAGACCCTGAAACTTTATCAGAAAATATTTTTCTCTAATAGAATACTGAGAAAGAAGACACTGTTTTAAGACATTTAAAACACCTTGCTTCAAGTAGAATTAGACAATGTGGAATAAATATTTTCCTCTTAAAATTAATATTGGCTTGTTTTAAAGGTCAGATAGATGACTTGGTTTAAAAGTCCAAGAATAGAGCAGATAATTGTAGATCTACACATAAAATCACTGATATTACTTTATAATTATGTCTTACAGAAACACAATGAGTGCATTCACTACTTTGGTGTCGGACTGGGAAGAAGCACCCTGATTCTGTTTTCAACACGCATTATTCTAGGAAAGGCAAGTAGTGATTTCAGCTGATAAGAAAGTCACATTCCTCCTATTCAAATAGGGATTTTTTTGTATGTATGTAGTAAGCTATGAAGAATATTCATTTTGTGATGTTTTTAAGCAATGAAGTAAGCCATGGAGGGGATAAAAACCACATACAACAGCTGTACATGTAAAATATACAATCTATTCAATTAATTCTGAGATTCTGTTAGGAATTTTTGCACTTCAATTCTATATACATAGTATTGCTTCTGTTTAGGTAACAGCTCTGAATAAAAAATCAAAGGAAAATATATTCATAAGAACTGTACAAAATATCCCATCCTAAAACAACTAGCACAAACTATAAAATTAATTTACCATATAAAAATATGGTAATGTCTAAAATTATGTGATTACCAACCTAGACTAGTAAAAAGTAGCAGAGTATAGTGGCTATGAGTACAGCCTTGGAGACAGGCGGCTAGGGTTTAAATATCTATCCAATACAAAAATAAAATAAATACATACCTAATCTCTTAATAATCGAAGAGTTTTTGGAGATAAGTTACCTATTTCTTCTATGTAAGACAATGATGAATTTAGCAACTAATTTAAAGAATTGTGAGGATTAGAGAAGAGGAGCATGTTAGCCTATTCAACAAAATGTCTGGCCCACACTAAATGTACAAAAACACTTGGCTATTTTTTCCCATGTGTGGGTTCCAACTTATTACAAATTTGCATGCTAGTTTTGGTTATTTTTGAATACATCACATTTCAATAGCCTTTAAAATGTTAAATTGATTGATTTCCTTATTTAATTAAATATTTCCCTTGGTGTCAGGCTGTCTAAAATGGAGAATTATGGTGCTTGTCTGAATAAATCAACTAAATATATCCTTTATACAAATAATTTGTTTATTTTAGTTCAATGTATTTTGACATGTTTATTTAACATATTCTCTAGAAGAGGAAATCACTAAATAAGTATTTTTTTTCCAATCAGACCACTCATGTGTGCATTCACACATGAATTTAAGTAAAACTTTTACCATGAAATATGTAAAAAACAAATAAATTTAATACATTTTTTCTTACATAAAAATGATTAAATATTTCATACCCATTAACAGGATCCACCACAATCCCTCTGGGATGGGACATTTCTCCCTCTAAAAGGGTCTTCCGACTCTGAGAAGCCTTTTCCAGCCTGGCCACATTAATGGTTTTCCTATAGCCATCATTTGTCCAGTAAAGGTTATTTCCGATCCAGTCCACAGCAATGCCCTCCACATTATCCAGATCTGTAAAAAGCAATAAAAAGAAAGGAACAAAATTTTTAGTAGTGCCCACTGTTTATGTTCTACTTAATAAAAAGTTTTATTCAAAAGTAAATGAATTCTTCTTAGTGTGATTTTTTGCAAGTATTATCATTCCAGAGAATATTTTTCAATTTTATTCTGAATGTCATTTTATCTGAATGAGAGACCCTCTTTCAATATATTTTATTTGAAAGAGGAAATGTCAGGAAAAAAAAGAAAATATAAGTGATGTGAGTAAAAAAGGGTGAAAGATAAGTTCTCAGAACAAAAATAGAGTGATACAGACTCTTCAGGAAAAAATAATCAAGTAATATGAACAAGTAATATGTTCTGAAAATGTGTTAAAACTCGTAATATTTAATTTGAGTAACCAAAATAATATGAACACCCTCTTGCCAAGAAATATGCAGGTTCAGCAGAAGCAAGCCTTTGAAAGCCCAGAACAGGCTTTCATCCTGGAAATGTATGAACAATAAATTGCAAAGAACACTGAAATATTTCCATATATTCTAGACTTGTTTTTAAAAGGACACTATTGCAGGCTTCTGTAAGATATAGGTAGTAATAATTCAAAGGGATATTACAAATATATAATCTTGGGAGTTAATCTAATTCAAACACTTTACAGAATGGAAAATTCTATCACTTTAAAGTGAAGGTTTATAGTCTACTCTCACACAAGAGGTGGTAGAACGGAGACAAAAGTCCAAGTCAGATAATTCTCAATGTAAAGTCCTTTAAAACTGCACTGTTCCTATGGGGAGTCCTGCCGTTGCTTTTTCCCATTTTGTAAACTACTCTCTAACCTTTCCACAACATCATAATGACAGTTCTGTTCCCTTATACCATGGGAAATTACTGTGAACTCCTTCTCTTCCCTCAAAACCAAGGAAGCCCCTTTTTCCTTGGTATGAAGTAGAGAACAGGAACTTCCTGAACAAACCAAGAGGTAGTAATTAGAGACTGAGCTGTGCATTCACTCTCCTGGGGGTCTGCATAACATTCCCTCACATGCAGGTGCGGTACATATTTGCTATTATTGTATTCTTTAATCACTGCCCCTCTGACCTTGGAAAAAGATTTTCTTCGGTGACCTTTTCTGCTAATCAGTATGTGCCTCAAAATGACTAATACAACATGTGATTTGATCTAACTGAAAATCCCATTATAGTGAATCAGATATGTTCTCAATTTCACTAAGCTATCTGCTTCATTACCATCCAATATGAGTAATTTTCACAGGTTAATTGTGCCTATGCTTTAAAAAGAAGTTTAATTTTCTCTTTACTTTATTGACACTTAATTTTATGACCACTTCCCTGCTCTGGCATAATGGAAAGCGAATACAGCAGTAGTATGCTCTTTTCTTATTACAGACTGTAGCTGACTTTTACCTTGTTAGTTGATTTTCAAAAATTGTATTACATTTGAATTCTACTGCAGTATGGAAACTTCCTCAATAATCTATTTTTAATTTTTTTTTCCTTTTGACACGTTGCTTAAGACTTTTTACTTTTTCATAGTAAGCAGTTGCAATATTATCTGGATTAAAATTTTGTTTCTGACACTTGGGTAAGCAACTCAGTCACGTTGTCTTTAATTTCTCCATTTGTAAAATGAGGGTAATAGCAACCGCTCCACAGTGTGGTAACAAAGGGTAAATTAGCTATTGCATGTAAAATAGCCAGCGTACTGACTGTAATACTGAAAATTCTCCATACATGCCAGTTTTTATTAATTTATCAGATAAAAATAAAATTTTATATAAATCCTGGATCTTTTCCTTATGGGTCCCACTTAATAGAAACATACTTTATATTTTTCTTTTAAAATAATTATTTAGTAATATTTCTTTGCATTTTTGACCAGTGACCAACTTTAACCAGAAATTGTATATGCAGAGTCTGTTGTGAATAAATAGTAAAAATGGAAGGCACTGAATTCTAAAAAGCAGAATCTAGTAGTTAGGATCCAAGTTCTGGAATCACATCGCCCAGGCTCTGCCACTCACTACACTGTCTCTCTAAGTGAGCAAGTTACTTAGTCTTGGTACTCTTCAATTTCCTAACCTTTAAAATGGGTGTATGTTTTCTTACTAGCCCAAGGGCATGTATCACTCTTCAAATGCAAAAAAGGTGTTTGAAAAACAAACATTTGCTAGAGTATATTTATTTGATACCTTTGGATAAAGTTCAAGTATTCTACATTCCAAAATTCGTAGCATTGTTTTAAGGATTAAATAAATTAACATATGTAAAATTCTTAAAATAATGGTTGGCATATTAAATGTATAAATGTTTCTATTAATATTATTAATAGGGTATCGTTATTAGAGTAATCTTCTCTTTAGCTTCCTATCTAGTCTATTAAGATAGCAATGAAATAATTAGCCTAGAGTGCTTTTTTAATGTTGTTAATTTTATGTTTGTTTTGTTTGTTTTTATCTATTCTGGGAAGAACGAAGCTGAATACAAATTTTAAAGAAACTTACAAAAGAGTCTATGTGGAAACTTGGAATCATTTAAGCCTATCATTAACAGGGCATGGAAAAATTCTCTCTCTTATACTTGTAGGACAAAGCCTAAACAACCAATGAATCCTTTCCTCGACAAATTATACATTGATAAGGGAAGTGGTCTGTCTCTATATCATCTGCATATCATCATGTGTAGCATCTGCCTTTAATTAACTTCTAACTTAGATGGAGTGCTAAGATACATAGAGCATTGTTTTTACATACATTTGATTTTTTACTCAAGAATGTTTGGTTGGGGCCTGCCTGAAACTATTACAAAAGGACCAACATCCTTCAACAACACAATCAGGAGATAAAGAGTTTTATGGCATGACAATTTCATGAAACATCGATGACCAATAGAAATACTAATTAATAGCCCAATGGCCCATGGCTATTCAAAAAAATATACAGGGAGTTTGTTTGATAACCAGGGCAAGTTCAAGTATTCTACATTCGAAAATCAACATTTACTACTGTTAGTTATTATTATTATTATTATTATTATTACATAACTAATGGTAAAGAATATGAATATTTTTTGAATCTGGTAAAAATCTCCCTTAGGTTTAACAAAATATCCATTTAATTTATCAATGGGTAAAAATGCAACATGTTTGTACTTCTATTTTTTTAATAAAGAAAACTGCAGTAGATAATGGCTTTTGTAATTATTTTAGATTATGTGTATATGTTGTATTCTAAGTGAAAAAATTGAGACATCCATATACTTCATATAAAAAAATGGCTTTTTCATGCACTCTCTAAATATTTAACATTGACATTATTTTTGCTTAAATTATTAAAACCTTACCTTGGTAATCATTGTTCTATAAAAATAACTTTTATAAATAAATGTAATATATAAATATCAGTTAAAATGCATACATCTCATCAAAAGACTTCTCAATTAAGTGAAAAATTCTCTAGGATAGCAATGTTATTTCCTACAAATGATGCCTATCATTAAGGAAATAAGGATAAATAAGGAATTATAATAAAATTTAGGTAAATTAAAAGGAATAATTATATATGATTTCTTTATTTTAATTTATTGACTTTAAAAAGAGAGCAAAACATTGTCATTCTACTTATTTATGTATTCATTGTCTTATTCTTAAATGTGCCCTGACCAGGGCATATTTGGAAAATGCTGTAACCAACTCAGCTACCCGGCCAGGGCTGATTTATTTATTTAAAGACTTAAAACATATAAATAAGACAGAAAAGTAATTGAAATTAATTTAATACCTTGGATTAGATACAATAAGGATTTTAAAAAGAAAAGAAGAACATACTTCTAAAATTAAAACATCATTATAGGTCAGTCTGATTTTTAGGTACTACACATTTATGGAAAAGAACAGGATTAAAGTTTTCTTTTAAATTTACTTTAATCCTCCCTCAAAGCTATGCTTATTGATTTTGAGAGAGGGGTAGAGAAGGAGAGGGAGAGGGAAAGAAATATTGATAGGAAGCTGCAACAAGCAGATATGTGCCCCAAATGGGAATCAAACCTGTGAACTTTCAGTTTAGAGTATGACACCCCAACCAACTGAGCCACATCAGCAAGTGCAAGAATTAAAGTTTTATATATTAAAAATGAAATTTTATACTTTTAATAATAGGTCCAAGATTAAAAAAACTAAACAGGCTAAGGATGGGCGCAGTGATCTTAGTTTTGTTAAGGTGCATAACCTGTATATCCAGAGTAATCTATAAGTCTTGATGCTTTACAATAGAATTTGATTAACATAATAAGGGATTAATTAGAAATGAATTGCTATGATAAAAACGCAGTGTCTGCATTTTTCTAATGTATCCAAGTCTTTCTATCCTTAGTATGAGCATTATTTTTATGAGTTGGAAGGAAGTATTACAAGTATCTGCATGAGTGCAGAGTATGGGCACACGCCTTAAATAGCTGGATGCACAGTCTACAGGTACACATGCCTCGGGCCAGGGATGTGGCACTAAGCCAGAGGGTCAGCACTTGGACAACTCTCTTGCTTCATGCTCATGTAGTTCACAGCTCATAAGCATCTGACATAAGTGAATTAAGCTGACTTAATTAACAGTGTGGCAGTAACATTTACCTGCTGAATTTTTTATCTCAATGAGGTTGGTTACAGGAGTCTTTGATCAGGTTCGTTTTCCATATAACCTGTCTCCAATGGCATATTGTCAATTTTGATTTGGGGGGGGACATACAGATTGTCTATGAAACTGAAATATTTCACTTTTGTTTCAGTGATGAGCATACATAAGAGTAAAGAGAGCGCCACAGTATATATGCATTATAGTTACCAATAAATTAATATAAAGTAATGATCAAAATGAAAGTTTTCAAGAGCTGTTAAGAACTGAGATTTAACCTTCCTTTCAAGTCAAGTTGGCCTATTATGGTTTCATGGATGATGAGAGATGATGCAAGACTTGTAAGTCAGGTATAAAGGATATTATTGCTCATGGCACAGCAAGAAGAATAGCTATCAGCAGATTGGTATCAGTTCCCTTTATCCCAGTCTCAGGGAAGTGACTGGGTTGGGTTCATACGGATGCCTTCATAAAGTGAGTTGCATTAGAAGAGGAGAATTTTAGACTTAGGAAACCCAAACCTTCCATAATGGGCAATAAGAAAGTCCGCCCCTTGTACTGAAGGGATGCTCCATCTCTTCTTCCAAAGCTCTTTCCTATACTAACATCCTTGTAATGATATTTCAGAATAAAAGGCAATAAGAGCCTTCCTTTAGTGTTGGAAGCAACCTAAATGCCCATCAGTAGATGATTGGATCAAAAAATTATGGTACATATACACAATGGAATACTACGCAGCAGAAAGAAAAAAAGAAGTACTAAACTTCGCGGCAGCATGGATGGAACTCGAGAGCATTATGCTAAGCGAAATAAGCCAGGGGGCGAAAGACAAATACCATATGATCTCACCTATAAGCGGAACCTAACCAACAATACAAAGATGCAAGGAAAATATGACCAGCAACACTGAAAGGAAAAGAAATCAACAGAGACAAGAGGGAAGGGGGGGGGGCAGGGAAAGAGAAGGGAAGGGGAAAGTCAAGGACATATAGCAAGGACTCATGGACAAAACCAAAGGGGAAGAGCTGAGGGAGGGAGGGAGGGAGGGGACAAGGGAAAGTGGTGGGGGGGAGGCAGAGACAAATGTATTTAAATAAATAAATAAATAAATAAAATTAAAAAAAAAAGAGTGAAAAGATAGCTAGTGTGGGTGAGAGTGTGGAGAGGGCAACCCCTGTGCACTGTTGGTGGGAAAGTAAATTGGTGCAACCATTATGGAAAAAAGTATGGAGATTACCCAAGAAATTAAAAATAGGACTATGATATGACTCTGTAACTCACTTCTGGATATATATCCAAAAGAAATAAAATCACTGTCTTGAATAAAAATAAATAAATAAATAAAATTTAAAAAAAAGATATGCAGAAATCTCCATGTGAGAGATCCATGGAGATTTACCTCACCAGGAAAGGTCCCCAAAGGTCATAATTTGATCATCATTAATAAATAAAGACAGAAAGAACACACAGAGTGTACAAATATTATCTCAAATTATATACCCTGGCTGGTATGGCTCAGTGGATTGAGCGCCAGCCTATGAACTGAAAGGTCTCCAGTTCGATTCCCAATCAGGGCACATGTGTGGGTCATAGCCGAGGTCTTCGGTGGGAGGTATGTGAAAAGCAACCAATTAATGTATCTCTCTCACATCTATGTTTTTCTCCCTTTCTTTCTCCCTCCCTTCCTCTCTCTAAAAATGAATAAATAAAATCTTTTAAAAAATTTAAAAAAGTATAATCCTTTCTGGGTTCCAGACTATAGCTCTTAATATCATTCATTAGATTTATACTACCACACTTTAAAGCATATTGTTTAATGAGTCATGTGTAATGGTTAATTTTATGAATCAATTTGGCTAGACTGCAACACACAGATATTTGTTTAAGCATCACTATGGATATGGCTGGGAAGATATTTTTTAGATGATATTAACATATAAATCTTTGAATAAAGCAGATTACACTCCATAATGAAGGTTGGTCTCACTCCATCAGTCGAAGGCTTTAAGAGAAAACAGGCTGAGGTTTACTTTGAAAGAGGGAATTTGGCTTTTAGACTGTCTTTAAAATCTAACTGCAGTATCAGTGCTTCCTTAGGTCTACCACCAGCTGACCTACCCTCTAGACTCTTCACAATTGTGTGAGCTAATTCTTTAAAATCTCTTTCTCTCTCTTTCTCTCTCTCTCTCCCCTGTCTTGCCCCCCCTCCTCTCCCTGTGCAAATCCTATAGGTCCTGTTTTTCTGGATAACATTAATATACTATCACCAATCCTGTAATAGGAAAATGATTTTGCTGAATGTTCTGAGCAGAAGACGTAGACTTCATTCTTTTCAGGTGAACACTGCAAGGTATATACTATGGAGGGCAGAGTAGCTTCCAATTTAAGAAGCCTCCTACAGTGAGTGTAGCGCTCATTTTACAATACTCTTTAATTTTTGCAATAAATCAGAATTGTGTGGAAGATATTTTTAATGTTTTTACTTTCTGTATATTATGATTTTTTGACATCTTAAAAAGAAAAAGAGAACAATGTCCATCAGGGGGTGAGGTGTGGGGAGACTTCCCTTCCTAGAAATAACTAATTGTTAAGGATAACAAAGGGTCCAGTCAGAAACATGTTTTTGATTTGCAAACTAAGCAATTCTGAGTCTCACCTCCTCTATCTAGTCTTTGTACCCCAGGAAACAATATTCCTCTATATTAATCATCCCCAAGTCAGGTTCCAGACAGCTAGTGACCATTCCTGTAGTTTAAAAACCCATGGGATTTTTCAAACTAGACGAACCTAACCTGTTTATCCTGTCCTGCATTGCCTTTTCTTCAGAAACTTTAATAAAGACTGTGGCCTAATGCTTTCCATTCACATTTGTCTTTTGCTTCCTGACCAGCCCGGTGTCTTTCCCTTAGGTCCCTGAATGATGTGCTGTGCCTTTCTTTTCTAAATCTGTAAATATTATATGCTTTGTTTTCCTGAGCTTCCCTCTGTCTCCACTTCTGGTCACATATGACTAACTGTCCCATGAAAAAATACAAAATATAAGTCCTCATTGTGACTGGGAAAAAAAGAAAGTACTTTCCATTAATGCCCTTTAACTACCCAATTCTGCCTACTTACTGAGAGAGAACAGAGCAAGAATTGCCTCAACTTCTGAAGGCAAAATATCACAGCTATTCTTGCATATTTCCTTTAGTCTTATGAAGTAGGTTAGACTTTATTAAAATAAAAACACTTCAGAACTTATTGCTTTAATACTAAATTACTCAATCTCTTTCATATTAGATGAAAAGTCAACTCTAATAGAAATCATGTTTTATTGTTATATTTTAATATGTTTCATTTTTTTGGCATTTGATCATTTAAATACTCAGTTACATCACTTCAATCGCTAACTCTCACTGAAATTTTTAAACAAGGTTGTGCATACTTTGTTACATATCACATTTAGTGAAACACAAGATCATTAAATTTCCAGTTGAGCTGAAAAGCCAGAGGCTGTAATCTTCACTGTTTTATCATTAACACAACAAAGGACAAACATGTTATCTCATGTAACCGGCCTACTAAAGCTTACCTTGCTATTCTACATTAAAGAAAAGGATTCTTGTTTCAGACTCACATTAATAGCCAGAGAGAAAAAGAATATGAAAATGCATGTGTGGGTGTTAGATAAATGTAATAAAGCAAGTCAAGCCCTTAACATAGTAATTGATCTCAAAAAGCCCTTCTATAAAGATCAAAGAAAATGCACAATCACAGCCCTTCTTAGTACTCAGGCAGCCCCACAAAACTAAAGCAGTGAGCCACATAAAAATAATTATAAACCTGGGCAGAAACCTAGTTATAAAGTATTTTACCCCAAATCAGAGTGGCTCAGTTGGTTGGGCTTTGTCCCGCTGAGCAAAATGTCATTGGTTTGATTCCCAGACAGGCAACATGCCTGGGTTGTGGTTCGTTGTTGGGCCGCATGTGAGAGGCAACCAACTGATGATTCTCTCACACATCAATAGTTAATGTTTCTGTCCCCCTTTTTCTTTCTCCCTTCCCCTCTCTCTAAAAATGAATGACTAAAATCTTTTTAAAAAGTCAGTATTTTAGAGATAAAAAGAAGTTAAAGACTCATATAGTCTAATGTCTACAACTAATGAAATGAAGTTCCAGAAAAGTAAAGTGACTCACAAGGACCTGCATTAGTTAGTAGTCAACAAAATAACAACAGTGGAAATTTGACTCCTGTTCCAATGTATGTATGTACTTTATGTTAAAGATTGATCTCTAGAACGGTAAAAGAAAAATCATAAATAGTATCAAGAGTCAAAGAAAATTAATGCAAGCAATGATTCATTAGAAAAGAGTGGTACATAGAAGAGGGGAAAGAATTGGAATTAGGTAACTAAGATCACTGAAGGAAAGGATGTTACACCAACTTTCTAATAAAAAACCATTATTCTCAATGAACTATAACTTTATTTTTTTTTACTAAAATATAAGTGATGGCTGACAATATAGAGATTCAACAAATGGGTGTATGAAGGAAAGTCATATATTAAAATCAAATGTAACGAAAAACTGGGGCATTGATAGAAGATACATGAGAATGAGAAGACATAACTAGTAAATTAATTATGAAAAACTGGTAAAATTTGAGAAAAGTCTTTAGTTAATAGCAGTACATTAAGACTAATTCTGTTTTCTGTTACTGTGATATTGTTTTGTAAGATATTACAGTTAGGAAAAGTGGTATGGGGGATATGGAAACTCTCTATGCTGTTTTGAATTTTTGAACAGACTAAATAAGTCAGTTCAAAATTGATTTTTAAAAATGTAATAAAACAAATGAATGTTCTTGGAAATGCATTATTTTTAATATACAGAGGATGCCAAAGGTAGATAGATGTAGCATAATCTGTAGGGAAAAGGGAGATAACTGAACTATCAATATGAATATTTTGGTACAATTTTGGTGCAATAAGCTAAATTGCACAGCAAAACCATAAAGGAAATTAGTGCAGAAAAAATAATCTAAATAAGTATACAGTAAAAAGCCATTCAAGGTAAGTGTGCAGTTATACAAAAACCAAAGCAAAACAAAACAAAACAAAAAAACCCCAAAAACATAATGTGAAGTTGTGTAAGAAAATGAGATGTTGATGTGGAATGCCTGGGAAAGTGTGTTAAGACAGTTATGTCTCCAATGTGTTAACTAAAAATCATAACTGTTTTCATCAAAAATTGTAGTTGAAGTTCACATGAATCATGAAAATATGTAAAAAGTTTATAAGATTCCTGGAAAATCATCAGGGAAGCCCATTATAAGAAAAAATTCAGTAAATACCTATATAACTTTAGATAATAAAAAAATAATAATTGATCTCTTTCTTACTTTAGAACAAAAAGGAATAATTCCTCAGTCAATCTTAGCTTGATTTAATCAGTTTAATTACTTTTTAAAGTAATGGCAGTCAAATTAAAGGGCCCATTCATCCATTCACTGAATATTGGTTGTATAGCTACTGTAAGCCAGGGGCTGTTCTAGGCCGTAAGGATATGTTGATGAACAAAACTAACAAAAAACTTGGAGATCTTGAAGTTTACATTCTTACTGCTGGACAACAAACAAACAAAGTATATCTAGGATAGGTACTCAAGAGAAAAAGTACCCAGAGAAAGGGGTAACGATTCAGGACTGCAATATGGAATATATGTATTTGTACAGCTTTATGTGGGAGGCCAGGAAGGGCGAACCAAGGAGATGGCCTGTCAGCAAAGACTTCTGTGAGGTGAAGGAGCGAGGCATGGAGACACGTGCTAGAGCAGTGGTCCACACACAAGGAACAACACGGGCAAGTGCCCTGAAGCGTGACCATGCCCAGGGCGTTCAGGGGATGACTAAGGGAATGTTGGAGAGAAGCCACAGGGATATTACAGATTAGACAGCAGAATAACAACTTAAAGGAACAATATTTCTCCCTTGTAAAATCACAAGTTTTTATGCGGAATGTTTATTTTTTTAGTTGATTATACGTCACATCCTCATGAACAATTAAGTGAAGTGAGTTCTTATGACTTGTGCTAATTTCCAAAGGTCTTATCTGTTGATATTAAGAAAAACAGTCCCCAGCGGGCCTTCCTGAGCGTACTGAACTGTGAGACATCTGTCTTCTCATACTGAACAATTTCTATAGCTAGTCACACAGGCAACTAAACGAAGGGCTCTGCTGCTGTGTAACTGTTCACTCTACAAGTCAGGGGCCTTGTGTATGGAGTCTCATTTTCTACTGTTGGCACCTATACAGTGCTGGCAGTTTTACTTCCTGCCATCATGTAAGACAGGATTTCCCAACATTGGCACTATTGACACTGTGAACCTAATAATTTTTCATTGTGGAAGGCTGTCTGTGCATTGCATAATATTTAGCAGCACTGGACTCTATAGTCTAGATGCCAGTAGCACCTTCTTCCCCAACTGTGATGAGCAAGAATGATTCCAGATATGAGATATCCTGTAGAAGACAAAATTAGCCTTGCTCTATGAGGTTGGAGTTCTACCTTTAAAGTGGGGGAATATATCTCAGACATTTTATAGTCCATTTTGATTTCTCTAAATATGAATTTATTTGGCATCAAATAGAAAGTTGTTTGCCATATTTGTTTGGCAAAGATACATAAGAATATTAAATTGGTTATCTGTAGCTAGTAGAGTAGTAGAGTAGTAAATGCAAAAACTACTATACTTTGCAATATTCAGTTTCTAAGTGCACCAAGTTTCATTGAAATTCCATGTATAAAATAGTTAAAAGGAGAAATGCTAGATGTTTCATAGCAAGTCATTGTGACAAACATTTTAGAAATATTTGTCTCAGAATGATGTATTTTTCATGTACATACATAGATACCTTTTTAAACTTCAAAATAGTTAAATTTTGGTGTGTTTTTTTTAACTTGATATAATAGTGAGTTAAATTTTACAATTCAAAATTTTTCAATTTGAAATAAGTTACAAATAGCTTAACAGCTAAAATATCAATGTAACTGTTTCTGGCTCAAAATGTATACTGTTATTTTTGATGTACAATAAAGGTTTATGAAAAATTGTTTTAGTAACAGAGATAAAAGGGTTAATTCTTCAGCCAAGAAAACACTGCTGTCTTGTGGAGGCAGATATATACTAGTCAATGAAGAAAATATATGTATTAAATTATTTTTTTATAGTTATTAGACTATCACACGCATCAAATGTGCTAATATCACAATATAATGATTCAAATTATCTAAATATTGCATATTACAATAAATTAAAACTAAGTTGTTTTAATATATGAAAATATCAGAGTCAAAATTCATACTTTGATGAGAAATTTGATTCCAACTGCACAGGAAAAGTAAAAAGAAAATCAAAGTTAATGTACAGAGGAGAGTTGATAAGTAATTTAATGAAGATCTGAGATAGTCATCATTTCCTTTTTCTGTGATTTTGGGGAGAGGGAAGAGGGTCAAAAAGGTTTGAGGATACATAATATAGTTTCCCACTTTAGGTATAAATGTAGAATAAATCTAGTCTGGAATAAAGAGACCATATAATAGTTTGCTATTGTAAATCTGGAAAATAAATGTAATTTCTGTTAAAAAGTAAACTATCTTGAATAGTGTAGGGTTATTTTCCCTCTTTTCATCATATATGCAACCTGGATATTTGTGGATATCTTGTTTCTAAGATAGTGTCTGTCTTGTGCACTGGTGTATCTCCAGGGCTTAGAACATTTCTTATATATAAGAGGGTCTTAATAAATGTTGGTTGTCTAAATGAGGCTATAAATGAATGACTCACTATCATGCCATGAGTAATTCCAATTTTCCTTCCAATGACACACAAGATTTTCCATAATTATTTGTCACTTCTTTCATAAGCCCTTTGATCCAATCATGTGTGCTGGATTATACTACTTTTAGCCAATTAATGTGCTGTTCTGGGAAAAATAAAATGACTTTGGTGCCAGAGAGAATATGGTATCTTTATTTTCCTGCTGTCTTTCACTTTAGTTTTATAAGAATTTCCATAATAAGACCTTCCTTTATTTGTTTTTTGTGAAGGTAAAATGAAATAACATGTATAGCACCTACGAACAAGAGTAGTGAATAAATATTAGCAAAGTTAGCTCCTTTCCCTGCTCTCACAGGCATAATTTTCTTTCCCATAGCTGTAATTTTTACTTCCTATTCCAACTCTTTTCTTGCGTCTTTTCATTTTCTCAATCTTTCAGCTTTTGCAAAGCCAAAAGAATATTCTATCTGCTACACAAATCTCTTATTCCCCTTTAAAACGCAACTGTACTCTAAACTCCCTTAGTGTTATTCGTATTATATCTACATCTCATTCCTGACATTTTCCATGCATGGTCTTGTTAAATTTACTGATGTGTACCCACTTTTGCATGTTTCTATGGAATATGAAGGAAAGATAGTAGTTTAATTCATTCTGGAAACTCCTAGTAGAGATCAGTATTATAGACTTGATGGATACATGTAAAATAAAATAAATGAATGAATGAATGAATGTAAGCACAATAGGTTTGGGGGAAGAAAAGAAATAAAGGAGTTGGGATGTGTGGCTAGCATATTCACTGCAATATCAGTGAAGAATCCTCTCCTATTGTTTCAATGTGGTGATTATCATTCTGATATTTTCATAGAGTACAAATTACCTAGAAGAAAAATTAATATAAATCCTTAGTTTAACTACTTGATCATTAAATCTATTCAAATATTTAAAATTATAGAAAATGTTTTTTATAGAAACTACTTACAAATCAAATCAATCTAAAAGGAAATCACACATATGAGAGTAGCCAGCTTTTACCTGGAGACATGTCACTTAATCAGCCTAAATCTATATCACACTCCACTGTTTGATGTATACTATCATTACTCTCAGGGGCATCAGTTGGGTAGTTTTTAACTTAAATAAAGTACTATGAAATGTAAAAAGGCAATAAAAATAAAATATTTTCCTTACTTGCCACCTTAATGTTGAATGTGCTAGGGTATTTAGAATGACAGTAATGTAAGGATAGGTAAACTATATTCAATAAAGAATGAGGTAAAATGAGATAATCATGTAAAGTGCTTGCCTGGCACATACACTGTAATCATTCACTGTGTCTTTTTTGCTTGCTTGCTTGCTTCCTTTCTTTTTCTTTTTCCTTCCTTTCTTTCTTCCTTTCCTTTCTCCCTTCCTTTCCTTTCTCCCTTTCTCCCTTTCTCCCCTTCTTTTTTCTTTCTTTCTTTCTTTCTTTCTTTCTTTCTTTCTTTCTTTCTTTCTTTCTTTCTTTCTTTCTTTCTTTCTTTCTTTCTTTCTTTCTTTCTTTCTTTTCTTTCTTTCTTTCTTTCCTCTCTTTCCCCTTCCTTCCTTCCTTCCTCCCCCTCCCTCCCTTCCTCCCTCCCTTCTTCCTTCCTTCCTTCCTTCCTTCCTTCTTCCTTCCTTCCTTCCTTTATTTCTTTTCTTTCCTTCTTTCTTTCTCTTTCTCTCTCTTTCCCCTTCCTTCCTTCCTTCTTTCCTCCCTCCCTCCCTCCCTCCCTCCCTCTCTCTCTTTCTTCCTTTCTTTCTTTCCTCCAACAAAGGATACTGGTGGCTTATAGTTTTGTTTTTGTAAACTTTTCTAAGTTAACATTTACTGAATGTTTACTATCTACATCTGCATGAAACTCTTAGAAGATGAGCAAGACATGGCCCTTTCAAGGCCTGTAATTTGAAAATTACAGTTCACATTTAATATTATTTTGTCTCCATTTCAGGTGTACAGCAGAGAGGCGAGGCAATCACACACTTGAGAAAGTGCTCCCCCTATTTCCAGTATCCATCTGGCATCATAAATAATTATTACAATGTTATTGACTGTATTTCTTATGCTGTATTTTACATCCCCCTGGCTGTTTTGTAACTAGCAATTTGTACTTCTTCTTTTCACTTTTTTTACCTAGGTCCTCAATCCCCCTTCCTCTGGCAACCATCAGTTTGTTCTCTGTATCTATGATTCTGTTTCAATTTTGTTTGTTCATTTGTTTTTGTTCTTTAGATTCCACATATGTACAAGTGAAATTGTATCATATTTGCCTTTCTCTGACTGACTTATTTCACTTATAATAAAACTCTATAGGTACATTTGAGGAGCTATACATAATGGCAAATATATGCACATACTGTGTGTGTGTGTATCTATATCTATATCGATATATACATATATATATATATCTGCATATATATGTTACAAACAAAAATTATAAAAATGTCATGAAATTACAGAATTGAAGAGCATTACTTTATGACCTGAGATTGATAGTTCAAATAATTTAAATTCTTTACTTAATATTTTAAATGTTTGACTCAATATTTTACCTTTAATTAAAAAAAAAGAATTGTGAGACAAAATTGATGTTTTCCTTTTGCTCCATCTTAACTTTATAATCCTCAAATTAGTTGAAAAGTAAAATGTTATATAGGACTTTCCAAAATAAAGTGTATGTAGGATATAAAAAGAATTGCTACTGAAGCTATTTTTTCATAGCCAACTAAGCCATTACTGGCAGTAGTTAGATGTTTGTGAAGATGTAAGGCAAAAATTATAGTACAACTAGCCTGCAGTAAGAAGACACACCTTTATTTAGAAAAAAGCCCTCATGTAAATTTAAAAGAAAGAAATTTGATGGTATAAATATTTAGAGGGATAAATATTAACAGAAAAAAACAAACTAAAATAAAAGAAAATAAAAATTTAGGCTTGTTCATTTTAATAAAGAAACAATGTTTTTTTAGCACTGGGCACTGTGGCTCAGTGGGTTGAGTGTAGCCCTCAAAAGCCAAAAGTAGCTGTTTCAATTCCAGGTCAGGGAACTAGTTTGTAGGTCTGGGCCCTGGTTGAGGTTTAGAGGCAACTGATGTTTCTCTCACACATCAATGTTTCTCTCCCTCTTTTTTCCTACCTTCCTCTCTTTCTAAAGTAAATAAATAAAATCTTTAAAAGTAAGAAACTATCTTTGAAAAAGAAAACATATTAATGTGAATAAAAGTGAACATAGCTTCACTAGTTGCATTAAAACTCTTTTTATAACATGCTTAGCCATAACTGTATTTCATTCCTTTGTACTAGTTATTTTCTTTTAAACTAAGTTATATATGAATGCATTTAATTTTCTATAAACAACAGTCAGATGTAACTAAAATAATTTGCATGGCCCTCCTAAGAGGCAATCACTATGAAGAGGTTATTTGTTGGGAACTGTACCACCTGGTTTCAGGAAATGTAGCCTCGCCAACAGGTAAGTGGGTCCCAAGGCTGGAGCTGAGCAAGGAGGTCTTTGGAAAATAGGCCACTGAGGAGACAAAACCTGTCCCCCTGACAGGGGTGCAGACCCTGCCTCCCTCACATCACCATGCCTGGCCCTGGAAGATGGCTGGTTAGTCAATGATGGGCAAGACCCCTCGGTGGAAGGGGCAACCTAAGATAGGCACAGTCGCATAGGGGCCATCAGGGAAGGACCTGGGAGACATAGAGAAAGGGCAAAAGACCCTCACCCCTCGGCTTTGATATGGCTGGAGTCCTCATTCTATCTAAAAAAAGTCTCCTTATCTCTTGGCGGCTCTACTCCACCCTCCTATCTCAGGCTTGAAACAATAACTAGAGGCAGGTACAGCCCTAAACTGGATCGGGTGGTTCCCTGGGGAAATCAGGCCTAGAAGTAAATTCCTTGAAGCATGCTTTGTTTTTTCCCTCAAAGCTATGATAACCTGCTTATGCTGAGAAGGAAATTTATATTATTTATAGACCCTGACCCTAAACCATTTGGTACTCTTATTTTTATTCATCTTGGACTCACGCAAATCGGTGTGTTCCTGCTCTTTGTCTTCTTCAAACATCACCTATTCTCTGTAAACATAAACATACTGATGTAATGAGATTATCTGTACATTCCTACTACCTAGCTCCCACTAATAACCCTTTCAATAAAAGCCACTGAACACAGGGGCTTGAGGCATTCTCCACTAGAGGGAATCGCCACCCCCTTCTTCTGGCAGACCAAGAAAGTGTCTGGAACGACTTATTTTATTTGCCGAATGAGGACTCAGAGCAGCTCTGCGGGCCAGAGCCCTACTCCACCTCCTTTAATAATCTTCCAAAAATGTTAATATACTTACATAAATAGGATCATCCTGCCTGCCTCAGGTTAAATTATTTGTTTAGTCTTATGTTTAATGCTTTGCCTCATTTGTAATTGGACATGCATTCAACTAGAGTGCAAACTCTTTCACAATGACAATCTTTTATTTTTAGATGAATATTTTTCCTACTTTCTGGCAGATTTTTGGCAATTAAATTAAGTTTTATGCAGGTATTGAATGGAAATCTTAACAATAAATAAAGATCAGTTTTTGAGATAACCCTTATTCATATCATCCTGTACCATATATTTAATATGAGATTTTTACTGATAATACATTGACCAATTTTTCTTTTTGCAAGTGAAAAGCCCCACCACTTTATTTTATTTATTTATCTATTTATTTATTTATTTAAAAATATAGAATGAGCTTATTAAAAGAGGAGAACCTTATTTTGTTGTATTAAGTGATTTTTTTTTAATGTCTAAGCTATTGATGTTTAATAACATCACAAGGAATTCCCATGTATTAATAAGTAATAGTAGTCATTTTTAAAATATGATTCTATGCTAAAGTGAAGGGGGCAAAAACAGTTTTTAAAAATATTTCAATCTTGATCTTCAAATTCCTCTTTGCATTAATGAATTATAGAAATGCAGACTTGAGTTTCACTTGGAATGCAGAGAGCCACAAAAGAATATGGAAACACAAAACAATAAGAGAAAGCCTAATAACTTGAATCGTTGTGCATTTGGCAGAGAATAGGAGAAAGGGGCAATGGCCATTAAAGTAGATATTTTTTAAAAATTAAAATTATAAATATTATTAAAACTAAGTGTGATTTAAAGCAAGAGTTTAGAATTTCTGTGAAAGCTTGACACAATGGATTCCTTTTACTTAGTTCATAGGGAAGATATTAAAGCCATAGCTGGAAGCCTGATAGATACCCCCGTGTGTCTCACATACATGAAACCCACCCTATTCCCCAGACTCTCCCCTCATGCAAAGGAAAATTTTTAAACCACCGGGGAAGGGGGAGAAAACCTTTCCACTCTCAGAAGTAAGACGAAGATCCACTGCCTATATGGAAGGTATAGAAACAAAAATCAACTGTCATTAGAAAACAGGCAGGAAATCTTTCCTTTCCCATAGGTAAGGTGAATTGCAAAGGTTAAGTTGCCATTGAGGGAGGGGTAGAAGAAAAAGCCTTGTGACCTGGAGGGAGGGGTAGGAAACACCCATGGTCCCACCACAAGTTTGCTATTCACAACAAGCAACACTGGTCAAATACTGGAGATGGGGAAGAAAGTCTACTGCTACTGGTCTGAAAAAGATGTACACATAAACTGAGGGGACTTTTTCTTTGTGGGAAGATGCGCACCAACTGAACCACACTGGTCAGGGCATATCCCAATTTTTTTAATGACCAAAACATTAATTTTCAGAAGGTAACATATTGGTAGTTACAGAATAGTCATGGGGATGTAAGATACCACAGAGGGAACATAGTCAATAATACGGTGATGACTGTGGTGCCAGGTGGGTACTGGGGGTATTAGGGGAACCCTTTTTAAAGTATACGATTGTTAAAAAAAAAGAAGGTAACATTAGAGAAATGCCCATTGCTAGGACATATTTGGCGGTTAATATATTATGGAATCCATAAATGGGGAAAATAACAATATGATTTTTAAAATATTACAGTTATCAATATTGTATATAATTCAAAAACAGCTAATAAAGAAAGCATTGCATTTTATTCCATGGGGAAAAAAAAAGGTGAGGGAAGAGTAGGAGCAAAGCCATTTGCCCCTAAAGGAGGTGTAATAAAGCTCCTTAGATCCAGAAGCCTGGATTGATTAAAAAAAAAAAAAGGATATTTGTTACCTGAGGGGCAGGGCAGATGATTATCTTCTGACCAAGGTTCCCAACATATAAGTGGTAGATGTTGGTTGCTTAGAGAGGAGAGATACAGAAAGACCCACCTCCAAAGCCCAGAGCCCAGGCACGGACCCTATGTCAGAGACAAGACCAAGAGATTGGAGAACCCCTCTTCCACCATCATGAACCTCCTATTTAGTGACAGATCACAACTTTCTATCGATGTGGGGAGGCCAGTGTGGAGAGTGACCCCCTCAGAGGCAATGACACAGGGACAATAGAAAGCAGAGTGATGAGCAGGTTCCGCACTAAGCACAAGGTCTTATCACTCCATCACTGGAAGAGGCTGAAAGCTTTGATTCACCAAAGAAAACTATAAGAAGAAAATCCAAATCCAGCCCAATTACTGAATAAAATGACCAAACTCTCCATAATAATACACTGACAGAAAAAAAATGTGTTTATTCTTCAGGCATAAATTTTACTTATTTGAATCCATAACTTTTTTCTACATCCACTATCTGATATTCAGTAAATATTTATGACATAAAATAAAAAGCAAGAAAAGACAAATAACTCAATAAAATAAACTGGTCGACACAAGAGTTATTGCTGTTAATAGAATAAAAGCTAAGATGACCTTTATGTGGAAACTTTTAAATTAAAAGAACGAGATATAAACATCCATCTATTAGAATGGCTTATATGAAAAAGACTGGTAACAATGCGTGCTGGAGAGAAGGCAAAACAACTGGAATGCTCAAATCTCGATGTTAGAAAAGGAAAATGATCCAGTCACTTTGAAAAAGAGTTTAATCAGATTGAAGAGTATGGCTGTTTTTATCAAGTTAGATGACCACTTACCATATTACCAGGCAATCCACTTTTAGAAATGAAAACCCATGCTTACCAAATATATTATATGCACATGTTTATAAAATCTTTCTTCAGCATTAACCAAACACCAAACAGTCTAAATGAACATCAATTGGTAAATGAATTAAAAAATGGTGGTACATCCATACAATATAATACACCACCCTCCACCCCAGAAGAGGAAAGATTATCCGGTATATTTAACAACATGGATGAATCTCAAAGCATTATCTAAGTGAATCAAACTAAACTCAAAGGCTATGCACTATATGATTAAATTGTTATGACATTTCAGAAAAAGTAAAACTATAGAAAGAAAACTTAAATAAGAATAGGATTTAAATCAGTGGCTCTGAGAAACATTAGGGAACTTTCTAGGGCTGAAAACATTCTAACTTGACTGTGGTGGTGGTTACTCAGCTGAATACATTGAACTATTCCCTTAAAAAGATGAATTTTACAGTATGTAAATTATACTGCAATAGAGCTGATTTTTAAAAATAAAATTATACAGGCAGCTAGAGTTTTTCAGAAGAAAACTATAGGTATCCAGAGTAAAATTTGCAGTCATTTTTAAGAAATGAAGAATATTAGTTAATTCAGACATTTTGGTAGAAAAAAGGAAATTAAAAAATCTATTACTTAAAGATATTTGCCTGTGTGATACCTAAAAAACTAATTTGATTGAAATTTAATCCAAGATTTTATTTTATTTTATTTTATTTTATTTATCCAAGATTTTAGGCTCTATAATGCCAAATATATCTGGCAAAGGCTGTCATTAAATCCATCTGTGATAGAGTATAGAACATATGTGCATGTGTGTGTGTGTATAAGGTGCTCCAGGTTCCTTCTGCAAGAGCACACTCCACATAACCCAAACTGTTCACTTGATAAATCATGACTACAGTGCCAAAAATTAACATGATTTTCTCTAGAACATACAATAAAATAGTATAAGAAATAGCAAATAATAGGTACAGTTCTATGATTTGTGATGCACAGTGAAGAAGAAATCTTCGTCCATCTGGACCACCAGTTATCAAACTGGGACTGAAAAAAATAAGGTAATTTTTATATACACCCTTTCTATATTTTATTATTCTGAAGAATTTGGACTGAAAATTAACTCAGATAATATTGTTCACTGACTAGAAATATAACATTTTAGAAAGTATGCCACATTTGGTTTTCCTCACACTTACAAACATAAATGATAGGCAAAGGTAACACCTGAGCTGTTACATCTGGAGAAAAGGATGAGGGTGGAAAGGTGCTCTTCCTCTTCACATGTAGTGATGGTGCTGTCGGGGAGGCTTAAGAGCTTTCTGTGTGCTTGAATATTGTTGGGTTTTTGTCTGTTTGTTTTTATATAATTCCTTGTTTTAAAAAGGCTCAATTCTAAGCCTTGCAAAATCTTTATTTTAAAATGTTTAAAATAAAAAATTAAGAATGTAAGGGATATTTAACTCAGATTTAAAACCTAGAAGCACAACGGTGAGTGAAAATACTACATGTTGCCACCTGTATGTTTAAATGAATTTTCAAAATAGACTTACTATTGTTTTTCCTATATCTTCTTTCCAGGTATCACTTGGAACACAGCCTAATTTCGATTAGAACATTTCCGAGTTTGGTTGATCACTCTTGCAGAATTAGAAGCAATAGTAACTAACAGTGACATTTGTAGTAGGATGTAAAAATTAAAGCTTTTATTAGAAGCCAAAATTATGGGGGAAAATGATATCAAATTAAGTGTGATAAAAAGAGTCCTTGTACATTACAATCAACTTGATCAGAATTGTTTCCACCATTCATGCATGCCTCAATCAGATCAAGAAACTAAAGAAAACAAAAATGTAAAGAGGGGAGGATTTTAGAACATTTCTTTGGAGAGTGATGTTGCTGTTCTGTAACACTCTACCCTGTACCCTTTAAACTCCCAAGGTGTTAGGAAAGAGAATGAGGGATACTTTTTCCTTGCACTCTAGTGATGGAGCCTCGGTGGAACCTCCAAGAGATCTTTGAATTTAATTCTCTACAGCTGCTTTTTACAAATACATGAAACCCCTGAGAGTTTCTCAATCTGAAAAAGCTAAAGTGGACTCTGGAGGCAGAATAGTAGTGGCTGATTTGCACTATTTCTGCATTCCCATAGTTTACTGGGGCAGAAGATTTGAAAATATTATTGTGAATGAAATTTGGATCACACAGGTGAAAATGCTGGCACAGGGATCCTTTCAGTCTGGTACAACAAGGTTGCCCAGCTGGGTAGAGGGACTCAAACAGTAACAGGAAGTATGTGAACTGATTATTTAGGGATGCAAAGTAAGAGCATAGACTTTCACGCATCTCGACAAAGGAAAATGAAATTAGTGAGATCCAGCAGAAAACCTCTGAAAATCTTGCATATGTACACGCAAACACAGACCCACACACACACACATCCACACCCATCAAGAAAGTAAATTTTAGACTGTCAGGCACACAGAGAGGCCACTTTACAATGGGACCAGTTCATGTAAGAGTTTTGTTATCTCTGTTTCACTCCTTATCACTCTTAATCTTCTTTCCTCTTCCCACCAATGCTAAGAAGTGAGTGGGCATTGGAAGTTGACTAGCAAGCTCAGAGGGGTGGTGAGGGAAATAAATGCAAGGCAGAGAAAAAGAGTGGATCAAGTTTCCCTTCCTTTTCTTTTCAAGGCTTCTAGCTAGAAGAAAACACTAATGGGGAGAGAGGAAAATTTGATTATACATTAAATTTGGAATTGTAATGTATATGTATATATATTGAATTGAGCATTCTAATTGCTAAATAAATATGTGTTTCTGAATTAAAGTGACTGAGAATTCTGTGACTGACCTAATTGTGAGCAGAAAGAATTGAGATTTCACCAGGTTTTACTGTGGTGTAGGAACGTTTACTCTGCTGAATAAATTTCTAAAGTCTGTAAGAAATAAAATAAAGCTATACTTTAGCTAGGTCAGAGTCACATTTTTCAATATACTTGTTACACAAACATTGACTTAGCCCTCCTGTAAAATCCTTTCACAATGGCTAGATTCATGGGAACTTGTTCAGCCTACATTGTTCATGTTACCTGGCCCTACAGTTTGATCTAGAATTTCCTACTTTAGAATACCAACAGCAAAGCAATGCCAACCAAAAATGATCTATCAAACTTTTTAAATTAAAAAAAATTGTATTATTTTAGCCAACAGTGCAATTATAGACAATGTTCAAAATAGTAGTCATAGGTGAATAAAGGATTTCCAAGGGAATTCTAAAGTAACAAATAAAAATTACACAATACTAAGAACAATTAAGCAACTGGATTGACCGCATTTCCTTTATTTAAATTCATGCTAAAAACTGGCAATTTGTATGAAGTGTATAAAAATCCTACCAGAGTATTTATTAATATAAAATATATTTATATATTTTTTATATATAAAATATAAAATATAAAAATGCTTTAATTGTACTTTGGGGGTTATTAAGTATTTTCACATTGTCTCTTTTGATCTTATGAGCAATTTAACATTACCATGATAATAAAAATTTTTAAGGAAGTCTCTAGAGCTGTTCTGATTGCATATGCGTGTGTGTGTGTGTGTGTGTGTGTGTGTGTGTAGTATGCTGTATATGTTAATGCATATACATATATGTAAGTATGCCTGTGTTGGATGAAAACAAATAAGGGGAAGTTGTCTTCTCTACATTTACTAAGATCCATCAGCCACATGGCTAATTCCATTTTTTATGATTTAATATATTTCAGAACACAGTTTTCAATCTTCTTATATCCCTTTCAACTTTTCAGACAAAAAAAATACATACACACTGGCTTAAAGGTTTTTTTAATATCTCATATATTTTATGAGAAACACAAAAATGTATGAGAAATATCAATCTACAAGCTGACCCATAAAATCAAACCTATGTATTCAGGCCTCAAATTTCCAGTAAATTTCAGGAAAACATCTTATTGATAGTCAACTAGAGTCATCACGTGCAAACAGGCTATATAAAAACCTTGCTACTCAGCAGGACAATATCCATTAGATTCTCAGGAGCTGCAAACACAAATCTCTTCTCAACAGTTTTAATTAGGAAATGTCTCATGACTGACAAATGTATTCATTATTTTCCTTAATGGTTGGTCAGAGTCTACATCTCTCAGAGTCTTAGACTTTTCTTTATGATAAAGTTCAAAGTTAAACTAAGAAAAATAAGATTGATATTCATTCACCTGTAATCTAATATCAGACTGAAAGCTTGCTTTTAATTTTAAAATGTTTCACAAATCATAATCATTAAAGTTCATAGGAATTTTCTAACATAATTCATTAGTGATAGCTCGTGATGTTTGTTTCATCGCTGTAAAACTTAATCTCCGTGAGACACTAGAAATTCCTGCTGAGTTATACAATGGTGAAGTTCACTGAAATCCTAGAACAAATGGTGAACTTTAGGTTCAGGAAATTATATTATTCTAATGTTGGTGTCATTTGGGAACAGATTACATCCTGTCCTAGAACTGGTTAGAGGTCTGGAAATATTTCTGTGGTTCTAAAGTAGGTTTTTCTTTTTCTTTTTTCCTTTTTTTAATTGTTCAAATACATTTGTCTCCATTTTCCCACCGCCACTTTCCCCTGCCCCCTCTACCCCCACCTCCCAACCTCAATCCTTCTCCACTTTGGCTTTGTTCATGGGTCCTTTTTATATGTTCCTTGATTTGACCCTTCCCCCTCTTTTCCCCATTACCCACCTCTCTCCTCCCCTCTTGTTACTATCAGTTTGTTTTTCCTTTCAATGTTGTTGGTTATATTTTTCTTGCTTGTTTTGTTGTTGTTGTTATTGATTAGTTTCTACTTATTGGTGGTTATGTGCTTGCTTGCATGTGTGTATAGTGGTAGCAATGAGGGTTCTTAGAAGTACAATGATGAGTTATCAAATAACAATTTATGGCCCATGTATAATACTACACATTTCAATATGTAACTGAAAACACTGTTGTATTTTAAAATTCATGGAAAGAGTAGGAAAATTCTGGGGATGGAACTGAGGTGAAGAATAGGGGTTGACCTTTCAGATGCTAGACAAGCAATCATATAAATATGGAATTATCCTTTGGTCATATATGAACAAATTAACTCTAAACATGCCATTTGGAGAATATGTTTGGCATAAAAATACTGTTTTTCCTTCCTCCTTTCAATACTTCTATTCATAATATCAAAAAAAAGAAGCATATTTTGCTTCCTTCCCAAAGAGATTCTGTTTTCTCCTGTAATATAGTTTCAGTGAAAATAAGACTCTGGGATGTGGAAATGTGTACATACTCCAGACCTCAGTCAGGTTGAACCCAGTCTAAAAAGCGTATAAGGTCAGTATAGCAAAATGGTTAAGAGCACAGGCTTTGTGTTTGTTCTGTGGATATTGTAGCAAATTACCAGAAACTTGGTGACCTCAAGTCTCCAGTTTAACTATAGGATCTATTACAATTACAGTTTTCTGTTGTGGCTCAGGCATTCATTTTCAAACTCAGAAAAAAAATGCTTTATCAGTGTTGATTTAAAATACTTTAAAAATATGGACCAATATGAAAAATTATTTTTCACATGACTTATATTTGGATATATGTATCCCAGAACAATTAATTTATACAGTTTAAAAACAAGCCCTGAGCCCTGACTGGTGTGGCTCCGTGGATTGCGCGCTGGCGTGTGAACCAAAGGGTCACACATTCGATTCCCAGTCAGGGCACATGCCTGGGTTGCAGGCAGGGCCCCCAATGTGTAAGAGGCAATCACACATTGATGTTTCTCTCCCTCTCTTTCTCCCTCCCTTCCCCACTCTAAAAATAAATAAATAAAATCTTTAGAAAAAAACAAGTGCTGCACTAATAAAATACATGCATTATATATTGAACAATAAGTTATCATATTATGTTTTCCTCTATTGCTAAAAACTATGATATATACTATAATGAAAATTAAATTTTGGATAAGACTCCAAGAAGATAAAAGTGAATTCAATCTTCGAAAGAGTATCTGCTTTGCTCTTTTAGAGAAAACAGTAGCAATTATACCTGGCAAGAACAGCTAATTTAAATTCCCTGATCACTTAGAATAAATTCCCCTCCTGTTGATATCTTCTTTTACTTTGTACTATAGTATCCTACTTTATTTTCTTTTTAACATTTATTATTATCTTGTTCATTTATCTATTTATTTATCTGCTTCCTACTATTTGGGTATAAACTAAATATGAACCTTGGTCCTATTTACTACAGCATTCCTATCACCTAGAACAGCGCCGGGTCTAGAGAAGGTATTCAATGAATATTTATTGACTGGACAAAGAAATAAATCAAATAATTAATTTAAAAAATAAAGTATAAATTTTACAAAAATTTTGGGAAAAAATAGTGAAAAAATACAGATTAGTAATTATTTTTACATATATGTCTATGTTTATTTAATCACTATATGTTTTGATTTCATAGACAATTTCAGTAATTATTTAGATATAAATAAGTAACTCAAAAGGACATTTTTTTCTTTGTCATTATTTAACTACTACATTAGCTCACTAAAAAGACTATAGGGCCTACTATATTTAGAAGGTTTTCAATAAATCTTTGAAACAAAAAAAAAATCAAAAATTGAATGTAGATCAGTCTTTCATTGAAATGCTATTTTAATTACTTTCCTTTAGAGAAAATACCTGAGGTCATACATTTGTCCAAAATATTTGTTTTATTTACAAACAAAATTTTTATAGGCTGTACTTCAAACTATACAAAGTTATCTAAGACTAAGAATTTCTGCCAAACTTAAAGAATCATTTGTCAAACCAAGCACTTCCTCTTGGTCTTCAGGTTTGATTGTGGACGCTCTAGTTAAATGAGTAAATACATAGTGAAATTGATTTTTCTGGTTACAGGAATCACAAATTGTCATATGCCAAAAGTAAGTTGTGTTTTGAAATGTTAATCTTGTATCATAATGTTTATTGTTATTCTCTTTACTGGGAAGAAAAAAGATAAACTAATAAAATACATTAATATTCTTATATAGGAATATCAAAATGTTAGTATATTTCAGTTGTGAAAATCTACAAAATGTTCTTATAACCTTCATACTGCCAAGGCAAAACTATACAAGTGTACTTGGAAGTCAAGCATGTGTTGGAGTTGATTGCTGTTGCTCTGGTATAATGCAAAAGACCACCAACGTCACTAATATATCATTGTCAAAGTTAAGACTGTTGGCCAGATCATTCAGATACAATGCTGGAACTGACAGTTTTGAAAAAGAAACCAAGAATCATCTATATTATATTTCAGTCCGTCTTAAAAATGTCTAGGTCAAAATTAGAGTAATCCATATATATATACTACTTAGAAAGAATGTGCAAGTTCGTTGTCCTAAAATTGTCAAGTCCCTATCAACTGATATCACATCACAGAGAAAAGTAGGCAGACAGTCTCTGCCACATCCAATTTAAAGGAAAGATCTTAACTCTAATTAGGCAAAAAAAAAGACAAAAAGAGGCATATTTTTCACTTTAGCACTTCATTTGTCACTCTTGGAAATTGTACTTTTTATCATTAAAGGTTTGATTTAAAGTGAACTTGAGGTGAATGAAAAATCTTTTATGCTGACCTGTTTCCTTTAAGAGATAACAGGCCATCATTTATTTATCCATCATGCTGTAAATGATGTTAGTCTTCCTCTCTACTTTTATTTACTCTCCTTCATTCTGATTTATTCTGCACTCCACTACAAGATTGATTCTGCTAAAATATCATTTAATTCACATTATTCTTTGTCTTAAAATTGTTTCCTGTCTCTTACCCCTTCAGAATTTGTATCCCAGGCCCTTCATTTAACATTTATTTTATTTTGCCACCTTTTGTATCTACTCTGTTGCTATTAACTGTAAACAAATCTCCTGTAGTAATCCACTTAATGTTCCCCTCATCCTTTTTCTGGAGAATGTGCTTTTGTTTGGTTCTGTTTTCATGGAATATCTTCCCCCCTTACTTGTTAGGTAACGTCCCATCTGGTTTCAGGAATTGTAGCTCCACTGACAGGCAAGGGGGCCCCAAGGCTGGAGCTGAGCAAGGAGGCCTTGGGAAAACAGGCCACTGAGGAGATAAAACATGTCCCCCTGGCAAGGGCGCTCCCCCTGCTTCCCCCATATCACCCTGCTTGTCCCTGGAGGATGGTTAGTTAGTCAATGACAGATAAGATCCCTCGATGGAAGGGGCAACCTGAGACAGGCACAACCACAGTGAGCATCAAGGAAGAACTTGGGGGACATGGAGAAAGGGCAAAAAGACCCTCAACCCTTGGTTTTGATATGGCCAGAGTCCTCATTATATCTGGAAGAAGTCTCCTTATCTCTTGGTGGCTCTGCTCTCCTAGCTCAGGTTTGAAACAATACTGGAGACAGCCCTACACTGATAGGGCAGTTCACAGGGGAAATCAGGTCTAGAAGTAAATTCTTTGAAGCATGCTTTGTTTTTCCCTCAAAAGCTATGATAACCAGCTCATGCTGAGAAGGAAATTTTCATATTCACAGACCCTGACCCTAAACTCTTTGGCTCTCTCTTTTTTACTATGCTCTCATGTTTATTTGTCTCTTTCGTTTACTAGCCTCTTCTCGGACCCATGTAAATTGGTGTGTTCTTGCCATTTGTTTTTTTTTTCAAAACATCATCTATTCTCTGTAAACATTAACATACTGATGTAATGAGATCACCTGTACATTCCTACTACCTAGCCCCATTGATAACCCTTTCAATTAAAGACTTTGGACATGGGGGCTTAGGGCTTTCTCCACAAGAGGGAAGTGCGACCTCTTTCCCTGGCAGACAGAGAAGTGTCTGGGACAACTTATTTCCCCCATCATGACAACCCTGGGTTGGGCTCTGCAGGGTCAGAGTCCATGCTCCCATCTCAGCTGGTGCCCAAACAGGGACCTGAAGAGCCCTGCATTGCCTCACTTACTTAATATTCTTTCTTTAATATCTATTCAAAATAACACCTCCTCCACAAAAATTTCACTGAGAATATTCTCATAAAGATATCTCTTCCTTCCTGCGGGTTCTCCTTACATGGATTTTTTTTTTAAAAAAAATTTATTATATTTTATTTTTAATGTAATGTATTTGGGTGACATTTGTTAATAAAATTATATAGGTTTCAGGTATACAATTCTACAATACATAATCTGTTTACTGTATTGTGTGTTTATCAACCCAAGTCGTCTCTTTCCATCACCATTTACCCCCTCTTTACCTTCTTCTACCACTCCACATGGATATTCTTGATTAGTCACATCTTATCTTGGGCCATCTTTGAATTTACTAAGTTAAATACTTCAAATCCTTTACATTTTCGTGTGCCTGTATTATCTCCAAAAGTAGATTATTGATTTCTTGAAGGCAGTAGTAATTTCCTAAAATCTATTCAATCTATTATGATAGCTAACACAGTGTCCTTCAAAAAATAAGGTTACAATTAATATTCACTAATCAAGAATTCCTAAAATATTTGTGAAATAAGGTGATTGTATGTATGAGGAAACTGAGGTCCAGAAACATTAACATGCTAATGTGACTAGCAGCCATTCAAAGATTTGGTTTGCTTGATTATTAGATATCTTTTCTACTTAAACCAAAGTTATATTATTTTGTTACCTGTTGGTTGTTCCTAAACCAGTTAATTCATGAAATCCACTGACTTTAATGAAGTATATGCATATGTTTGTGCATACGTGTGTGTGTGTGTATGTGTGTGTGTGTGTGTGTGTATGTATAAATAGACATAAAAACTAAGTTTCTCTACAGATACTGATATTTCAAAGGCAACTTTAGAAAACTGAATTTTAATGATTTATAAAGTAAGAAACAATATGCAAGATCTGTGATCACAATGAGGACATTAATGTTCTTCATGGACTTTGAGTGATGTAACCAATATTCTAGTAAGAATGAAATGCTGCCAATCTCTGATATCCTGCTACAATCTTCTGTTCTGCCATATAGAACTGTAAACATAGAATTTTAAATCTATATTTTTCCACAAAAGTGAATAAATAGCTCAATTTAATTCGTGTAATATTTAAAATGTAGTGGGCAATTGCAAGTCCAATTGTATAATGAAGATTTTAATATGCTGGAATGTGAAAAATATATAAAAATAATATTACTAAAGAAAATTAAATTAATCAATATTTTAAAACCAATAGTAAGTTGGGTTCTGGTTAAAAAGTCAGTTTGACATACATTGGATTTATCCCTTTAAAGAGCTTTATCTCTGGGCAGTCTAACATTAATGTTACACGTTGTCACTTACCATCTTTCAGGATAGTTTCCCGCTCTGTGCCATCTATCTTCTGTCGACCAATTAGGAAACTGGTGGTGTCAGCAAAGTAGATATAATTGGTTTCTGCGTGAAAATCTAAAGCACGCGGGTTTACCAGATTTTCTATGGGGATCATGTATTCATCAGCTATCTTGGTATTCAAGTCCATTCCTCTAACAATTCCTGGGCGTCCTTTCCCATAAAAAAGAAACAACTCATTCTTGGGTCCTGCAGAATGAAGATTATAAACATAAGCAAGTGATGCTGTCTAATCTTCTTTACACTGCATAATGCCATGGTTTAATTAACTGGCACAATTAACGCTTTTAAAATTCAATATCAAAAATTAAACTCTAAAATATGCCAAATGTATCTTGATGCGAGAAGGCCAGTTAATTGCATTATTTTAATTAAAACAGAAATTACCTCCATGAATGAGTTATATTTAGTTAATTATTCTTTTGTCTGTAGTCAGTATAGGAAAAAACATGAAAAGTCATTGGGAAAATTGTAACTGTAAAATGGACATTTATCATAACATCTGGCACATTTAATTTTACAATTCATTACAAACTATCCAACACATTTTGTAGATACTAACTGTAGAGTTCATTATGCTTGACAATACTAAAACTTCAGAATATATAAAACACTGCCCTCCTCAGAGTTTGCATTTACAGACTGTCAGAAGCAAACAAAAGAATCACACAATATCACATATTTGCATGTGAATATATTAGTTACCTAATTATGTGATTTATATTTTTAAGAAATGAAATCAAATGCCAGACACAGCATCACTTTTTTCTTCACATCTTAATTAGAATGTGAGAGGTTGATGTCAATAACTCTGATGTACAACAGAGTCCTCATCGAAAAAAAACAAGAAAAACAAAAGCCAAAGAAAAAAACTGTCTCCTGAGTTAGAGTGCCAAAATCAAGTTAGCTTTTTTACAGAGTAAACTGATTCCTTCACCATTTTATATAAAAATATATGCAAGATTCACTAATTGCTAATTTATTCAATATAATTTTGAAATAATTACTTTATATGCAAGGAAAAGCATACAGTTTTCTTTTTAAAAACTGAGTCAATTATATATGAGTAACCATATCACGAGATTTTTAGTAAAATATCTACATTACAGAAAATTTGAAAAAAAAAAACCTAACAACCCATAAACATAACACCCTCAATATAAGCTGTATTATTATCCATATTTTTATATTATTTTTAATTAGAGTTACTGAATATTCAATGTGTGTTAACAAATTTTATAACATTTATATATGGAGAATATATATAGAAAAAACAAAGAGCGAGAATAAAAATAGAATGGATTTCATGTATCTAGCATGGATCTTAAGAATATTTCAAGATCATGGGAAGACATGCAGATACCTCAATTCCATCTTAGAGACATTGATATTCTGATTATTGATTTTATCATGTATTTTTTAAAAGTTTTAGATATATGTTCTATGTATTTCCCAAGAGTAGATTGTTTAACTTTATATACATGAATTATATGTGTGAATTATCCTGTGAAATAATTTTATTCTTACTGCATTCCTGATCATAAGCCATGGCTGTTGTAGTCATTGTTCATTTGTTTTCACCACTGTATATTATTCCTTTGTGTGCCTATTTCAGATTTCATTTATCTAGCTAATTTTATAATGCCCAGTTACTTATATTGAAGAGGACACCCCATTTTTATATTTTACTTTCATTATTGTATCTTAGTATCAAATTATGATCTATGTTGACTATTTTAAGCCTTAGGTTCTTTCAGTATGATAGATAAGTATGCTACATGATAATTTGCCAAAACATTCCTCAGTTGGTTTTATCGTTTTGTTACCATAATAGCACTGAGATAAGTATTTTTTCAACACACCATTTTATATATTTTCTTAGCTGATTTTTTAGTATACATTTGCAGAAATAAACTTATTGGGTAAAGAATATCTATATTTCTTTTCATCATTGTTCTCATAGCCTCTCAGTGTCTATTTTTTTAAATAATGCATATTATTTAAAATTAGTGCATATTAATTTAAAAATTAATATTCTTAAGTATTCCCTACCAAATTTATATGCATAGATTCCCTTCTTGTATAAAAATAGAGCTATATTACATGCATATTGCAGTACCTAATTCTTTAAAAGGTAATGATATTTTGTTGTATCATTAAAAAGTCTTCAGTACATTCTTTCAATGGCAGCATCATGTTTCCTACTAGAAAGACAATATAATATAGTCAGCTACTTACTTATTGTTAGATTGTTTCTGGGTTTTTATTTTTATTGTAAGTACACTTACAATGAATTTCTGTAGTCAAAAGTGAGATAACTTGTTAAAGGAGAGTATCAGTTTTATGTCTTTTGTATATATTTATGTCTTTACAATAGTTATAACAATTTACATTTTATTATCAATGCATAAGAATGCTGGTTTTACCATATTCATTTTTGCTAACAATTATTTGTGCTTTTATTTTTAATATATGTTTTAATTGAAAATTGACCCTGGCTGGTGTGGCTCAGTGCACTGAGCACCAGCCTGCGAACCAAAGGGTCGCCAGTTCTATTCCCTGTGCAGGGCACATGCCTGGGTTGCAGGCCTGGTGCCTGGTAGGAGGTGAGCGAAATGCAACCACACATTGATGTTTCTCTCCCTCTCTTTCTCCCTCCCTTCTCCTCTCTAAAAATAAATAAATATAATCTTTAAAAAAAAAGAAAAATTAGTAAACCTTGTATTTCATTGGTTTAATGTATATGTGTGTATGTACCTGTGTGCATGTATACTTTTAAATAAGAATGGTGACCATTTCCTTATTGTTTTTAAATAATTTTTAAGTCATTCAATACTACTGTAGAGATTTTTTAGTGTGTTTGCCCATATTATACACAACATAAAACTAAAAAGTACATTTCACAGCAACTCTCACATAGCCATGCTTCTGGTCTTGATTTAAGTACCTAAAATCTAATGTATTTGCTCAAGTTTGAAATATGGAAATGAGAACACTTCTTGAGGCTTTTGTTGGTGTTCATCTAATGGGCAAATTGAGTGTTTCCACATTGATCTTCTTCCTTTGTGTATATCAAGAGGCAAGAAAGAGTGGGGTCTTTTTGTCTTATTTACCAATAGGGTACTATCAGTTGTGACATATTTCTGGAGTTAATAGTTGTGGTGCAAGCTTCCTAATTCCTGGATCCCAAGTAAAAGAGTATGTTTTTGAAGTTACCGTTGCCATTGGTGGCTTCCTGATGCCACGGTTTCTGATTTTGGCAGATGTTCCAGCTTTAAGCCAGGTTAGTTTGATGGTAGTTTTGAGGAATGTTCTGAAGACCCATTCTTGAAGCTGCTGCTTCGGGCTTTTTGATAATTTTGCAAATACCTTTTTGCATTTGACCCTTTCTGTTTGAAATACCTAGAATTCTTTCTGTTAATATAAAGGTACCCTGACTGACACTAAATTGAAGAGATTGACATTTATGCAACTCTGATTTTATGTTTTTCCCCAAATGTGTGCATATATGCATGCATGTACATGTATAAGGGTGCATGGTGATATTTTTACATGACATCCATCATTGGTCAAGTGGTAACTAGGACAGTTTGATGGCTGATTATATGTAAACACACACACACACACACACACACACACAACTTTTATCTTGAGACCTTTGACACACTATCCTCAATTATCCAGAGAATCTCTTGAACATGAGATTTGCTATTTTCATTCCCAGCCTTGAATATAACATTAAAAATAAAAGCAAAATACTAAAATGCATATAACATTTTATAGCAGTTGAGCCTATTTGTTCTTGATGTGAAAGTATTTATACTACTAATTAATGTTTAAATTTGAAATTATAACAAATTTAGTGGTTTTTCTTCATAGTTCCCAGCAAGCACATGACAAGAACAAAGAAGAGATGACCAAAGAGAGAGAATTGACAGAAATAAAAAGCTATTTCTATGAAAAAATGAAAACAAATTTGACATTGTAAAAGGCAGCCATAACTTTAAAAATTATTGTATATGAGTATATTTAAAGACAAATAATAGTCTCCACATGGACACTCTATTCTAAAAGGGCCATTCTACTATATGTGAGTTTAAAGACTCTGAAGTAAAGTCCTTAACTAACTTCTGTGCAAAATGTCAAACTTATGAAATTCATTTATATAAAAATATATTTGCTTATTTAAATATATAATAATTAATATAGCATATTTCAAGAATAAAATAAAGATATATCTATTAAAAGTCTTTAAATAAAATTGTTTAAAATACTAATTAGCAAACCTCCAATTATTTACCCAAACATTAAATAATAAAATGAATATCACTCCCCAATGATACTGGATAAAATGAAGATTACTCTATCTAAACTTCTGTTGGACTAAATAATCCATCTAATAATATAAGCATCTTGGTTCAGATAAGGGAAAATCTGATCAACCAATGATTTAAGCTCATTAGAGCAAAAAGTTTCTTTAAGGGATAAATGAAAGGGTCTTTCTAAAAATCTTTCCTAAATTATGTTTCCTGAAGACCCATAAATTTAGTCATTCTACAGCCCAATTAGTTTTCTATTACATATTGTCACACACACATGCACACACACAAGCACTAAATACTAATTTTGAGAAAAGAGACTGCCACATATTTTCAGGCATATTTCACTTGATGAAGTCTCATTTTATTACTGATGTTGATGCTACTAATTAATACTAAAAACCCTATTCTGAGGCAGTAGCTGCTGGAAAATATTTGATTTTGACAACATACTTTTGCATGACCTGCCATCACTTCCCAAGTTGAAGCCAGTCCTGCAGCGACAGGTCCGTGTTTTGTAACTGCTGCTGAGCAGACAGATGTGTGAACATCCCCCGGGCATTCCATATGGATCCACTTCACATGCATGGCTTCTGACTACAACAAATAAAAAACAGCAAGCTTGAAATTCTCCAAAGACAAGATAATTATGTGCATCAGTATGTAGAATGTTTTTACACTACTGGAAGAAGAATTCCAGGGGGAAAAAATCTAAATACCAAACTATTTAGTGCCAGAATCAATTAGAAAGAGTTAAACCCCATAAAAGAGAGGTAAGGATTTGCAAAAATCCTCCTACAACTACATTTAAAAAGCAATTCTGAAAGATAATATGCTTTTATATTAATTTAAAACATTTAAATGTAAGCCAAATAAAAGTAATATTTTTCAGTGCATGCTTGTTATACTTTTTAAAAATATACATTTATTTCAAATATAAAAGTAGTATAAAATACCCCAGTTAATGTAGTTAAGCAGAGAGAGGATTTCCTTATAACAATCCATTATATGGTTATCTAACCTAGAAAAAAATAAAACTCAGTGATTATCTTTACTGAGAAGTGTTAAGACATATTTATCCATTTTGAATCCATTGCCATTTTGAGAACTATATTACACAATAAATTGTGTGTGTGTGCCTATAACTATCAAAAGGAAGAGTCTGAGTCTCCATGCAAAGATTGAGGAGTAGAAGGCCATCTTATGAGTGTAGAAGTTAGAGAAGGAAAATAAAAGGAAAAGTACCAACATTTTGAAAAGGGGAGGCTAAGAAACAGACGATGAGTCATAAAGAAAAGGTTGGATTAGGAATAATGTCAGTAAGATTTTATGTCTCATTGTAATTATACTGATTTTTTAATCACTGATTACTTGAAATTGCAATAAATAGCATAGGAAATTTCTTTTAATAATAATACTGCTACACTTTTAAAAACGGTGCCACATTCTTTTTTGTTTTCATCATTCTCTAAATGAAAAGATGAGTGAAATGCAATTTTGTTTTTTCCCACTAGGAGTGTTGCTTTTATTTTCCAATCTCATGTCATTTCTATCCTGGCTGGTATCTTCTGTCACCTACTTTGCAATTCTCTGCTTCTCACCATCATAGCTATTGCTCTCTCCATTGGATCATGCCCAGGACCATACAAATAATCCATTATTTTTGCATGTTGGGGGGAAAAAGTCTTCTTTTAATCATAATTCCAATAGCAACCTTTCCATTAGCTCCTTATTTCTCTGCTTCCCTGTACATCAACACTCCTCAAAGTTATCTATGCTCATTTTCTACAATTCCTTTCTATCTCTCTCAAATCCATTCATATCCAGACATTCACTTTACCACAAAATTGTTCTTTCCAAATCCACATGAGCTGAATTTATGCTGCTAAATCTAATGACCAATTGGATTTATCAACCTCCTTCTGTCTCCTGTTTGGTCTGTCCTATTCTCTTTGACTTATTATTATTGGAATGTCCCAGTATCCATTATTTTAGTCTCTGCTCTTCTCCATCTATAGTTACTTCTTTGGTGGTCACATCTATATCCATGGTTTTAAATGCCATTTATATGCCAATGACTCCCAAATTGACATCTCCAGCTTGGACTTCCCCTGAAATTCAGACTTACTTCCTTGATGTCTCCACTTGAATTTATAATAGACATTTGAAGTAACATGAAAAGTATATATGTTTCTCTGTTCCAAAATCTTTTCCATACTTGGTTAAATAATTTAATTATGCCAATTGCTCAGCACAAAATATTGTCATCACCTCTGACTCTTATTATTTATTTATTCATTCATTTTTATTTATCCTTATCTGAGGACATTTTTTTTCATTCCTTTTAGAGAGAGAGAAACATCTATATGATAGAGAAATATTAGTCGGTTGCCTCTCACTTGTCCAGACCCAGGAACCTATGTGCCCTGACTATGGATCAAACCTGCAATTTAAGTTTGAGCCCTGACTGGGATTGAACCTACAAGTCTTCCATTATGGGATGATGCTCCAGCCAGCTGAGCTACATCAGCTTTGATGCTCTTGACTCTTTTTAAATCTATACCCCACACCAAATTCTTAAGAAAGTAGAGAGTTTTCTCTACTTTCAAAGGTATCCTAAATCTAATTTACTTTTCATCGTTTACTATTACAATCTTGGTCCAATCCACCATCTCCTCAATTTTCCACCTCTGCCACTCCCCCCAGTGTGTTGTCAACAGAGTAACCATACTGATTCCTTTAAAAAGTCAGTCAGATCACGAGAATCCTCTGATTAATTCTTCCTAAGGTCTCCCCACCTCACTAAAAGCATAAGCAAAAGTTTTTTACAATTCTCTTCAGGACCCTGCTTGTTATCTTTTTATGGTCCTTCTTCATTTCTCCAACTTCATATCCTACTTCTCTTCCTTTGGTTTATGCCGCTCCAGACACATGGGTCTCCTTACTGCTCTTGTAACAATGTATGTACTTCCTCATGGTCTTTGTGCCTGCTCATATCTACCTGCCTTTGTCTTTCTATTATTTCAGGTCTTCATTCAATTTTATCTTTTCAATGAGACTTCTTCTGACCATTCAATATCAAATTGTAAAATGCCCCCCATGCTTGACATTCCTTATCCTCTTTATTTGTTTTAGTTTTCTCATATGTTAATGTTTAGATAATTCCAAATTAGTAATAATTTGAAACACAACAAGATGATGGAAATTTTGGGTTGTGGTTTTAGCATTTTACATTATTTGGTATATGATTGAGCCTAAATTATTTTCATTAATGAGCATCAGTAATCTACTATGCAAAATAACTAGTCTGGTATTGAGAAATACTTAGAGACATTGCAATCTTGTCATTAAAAATTATTTTTTAATAAGCATGCATCAAAAAGAGTTAGGCTGTTAAGTCAAAAGACCCCAATGATTGTAATAAAACTGAACTGATACTGTAAGAAAGTCACCTAGTTTAAAAATTTATCTCCAAAAAAACACCCCCCCCCAAAAAAAAATTCTTAGCATCATAGCATCTGGGTTTCCTGTCTACATGCATGATGATTGAAAGCTCCTTCCTGAATCTAAATCTAACTATCATTTCAATTCTATGGTTGTGGAATCCACTCAGAAGCAACTGAACAATTTGTCATTTAGACTTGTGAAGGGAGCACTATTCTATTTTTGTCAAGCAGACATGAACACTTTTGTTAATCAAAACAAAGAATTTATGATTCACCCACTTTAATGTCATACAAAGACACAAGGACCATATCCCCATTCTGTTCACCATTATGAAGGCTATGAATAAGTTTGGCCTCTTACCTGTTGGTTGAGTTCTTTTTTGATAGATTCGAATTCCTCGAGCATTTTCCATTTTAATTAATGAATGAATATCAGTGGCATTAAATCGATTTATCCTTATGATACTGAAGTTATCAGGAATGGTTGCATATAAATAGTCCTCAAACACAGTTATACCATAAAGTTGTCTGACCTATAAAGAATGCCAAACATAACTATGATTTTTAATTATGCTGCTTTCAACTTGAAAGAATAACTGATTGCTCTTTACGACTGTGGGCAATTCCCATAGTTAGAAAGTCACAGCATATTATTGCTTATTTTCTCTCAATGAATTCAACATTTCACTAATTTAAAAAATTCACTCTGAGAATAAAACATGCAGTAGTGGATAAAGCAGTTACAAATCCATGGGAGAAAATTTTATTCATATTTCATTAAGGAAACATATTCAGTAGCCACTTTTCAAAAGCTAGCAAGAACAAAACTTTTAAGTGTATTCATTAATATGTTAATAGCATTGCTATATAAAATTTGAGACTTTTTTATTGTCTGCTTATTCTTATAGTCATGTGTATGTAGAATCTGCAAAAGCCTGGCTCTGTCTGGGAAAGAACTGACAACTGAATACCTTTGAAAATTTGTTTTATAAGAAAAAATCCAATTTTTAAAAATATAAGTTACATTTAGACTAATACTTGGCCAGAATGGAAAATAATAAATAATGAAATCACACATTCAGAATAACTGTAAATAAAATGTCAGCATTTCACTCAGAAATTTCATTCTTTCTAAAGACTATTCATAACAAAAATGGAAGTGATTGCTTGAGAATAACAATATTGATTGCTATCTCTGGCCCTTCAGTAGTAAAAATCTCATTTTGGGGAGAGGTCTTGGTGATTGTGGTGAAGAATAGACATCTTGAAGTCATGAAAAGTGTCCAGCACAACAGAGATATAATAAGTATGTTGATTTTTTCATTAGAGGCACATCCTAGGCACATTACCTATGGGTAGTCCTTATTTTATACCTAATTTAAAATTGTTCTGGTCCCAGGTATAACATAGCTGTCAACTGATTTGCTGTAGAAATTTTGATTAAAAAAATTTGTCACTGTATTTTGGTATTATATTGTACTTTTAGAGCACTGTTAGTATAGATTTATAGTTAACATACTTTGAGAATGTATGCATGGTTTGACTGTAGAAATTTTTATAAAACAAAACTACAATTTTTTCCTATTTTAATCAAATACTCTTGTTAATCCTGTAACAAATCAAATGATTAAGCAGAATCATTTGATTTGTTATCCCTCAAGAATATAAGATTCATCAATACCATTTCGGATCATCTCTAAAATAAGACTGGTTTTTATATCATATCTCATTTCTTCATGTCTATGCTAAAAATGAAAGAGTGAAATTAATGGGGAGAATCATTTGATGTTAAAGCCCAAATAATCTTTTTTATGTCAGTGTTATTCCCTGATAATTTTATATTTGTGTGTGTGTGAGCACACATGCATTTACTAATATCATTTTCAACATAGCTGACATCATATTAACTAAATATACTTATGGCCCAATTTTCTTGGAAATTATTTTTTTTCTACAAAAATTACAAACAAGCTGGACTCTTCCATTACCATTAATATCATGGATGTTTTGCTCAAAGTTTGGCACCATTCATCTGAGAGTGCATGGTTGTGATATACCCACTTTAGACTCTACATTACTGACAATCCACATCCCAGGAGACAAAGCATGATTACAAAGGGGATAATTGGTTAGGGTAGAAAACATGTTCATACAGTAGAGATCAAATTTTACCTGCTGCCTCTCTGCTGCTCCCTCAGAAGGGTCTGTTCCCCTTAAAGGAAGTATATTGCTGACTGCTCTGTTAACTACCCACAGCAGAGGTGGGAAGAGCTTGAAGTGGTTAATAGACTGTTCTGCCTCCAGCCCAAATACTTCAAAAAATGTATCTGTTGGATTACTACTTAGCAGCTGACCAGCAAAACACAGGTGATACACAGGAAAAATAAGTGAATAATTAAAAATTTCAGATATTAAAAAACTGTTTAGTTGTGGGGAAAATCATTTGAATTCCTTATTCTTGCTTAGAATTTAATTACGTATAGATAAAAGAGAAGTCTCACTTCAGAGATTAGGTCCTGAGGCCACCAAAGAAATCAAGGATTTTAGGATAATTGAAAGTGAGAAATATCTGGCCTCACTTCTAATATTGCACACTTTATTTTTTTAACCACCCAGTTTAGTACATTTGCCTATTTTCTGAAGAAAGTGAAAGAATCTCATTGTCAACAGCTGATTAGGAAGGAAAAGTAACTTTAAGGGATAATTATAGACTATCATTATTTTGTATTGCAAAATAAAGCAGAGAGGTTTACATATTTCATTTTCATAGAATAAGAATCTCACATGAAATTAGTGCAATTATTGAGGTAAAATTGAATTTAAAAAGGAACACTAATGAATAGAGTTCATTTCCACTTAGAGATTTCCTTTCAGGTGTTTACTCAGTGTTACTTGAAAAAGAAAATCTTATAATTCAGCAAGAGAAAAACTATACAGATGGGAAAATTTTTTAATTCTGTGAAGAATTATTCATGGAATTTTTACATTAGGAAGTACTTGAATGTATCAGAAGACAAAATTTAATCCAATCTATTAAAATAATAAAGATGCTTTTGTAAACAGGCATTTGCTTTTGTTAGTAAAATATCGCCAGTGCCATATGGGACATGTCATAATTCAGTTCCTTATAAATATACTACTTAAATTAGTTTTTAGTAAGTAGGCCATAACATCTGTCTTATTCTAGTATTTTCCTTTCTTACCAATGGAGCATTTTTGTTTTTGTTTGTTTCGTATTTTTGTTTTTTGTTGGTTTTTGTTTTGTGTGCTTTGTTTTTAATAGGGGGAAGGAAGAAATGAGTCATCTTCGATATATAAAATGAACTGTAAAAAGAACATCTCTCATATAGGAAATACATTGTTGGGAACCATCCTGCCTGGTTTCAGGGACTATAGACTCGCCAACAGGCAAGAGGGCTCCAAGGCTGGAACAAATCAAGGAGGCCTTGGGAAAATAGGCCACTGTGGAGACAAAATCTGTCCCCCTGGGAGGGGTGCAGCCCCTGCCTCCCTCACATCACCCTGATTGGCCCTGGATAATGACTGGTTACTCAATCATGGGTAAGATCCCCAGGATGGCAGGGGCAACCTAAGACAGGCACAGTCACATAGGGGCCATCAGGGAAGGACTTGGGGAACACAGAGAAGGAGCAAAAGACCCTCACCCCTCGACTTTGTCATGGCCGGAGTCCTCATTCCATCTGAAAGACGTCTCCGTATCTCTGGGCTGCTCTGCCCGCCACATGACCGGGTCAGTGAAACGATACTAAAGGCAGGTACCGCCCTGAACTGGATCAGGAGGTTCCTGGGGACAATTGGGCCTGGAAAAAGAATGCATTGAATCCTCCAAAACTTACTTTGCTAAGAATGTCCTCGAGTTAATGAGTGCTGATGTTTGGGGATGAGCATAGAATGTGATCGGTTTCCCAGGTTTCAGGGCCCAATGGGAGCCACCCTACCAGACCCTGACCTGAGGCAAATCTCTGTGTTCCTTCATCATAGCCTTTTGACATTGATTGATGAGCTTTGTTGTATACCCCTGTGCATATCGTTCTCAATAAAAGCCACTTCAAGAGAAGGGCTCCGGGGATCTTCCACCAGAGGGAATCGTCACCCCCTTTCCCTGGCAGACCAAGAAGTGTCTGGAACGACTTTTATTTTCCTCCATCTGTGGAGGCCTGGGGGAACTCTGCACGGGATGCGGTAACCCCCATCATCTGGCACCTGAAGAGGGACCGAGGCCATGAGCCATTGTCACAGACCACACACCGACTGGACAGGAGTTTCCGCAGCCTTTCATCCCGGTAAGGGACCCAGAGGCACATTCGCTTGCTGGTTATGCCGCGGGTGTGCGGAGATAAATGGAAAGAGGGATTTCTTTTAGGGCCATCTCTTATGCCCATTCGATTTCTGCCCTGCTTTTTCTCTGCCTCAGGTAACATCTTACAATTCAAATTTAAATTCACTCTTCTCAGGATCTTGCTTTCTCTTCCTTGAGAAGTTACCGCGCTTTTGCGGGCAGGGGTCGAGCATTTAAAAGTCACAAGGGCACTCACTGCAATGAAGTCTCCTGTGAAAAGGTAAGCTGGACGTGGACTGGGCCAAAACACTAGGTTTCCCACCAGCTGCAAGCAAAAATCCACACAACCAGAGGCGCCCTGTAAAAGTATTCATGGTCCCATCCCTGCGGCACATTCGCTACCTAGGTTTAGGTCTCAAGACGAGAAAGCAAGAATCTAGCTTGGCAGAAAATGTTTACAAGATTAGTTAGGGCAGTGTGGAGATGAAAGAAGGTGAAAGAGAAAACGAAAAGTGTCTCAGCCGCAAAAATGGGCTCAAGACTTTCTAGGGAGCAGAAGATATACTCTCAACTGCTTCAGCAGCTTCTTACAGCTGCAGGATATCAGGTTAAAGAGAAAAATTTAATAAACTTGTTGCAGACAGTAAAGAGATACTGTCCATGGTTTACAGGTTAAGGTTATCTAGCTCTAGAAGTATGGGGAAAAGTTGGGTAGAAATCGAATGGGCATAAGAGATGGCCCTAAAAGAAATCCCTCTTTCCATTTATCTCCGCACACCCGCGGCATAACCAGCAAGCGAATGTGCCTCTGGGTCCCTTACCGGGATGAAAGGCGTGCGGAAACTCCTGTCCAGTCGGTGTGTGGTCTGTGACAATGGCTCATGGCCTCGGTCCCTCTTCAGGTGCCAGATGATGGGGGTTACCGCATCCCGTGCAGAGTTCCCCCAGGCCTCCACAGATGGAGGAAAATAAAAGTCGTTCCAGACACTTCTTGGTCTGCCAGGGAAAGGGGGTGACGATTCCCTCTGGTGGAAGATCCCCGGAGCCCTTCTCTTGAAGTGGCTTTTATTGAGAACGATATGCACAGGGGTATACAACAAAGCTCATCAATCAATGTCAAAAGGCTATGATGAAGGAACACAGAGATTTGCCTCAGGTCAGGGTCTGGTAGGGTGGCTCCCATTGGGCCCTGAAACCTGGGAAACCGATCACATTCTATGCTCATCCCCAAACATCAGCACTCATTAACTCGAGGACATTCTTAGCAAAGTAAGTTTTGGAGGATTCAATGCATTCTTTTTCCAGGCCCAATTGTCCCCAGGAACCTCCTGATCCAGTTCAGGGCGGTACCTGCCTTTAGTATCGTTTCACTGACCCGGTCATGTGGCGGGCAGAGCAGCCCAGAGATACGGAGACGTCTTTCAGATGGAATGAGGACTCCGGCCATGACAAAGTCGAGGGGTGAGGGTCTTTTGCTCCTTCTCTGTGTTCCTCAAGTCCTTTCCTGATGGCCCCTATGTGACTGTGCCTGTCTTAATATGTCACAATTTTTATGATCCATTACTGTTGACTTCATAAGAAATTGTCAATATTGAGATTTTGGGACTTCTTTTTAGTGTGATACCATACATTTTATTACCTTAGCTGCATTTTCTTACAAAACTATACTTACGTGTCTGCCTTGAATAATAGTATGTCTGTTTTTTCCTTGATAGTCCACGACTTCCACATACTCCAAGTAAAGATCTACCCAGTAAACCAATTTGTTGATTAGATCCAGTGCCAGTGCAGCTGGCTGTTCTGTATTTGAATCAATTATCCTTGTTCTATTGATCCCATCCATGTCACATCGTTCCACTTTGGCTACATGCCCATAGTCAGTAAAGAAAAGTTTTCTGTTGAAAGAAAAGTAAATGTTAAAGTCAAGAAGGGATAAAAGCATATTCGGTAGAACCATCTGTAAAAAACAGAACTTTTTCTTCTAATTTATTTCAGTGGTTACATCTGTTAGCTTCCCAAAACCATTTTCATGTAATATTACTCATAAACAGAGAAATCTGTTAATGGATATTGCAGGGCATAAGGGAGCAGGTTAACCAATAACTGCAAAATTTCCCCAAAATGAATGATTATTGTGGGTTTATTTTCACATTAGGAGAAATGTTTCTTTAAGCTTCATAGAGCCCATACACATACGGCATAGAAAATGCATGCAGCTTTTTTTGTTGCAAACTTCAGAAGAGAGCCAAGTCACCAGGCCAGGGCATGTGAGCTATCAGGCTTTATCTTCACTCTGTTTTTCAAATTGCCTAGTGATATCTGTTTCCTATAAAAGCTATAATGTAAACTCAATGATACTATGATTGGTAGTAAATTGCAAACCTGTAATGGAAATAAGCAGATGGAAAAACAAATGTGTTGTTTGTAGCAATGGAAATAAAATATAAGTAACCCTCCAAAACCAATCCCAAATTCTTTCAAATATTCCCCAAACACACAATTTTATGAAGGAAATGTGGGCCATTTCTTCTCATTTTCTTCTTATATATCTAGAAGAAGAGGCTGAAAAGCATGTTGACTTCTAAGACAAAAAATAAATCCTTTCATGAAACACTAACAGTGTCTGTCAACAAAGGTTTAAATACCTCCAACACTTCAGTGTCTAATATTTGATTAGTATTCACTATGTTTAGTAAACACAAATCAATTTCAATTAACCTGACAATATTTTAACAAGATTACCTACTCATGAGACAAAATTACATCTGTAAATAGAAGACTATTTACCTTGATTTAAATACAATCTCAAGAATAATCTGATTGAAAGTGACTGAGCAGTATTACGATTACCTAGAGTATAGAATATTTGATTTTATAAACTTGGTGAATTAGTTTTTGGTTACTTTTCTCAACATCTTTGCATTATCTAACAGTATGGGGTATCTTTCAAGCTAAAAAGTATTTTTTCCTCCCCCCCCCCCCCCCCCCTCTCCTTTTTCTTTCCTTCCTTTTTCCCCCCCCCCCCCCCCCCCCCCCCCCCTCCCCTTCCTTTTTCCTTTTTTTTTTTTTTTTTTTTTCCTTTTTTTTTTTTTTTTTTTTTTTTTTTTTTTTGTTTTGTATTTAATTTTAATTTAGCTCTTTCTGCTGAGGGAGGCTTTGACTAATTTTTAAACATCAGGGCATATTTTTCATGATAGTGAGAGCCAGATTTTATTATGAGTACATATTTCATCTAATATCCTTGAGAGATCAATTTATCACGATAAGTTAAAAATTATTTTTCAAGTGGCATTCCATTCCAGTGAAGAACTTTTTATTCTAGTGAGGAATAAATAAAAGAACATGCAGTAGTGCTAGGTTTTATTTTCATGTGAAATGCTCAAAACTCTGGTCCTGAGCTGGTCTCTCTGGTGTCTCTCTGTTTCTGTCTCTGTCTCTCAACTTCTCTTCCTGTTTCCATTTTGCATTTCCACTTTCTTCACTTGTGAATTAATTTGCTCATAACTATCTCAAGCCAAGTTGCTATAAAGGTTACCAGTTTCTCTCTTCCTTTCTGTAGAGCACTGCCCACTATCCGTGTTATAAGAAACCAACAGAGACAAGAGGGAAGGAGGGAGGGGGGGCAGGGGAAAAGGAAGGGAAGGGGAAAGCCAAGGAACATATAGCAAGGACTCATGGACAAAACCAAAGGGGAAGAGCTGAGGGAGGGAGGGAGGGAGGGAAGGGGCAAGGGAAAGTGGTGGGGGGAAGACAGAGACAAATGTATTTTAAATAATTAATTAATTAATTAATTAAAAAAAAAAAGAAACTCTCTTTCTTACCCCATACCAAAATGCCTATCCTTTTGCAGTTTCTTCTTTTGATTGCCCATTTTAAAGAACTGAAAAATTGGTGGTATGCAGTAGTCTGGGTTGGACATACAGAGTTGGAGGTTCTGGTACACAATGTATAGACTATACATAGATAGTAATATGAAGCAGGTGATTGTAAACATCTACATGGTATTGAAGAGAAAAGATGGATCAGAAGAGATAGAGATTTCTCTGAAGTCATCAGGATGACTTAATTATATGTGACCTCAAAGGGAAAAAAAGAGAAGAATGCTAAGACAAGAACCCTGGAGGAATATTATTGGAGAAAAAAAGAACAAATAAGATCAGAGGTTATGGTCAAAACAGTAACACAGAATCTCATAGAAGTCTAAGAGAAAAAAGTTCCAGGATAAAGAATTGAGGGGGGTGGCTGGCTGGATCAATCAATTCAAAAAATAAAGAAGGAAAGAAAGAATAGTGATCAAGAAGATGACATTGAATTTGATGTTTGTTAAAAAACAAAATATTATGTTACTTCTGTTTGAGAATTTTAATTACAGAAGAAGAGTGGGCCAGTTGATGATGAAGGCAGTCAATAAAATATAAACTATTTTTCCAAGATTTTCAGAGATATTGACATAATATTATAGGAATGATGCAAGCATTTCTTATATTTATCCAGGGCCATGATGAAACTGGCTGAATAAGTTTCAATCAAAGTATGGGGAAAAAGTGTAAGTACACAATTAATCAAAATTTTACTGTTTTCATGAAAGTGTACATTGAAAAGAACAGGAGAACTTTGGTATGTGAAGTGGCACCAAACTACAAGAAACAGTAAAGAATCCCTAAGCAGAGAGCAGATTAACTAGTGCACAGTGAAGACATAAAAGACTTTTACACTAAAATTGAATCTTTACACCAAATGAACCTTCCCAGAATTCAGAATACTGACCATGGTGAGTTCTGTTCATTTACAACTGGAATGCAAAAACTGGAAGAGATCTCCAAGAGAATAGCATTAAAACCATAACACTGCAAACTAAGTACCCATAGTCACACGATTATGTAGATGTTTCTTTTTTTGCTTATTTTAATATTGTTTGATTTTATTTTAAAATGCCCAATTACTGTTAAAGAAAAATGCTTTACTCCCAGGGCATTATTTAATTGAGGCATTATAATAAATAACTGTATTATAATTAATAAACAAAAGCTAAAGTTTTAATTTACCTAAGCTTTATATTTCATTTGTAATGAAAGTGTTGCTTGGTTAAAAACCACTCTTTTTTGTCATATAAAATATTTTTTCAAATCTTAGAAAAGGAAATAGTGCTCTGTGAACCTCATTATCTCATTGACCCCTACAATTATCTGTGAAATAAAAGGGGCAGATTATTTTTATTTCACAGCTGAAACAGTCTCAAAGTCCACATGGTAAACCATTATCAGAGTCATAATGCAAATGTTTCTCATGACTTTGTTTTAAATTCACTATTTTGAATGATTTCAAATTTACAGTAAAGTTGTAAGAATATAATGAATGCCTATACTCTTCACCTAGATTCACCATTGTTTACCTTTCATCCCTCTGGCTATTTCTAGTACTGTCTGAAACTCTTGACAGTAAATTACAGACATTATGACCCTTTACACCTAAGTATTTCAGGCTGCATCTCTTAAGTACAAGGCCATTATCCTGCATAATCACAGTAATTGTATCCAAATCAATACTTTTAACACTGATATAATACATAGTTTTTATTCATATTTTGCCTGTTGACCTATAATGTTCTGTATAGGAAAATGACTGCCTTTTTTCTGATTCAAAACCCAAATGAGCATCATATATTGCATTGAATTGTCTTCTCTCTCTACATTCCTTTAATCCTGAACAATCCTTTAGCCTCCCTGTTGTTCATGATGTTACCATTTCTATAGGGTAAATATGAGTTGTTTTGAAGAATATTCCTATTTTGAGTTTTCCTGAATTTTTCATAATTAGATTGTTACTCTTTTTAAATTAAAATGCAATATTTTTTACTTTATTGATACTGTCCCTGGGTTTAGAAACCATGGGTAAGCTTATGCTGTACCCCAGATATTCCATAAAACAAAACACAGATGGTAGCTTGGAATCTCATTTATTCTTATTCCGTTTTTTTCTGAACAGTTAACTGTTAACTTCTAGGGTTCTTATTCACCATTGCAGCAACTCTTCTCCCCAGGAACAAGAATTTATGCTGCTTCTAGTACAGCAGAGCCCCAAATGCAGCACTTTGCCTGTGGAATGAGACCATTCCCACATCTGTCTTATGCCCCATTCCCTCAAATTGTGATATTGACATGTCTTCTGTCCCTGTTCTTTCCTGTCTTATCAATTATCTTTATTCTCTAGCATCAGGGAAAAATTAAATTGAGATTGTTATTCTCTTATTCTTCACTTATTTTTTTTTGTCATTCCAATCAATTCCAATGAACAAAAAATAAATAAAACTAAACTATATTCTAACTATTATTTCTATTTCTAAGATATGTTTATTAGTTCAAAAAGAACAGACAGATTTCTTTAAAACATTCAATTATGCATCCAGTTCATTTTTCTTATAATTCAACAAATGTAGCAAATAAGAGTTTATCATTTTGGCTTACTGATTTTATCAGATATAGAGAACTGATTTTATGTAACATTTTTGTTGTTCATATAATTAGCTCTGTTTTACTGTAGATATATCAGACTTATACTGTTGCAGATAATAAGAAACTTTGGGTTTTGTTAGCAAATTTGTCTGGCACAAATCAAAAGTGGCAAAGGGAGCATTCAGAGAGAGAGACAGAGCTCTGGGCTTACAAAGTTATGGCTCCAATCATCCCCACGCTTCAAGGCAGACCAAGTGCTACACATACTGATATTTTTAAATGGGTATTTTTTACCTGATAAAAATAAGACTTTTGCTATAGATAATCATTTTAAATAATGTACTTTTGTACTTCTGTACTTTGTCAAAAAGGACTAAAGAAAATTTAAATACATCAGAGTCTGGTTCACATCCTTTAAGTCCATAGTCAACCTTGGTTTTGGGCCACCATTCTTACCCCTAACATTTAGCTTATAGTTTAATGATGAAATTCTGAGAGCTTTCACAATGAAATTACATACTATTCATTTTAACTGTTTAAAAGTAATGTTCATAACAAGATTTTGGTGAGGAAGTAGATGAGGGAAGTGTGAGACATAAAACTAGAGGCTCATATATTAACAGGTTTTCAAAAAATAATTGTTTTGATTAAGCATTGCAAACGCTTCATGCTTATTAATCATGTGATGATGTAGATAGCTGTATTTCTTTACATTTTATGAAAATTAAATGTAATTTCCTTAGCAAAGGTTTCTTAAGGAAGTTCTCTTTCAGTCCTGCTTTTATAATAAATGTGTTATCCAAATAACATCAGTACAACTGTATTTTTTTCCATTGTATATACAATAGTTAAATAAGAAAACAACTTTTCAAACTATATAAATTAAAGTTTATTCAGAATCAAAGTAAGAATATTAAATATTTAGCTTTGCAATTCTAAAATGCAATTACAAATCTGAAACAGTAATAAATCTTTGGCGTAAGATGTTTAGATTCAAAATCTCCTAGCTCTTGCTACTTAAGGGATGTGGATAATAAACAATAAAACTATTTTCTGTCTAGTCAAGAATGTTCAAGACAGTTACTTACTGATTTTTACTTCTTTGGGGATTTTGCTTTCATTGTTTGAAAAATCTCTTGACTTGGTTCTCAGCTTGTACATAAATGCATAAAAATTAAATTTGGTATAGAGACTCTTGCTCTCATCTGATTACTCTTTTTATTCAGGAATCATTCTTATTAATGATTACTCCAAAAACGTACATGTATAAGATATGTCAGTCAATGTGGCTGACCCATTCAACATCCCTATTTATCGAAACCTTCCCCACCGGAAAAGGGTAGCCCTATGTGCCAATATCATCTCTCTTCTTCCTGTTTAGTGATAATTAGACCAAGGTGGAACATGTGATATGAATGAAACCAAATCAAAGGCTGAGCTGAATCACTAGCACCCTTTCTTTCAAAAATTTCACCCAAAAGGTGTGGAGCTCACCTAATAGGCAGTCATGCTAACATGCTTGAGATGAGCAGTTGGGGTAGGAGTGGGCGTGCTGAGAGAGGGGGAATACCAGGACATGGTGGAGAAGTTAGTTAGGGAGCCATGAGAGAGAGAGAGGTGAAGAAAGGAACCACAGAGTCCTCAAGTAAAGAATTCTCCAAGACCAAAGGAGTCCATCTTCAGTTTCTCTCCTTAGTGATACAAACATATGGGATTTTCCATATCCTCTTGGGACATCTCTATGCAGTTGAGTAGCTTCAGTGGGTTTCTATCCTTCGGAGCTAAAAGGCATCAAGTAAACAATCCCATTGTTTAAAATTCTATTTGAAGATTCAGAAAAAAAATTTTTTTTAAGATTTTAAATAATCAGAAATAATACTACTTTGGAAATATTATTTGGAAATAATATTGAAATGTTAACTCTAAGTAAAGCAAGCATTTAAAAATTTTAACATATAACCCTTATCTTGTAACTCCATCATGGCACTGGGTCACATCTCTCTCCCTCTCTCTCTCTTTCTCTCTCTGTATGTATACACGTGTGTGTGTGTGTGTGTGTGCGTGTACAAGATCTCTCTGGAAAAAGTCCAGCCATTGTTAATATAACTGGAATAGTTTGCACAACATTGATGTAACCTGGCAGCCAAGGAGAGTGGGCTGGACTGCACATGCATGAACAATGACAACTTCACTGTACTAGTCATTTGGGATGATAGACACCATTGAGTGAGCATGTGTACTATGTGGCCATCACATTCAAAATGACTGAGTGAGTAGAGCAATAAATCTGCATCCACTTTTGTGTTAAGCTTGAACATTTCTATGAAGAAACTATTCAGATGATTCAGAAGGCTTCAGATATGGGCAACTGGTGATTGGCAACTTCATCATGACAATGGGCCCATTCACGCATCATGTCTCATGCAGAGGTTTTTAGTGTAACATCAAATCACCCAGGTGACTCAGCCCCTCTGTGTCTCAGATTTGGCTCCCTGTGACTTCTGGCTTTTCCCAAAACTAAAATCACATTTGGAAGAGAAGAGATTCAGATCATCAATGAGATTAAGGAAAATATAACAGGGTAGCAGATGGTATTTGGAAGAACGATGTGAGGTCCCAAGATGACTACTTTGAAGGGGACTGACGTATCATTGTCCTATATACAATATTTCTTATATCTTCAATAAATATCTCTATTTTTCATCTCACGTGGTTGGACATCTTCTGGACAAACCTCAGGGACAGATGTAAAATCAGCACCTTCCCCAATACTAATTCCAGAATACCACTCTCCCCTTTGAACATCTTCTATTGTTTGAGGGTTTTACCAACAGGCTGTATCACTGACAACCATCCTCAAAGAATAATCTATCAACCTTCTGACTCTTATACATCATTATTTTTATTTAAGAGTTGCAGCTTTTTTTTTCTTGCTAATATTATGACAAACCAGGAAAGTAAGTAATCAATATCTACAGTGTTGGTGACCACTTTGTGTGGGATCAGGAATTATAGCCCTGTGCAAGCCAGGCCCTGCTTGTAAATCTCTACTGAAACACCAGGAATGCTGGGAGGCACATGACCTGATATTATCACCAAGGGTCCCAAGGAGAGATCTGGCCTGAAGAGTGCATTATATTTACTGAAACTTGCTCTGCTCAGTACTGGGACGGAAAAACCAGGTTCCTGACTTCACAGCAGGGTAGAAGATTCCTGAGCCCCTGAAATTTGGCTTAATGACCATCTGGCGTCTGTATGTCTGATAGACCCTAACCAAAGGTTGATCTGTGTTCCTTTTATTGTTATCTATAGCCCTCTGACATAGATTGATAAGGTTTGCATGCATATATGTTGTATACCCCTGCACATATTGTTCTCAATAAAAGCCATTTCAGAGATGGGTTCATGGCATTCTCCACTAAAGAGAATTGCCACCCCCTTCTCCTGACAGGCAAATTGTGTCTGGTATTTATTCCTTCATCCGCAGTGGCTGGGGGGACTCTGTGGGACAGGGCCTCCCTCACTACAGGATAGCATATCTACATTGATTGTCATCACCAGAAATTTTTACTTCTACCAAAAGAGATGTGACCTCCTCCTCAACACACAAAGAACATCTTATTTTTCCATCTGACTGTATGCTTACTCTCTATCTTGCTCAGGCACTCTCACTGAAACTACTTGACTTCATTGAGACCTTGTCCCCATTTACCCTCTCCATTTTCTCTCCATAAGCCTACCTTTAGCTTTTCCTTCTCATTTATTCTCCACTGCCCCCACCTCAGCCTTCTAATTCACTCCATTCCATTCCATTCCACCCCAGAGAATAAGTTTGTGTCTTACTGCATAGAGAAGTTAGAGCACATCAAAATGCAACTGATTTGTTTTCCCACAGGCTCAACTAAAACTTGTCTACATCTACATCATTTACCTAACTGTCTTATAATACAGATGGAAGCATCCTCACATCCATTTAGGCCAATACAAGACAACAATATATACTAACTCCCTCACCTCTCAAATCTGTCTTCAAAAATTTCCTCATTCTGCTTCATTTTCAATCGCTCCTTTTCTAGTAAGTCTAACCTTTAACAAAACTTGCTCTACTATTTATTATGCTAAAACAAATAAAACATTTTTCTCAAACTCAAACCAACCCCCATTAAAACCTTTTCCTTGGAGAAAAGATGGCGGAGGAGTGAATGGGAATCACGCTGACCTCCTCCCAAGACCAAACTAAAATTGCAACTAAATAAGGGAGTAATCACCTGGAAAGCAGTGGAGTGATAGTGGGAGAGGAGCCTTGGTGCCGCGGACAGTGGATTCGACTCTCACACATCCCAACGGGTGAGAAGTTTGGTGGAAGCTCGAGAGGGTGGGCTGGGTGCCCACGGGCACTGGCACCAGAGGCACATTGAAACAGCCAGTTAGCTTCCCCCAAGAAGAATGGGGTCTGAATCATAAACAGGGACCCCTAAACTACAGCAGCAAAAACCAAGAAAATACAGACAAAACGCAACCCCAAAAAGCTAAGGGGCGCTCTCTGCCAGAGACAGGTGGCTGGGGATGCAAAGAGACATTTAAAGGGCCAACGCAAAAGTTGCAGTGGCAGCCACCCTCCTTGATCTCTGGGTAGAGGCGGCAGCAGGATGGGCTGGTGCCTGGGAAAAGACTAGTGAGGAAAACTTTGTGAAGAGAACTGACACTGTGGCCGGTAGAGCCTGGGTGATGGCACGCCACCCACTCTGCAGCTACCATCTCACTCAGGCATAAGGGAATCAATAAACCTGCCTTTTGTGCCCTCCACACACAGCTTGTATGTGTGTGAGCTGGGGGGCTGAGTGCAGACTGGCTGGGAGAGCCTTGAGGAGAGACTGGAGATGGAGGCTTTGGGGAAAGAACAGGAGGAGGAACCAGGGAGTCCCAACTCCCTCCCCGTTCGGTAGTCTCCATTGTGGGCTGGAAAGGTGTGACCCCAAAGAGGCAAAAGCGGGGCGCGCATGAACCAGACTGCCTGCGATTGAAACGCAGTCCGCACAGGGGGTGGATCCTTGGCCCAAGGGGTCACAGAACTGCCTGGAGGCCCATTAGGAGAGTCTGGAAATGGAGGCATTGGGGAAAGAACGGGAGGAGGAACCAGGGAGCCCCGACTCCCTCCCCTTTCCGTAGTCTCCTATGTGAGCTGGAAAGCCGCGCCCTCAAAGAGGTAGAAGAGGGGTGCGTAGGAACAGACTGCCTGCGATTGAAACGCAGGCCACACAGGTGGTGGATCCTTGGCCGAAGGGGTCACAGAACTGCCCAGAGACCCGCGAGGAGAGACTAGAAATGCAGGCGTTGGGGAAAAAACGGTAGGAGGAACCGCGGAGTCCCAACTCCTTCTCCTTGCCGTAGTCTCCATTGCATGGGAAGAGGCCACATTCCAAAGAGCCAAAAGCCAAAAGCACACATAGACACACAAAAACACCCAGTGCAGGCGTGCACACTGCGCCGAGTGACCGGCGAGGGTTGGCGAGCGTGTGTGTGACCCGCGTGGGCTGGCGAACGATTACACCTGCTGGCAAGGCCTCCCACAGATTGGCACCCATACGGCCTGAGAGGGAGTGCAAGGAGCGGCAAGGGCAGGCGTAAATTGACCCACCCGCCCACGATTGCGAAGCGGCCCACAAAATTAGTAGAGCTACCCAGAGTCCCTGGAGGAGAGACCAGAGACAGGATAAACCAGAGAGTCCTAGAGCTGACTTCCTCCCATTTCTGTAGTCCCCATTTGGCGAGGGCAAGCAATGCACCCAAAGAGCCAAAAGCGGGGAAAATACACAATAAAAGACCCTAAACTGACCAGTGCTGCGGCGCTCACCGGCCAGGGGGGCCAGAGGAGTACGCGAGGTCGCGCATAAGCCCCTTGGTCTGGGGCAAGCACATGTGAGCCCAGGCAGGTGGGGGACCCTGCCGCGTTGGGAATGCGCTCAAGGAGCCCGCGTGAGAGCGCAGAGAGATCCCCAAAAATAGCCCAGCCCTGACTGAAGGGGTCACAGAGCTGCTCCAAGCAGGAGTCAGACACAGACAGTAGACTCCTGGAAGGCTCAAACAAACAACCCAAGGTCATATAGGGTCAACAACTGACATCATCAGAGGCAGGCCCAGAAAGAAAAGGACAAAAATACTTAACAGACTCTCACAAAAATGGGAAGAAAAAGAAGTTCCCCCCAAATGAGTGGAAAAGGGGACTCCCCACAGAGAGAGCTAAAAGAAATAGAGGCAAGGGAACTATCAGATACTGAATTCAAAACAATGGTTCTAAGGAAGCTCAATGAGCTCAGCCAGCTCAAAGAGAACTATGAGAAACTGCAGAGAAACTATCAGGATCTTACAGCAAACTATATCAGCCTGGAAAAGGACATAGAAACTATCAAGAAGACACAAGAGGATATGAAGAATACCATTTCTGGATTGAAGAACACAGTAGAAGGAATCCAAAGCAGGCTGGATGAAGCTGAGGATCAAATCCATGAGATGGAAGATAAGGTAGAAAGAAGCTCTCAGAAAGAACAAGAAATGGAAAAATGACTCAAAAAGAATGCAGAAGCATTTAGGGAAATGCAGGACAACCTGAAACGCAATAATATTCATATAATTGGGATACCAGAAGGAGAAGAAGAGGAGCAAGGAATAGAGAACCTCCTCGAAAAAGTATGATGGAAAATTTCCCTAATTTGAGGAGAGAAAGGCTCTCTCATAGATCCAGGAGTCACAGAGGACCCCACTCAAGAGGGACTCAAAGAGGTCCACTCCAAGACACATCATCATTAAAATGGCAAATGTCAAAGACAGAGAGAATCCTCAAGGCAGCAAGGGAGAAGGAGAAAGTAACATACAAGGGGGCCCCAATACACCTAGGAGCTGACTTCTCAACAGAAACACTACAAGCCAGAAGGGAATGGCAACAAATATTCCAAGCCATGAAAAGCAAGGGCTTACAGCCAAGGCTGCTCTACCCAGCTAGGCTCTCCATTAAAATAGAAGGGGAAATACGGAGTTTCCCAGACAAGAGAAGAATAAAAGAATACATCTCTACCAAACCAGCATCCAAGATATGCTAAGGGGACTGGTTTAAGCAGATGAAGGAAAAGAATGAGAGAGAGAGGAACACAGGTACGAAGAGAAAAGATGAGTAAGTTTCTATCAGTAATATCTCTCAATGTGAATGGACTAAATGCCCCAATCAAAAAACACAGGGTAGCTGAATGGATAAGAAAACATGACCCACACATATGCTGCCTACAAGAGACCCACCTCAGAGCAAGAGACCTACACAGATTGAAAGTAAAGGGATGGAAGAAAATATTCCAAGCAAATGGGCAAGAGAAAAAGGCCAGGGTTGCCATACTTGTATCAGACAAAGTAGATTTCAAAACAAAGGCCATAAAGAGAGACCCAGAGGGGCACTTTATAATACTTCAAGGAAGAATCTATCAAGAAGACATCAACATTGTAAACTTATATGCTCCCAATAGAGGAGCCCCCAAATATATAAGGAAATTGTTGGATGACTTCAAAAAAGATATAGACAGCAACACACTGATAGTAGAGGATTTCAACACACCACTGTCAAAAATGGACAGATCTTCCAAACAAAACATTAATAAACATATTGTGGCGCTGAATGACACACTGAATCAAAGAGACTTAATTGACATATATAGAACCTTACATCCCAAAGAAGAAAAATACACATTCTTTTCAAATGCTCATGGCAGTTTTTCAAAGATAGACCACATGATAGGACACAAAGCAAGCCTCAGCAAATTCAGGAAAATTGAAATAATACCAAACTTTTTCTCAGACCACAAGGCCTTGAAACTCGAAATCAACCTCAAAGAGAAACTTCAAAAACTTGCAAACTCATGGAGACTGAACAGTAGACTATTAAACAATGAATGGGTCAATAATGAGATAAGAGAAGAAATCAAAAAATTTCTAGAAACAAATGAAAATGAACAGACAACAGTCCAAAACCTATGGGACACAGCAAAGGCGGTCCTGAGAGGGAAGTTCATAGCCATACAGGCCTACCTAAAAAAGATAGAAACATTTCAAATAAAAGACCTAACACTACAACTTCAAGAACTGGAGAAACAACAACAAATAAATCCCAGAGCAAGGAGAAGGAAGGAAATAGTCAAGATTAGAGCAGAACTGAATGACATAGAGACAAAAAGAACAATTCAGAGGATCAACCAATCCAGAAGCTGGTTCTTTGAAAAGATAAATAAAATTGACAAGCCTTTAAGCAGACTCATCACGAAAAAAAGGGAGAGGACCAAGATTAATAATATCAGAAATGAAAGAGGAGAAATAACAACTGATACCACAGAAATACAAAGGATTTTCAGAAACTAATATGAACAATTATATGCCAAGAAATTTGAAAATCTTGATGAAATGGACAAATTTTTAGAAAAGTATAATCTTCCAACACTGAAGGAGGAAGAAGCAGAAAGCTTGAACAGACCGATAACAGCTGGGGAAATTGAAGCAGTCATCAAGAATCTGCCAGCACACAAAAGGCCAGGGCCAGTCGGTTTCACAGGAGAATTTTACAAAACATTTAAGGAAGAGCTAACCCCTGTCCTTTTCAGACTATTCCAAAAAATCCAAGAGGAGGGAAAACTCCCAGACTCTTTCTATGAGGCCAGCATCACCCTGATCCCAAAACCAGATAAAGACCCTACAAAGAAAGAAAACTACAGGCCAATTTCTCTGATGAACATAGATGCTAAAATCTTCAACAAAACATTGGCAAACCGCATCCAGCAATACATTAAAAAGATTATCCACCACGAACAAGTGGGATTCATCCCAGGCATGCAGGGATGGTTCAATATACACAAATCAGTAAACGTGATACATCACATCAATAAAAGAAAAGACAAAAACCACATGATCATCTCGATAGATGCAGAGAAAGCATTCGATAAGGTACAACACCCATTTATGATCAAAACACTCAGCAAAATAGGAATAAATGGGGCATTCCTCAACGTAATAAAGGCCATATATGAAAAACCTACAGCCAATATCATACTCAACGGGCAAAAACTGAAAGCTTTCCCACTAAGATCGGGAACGCGCCAAGGATGTCCGCTCTCACTGCTTCTTTTCAACATCGTATTGGAAGTCCTAGCCACAGTGATCAGACAAGAAAAAGAAGTAAAAGCATCCAAATAGGAAATGGGGAAATAAAGCTATTATTGTTTGCAGATGACATGATAGTGTACATAGAAAACCCTGTAGACTCTACCAAAAAACTCCTCAACCTCATACGTGAATTTGGCGAAACAGCAGGATACAAAGTCAGTATTCAGAAATCAAAGGCATTTTTGTACACCAGCAATGAAATAGAAGAAGAAATCCAAAAAAAAAAAATACCATTCGATATAGCAAGAAGAAAAATAAAGTACCTAGGCATAAATTTAACCAAAGAGGTAAAAGACCTGTATGCAGAAAACTATACAACACTGAAAAAAAAATTAAGGAAGACACAAATAAATTGTAGCATATACCGTGCTCATGGATTGGAAGAATTAATATCATCAAAATGTCCATACTACCCAAAGCAATTTATAGATTCAAAGCAATCCCTATTAAGATACCAATGACGTATTTCACAGAAATAGAACAGACATTTCAAAAATTTATATGGAAACGTAAACGACCCCAAATAGCGTCAGCAATTTTGAGAAAGAAACACAAAGTAGGAGGGATCACAATACCGGACATCAAACTCTACTACGAAGCCACTATACTCTTGTTTTGAGTATACAAGAGTCTGGTACTGGGACAAGAACAGACCCATAGCCCATTGGAATAGAATAGAAAGCCCAGAAATAAGCCCAGGTCTCTATGGGCATCTAATATTTGACAAAGGGGGCAGAAGCATAAAATGGAGCAATAATAGCCTCTTCAACAAGTGGTGTTGGGAGAGCTAGAGGGCTACATGCAAAAAATTGAAATCGGATCATCAGCTGACACCATACACACAAATAAACTCAAGATGGATAAAAGACTTAAATATAAGTCGCAACACCATCCAAAGTCCTAAAGGAAAACATTGGCAAGAACTCTCAGATATCCCACACAGCAATTTTTTCACTGATATGTCTCCTAAAGCAAGGGACATAAAGGAAAGAATAAACAAGTGGGACCTCATCAAAATAAGAAGCTTCTGCACGGCAAAAGAAAACATCAGCAAAATGAAAAGGGAGCCAACCCTATGGGAAAATATATTCACTAATGATACATCAGATAGAGGTTTGATCTCCAAGATATATAAAGAACTCACTCGACTCCACTCCAAGAAGACAAACGATCCAGTCAAAAAATGGGCAAAGGACCTGGGCAGACGCTTTTCCAAGGAGGAGAAACAGAGGGCCCAGAGACATTTGAAAGAATGCTCAGCATCACTAGCCATCAGAGAAATGCAGATCAAAACCACCATGAGGTACCACCTCACACTGGTCAGAATGGCCATCATAAACAGATCCACAAACAACAGGTGCTGGCGAGGCTGTGGAGAAAAGGGAACCCTAGTCCACTGTTGGTGGGAATGCAGACTGGTGCAGCCACTGTGGAAAGCAGTGTGGAATTTCCTCAAAAAGCTGAAAATGGAACTGCCTTTTGATCCAGTGATTCCCCTGCTGGGACTATATCCTAAGAACACCAAAATGCCAATACAAAAGAACCTATGCACCCCAATGTTCATAGCAGCACAATTTACTATAGCCAAGTGTTGGAAGCATCCTAAATGCCCATCAGTAGATGATTGGATCAAAAAGTGATGGTACATATACACAATGGAATACTACGCAGCAGAAAGAAAAAAAGAAGTACTAAACTTTGCGACAGCATGGATGGAACTGGAGAGCATTATGCTAAGCGAAATAAGCCAGGGGGTGAAAGACAAATACCATATGATCTCACCTATAAGTGGAACCTAACCAACAATACAAAGATGCAAGGAAAATAAGACCAGCAACACTGAAAGGAAAAGAAATCAACAGAGACAAGAGGGGAGTAGGGAGGGGGGGCGGGAACAAGGAAGGGAAGGAGAAAGTCAAGGAACATATAGCAAGGACTCATGGACAAAACCAAAGGGGAAGAGCTGAGGGAGGGAAGGAGAAAGTCAAGGAACATATAGCAAGGACTCATGGACAAAACCAAAGGGGAAGAGCTGAGGGAGGGAAGGAGGGAGGGGTCAAGGGAAAGTGGTGGGGGGAGGCAGAGACAAATGTATTTGAAAAAATAAATTAAAATTAAATTTAAGGAAATAATAAAAAATAAAACCTTTTTTTCCATGCTCCATTTACATCCAGCCTTCTCCAAAGAATTCTTCATACAGGCTGACTTCATTTTTCCTTTCACTCTTCATTCCAGACATTTTTGCTACCCCACCACTCCTTTGTTTTCTTTCTTTCCTCCTTCCTTCCCTCCTTTCTTTCCCTTCCTTCCTTTCTTCCATCCTTCCTTCCTTCCTTCCTTCCTTCCTTCCTTCCTTCCTTCCTTCCTTCTTTTCTTTTCTTACAGAAGTTGTCAATTATTTTCACGGGGTTAAACCTTTCTCAGGCCTCATTGATCTTTCCAAGTTAATCCCTTCCTCCCTTTTGACTTTCCTTCCTCTCAGCACTTTCTAGGTTTTCTTCCTGATTGATTTTTCTCAGTTTGATTTTCTACCTCCTCTTTCTGTATTAGGTCCAGGATTCAGGAATATCTAAATTCTTTTGTAAAAGTTCTGAAAAGTTTCCATGACATTAATTAATATTATAACTCATATTTTAACCCATCTTCTTAGATTCTAACTTAAAAATATGGTTGTCTTTTTGATACTTGTGCTTAAATAATTTTAGGCATCTCAAATATAACATACCTTGTATTAAGTTCTTGTTCTTTCTTATCAAATATGTTTCTTTATTGTCCTCCACTTTGGCAAACAGAGAATCTTTCTACCCAATAGCTCATTTCAGAAACCAGGCATTCATTCTTCATATGTTCTATCTTACCCTCTACATCTAATTCATAACCATATTCTGCCAATTTTATCTTATAAGTATATAGGCTATAGACTGACTTTCTTATACAATAAAATCTTGGACTCAGACTTGGAATTAAGGTAAAGGGCCAGCACATACGGATCAGACCATTTTAGCATAGGAAATGAAGTTGGTTTTCCAGCATATCTCACAGAAATTCCATTTTGGACCCAAATTATTATTTAGCTAATTTTTTTTCAGTTTCCAAAGGCTTTATTGGTAAATATACTTAAGAAAACAAAGATCAGTCCTATTGCTTCCAAGTCAAAGGAATGGAGAGCTATGTCCAGGGATACATCCAATTGGAGCCAAAGGGGACTCTTTGTTCACCCCTTATTCATAGATCCAGTCAAAAGCACAAGATTTGTAGTCAACCAATCCTTCAGGCTTAAACCACAGGTTGATTTCTTTCTCAGCATTTTTTACTGAATCACTGCCGTGAACGATGTTCCTGCCAACTTGAATGCAAAAGTCTCTACGAATGGTGCCTGGCTTAGAATCTGCTGGATTGGTCTCCCCAAGCAACAGTCTCCCTGTCTTCACCATATTGAGCCCCTCCCAGACCATGGCCACCACAGCTCCGGAGTTCACGTACTTCACCAGCCCAGGGTAGAATAGGCGGTCTTTCAGGTCAATGTAGTGCTGCTTCAGGAGTTCCATAGAGGCCCGAAAAAACTTCACGGCCACAAGGAGGAACCCTTCCTGCTCGAAGCGCTTGATGACTTTGCCCATCAGGCGTGCTGCACGCCCTCTGGCTTGATGGCACTGAAGGTGCACTCTGGGGTGTCCATGGTCTGATGAGCGAGAGGATGGTGACTGCGCTGCTTTGCTGAGCTGGTGCGGAGATGTGTAGCGACCCTATTTAGCTTATTAATAAACTATCATTTAGTCTCAGTTTGATAGCATTATCCATTTTGCATATACACCATATTACTTTTTGGAGAACGTATAGAAACTAGAAATTAGATCATGGCGAGATTTGGTATTAGCGTATCTGGCTAATTTTCATTTTTAAAAGAATTGTTGTTCACGTACAGTTGTCTCCATTTTCCTGCCAATATTTTCTCCCACCCCTCCACCCCACCTCCCACCCTCAATCCTACCTCCCTTTGGCTTTGTCCATGGGTCCTTTATACATGTTCCTTGATGACACTTTCCCTTCTTTCCCCTTCTCAATATTCATTTCCACTTACCTATAGATAGCATATTACAATAGCACTCAGATGTATTCTAAGGAGTTTAGACTATCACTGTATAGAATCTAACAAAAGTATTTTTTTTGTTTGTTTAAAGTAGGGTATTTATATAATCAACATGAATTTTAAAACTATAATATTCTCCTCTGTGGTGAGGATGTACAAAAATTGTTGAGAGATTAGATAAGGAGATCTCAGTTTGGTAGTTATGCATTAGTAGTGCAGGGATAGAGATGGAAAAAAGAAGATAGATTCAAGAAATATTTTGGAGTCTGAATCAACACGGTTTGATAGTTAATTAAGAGGGGCCAAGGATGAGTAGAGAGCAGCATTCTAGTATAACTTTCATAAAGCATATTTCTTGAATATATTGTGCCTTCAGGGGTTTCTCAATAAGTATAACTGTCTTGTGAAATCTCAAGCTGTCATTTTATTTAATGCAAAAATGGATTTTACAGTTTGGGCATATTACTTTTTATAACCAAGGGCAATTTTATCTTAGAACTACTTCAGGGGGTCAATTTGTAGGGGTCAGTTCTCAAAAACTCATGCTCAATATACTTGATTCATGTGGAACAGTAGAGTATTTGCAGTAATATATTAGATGTCAAAAATTGCTCTTTGAGATTTGCAGAGATGTATAACCCAATTTCTGGACCTAAAACAGTCCTATTAGTTTATAAAGCATTTATTTTTTTCTGAGCTGAAATAATGCAGATGGCTGTCTCAAGAGAAACTAAGGTAAGTATCCATGAAGTTCTAGTCTGCGGAACAAATCTGGTTCACTACTATGCTAGTTACTAGTTATCAATTTCTATAAAGGGTCAAAAACCAGTGTGTAGAAAAAATGAAACTTTAACTACAGTGTACATATTTCAGTTTGCTGTTGGAATAAAATGTGCAATAATACTGCAATGATGATATAACCATATGGTTACATAGATGAAACCATACTATAAAGAACAATTTCGTTGTTTGATGTTCACTTTCCTAGCTATGAAGGGCAGATACACTTAAAAAATATAAGACAAAAGTCCTATAAAGCAATAACTTCTTCATAAGTGGCACTATCCCAATTTCTCTGTTTAGTTCTAAGCAGAAATGCCGGATCAAGCATGGGCAAAGTGGCTAACACTGCAGAGGCCAAATGAAGCTGGTGAAGGTAAAAAACTGTTCTCGCTCAATTGGCTGGACAAGCATTTTGTTACTTGCAAGATGTTTCTAGACAGGGCTTCTTGACTAGGATGAGCTTCAAGGGTTCCATCAACAGCCAATTGTGTAGGGTTGGAAAAACTTACAAGTATGCCAGTAGGTATGTATTCCTGTCAGTACTTTTTTTTTTTTTTTGGCAAGGATGTTAAAATGCAAAAGAGTAAATAGCCATGCTCTAAAATAGTGATTCTTAAATTTTATTGTGCGCAATAATCATTATGGAGTCCTTGCTAAAGTCTTCAATTCCTACAATCACTGTGGTGGGAATTTATGCAGCACCTAACATTATGCATTTACCCTTTGAACCAGCGATCTCCGTTTTGGATATTTATTTTGCAGAGGCATCTCTACAAATAAGATACAGCAAATACACTAAATTATTCACTGTAACATTATTAATAATAGGAGAATATTAAAATTATTTTTATCCAGTTCTCCTTTTCTCTCCTTTTTCATTCATTTTCCCCCAGAAATATTAATTTATCATCTACTGAGCATAAGTTTTGGCAAATACAATAGGGAATTCTAAGGCATCTAGCCTGCACCTCTAGAGAGAATAGGAAACAAGATCACTGAAGAAAAATATAATTTACAAGGTGCAAATACTCAGGGATGGTTTGGTGGAGTAGTTCTACAGGTCATTAATTGAAGAAGCAGTGTCTTCTAACAAGCTCTTGTTAGTGTCATAGTCAAAGAATTAAAAACAGTAGGCTATTCAATAATAGTAATATAGTCTCAATCTTAGCAAATTTTTTTTTCATGGAGGCCAATTCAAAGAGAACACATTGTTTTAATCATATTTGTATTAAAAGTTTTCCTAGGTTATCATTTGCTCTTTAATCTTCATTCTTTGTTATTTTTTCTTTTAATATTAGTGCTTATGATACTCAGTTTTACATGCCAATTTAGCCAGATATAGTCTCCAGTTATTCAGCTAAACACTATATTCGATGTTAGGTGAAGATATTTTGTATATGTAATTAACATCTATAATAAGATGACTTTAAGTAAAGGGGATTAGCCTCAATAAGCTGGGTGGGCTTGATATAATCAGCTAAAAAAATTTAAGAGTGCAAGAGAAATTTAAGGATATCCCTAAGGACAAAGAAATTCCACCTGTGAGCTGCAGCACCAGCTCCTGTCCAAGACATATAGCCTGCTCGCCCTGGGTTCCTGCCCAAAGCATTCTTATCTTAACTATTTAAGCCCTCATAAATGCACAAGCCAATTCCTTAAAGAAGTCAGTGCATACTTGTCAGTCCTACTGGTTCTGTTTTTCTGGTAGAACTCTAACTGATACAGAGCCCCAAAATTATTTAGGTGAACAAGATCCCTCCATTTAGGAAGAATTTAAAACAGATATTGACAGTCTGGTAACTGGTGATTAGCATAGCAGTGAACCAGATTTATTCAGCAAACCAAAAATGGAGAAAGCACAGGTCCTGAGAACATATTTTGAACCCCTAAATCTAGCCATGTTTGTTTTATTTAGTAATCTAAACCATTAAATTTCTGTTTGTTTGTTTGCTTTGCTTTGCATTGCTTAAACTGATTTACATGGAGTTTCTTTAACGTTTGCAACTGAAAATTCTTATGTGATAAGAATTCAATGCTGAAACAAATGGTAACTAGAACACTTGTCTTCGTTGCAAGAGAAATAGAAGTCAAATGTTCTACTGACAAAAAAATATATTGAGCAATTATTGCGTATGAAAATTAGTAATTTAAAACACACATATGAACTACCATAAAGTAATTTTATTTGATTTAAGTAAAAAAATTATCTGAGTAATTCATGATTTTGATAAATAATCTCAGGGAAATCTGAAAATACAGTATATGTAATTTCCTCAATAAATGCTTCCAACCTTTACTTTCTTTGCCAGCAAAAACTGCAGAAGTGAAAAAACAAAATGTATATCCCATTATAAATACAAACAATGAAACAATGAGAAATACATGCAATTTCTGTCAGTCAAGCTCTCTCTTTATGTATGTATGTATGTATATACATACATAACACATATGTATGTATATATTCCATAAGTTAAATTAATTATCCAAATAACAAATTTTAGATAGTCCCTAGAATATGATTTTACCTCTTTTGAAGATAAATTATGAAGAAAAATGTGTTTCCAAATATTTATAAATGAAATATGAAAACTGTGCAGTTGAATGTATACAAAGTAGAGATTTAGTGGGCTTCATGGACTAATGCCCATTTGGCTAGTGACCAAATATTCAAAATAAATTGCATTATCCACCATGAATGAACCCAGTAAGCGGTCCCCAATGCTATCGTTAGGAAATTCAATTGGAATATAGTCCAGTTTATGATTTTTTTCCCTCAAGTTTGAGGCCCTTCCCCCACAGGACTCAGCTGCTGCAGCCCCACTTCCTTCCCATTGCAGCCTCTCTCCCCTCACCACCTTCCCCTGGGTTACAGACCAGTGGTGGACACTTAGCCATGGGGCATCAAATAAATTGGCTGCACTGAATTAATCAAGTTGTCTGATGTTGATTTTTAAAATTATGACACAGAAAGCCAGTAGTATATGCTTATGAACCACAAATTCTTACAGTTCCAAGTATATTGAATTTCACCTACCATTTATAAATTACCATTTATAAATATTAAAAATAGTATTTAAATTTCCTACCTTGCTTTTCTAATTAGAAAGTTACACCTTTGGAAAAAGGATTCGGTTGTTTTGAGAGTATATGAAATATTTTGTGTGTCTTGTCTGATAAACAAATGATAGCAATAAAAACACTGTGCTTTTGAGTTTCTACTGCAGTATTTCAGATCACTGTAACTGTAAGTAGAGTACTAACATGCTCAGAAACTGTGAAAGTTTAATCGATGCATGTTCATTATTCATCACAATTCCTGTGTGTAAATAGAGATAATAACACATATATAGGAGTATAAAGTTCTTAAAAACTGCTAACTGAGAATGAACACAACAGACTCACAAGCTTTTTCACATTTGAGTATACTATATAACCATACATGAAATTATGCTCTGAAAACCTGTAATCTGAATTTGCCCTCCCTCCCTCTTTCCCTCCCTCCCTCTTTCCTTTTCTTCCCTCTTTCCTTCCTCTTCTTTTTTGATCACTAGTTATAATCAGCTTTTTAAAGAAATCAACAGAGACAAGAGGGAAGGGGGGGGCAGGGAAAGGGAAGGGAAGGGGAAAGTCAAGGAACATATAGGGATCAAAAACCAAAGGGGAAGAGCTGAGAGGGCAGGGTGGGGGAAGGCAGAGAAAAATTAAAATAAATAAATTAATTAAAAAAATAAAATAAAATAAAATAAAATAAAATTGAAAAAAAAAGACATATTTCCTTATTTCAGTTAGAACCTATGTTCATTTGTGTATAATCGTTAATGTTAACATGTTAAAGTTAGAGCACTGAATTCAGGTACATTAATTTTATGAAATATTTGTAAAATTTTTTGTGAAAATGATGTGACTTACATGTTTAGAATTCAGCATGAGATTGTAAGCAATTTGAAAGCTATGAAAGCTATGATCTTTAAAACTATAATCTTATAGTTTGTTAGAGATATATCACTTCCAATTTTTTAAATACCTGCTCAATATCATTAAGTCCAAACTTTTTAACCCCAAATACCCAACCAATATTTATTTGGTGCCAAAAGTAAAAGCATGATAGAAATAGATTATATCGACATACCCTATATGCTAATCAGATTTCATCCTTTTGGAATCACTGGTCAGCTCACTTTCAGAACATAAAATTCTATTGAGAAGAAAATGGACTAAGTACACAAAAATTGATGAAGAAGACATAAATAGAGGAAAAGAGTCCAGAAATTAGTGGATTGCAGGATCTCTCTCCCTGTCAGACATTTGCCTTTCATGCCTTAACCTGCTGGGCTGGTGCTTGCTCTGAAATCCCACTCTGCTCTCTGGTTTTTCTAGCCTTTGGTAGTTAAAATCTTACAGATTTTGTTTCTTAATAGCTGTTTCTGTTCTCTCTTGATGCTTTATTTCATTGGTTAGATTCCAGCCTTGTGAACTGCCTCTAGCTCTTTCATATTAGTTTGGTTTTATAGTGTGATCGTCTTGTTTTAAAAATAAATGATATGTTGAATCCAATTAGGGTTAATGTTGCAATTCAGAGCCACTTTTTTAAAAAAGGAGGTAGCATATGCAAAAGGCATGGATTTACCTGAGTTTTAATTTGAATTCTGATTTCAAGTAATTATTTGGTTCTGAGGAAGTGATTTAGCTTCTAATCCCTCACTTCGTAAATATGATTAGAAAAATAATGCCCATATAAGAATGCATTTTGCTGGAAAAAATGAGAAAAATAGTTCCCATGCACATGCAAGAATGCATTTTGCTGAAGAATGCATTTTACACATTTAGTATGTAAAAGGTATTTAACGTGACCATATTTTGTTTCTTCCTCTTGTCTACACTTTCTATTTTATATGATGCTGTGCTTCTTTTTAATTTAGAGTTTTGGCGTGATGATAGGAAATAGTGATTTTATGAGTGTATATGTAAGTTTAAAGTTATAAAAGTCAGTTTGCTAGAGGAATAAGTACTTGCTAAATGGATTCCGATTTGGGGGCTGAGGAGTAGATGTGCATGGTGAGCCTCACTTTCATACTAAATAATCTAATAAACTTCATAATAATTAAAAATTTTAGGCTACAGAATCAAAAATGAGATCCTTCTAAAAGGCACAGTGCAACTTCAATGGAGCAAATGCTGAGCTCTAGTAACACGCAAGGACAGTGCAAGGTACCAGTGGTAAAAGTTGAAGCGCTATCATTCTGCCCTCAATATCCCCATAAGCCCTGGCCAGGAAGCTTAGTTAGTTAGAGTGTTGTCCCCATTTGCCAAGGTTCTGCGTTCAGTCCTCAGTAAGGGCACACACAAGAATCAACCAATGAAAGCACACATAATTGGAACAACAAATAGATGTTTCCCTCATTTTCTCTCTCTCCTCCCCTCTTCCTCTCTCTCTAAAAGTAATAAATACATTTTTAAAAAAGATTCTCATAATCTCTCACAGCTTTTCTAGAAACTAGCAGTAAGTTGATTATGTTGAGATCTCTGAAAAAAATACAAATGTATTTTTCAAATTAAAAGTCACCAATAGATGGAATATAAGTGAGATTTTCATAGAGTTGTGTGAACAAAATCTGTCAAATCATTGAGTTTTAATAGACTCTGTGACAACTCATTGTGACCCTCTTCTCATATTCTTACTACAGGGGCTGGCCAAAATGCTTATATTTTATCTTATATGCCCCACACCAATCCTCCCCAACAACTACCCTTGATCTCAAGTGACCAATCAAGGACAGAAGCAGAACCATGAGTAACGAATATGTCTTATACATAATATAATAACCCAAATTAGTTGAATTATTTCTCTTGAGATTTTGAAACAGAGAGTCTCTGATTGTTAGTTAACAGTGGAAGAAAAAGGGGAAAAATATTCTGATAAGATTGTAATGATAACAAAAAACATTTCCAGCTTTCATCTGGTGAATCTACAAACTATTTAAACTTTTTGTTTGTTTGGTTTTTGGGGGTGTCCTTGAGAATTTGTACATCTAATCATTTAATAATATCTTTGGTTACCATCATTTGAGTGGTCTGTGTTCTACAAATTGAACAAGCCTGACTAAAACACCAGAGAAGCATAAACATGTTTACTAAAATTTAATATGTTTATTATTAAAACTTGGTAAAATAAATGTGGTGAAGAGTGAGAAAAATCAAGGATAAAAACAAAAAAAATACACTTTGCCCATTGAATAATACAGTACTGAGGAAGACAAAGTTTCTACTTTACTGTAAGAGATGCAGTATAGCATAGTAATTAAGATTATGGTCTTGGGTTAAAGACTACTTTAGTTAAAATTGTGATTCTAATATTTATTAGGTATGAAGAAGTTACTTAGCCTTTCTGTGACTCCATTACCTCATTTGCAAGATGGAGAAAAAAATGTTTTATATGAAGTCTTGATTATTAAACAAGTAAATAAATGAGAAGCTCAAACAGAGTGCCTGGCATTAAAAAAGAGTCTTAATATTACTGGATAAAGGCCTGGCCCGGAGCAGGCCTGCCTAGGGAACTCTAGTGTGCGGGTTCTTGGCTTTGTGTAGGAAGGATTTTACAACAAGTGATTATGATGATACATTTATTAAAGCTGGGAACAATGAAACAAGGAAGGGTTTAGCCTTGAAGTAGCAACAAAAGAGCCTAGGCTGGGCTGCCTTAGCTCCCTGGGAAGTCAGATAAAAAGGGGGGTGGTTTTGGGGACAGCTTCAGGAGATCAGTCTGGGACAGGCCGCCAGCTGTCCATTGCCTTAGAGTTTAGGAGTTGTGTCCCAGCAAGGAAAAAGAATCGGAGAAGAAGGAAAAGGAAATGGCACTGGCTGCTGTTCCTCAGAGCGGGAGCATGGGCTGGGTCCTTTGTCTCGAGGCTTTTATCTCTTTCTTGCAGATGGGAATGTTAGGGGAGGGTCTGGGTGGAATATCCATCTATTCTCCAGGCCCACCCTTTCAGGGTCATGGTATCCACTGATTGGTCAGTGATAGGGTAGGGTGTCTTCAGTCATTGCAGTTGGTGCTGGTGTTGCCCACCTGGTTTTGCTGTTTTTCTGGGGCTGGAGCTGAAATCTAACTGAGGCCTCGAGTTTATTCCCAGAGAGGAAAGGCCAGGGGAGGAAAGGCTAGCTTGGGGCGAGGTCCCTGTTTTCAGTCCTGCCTGTGCCAGGACTTCTGTCCTGGTGACCATCTGCCCCTGGCTCTTAAATCGCTTGGCCATTATGTTCAGCTCTCTGTCTCTGTTTCCCTACTCGGCTTGCCAAGGAATCTTCCTGCCTTCTCATTATTCTGTCTTATTAACATTCAAAATATTATTTATTATTATTAAGAGTTAGATTAAAAAAATGAAGAAAGGATGAGGTAGAGAATAGAGATAAAAACAAGAAATAGAAGGAAGAGGGACAGAGAGAAAAAGAGGTGGAGAAAGAGAGGTGGGGGGAAAGAGAGATACACTATTTTACCTTTGCATGTATCTCCTGAGGAATGGAACATTTTTCTGTGTTTCCTGATTGATTGTGCCCTCTAAAATTTGTATGTGTAAGCCCTAATGCCCAGCACCTCAGAATGTGATTGTATTTGGAGGTAGGTCTTTAAAGATGTAATTAAGTAAAAATGAGGCCATTAGGGTGGGCCCTAATCCCATCTGACTAGAATACTTACAAGAAGAGGAAATTTGGACAATATACCCAATGGCATAGAAAGGACCCAGCAATAAGCCAGCCCCTTTTATTCAGTTAATTTCTTTATGCACAGACACCCTCAGCAGCCAGTCAATGTAAGTTCCTTTAATAACAGCAGGGTGGTATCAAAAATATCAATCATCAGAAGATTGCTTATTGCCCTGTACCCAAGTGGTTCTCTTGCTGCCAATAATGTATAATATGTGTGGAAATGAAAAGAGACTTATTGGTAACTATTAAAGTAGTCTATAGAAATTAGGATTTGCAGAAAATAGGCACCCACTTATATACCGCTGATGTTAAATGTAGGCTTCTGGTAATATAAATGCATATTCATTACTCTGAATTTCAGAGAAATCTAATATGGAACAGAATCTACATAACCAGAAATGTTCTTCCAGACTTTCAGTTCTTACGAATAAAGTAGACTGAAGTAATTTCATTCAAAAATATTATTTAGCACTTACTCATTAACATATATTATGCTGTTACCCAGGACATACAGAGAATAGAATGATTTGCTTTCATGTTGATGCTTCCTTCTACCCATCCTTCAATCAGCTTACTAGAGACCAGAAGTACAAACAAGGAAGAAACAACTTAGCCATTCTACAAAGACTTCCTAAATGGAGGAAAACATCTCTCCATTCTAGTTAGAATTCCTAAAATGAATGTATCCCAATTATGCAGTGCTGAATTTCAATGTCTTTGTGCAATATTTATAAACATTTTTATACATATTAAGGCATGTTCACCTGATTGATGTTCATCCAATCACCAGATACATTTATAGTTCATACTAGGGACAATAATGTACAATGAACCAGAGCCAGATGGATAAAAAGACACCATTCTTGTCACCAAGGAGCTCAGAGAGTGAGGATAGTAAGAGACCAGGAAAATTCTGAGTAAGTGGAATTTACTGAGTGGGACACTGAGACAAGAAAATTAAACCAGGGCAAACAAGTTGAGCAATTTGCAACCAGCTGATGAATCTATACCTCTCCTCTCTAACCAGAGAATACAAAACCTCCCTGGCCATAAACCATAGGTGTCGGGGGAATAGAAGAATGCTAATGCAAGGAGAGAAACACCAGAACAAAGGGAGCCAGCTTAGGAAGAAGCTGTGGGACTCCTTTTCAGCCCTCCCTTACTCCCAGGAGAGACAGCACGTCTCTGCTCCCCCAAGGGATTTCCCCTCCCAAATTCCCACGTTCCTCCTATATCAACTTGCTTCTGAAAGCTCAAGGTAAGGTGGATGTTAGGGTTTTCACTTGCCACCTTCTCAGACTACTGGCCTCTGATATTAATAAAAGTGCAATTATAATCCAATTTGTCTCTGCTTTTTGGCTGAGTGGTGACAGACACCACGAGCCCTAGACTCAGTTGCCCTCTGGTTTCAAGAGTAATTGAAAATGACCCAAGTAAACAAACAATTGGCACCCAAGATGTACACAGATCTAAAGAGGAGGGAATGACTACATCTGCTAGAGGAAAGCAAGGAAAATTTTAGAGTGTGAAGCTCGGGTAAAGATCTGAAGGGAGAGTAGGAGTCTGGCAGGCTGATTTAGAATAAATTAAGCACAGAGAATGACTGAGCATGTGTGACCTCAGACATCGACTCTGTTTACAAAACTACTGTCATGAATGAGATACTGAAGATGTTCACACATATGCCTTATTTTTAACCCTTTCAATAAGCTTTTTATGTTAAACAACATAATTCTTAAGAAAATTGAAGTTAAAAGAGATTAAATAATTTGTTCAAACTGCATAACATGCAACAGAGGTAGGCTTAAACCCTAGTTTTCTGATTCTAAGTCAAGTTATTATTCTAGTCCAACAAATCGCCTTCCTGTACAGGAGCGAGTCAAGAAGGCATTTCCTTATCATATCCTTAATCTACATAGAGGGTAATTTGGCTAGGGGTAGAATGTTAGAATTTTACTAGGTACATGCCAATAAAAATCCTTATATAATCCACCAGAGAGTATTAAAAGTTCTATCCTTATTTGCACAGAGGTTTTGTTGTTGTTGTTGTTGTTGTTGTTTTTTTAACTCTTCCAAGTCCTAAGGTGTAAAATAAAATTTGAAGCTTACTGTATTGCTCTCAAGCCACCTTCTTAAAAAGTTCTGTTTAAAGATAAGAGCTGGAGACCTGGGGATTGCTAGAGAAACCCATCTGAAATGTAAATGGGAAAAACTTGTCATCATTTAGTGGCCACAGGCAGCTTTTTGTTATGTGGGGTAAGAGGGACTTACATTTCCTTCAAAAATTCATAAACCATAGGATAACTAGTGTCATTTAGGGTTTGTCAGTTGGACAATTATTGAGTGCCTATTCTTTGGAGGGCACTATGACAGGTGCTACCAGGAATGCAAGGTAACTAATAGACATGGGTTCCACCTTTGTTTCAGTTATTGTCAGAAAGAGAAAGTAGCACTAGGGTGCTCTAAATGGGAAAATAAACTTATCAGTCCTTTTCAAATCAGTGTTGAAATGGCTAGGGATATCATGCTTTGCCTTTGCAACTTATGCTAGAAGACAACACGCAAGGACCACAGCCAGCTTGATGCATAGTCCTCTGAGACAACATATATAGGATTTTCTAGACCTTAAAATAATAAAAAACAAAGTCCTACATGTTATATCTTTATGTGCCTTATATAGCTTTTTCATAACTTTTATAGACAGTCTCAGGGAGTAATATAAAAGACTTTTAACACTTTCAGTGACTACTTGGCAATATTCTGTGGATAATATCTGGATATCCTTAGAATGTTATGCAGCCACGTAGATCTGAAGTTCATTATAGTTTGAATGGAAGGCTAATGGCAGCAACAACTATCACAGCAACCTTTCAGGCATAGTGGGCTGTTATTTCTGGAGGCTAAATGATTTCTGTTGTTTTCCGTGATTTGAATGCTTCTGAAGGTCTTTCTCAGTGCGCACGTTCCCCATACTTCACTACAAAATCCCATTCCTTGTCTATCTGGTTAAAATTAACAGAATTGTTAGAAACAATTTAAGTATCTCAATCCCAATACTTAGAAAATATATTCTTTTGTAAACTAGTTCACTGAGAATAATTAAACACTTAACAATGAAAACCCAATATGCTATTGTGCATAATGTTTGAAGAAAAATAACATAAAGCTGTTCATAGAAATCATTCCAAATCCATAAAATGGAAGATCGAGATTATGTTTGACAGGAAATACATAGCCTTCCTTTCCTCCGAGTATTATAATAGTCTCATACTCTGAGTTGTGTATAGGGTTATCATCTTAATTTATTTTGGTAGGTATGTCTTCTTTTGGGTTTCCCCAGAAGCAAACCCTGACAGAAGGATTGGAGTGTAAGTTAAGAGTTAAAGAAAAACACAAATAGGAAAGTGGAGAAGTAAAACAAGGAAAGGAAGGCAGCCATGGAAAGTGTGTGCTATAAAGTGAGCTCCCACTGCAGGTGACTGGGGTTTAATCTCACTGGAGAGACTTTGGCAACTGGGGTGAAAAACAGACCTCAGAATTATCTCAGTCAAAGCCAAGGCAACTGGGATAATTATATAGTACCTCCCATACATCATGGTAGAGGAGAGCTCTTTGGGTTCATTTTCTGCCACATCTGGCCTGCCACAGAGCAGCAGAAGAGCCACAGCTGCGAGAGTAACACCGCAGGCAAAGAAATGCAGGTGTTGGCAATAGAAGGCTGGGCTACTATTCACTGAAATGATCACAGCAAAGGGACATGCATAGGGCCCCTATAATGTCTGCAATAATATGACAGTAAAAAGAGGTTAAATGCTCATCCTCAAAATATCCTGAGCAATAATTCAGGACAAGGATAAAAATTAAGTGCCAAATCAAATCAACTGGTGGTGCCCTTTATAGTGCTAGAGTTTTATGTTAAGATGGCTGTTGAGCCTATCTACCAGGTCAGTAGGGCATACTTGATTAGAAGTTTTGGTCATGAGCCTAGCAGGGATTAATGGCAACTCCTTTACTATATATGTTCCATTCCTTGTTTAGAAAAGCTCCTAAATGTTTATGTTTGATTAGCCTATCAAGAAGAATAATTCATTAGCTCAGTGTTAATAAAAAAATTAGTAAAAACAAAAGCAAGAAGATTGCTCATCTAGTTAAAACAGTTATAAATACTGGCTGAAAGACAAATCTGTGAACGAATTCAGGCATCCCTACCCTTTCGTGTGTTGAGAAACTTAATTTATAAACAAATTAAAAGTTCTGTGAAGGTATAAATTCAAATTAATTATAAAAATTAAAGAAAGCAAAATTTTCCTTGCTCTAAATTGTATTATTTACTATTACCAACTAGCTAGAATTGTAACAAATCACACAAGTTTTAATCTTCAGTATAAAAATATCAAGGTTTTAGTCAATGATTTCAATCTTATATATTTCTTTTACGTGGATTTTATATAGATTTGATGAACTCTGGCACAAGAGTAGGTTCAAATCCAGCTTCTGCTTTATGCCAGAAGGCAAACTGATCTGCACCTCCATAAGGGGCGAATTAATCTCCTCTAATGAGGTCCATATTTTACTACAGAATTAGATAAAATGTTTCCCAGTCACTTTTTTTAAAAACAGTTGATTCAGTTTGAATGTGTACCCTAGGTTGGGGGGTGGTAATTTAGACTGAGATATTTATTTCATTGTGGTAAATGATAGACATATGAACTCCTTGACTTGTGGTAAAACAAAGGGATTTCATTACAAATATTTAATTTAACAAGTAAGAAGATATGAAAGAAGACTGTGTATATAGTACCTTTAATTGTACTTCTAATTTCTGATAATGTTAATTTTTAGATGGAGAAAACTAAGGTAAGTCAATTATGTTTGGAGGAAAATATATAGGCTAGAGTTCCTGGATAAGTAAGGTTTCGTCAATGATCATTTTCATCTCAAATCAAGAATCTTAATTTGTTTATGTCTCCTACATAATTGTAAGCCTTTTAAAGAACTTCGGTTTTTACTCTGACTGAAATGGAGAGCCATTGGAAGCCTTTAAGCAGAGAAGTGTCACTTAAGAGATCTACTTATATTTGAAAATGACTACTCTGAATATTGTGAGGAGAATGACAGGACAAGGGCAGGATTTAGGAAACTAGTTAAGAAGTTATTATAATAATATAGGCAAAATATAATGATGACTTCAACCAAAGTGTTACAGGTAGTTGTGGTAAGTAGTCAAACTTTTAATATTTTAAAATTATAAGTGGCATAATTTGCTGATTTATTGGATGTAGGCTTTGCAAAAAAGAGAGGAATCAAGGATTTTGGCTCAAACATAATGACAAATTGAGTTACACTATTTGATCAGGGAAGTTCAAATTTGAACTAAATAAGTGTGCTATGCCTATAAGATACCTTAAGAGGAAACACTGTGTATATAGTTGAATATACAAATCTAAAGTTCAAGTGAGAGGTCCAGTTAGAAGATGTAGTTTGGGAGTAATTAGTATATAAATGTTATGTAAAGCCACAAGACTAGATGGGTTTGTTAGGTAGGATAGATAGCAAACCAAGGCAGGGAGGTGGAGGGAGACATGTCTCACCCACTGACCCAGCAGTCCTGAGCCTGGTCCAGAAATATTGCTCATTGTACCAACATCACAGGACATATCATTCTAACACAGGAAGAGGGCAGTCCTTGAAATTCTGTGTGTCATCTGCATTGTCTGGGAAAGAAAGCCTTTGAAACTATGCTTTCACCCCAAGTTCGGAAGGTAGGAGATGGTCTACAGCACCCAAAGGAAGAATCCCATAAAACAACTTTGGTTAATTGCCCACCTCTGCTCACCATCCATTTTACAAAGGAGTATCTAATGCTTACAGAAAGAGTCCATGAATAACTTTGGGTAACTGTTCCAACTTTAACTGCCTCCTGTCATGTATCTGTTTTATAACAAGATGAGCAAATGGAGTCTGGAGCACGATAAGGATTCAGACTAGCAGACCACCACACATATTTAAATTTGGGTGGTCACGTCCCCCTGGGAAAGCAGGCACCATCTCCATCTGTCAATCAACAGTTAACTTCTTCACCCCCATCCCATCAACTGTACAAGTACTCAGAACAAAGGTCCTGGAGCATGGGCCACCCCAGCCTTTGGCCACCATTACTTTCACCACCCTTACTCTGCTTTGTCTATGCCTTTCACCCTCTCCCCCCCTTAGCTAGCCCCATTCTCTTCCATGGGAACAGATCCCCAATAAACCTTGCTTGTTGACTAATAGATTTTTCTGATCGGTAATTATTTATAGATCTTGCATTGGCAAGAACAACTGAGTTTCTGAGAGTGTCTCCCATAACAGGTTCACCTAAGGAATGAATGTGGACAGAAAAGAGTACATGATAGATAAGCCTGGGGTGCTCCAAGATTTGTAATTCAGATATATAAGAAAAGAACACACAGGAGGCCGTGCAGGTATGGCCGGTGAGGTAGAAGCAGCACCAGAAGCCAGTAGAGTCTCTGAGGTCAAGTGAAGAAAATGCTTTAGGGAGAAGAGGGAGTAGTCAACTGTGACAAATGTTGATAGAATTCAAATAAGATGTGAAATATAATCTATTATTGAATTAGGACATATTCAGCTGATTGTTGACCTTGATAAGGGCAGTTTCAATGAAGAAGCAAGGGAGAACTCAGGACTAAAGTAGTTTGAGAACTGGATGAGAAAAATTGGTACTGAGTAGAAATAGCTCTTTTGATGAGTTTTTCTATGAAGCAAAGAAGGAAAGAAGAGTAACTGTAGTCAAGATTTTTTTTGATAAAACATGGATGTATGGGTGTATGCTTGCTAGTAATCAATGGGAATCATAAAGTAATAAATATGATGCAGTACAAGAGGGATTGATGTTTTCAAGTAGCCATGAGTGAAAGGAAATTTGTGAAGAGTAAACTGACTTTAGACATAAGCATAGACAGTGTTCTCAGGTAACAGGAAGAAAAGCAGGATAGTTTAGGGCAAAATAGGGGTTGCTGGGAAATAGCAAGCTGCATTTGGAAGTTCTCTTCTGCTGTTCTCTCACTGAGATAAGAGGTAAGTTCACCAGAGGAGAATAAAAAGTTGCAAGGAGGTGGAAGGTTGAAAAAAGAAGGAAGAGGGTGAAATAGTGTATATATAGTGAAATACTACATGCAGTGAAATTTATGGGCTATAATACTGTCACTCAGAGGATAATGTTAAGGAATTTAAAATGAGAATAATTAACATTATTGTTTGAGTTTATCTTTTCTTTTTTTTCTGTTTGTGTGTTATTTGCCTCCTCTATCTGCAATTAACTGCCAGAATTCTTGTGTAGATGTGGAGTTGGATTTAACCAAGTTTGTTACCAAACGAATAGGACAAGAGCTGAGGGTATAGGAAAAATAGATAGAATTGTGACTGAAAAATAAATTCATTGCTAACATTTGAAAAGTTTCATGGTGATGTCTTTTTCAGAGCAAATCATACAGAAAACAAGAATTTAACTTATAATGCCCACAAAGGGGAAAAATATGAAGAGAAGGCCTTAAAATATGTTATAAACTCTAAAATTATTTACACAGATTCTGGTACCTATGTGATAGACCAGGAACCTTATAACAATTAAACATTGTTATGTGTAATTATATAAACACATTTTAAATTATCATTATGTTTACTATAAAAATCTAAAATATTAAGTGGTTGTAACATGAAAAATACTATACTGATTTTAACTTTAAAATTATTAACAGAATGTTTATTCAAACTTTATAACTATAATATTACATATTAAATGTGTATATAAAATGTTTTAAACCACTGAATTTTAGAGTTTAAAGGAAATTTAGAGATCAACTAGTTTCCATCTGGCTTCCAGATTTTTTTTAAATTAATTAATTAATTTTTTCAAATACATTTGTCTCTGCCTACCCTCCACCACTTTCCCCTGCCCCCCTCCCCCATCTCCCTCCCTCAATCTTTCCCCACTTTGGCTTTGTCCATGAGTCCTTGCTATATGTTCCTTGACTTCTAGATTTCTGAGATGAAGTAGGACAAATGAAGCTAAGTGACATAATTAAAGCTACACAGGCAGGCCAGCAGCAAGACCTCATGGATCAGTTGCACACCTATGTAGATAACAACAAGATAAGTAACTAAAACCATTAAACCTTTCCAACTGACCTTTTTGGGTTAAAGAGTATATGTCCTTAAAGTGTGGAGTTGCTAGATTACACATTGTGCCCATCACCTGTTTTTCTAGTCTGTTCTGAGAAAGGCATTCATTATAGTAGGGCCAGTGTCTCAGCCCATAGAGCTGCTGTCTAGCAACCCAAGAAATGATACTAAGTTGGAAAAGATAGAGGCACGCTCTATAAAGGTAAGCTCAGCTTCAAGTGATTCGATGAAGGTGTAGGCAACTGGGAAACAGCTGTAGTAGAGAATCACTGTCAACCGCTTTAAGAAAAGAAAGCAATCTTTTTGAAGGAAAAGTTTTTGAATAGATTTTGGGGTATAATCCACAAGAGCTTAAATATGTTAGGATATCAATATTAAAAGTAAGGGCATAAGTGTTCACTAGAGAAGCGATGCTGGTTGGCAATGCATGTGGTACTAATTCAAGTAAGGTCAATAATTAAGATGTCATGTTTGAAAATGATAGATAAAATACATAACATAGACTATGTTTATTTAGGATAAAAATATGTTTTGTTTGTTTGTTTGTTTTTCCTGACACCTTAAGAGATTCTGCCTATGCTGTATTTTCACTAGAGTCTTCCATTTCAATCATCCTCTTCTGACCTCAATCAAATTTAGTTCTACTCTATTTCAATTCTTAACCCAAACCATATTGTTTTAATTATACTCTGCTTGCATTATGCTGCAGTTAAGAGGTGTTTTTGACAGATTTTCAAATAGCAACAAGAACATCTGTTCTCAATGTGAATGTGATTTGCCTGTGCCATCCACCTGCCCTTTGATCTATTTATTAAGCAGGTGTTGCTGGCTAGGTAACAACACCTTGCTGGTTTCCTCCCTAAGCTCAGGCTCTGTTTGCACTGGTCACAGAAAGACCTGAAAATTCATGAGGACACTCTTCCCAGATTGAGGGGGACCATTTGGTCAAGGAGAAATATGAAGCAATTCTACCGTGCTACAGTCCTCAAACAACAATTTCACTACTGTCTTCTTATTTCTTCATGATTTACTTTAAAGTGTCACTCAATAACAGTTAGAAATTTATTTACTGAGTATCCTCTGTGCCATTTAAAGATGAGGGCACAATTTAAATGTGTACCTTGAAAAATAAACATGTCTTTCCTATTAGATCTGTCCATGTCAAAATAGTTCAATCAAATTAGGTTCAGATGAGAGTTATTACACCTCTTATGAGAAGGAAGGCATTCCAACCAGCAAATAGTTTCTGGAGAGACTACCCATATAAACCTGAGTGTGCTACTTATTCTCTTTCCAAAAGCCCTCGTTTACTGAAAGTCAGCCCTCAGGTATAAGATTAGCTGTAAAACCAAGTAACACTTTATGTAGAAAATTTAGACTTGTTTTGTATAACATACCCTGAGGTCAATATGTCAACGTTGAAGTCCATTATGAGTTAAGTGATTCCGGTTTATACTTTGTCTTTTGAAATAAGGCTTGTACAAAGAAATACATTTCTGAAGACCTCTAGATAGTGTGTAGTAAATATTAAGTCACCTGAAGTGAGAAAGTAAAGTTGACCTTTCACCGAGAACAGTCCAAGAACATCAGTAGATCTTAAATATATATTCTTGAGAGGTGCAAACTATTCCTCACTAGTCAGTTGTTGATAGGCACTTTGGTACCTTATTAAAATCTGGAATTTCCTAGCATAGCAGCTGACACACATTGGGCTCTCAGTCAATATTTGTAAGGTAATTAAAGCTGTCAGTTGTTTACATATTCCTTGTGTAATACATATTCCTAAACTTCTAATCTTATGTGAATACAGAATTAAGCACTGAACTTTGTCCAGAGATAATCTTTCCACAGAAAATGGAGGTTCTGTCTATAGTGATTTATTTATAATCAGGAAATTGTGTGCTTTCATAATTTTTAAAAAAATCCCTGCATTAACAAAGTAATAACTTTCAAATGCTAAAATTTTCTGTTTCTCTAACACATTGTTTTCTTTACCAATTTCAAAGCCTTTATTAAGCAAATATGTGAACTGATGCTGCTCCAAAGAAGAAGGAAAAGAAGAAGAAAGAAGAAGAAGAAGAAGAAGAAGAAGAAGAAGAAGAAGAAGAAGAGGAGGAGGAGGAGGAGGAGAAGGAGAAGGAGAAGGAGAAGAAGAGGAGGAGGAGGAGGAGAAGGAGGAAGGAAGAGGAAGAGGAGGCAGAAGAAAAAAACAGAGAAAGAAAAGGAGAAAAAAACATATTGAACTTAATTTGCAGGAGGCATAAATTCATTTTAGAAATATTATGTAGCAGTGTTCATTCATCTTGCCCACTTTTTACACACTTGTATGTATGCATGTATGTATTTATTTTATCCTCACCTGAAGACATTTTTTTTTTCATTGCTTTCAGAGAAAAAGAGAGAGAGTGAGGGAGAGAGAGAAAGAGAAATATCCATGTGAGAGAGAAACATCCATTGGTTGCCTTCTCATAAATGCCCTGACTGAGGATTGACCCCCAAAACTGCACATTGGCCCTGACCAGAAATCAAACCTGTAACCTGTGAGTCTATGGGATGCCGCTTCAAACAACTGAGCCACACTGGCCAAGGCTCACACTTAAATTTAAAATGGTGAAAGTAATGTGCCCTTTTTATAATAAAATTCAAAAATATTAAAATATACAATTAATTTCACCATTACATGATAGCTTGAATTGCCAGCTAATATTCCTCCTGAGAAATATAAAGATAGAATAGATATTTTAAATGTTTTCTCATTATAAATTTGTTCGTTCCTATAAGAATAATCTATTGCAGCTTTCAAACTCTTTTTATTTAAAAAATGAAAATGATAAAATCTATTTTATGAGTGATATTGTTATTTTTATTAACAAATTAAGTGAGTATAGAAATATGTTTGTGAAGTAACAAATTCTCAATGAATGAAAATTGCCCTCTGCTAGATATTTTAAGTAAAAAGTCCATGCGGAAAAATGATGATAATTATTTAATGGCCTTGAGAAGACAAATACAGGTTCTTTGAGCTTTCCTTTCTCCATCGTTAAAATGGCCATAATAAAAATCTGCTTTGCACTTCATATGATTCCTGTGAAGATCACATAAGATACACATGAAAGCTTTTAGAGATTTATAAATCTGTGTTAAAATGTAGCAGGAGATCAGAAACTAGAATGTGCCTCCACTGCTCAGATTTCTAATTTGTACAATTTGATATCTTTAAAGCTAATTATGAGAATCTTTGGTAAGACATGGAAATAAAATATCATACATGGAGTCAAACAGGAAAATGATTACTTATTATTATTTGAATATCTATGGAGTATTTACTTATAAACTGCATTCATCTTTGTAAATGCTAAAGTGCTTTTTTTTTTTAAATCAACTAATCTGAATGTCTACTTAGATAATGATTGCACAGTATCAGGTGGTACTATTTTATCTTTATTTCAGAGATGATTAAAATAACATATAGTAACAGAAACATTAAATATAACCCTAGAGTACTTGAAGAACTACTCTTAACCTATAACCGATGTCCAGACAGCTGTTTTTCTTCAGGCTATAAACTCCAACCATATAATAGAAGGGCATTTTAGCTGACATGAGAACTTTAGACCTAAACACTCAATAGCAGTTAAAAAGTAAAAAAAGAAACATGTTTAATATATACTCCTCATCAATGAATTTAATAAGGCTACTCATTAATATTTTCAATAGTCATTAAAATGTTTCATTAAAAACGTACTTAACTGCTCAGTTCCTAATATTCAAAGGCCAGTTTAAAAATTAAGAATCATTTGATTCCAGGGTAAAACATAATTTCAGGGGACACTGAAGATAGTAATCTCTCTAAATACTCCACAGTGGAAAAATATTAATACCTAAAACCCACTCTAAAATTTTTAGTGCCTAAGAACTTGCCAAAGTACAGAATATAAAACACTGTCTCACCCATATTTGGCTCTCAGTAAATATTTGTAATTTATTCTTCGATTAAAATGCTCAACATATTCTTGTTTTATTTATAGGCACAGCTCTTTAAAATGCAGGAAAAGTGTGAGTAGATCAAGAAATTTATACCAGCACATTAATTTCTTTCTAGTAAAATCTTCTTTAATCTTTTGTTTAAAAATGATTAATGGGATGTTAATTGTACTGGAGAAGTCTACTTAGTGCAGACACAGCCTGAAGAGGACGGGACTTCCTCTACCAGTTCAACTCCAAATGCACATAGAAACTGGATGTCACTTCTCTTCTGTCTCTTATGGAGCAATTGGGAGAGAATTCATAGCTTTCTGCAGGAAACCTGCTCATGAGTGTATGTACACACACGTGCCTTTGGACATACACATAAGTACATGTGTGGACACAAGTGTGTCACACATATGCACGTGTTCACTCATACAGCTCTGCTGTTAGGGAAGAAATTATCTTAGCTTCTGCTTCTAAGACTTCCCCAACAAATGAAAATTGAGATCTTTACCATGACGTAGAACCCTGGAAACTATCCAACATGCATAATTGCAGAAGGCTCAGTGAGCTAAATGTAAACGATCTGGTGCATTGACAATGCTACTAGAAATCTATCATAAGTTCAGATATTCTAAAAAATATAGACACACTAGAGAAGTAGAAGAAATAAAACTTTGAGAAATGGCTAAATGACAGGGCTCACAGAATCAAAATATAAATTATTGGTGGTTCCTTTATATACCAAGTACCATTTTATCCTGTTAACCACTTTTTTGGTGAATAGTTCAACAGGACAAATGCTGCATTTACTGAATGGGCATATATCTATGTGGGCATTTGATCACCTCCCCCAAATGGGTATCAGTAGCCACCATTTTACAAGTAATTTGAGCTTTTGAAAGATCAGTTAACTGCCTAAAATTACATTATTAGTAAATGAAGAAGCAGGACTTTAAACTCCAGTTCTGAGCTCAGAACCTCTTCTGAATATACCACTTTTTAAAAACTGTTATTATTTGAGATAACCATACCAGATGCTAGGGTATATTTATTAGATATTGAAGCAGTATGCATAATTATTTCTTAGTGTGCAGATATATTACTTAAGAAGAAATTACATAATTATTTCTTAGTGTGCAGAATGAGAGCCTGTAAGTGTTATGTTCAATAAAGTGAAATGAAAAGTGTATCAGTGACTCAGGCTGGATGGAGGGGGAGCCTCATCCATATTTCCTGAAGCCTTCAATAATTTCACTTATCACTTTTCTGAAACTCGAATATTGAATGGATTACCTAATTCATTGCCACACTCTCAACCATGAATAGTTAATATTATTATTTTATATCACCAATAAGATACACTGATCCTCACCTCTATGGCTTTGTCTGAATAATAATTATTTTTTGTCTTTTATTTCCTGGCAGGAGGTGTCTGCTCTGGGGAATAGTTACATGATCCCTTACCCTGGATTGCCCCTCTTTTGATATTGAACTTGCCAAAGGGAAGTCAAATGCCAAAATGCAATAACAAATACTACTAAACTCTAAATGCTTAAAAGGGAGAAATAGAAAGGAACCTTGTAGGAACAGTGCTGCTGAGTTAGGATTGCAATGGCAATTTCAGTGCCTAGCATAGAGAAAGTACTCGATCATCTTAGGTAACAAGATAGTGAATGGAGCTTTTCCTTGAACCTGAAATTATAAATGGAAGGTGAAAACAAATTCTAAAGAGAGACAAAAAATATTGGGATAGGCATCTAATGAGTGTTGGATGCTCATAAAACCAAGCAATATTACTGCCTTTTTCTTTCTTTCTTTCCTTTTTTTTTTTTTGAAGACGCCCTCTCTGACTTAGAGGGCCACAGCAAAGTACAAAAGCCAGCTCTGCAGAGACCATCCTTTGGTCAATAACAAATTGCAGAAAATCAACCAGATCAAGATAGAGCAGGACTAGGAAAGATACGATGCCATCCATAGATGACTAGTTATAAAATACACCCATTTTACTTGTCTTCCCCACCCATTCCCACTGCCCACCCCACAACCAGGAAAGAAAGAGCTTGAAGGAAAGATCCCAGAACAAACCATTACCTCCTTTACAAAGTGCAAATGTTGGAGAGGAAATGAATTAACAGACTATGCCCATCTTTATTTCAGCTCCCTAAGGGAATGCCTGGAATGTCTAGGAGAAGGAAAAAGGAAAAAAAGGTTTAAATATGATATGGAATTGTGGTTTTGGATAAGGCTAGACTTTAACAATGCAAGATAACTGAAAAAAGCACAAGATTCTGCTAAGATGTTAATAAGAAAATGGAAAGGTATATTTAACAGAGCACAGTTGAGTTCAATGATCAAAAAATAATAGAACTGATTGATATTTATATCTTACTGGGCTGAGACTGCTCAATAAATTACATATTTCAATGGATAAATGAAATATGAATGCACAAATTCATGAATAAATGAATGGCAATGTGGAGAAATACTTTTTTTGCATATTCATCTTTTTCTGGATCTTTAGAAGATGTTAAAAAAACAATAGTATGCTACTTATTATTGTTCTTTGAGCCCATTGGATTAATAAATGCTATTCTATTCTCTAAATCATATTAAATTTGTTTAATTTATCCAAAATTCCCCAAAGGGCTGTGATCCCCAAAGTGGGATCCTGGCATCAATGATGTATAATTCTTTGCTTCAGTGTCTCTACAGTAAAGAAAATGGTGCTTTCACATAGTTATTGTAAAAGAGCACATAAAATACAACCTCACAAAGCTTAAATATTCTTTAGTCATAGTTTAAGTGCCTTTCACTGAATTATATGAGATGGCATACACAATAGCTATAACCAAGGATAAATTAAAAACCACATAGCTATGCAACTTATTTAAAGTTTTTGAAATCCAGAATCATAAAATTTATTAGGGAAGAATGCATGTAGATATCAAATCCCCTTTTTCAAGGTAGAGAAACTAAATTTCAAAGAGTTTAAGAGAAATGCCAAGATTCACCATGACTTAATGCAAGGATGGATCAAGAATCCAAGCCTCTTCACTAACACAAGTCTGTATTCTTCTGCCTTATTGGTAGTAGGGCCTTATGAATTAGTCAATGTAAGATATATATTAGTTAGACTGTAAATCTCATATAACTATGATCATGTCCATAAAGAAAATGATTTCTTAAATAAACTTGTATTTAGACTCTTGAGTTTATATTGCACAGGTCATACCACAAGCCTGATACTTTAAAGGTTTACTGAAAATCAGCCCTCAATTGCATAATCATTGTTATCATAGAAGAACAGCGGGGAAAATAGAGAAATTATTTCAGCTAAAAATATAACTGTCCTCATATCTCTCTGGCCACCATAGTAGTGATGGGATGACCTCTGAAATCAGAATATTCTCAGTTACTCCCTATTGCCCACACTGTTACAAATATGACCCAATTGAAAGAATTGTATGTGGCTGGTACCTGTTTGTTGGAAAAGCATGGAAAAAGACAAACCAACTCAGGTCTCAGTAGTCCAGGAAAAGGAAAGAGAATATATAACTATAATACAAAACATCAGTTAATTCAAGAACACTTTTTTGTTTTGGGTCATTAATGAGTTCTACCAAGTTGATATTAAATCAATACCTTGTATAATATGACATTTAAATAGTTACAGATACACAGTTTAGCTTGTCTTTTGAATCACTTAAAAACCATAATGGCATTGAAATTTTTTTTCTATAAAATAACAACTAATACACAAAGTGAAGTGTTTCTCTTCTTAATTAGCAGCACAAGTTTTGAATGCCAACCATATTCTGATCCATTATTGCTAATCTTATGATATTATCATGCTGGTCTTATGATAAAACAAACTAAAGGTAAGGCTATTTTTACCATTTTAATTTATGTCAATATTTATTAAAACCAAATTTTAAATTTTAAATTTTTTTATTTTTAATCATGTTTATTCTATTGCAGTTCTTTTTTTATCATCTATGACAAAGTAAGTGTCAGTAATGGCTGATATTTGAGAGGGTGCCTCATCCATCTTAGGCAGAAAATGCAAAATATCTTTTCCAAAGTTTATACTACATTATGCACAAGTCTGTAAATTATATGACTTGAAAATTTTAAAGTACCTCTAGTTCTTTGAAAATCATGTGAAGATTAGAGTTGAAAGCTAACAAAATAATGTTCTTTACAATGAACATAAAAGTAAAGATAATAAACATAATTAGTGTGTTGTCAATGAGAGGAAAATATTTAAAGACATTTTTATGCAATGTCACTTCTCAGCTGCTCACTCAGTGGGGTTCATTGCGCTGGCTTGCCTCACTTGTGGCAGCAACAAAATTCAATCTGGGCTTCACTCGCAGATCGACTTATTACATTGGAATATAAATGTACTCATGGAGTCTGGGCCATTGCACACACAAATACTCTCTGAGAGTTTGGCAGCTGATTAAAAAGAAGAGGTAATTTTTCTTCCTTAAATGCACACTTCTTCACCAATAGCTATGTTCTCTTTGTCAGTAGACAGCATTTTTCAGTCAGTAAGTTTGTTCAATTCTTGAAAATATAGCTGCGAAAGAGAGAATTATATTGGAAGATTTTTTTTAGGAGGAAACTCTTAATTTTTTAATTAAATATTCACTAATAGAAATGGTCTAAATAAGCAATATATAATGTGTCGTAAAATGCAATTTTTAAATTGTACAAAATTGCTATTGTTTTCTTTTTTAACTGTAGCAAAATATTTCTCTCAAAGGGATGTATTGATACACAAATAATTTTGTACCAAATATTATACAGTTAGCATTGACACAGAAGCTGTCAATTCTTTTGAGAACCACTTCTTTATTTTTTTTTTGTTGTCAGCATAACATTTATTTTCCTCTTAGTTTCTTGCAGTTCTTTAAAGATTGTAATGTTTAACATATTGCTTTAGCTTAGATGAAAGCACTCTTGTTCTTAACTGAATCACTTCTCAACTGATGCACTGTAGTCATGACAACACTTTTCTAAAAAACAACACAGCAAAAAGTTCAGTAAACTTATCATTAAGTCCTTGATATCTTCAGAATCTGTTAGGCTGACAAGCAATTAATGTCGGGTTTTAAAGGGGCTTATTGTAGTAAATGACCTCTTAATTTGATATGGTCTTTGACAAAAGCCAAGTGTGTGTGTGTGTGTGTGTGTGTGTGTGTGTGTGTGTGTGTGCGCACGCTTGTGTGTGTGTGTGTGTGTGTGTGCGCGCGTGCGCGCGCGAAAGAGAGGAAAAAGAGAGACTTGTTTGAGATAAGAAGAGACATTTAAAACCAAGATACACTCAAAATGCAATGTGAACTTCTTTGGAGACTGCAGTATGTCAACAGGACACTATTAAGACTGATGACTTGTGGAACTGCTGATAGGGGAAAGAGGGGGACCTACCTGTTATTTTACTATTAATATAGGAATATTTCTTAAATGACTGCATTTGAATTAAACCATTAAAATGAAAAAAATGTATAATCTCATTTACTATGTTTCTTCCTATCTGATAGATTTAGTTTGCAGATCAGTTTTTATTTGGCCTGTTGTTATTTTTAATTAGTTGTTAAAATTTTAAATATTGAGCAAGAGTATAAATATCTAGCAACTGACAGAACCCTCAGGTTAGCTGCATTTTATATATCCAGTTAATGTTTGATTTCAGTCTTAGATATATGAATTTTTGATTCTTTGGGGAAGAAGTATTTTTTTTCACATTTTTAAACTTTTTTTCTAAAAACCCAACCACTTTTAAATCCTTGTGCAGTATGTATGTTTATCTTTGTTTTCTAGTTCATGGTTGGCTATTTAAAAATTTATATTCTGGACTCAATAGCACAAAGTAAGAGGAGTTTCAGAGTTAGTCCATAGACCCGTAGTTGTGTTATATACATTGTAAGACCAAAAAAAAAATTTTACCCTGAGCTCTGTCAGCTGCTGAAAAAGCAAAGAAACTGCAAAATGTTTTGCTCTGGTTTAAATAGTAATAAGCACACTTTTATTGAATACTGGTCAAATAAGGACTTGGAGAGCCACTGGACCCTTGTTCTATGAAAATTTCTTTAGAGAATGCTGTGAGTAATGGGGATGGCTTTTCTAGGAATACATACACATTTTAAATTTTAAAACTTGTATAGAATTTGCACTGGGATTAAAGTGGTTTCAAAATGCATATTTTGGTCACAGGATAGCATTCGTTTTACTTTATAACATGTTACACATGTGTAACTATTTGGAACTATAAAAGCTAGCAAGAAAGTTTCAAGTGGAACCACACTCATGATTATAAAAGAGAGCTGGTGCCCTTGAGATCAGCCAAAGTAAAAGCTGGTAGCATCAGGGAATCCACAGGGAACTGGATACCCATAACTTCTACCTTACTGTTGTTGTAAGGGAGCCAGATTTTGCCACTCCAAAATATTCTTTCGATCAAGAATTATTTTAGACTGATTATTTTTAAGAAACAAAAGGCTCAGAGAGAGCTTTTCTATCCCCCTCCCCTTAAATTCCTAAAAGAACTTAGATAGAGGGCCTGGTCCAGGAAGGGAGCTATCACCAGAGATGTGTCTGCTGTACAAAAAATATGAGCTAGGTGTGGTAAACTGGGGGAAACTTAGCAAGGCCTGTTCCTTCAAAATCCTCTCTGCATTATTTGTCTCTGCATGGCACAGCAAACATTTCATTGCCAAACATGTCTTTTTTTTTGCATTTCCAGGTGAATTGCGTTTTGGAGTCCCAGACCCCTACTCCCTTTTCCTTAGTTCTGAATGGCATACAAGCCACATTTCCTGATTGTCTTTGGACTCTCACATTCTTATGGATCCCTGTACATACAAGATTAAATGCTTTCTTCTCCTGTTAATGTCTTATGATAACTTATTAGATCAGCCAAAGAATATAGAGGGGTAGAAAGAAATATTTTTCTCATCTACACTGTCCAAAATTGAAAGTTGCTTGAACATGAAATTGATTTCTAATTTGGTATCTCACTACATTATGTTCTTTTTTAATAAAGCTCATGATTTGGTACTTCATCTTGCTTTACTTAAAAACAAGATATTCTAAAGGCTTGATCTCATATTTGTAAAACTGACAAAACTCCAAGGACTTATTATCTTCCAACCCAATTTTCTGAAAATTAAATATTTCTTTCATTGAGATATCTTATGCTATCTTAACATATTAGTTAATAGAAGAAAAGCAATAATGGAGAATGCTCTACTTTAGTTTCTGTCTTCCCAGGTGCCCATAAGAATCACAGAGCTAAGAATAATGCCTATGTTTTTAAGACTAGAAATTTTTTAATATAATTTCATTTTTTTTACTCAAACATTAATGTACAGATTTTTTAAATAAAATAACATGAAATATATTTACTACAAAACAAAAACATGTGAAGTAATTTTATAATTTTTAAAAACCAGAATACATTGTGAATTGTAATATTGGCAAAGCCAAGCCATTTTTTTTCTTATTTGCTTTAACATCATATGTGTTGGGACAAAAAATACATTCACAAATTTTATTATTTTTAAACTGTGTTCAATCATTTTTATTGGACTTTTAAGGAAAATTTTATTCCCTAATATTCTGCCTTGTGGTATTTCTAACAAAAGTTAAAGGATAGGCAGAATAGCAGTGATTTCTCATTTCACACACTCGACACCGTGGGTGTGGGCAGGTGCGCTTGTAAATCACCCATCATGAAATGGACAAATGCATTGAAAGAGTCTCGAAAGTTTTCTGTGTGGTGCTTTAAATTATGGAACTAAAAGTAAACTCTGTAGTTACATTACTAGGGTGATTTTATGCCTTCTATAATTTCTACCATAGAAAATTTTATTATACATCTTTGAAAGATAATGAGAAAATTATTACTGAAAGATTGTATTTATTTTATATGATTAGGCAGCATTAGAGTTCCATGACTTTTTGTATAAAAATGATTCATTTTATGATTTTATTAAAACAATTTATTTAAAGATATTGGTAGAAATTGTATAAACTTTGCTTATGCTTTTCATCAATTATGTTGTGATCCCAATTTAATAAAACAAATTCTTATCATTAGAATATAAAACAATACTCTTTTATTTATATATGCAGAGCTAAGTGAAGTTTGCTTTATAGAATTGGAAAATCACACATTTTCAATACACAGTTGGAAATAAAGTATATAGTGCTACAAAGTGCTTATTATATCAGCTTGAAAAAATGTTACTCCTAAAAAAAGACAGACATATGAAACTAAATTTCTAATTTTCTCCTCCTCACATTTAAGTGGGAGCACAGACCTTGTCTTTTCAGAAACAGTAAAGAAGAAATTGCTGGCAAGGAAAAAAATCTCTGTCAAAGAGAATAGTGAACTAAAGAGATTAACTACTTTCACAGCAACTGCAGATGAGGATCCCCTGAAAACCTGAAATTTATTTATTTAAAAAAATTGTGTATTTATTCTTACATGTTTAAACTTCAGTAACCTTAAAAATACTCTCCATTTGATGCAATGCCACTATTGAGACATTTTTTTCCACTGCTAAAACAGTTTTGAACTTAATTTTGATGCTTTTTAATGCTTTTGCTGTTTTCTTGTTTCACCTCTTCCGCATTGGCAAAATGTTTCCCTTGAGGACTGTTTTTAAATATAGTTTATTGATTATGCTATTACAGTTATCCCTTTTTTCCTCCCGTTTATTCCTCTCTGCCCTGCACCCCCTCCCACCAGCATCCCTCCCACCTTAGTCCATGTCCGTGGGTCATACATATAAGGTCTTTGGCTTCCTCATTTCCTACACTATCCTTAACTTCCCCCTGTCTATTTTGTACCTACTATTTATACTTCTTATTCTCTGCACTTTTTCCCTATTCTCTTCCCTCCCCCACCCCTCTGATAACCCTCCATGTGATCTCCATTCCTGTGATTCTGTTCCTGTTCCAGTTGTTTGCTTATTTTGTTTGCATTTTTATTTTTAGGTTCAGTTGTTGATAGTTGTGAGTTTGTTGTCATTTTACTGTTTATAGTTTTTGATAAGTTATGGATGTTTCTTAGATAAGTACCTTTAACATTTCATATAATAAGGGCTTAGAGATGATGAACTCCTTTAATTTTACCTTATCTGAGGAGCACTTTATTTGCCCTTCCTATCTAAAACGAGTAATCTTGGATGCAGGTCCTTGGCTTTCTTGACTTTAATTACTTATTTGCAGTCCCTTCCTGCCTGCAAGAAATTTTTTTTTTTTTTGAGAAATCAGCTGATAGGCTTATGGGAACTCCTTTGTAGGAAACTGCTTCCTTTTCTCTTGCTGTTTTTAAGATTTATTCATCTTTAATCTTGGGTAATGTAATAATGATGTGCCTTGGTGTGTGCTTCCTTAAGTCCACCTTCTTTGGGACTCTCTGAGTTTCCTGTATCTCCTGAAAGTCTATTTTCTTTGCCAGATTGGAGAAATTCTCCTTCGTTATTTTTTCAAGTGAATTTTCAATTTCTTGCTCTTCCCTTTCTTCTGGTGCCCCAATGATTCAGATATTAGAATGTTTAAAGTTGTCCCAGAGGTTCCTAAGCCTCTCCTCTTTTTTTTTTGAATTCTTGTTTCTTCATTCTGTTCTGGTTGAATGTTTATTTCCTCCTTCCATTCCAAATCATTGATTCGAGTCCTAGTTTACTTCCCTTCACCATTGGTTCCCTGCATATTTTTCTTTATCTCATTTTGCATAGCCTTCACTTTCCCTTCCATTTTGTGACCACACTCAACCATTTCTGTGAGCTTCCTAGTTACCGCTGTTATGAAGTGTGCATCTGATAAGTTGGCTGTCTGTTCATCGTTTAGTACTATTTTTGGAGCTTTGATCTGTTCTTTCATTTGGGCCATATTTCTTTGTCTCAGCACCTGTTACATTGTAAGGGGCAGAGCCTTAGGTATTCGCCAAAATAGGGCAACCCAGGTTGCTGCCTTGTGATGCTGTATTTGTGGGAGGGGTCCGAGAGGGAAGCTCTCCACCAGTTTTTAGTCACTTCCCTTGCGACCCACAAATTGGGCCCTTCTAGTGCTGATTCCCAGGTGGGTGGGTTTGTGTAAGTTCTAGCACCCTGTGGGTCTCTGCACCAAATTCTCCAGTGAGGCTGGGAGTTTCTCCCATTGCCTCATCCCCTATAGGTTTTTACAGCTACAGGTTTGGAAGCTTTCTTTTCTCTTGAGGACATTTTTATTTGGGGAAAACAAAAACCAAGTTTTTCCAGTGAGATCTGGTGAATAGAGAGGGTGGGGCATGGGGGTTATACCATTTTTGGTCAAACCTGTAGAACACTCAACACGGTGTGGGGTGTGTGGAGGCACGCTTATAAATTACCCATCATGAAATGGCAAATGTGTTGAAAAAGTCTTCAAAAAAAATTCGTAGAAGCCAAATGCAGCCTCTCACAAGAGCACCAGTTGGTACACTGATACAAATGGGTTCCTAGAACACTTACCTAGCAGAGGAAGCCTATACCACAAGGGGCCTACCCTCCAGAAAATAATTTTGATTGTTCGTTTTTTTGAGTCCCCCCTCATAAAAGCTCAGTTTGAAAAAAGAGAAATAAAAAAAAATCCCTGACTGGTGTGGCTCAGTGGGTTGATCATTGTTCAGCAAATCAAAAGGTCACTGGTTTGTTTTCATTCAGGGCACATGCCTGGGTTGCAGACCAGGCTCCCGGCTGGGGGCATGCAAGAGACAACAGATCAATGTTTCTCTCATTCTGTTTCTCCCTCCCTTCTCCTCTCTCTAAAAGTAAGTAAAAACTTTAAAAATAAAAAAAGGAAAAAAAATAAAAAAGAAACCATGGATGTTTTTCAAAGATCCATTAAAAGCTTTCCAGCAAACAATGGAATGAAGGTGACTTCTCTTAAAGCAAGAACTCATGAAGTGCTTGACTAACACAGTGCTGAATAAAGATTCTTTTAAATAACAATAGATTAATTTGGTCCCCTGGAAAACGATTTCAGCTCATTTTCTTAAAATATGAATGGCTTCTCAAGACTTTAGTATTCAGTTTTTAATTCTACATACGGTTTTTAGTTCAAGGTTTTCTTTCTTTCTCTCTCTCTTCTTTTTCCTCTCTTTTTGCTTTTAAGTTCTAATACTTTGGAAGAGTTTCTTTCTACAAGAAATACCAGCACTGCTACCTCATTTCTGAGAATAGATCCTAAAATGCTAGGAAAGGTGATGCTTAAAATACAAGTGTTTTACCCTTAAATTTATGGCAAACAAAATTATTTTTGTAATGTTCATTTGTACTTATTTAAGATAAAATGTGTTATTAGATTTTCCCCATTAGAAAGCATCCAGTTACAATGTTGTTCTATCTCTTTTTCACATGCTCAAGAGTCATTATTATAAAATTTAGATGCAGAGACACAGTAAATACAGATAGTATAAGTTTAGCTGTAGGAAAATATATGCAGTTTAAAGAAATTCCTTCTATTCCCTGAGATACTGAAGAGTGGTTATTTAACAGGTGATTCTGTCTATAAAGCTATCATAAAACATGAAAGAAAAATCATTTTTTAAAAAGGCTCTAAAATTATTGTCAAGAAAAGCTGAAATTTAAGTAAATGTATATGCATATATGTGTTTGTATCCATTCACACACATTTGAAAAGGATAGACATATTAATGCCAATAAAATGTTCTATCTCTAAATTAGGGGGCATCTTACATCTAGGTTTTATTCTATTAAAATGACACATTTGAAGGTAATTATCTCTTGTTCCCTTTTGAAGTTATATTAAAAACATAACAGAAACTAAAATCAATGAGAAAAATGCAAATTTTATAGAAGCCTCACATATTTTGAAATCAAATTATGGTACATCAATAGTCAATAATAATATTCTTTGTTTTTCATATTAGTTTTCTCTTACAAAAGTCTGTGAACTTACAAAGATTACATTTATTTGAAACTGTGTTTTAAACATTTTGCCTTGTGACTTGACCCTACTTTTATCCATATCCTAGACTGTGCTTAGTGAATAAGCCCAGAATAGACTAAAGATAAGCACATTTATCTGCTTGTTGCTCATGTGTCATAGAAATGGACTAGGACTTAAGAAATCTAGATCACACTCTTGGCTCTGTTGCTATTAATTTTCTGTGGTTGTGCACTGGTTACTTAATCTCTCTTTACCAGAGATGACTGGATTCTCTGTCAAACTCAAATATTTTGATTCTATAGTTCAGACGATAGGATTCAGGACTGGCAATCTGATGAAGGCAGTCATGAGGCAGGATAATAATAAATGGCGAAAATTCCTGGGCAAGTGGACTGGGAACACTGAGACATGAAAATCAAACAGAGCTAAACAGTTTGAGCAAAACTTGAAGTCAGCTGGTGAAGTCAGCAAGAACTTATCTCCCCTAACCAAGGACACTTGAGAGTGAATGACTTCTCTCTCTCTTCCCTAACCGAAGGGTACATAGCTTAGATCTCCCTAACCTGGGAAATAAAGAACAGAGACCCAACTAATGGTGTTTATGCCAAGGACAAATTAAGTTTAGGAAACAAATGACAAAAACCCATTAAAAGCTGGAGAGACCCAAGATAAAAGTAAAAGAACACAGCAGACTAAAGAATATCCCTAAACCTCCTATGCAATCATTTTGACACATCAGCATATTTAAAATGCAACTAGAAAATGAATGAATGTTCTGCTAAAACCCTCCCCTAAGATTCTCACCCTCAGGAAGATACTAAAAAGCCCCCAGAACAAAGACACAGTGCGGGCTCACCCTAGAGCACGCCCATGCCCCTTCCCAGGTATGAACTTTTTAGTTCCTAAACTCTAAGGGTCCCAAGAAGACTTGCAGCCAGAGGAGCAGTAGGCAGCAGAAGCCCTAGCCAGGCTTACCCTTGATTGTGTCTGTGGGGTCTCCTTTCCCTGACTTCCAGGTAAGCCAAGAGCAGCCCTGCCTTGGCTCACTCCTTTTTTATAACTTTTCTAGGGAGCCAAAACAGAGCACCACCTAGGCTCTCTCTTGTTAGTTCTTTTACCTTAAGCTCTTACTTTGTTTCACTGTCCCCAAACTTAATGAACATGTTTCCAAAATCACCTGGACTTGTGAAATCTGTTTTATGTGAAGTCAAGAACCCACACACTACTTGCTGGACTGAGGAAGACCTGCCCCTGGCCAGTGCCCGTGGAGTAACAGTCATTCACCAATTACCATAAGAAATTCTCTGTCTCAAATACTTAAAACATCTTAGAACACATGTTCTCAACACACAGACTATGACCCCTTTTGGCTTTTAGTTCTCCTTCCCAGAGATAACCAGTTATCATTTTCTCATGTAATCTGTCAGAGATTTTCTTTGTAGAAAAAAATGTTCTCTTGTATGTAATGCAATTCATAGGAGGTAACTCAAGACCAAGTTAAATTAAAGTTTAGTAAATGTTAAGATGCAAAGAAGAAAATATTCAAGTAGATGACACAGATGGGATTCAGGATACACTACCCAAAAATGTGGCACCTTGTCCTATTGAATGACTTAAACTGAAGTAATTTGAGAAAACAGCAAAAAAGGGAAGATCACTCTGACCTTTGATCCTCAACTTTCATTCCTGAAAGAGGTCATAAAACTGCCATACGAGAAAGCACCTTCCATGTACTAGGAGGAAGAAAGACATTCTAATCACCACAGATGGATAAATTGGAGCTGAGAAATCTGTACAAACACACCTTGTTAAGCTAAACTTTATCTTTCTAGTTCTTCATCATTTACTACAACAAGCCTAAATCCCTGTTTTGTCAATTCCTTACAAATTTATTGTTGTGTAAAAGGTATAAAAGCTTTCTGTTCTGGTCACTTCTTTAGGTATTCAATCTCTTGTGAAGGCTCTCATGTACATGTTAAAATGCAATAAAATCTGTGTGCTTTTTTCCTGTTAATCTGTTTTTGTCAGTTTATTTTTCAGACCCAGACAGGGACCCTAAGAAAGTTGAGGAAAACACTTTCTTCCTCTATATATATATTTGTGAGGTAAAATATCTGTACTCAAAACTTATTCAGTCCTTGTTGCAATGTCCTTGCCTTATGATCTGTCTAGACTTTTTACTCTACTCCCTATCCCCCTATCCAAGATGGTGATCAGACCAAACTCCTTCAGTTCCCTGGCTGGTTGTTCTATTGTCTCTAAACAATTCATATTGTTCCCTTTTCTAAAATATCTACCTCACACATGTCTTTTCTTCTAATTCCTACTTATTGTTCAAGTTTAAGATCTGATTATTGCTTCTATGAAGTTTGACAGACTTCTACAATGTAGTTAGGCATATCTCTCCTAAAGCTCTTGTTCAACTGCTATCGTTTTTTAGGTCTGTCTCTCCCACTAGACAGTGACTATGAATGGCAGGCAATAAAACCTGCATGATATGCATCTTTGCATCTCTAATTCTAAGAGCCAGAACATCATATGAAAGGTTTAAATATTTTTCTTTCACTAATAAAGAAGCCATTGATAGCACCCTTAACATTGTTATATTTTATTCATTTTATTCCTATATACTTTTCATTTCAGGCAGGGTTTCATGTTATACATGCTAGAGACCATCTTTATACAAGGCATGTCTACTATATTGTGAAGCATATAAACATAAGTATCCTTTGCATGAAAGCTGAGTATTTACAACAAAAACAGTCCATTTAATTAAATCAAATATTTCAATCTTCTTAATGATACTGCACTTCAGTCTGTTGTCCTCTAAAAGCATTTCACGTTTTTTTGACCCTTATTTTCACCATATATTTTCAGCAATTGAATTAATGGAGTCTATAAATTAATCTAGCAATTACATTATAATTACAAACATATTTTTTTTTTACTAAAGACATATTTAATAGCTACTTATTTAGCCAGGTACTCTACTAGAAACTGGGTATATAGCTGTGAATACAACATACCAAAAAAACTACCCTTTTAGAGTTTAAATGTTAGGTCAGTGGACTTACAAAATAAAGTAAATAGTAAAATATTTAGAATCGTATATGCTAATAATTCTATGGAGAAACATATAGCAGAAAATGAGTTGGGAAATACTGAGAAGAGGATTCAATTTTGAATTGAGTAGTCAAGGAAGACCTTACCCAGAAGCAAATACTAAGGAGGTAAGGCTCTGTGCCATGTATTGTAATAACTGAAGAAGAAGCATTCCAGGTAAAGAGAATAGCAAGGAATTTGGATAAATAAATGCACTTTATATTAAGGGGCAACAACATAGCTATGGAAGCTGTGGAGTGGAGTGAGGATGGGGAGAGTTGTGAGTTGTAAGGCCAGGAGATAAAGAACAGGCAGGACTGTATAAAAACTTTAGCTAAATATTTTTACCTTTTACTTTGAGAGATATGTGAATTATTAGCAAGTTCAGAGCAGAGAAGGGCTATAATGTACATTTTAACAAGATGCTGGGTGAGAAACAAAAGGCCAAAAAGCAAGAAACAGGAAAAGACAGGTAACATGTATCGCAGGTTGGATCCTGAAATGGGTGGGAAAGACTTGGAAGTTTACAAGAGATAAATCGACTTTTTTAGACCTATCATCTTTTACTGATAGATGCAATAGATAAATGAGTGATAGAATAGACATAGTGGGAGTATTATATTGACCTTTCTATTCTCAACATGTTTGGTGTCTGAGAAGGAAGAAATACAGATACAAGTATGAAATAAAAGTATGATGAAGCAAATGAGAGAAATGATAGGGACAACAACTGAAGTGACCTTAAGAATAACCACAAATATGGCTAAAAGCCCTCAATTATTGATCATCTCTTGACTATAGTTTCAAGATATTGCACAGATATACATAGGTGTGAGTGTTTTGGTAGAGACATATCTTACTCAAACAATAAATGCCAGGTGAGAAGAAGGTCTCCACAAAATAGCTGTAGAGTACTTTAACTTTGTCTAATAAATAGAATTCTGAAATGCAGAGACAGGGTAGAGTGAAAGGCTGATGGACACACCAAATGTGAGTGTAGAGAAGGTTCACTCTACAGCAAGCTCCTTCTAGCACAGAGACAGAATTCTGAGAGATGACTGACAAGAAAAATCTGGAAAAATGGGTATTAATTACTTAGGGCTAAAATAACAAAAACACTGTACAGTGGGTGTCTTAAACAAGACACACTTATTTTTCACAGTTCTGGAGGCTGGAAGGCCTAAGATCAAGAGGTCAGTAGATTCAGTGACTGCTGATAATCTACTTTCTGGCTCACAGATGGCCATCTTCTCATTGTATTCTCACATAGTGGAACAGAGAGCTCTGGGCCCTTCCTCCCAATGTAATAGCTGTCATGGGGGCTCCACCTCCATGACCTCATTAAATATAATTTCCAACTTCTGGTCAAGATCACAGCATAGGCAGACATGGTTCACCTTTTCAAATAACCACATCAGAATTACAACTAAAATATAGAACAACCATTACACATAAATGTTAGAAATTGAGTTGAATGGAAGTCTGACAACTACAGAATTAAAGAAACCACATCCATCTAGAGTAATAGGAGGGACACAGGTGCAGAATGGGCCGGTCCCTCACCCCCATGTGGTAGATAAAAATTCACGTGAGATATCTTAGGAGCAAGGATTCCCAGCCCTACATCAGTCCCCACAGACCAGGGTTCCAGTGCCAGGAAGATACGTCTCTATAACTTCTGGCTGTGTAAACCAGAAGGGATTAAATGGGTGAAAGAAAATTCCAAGCAGTTCCCCTTAAAGAACCCACACATGGATTCACCTACTCAGATTCACTCCCTCTGAGCTCCAGCACTGAGGTAGCAGCTTGAAAGATACCAGTGGTATACAGGGAGAAACTGGTGTCTGGCATCAAGCAGGGCAGAACTCTGTTTCTTTTCAAAATCCTCTCCCCATAAAGCTGGCAAGTTGGTGCCATATCTAAGACTCCATCAACCTGGTTAACACTGTTTGACCTGCCTTGGAAATCTCCAGAAACTCTATCTCCTCTAACTTAGGGGCCAACCCAAGCTGCTTTTTCATATGAATTGCTGATCTTGGCTCATGCTTCACAACTTCCTAAATCCTATCAAACAAGAAATAGCTGGCTTCAGTGAGCCCCAGGTCTGGCACTAGGAATAGCCAGCTTAGATTCACCACTTGGCTTTGTCTGAGAAACTCCAAGTCCAGCACAAGTAGCAGCCATCTCAGACTGCATTATACTCAGACAGGGTGGTCCTGGGCAAAACACAGTTGGGGAATGACATTGGTCTACACCACCCAGAAAAACTCAGGGTCAGTGCACCCAGTGGGCAGCAACAGACCATGTCGGAGCACCCACCCTGCTCCTGTACAGCTGATCCTCCACAGAGGGAGAAGGTTGATGGTCAATTGTCATAGTCAATTCTTATAGCGGACTGGCCTGGTAAATCCCTCCCATTAATCTGCCAACAGCAACCAAAGCTCAACTACAAGGGGAGGGTGTACTCAGCCCACACAAAGGGCGTACCGCAAATATGCAGCTTGGGTGATAGAGTAGGCTGTGCCACTGGACCCTACAAGACACCCACTACATTAGGCCTCATTACTAAGATACACATTCAAATCAGCTCTACCTGATACATAGAAACAAACACAGGGAGGCTACCAAAATGAGGAGACAAAGAAATATGGCCCAAATCAAAGACCAGATTGAAACTCCGTAAAAAGCGCTAAATAAAATGGGGATAAACAATCTATCAGATGCAGAGTTCAAAACAATGGTTATAAGGACGTCCACGAAACTTAGTGAGTACCTCAACAGCATAAAAAAAGATCCAGTCAGAAACAAAAGATACACTGATTGGAATAAAGAACAATGTACGGGGAAACAACAGTAGAGTAGACGAAACCTAGAATCAACTCAATGATTTGGAACATAAGAAAGCAAAAACCAACCAATCAGAAAAACAAGCAGAAAAAATAATCCAAAAAAAAATCAAGGATTGTGCAAGCGGCCTATAGGACAACTTCAGGAGGTCACCATTCACATTATAGGAGTGCCAGAAGGAGAAGAAAAAGAGCAAGAAATGGGAAATCTATTTGAAAAAATAATGAAAGAAAACTTCCCTAATTTGGTGAAGGAAATAGACATGCAAATCCAGGAAGCACAGAGAGTCCCAAACAAGATGGATGCAGAGAGGCTCATTCCAAGACACATCATAACTAAAATGTCAAGGGTTAAAGATAAAAAGAGAATTTAAAAGCCACAAAAGAAAAGAAGTTTGTTACCTGCAGGGGAGTTCCCATAAGACTGTCAGCTGATTTCTCAAAAGAAGCTTTTCAGGCTAGGAGAGATTGGCAAGATATATTCAAAGTCATGAAAAGCAGGGACCTACAGCCAAGGTTGCTCTACCCACCAAAGCTATAATTTAGAATTGAAGGGCGGATAAAGAGCTTCCCATACAAGATAAATCTAAAGGAGTTCATGATCACCAAACCATTATTACATGAAGTGTTAAAGGGACTTATTCATGAAAAAGATTAAAACTATGAACAATAAAATGGCAATAAATACATACCTATCAACAACTGAATAAAAAAACCAAACTAAGCAAATGAGAAGGACAGAGACAGAATCATGGATACAGAGAGCATTTTGATGGTTTCCAGATGGGAAGAGGGTGTGGGGGAATGCATGAAGAGGTGAGGGGATTAAAAAGTACAAGTAGGCAGTAACAGAATAACCATGAGGATATAAAATACATTATAGGAAATCAGAGTAGCCAAGGAACTTATACATGACCCGTGGACAGGAACAATGGTGTGGAGATTGCCTGAGGGAGTGGGGGGTGCTGGGTGGAGGGGGGCAATAGGAGAATATCAAGACAACTATAAATATATAATCAATAAAATATAATTAAAAAATAAATAAATCTAATTACCTCCTAAAGGCCCACCTCTAAATATCACCACATTGAAAATTAAGCTTCAACATATGAATTTTGAGGGCATACAGTACTCAGTCTATAGCAGCAAGGTTGGATGCAGCCTGCGAAAAGCGGAAACTAACCATATTACCATTAGCACTTTACTGAAGCAATGGAATACCAACTGAAAATTCTATAACAAGAGTCACCTCATTGGAAGGGTTCTATCTTAGATGACTTCTAAGAAGTAGTATGAAGGATGGATTGGGGATGTGTTAAGGGAAAAAAAAATGTAGGCCTAGATTTCATTTGGGAAACTATTATCCTATTACCTTAGTTCAAGTCTTAAGCCATCAGAAAAAAATAGGAGTTTTAATAAAACCTAATTAAATGTGTTGACTGATGATATCTCTACATTCTGAAATAAAAAAAACATTCTAAAAAAGAACAAATAAGGGAAATCTTTATATATTCTCCATGTATTGCCTGTATGGTGGTATTAACACTAGTAATTCTGATGATGACACCAAATTGCAAATTTTATTCTAAATTAAAATAGTGGATAATTTTCTGTTTTTCCTCATAAAATATGTTTAAGGACTACTTTTGTACATATCATAATTTATTTTGACAATGTGATATTAAATGTGATATTCATTTTTGATTCCTAAAGCACTCACATACTTCTTTTATAGTCATGTGTTATTGATATAATAAAAAGTATAACAATTAAAGCAATAGACAGATTCAGTGCAATCCCTATTAAAATACCAGTGTCATTTTTCTCAGATTCAGAACAATTAATCCTAAAATCTACATGAAACCACAAAAGACCTGAAATAGCCAAAGAAATTTTGAGAAATATAAAAGTATAAGGTATCACTTGTCATGATATCAAGCTATATTACAAAACTCTTAATCAAAACAGTATGGCACTGGCATATAAAGAGATATGTAAAGATCATTGGAATAGAAGACAGAGCCCAGAAATAAATCCTCACTTATATGGTTAATTACTCTGTGACCAAGGAAGCAAGGATATAAATGGTGCAAAGACAGTTTCTTCAGTAACTGGTACAGGAAAACTGGACAAATACATGTAAAAAAAAATAAAATGGACCACTTTCTTACACCATATACAAAAATAGACTCTAATAGATTAAAGTCTTACATGGGAGACCTGAAACCACAAAACTCCCAGATGAAAGCATAGGCAGTAAACACTTTGACATCACTTTTAGCAATATATTTTTGGATGCGTCTTCTCGGGCAAGGGAATTAAAAAAAAAAAGGAATTAACAAATGGAACTACATAAAACTAAAAATTTTGCACAACTAAGGAAACCAACAACAAAATGAAAAGGCAACCTACTGAATGGGAGAAGACACTCCCAAATGTTATGTCCAATAAAAGATTAATATCGAAAATCAATAAGGATCTCATATACCTTAACACTAGAAAAAAAACAATCATATTGAAAAATGGGCAGAGAATCTGCACAGATATTTCTCCGAAGAGAACTTACAGATGGCCAACAAACATATGGGGTAGGCAAAAGTAGGCATATGGTTGTTCATATGGAAATTAATATAATCATTAATAAATAATACAAGAATAAACTGTGCTTTACATACTCACAACTATAATCCTACTTTTGCCAAACCCTGTATAAAAAGATCTTTGAAGATCCTTAACTAATTGTTAAGAAAATGCAAATTAAAACCAGAATGAAGATAACTCACAACTGTCAGAATGGGTAACACCGATAAATCAACAAACAAGAGCTGAAGAGGATGTGGAGAAAGGGGGGCATTTTTGCACTAATGGTAGGAATTCAGATTGGTGCAACTTCCATGGAAAGCAGATAAAGTTACTTCAAAGAATTAAAAATGGAATTGTCTTATGAACCAGTCATTCCACTTCTGGGACTATACCTAAAGAAACCCAAAACACTAATTCAAAAGAAAATATGCACCCTTATGTTCATAGTAGTATTATTTACAATAGACAAGATATAGAAGCAACTAGATGTACATCAATAGATGAATGTATTAAAATGGACTATTACTCAGCAATAAAAAATGAAAACCTTGCCATTCGTGACAATATGGGTGGACCCAGAGGGGATTATGTGAAGTGAAGTAAGCAGAGAGATAAAGACAAATACTGTATGATTTCAGTTTTATGTGGAATTAAGAATAATAATTAAAAAAATAGGAACAAACACATAGATACATAAAACAAGTTTATGGTTACCAAAGGGGATGCAGATGGAGGTGATATGTATTTAAAAAAATGGTGAAGAGAAAAAAAATTAAAAGAAAAGTAAAAATAAAATTTAACTTTTATTTATTTTATGCACACAAAAAATAAAAATTGTAAGAGGAAAATTCATTATTTTCATGTCAAAATATGAATATTATATAAATTTACCATGCATTAAATTATAGAAAATGAATTAAAATGAGTTTTTGTTTTATTTTAATTTTACAAAGAACTTAAATATTTACTGTTCTTTCTGTTTTCAATTTTTGAAAATAATTTATATTAATATTCCTAGGAAATTTAGGAAAATATTATGTGAAAATTGAATTATAAAGGTAATTGCTCTTATATCCCCTCATTATAATATGATCATCATCTTTCACTTAAACTTTAGATAAGGTTTTTTTCCAGTTATGTATTACATGCTTAGGTCCCTTGATTTTAATTAATAATTCAGTAGGTCCTCCATTGTTCAGGTCCTGAGGAACTTCTATCACTCTTAAGCCTCCTTGGAAAGTAGCATCTAAGGCAGTATAATCATTTTTACAGCTGGGTAAACTGAGGCTGGGAAAATGTATGTGATTTCCTCAAGGTAACTCAGGCAAGAATAGTACTGGGACTATAACAATGATTTTGTTTAGTATAATAACATCAGTGCCTTTTTTAATATTCCTCCTTGACAAAAATCATTTTTTTAGTGAATGGCAATTTCATATTACAAATGCACTCTACTTCCATAAGATGACATTTTTGTGCTCTTACCACACATTGCTCACACATTCTGATTTTCCTTTGATCTCTTATTTTATGAGTGGTCTGTTTACAACCCTGCAGCTCATTTTGCTATTCCCTGATCATTTACATTAACCTTTTTAGTTCATATATAACATTAAATTCTCCATTCACATTTGTAACTCTCATTGTCATAGTTCTGAAAGATTTCATTAAAATTTTACTCTATCCTTTTAGTAAATTATTAATAAAGATTACATGCAAACCTGAAAATGACAAGCATTTTTTGCTTATTATTGGCTTTCTTCAGCTGTCACTTCTATCTCCAAATCAATATAAATCAAAGTAATTTCATCTATTTTAGGAATGGAAAGGTAATGTGGCCTCTGCAGGACAAGAATTACATATTTGTTTCTTTTACTTCTTTTTTAGAATTCAAAAGAAACAGATTTTACATGTGGTTGAATTTAACTACAACTGCTCTTGTGTTTTGTATCAGACTAAACCAGCGATTTTCAACCAGTGTCTGAGAAGAATTTTTAAAACATGCAGAGGTTGACTATATAGTTAGTTGCACTGGCCTCTTTCCCTTAGATTGTTCAATAAAATATTACAATAGCCAACAGAACAATAGCTGTCCAGTGTGAATGAATCAAATTATACCTATTTTTTTTTGTCAGGTTGGCAAAAATATATTTCCTGGTATGCCACAGAATTTTAATAGTTTGTTTATATGTGCCATGAGATGAAAAAGGTTGAAAATTGCTGGACTAAGGGACAGATCATAAGTAGTTTTACTCCAAGGAATTTAATAGAATGTGGAGAAAAGGAAAGATAATAAGAAGGGAATTACACAAAAATGGAAAGGCTTAAAAACATCACTGATTGATATTATCACAAAAGAGTAACATGTTAGACTTAGCTCACAGCTTTTTCCTTCATTTATACAGTGTTTTCTAACTTTAGAGTTTAGTATTAAAGATGGGGTTAGGGGAAATAATACACATTTAAAACAACTGAGTATTAGTAGAAATATTATTCCAAAATCATAAAATTGAAGAACAGTGCTATAGTATGATTCCAAATAAGTATAGAATAGGTCTATTCCTTCCAAACAGTAGAAGAGATTTCTGTAGATGTCAGTATTAGAAATCCAATCAACTGCCTTCAAAATGAATTAAACTTTTTTTTTTTTGCTATGTAACCCCACCAAATAAACAGATAAAAACATGAATTACAAAAAAAAAAAAAAAAACAACCACTAGTTTCTGAAATATATCAGTGTTTCTCAAATTACTAACTTAAAAAGAAGTGCTTAGGTTCTTGTTCAACATATGGAGTCCTAGGACATCTTTGGAAATAATAAGCTTATAGGCTTGAGTAGTACAAAGGTAGTATCACTTTTCCTTAAGTCCCACGAATCAGGCAAGTATGAGAAACACTGAGCCAGTGGGTCAGTTACTGTCATGGGACATGGAGCGTGGGACATGTTTTTTCAGGTACATTATTTGTTTCTAAATCTGAGTTTGACTGTCACTATGTTTTAAAGTAAAATTAAGGATTTTGTTTAAACTGAAAAAAATAACTTCATACTTCTTAAATGTGATTCAAAAAGTTAATTCTTTTGTGTGTCTGCATTAGATTACTTGAGTGCAGAAACTAGACTGTCCTTGTGCAGTGTTCAACAACCAACACCAGAGTCCAGAATCACGTACATTAATCTTGATCAAACTTTGTGCTAATAAATGCAATAATTACAAAATATAGGAACTCCCTATGTGAGGGGATATTTTAACGTACTCAAAGATGAACTTCAGAAATTGATAATTCAAATATAATAAATGCACATTTTACATTAAATAATTTCCCCCAAAAATGCCTGCCAAATATTCCAACTATTCTTTTATTTTTAAAAGATTTTTTAAAATGCTCTTTATTTTTAGTTTCAGGTAATTTCAATGATCACATCCCACTACTAAATAACTATTATCTCTTCTAGATTCATTCCCCCAAAATCAGGTGACTTCCAACCAGATCCATTGCTTCTTTTCTTTCCAAGATTGATTGCTTTTTTTAACATAACACATTGTCTTTCAAACAGCTGGTCAAGGGTTGACTATTTTGTGCAGTAAATCACATATTTGTTAAACTCTCTCTAGGATTATATGGAATGTAATGAATAGAAATTTCCTAAATATCTCCTTTCCTAAGAGTGAAGAGATTAAAATAAGTAGTGTATTTCAATGAATCAAATTCTATATGCTTAATAAAAAACAATTTTAAAATTGTTTTTAAAACAATTTATATATTAAATGGACAGTCTGGATCAGACTGTATTCTAAAATTTTAAATATACATTACTGAATTTTTGACTCTCACAACAACATTCCAATAATATGCTTTATTATCTCCATGTAAGAGAGAAGGTGTCTAAGGAACTCAGTTCATTTTTTTTTGAATACCTGTATAGACATTGATACAGATTACAACTCTATGGAAGTTAAAGTTAGAAATTCTCAAAGCTCAAAACAAGCATACACACATATCCTTAAAGTTCAAAGCAATATTAATCACAATAGAGCAATGTCTACAGGGAATTCTAGAATTTTACATATAGTTTGTTTTTTTTCCCAAAAAAGTCTGCCTTCTCAGCAGATATCAAAGTCTTCCATATTGCATTCTAATTGCTGATGTGGTTAATTTGCCTTAATTGGCTAGAGACAAAGAGAGAAAAAAATTATAGTAACTTGATGGGTTATTTTTTGGGTTTTATAGGCATTGTCTTCCTGGGTTGCAAAAAAACGCTATTCCTAACAAAGTTTTGAGATATTATAGGCCCCCTTATCAAACCAGGTAACACATTTGTTAACTGTTAAAATTATTTAAAATTTCTTTCACTGACCTGTTTAATAAAAGAGACCGTAGGCCCAGTAAACTGGAAAAAAGTAGGAAAAGGAAGGCCTGAGGGCCTTTCCAAATCTCCCCAACAGGCTCTCCTCCTACAGACTCTCTCTGCATTTTATTTAAAGGTTTCCATACATAATCTTTAAAAAAAACATTTGTTAGATATTCTAGGAGTTTTCGATTTAAAATGAGATAGCAGACACGTTCTCTGTTAAAGTGGGAGAGAGAAAAGTGCAGCTACACACTGCACTTAGGAGATGATTATATCCTCTTCCCAACGGACTGAATCAAGTATGTGAATAGTCTATCACAGTCTCAACATTACTGCGTCAAAGTACTTTAATTGCAAAGGAAAAGTACATTGCCCTGGAGAAATCTAAAGCAATACATCAAAAAGTAATTTATGCACAGCCTGGTAAGATTTTAAAGACCAAAACACCCTTCAATGTTAAACCCATGACACCTTTCTTTTTTTTTTTCCAGTTCAGTTCAGGATGGCAATAAAATGACTTCTGTATATACAGAATGTATATATAGAATCAAAGAACAGGGGATACTGAGAATAATGTTTCATCCTGGACTAAGAGGGTCATTCATATCACTTTCAATAAGCAAATATCTATCAGGCTAAAGATCTATAATAATCATAACCATGCTCTAGCAAAAGATCACCAAAAACACTTTTCATAATTTAGAGGGGGCCCAAAATTGCTTATTTAAAAGAAAAGGCAGAAAGAAATACTCAATTATTTATACATATGCTGCATTACTGGCAGCTTTCACTTACTACAGATCTCCATAGAGTAACAGAAATTCTGGAAGACCATCTGATGACCAACTAATTCCACAACTGAAATGATCAGTTTTTCAAAGAAAGAAATTGATTGGGTTAAAGCAGTTTGCATTACACCAAATAACGGCTTTCTTGCGATGTAATCCAACCCCTAGTGAAGGAAAGTTGATTTTGGTTTATTTTTTCCGATTGAGAATCTAATGGGAAGGGCTTTGAAGTTGTGGCTTTTGGTCTTTTTTTTGTAAGTAAATTTGATGGCAACACACTACCCATGAAATTTTGTTATGCCTAGGTTTGCTCCTCTCTAAAATCGGTATCCTATTTAGATTGAAGTATATGAAACTGACAATATGAGTATTTTTAACCTATGCAAAGGGCAGTATTTCAACCCAATTTTCCCTATCTCAGATACCACATATTATGACTGTATGAAGTGGAAAATCTTTGTAAATTCTAAAAGGCTATCTGATATAAATAAGGTAATAAGATAAAACTTTGTCAAAAATAGTCATAATTGCCTGAAGGTTTCTGGTGTTTTCATGTTTAACTATAAAGTTTTATGATTTTATGATTCTTAATTGGGATCATCATTTTTCTCCGGGCTCTGAAATAAAGAAGATGTGAAACCAAGGCAACTCAATTTTTGGGTAGACAATGATTGTTTTGTTTTATTTCACTCATCCTGCTGAGTTATTCTACACTAAGTCATGAGAATCCTGACAGAACTTCAGAAGAGGTAGTTACAGTCAGAAAACATCAGGTGTAAATTAAGAGGCCCGTCAATTCAGCTTCACATTGTGGAGTCACCATAAATTTTATGTTGGAATTCTGCCCTAATAGCTTTTAACAATGATGAAAACATAATATTAATTACTTTGTTGAGAGTTTTTAAGGTTTAGCCTCTGGGTTAAGAAATTTATTTTTTTTTAAAGACCACAGGGTCTTAAAGGAGACACAGTTGGTTTGGAATCAAATCCAAATGGTGCAATTTACCACCATTTGACAAGGTGCTAAATCTTTGTAAATCTTATTTTCTTTTTCTGTGAAATAGAAAATTGGAGAGTAAAACTTCGCAGTTATAGTCATACTTAAATGCATAATCCATGTGGGTGTTAAACTATGCTTTGTTTAGAAGTGTGTATAAATCCTGTTATAAATCTAATATTTCAGAGATTCTGTAGTAGACCATATCTGAGGGATTTTTAACATTATCCTATCTAACCTTCTGCCTCAAGAATAATTATTTCACTTAATGACTTATAATTAGAATTCAGTCAAAGAAAGTTAAAACTTTAAAATACAGTTTCTTTGCTTTACTACCAGATGGTTATTGTGTATTTAGTGACTTTTAAAGTGTTATCTTAGGCCTTTTAAGAAGTGAAATATTAAATATGTACATATAATTGATATTTCCTTAACTATTTCAAATGCTTTATAAACTCTATATCTGGTCTTTGGTTAGATTATTGATAAATATTCTAAATTTTCTCTTTAATATTGTTAACAGAAATTTAACATAGTGTAAGTCAGTGATTTTCAACCATTTTCATATCATGGCACACATACTCTAATTACTAAAATTCTGTGGCACAACAAAAAATATAATTTTTGCCAATCTGACAAAAATAGGTGTAATTTTGATTCATGCACACTGGACAACTACTGTTATGTCTGTTGTCATTTTTTATTTGACAGTCTAACAGAAAAGAGGTCAGTGATCCCAACTAGTCAGATGTTGCATACTTTGAAAATTCTTGGGGCACACCAGTTGAAAATCGTCATTGTATGTACACAAGCACTCCCATGCTATGTTTGTAAAGTGTTAATTGTTCCAACTTTTACTGAGGAGTATTTGGAAATATACATTAAGTTTAATCGATGTGTGAATTTTGTACACTATTGTTACTTCCAAATCTTTATCAATTAGAATTGACTTGTGTGAAATGATGCATGTAAAGGTATTTAAAAATAAATTATTGGACTAATAAGGTAATTGACATTCAGTGCTTGGAAATTCATTGTTCTATTTGATGATTGGTAAATTATTTGAAACATACAAATATACAAATGAAATGTCTTTTGTATTTAAAAAATATAGAAAAATAAAAAACAAGACTTTCAAATTTTAAATATACTATTAAATATATAAGCTATTATTATTCTTGCACAATCAAAAAGGATTCTGCGTTGAATAATGAAAGTCACTCCATATCTTCTATGAGATGAAAAATATGCTATGATGGGATTTCATGCCAGTGACATTCCTCAACAGTATGCATTGATGACTTAAGATAATTGTTTTTGCTACTGTTGCTTTTTTTGTAACATCACTGGCACACAGGAACAATGAGAAAAAGCTCTTGAGATAAATGATCCATATTTCAAATTATTGTCTCCAGAACCTCTTGCATGTTATTTCTAAATTAAATATATTAAATAATAGCCAAGTTTTAATGATTACCTGTAATGTCTCTTGTCTTACAGTACTGCAGGCCTTTTGATATATTGGCATTGCAATTTTAGATTTCCCTCCTGTACAAAAACTCCGTTAATGAAATATTTTAATTAGAAGATTCAAATAACATGCAAAATATGTTAAGATCTGAGACTTATTAGATATGTAACTTTCTATTTCACAATGATTCTCTTCCCTACTTTCTTTTTCTGTAAAATGAGGATAATGACTACCTCATAATATAATTGTAAATATTACAGGAGTAATATCTGCAAAGCTCTGCTTTATTCTTAATAAATACCCAATAAATGCTCAGTTATACTTTTATTTTTTCTGTAAGTGCTCACACCAAAACCATTAATGACGTTATATACTGCCATTAGCAGAATGACAGGCATGTAGTAAGTCCTTTTTATATGGATGTTGCATTAGTGGTTAATAAATAGGTAGATGAATAATTGTACCAGTTCGCATAATTTTAACTATTGATGGTTGCCCTATTTTTAAAATCTTAAACTCAGCTCTCTTCAAAGATCCAGAGCCATATACCTAATTGCCTACTAATGTCAGCAACTCCACCTAGATGTCCTGGTCTCTCAAGCTCTGTCATTTTTAATGGAATGCATAATGTCCTGCCCAAATGCACATAAAACAACACACACACATAGATCAGAAAGGGATGCTAAATCCTCTCTTACTCTATTTTTGTCTGTCTCAGTGATTGTCACCGCAATCCACTGAATCATCTAAGCAAGAAATTAGGAAGCTACCATTTGATTCCTTCCCCTAGGCACCCAACACATACCTAGTTATCTTGCCCTGCTAATTCTATCATTTTAATACATTTCAAATTATCTCCCTCTCCTCATCTACACTGACCTCCCTCATCTACCTCAGTTGGCATAAAGCCATAGATTTTAGCCAGGCCTCCCTACTTTAGGTTTTACTATTAGATACCATTCTCCATTTTCTATGAAAGTCATATTATAAATTGCAATCTGGTTAAGTAACTTTCCATCCTAACATCTTTGAAGGCATCTTCTACAAGATAAAACCTAATTTCTTACCCCGTCACAGAACACCCTCCATTAGTTGGCCCCCGGTTACCTGTCTAGTACGTTTTTCTTGCTAATTTCCCTCTTGAGTGCTATGCTAGGCCCATATTAAACTTCTTGAAGTTCTTTTTCTCCCTCACTCTCTTTTCCTTCCCAACTTATTTTTTTCTCTTTATATGTGTCTCCACCTCACCATTTCTGCCGCCACCACTCTCATCCTTCTGCGTATCTCTATTTAACATTCAACATCAGGAACATCCCTTTCCCAACTAACCTGTACCTGATTGACTTATAATAGTTCTTTGCAACTCATATTAAATATTGCCTTCTTTTTTGGTGTCTTATCTGTCTTTTAGGGGATTCATTAGGCTCAGCTTGAATTCATTAAATTGAAGAGATAAAAATAAATGTTCTTAAATAAAGCATAAAGTACATTGCAAACATGAAGGAGTAAAATACAGATCATTATTTACCTTTGGGAAAATAGGAGTCATCATAAAAAAAACACCAAAAAAAAAAGAGTAGGATAAACATTATAAATCTATCATGGGCCAGGGTCTGTGATACATGCATTAGTATTCATTTTCTATATTATTATATTTTACTTACTATCATGTCTTGGCTATATGGATTCTTAACATACCTGTAGACTATAGCTAAAGAAACAACACTTCATAAATCCAAGGCATATATGTTTGCCCCAGGTTAACACACAGCAACAGAACATTTGCTGAAGAATAAAATTGCATTTTATCTGCATAGTGCAGTTGTCCTTAGAATTTCCTTCTAGTATGAAAATATAATAAACAATAAGAACCAAGAGTGCTCCAGGTATCATTTTCTATATAATGCCTTTAAAAAGGTAAGTTTTTAGCTCCAATTCAAAAGAGTGAAGCAAAACAAACAAACAAAAAAAATATTGTTGTAGGGAGAAATAAAATATTTTTAAGCACACACACATACACACAGAGAAACTTGAGAGAACTAACAACTTTTATTTGCTCTTACATTTCTTTCATTAAGCTATGTAATTTAAGGAAGCTCTTTTTATAAAACTGGTATGGTGGGAAAAATAACTGAGTTAAATTAAAAATATATGCATTTGATTACCGAGACTGAATAATACTCCTGTCAGTACTAGACTTGTTGGAATAATCCCAGGTCAAACACAAATGTTGAGTATCTGCAAGTGTTGAGTTCAGCTGCAATATTTTAAAACACTTTTCCAGAATGCTTTAGTGCTGTGTAGGGTTTCTCCCACTGTCAGTGGATGTGTTCTCAGAGAATGCAAACTAATTACCCTAAACAAACATAATTAAGAATGGGAAATTATTCCAAAAACATCACAGCATACTTCCCACACACAAAAAGAAAAATTATTCCTGAATTAGATTTTGTCATGATTTATTACTGCTGAGTACAACTTGTACAGATAACAAGACGGGACAATATTAATTGTTACTGATAAATAGAGTTAAGATCAAATTGTGCTATGAAGTCTTCCAACAAATTCATTTAGGATCCATTAAGGTATTGTTTTAAAATATTTTTAAAAATACATACAATATATGTTTAAGTTTGTACAAAGCTCCATGCATATGGTTAAATATTTTATCAACTTACAGTGTGTGTCTGTGTGCAGGGGGTTTTACTGAGAGTTTGTGAAAGGGTTCACTGGAAGGTAGAATAAAATAGTCATAGGTCAAAATTCATGTCCTTAAGGAACTTAACAAATATTTTCATTTTTTAAAAAAAAATTATAGTATCTTGTTTTATTTTGTATATCTCTGATAAGCAGTGAATTTGACATCTTTTCATATTTTTATTGGCCATGGGTATTTCTCCTTCAGGGAGGTATTTGCCCTCATACTTGGCCTGTTTTTGAGAGAGACGTGTGTCTTTTTCTAACAGATTTATGTAACATCTTCATGAGTATTAATACTTTATTTTAGTAATTTTTCTTTATTTTTCTTTATTCCTTTTAATTGAATTTTTGGACGTGACAATGGTAAACAAAATCACAGGTTTCAGTTACACGATTCCACAACACGTGATCTGTACACTGTATTGTGTGTTCACCACCCCAAGTCAAGTCTCTGTCCATCACCATTTATCCATTCTTTACCTTCTCCTACCTCCTCCCACAGTCCTTTCCCTCTGGTAATCACCATGCTGTTGTCTGTCAATGAGGTGTGGGGATTTTTTGTTTTGTTTCTGGCTTAACCCCTTCACTCTTTTCTACCAGCCCCCATACCACCTGTCTTCTGACAGCTGTCATTCTGTTCTCTGTATCCATGAGTCTCTTTCTATTTTATTTGTTATTTTTTTCATTCAATTCCACACAGAAGTTAAACATATGATATTTGTTTTTCTCTGACTGGCTTGTTGCACTTAGCATAATATTCTCCAGGCCCATCCTTGCTGTCCCAAAAGGTAAGAGTTCCTTTTTTTTTTTTACAGCCGAGTAGTATACTATTGTGTAAATGTACCATATATTTTTTACTCACTCATCTACTGGTTGATACTTGGGTTGCTTCCATACCTTGTCTATTTATTATAAATAATGCTTCTATGAATATAGGTGTGCATATATTTTTTCACATTAGTATGTTGGGTTTCTTCAGGTATATATTCAGAATTGGAATTGCTTGGACATAAGGCAGTCCCATTTTTAATTTTTTGAGAATCTTGACTGTCCTGACTTTGAATCTTCACTGTCCACTTTTATTAATACAACTGTTTATAAGCTTGCATATAAATGTGTCAGATTCCTAAACTGCATAGAGATCATGAATTTCAGCAAAGTATATATTAATCTTTATAAAGGAAACTCTTTCCTATCCTTGATTCCCTCATCTTTAAAAGAGCACTTATTTACTTAAAGGCAAGAAATTTTAAAGTTTATTTTACTTCCCACTTTAATATCTACCTAATATCATTCACTTACGCAAAACAATAGAATAAGTTTCTAATATATGCTGGACAATGCACAAGATGAGCCAAAACATACCAGAAGTAATGATAAATTAATTAGAAAAAAAAGTAGCTGTTTGCTTATACAAATAATCAACTATGTAATTTGTTGTTAATGACCTCAAACTATCTATTGGGAGGGAAAGATATGTAGGTTGAACTGTCAACTTGATTTAGGATTTCAATGTAGCAGAACTCTCAAAGGTAAACTAAAGGAGAATTACATGACATGCTGATAGAAACAATCATATAAATCTATGAATTAAAATAAAACTCAAAATGCACTTATATCTGCTATCCAATTCTATGGATACTTTTTCTCTCCAGTTGGAAGTAGAGAATATTATACTGTAAAACATTACATACTGTCTAAATAATAATGTTAACAAAATTTGCACTATTATTTGAAAAAAATAATCTACTATAAATATCAAATTAGGCTAGCTTTAAATCATATGAAATGAGAGGCAAAAAAGATTTATTGGATAACCTTGTCAATTTCTCTGTCATTGAATATTTCCCCATTGTTATAATTGTCAACTCTCCATCAAATTCAGTTTTAAAGACTCAAGCAAAAGGTCTAAGGCACATCATCTTAACAGGCTTAGCATTAGGAAATTAGGTTACATGTTAGTTGCAGAAGGGGGAAAGTGCCCACATCTCGGTAGGTTCTCAGAACTGCTGCCATATATGTCATTATTCCTGGAATACTGGCCAGAGACCGTGGCACTTCCTGGATTAAAAGAACCAACCAGCTTACCAGAATTTGTGATCCCTTCATAAGATATGAAGCTGCACTTCTTTCAGGTAAGAAATAAAGCCTTCCAGGAACTGCCTGCCTTAATATTCAAAGATTTATTGAAGTTAAAAAAAAGGGCTAAATGTCTTGGTCCTCTAACATTTAAAAATATATGGTACATGAAATAATTATTCATGCAACAACAACTAATAATGAGCAAAGTTGGAATTTGAACCCAAGTTTCAAGTTTTGAATTTAGGCTTTTAAACATTACACCTGGAGAATATCCAAAGGGACATTTTATGAGGTAGCTATTGTTATAACACTGCTTCACTTCTAACAGATCCTTTGCATTAAATTGGTTTTTACAAGTTTATAAGATGTACTTCCTAGAAACAACTCTCAAAAGGCCACCAGTATGTATGTGTATATGTGTACACACACACACCACACACATATTTGCATATTGATGTACATAAATGAATATACTATTTGCATATTAACCTACACAAACAAGGAACAGAGATTTTGTGTCCTTGATACGTGCTGTCAATAAATTCTGGTAAGTTGTGGCTTGACTTAGGTATCATTAACATTTTGAATATCACTCTGAATCTCATTGCTGATAACAAATGCCCAGGTGTTGGAAGGGTTCATCGAGAAGACTTCACAGCTGACCTGAGAGCTGGGCCCTGGCAACTGGATGCTCCTCACTCTCTCTCCTGTCCTTGGGATGTGCCTTCTTTTTGCCTTCTCCATTCCCATAAGTTGCTCCAAGAATACATCTTTGAGATAGAAAAGTGGTGTTGGGACTAAATGAGCTGGGAATGTGACAGAACTCAGTTAAAGTCTTCTGCGTATGTGAATGAATCCAGTTGGGGCCTCACTGTAAAAGCTTTAAGATTGGGATCAGGGAGTGGAAATCTGCCTGTCTTGCAGTCATCCAAGGCAAGCCTCATAAGAGACTGGGGTAGTCTGGCTCTCTTTTTTTTTTGTTCTCTTCCTGCTCTTCCTATATGGAGGCCAGTTTCAGTTAACCCTGGGAAACTCCAAAGGAGTTTGAGAAGCAGTACCACGTCATTGAAATTAAATCTTCTGTATGTGTGAAATGTGATTTTAATAGAGTTTTCCAGTTTGTTCTTTATTTTAATTTTTTTTCAAGTGAAGAAAAAACTGTATTCTATTTGTGCATTTATTTTATTGTTTTTTTTTTTAAACTAAGTAGTAGCTCATGCAGAGAAAATGAAGCTTCCTCATATCTCATAAACTGCTTAGGCCTGCAGCTGGTCTGGAGGACAAACGATGAAAAATCACTATTAATAAAACTTAGCAGAATGTCTAACTCTAAGATTTAATTTAAAAAATTGAGTCTTACAAAACATAAGAGTAAAAAGGTAAGTAAATACATGAATACAGAAGAAATTTTGTCTTAACTATTGTGCAGAAGAGTGGCTCACCAGAGATAATCCACTGCTGAAACAAGGGCTTTCTAAAATTGAGGAAAGATATAACTTTGGTGCGTTAGTCAAAAGTTGGGTTTTAAGTGCAGAATCTCACATTTAACTGGCAAAATCAAATTATATGAGATGACATAAGGAGAATACAAATATTGGTTCACCAACTAAAGTTTCAGAGTTAGATCTAACTACCTATACGGTTGAATAGAGAGGTTCATATTATATTACTGGGAAGAACCTAGGATCCACTCTCCTTTTTTCTACAACACTCTCAGTGAATTCCTCTGGTTTGACTTAATTCTCAGACACTACATGGTGGCTCCTGGAGTGCCAGGCTTTTACCCTCACTTCAACCAAAGAGAAGAGACCTGTCTTCCTCCAATTTTTCCAGGGTTACATAGATTTTAAAAATATTATCATACTTGTGAGTCAGACTTGCCTAGGTTTAGACATCAACTCTGACCTTCACATGGGTTTAGCTTCATAATCTCTAAAGTTCCTTAAATTCATCTGTGAAAAAGGAAGTACTTGTCTCTACCACCTAGGATTTTTGAAGGTTGGGTTAATCTATTTAAACCTTTTAAAAGAATGTCTGTCATTCTACCATTAGCTACAAATATTTTTGCAAATGAATCTTTACAATCATGGACCTAAATCACTGTATCTAGGGTGATGGAATATTCTGATCAGATAGGGTTAGAGTTATTCAAGTAAATTCTGAAGAAAATGAGATTAAGATAATTTCCATCCAAATCTATCTTGTAAGAAGGTGCATTTTCCCCCAAAAGAAAAGTAGGCGGTTATTATTAGGATAAAAGGCAATGGATATTGTGTGAGAAAAACATGTCTATGTGAAAGCATAAGGTAAAAAAGTGCATGTAAAATGATTTAAATTTTAATTACTGGGCTATATTCATTTTAGAAAAAATGATTACAAATTTGTGTTTCCATATTTAGTTAGAAAGTTTGCAGCCTATAAGGGATTGGCAAGAAATATTAAAAGTCATGGAAAGCAGGGACCTACAGCCAAGGTTGCTCTACCAAGCAAAGCTATCATTTAGAATTAAAGGGTAGATAAAGAGCTTCACAGACAAGAAAATACTAAAGGAGTTCATCACCAAACCATTAATATATTAAATGTTAAAGGGATTTACTTAAGAAAAAGAAGATCAAAACTATGAACAATAGCAAACAATACATGTCTGTCAACAATTGAGTCTGAAAAAACAAACTAAGCAAACAAGAGCAAGGGCAGAATAATGGATACAGAGAGTTTTTTGATGGTTGCCAGATAGGAGGGGGGTATAGGGGAATGGATGAATAGGTGAGGGGATTAAGAAGTAAAAATAGGTAGTTACAAAATTGCCATGGAGATGTAAAATACAGTATAGGAAGTGGAATAGCCAAATAACTTACATGCGTGACCCATGGACATAAACAATGGTGTGGGGATTGCCTGAGGGAGTGGGAGATGCTGGGTGGTGGGGACAAAGAAGGAGAAGAGGAAAAACTGAAATAGCATCATCAATAAATATAATTTAAAAAGAAAAAATACATAAAAACTACAGTGTTTAAAAAAGTATGTTATTAATGGAAGATTATACATGGCAAAAGATTAATCAATTTAAAATAGAAAATAATAGAAATTTAAATTTAAAATAGAAAACAATAGAAATTTTTCAAAATGAAACACAGAAAACAAGAAACAAAAACAATAATAGAGCATTAGTTAGCTATGGGATATCGTCACATGGTTCAATAGGTGGGTCATTGTTGTCTCCATGGCATGGGGTGAGCACACAATATTTAAAGAAATAATGACATAAAATTTTATAAATTTGGACAAAACTGTAAACACAAATATTCAAAAAGCTTAACACTCTCAAATAAAAATAACATAAAAGAAACTACAAAAGACACTTCATAATCAAACTGTTCAAGGCCAGTAATAAAGAGAAAATGTTAAAAGCAGAGATTAATTTTACCACAATAGAGAGAGAGGGGGAGAGAGAGAGAAAATGTAACCAGAGAAGGACATGTATACAGAAAATAAAATATAAGAAAAATGCCAGATTTATTTTTGAAACAATGAAATCAAGATGACAGTGGAACAATATTTGTAAAGTAGTGAAAAGGGAAAAAAAGCTGTCAACTTACAAATCTATAGACAGCAAAAATACCTTTCTAAAACAAGGGCAAAATAAAGATGTTCTCAAACATACAGAGGCTAAAAGAATGATCACCATTATTACAAAAACTGTTGTGAAACTCTTTCTTGTAGATGGTTAATGACAGCAGTTAGAAATCTGAATCTTCACAGAAAAAAATGAAGAGCATCAGAAATGATAACTACAAGGGTTATATATATAACTTTTTGAAAAACGTTATTTCAAAATCCTTAAATATAACTATTATAACCACTATAATTATAATGTGTAAGGAATTTATACTATATATAAAAATAAAATGCATGACAATCAATATCATAGATCTGGGAGGAAAGTACACTATTGAGTACTTATGCTACACTTTTGTGTATCATACTACATATGAAGTGGTACAATATAAGTTGAAGATTCATTTCCAATAAGTTAAAAAGGAATGTATGAATACTTAATTATCCACTAACTTAATCAAATAATTATTGCCATAAATGATATAAAAATATCAGTTTCATCAAGAGAACATAACACTAATCATTGGGGCATTTAATAGGAGAGCTTTAAAATACATGAAGGAAAAACTAATAAAACTGAAAGAAGAAACAGATAAATTCACAACTACTCAGGGATTTTAGTGCTACTCTCAATAACTGGTAGATTAAATAGACAGAAAATCCCCAAGAATACAGCAAACTTGAACAAAACTATAAACCTACTTGAACTTTTTGATACTTATGGATCAACAAAACAGCAGCTCTCTTCTTCTCAAATGTAAGATAGACAGCATATTGACATTTACTAAGAGCATATACTGAATTATAAAACAGCATAAAACATACACTTACAATGTATTAACTAGCATAAATACCTTCTCTGACCATATAAAATTGTTAGAAATCAATAACCTAAATAAAATTTCTAGAAAAGTTCCCTAATATTTGGAAACCAAACACACTTTAAGTCTCCCACTGATCAAAGAAGAAATTAAAAGTGAGTATAAAAAGCATTGGAACATAATAAAAATTAAAAACAAAAGACAAAATACCTATACCAGAATGGAAACCCACTAATTTTAACAAAAACTTTAGCACTGAACATCTGTAATAAAAAAAAAATGTTTAAAACCAATGAGCTCAAATTCCACCTTTAAAACATACAAAAAAAAAATTAAACATACCATTTTAGAAGGAAATTATAAAGATAGAAGTAAACATCAATAAAATAAAATACAGAGAGAAAGATGGCGGAGGAGTGAATGGGAGTCACACTGACTTCCTCCCAAGACCAAACTGGAATTGTGACTAAATAGTGGAGAAGTCACCTGGAAAACAATGGAATGATAGAGGGAGAGGAGCCTTGGAGCGGTAGACAGACAGTGGATTCAACTTTCACACATCCCAACGGGTGAGAAGTGTAGTGGAGGCTCAAGATACGGACACCAGCACCAGAGGGACATTGAAACGGCCAGTAGGATCCCCCTGAGAACAGGGTCTGAATCATAAACAGGGACCCCTAGACTAGTAGCTAAAACCAAGAAAATGCACAGACAGAACGCAACCCCGAAAAGCTTAGGGACACTCTCTGCCAGAGACAAGCGGCTGGAGATGCAAAGAGACATTTAAAGGGCCAACAAAAAAATTTGCAGTGGCAGCCTCCTTCCTTGATCTCTGGGTAGAGGCGGCAGCAGAGTGGGCTGGTACCTGAGAAAAGATTGGGGAGGAAAACTTTGTGAAGAGAACTGAGACGGTGGCCAGCGGAGCCCCGGTGATAACTCTCCTCCCATTCTGCAGCTACCATCTCGATCAGGCGTAAGTGGGTCAATAAACCTGCCTTTCTTGCACTCTGCACACAGCTTGTGCCCCTGTGGACTGCGGGCTGAGTGCAGACTGGCTGGAAGAAATAGAGGATCCCTGTCCAAGGAGGACACACAGCTGCATAGAGAGTCTTGAGAATAGACTGGAGATGGAGGCATTGGGGAAAGAACTGGAGAATTAGCTGGGATTCCTGGGGCTGACTCCCTCCGTTCTGTGGTCTCCATTTCATGCAGGCAGGCCACACCCCCAAAGAGGCAGAAGCGGTGTGGGAGCTGGTGGGCTCCCGATTGCAGCACAGTGCACGGAAATAGTGGATTCCCGGCCAAAGAGGTCACACAGCTGTCTAGAGACCCTAGAGGAGAGACTGAAGATGAGGGCATTGGGGAAAGAACTGGAGAAGTAACCAGGGAGTCCTGGGGCTGACTCCTTCCCCTTTCCATAGTCTCCATTTTGCGTGGGCAGGCCACACCCCCAAAAAGCCAAAAGAGGGGAAAGCACAAAATAGAGGACCCTAAACTGACCAGTGCCAGGGCGCCCTCGTCAGTGGCCGGTAGTGCGGTTGCCGCCGGCGCCAGGTGGGCCATCCAGTGAGTGTGAGGGCGAGCATGCGAGTTGCAGAGTGGGCCGCAAAAATAGTGGATCCCTGGCCAAAGGGGTCACAGAGCTTCCCAGAGACCCTCAAGGAGAGATGGGAGACAGAGGCATTGGGGAAAGAACTAGAGGAGTAACCGGAGAGTCCTGGTGCTGAATCCTCCCCTAGTCCATGTTCTACATCTTGCTCAGGCGGATTACTCCCTTAGTGACAGCAGCCTTTAAGAACACTACAGGCTGTGCATCAGGAGGCACTGCTCTGCCCTGTGGTGCCTAAACCTGACAGATAAGGACAGAGTGACCAGATTGGCAATTACAAGAGACAGACATAGACAATACATTCCTGGCAGGCTCAAACAAATAGCCCAAGGTCAGATAGGGTCAACAACTGACACCATCAGAGGCAGACCCAGAAAGAAAAGAAAAGAAAAAAATAAATAAATAAAAAGACCCAACTATTACCATAGAAGTTTAATCCACAAAGTCAGGAAATCTAGACAGATCAATTGAAGCAGAAGCAAAAAAAAAAAAAAAAAAACCCCAAAAAAAAACCTCTCACAAAAATGGGAAGAAAAAGAAGTTCCCCCCAAATGAGGGGAAAGGAGGAATCCCTACAGAGAGAGCTAAATGAAATAGAGGCAAGTGAACTATCAGATATTGAATTCAAAACAATGACTCTAAGAAAGCTCAATGAGCTCAGCCAGCTCAAAGATAAAGATGAGGAACTTATGGGAAACTATATCAACCTGGAAAAGGACATAGAAACTATCAAGCACACAAGAGGATATGAAGAATACCATTTCTGAATTGAAGAACACAGTAGAAGGAATCAAAAGCAGGCTACATGAAGCAGAGGATCAAATCAGTGAGCTGGAAGACAAGGTAGAAAAAATATCCCAGAAAGAAGAAGAAATGGAAAAAAGACTAAAAAAAAATGAAGAGGCATTTAGGGAAATGCAGGGAAACCTGAAATGTAATAATATCTAATAGGGATACCAGAAGGAGAAGAGGATGAGGAAGGGATAGAGAACCTGTTTGAAAAAGTAATGATGGAAAATTTCCCAAATTTGAAGAGAGAAAAGGTCTCATGGATCGAGGAAGCACAGACGGCCCCATGCAAGAGGAACTCAATGAGGCCCTTCCAAGACACATCATCATTAAAATGGCATATATCAAAGACAAAGAAAGAATCCTAAAGGCAGCAAGGGAGAACAGATAGTAACATACAAGGGGGCCCTGATACGACTAGGAGCTGACTTCTCAACAGAAACACTATAAGCCAGAAGGGAATGGCAACAAATATTCCAAGTCATGAAAACCGAAGGCCCACAACCAAGGCTGCTCTAACCAGCAAGGCTCTCAATTAAGATAGAAAGAGAAATAAGGAGTTTCCCTGACAAAAGAAGGCTAAAAGAATACATCTCCACCAAACCGGCACTACAAGATACACTAAAAGGAGTGTTTTAAGATGAAGAAAAAGAGTGAGAAAGAGAAATCACAGGTACGAAGGGGAAAAAAATGAATAAGTTTCTATCAATAGTAACTCTCAATGTAAATGGACTAAATGCCCCAATCAAAAGATACCTGAATGGATAAGAAAACATGACCCACACATATGCTGCCTACAAGAGACCCACCTCAGAGCAATAGACCTACACAGATTGAAAGTAAAGGGATGGGGAAAAAATATTCCAAACAAATCGGCAAGAGAATAAAGCAGGGGTTGGAATACTTGTATCAGAAAAAATAGATTTCAAAACAAAGGCCATAACAAGAGACCCAGAGGGATATTTTATAATACTTAAAGGAAGAATCTATTAAAAAGACATTAACATTGTAAACTTACATGCACCCAACATAGGAACACCCAAATATGTAAGGAAAATCTTGGATGACTTCAAAAACAATATAGACAGCAACACACTGATAGTAGGGGATTTTAACGCCCCGCTGTCAAAAATGGATAGATCTTCCAAGCAAAACATCAAAAAGGATATTGTGGAGCTGAAAGACACACTGAATCAAAGAGACTTAACTGACATATATAGAACCTTACATCCCAAAGAAGAAAAATGCACATTCTTTTCAAATGAGCATGGAGCATTTTCAAAGATAGAACACATGATAGGACACAAAGCAAGCCTCAGCAAATTCAGGAAAATTGAAATAATACCAAACTTTTTCTCGGACCACAAGGGCTTGAAACTGGAAATCAACCTCAAAGAGAAACCTCAAAAACTTGCAAACACATAGAGACTGAACAGTACATTATTAAACAATGAATGGGTCAATAAGGAGCTAAGAGAAGAAATCAAAAAGTTTCTGGAAACAAATGAAAATGAACATACAACAGTTTAAAACCTATAAGACACAGCAAAGGCAGTTCTGAGGGGGAAGTTCATAGCAACACAGGCCTACCTAAAAAAGATAGAATCATTTCAAATAAAAGACCTGACACTACAACTTCAAGAACTGGAGAAACAACAACAAATAAATCCCAGAGCAAGTAGACAGAAAGAAATAATCAAGATCAGAGAGGAACTGAATGACAGGGATGAAAAGAACAATTCAAAGGATCAACCAATCCAGAAGCTGGTTCTTTGAAAAGATAAATAAAATTAACAAGTCTTTAAGCAGACTCATCAAGACAAAAAGGGAGGGGACCCAAATAAATAATATAAGAAATGAAAGAAGAGAAATAACAACTGATACCACAGAAATACAAAGGATTGTAAGAAACTACTGTGAACAACTATATGCCAAGAAATTTGAAAACCTTGACGAAATAGACAGATTTCTAGAAAAATATAATCTTCCAACAGTGAAGGAGGAAGAAGCAGAAAGCTTGAACAGACCAATAACAGCTGGGGAAACTGAAGCAGTATTCAAGAATCTGCCAGCACACAAAAGCCCAGGGCCGGACGGTTTCACAGGAGAATTTTACAAAACATTTAAGGAAGAGCTAACCCCTGTCCTCAGACTAGTCCAAAAAATCCAAGAGGAGGGAAAACTCCCAAACTCTTTTTATGAGGCCAGCATCACCCTGATCCCAAAACCAGATAAAGACCTTACAAAGAAAAAACACTACAGGCCAATTTCGCTGATGAACATAGATGCTAAAATCCTCAACAAAATATTGGCAAACCGCATCCAGCAATACATTCAAAAGATTATCCACCACGATCAAGTGGGATTCATCCCAGGGATGCAGAGATGGTTCAATATACGCAAATCAATAAACATAATACATCACATAAACAAAAGGAGACAAAATCCACATGATCGTCTCGATAGATGCAGAAAAAGTATTCGATAAGGTACAGCACCCATTTATGATCTAAACACTCAGCAAAAAGGGAATGAATGGGGCATTCCTTAACGTAATAAAGGCCATATATGAAAAACCTACGGCCAACATCATGCTCAACAGGCAAAAACTAAAAACTTTCCCACTACAATTGGGAACATGGCAAGGATGTCTTCTTTCACCACTTCTATTCAACATCGTATTGGAAGTCCTAGCCACAGCGGTCAGACAAGAAAAAGAAATAAAAGACATCCAAATAAGTAAGGAGGATGTAAAGCTATCATTGTTTGCAGATGACATGATAGTGTACACAGAAAACCCTGTAGACTCTATCAAAAAACCCCTCAACCTAATAAGTGAATTTGGCAAAACAGCAGGATACAAAGTCAATATTCATAAATCAAAGGCATTTTTGTACACCAACAATGAAATAGAAGAAGAAATCAGAAAAAAAATACCATTTGATATAGCAACAAGTAAAATAAAGTACCTAGGAATAAATTTAACCAAAGAGGTAAAAGACCTGTACACAGAAAACTATACAACATTGAAGAAAGAAATTAAGGGAGACACAAATAAATGGAAGCATATACCGTGTTCATGGATTGGAAGGATTAATATTATCAAAATGTCCATACTACCCAAAGCAATTTATAGATTCAATACAATCCCTATTAAGATACCAATGACGTATTTCACAGAAATAGAACAGACATTTCAAAAATTTATATGGAGCCATAAACAACCCTGAATAGCCACAGCAATTTTGAGAAAGAAACACAAAGTAGGAGGGATCACAATACCGGATATCAAACTCTATTACAAAGCCACTATACTCAGAACAATCTGGTACTGGAACAAGAACAGACTCATAGACCAGTGGAACAGAATAGAAAGCCCAAAAATAAGTCCCGCTCTATAATGGCAACTAATATTTGACAAAGGGGGCAGAAGCATAAAATGGAGCAATAACAGCCTCTTCAACAAATGCTGTTGGGAGAGCTGGACGGCTACATGCAAAAAATTGAAATTTGATCATCAGCTGACACCATACACACAAATAAACTCAAGATGGATCAAAGAGTTAAATATAAGTCACAACACCATACAAGTCCTAGAGGATAACATTGGCAGGAAACCCCATAATCAACACAGCAGTTTTTTCACTGATATGTCTCCTAAAGCAAGGGATATAAAGGAAAGAATAAACACGTGGGACCTCATCAAAATAAGAAACTTCTACATGGCTAAAGAAATCATAAGCAAAATTAAAAGGGAGCCAACCCTATGGGAAAATGTTTGCTAATGATACATCAGATAGAGGTTTGATTTCCAAAATATATAAAGAACTCACATGACTCCACTCCAAGAAAACAAATGATCCAATTAAAAAATGGGCAATGGACCTGGGCAGACGCTTTTCCAAGGAAGAGATCCAGAGGACCCAGAGACATTTGAAAGGATGCTCAGCATCACTAGTCATCAGAGAAATGAAGATCAAAACCACAGTGAGATACCACATCACACCGGTCACAATGGCCATCATAAACAGATCAGCAAATAACTGGTGCTGGCGAGGCTGTGGAGAAAAGGGAAGACTCGTACACTGTTGGTGGGAATGCAGACTGGTGCAGCCACTGTGGAAAGCAGTGTGGCATTTCCTCAAAAAACTGAAAATGGAACTGCCTTTTGATCCAGTGATTCCCCTGCTGGGACTATACTGTAAGATTCCCAAAATGCCAATTCAAAAGAACCTATGCACCCCAATGTCCATAGCAGCACAATTTACAATAGCCAAGTGTTGGAAGCAACCTAAATGCCCATCAGTAGATGATTGGCTCAAGAAATTATGTACATTTACACAATGGATATTGTGTATATGGAATTGAAGATATATTGCTTTTTGATTTTTGAGCAGGTTTACTAATGAGACTATCAGAAAATATTTCCTTGTTTCTTTCAAGAATGATGATTATATATTTGTTACATGAAGAGAAAAATGCCTTAATAAATATTTTTTAAAAAATCCCTGTAGCTCTTGGGAAAATAGAAATACTGCAAGCTATCTTGTACAAACTTTTAATTTAAATGATAAAAATCATTTAGATCATTTTCATAGAAAGAAAATTGTTTATAAGTATGCATAAAAGAGTTTAAAAATGAATATATTTCTTTAGCTTACCTCAAAAATAAATTGGCCTTTTATAACTTTAATTTTAGACAGAATTTTAGAAATTTCATTGTTTTTTTAATTTAATGAGCAGAAGAAAATGGAAGTCTGCATATAGAACAATTGGGTAATTTAAATCACTTTCTCTTTCATAATGAAATAATTTACTGTTCAATATAGTGGTTAAATGCTGGTTTCAGTGTGTATATAAATATACTAACAATAGGCTTATTAAATAGTATAGTATGTAGTAAAACACAAAATGATACTGGTTTTATAAAATGCAGCATTGATTTTCCTAAAAGGCATTGGTTATAAAGCAGCAACAATTTGGCCTATTATAACAAAAATCTAGTTTTTAGAATATCCTAATTGTCTTCCAAATTCCTTTAACTGTTCTGTTCTGAGTTCACATTTGAGATCTAAAAGAATCTTGACATTTTCTCACTGGATGCTGTGTCATTACAGGCATCTGAATGTTGAGAATTTGCCATGTTGACAGCTGTTCTAGACTTACAGGCAAAATAATAATGATTGAACTGATTCTAGCAATTCTCCTACCATTTTTGCAAACATTGGCTTCAGTTTTCTCTTTGCGCTACTTTAGTCATTTATACAGAAGTATGCATAAAATAACCGGTTGGCATAAAATAACTCATGAATTGAAGGCACCTTCCTTAATAACAACTGTACCTTATATTTTATAGTGCTAATAGTATAAAATCTTGTTTTTAGAAATATTGTTAAGATGTTGACTGGGAATTTCCTGTTGTATTAAAATTGCAGCAAAGGCCCAAAGCAGAAAACAATGGAGCTTTACATAAGTGGTGTAATTTGAATATTTCACTAGAATGGATTAAGTTTTAATAACTGAAAGAGATCAGAAAAATTATGGTATCTATCTACAGTGTCATTAAGAGACAGGGAAAGTAGACATCAAAACAGGACAGATTGAAAGCAGTGATTATAAAAATAAAACAAAGTTGTTTTATTATTAATATCCCACTTAGTTGTCTTCACTGAACTAGACCCATTCATTGTCTCATTTCATCTTTAAATTTACCCCCATGAAGTAGGCAAGAAAGGGATTAATAGTAGTATTTTAGAGGTGAAAAGTGAAAATAATCAATTGTCAAATATTCCTGTTTCCTCTCCTCAATTTTCCCTATAAAGAAATTTATGAGCACAAGTCAGTTAGTGACTGATAAAGCCAAAACCAGAATCTAACCAAAACTTTGTCAACATTACACCTAAAGGCTCCATAAATATGATTGAGAGGAATGATAATAGATAATCTAATTTCTTACTTCTAGCCATTAACCAGGCCTCTCTTCTATTTTAGCATAGCTGAACTCTTCCTGTTATACAGGGTGGGCAAAAGTTGGTTTATAGTTGTGGGCAAGCAAACCATAGTTTATTCTTATATTTTTTATTTATTAAATATTGTATTATTTATTGTCTTCCTCATTATCGTTATTAGTATTTCATATCCTTATGATTTATCTTTTAGGTAACGATGGCCGGTAATTTAACCCACTTTTGCCTACCCCTGTATAAAGATAAGAACAGTGCTGTGTGTGACCTTTAGAGAAGCTTCCTAGACCATTGAGTCATCTCTTCCCCAAAGCCATTGTCTCATCATCCCCTCACCCTATATGATTTTCTTTCTAATACATCACCCTCTGAAATTATCTTGTTTATTTATGTGATTATTTCTTGATTTTTTTTCATAATACTCTATGAAGACAGGGATTTTATTGAACCTGTATAGTGACAAATTTTTAGTATCTCAAACAGTGCATGGAGCATACTATTTGTGAAATAAAGAGTTTCTAAGAAAGTGTCCTTAGTCTTGATGCCATCGCATTCTCTTCTCGCTGACCAGGACTGCCTTTTCCCACTTGACATGTAGGGTCAATAAATCATGATAGCAGAAAATTCTACGCTCAACTTTTCAGCTGTATCTCTTCCAACCTTTCTACGTTCTCTCTTGTTTCCCCACAACAAAGGTGATATCCTAATTTATCTATCAGTGCCAGGTTCCCTAACTTATTTTTCAAATGGGGCATATAAAATTCAGATAAGTAAAATGATTTTGTGTGGGGTTGAATAGTTAGTAATTATAGGAGCCCTTATTAGAACAAGTTCTTTTGCCCTCCCTTTACTTAATGCTATAAAGGATAAATATTCCTATTCAGTATATGGGGAGGAAAGAATCCTCTACAGAAGAGAGTGAATATTTTATATTGCTCCCTATTGCACAGGTCTCCATTATACTGGGACTGCCAAGTTAAAAAAAAAAAATCCAAATGCTACTAAAAGGACATTTTGATCTGCCTGCTATCATTTTCATGGAGGAGAAATAAAAGAAGCAAATTTAACTCCACCTTACAGTTAATAAACAGTGTTTTAGGCTTGTCCATAATATTTAGATGAAAGATTTAATCTTAGTTTTTAGATAAGTAAATCAAACTATTTACTTATAGATAAGTGAAGTCTTATAGATAGATAAAGTTTTTAGATAAGACTCAAACTATTTAAGTTATTAACTTAACCGAAAGTTACAGGGTAATAAGAATCAGGATTCAAACCCAATTATTGTAGGAGTATAAAAAATAGACTCATAGATATGAAAGGAAATTGAACCATAATCCAAAAAATAAAAGAGTACACTTGGATTTCATACAAATTAACATAATTATCCTCAATAAAAATATTTTATAGCATTTCTCACCATTCTTCTCATTACATATTTTTTTATTATCAGAAAGTTCTACTTCATATCTAAATTAAATCTCTTGTTACAGTTAAAATCTGCTTTGCATTTCAATCATCAACATCTGGTCACTTCATAATCATACACTTCATGACCCTTCATCTGTTTGAAGATCATCATTAAGTCACCCTTCAGCTTTCTATGATGCAACAGGCCCTATAAAAGTACCATAAGGCAAAAAAAATATTTCGAAGCACCACAAGGCAGCATCATTAAATTCACCATCTGGTATGACTAGGAATGTCAGCAAAGAGAGTGCACATTGATGGGCATACAAATGCTTATGCCTTGTATCAGGTCAGCAATGCTAATTATAATCACATCTTCATTGTAGGATTTTACAGCTTAAATGGACAAATGAACACACACTCAATTAAGTAACTACAGACTAAATGGAAAATGGTTCTTGGACTAACATTTCCAAAAGCTATTAGTGCTTTTTTTGTTGACTAATAATCTCCAGAATCACTGAGTGCTGAGCAAGTAGACAAACTGTCTCTGCCTCCAGAGAGAACCTAAGCTTTTTCCTATCTTACAGTATACTAGTGATTTCTTCATTAAACTGTCACAAAAATTAGGAAAATAACTTTCCCTTTGCTTTCAGAAGTTCACTGTGGCTATTATTTTAAGATAGACAACACTACATTTACATAAAGTATTGATGTTAATAATGTCTTTCAACCTCTATTAATTTATTCTAGAACGCTTATAACTAATATTAAGTTATATGTCAATTAAACCTCAATAGAAAATAAATGAAACTATAAGCAATTAAAATATCTATTTTAAATGATTACAATAAATAACTTTGAAAAGAGATTTTTTTTAATATAGCATACCTTCAGCTTTGAGTTCCATATGTGCTAAGAAGTGAAACTATACTGTCTAAAAAGTATTTACACCAAAAAGTTTCCCATCACAGAAATAATACATCTATACTTCTCTCACATATTTATAGTCTATATACTATTGTAATAAACTATTTTTTAGATGCTTAAAGCTCTGTGGATTAAATATAACAGTGTTGGTTTGCTAACATACCTAGCATAAAATATTGGTTTTCTTTTTAAATTTTTTAACTTCCTTTTTTAATTAGTTTTTGACTTTGACATTGAAATCTGGATTCCAATGATGCACAAAATAGGTGATCTATGAGGTTTTTTGTTATTTCATCTTACTAGTTTATTCTTACCAACTGTTACCCTTTGTGTTCCTCTATATTCTCATTTGACTTATTCATTCTCCTTCCACAATGGCCTTCATAGGATTTTGTTACATTCACATTATTTCACACTTTTTTTTTTATTTTGTTATGCATGGGGGTGGAATCTGTTTTTCTTAAATTTGATAAAAAAGCACATTAACTGTAAATAACTGAATAAAGCAAACAAAAAATCCTTACCCAAGGATATGTTTATTAATTTTAGAAAAAGAGAAAGGGAGAAAGACAGAGAGAAACACTGATGTGTGAGAGAAGAACCAATTTACTGCCCCCTGTACATGCCTGTGACCCTAACCGGAGATTGAACCTTCAACCCAGTCACGTGCTCTGAGCAGGAATCACACCTGTGAACCTTTAGTGCACAGGATGACACTCTAACCAACTGAGCCACTTGGCCAGGGCTGAATAAGTATTGTTTAGTGCAAATCAATGTTACCATGTTGTAGATTCTATTATTTATAAAAGTCAAGGAGCAATTTTTCAGTTTCTTCACAAAAATTAAAAAATATACAGCAATAAGTGAAGTTGCTCAAGAACATATTGCAGAGAATAGGGTATAGATGGTTATTTCTTACTTCACAAATATATAAGCATGTGGGAAGGTGATTAAGCATATGGGGAATAAATCTTGTCTTGTTGAAGGATAAGTGATAACTAGATAACAAGAGGATACAAACATACATATATAATGTGTAGATATAACAAATGTGTGTGTATATTTGTGATCTATTTTCTTTCATTATCTTGGCAGCAGTATGATAATGATACCAAGAAGATACGTGCCTCATAAACAGTGTTTCAGCTATAACGCTCCAATTTTCTGCCTATATATATTTTAAAGGTGCTAGAATTAGTACCATTTGCTTGAAATATAAAAACAAAAGTAAAAATAAGAGCTGTGCTAGTTTTTCTCCATGGCCTGGCCTCTACTCCCACCACTTCCTTGGACTCTGCTTTTTGCCTGAGGAGATGGCTCCCCGCGGACACAAACCCGAGCACCCTCCTAGCGAGCTTCTGGTTGAGTTCACCCAATGAGTCATTAGTGGAAGATCGGAGGACAGAAAGAGAGATTTGAGCTTTATTTTCCTTGCTCCTTTTTTGGCTTTGGCTGCAATTTCTGATAGAGGCTACATTCCTCCAGGGTTATAGCTCCTTTCAGGCAGCTCTTCCCACATGTTTCCATGTCTCATTGGGCTCATACGGACTTACTATTCCTTGTATTGCCCTTTAAGTTTACGGTTGATAATTGCTTCCTGCTGTTTCTCACATCTTAAGTGCCTTAACATCCTCATTGGCTCCTTTAAATTTTTTCACACATTTCAAAACAGTCCTTTTATTAAATTTTTGAACCATGTGAGGTTTCCCTCAGGACCCTTACTGATCCCAATCTAGAAGAAAAAAATATAGTTGTTTTATTGTTTGTTTTGTTTTGTTTTGCATTTTAGTTAGACAGTAGAAGCAATAGAAATACCCTAAATATTTTTTTTTTACTTTCAATTCCACAGTTTCATATATAAAGGTATTCAGAAACATAAACTATATATTAATGAACACATAATGTGTTTTGTTAGAAATAAAACATCCCAGGAACTTAGTGTTAGGCACTCTTGCTAATTTCAGCATGACTTCAAAAATTTCTACCTGAATGTTTTCCTTTTACTTTAAAAAATCAATTGTCACTTCTATCCATATTTGCAAATACATGTTACTGAGATTCTGATTTGAGGCACATTTTTTAGCCTGTTTTTAGAAAAGACATTTGCCTTACTAGACCAAATAATATCAAATGGTCCTAGGGAGTTATTATGAAATAATTGCTTTCCTGGCATTATCTACTCATGGATCATCTAGGTTCTAGTAACAGCTGTGAACTAGACCTTGTGCCTTCAAAGATATACTCAAGGTCAGTAATTGCCTATGTATTAGGAGTATATCCCAGTGTCCAATGAGGTCTATCTAATTCAGGTACATAACTGATCTGTATGTCTGAGGTTCCTAAGCCTGATATTTTTAGTAATCATAAATGATTTGAGAAAATCCAAACAATCCATGTGGATAAATATGTGGAAATGTAATAATCAAATTATGCAGATATACCCTGGCTGGTGTGGCTCAGTGGATTAAGTGCTGGCCTGTGAACTGCAAGGTCGCCAGTGTGATTCCCAGGCAGGGCACATGCCTGGGTTACAAGTCAGGTCCCTAGCTGGGGGTGTGTGAGAGGCAAGCAATTGATGTATCTACCACATATCAATGTATCTTTCCCTCTTTCTCCCTCCCTTCCACTCTCTCTAAAAATAAATAAATAAAATCTTTAAAAAATTATGCAAATGTATCTCTCAAGAGTCCTAGGGAAATTATCTATAGAAGTAAAGAATATCTAGTTGCTGGAAAGCAGCCCTACTCTCAGAAGAAACTACTTGCAGAGACAATATCCTATTTCCTCCGTTGTAGTCTTCTGACACTGAAGGGAAAGCCAGATGAGGCAATCCTTTTCCTGTACTGGACAGAAGAATTTGTCATCTTTGAAAAGTCCAGTCTGGTATTTAGGACTCTAAAGATGTAGTTTTAATGCCAATTACGGGGAAAGTATCCTTATTAATGAAATACACTTATCTGAGATTCCAGTGGTAGAAGTTCTCAGTGGAACAACTATAAAGGACTAGAAATGACATTAAAAGGGCACTAAACAGTGAAGGAAAGTAGGGTTTCTCTCATAGAAACAAGTGGAAGGAATAGAGAGCAGGCAGAATGTTTAATGACTGAAGTAAAAGGTTCATGAGAGACAAAAGAATTTTCAATAGAACCATAATTTTCTCATAATATAGCTTTTTTAATAGATGGGTCTCAGAATAACAAGGATTTTGTTATTAGTATTAAGCTATGGTATTCACCCTACTAGTTTTACTTCCACTTACTGAAAAGACTTGAGAAAGCATTACCTATGAAATCTAAAATTTTCTAGACTCAGTCATCCAGTTAACACTAAGATTATATTAATGTCATAATTCTCTGGTTAGTAGTTTCAATATAAATTAACTTCAAATGAACTTGATAAGTCTAATAAAGACTGGAACCTAACACCTGAAACCATAAAAATCCTAGAAAAAAATATGCAGTAAACTCCTTGACACAGGTGCTGGTGATAATTTTTTTGAATCTTATTCCAAGACAGAAATCAATAAAGGTAAAAAATATACAGGTGGGACTACATTAAACTTTTTCACAACCAAGAAAACAATCAACAAAATGAAAAAGTAACCTACTGAATAAAAAAAATTCAAATCATATATATGATAAGAGATAAATATCTAAAATTTATTCAGAACTCAAAATTCAATAGCTAAAAAAATTCAATTAAAACAATGGGCAGCCCCCACCTGGTGTGGCTCAGTGGACTGAGTGCTCGCCTACGAACCAAAGGTTGCTGGTTCTATTCCCAGTCAGGGCACATGACTGGGTTGCAGGCCAGATCCCCAGTGAGGGGCATGTGAGAGGCAAACACACATTGATGTTTCCCTCTCTTTTTCTTTCCCTTCCCATCTCTCTAAAAATAAATAAAAATCTTTAAAAATAAAGGCAGAGGATCTGATTAAAAGTTTTTTTAAATGAAGACATATAGATGGCCAAAAGATCCATGAAAAGATGTTAAACATCATTAATCAACAGGAAGATGAAATCAATTTACACTTGTTAAAATAGCTATTGTCAAGGAGATAAGAAATAACCAATGTTGTTGAGGATAATGAAAAAAGGGGACCCCTGTGAACTGTTCATGTGAATGTAAATTGATGCAGCCAGTATGGAGGTTTTCCAAAAAATGTTATTTCTTTCTATTTATCCAAAGAAAACAAAAACACTAATTCAAAAAGACAGAAACTCTGTGATCATTGCAGCATTGTTTACAATAGCCAAGGTATGGAAACAACCTAAGTGTCCATCAAAGGATGAATGGATAAGAAGATTATACACACACACACACACACACACACACACACACACAAACTGTGAGGAGGATCCATCAAAAAATAGAATTATCTTCTTCTGGAGGGTGGGCTCTTGGTAGTACAGGTTAGGTAAGTGTTGCTCCTTTAGGTAAGTGTTCTAGGAACCCATCTATATCAGTGTACTAGCTGGCATTGTTGTAAGAGATTGCGTTAAGCTTCAGTGAATTTTCTGAAGATGCAATGTATTTGCCCATTTCATGATGGGTGATTTACAAGCGCACATGCCCACACTTTGCTGAATACTACGCAGTTTTTAACTAAAAACATGGCTCCCATGTCCCATCCTTCCTATTTACCTGATATCACCCCAAGTGGTTTTTTGTTTGTTTTTTGTTTGTTTCCCCGTAAGAAAAAAGTCCTCAAAAGGAAACATTTTGCCAATGGGAAAGAAGTGAAACAAAAAATGGCAGAAACACTAAAAGGCATAAAAATTGATTAGTTCAAAAATTGTTTTGAGCTGTGGAAAAATGCCCCAGTAGGTGTATTGCATAAAATGAAGAATACTTTGAAGGTGACTGAAGTTTTAAAATGTAAGGTTAAATATAAAATTTTTTATAAATAAATTCTGGTTTTTGGGAGGTCCTCACTCATATATATGGTAATATTAATCAGCCATAAAAGAATAAAGTCTTTTCACTTCTAACAATACAGATGGAACTTGAGAGCATTATAATAAGTAAAATAAGACAGAGAAACAAAAATTCTATATTATTACTCTTATATATGTAATATAAAACACAACAAAGCAAACATAAAGACAGCGACGAGATTGGTGGTTGCAAGAGTTGGCAGGCAGGCAATGGGAGAAATGGATGAACTGATTTCTGCTTTTTGGTTTAAATAAATTGAATAAAAATAAATATGGCAAGACAACAGGTGGTGTGCACCAGACTATTATTTCTCCTGATTTTATAAATGAGGAAACTGAGGCAGAGAGACTAAATAACTGCCCCAAGGTTATATAGTTGGCATTTAGTAGAGCCAGGATTTGAATACACATCTGTATTCTGATTCTAGCACTTGTGTTCTTAACCAGTAAGCTATGCCACCCTATCCACTGTGGCAACCTCAGGAAAATCTGCTATTGCTTGGCAACTCAAGCCTCTAGGAGTGAGTATTCCAGTGAACAAGGTGGACACTACCTGACCTTTCAAATTTTAGTCTTAGAAGTCACCTAGTGTGACTTTCTCTGTAATCTCTTTGTTGAAGTAGTGATAAGCGCACTCTGATCCAGGAATGCAGTATCGAGTAATTGGCAGTCACGCTTTGATGCCATCATAGTGATCAGGGTACCAGCAGCAATAACCATAATACATGACACTCATCATGGTGAGTTGGTTTTTATTTGCTGGAATGATCTCATGTTTTCCTATATTTGGTCCTCATTTGTCTATAGTAGGAAATGGAAGGAAATAGAATCTTTCCTTAAGGCATTTCTCTATTCCACCTGGTATTCTTCTAATGTCTCCCTTAGCTTTGACAATCTTCTAAATGGGACCAGACAAGACTTAAAACTGACGTAAGTTTTATTGATGTAGATGCACCCGAACAGAAAATGTTCTGTTGCCTATATTCAAAACACAATGCTAAGCCAATTTTCTTTAAATACTCCTCATTTTCCTCCCCTAGAGGGATTATACAATGGCCAAGTTTAAATTTTAAACTTTCAGACAGTTGTGAGCAATCCTCAGTGGAGGAAAAAAAAAAGTGTTTGGTAAGGAGACGTTGGAGTGGGGGTTTGTGTGTGAGGGGAACCATATGTGCGTTTTTCTCAAAGAAAAATGCCGTTTTTCTACTTTTACAACTGAAAAACGCTAAGCTAATTTAGCTCAAAACTTTTGAATATGGATTCAGTTTCTGGGGACAGTGACTATCAAAAGATTAAAGTAAAAAATATTAGATAAAACAGTTCTCTAGTATTCTATTTCTTTAAAGATTTAATTTATTTATTTTCAGAGAGAGGAGAAGAAAAGGGGAAAAAGAAGGAGAGAAACATTGATATGTGAGAGAAACATCCATTGTTTGCCTCTTGCTTATCCCCGAATGGGAACCTGGTCTGAAACCGAGGTATGTGCCCTGACAGGGAATAGAACTGGCAACCTTTCTGTTTGCAGGTCAGTGCTCAATCTACTAAGCCACACAAGCCAGGACCCTCATATTCTATTTTTAATGAAATTTCTGAATTTGCTTTTAAAAAATAGCTCTGGTGAACGTTACAATTAGACTATTCAATGACATCTATATGTGTCCTGAGGGAGCAATTTGATTGGTATATGGAGAAAAATTTTAAAAGAGGAACATTTCTTTCTGTGCCACAGTCTAAGACAGGAATTCACATGCAGACAGGCAAATAAGGAGTGACCAGACTAGATCATCTGTCACTCCTTTATGGGCAAGTTCAACTCTAATTAATGGATGGCTGTCAACTTTGTCCTTTCTTCTCTCATCAGGGCAGAATCCAAAACAAACAACAACAAAAATAACTGTCAGAATTGAAGAAACTACTCAGTAGTTTATAAGTCCGTTTCTATGTAAAATTTTTACAGCTACAATAACACGGAGTACAATTGAATTCCTCCAGCAATAATTTTTTATGTAGAAGAAAAAAATGAGTATTTTCACCTCAAAAATCTTTGTTGTTAATCCTGTGATTGGCAAAAGCCTCAAGTTACATCACTAATGGGCGTTCCAAGCTTCTTCTTCCTACTTCTTTGATCAATTAGTGTTAACCTTTGCCTTCCACCAGTAAAATGCACTTACTTATGGCCCATAATTTATGCAAATAACTTCTCTATCTTTCTAGATGGCTTTTATATTGTTGTATTTGCTATGTTATCTTAGTCTGTACACTCAGAAGGGGCAATAGATGTCTATTAAATCATTCACTGATTCAATAAATGTTCATGTTGAATGCTATTTTTGGTAGTGGAGATACAGTGGTAAGAAGGTGTGATTCACACTGTCAAGAAATGCACAATATGTATACCATACAGGATAGGCAGAATTATGCTGCAGTAACAAACAAATAATTTCCTTAAAAAAAAAAACAGTTTGTTTCCAAATGATGCTACATGAAGTCTCTCGAAGGTCTGTTTATTACAGTCATTTTGAATCCTACAGAGATGGACACTTCATTCAAATAGGCATTCCCATAGTTACTAAAACAGAAAAAGGGAATATGGTAAATCACATGTTGGCTCTAAAAGCCCCAGCATCATTAGCCAAAGCAAGTGATACATGCATATTTAACACTCTGAGGAAGAAGAAATTCCTAATGATCACAGGAATGCAGATCATACCCATGAATATTATACTATTTTAACCTCCTATATCATGCTATAAAATTGTCAGCTGGTATTATATATTCAAGTATAGTATTCTATTTAAATGCTTTCATTATAATCTGTCTGATGAAAATCACTAAGAAATTATTATTTTCTGTCTTTACTTTTTAGAGTTATAATATCTCCTAGGTCACTCTTGATTGCCTCTTTCTCAGTCCTATGACTCAACCATGTAAATACAACAAATGATACAGCTGTCATTTATCCTGGATATTTTCTAGTCTTGGGGTAGTATTAGTTCAATATCTTAAATCCCCTTACTTGTTATACATCTATCCCTGATTGACGTCTAGATTCAGCACATTGTGTACAACTAGGTTGCTTCCATTTCTAACTTCTGCCATCAGAACTGTCCTTGCTCAAGCAAACATTAAAGCAAACCAAACATGAAGAGAATTCTGTTTCTGACTAATCTTATTAAAGGTTAGACATATGGCAAGAAGTCATTTTAATGTTAGCACAAATACGTAAGAAAAAATACTAATTTAATGGACTGTTATTATCAGGTTTTTCCAGCGTATAATTCTGCTCTGAAAGATTAGAATAAATTTGCTCGGTCCAAATGTTTGATACAGCAAGAAAGATTTAATTGGGTCATAATCTATCTGTTTTGCTAACATCCTCAAATAATTTCTCCTTATTATTTTAGGGAGCAGCATAGAAGTAGAAATGTGGGTTAGTTCATCAAATAGGCATACCACTTATTAACTGCACAGATTCTCTGAGCCTCAAGTTTTCTTGTTTTTATAGTACAAATAATAGTAGCTATCTCATAGAATTGCAGTGTGGATATTTATAGAACACTTAGCACAGTGTTTAGCACACCATGAGTAGATTTTCAAAATTCTTATTCTCTTTATACTGCACTGAAGTAATGGTGGAATTTTGAAAACAGCTAATAATTAGTGTTTTTGGAAAAAGAAAAAAATCACTCAAGAATAAATTAATTTAAATGAACCAGTCTACTTCCTTCTCCAACAAATGAATGTTCTGAGTGAGGAATATAAGCATCATCAGTAAATAGAAAATAGGAACAGAGTAAAAGACAAATTGCCAGACACACACTGCCTTTCTATGCAAGTGTAAACACCCCAGCTCACAGAGAGAGATAAACAAGGACTTTGCAAATGAGCCAGGAAGAGGTTTCATGAGTTTCACCCCAGGGCAATACTATATGCTTCATTGTTCCAGTCAGATTTTGCCCTGAACAGAAACTACTCCAACAGTTTCATTCTGAAGTCTCTTACTGTCGCAATACCTTCAATGAATGAACAGGTAAAATTACTTATTTATGTGTGGAAAAAGTACATTCTTTGTGTGTACATGCACACACATGCACAGACACATACACAGTTTCCAAATGTCTATTAATAATTATTTTTAGTACTGTCCTTATCATATTAGAATTTAATGTTTTCTTTCTAGAACCCAACCTTCAGGAAGCTAGGTAGTGTTTGTCTACTATAACTTAGGACTTTTCTAATTTTTACTTCAATATATGTAAAGGTTTCCATTCCAAAATAGACAATGACAACATGGAATCCTCTCATTCTTCAAAAACTACCTTAAATATTATCCTAAAACTATGACTTAAATAGTAGCAAAAAAATCTTAAATTTGTATAATTCTTCTATACTGCATACTGTTTTATACTACCAAATATTTCAGTCATTTTTTGCATATTTTTTATTTTCTATCAGAATATAAATTTTTAGAAATAAGACGTCTATAGTTTAATATATATTTCTTTTTTGTTGTATAGCTGAGTAAATCACTCTCAATTTTTATTAATGAGTAAAACTGGATATATTTTGAAAACATGGGAAAATCACGAAATAGATTCAAGATCACATTTGGGTGGTCTTAGTCCTACGATTTAAGATTCATTTGTGAATTAAAAAAATGAGACTTCCTGGTGAAATATATAGAAGAAAAATGAGAAGCAAAAAGAAATGCAAACTTCAAGAGAAAGAGTGTAGTCCAGAAACGAAGATATTTGCAACTCATTTTATTAACAACTGTTATTTACTAACCAGTCTTCCCCTATGGCAAAACAAACAAAACAGAAAATGTAGAAATAAATACAATTATGGTACAGACAAGCAGGAATGAAAATGAGGGGACATGTGTGCCGTATCAGCAGCAGCAGCATGTCTGCACACAGGAACGCCTGGTGAGTTGTTTTCTCTCTTGTTAATATGTTTGGCTCAATTGGTTACATACAAGTAATATTAAAGAAGCAATACTTAAAAAATAAAGTTAAAAATGAATGTGTTCTCTGCAACCGTTACCAACATATCAAAGACTTTCTCATGCAACTCAACCAGAAACAAACATCCTACCATTGATACTAGAAATTATTTCTTAAAATTGTTTAAATGCTTAAGCATGATTGAACACTGGGACACATATTTAAATAATATTTTATTAAGTCTTTTACATCTTATTCTCTTTATCCAAGAATTTAGTTTCTCTCTTTTTACATTACATTTTTGTTTAGAGAAATCTAATTCCCACAGTGACTTCTGTTTTTAGTTGTTGACACTTTCCTAAAAATAAAGATGTAGACTCATATCTTCATTTAGACGAGAAATTAAGATGTCACATAACTTCAAATTTTACCTCTTCCTATGGGTTCTTTGATCCTTAGCTTTTCTTTTGTCTAAGCAATTAGCAATAAAAGACCTCATAGACTATTCTTTAGGCAGAATAATGGACAACTTATTATCACATAATTTCAAAAGCTTTTTTTTATCAGCTTTCGGATTATTGGAGCTACCACTTCTTTATTTGCTTGTGATTTTAGAACATTATATATTCTTTCAGACTATTTTCTAGCTGCTTTGTTTGATTATGAACTTAGATATTCAACATTAAAGTTTATTAGTACACAACTGAACTTAATGTCTTTGTCACCGAATGTGTTCCTTCTCTTTATTCCCTTTCTCAGAATGGCATCACCATCTGATAATCCGAGACAGAATCATGACTAAATTTCATTACATTTTGTCGATTATAATTCCTCAGTCCCTAAAAATCAATTTTAATAGTTTATCCTTATTGCTATTGTTTTAGTTTAGGATTACACAACATCTTCTTGTGTTATTTCAGTTGCCTCCTAACTGCTTTCCCTATCTCTTTTTTCTCTTTTAAGCAATCAAGGTATGTAGCAGTATAGCCTAGGGAAATATCTTTCCTAGGGCTCCCAGAGTTAAACGATAGACAATTACAATAAATGGTATGTACAATCTTTGCCTAAAGTACAAATAGAAAAAAGTAACTCATAGAGTATTTCTCAAGAATACAACAGTGCATCGAAAAGTAAAATTCATTGTCATTTATTTAGATATATAGGGAACAATATAATTGGACTATTTTCTAGAATAAAAATAAAATTGCTTTTTGCCTCTAATTAAAACAAATTTTTTTTTTGGAGGGGGCGAGAAGGGGAAGTCACTGAGAGGCAAATATCTACTTAATGATGCCCTTCTTTGGAAAATGCCTACATTAGAGAGAAAGTTACTACTAAAAATGTTTTAATTTTTATTTTTTTTGTATTTATGAGTACTTATATTTACTTATTTGAGACTAAAAATATCTACATTGGATATATTTTATTTTGGTGGGAGGGTCCTGGAAAAGGGAAATATACTTATTTACATTTTAAAAATATACATCTTTAAGTACTATTGAAGTTTCATACAATAAAGATTTGCATCTTTTGAAATCCTAAGGGCATAATTACATTTTTGCAGCTATAAGAACAACTCTGTTTCTGAGTTTATATTTATATATAAAAATCATGCCCTAGTCAAGTGGATCAGTTGGTCGGAGTGTCATCCCACACACCAAAAGCTTGTGAGTTTAATTCCCAGCCAGGGAACGTGCATAAGTTGGGGTTTGATTCACAGCGGGGGTGTGTACAAGAGGTAACTGACTGATGTTTCTCTTTCATATTGATGATTTCTTGCTCTCTCAAAAATTAATAAAAAGCCTATCCTTGGATGTGGATTAAAAACATCACATACTACATTGCTGATAAAATTTTACTAAAGTAAAACTTGGAATTTTAATAAGCTAAAAATTTCATGTAATATTTTTTTAAGAATTACATTTAGTAGCATTTTCCAAGAAACAAATGACTTACTTCTTTAAAAATATTAGTTAAACATTCAGATTATGTGAAACTGAATATATACACATATATATTTAACTAGTAAAATTATCAAAAGTCAACGTCAAAGACTGGTTTAACATGGTGTAAGGGTAGTAGTCCTTGACACAATTCTCTCTTCTTCTCTGCACTATTCTTAGAAAAATAAAATGGTTCCATTTGTGTCACCACCAGACACTTAAACATTCAACTACTTACTAGAATACAGGAGAAATTTAAAATTATCATATGTCTGATAAAACTGGAATGAGAAATATAATTAATGACCGACCTATATATTTTGACCAAAACTGAAATAGAAGCACTGATAAAAGAGAAAATAGAACAAGTTTTATCTCTCCTTCTATATTTTCCCCATGGCTTAGAAATCCATGGTTTATACCAACAGAAAAGCAAGCAGTTGGCTATTCAAGGTCTGGGAGCTGGACTTTGCAGAATTCAGGGTGCTGGTCCTTCTCTTTTCCATCACTACATCCTTTCCCAGATAAATTCACTAACTACAACTCTATGCAGGAAATAGGAGGAAGTATGTAGAAAGAAAGAATTCTAAAGTATGAATGTAGAGAAAAAGAATTCTAAAGTATAAATGTAAAAGGAAGAATTATGGGTAATCTACTGGTAGATACGCAACTTAATAATTTTGAGGGTTCCTTTCTTTCATTTAAAAAGTCAAAGTGTGAAAACAAGGTAAATGTAAAATTTTAAAGCAGAGTCACATTAAATACATGTTCACTAGAAAAGTAATATTAGTGTTATTTTGGGTTGATAAAATGTACAGAATATTTGGCAAGATACTATTTCTTCCTGCCCAGTGAACTCCCAATTGTTCTTATTCCTGACTTCATCCACCTTCCATGCATGCCTAACAAACAAGATTGATTACTATATTGTACAGTCATTTAAAAAAAAGCATGTCTTATTTCATATATCATTTGCTCTTTTGTTTATACAATCATATAGATATAAAAATATGCATGATATAAATTTGAATTTATTCTAAATTTATAAAATATGAATATAAAAGTTCATGCAATTTTAGAAATGAATATAAATGCATGTGATGGAAATATAGCAATATATTAACAGCTTATTCTGGGTAATAAAATGTGTAATTATTAGTTTTCTATGTATTTTGTTGTTTTACAAATTTTCTACAATGTTTACTTATTATATATAGAAAAAACAATGTTGAAGCTAAAAAGCAATTAAGAGAACGATGGTCTTGCCTTCTTCTGTAGAACCATGAAAAACTGTTGACAGAGAGGAGAACTATTAAACCAAGCTCAGGTAAATAATAGCTACAGAGTCAGAATCAGAACTTTGGACTTTAGTCATTTTTCCATTATTTTAGTACAATATAAAAATAACGATAATATAAACAGATTTTCCTACATTTCCATTCATTCAAACATAGAGTACTAGTCTAGCATGACAGGATCCTTGTCAACAAAGAGCTGACACATTTCACTTATGCGTATTCCTTCCATCAATTATGCAAAAATATAACTCAAAGTTTAGTACTCACTAGGTTAGGTATTATTTATTTAATCTTATTGGGGGGGGAAGCTTAGGTCCAAATTTATGTAAGAAATTTATTGTATTAACATAAGAATAAGCTAACAAAAATCATTAAACTATTTTATCTATAAAGCTCTCATAGATGTAGTTTTTGTAATTGTCATCAGTTAGACGGGTAAATATATTAGTTTTTGATGATTGCACAAAAATATTGTTTTAATATGTGCATGTCTTTCACTTACTTGGATCTAAAATACATCAGTTCTCATAACTAGTTAATCATTTTTCTAACTACTAAAATATATTTTAATGTGTTCTTTTTTGACTATGTCAACTGTGTGAAACATTGGATATGCTTCTTTTTTCACTGAATATAGAAAGAACTGCAGATTGAATATAATCACACAGTGATTGAAACCACATTAATCACATCAATGCATTGTTTTCTCTTTTTAACTTGTTAAATTAAACCTATATTTCTACTGCATGTTTCTTTTTCCTGCTCATAGTGCACAACAGAAACTTTTTTTTTCCTCTGAAATAATTCTGGAAATTTCAGTGCAGCTTTGTGCAATATGATGTCAAGGGTCAGCTAACATAACTTATACATTTGGAAACAAAATATATAGATTAAATTATGAAGCAGGTATTCCATATAATCATATCATTGTCTCATTTTTTAAATAGATCTAAAAGATAAACTTTGCCTTTTTTAGGCAAATTAGTGAAACCTAGAGAAAGCTTATAACAAAAGAAGTGCTACTAACACCAAACAAGTCTCTCTTCAGTCTATACTCACTCCTTTAATTTTGCTCTCTCCATGGTCCATCTTGAGAGACCAAGGAATCACTTATCATTAGCTTCTTTTAAGGACACACAAAGATGATTCAATGTCATGGTTTAAGTTATATCTTTTTTCTTTTTCTTAGATGTAGTGCTAAGTATCTACAGCACGCATTCCTTTTTACACTTTTGTGCACAGTAGGAATCCTTCTGACTACCAACAATAAGATTCTTCCTATGATATCCAGTCTCAAAATATTAGAAGTAGAAGTGAATATAGAAAATTTTGAGCCAAGGTACTTAATTTATTATTTTTTTTTAAAAAGCCCAATGCCTAACCTGGTGAGCTGTAAGCCATTTAGTAGCATCCATATGGAGTCTTTATAATCCAGACTGGCCTATGTTGTTTTTTTAATTATTTCTTATAGCCAGTTTCACCCCATGTTCCTTGTAAGATTCTTGAGGGATAAAATGATCCAAAACATTGACATTATTTATAGTGCCTTGCAATAAAATTAGTGCTTAATCAATATTTGCAGAATGATTGAATATATAAGGAAATTGAATAAATAAGGACATAACTATACATGAGGTATCTAACTACTTAACTCCTCTGGACAATTCTCCTATTATTTTAAAACAATACATTCCTCAAGTTTTAACATAATCTTTCCTTTTAATAAACTAACCATAGTCTTGTTCTTTCACATTATTTAAAACTTCTAACATAATTTTAAATTCTATTATACAATATAAGAATGGGGTTAGAAGAAAAGTAAGTTGATTAAGCAGTATAGACTGTAAATGTCTGCTAATCAAATCTGTGGACAACATAAAAAAAGGGGGTGTTCTATGGACAGTACTTCACAGGGTGATCTGATTATAAATTCCTGATGCGGCAGGTCATGTTGAGTAGTCACACCCAGGCATATAACTTCTTTAGTGAAAGGTTTACCTTTGCCTTACATAAGCTCTGTCCATTGTTTCTGTGCATCTAGGTTAACACAACTTTCAAATAAACTGATAGCTCTCTTCAAGAGAGCACATAATCTTGTTAACGATTTTGTAATCTACATTCTGCTTTGCTTTCCCCCACCTTCATTTAATCTTTATGTTTCTTTAATATCAAATGCATGAAGGAAACTGCAAAACTGTTATTCCCCAGGGAGCATTTGAGATGTTGCTCCTAGGCATCAGTTTGGCTAAAATAAACTCTTATAAAATATTTCTACAAGTTTGGAAGTTTCTTACCTCAACAAAATCAGGACAGTATCCAAAGGGACACATAAGATTGGAGTAGCAAAACAAAAGTGATGAAATCAAAAGAAAACTGTGTGAAAGAGTTAATCCAATGTTTTGGGGCAATTAAACTGTTGGAAAAGCATAAGCCTCTCATATAATGATATAATTAAATACAGACTCTAAAATGACAAGAATTCAATTAATTAGTTGGGTAAAAGAAGACCTATTGTTTAGAATCACAAATTAGCATTTAACTAAAACAAATCAAATAATTTTTTAAATCCTCACCAAAGGATATTTTTGCTATTGATTTGAGAGAGAGGGAGAGAGATAGACAGACAGACAGACATTGATTGGTTGCCTCCTGGCTGTGCCCCAACTAGATAGCAAACCTGCAACCTAGGTATATGCCCTGATCAGGAATCAAACTCATGGTGTTTGGCATATGGGACAATGCTCCAAACAACTAAGTAACTGTCCAGGGCTAATATTAAATTTTAAAACACAGTAATATGCCCTGGTGGGTGTGGTTCAGTTAGTTGGAACATTGTCCTGTACACCAAAATGTTGAGGGTTCAATTCTTGGTCAGGGAACATATCTAGGTTGTGGGTTCAATCCCCAGTCAGGACATGTAGGGGAAGCAACCAATCAATATTTCTCTCTCGTATCAATGTCTCTCTCTCTCTCATATCAATAAACATTAAAAAAAACAGTACTATTGATTGGAGAACTCAAGAGTTAAAGGTTTTAGCTTTAATTATAGTTAATAGTTAGTGTACACTTAAGTGATTAGTGTACAAGGAAGGCTGTTATTCCAGGGACTGGAATGCATGAACTACATGACTCAAGGAGCTCAACAAGCAATTCAATCTTTGTGCCTCTTGTGGTCTGCAAGCCACTAGGATGGCATCTGAGCCATGTGTTCCCAGGAGGGAACATCCTGATTAGTGGATGATGAAATACTAGGAAAATCGTCATTGGCCTGCAACTTTTAGTTGATTAACCTTTTTTTAAACCCCTTACCTACTCTTTCCTTCTCCCTATAAACAAGTCAGCTTGAGATGAAATGTTAAGATGCTTTTTAGGGTTTATAACCCACCACCTTTCTCAGATTGTGTGTCCATAAAGATTCAATCCTTTTCTCTACTTACTGGTTCTTGTAGTTACAGGCAGCACAAACACTGACTTTTATGGTTTCAATATATATATAAGTAAAAGATGTTCAACATCATTCATCATTAGAGAAATGCAAATTAAAGCTATGATAAGATTCTACTGCATTCCCTTAGAATTGCTAAAATAAAAATTACTGATAACAACAAGTGCTTCAAAGAATGTTAAGCAACTGGATCTCACATTGCTAGTAAAATTGTATAGTCTGTCTGGAAAATAGCTCTGCAGTTTTGTTTGTTTGTTTGTTTTTGTTTTTAAAGAATTAAACATGAATTTACCATGTAATTTTCTCAGCAAACATATTCCTCCATATTTATCTTAAAAAAATAAAAAAATCTATGTACACATGAATATCTGTACATTATTTGTAATAGTCCAAAAGGTCCTTCTGTGTGTGAATGGATAAATAAAATGTGCATCCCTACAATGGAATGTTATTCAGCAATAGAAAAAAATACATCACCAACATGCAAAACACAAATGGATCTCAAGTGAATCATGCTGATGAAAAAAAAAGCCAATCTCAAAGGTTATAATTGTATAATCTTTCATTTATTTGTAATTCTTAAAATAGTAAAATATGATGATAATTACAGATCACTGCTTATTAGAAGTTAGAACTTGGGGTAGGGTGTGACTCTAAAAGGGGAAAAAATTCGAATTTCTTCTGGTGATGAACATGTACTATATCCTGATTTTGGTGATTGTTACATAAAAATATACATATGGAATTTCACAGAACTATATACCAAAAAGTGTATATGTAAAATCTGAATGAGGTCTAGAGTTGAGTTAATAATACTGCACTGGTATAAATTTCCTGAATTTAATAATTTACTATGGTATGCAAAATGTTATCATTAGAAGAAGCAAGATGAATAGTTCATGGTACTCTCTGTATTAATTTTGCAACTATCAGGGAGTCAAATTGTTTTAAAATAAAGGTTTAAATGTGATAAAAAGCAAAAAATACTTTTGATTATATTATTTGCCTCAAATAGAGGGGAGTTACTTATAAAATTTAACTTGGTTTTCTCCATTACCTTTGATTTATTATCCAATTTGGCTATTCCTATTTTTACATGTACTTCATAAAAAAACACTTTCAACACTAATTATAATATATGCAAGTTCCATTTTCCAAGTTGCTACAAAACTCAATATTCTTCCTAAGAAAAAAATGAGATAACATATTTAGATTGGTGAACAAAAAGTAAATTTGTCCAACAGCATCTTTGATTTCTTGCGCAGTTAATATTTTACTTATAGGTTCTTCTCAGGCTACATTATTTTTAAAAATGGCCAAAAGGACAGGATTGATAGTAACAGAAATAAAGTCATTTCAGATGCAAAGACTAGAATTCCACCACCAAAAGAAAAAAAAAATTGGGGGAAAATTCTCCATTGGGTCTTTTATATTTCTGCCCTTTTTTTTTAGCAAAAGTATTGGTAGTTTCTGTTTACTGCTATCTTTCCTAGGATGTTTGCAGAGCAAACAGCTTGATAAGATATTATGGATTCCCTCTGGGACAAAGGGTAGATTTTTTGGTGTGGCCAGAATAATGAAAATAATGCTTTCACCAGGGCAAGTATTGGGTGGGTTATTAGGTGAGTTCTCATAAAATTGATGGTTTTCTAAACTCAGAGTTGCTCAGCTGTGACACAAACTCACTGTGCGCACATAATCCACCTGGATCTGCTTCTACATTGCCTGCTTGGGATTTGGGGGAGCAAGGTGAACTGATGAGAATATCAGGTTTGTATGTGTGCTGTGCTGTGAATGAATAACTTTTTTTTTTTTTTTTTTTTTTTGCTGTAATGTAGGAGACTATTAAACCCTGACAAGTTAATTTCCTTGTTTGTGATTAGGATAAAATCTCAGATGAAGACATTTGAGGTACATAGGGAATTATACGGTCTTCTTTTGAAATGTCAGGATTCTTACCTGGCCATTCCTCAACATAATGTATCTTTCTTCAGTGGCAACCTCAGACTAGCCTAAAAGGTATAGTCGCTGGATGACAGCCTTTCAGAATAAGACTGGCAGATTGAAACTTAATTCTGGTCACAGTTTATAAATATGCTTTGTTCCTGTTTTACATGACCCTTCCATACAAAGTTCTAGATGGAGTTAAAGATTAGGGGAGAAAAAAACGTGAAGTTATAGCTATTCTAGGTTTTGTGGATGTGGAGGAAGAGCCAAAATCCAGTATTTGGAGGAGAGACAACTTTAGATTATGTGAGGTATGAAGAAGGGAGGGGCATTAATGATCTTTCAGGACTGTCTCTGGAGCCTCCCTCCAGAATGTAAACATCCTGGTCCTATTCTATATCTTTTAAATGATGTTTGAGAAGAAGGGGAGCCAATTTGAGCATTCAGCTCTGTTGTCTGCTATAAAGTACTATAACAAAGTACTTTGTCATTGACCCAAAAGTCTCATAACTTCTGCCAAGATCTAAGAAACTCTGGCAGACAAATTTGTTTGCATGCAAATAATTAAAAAAAAAATTGAAAGTATAGGAATGAGACCATTACTATTGGATTCTGGATGATTTAAACAGTGTTTATGTAAGTGGTTGATTGAAAGTTTACAATGGCAATAATGCATCTGATATTTTGCCATGCTTCTTCGTCTTGGTTTCTAATTCTTGTGGAATCTATGGTGGACAGTTGAAAAGGAACTTTGATTTTCTATCTATTGACAGCACTTTACCTTGAGCAAACTAAATCTTGTTTAGTAGGCATATGGCAGGTATAAGCTTAGAAAATTAACATACTAAGGGCATCCCTCAAACAATAGAGGAAAGGAGTTTGTTGTGGTCAGTCCTCAGTAGATAGTTCCGACCAGTATTCCATATGCCTCTGTGGAATTCTAAGGAGAAATAAGCCCCAAATCCCCACAGTTACCTTAGTAACAGCCTTGTATTGGCTTTCTCTCCTTCTTTTACTCTTCTTTACATCCTTCATTCCTATTTCCTGAAATAATCACCTAAATAGCCTACCTAAACACAGATACTTATCTGAAGCTCTTCTTTTGAAAATACCTAATTTAAGACAAAGAAAACAGTTCATTCCATAACAAGTATATTTAGGTTGCATATATGTTAACTTTTTTTCTGTTTAAACAAATTCACATATTTACATAAAATAAAATTAAAGGTTTATGTTACAAAGTATATTTTTGAATTGAATTTTAAAAAATGAATAAAAAACCCTCTGCCTTGTCATAATATTATTTTATGTAGCAAGACGGTTCTACTGACTGATGACCATTTGGGTATATGATAATTTGTGAATTTACATTGTAATGCATTAACAAGATGACAAGACAAAATCAAGATTACAACCCCTGGTTTGACACCAATTCAAAATTATTATACTCTGCAAAAGAATATTTTACCTTGGATCTCTTTCATATTAGGTATTTGAGCATATTCTAAGAAAGCATTCAAACTTTGATGCTATCTTGCTGTTTGGGGGGAAAATCTACATTATATCTGGTAAGAAACATAACAAGACCTAAAAGCATTAATCTGTATTGCATCCATAAACTATTGGATTACATTCCACTTCTTATGTGATTTCAATAACATTTATAGAATTTACAATTTGAGAAGAGAATCAGTGAATGCTCTACAAGAAAGCAGAATTTGGAGATGAAAATCAGTGAAACAAATCTTACAGAGAAGTTACTAGTCCCATACTACCTATTGAAGAACTGTAGGAACTAAGAGGGGTTTTTTTTTTTGTCTGTTTGTTTATTTTTAAGTTGTTGTTAATTAGCATTGGATATGAGAATAAAACTCAATCATTATTAAACTCTTGCTGTGGTAATGCAAAGTTGACTAATAGTGGTGAAGGAATCTTCCAAGTTGTATTTATGCCCAGCAGACATCATACCAGATAGGCTAAAACAATGAATAGTAGAAGCTAGCCATCATAATACATATTCCCTAGAAAACAAAGCAATTTTATATAAGTTACCATATTTCTCCTAATGAGGATAAATAAAACTGATAAATTTGTTCACAATTCATAAATTATGCTTTCTGAATGTTAGATAAGTGATTTTTCATACAGTGTCATAAAAAACAAATAGACAAGCAAAAAAAAATTTAGCAGGATACCAAACTAGAACTCAGTACAAAGTATTCTAACCAAAGTTCCAGGTTTTTTTTCTCTTTAGTCATTATAATTGTGCTTATTTGGGAGTCATATTTATTTCTGTGATAGTAACAAAGAGAATTTACTGAAATCCAGGTTAGAGGGAGCAGCTTTAAATTCCCCACAACCTCATTAGAGAGAAAATAAACTCTGGCATTTAGAGGATACAGAGCCCGCTATGAAGGGATAAGACAACTGGAAACATAGTAGCAGCTGGTCTAGAATTCTTTTGCTTATTACTTTTATAATGTTTTCCAGCTCAACAAATAAGACAAGTTACTATGATTTTCTTATTTTTATTTGACCCACCAACTCAATGGCTCAGCTTTTTATTCATCACACTCTTGCTTCTAGTTTATTACATTTCATTTGATCTTTCCTTTCTTTCCAAGAAGGTACCTTCCCAGGAAACTCAAATAACAGTGATAGACAATAAAATATCATCATTAAATATTTAAATCCAATTTTTTAAAAAAGTTATTCTGTAGCCAGAATGTGGAATGCACAAGAGAACCTAAAAAAAGTAGCCAGAGAGCTCTAAATTCTAGTACATTTCAGAAAAGTCACAGAATTTGGGAGCTAAAAGAAACATTAGAAATCATTGGCCATAAGTTAAACAAGGTTCCCAAATCCAGAACTGGACACCAATCTTTTGTCTTAAACCAAGATTCTTCCCAATATACTACTTACCCACTGTATTTCAACAATACCACTTGGTTGTTTTTTTTTTCAGTGTCTCAAACAGTTCTTCTTCTCCCTATGTACATTCCCACTTTCCTTTCTATGATTTTCTTGTCTTATTCTTTTGGTAACATCTTCAATGTGACTTCCTCAGTGAATCATTGGCCAACTAACTTAACTAACATACTCTCTGTCAGTCTTGACAATAATGCATTTCTTATATTCACATAGAACTCATAATTTGTATTTATGAATGCATATACGGATGAATGTATTTATTGGTTGCATCAGAATAAAGGATAAATAGCACTCATTTTTCTACTCATAATTTTCATTTAAACTTATTCCAAGGGTTTTTATAAAGACTAGTTTAAACACAGATTTTTATCTTTTAAAATTATTATTAAATTTATTGGGATGATATTGATTAATAAGTTATATATGTTTCAGATATACAGCTCTAGAATACATCATCGGTATATCATATTGTCTGTTCATGACTCCAAGCCAAGTCTCCTTCCATCACTATTTATTCCACCTTTACCTCCTTCTCTCTCCCCGACTCCTCTTTCCCTCTAGTAATAGCACTCTCTTAATAATATGTTTTTATAAGATATACCAATTAAATTCATATGGCTTTTAAGCAACATTTCAAAAAAATTGAGAAATATATTATTTTAGTGTAGAATAAAACTGGCAAATCCAAACATTAAAATGTAATATCCATAAAACATGAAACCTCTACACTTCAAAAACACCTATCCTGCCAGATTCATCGAGATCTCGTTTTAAAACATTACTTTAAAAGACTGGTTGCTGCTTCCTTGTTACTTGTTATTTGTCAAAATATTAATTTTTAAACTTTAAATAACTTCAGACCTAAAATGTTGTAAAAATAATAGAGATCGTTTCCATAAAACTTTCACCCAGAATCCTCATTTATTATTATATACCATTTTCTTTATTATCACATACACACACACACAAAAAATACATTTTTACAAAAAAATGGAATAAGTTAAATGTTTCACAAGTGTCTCCCTTGTGCAGGAGTGAGGGTGATTATTTGTAATGTTCTATTTTTAGCGCATGTGCAGCTAAAGGGAACACTTAGCATTTTTAATTTGACCCAAATCTAGCTCCTATTATATTTTCCAAATATTGTGTTTACATGAATAAGTCAAAAGAGGCCCTAAAAGGCACTCAATTGCTATACATAATAAATAATAGCAAGGATTACCTGATTCTAATGTCCAGTAGTGGTAATAAAAGACATCAAAAAATACAAGATAGGTGTCAACTCACCAGAAACGGCACTAGCCATATATGACCAATATGGACATGTAAGCTCCCTTACTTTTTAAAATCTGTTTTTTGTCAGGGGCTTTCATCATCATTTATTTGATACCTCGTGTTAGAGAACTAAAATTAACTAAGATATAACTTAAATTTTAAAAAGTGTAATGGTTTTAAGACAAAGTTTTAAGTTGCTAAAAGAAAATTGATTAAAATTAGGGTGTGTTGTTAAAAGTCTAAAGCAAAAATCAAAATAAAAAACTACAAAGCATATTTCAGTATATTTATCTAGAGAGTCAAGTGACACGGCATGTTGTCATCTGGGTAGGCTAGTCTGTGCGTCAAGAATTGCCACTAAAAATAAATGTCTGATTCAGCATGTTATTTTACCAGAATTTATCTGACAGATTGTATCTATTGGAAATGACATACATTAAAACAAGATTGTTCTCCATCTGCTAGGAAGTGAAGTAGTGGGTTCTGTTATATCTATGTGTAGGGAGAAAACAAGACAGTTACTCAGAGCAGTGAGTTGCACTGTGCAAGTGAACTATGAAATGATTGCACTTAGTCACTATTGAAATTTAAAACCCTTAATCTCAAAATTGTAGACAAAATTTTGCAGTTCAAACTGTTAAGAAAGAAAAGGCCATGAGAGAAAATAATTACATTAAGAGCAATAATAGTAACATTAATATTTTGTTACAAAATAGTAACTTTTATATGTATACTCCTCATTTAATTAAATTGCTTCTGTCCAGAGGTTTATAACTAACTGAAAATTTTATAGCAAAGTTTTCACATTCTGACTTCATTACTTGGTAACTGTGTGAAATTTAACAAGTGTTTTATTTCTCCTTACCTCAGTTTCCTGATCTATAAAATGGGTATAATGAATAATACATATTACATAGGCTTTTGTGAGGATTAAATGCATAATAAAAGCAAATGGATTATAATATGCATGGCAGATAGAATAAACACAAAATCACCTGGTAGTAATCATGGGGCATGAGGTCCCAAGGCATTTTGCCCTTAGTAAGAAAAAGTTGGTTGCCAATATGGTGCCTATGTAAGTAAAGAATGGAAAAAAAATTATGTTGATCACTTATTAATGTTGACATTATTGTGCCCTCCCCCCTGAATTTTAACATCACTGGAGGTTTCAGAAAAGTATACCAATGGCTTATATTGCAAAGTTTTCCAAGGCAGGCACACATGATTGAAGTGTTTGAGGAGCATCACACTATCATTAATCGTGCTCTGTAGGGTGCAGTAGCTTGTAGGGACAGAAATTACAAGGCCAACGACAACAGAATTATAGTTGTCATGTTGTAAAGAAAAGATTTGTCCTTCCTAAGGACAAAAGTTTGAGCTTTCACCACTTAATGTATAAAAATTGAAAACAGGAGACAGTAAGTCCAACAACAACCAGATGCAAATATGGAATGCAGACAAGATATAGGGACAGGTTGGCACAGAAAAAGATTCCACTACCCTCCCCATCGCCAAAAAAGAACCAAAATCTGAACAGAGTAAAACTAATGCTATTCTGGCTACACATGTTATTAATATTATATTCATGATAGATTTGGGGGTACCAATGACACAAACTCTTAATTTTAGAGTACTTATACACCATTTGTGAATATGTCTACATGTTCCTATTCCTATCAAACAGTGTATAGCAATACCTATTTCATGGTGTGGGTTTAGAGCTCCTCTTCTAAAATTGCTCTACCTTTTTAAAAATCTCCTTTTGTTTTTATGAAGATGTATGAGGATCAAGTAAACCCAAAAATCATGAAGAAGTAGATATTATAGTGAGGTTCATGTCACTCATATGCCATTTTCAAATAGAGACCTGCCCTTTGCGGGGCAACCAAGTCACTAACACTAGAAAAGTATCTAAAAAAAACCACTTCTCCTACATGGGTAAGTCAGCTATATTAAGACTACAGTTTGACTCTCCTATCTCTGTTTCCTCCAATAACCCCTCATCCTCTGGTTTCACTCACATGGCTTGTGATGCCAGCCAGTCCCACTTGCAGCTTTAACTGTGTGGAGACAGCACAGTTATGGGTTCATTGGCCCACTCAGGTCCTAAAGCTCTTTCCTTCTCAAACTCTGACTTGCATGGTGAAAGTGCAGACAAATTACTTTCCATTCCACAAAAAATAAGGTAGTATTTATCTACCGCCTTTTCCTCAGCCAGTACAAGTTACATTCTGTTTAAAATTGAAAGTAAGTATGCCCCTCATATGCCCGCATATTAAGAAGGGCTGACTCTGCAGGGGAAATAGAGCCCATCGTTAGAATCACAGTAAGAGATGCTGGGGGAGATTTCTTACTTCTGTCCTTGTCAGTTATACTTTTAAGGAAACCAATTAAAGTCTCTTTAATTGTACCCCTATCACTTTATAAGAGTTAATGATGCTTTCTAAAGGTGTTTCATTTACATTTAGGGAGTAGCTGAGCCAAGAAGGAGGTTTGGGCTCACCCAGAATTCAGAGAGGTATTGTTTTAGAATTTGACTGTAACTGAGTAAGAATGTGGAAGTTTTGGATGTCAGCAGTAAAACAAAAAAGATAAAGTTATCTGAAAGCAGTCATCTATTTCATCTATTTTCTGATTGATCCACAATTACAGTCTTATGATCACTCACAGCAGTTTCTTTTCCTTTTACAAAAATATTAATAGACTATTTTTAGAGCATTATGTTTATAAAAAACTGAGCAGATACAATACCCATAAAACCCTTTCTTCATCATTTACAATGTCCCCTATTAATAACATCTGGCATTAATGTGTTTCGCTTTTTACAATTAATGAAATAATAGTGATGCATTTTTAAGTTAAGGTCCATCGTTTACATTAGGGTTCATTCTTTGTGTGGTACAATTAGCTATATGGGTTTTGGCAAGTGCATAATGCCATGTAATCACCATTACAGTATCATACAGAATAGTGTCATGACCCTAAAACAGTTCCATGTTCCATCTTTTCATCTCTCTTACTCTCCTGCCCCAACCCTCTGGCAACCACTGATCTTTCTACTTTCTCTGTGGTTTTCCTTTTTCCAGAATGTCATCTACTTTCTTCCTTTAAATTTTCAGCAACAAATTCTATGTGTTATTTTTATTCATTTTCAGGGAACTGATACACATGGAAACTTACAGGTTCCCCTTGTTAAGGTTAAAAATCCCCACATTGCATAATCTCATGTGCCGTTTTCCTCAGCGATGAGTATCCAGTCTTCTATATGACTGCTGGCACAGCACAAACCCCTACGTACTTCATCCTAAAGCTCCCCCATGTAAGGCTGACCCATTGCAGGTATGGCCCGGTGGATAAGAGCGGAGGCTGCGGGGTGACTTTGCCAAGTTTGACTCCTGATTATAGCACTTAACTGGCTCTTTGACTGTGGGCTAGTGATTTACCTCTCTAAACCTTACCTGTAAAAGAAGATAGCAGTATTAAATACCTCAGAGTTTACTGTAAAGATTAAATTGATTAATGCAAAGGAAGTGCTTAGAACAGTGACAGATCAAAGTAAACTTTCAGTAACATTTTTTTTTGTTGATTCAAATCTCTTTCTTTCTCTGTCACTGGCTCTCAAAGAAAATGAGCCCTGTCAGAATTTCAAATTTACATTATGAAGTAACACAAAACACAAGAAAAACAGGTTATATAATGTAAAACTAGTTAATGGATTGTACTTCTCCATATGCAAGAGCAAAATAGTTTAGCCTTTAGGGAAATGATGACATAATGTTGACATTCTGGGGTACTTGAGATCACATATGAGAGCAAGTCCAATAAAATCACCTCCATCACAGAGAAGTTCGGAGGGCACAGATGAGCTCACAGTGAACTCCAGGCGACATATTGACCATTAATTCAAGCAGGACAAAAGGGCACTGCAGGTTGTTCCAGATTGTATTGCATTATAATTTGTCCCAGTTGGCTTACATATGCTTCTACAATATTAACCCTAGGAATATTATCATGACAAATATATAATGTAATGTCCTTTCTAATTCAAATCTTTACTAAGACTACTCCCAGAAAATCTCACAGCTAGGATATATTTAAAAAAAAAACAAACTATCAATTAAAGGTGTGTAAGGCAGGGACAATAATCCTTTAAATTTATTTATAATATGACTGGCTAAAATAAATATTCCTATTTCATTTGAAAAAAGCTAGGTTTTAATCATTACGAAGCAAAGAAGTCATGAGTGATTTATAGTCACTATTATTCATTTTAACATAATTAATTTTAATAAAATAGAGGTAACATTTTTCTTTAATTAAATCATGCAATACTAAGTTATCTAATAATGGAATCTGATATATAAAATGACTATGAAAAATTAACTTTAAAAAAAAGGCCTGTTTGGCTTAAAAATATTTTCTTTATTAAGCAACCTCTAACTTATGTATTATCAATCTGCTTATCCTATTATGGAACTTGTCTTTGAATAATAGAAACATATACAGACCCAAAGGCAGGATTTCCAGCAGCTAGTCCTCCTTTTTAACCAGAAACTTCTTTATCTTCAATCATTTAAACCTATGTCTGTCTTATTTTTTGGGAAGTCACTAAAGATCCTTAAAGTATCTGTATCCAAGGAACACATTAGGGATTGCTCTTTAAACTTAGCATGCCTTAAATTAAAAAAAGAAATGACTGATAGTCACACAGTTTCAATAATTGGCTTGTTAAGACAAGCCTCACCTTCACTGGTTTATTGATGCAGTTTTCATTGTCATGTTTGCCATTGTCATCATCATCATCATCATCATAACTACCTCCATTACCATCCTTTTCTAGTATTCACAGGGCTTTGTAAAGAACCTCAAAATATCCATCAGGAAGAAGATGATTTTGCTCTCAAGGAGTCTGCATTCCACAGCAAATATTCCATAATATTGAATTCATACATCTCTCTTTCTTTGTCACAGAAATTATCTGTTTTGCTTTGTCCAGTATTGTTTTCTTAACAGAAATTTAATTGTGTTCAGAGAGCTGTAATTCCCCACACTCCTACCACTACCAGAGCCCATGTAACTAAGGGAAATTGAACCCATTTCAGATCTTGGGATGAACTCTAATTACAAAATCCAAACAGCACATGGTATTCTCCCAGTGACTGATACTGCTCCAAGTATGAGAAAGCAACATTATGTAGCTCATTCGGACTGAAGTAATAGATTTAGAGTTCATATTGGGGGACAGGTTTCTTTCTTTTACGTGCTGCATAAAAATGAATAGCAACAGAGACAAGAGAGAAGGGGGGGGCAGGGAAAGGGAAGGGAAGGGGAAAGTCAAGGAACATATAGCAAGGACTCATGGACAAAACCAAAGGGGAAGAGCTGAGGGAGGGAAGGTGGGGAGGGGCAACGGAAAGAGGTGGGGGGAGGCAGAGACAAATGTATTTAAAAAGTAAATTAAAAAAAACACACACAACAAAATAAAAAATAAATAGCAATTTTACTCAAATCCCACTTGCAGCACATTATGACCATAAGGAGAAAGGAATTAGGATGTAGCAGTTGATGGCAAACTGGAGATAGGGAAGTATTATGGCTGTCTAAAGATGCCATTGCGGCATTAATTCAACCAAGTCTGGATCCAGCCAAGCTTGTTCTTCTCTACTATTACCCTCACTAACAATCCTTTTACCCTCTACTCTCAGAATTTTTGCAAACATTACATTTACTCAGAGTATGCTCCAAAACAAACAAACAAAGTTAAATAATAACCTAGCATGCATCAAATAAAATCCAAGACATCAAATCTGGAAAACATGACCTCTTATGAGTAATGGTGAGATCTTTAGAAGCACAAACAGAAGAACAATCATCATTCTGATGTCTAAAAAGAGTTGAAAGTAAAATTTCCTCATGGTGTTTCTAGCCCTTTCAGAGGAGAGGGTACTTCAGTTCTAGGAATCTGGAACCAATTATATAAAGAAACCATTCCAGTGTGGACATGCCTGTTATTTCAGTTATTGGTCAGGGTATAATCTACTTGTTTATCTAATTATGTATTTTCCAGGCAAATGTTGAATAGATGATTTGGACTTGTGAAACAAGAGAAAAAGGTAAATATAATGAAAAATACTGTCTTTTAAAATACTGTTTTTGAAATAAGGGCTTTGATATGCTAACCTGTTCTACTTTTATGTTATTAGTAACCAAAAGGCAATACTACTACTATTACTACTACTTCTACTAAAATAATAAAATGAGATAGTGATTACAGTAGCAGAGATAGTCATCTGTTAACCAGAAAATCCATGGAGTGGTTGACAACTTCCCAGCTAGAAGCCATATTTTCTAGTCCCCTTGCCTCCAGATGTAACACTGTGAGATGGCACTAGTGGAATATAACCAAAATGATGTATGTCACTGTTGGGCTGAAGTTTTAATAAAGCAAAAGTGACTTTCTTCTGTCTGGTCAAAAATCAGAGGATTTTGAGGCCCCAAAGGATATAGGAACCACAAGATGAAAGAAGCCTCCATCTTTGAATCTCCACATGGGAAAAAAGCTGCCTGATAACTAGGAACACATGCATTAGATTCTAACAAAAACCAAAACCAAATCCCTTGTACTATCCACTGAAATTTATAGCAGCGAGTATTAGCATAACAAATTCAGAATCGATAGCACAAGTACAGAACTACCTTCATGAAAACCTAAACTCCACTGGATCAATGGTAAGGTGGCAACAGCTCTAAAAGTCTTCAAGGTTAAAAACATTCAACAACAACAAAAAAAATGTCATTTGCAGTGTCTGGGAATACATGTTCAAAGAAAAACAAGTACTTACTGAGTTTTTGGATTTAAGGAAAGAAATTTAAAAGTATAATATTAGAAGTTGCATTCGTTACTACATGTTTACTTTGGCAAGATGTTACAAAGAAATTAATGTAGGTTAGAATTGGCTCATATATTACATTAAAAAAAAAAAGGAATAGAACAAATCCAAAACTAGGGCCTCCTAGGTTTGAAAAGCCAATTGCTTATAGGTCCTGAATAGTTAGGATAAAAAATACTGAAAATGGCTACGGGCAACAAAAGCCAATTAATACTTTTTGATTAAACAGAGGAATTTAGCCTTTAGACAAAAGGTGTTTGCTTCCAACTAAAGCATTGTTTTCAGGCCTCTTGTATACTAACAGGATAAAACAGAAAACCAAAAGAGTAAAGTGGAAAGAAATATATTTGGCTTAATAATTTCTAAAATATAACTTTGAATGTAGTTATTGTAACATAGAAGTGATGGCTGAAAAAGAGATCAAAATTCTACTAATTTTCAAGGCAATTTATAACAGCAAAAGCCATAAGCTTAGCTTAGAAAACACTTCATCTCTTTAAACCTTAAAATAACTTTAAAGGAACAAGAAATAGTCTGAAATATATACGCTCCCTTTGGGGAAGATATTCCCCATTTTCAAGCTCAGCTACAGTATTGAGTACAACAGACGAGAAAGAACCTCCCAGTGGAAGCACAGGTAAAGGAGAACAATGGACAAGAGGAAATACTGAAGTAAAAAGAAGTATCTACACAAGTGATGTCCAAACCACCACGGCAGAAGGTCTTCACTTTACTTGCCTGGCAGGATTTCATTATTGCTCTGTACTATGACTAGTCTTTGTTTCCGTCCTCTGTTTTCCCAAATAGCAGTTTTTATTATTTAACGCTGGTCCATCAATTTATATAGGGTGTGAAGGGAACAGCGGGTGCAGACATCTTTTTTGGTTCATAAAAGGCTGAATAACAAGAATCAAAAGAAGGACACAATGGAGAGAACTGCACATCACCTGGACATCCTCTATTTTGACCTAAATGCAGTGTATTCTATGTATAGTAAGAGGTGTACATAAGAGTATTTGGTAGCCAGAAGACAGGATGGTGGCAGAAATGGCAAAGTATTCATTACAAGTGCATGCTCTCATTCCCATAGTATTGTGTTTCATATATAATCAGTTGCCTACATAGGTGCTATATTACTTTGATCCCTTTGCATCCAACTGTGTCTATTTATCTTCAACATGTTTCCCTTTCTGCTAGTTGAAAACAGAATATCCCAAGTCCTCTTGAAATTCTAGAGTTACAAAATGGAACAAAGCTCAAACTCAGAAACACCACATGGAGGAAGCTGTTCACCCACCTCCTAATACGCTCATTGTATTCATATATGTGTAAAATATAATTTTATTTGTGTTATGTTACAATTTTAGAGTTTATAGATGCAACTACTATTATTCTAATTAATATAATTGTTGAAGGGAGATTATTCTATTGATATCATTCAAACTTTAGAGTATACCCTGTGAAAATTATATTTGTCTAATGAAGTCATTTTCACTGATAAATAAATTGTATGTATTCAATTGAAATAACTTTACCAAATTATTTTTATAATACAATAAATGATATAAAAATAACACAGGATATTTTTGCTTACTTAAAAAAGTGAATCAGAAATATTAGGAGGTTTTTTTGTCATTGTGGAGTTCCAAACACTTTTGATAGGTCTCAAATTGAATTTATGAAATAAATTGGTTACTTAGGTATACCTTCAAATTAATTTCCCAATTCTAAATTCCATTTTGCTACCTAGATTAAAGTCTTCTGGAAAGCAGGAATATTTTACATTTTATGTTGCTTTTGTTTCAATATTATGCCATACTCAACTAGATTTAAGATATCAGTATAGAGATTTACTAAATAGTTTGGTTGTTCATGATGTTGCTATAACTATATTTAGTCATTATGAAGAACAATCACATATATTGTTTGTTTTGTTTTTATCATAAAGCATTAAATTATTTTGTAATTAGGACATATTTTATCTTCACTTAAATATTTACCTAGGCACAATTTTTTTATTCCATTTTTTTTTAGTTTCATTGAGAAACAATTGACATACATCCCTGCATAAGTTCTAGGCATACAACATTATGGTTTAATTTAAATACATTGTGAGACTATTAGCATTATAGGTTCAGCTATAGTCCATCTTCTTATACAAGAAAAAGAAAAACAACAAGAAAAAATTATCTTTGTGATGAGAATCCTTGGAATTAACTCTCTTTAAAACTTTCCTTTATAATATACAGCCATGTTACCTATAGTCATCATGTTTTACATTGCATCCCTAGTAATTTGAATTTAGTATCTTATGCCTATATTTTTTACTTATAATTAGAAATTAGTAACTTTTGTCATCTTCCTCCAATTTCCCCTCTTCTTACCCTCCAACACTGACCTCTTTTTCTGTTTCTTTTTAAGAGTCCACAGATAAGTGAGATCATACAACATTTGCTTTTCTCTTCTGACATTTCACTTAGCAAAATGTCTTCAAGGTTCATCCCTGTTGTCACACATGGTAAGATTTCCATGTTTCTTATTTTTTAAAGCAGAATAATATTCCATTGTGTATAAATATACCACAACTTTTTTATCCTTTCATCCATTGATAGTTACCTAAGTTGTTTCCATGATTTTGTTGTTATAAATAATGCTGCTATGAACATGGAAGTGCAGATCACTTTTTGAGTTATTGTTTTCATTTCTTTGAATATATTCCCAAATGGAATTTTGGATTACACGATGGTTTTATTTTTAATTTTTCAAGAAACTTCCATACAGTTTTTGACAGTCGCTGTACTGATTTGCAATCTCACCAACAATACACAAGGGTTCCCTTTTCTGCACATTTATGAAGGCATTTGTTTTCTCTTATCTATTTGATAATGGCCATTCTAATAAGCATGAGGGGATATCTCACTGTAGTTTTGATTTGCATTCTCCTAATGATTAGTGATGCTGAGATTCTTTTCATGTACCTAGTGCCCTTTCATATATCATCTTTGGAGAAATGTCTATTCATGTTCCTTGCTGATTTTTAAATAGGGTTATTTAGAAATTTTTTGTTATTGAGTTGTATATTATATGTTTGTTATATATTTTGTATATTAACCCCTTATCAGGTATACGGTTTGCAAATATATTTCCCCCATTCCCTTGGTTGTCTTTTTCACTGTGCTGATGCTTGCATTTGCTGTGAGAAACTTTCTAATTTAATGTAGATTTATTTATTTATTTATGCATGCATGCTTGGGTACCATATCCAATAATTCATGACCAAAACCCATGTCAAGAAGCTTTATTCTTATGTCTTATGTTTAGGACTATAATCTACTTAGAGTTGATTTTTGTGAGTGGTGTAAGGTGTAAGTTTCATTCTTTTACATGTATATTCAATTATCCCAGAACAATTCATTGAAGAGACTGCCTTTTCTACATTGAGTAATCCAGGCTCACTTGTCAAATATTTGTTGGCTTTATTTCTGAGCTTTCAAATTTGTCTATTGGTCTATTCATCTGTTTATTTTTTAAATTTATTTTTTACAGTACCATACTGCTTTAATTACTACAGTTATATGGTATAGCTAGAAATCACAATGTGTGGTACCTACTTCCTAAGCACAATTTTTACAAGTGCTTATCTCACTAAAACTGAAAGAAGACTAAATACCCTCAATATTTACCTTTCCCTTTGAAAGATTAAAAAAACCTTGAATAAAAACTGTTTGATTTGGAAAATATCTACTTTTGACTTTAAGCCAGGCAAATTTCTCTCAAGTCAAGTCACTTAAAATATGGCTCAAAAGAAAATATCAACGTTGGTTCAATATCCTTTGAGGATCAGCAGTGAAGTGGAATGAAATATAAACCAGGATTAAGATAATTGTTGTTTTATTACTTCCTGCATTTCTATTTTCTTTGTTTTTGTTTTGGGTTAAATATTATTATATGGCCTATGGTAAAACCCCAAATTTACATTATGCAAGAGTGACAATAAACAAGGGGAATAGTGTCAAGTACTTATTTTATTGTTTTAAAATTTTGTCTTTTTATTTGTGATGTTTACAAACTAAGCAAATTTCTCCCAGTTTTTGAAAATAATATTTACTGCCTGATCAATTATTTAACTCAGAAATTTCAAAGAAATTACTGCTTAGAATTTTTTTGTTGCTGTATAGAATTTTTTGTTAGCTATCATAACCATATATACTGATTTTAATATTTGATATTTGATACATAACTTTGTTATATGCCAAGTTCCATGAAAGAATAGATTATAGCAGTATCTTGATACCCTGGTCACACCTGTGTGACACAGGAAAGCTGTTCTTATATTTTCAAAAATAATAACACCAGATCATATCGACTCCATATTTTCATAAAGTCTGTATCATATATATATATGTTTATAAATATATATGTGTGTGTGTATATTTTATATATATAAAAAATGTTTTCTCATTTATATATATAAAATGTTTTCTCATTTATATATAAATATATATATTTTATATATGTATAAATTTTATATATAATATGTTATATATTAAATACCAGGGGTAAATTTTATATATATATTTAATATATAATATATTATATATAAAATTTATATATATATACACAAATAATTTTACCCCTGGCTGTATGGCTCAGTTGGTTGGAGTGTCATTCCATGAACTGAAAGGTTACCAGTTTTATTCCTGGTTAGGGCACATGCCCAGGTTGCAGATTTGATCCCAGGTTGGGCTAGTATCCTGGAGGCAACCAATCAATGTTTCTCTTTCATTTCTCTTTCTCTTTATCTTTCCCTCCCTCACTCAGTTCCTCCCTCCTTTCCTCTCTTTCTAAAAGTCAGTGAAAACATGTCCTAATGTTATTTTAATACTAATTAATTAGTTTAAAATTTTTAACTAATTGAAATTATAAATTATTCTTTCCTAATAATGACACTGATTCTTACAGTATGTAAACTATTCTCTGACAAAGAGTAAGAAAGCTTTCAAATCACTTGAGAATCATTTTATAAATGAAACAACAATATGCTCATTATTACCCCAGTGGCTTAGAAACATTCCCATAGCTTTCCAAAGTGTTGGGGAATCTGATAGAATAAAAGTTCCTGTCAGTTACTAAACTATCTTCTTAAAGATTAAAGAAAAGATATACCAGCTGCATTATGTAGAGTGCCCCACCTCAGCTACTTCTTAGTATTATGGAACATTTTACAGAAAGACAAAGAACAAACTGTCATTCATTTACCTTGAAAAGAAGGTAAGAAAAAAATATTTTTCAAGATGAGTTTTAACAATTTTGGCTAAAAGGAAATGGAGTCACTGTTTTTGAAGATGGAATGAAGAATTGGTACAAAATATTTTCTGGTACTCCAGTTTTAGGTAAGTGAAAAGAGACCCTGCAGTTTCTGGAAAGAAAAATAAAAGACGAAGGCCTGCACGTGAGAAAGGACTATCATATGAAGTGGTTGTAGTAGATGATGGTGGCTCATAATCCATTTTTCTTTCTCCCATGTATCCTTGGTCCCAATTTCACTCCCACGTTTACCTGTCTTTCATATGACAATGTTAAAAATTTACATGTGTGACCAAGAAGACATGAGGAAATCTCTGCTTTGTGAGTCCTTTTACACCGAAGGAGGAAACAGCATTGTGTCTTTTTTTTCAACTAAATACCATATTTCTACACAAGATTCCTAGAGCTTCAATATCCAACTTATGACTACAAAGGAATTACCCCGAAAAGCATACACTAAAGTTGACATCACAGAACAAAGAAGAAACTTGTGTTCTTGATAATATTGTTGGGCCACTAAAATAACCAACATAGTGACTATCCTAAATCTAGATTTTTTTAAGTAAAATTTAAATTATTTTATAATTTAAGCTACACATAGTTGATTTTCTATTACTTTATCTGAGTGGACAAGATCAGTAAGAGTGAGGACTCAGAGAAGGAATTTCTTTTATAAGAAGTGGTTGGGAGGTTGGGAAGACATTGAGTATAATTCTACAAATAAAACAGCAGACTCAGTGGTTTAGAGATAAACTTAACAAACATTGAAAAATTATAGAGTAGAAAAGGAAGAGAACAGCAAATAGAGCAAATAGACATATAGAATGATTGCATTATTTTGACTTTGAGAATGACATGAGTCAAGAGTAAAGTTTAAGTTGAACTGATTTGGGTTAAGTTTCCAGTAAAGGCTGAACTGAACATAAACAACTCCAAGTTCAACTCCAAGTTGCTCTTTCACATTACCAGACTAATAGCAATATGGTAGAAAATTATTTGTAACTGAAGGAGGCAGTAATTAAAGATAATATCATTCATGAAACTCCACATATGAAAAAGTCTAGAGAGGAATTTGGAAAGAAGTTGAACTAAGACAAAATTACTTGAGAAGAATTTGAGTCATATATAAGATAGCTAATACAGATTTATACCTTCGAGTAAATCACTAGTTCAGTCAAAATAGTGTAGACCATGAAACACATACTTGTATGTTGTCTTGCACATTCATTTTGGTGACTCCTAAAAGTAACGTTATATTGAAAAGTAGCAATCAGTAATGCTCCTGAGGCACTTAGTAAATTGGCCTAATATAGGCAAATGTCCACTGTTAAGTAATTCTCTATAACTTAAATGCCATCTAGGAATGTTAGACTCACCAAGAGAAGGTACTAGTGGTATAAAAGAGGAAATAAGAACAGAGATATTTAGATATATTATAGATAAAATCATAGAAATATGGTTAATGTTACATACTGATAGCCAATTAAATATATTGCCATGGATAAGAAAACACTGGTAAGTTTTTCTTGAATAATTCATACAAATAATAAGATGTAGGATTGTTTTCATTGTACTGGATTAAGCACCCACTGAGTGAAGAAGTAGGAAAATAACTCCCTTAACACTTTCCATCACATAGTGGAATTTAGAGGTCAGCCCACTTAAGTACCACTCCTATGTGGGGGACCAAGATTCTTTAGAAGATACACTAATAACCCAAAGTATATTTTTAGCAGTTCAATTTGTCCATCGGCTTTTATTTTAAAAGAAATTTTAAGTTCATATGTCTAAGAGGGAAATTAAAGCACGTCAATATATAAAATCAGGAGAATGATTATTGGAGCTAATGAAATGTCTCCATTTTTCTCTGTGTTTTCTTCTAATAAACAGGAATATTCAAGAAGATTTTTGACTATGTTTACATTGACTTTAAGAATATATCTCTTCTGAACAGTGGGGAGATGTATCTAATTGTAGCAATTTACCACATAACTATCTTAAAATGGCAAAGGAGGCTAGGAAATTATCTATCATCCATCTCTCTCTCTCTCTCTCTCTCTCTCTCTCTCTCATATCTGTCTTCAAAATATAAATTTTTGTGCATGTGTGGAAGGTAGTTCTTCCTTAAAAAGTCAGAGCAGGACTCACAATTTGCAATCTAGCAAAATGTAAATGTGAATTTCAAAAGATTAGGGACATTCATGAATTACAGATGAGCATGAGACCCTCCAAGATTGACACTTCCATGAGGACAAGAAGAGTACATAGAGACATGTCTCTACATGCTTACTCATGTTCAAACCCATAGCAACTTCAGAACAATCTATATCCTCAAATCAATAGGTAGTGGTTAATTGTTGGAGTGCAGCCTTCAGTTTTAATTTACCCACAGTGTAGTCTGAGGGATTTAATAGCCACTGGAGTGCATCAATTTTACTTATGTCCTATTGCAAGTGAATAGTAAATGCAATCTCTCACTTGGAACCTAGGCTAACTGTAGGAGCTTTCTAACAGAGTGAGAAACCTTATATTTACCCAAAGAGTCTCCTTGTTACCAAACTCCTTTCATGTGCCTGAGCAAACCTTCTTTATATTTTAGTTTCCCTTATTCACACAGCATCTTAGATTAAGATTTCATTAGTCTGTCCTGTATCCAAATGGCTGTTAACTTTGATTCTATCTTTAATTCTTCAACTATAGTTAGTTTCACCAACATTGAGGGTCTAGATGGGTGATGGGAAAGGGTTCACTAACTATTAAATACTGTCAGTCTCTTCTGTGTGAATTCAATATTTGAGGCATGAGCTCCACTAGTGTGCCTCCTGGTAGATGGCCTGCTCTTACAGGAAACAAAGACAATGCCCTTTCCCCCTCAATACTGACATGAGGTAATGGATTCACAAATAAATCCTACACATCAATCTACCTTTCACTCTCTAAAACTCAAAAATCCATTCTTTGTAGAAAGGATATGCATTGTACTTGGAAAACATTCCACTTCTTCTATTTCACATGACATGGGAGATTTCCCCTCTCCCTCAATTTTGCCATCTCTTAAAACTACTGATTTTGGATTCTATACATGGTAGCCCAAGTCCTCAAAAATATTTTAATCCCAAATTTTCAATTCTAACCTCAGCTCTACTATTAAAACATCTTTTTAATTTTATACTGTTTTTCTAATAATTATCAAGGGTAGGATTAATTTATCCCCCTTTTTCAATATTGTTGCAACAATTTGACATTCTTGGTGAAATGAATTTTGTCTCGTGTTTAGTGTGATGATTTTAACAGGAAGTTTAGGGCCACAATTCAGAAATGAAATTGTAAACTAGCTTCACTCCTGTCCTCAGTTATTACCCTCATTAGACCCAAATACTACATGGTTTAGCATTGAAACAATATATTTAAAAATGCACGCTAAATGACAAAGAGAACTATGAAGAGATTTTATTCTTTACTTTTATATTTTGAAATACTTTGAAAGTATACAAATACATCTTATGCAAAATCAATTATTGAAATAATATTTCCTCTGCTACTTTCCTTATACCACAGTTACTCTGTGAGTCTCTCCTATAGCTTCTTATATATACTTTATAGCTATTCCCAGGGTGTACCATTTTTTTTTCTCATGTCTCCTCCTCTCTCTCAGTATTTTCTTATAGTGTAGATTTAGTCTATATAAAATAAAACATTTTAGAAACGTTTGTAGTAGACATAATGTTATCATAAATGTTGGACATAGCAGTAGTTATTTTTGAGCAACATGAAAAAGAGAGCTTTTCACATTCTACAACTCAGAAAGTGTTAGGGTAGAATTAACATTCTTCACTATTTTTAAGATGAGAAAACAGGTAAAATAAGCATCCATCATTACACAGCTAGTACCTGGTGGAGCCAGAATTTAATCTCAGAGAGTGTGACTCCAGCATCATGCTCTTAATCAATAAACAAAATCCTTAACAGCTACTGCCAGAAATAATAATTTTGATGTTGATTGGATCTCTATGCTATATTTTAAGTATAATGTTAATTTTAAGTCTAATATTGAAAGTTTTTTAAAGAAACTTCTTCAAGGAATATTTGGGGAAAATATTGCTAACATTTGAAAACAAAAAGAAAAACCTGAAGAAGCATCTTTAGGACAACAGCCTGAATGAACAAGTCAATGTAAACGTCTTAAAAAGCAAGAGTTTATTAACAATCTCTTCCTGCCAGATTTGGATTGGAGCCTAGAACAAGTAGTATTGAGATGCTAGAGAAAATTTATAATCTATATTCAATCAATGAATAACAATTTTTTTAAAATATCATAGAAATAATAGTAATAATACTGTAATAGCTCTTAGATAAAAATGGAATAGGAGACTGAGAAAAGTGAAGTTAAGAATATAGCTGAGTAAAAATATTTTTTTTCTTTCAGTGCAGCCTTCATGGAGGTAAAGCAAATCTCCTTCTATTGCCATAGTTATTAAAGTCAAGTTCTAAGAGCCAGGTTAACTTTTAATACATTATGATGTTTCCCAACTAAAGTTATAACCAGAAAAGCCAAAGGAATAGCACCTCATAGAATCAGGAAAAGGTAGGAGAAACGGTAGGTGGTACATTTCCCCTTTAGCGGGGCATGCAGCATTATCCTCAGCTCAACTATTCAAATTATTCTTGAGCAGGCCCCACATTAACAGTGAAAGAAAAAAAAATCTACTGTTCCTTTCCTAGACAGTATCATATTATTCCTAGCCAAATTCCTGATATTAAAAGGAAAGTAGAATATATTTGAAAGTGTCCTATTATAGACAGGCTTATATTTATAAAAGAGCTAAGTGTTTCCTTTTCTGGTTTCTATGACTCATTATTTAAAAACTGTGCTAGAGAGACAGAGCAAACTCAAACAAAAAATTTCAAAGAACTTATTATGATAAATGATACATGACAAAATTACTTTAAATAGCTCCTAGACTAAAAGGAATCGAGCATAGAACAAATGCAAACAATGTGGGTTTGTTTTATCCCTCATATCTTTGACAAAAATGATAAAATATGGCTCTTTCATGTAAAGACAGGGAGGAATGGGAAGGTTGAGAACATAAAATATGTTGCTGCATAGAAGGAGAGTCAGTGTTCATATACATATATTTCAGACTGTCAGTATTATTTGGAAAGGATCTCTGAATCTTAGCTTTTAAGTAGGAGAAAGGTCATCAAAGAACATGTATAAAGGACCCACGGACAAAGTAAATGGGGGGGACTGAATGCGGGAGGTGGGGGTGGGTAGGGGAGGGGCAAGTAATGGCGGGGAATAGGGATAATTGTAATTGTACAACAAGAGAAAAAGAATAGGAAAAGATAATAGTGGCAGAATGAAGGGAGAAATACAGCAGCTTCACCTTTTAATGTTTTTGACAGGCAAGACTGTATAAAGGCTAATTTCAAATTTAGTTAGCACATGCAGGGAAAAACATGCAAGAAAATAGATTTCTAAACAAAATGCCAAAAGAATATTGTTAGCACATTTGTAACTTTCCAATTTTTTCTTACTACCCATTTCCAGCAACCCAAACAAATCGGTTTAAATACAGCTTCTTTTACTAATGTCTTTTGAAGTATCACTGCAGTCAGATTTAGTCAAGAAACCATCTGCCGCAAATACAAATAGAGCTACATTCAAGAATTATATTACACAGCCATCCTAGTGAAGTTCTTACGTGCAAGCTGTTCTTGTCAAAATCAGAACCATTGTGATGATGCATCTTAATATTCAATCAGACTTTAAGTAAAGAGTGACAAAAGTCCACATATGGATAACAGCTGTTTCTTCAGTAAATATTTTCCCTTTTATTGAATGGAGGCTTATGGCAGTTTAGGATATGTTCTCTCAGACATTTCTGCCTGAACTGCCTGGAGACAATTAAAACAATAACAAGGATAAAATTTCAGTTTTCAAATCTTTCTTACAACTTACATCTTAAAAAACAACAGATCCTCTGATTAAAGTTGTGTAGTATGTCATTACTTTGACAGTATCTCTGACTAATATTGACGGAAGAAAGAATTGAATTTATAGGCTCTATATTTTTGCCTCTCTCCCTCTAATAATAGTGTTTGTAAAATTAAAGCAAAGTTCTTTTATTGATTTCCTAATCATATGAACTAAATTGATGGAAACTTAAACATTGATGATTAATTTTTGATAAACTGTGAAATATTAGAAAAGATTGAGACTTTAGCTAGGAGAGGCTCAGATAAGATCTCTTTTTAAGCAATAAAGTGGCTTATAAAATTTGAAAGTCAAAAAAAAGTGAAGATAAATTCTGATGAAGAATACAGTAACTCCATAATAATATAGTATTTACGTATCAGTAGTTAGAGAAAAAATATTTGCTGTCAACTAACAAGGTGATGTAAATGTTTTAGTAGTACCCTTGAGCATGTATTATACCCCTTTTATAAGTCCTAAATGTTGTGTTGGATGTAGGTCTGTTAATAGTACATCTTTCAAGTAGCATTTTCAAAGTTTCCTAACTTTAAGGTCTACTATTAAGTAGACATAAAGGCTCTTCTCTTTAACCGTAAAGTACGTTGAGTCTCCTCTCTGGTGACTCCAAAGCAATTCTTGGGAGGCGGCATGCTGTTTGTGCGTTAGAATAGGCTTACAATATTGATGTGTGAAGGAATTGGTGTTTCTCAGCATCTGCTGGTAAATTATATACTTTTTGTTCCTTTAATGTGGTTGTTAAAAATCAACATCTAAAAAATTGAGCCTGCAGTCTTATATTCCACAACTGTCATCAGACTCTGATTTTTTCTTAATGAAAATTCAGATCTAACACTAAAAACAAGAATATCTTACCCTGCTATTGGATCTACTGCTATTGCCTTAGGATTATGAAGCTCCAGGTCAATCAAGGTGACACATACAGATCCATTGTAATTACAAACAAAGATCCGGTCACTGACATGGTCCACAAAGTAGAGATTTCTGGTAAGCCAGTCAATTGCCATGTGTTGCACATCTGAAAAAACACACACAAAATCATTAAATCACAGGTGCAAATCTACTATCATAAGCCAAAATGTACATAAGTCTACCCACACCATCGCAGAGAACATTTTAGAAATATAGGTAGTTTTATGATAAAAACAAAAAACTGCAAAAACAATTACTTGTCATGCAAAATAAGTGACTTAAGTACTCTACAAAAAAAAAAAAGACTCTTTCTTGATAACATTCTTCTTGCCATCTAAGGACTGAAGATGACATAAACACCAATGGTAAAGAGTTTATACATTCTAAAATATATGTAATCCCAGTAAAATATCTCTACTAGCTGTTGCATTTACCCAAAATAGTTGATTCAATCTAATTATCATACCCGGCTCAATAGCACAGCTAACTTCTTCAGTACTAAGAGGAGTAAGATTTTACTGTGAACTTAAAATAAATCCTTATTTTCAGATCCTCTCCCATTAAAAAAGAAAAGGTGGAGAAGATGGAAAAGGAGATTTGTAAGATCCTTTGTTTACAAAATGTATCCAAAACTTCCAAATAAAGGAAAAGGAGGGGTGAAATGTTCTTTCAATGACATAGGTAGGCATTGTAAAACAGACCTGCTGAAAGATTAATTAATTCTCTGGAAAAGTGACGTTCAATAGTACTTTCTGCAATGACAGAAACATTCTATATCTACACAATTCAAGAAAGTAGCCAATAGCCAGACATGTGTAGTGAGCACTTAAAATGTGGCTAGTATAACTGGGAAACTGAATCTTATTGTATTTCATTTAAATTAATTCAAATTTAAATTTAAAAAATATTGGTACCTAGTGGCTGCTGTGGATAGTATAGCTCAAGAAGAATATATGTACTTGACTTGAATATTTTCTATTTGAAAAGGTTGTGAAATTTCATGCTAATTAGATATTTATCTAGTAGAAAAGATAATCCCAAAGGTTATAGTTTTATTACCCAAACCATTAATCATTTTTAATCTCATCTACAAGTCTTATTTAAACATTCTTCTTCTTTCAAATACCTATCAATATCCAATTCCACTAATGTGCTAAGAGCATCAATGTCAGGCTGATTACCTCAATAATGCCATAAATAAATTTCTGGTTTTTACTCATTCTAAATTTTATGGCAGTCATGTTTTTATGTATGAAAATTATACTTTGATAGCTCCTTGTTTGAACTCACTTGGATCTATCATTAATTTACTAAAAATAATTTTTTTTAATCCTCACCAGAGGATTTTTTTTGTCATTGCTTTTAGTGAGAGAGGAAGGGAGTAAAAGAGAGAAGGAGGAAGAGACAGAGAGAGAGAGAGAAACATTGATTGGTTGTCTTCTTATACATGCTCTGACAGGGGATCAAACCTAATACTCGGGTATGTGCCCTAATCAGGAATCGAACCTGTGACATTTGGTCCATGTAATGGTGCTCCGACCAACTGAGCCACACAGGCCAGGGAAAAAAGGTTTTCCATCTTCAACCTGAACCTAAACAATCCTCCAACTGTACAATTCAAAAGAATTCTTTAGTAGCATGCTGCTTCAGTGAATTATACTCACTACAGAAACATTCATATAGATGCATGTGCCATCATCATTTGTAATGGTATATTGTCAAAGCAAAATAGAGAAAACAGCAACTTTATGAAAATATCTAAAGGACAAGGAGAAAGTGGATCTCACCTTCACTGGATACCTATCTTTATCAATTACAGTTTCATTGGAAAATTATACAGTCCTTATGGAAGCATAGAAATTTAAATGTTCCACATACCACATGAAACGTTTTTTCAGCCAGTTAGCAACCAGAATTCTTAAAAATCTGAACTATTGCTGTCTTCAGAAATCTGTAAATGTATGCTTTGTTTTGGTTTTCATTATTTTTGTGTTCTTACATCAGCTAGAGCACAGGACCCAGTATGTCAAATGTCACTGTGAATACCTTGGATTTAGATAATGTGATAAAGTATATTCAGTGGCACATCTTTCATGCTAGGTATGCAGTTGGTTTAGTCTATGCAATTGTAATTTCAGACAAAAGATCTGTTTGGCAGCATTCACGCCTTCTTTCAGCTCAGTATAACTGGAGAAAGATTCTTTGCTTCTGAAACAATAGGTATTGTTAACAACCATCCAAGTTTGAAGGAGCAGGTCTCATTAAATTACCTAATAACTAGCTAAATATTTAGTAATGTAGGGATTAGTTTTATTTCTTTTTCTTATATTTGACATATCTGTCTGATTCCAGTGAAATTTTTAATAAGATTGGAGAATTAAGGTACTTAGACAAAGAGTTCAAGTAAGCAAGCTGAGAGATAGATAAATAGATAAATTTAACTAACATGATTTCAACATTTTAGAAGGTAGATGAATTTTTCTAGGCAACAGATTCAGTATTTCATTTTTATTTTCTGATATATAGCAAAGATCATTGGAAATTACTGATGATAACTGTAATTATTCAATGACATTACATTAAAAATATATCACTAAATTTTTAGGAGTAATGTTAGCATAGGTAGTTAAATAGTTATTAATAAGGGAGGGTGCAAAGGGAGTCGGATATCAATTTAATAAACTGGGAAGCTGAATCAGATATTAGGACAGTGTTCCATCCATTAAGTCTACTGAGAAGCCATAGCATTTGCAGACTCATTCTCACACCCCAGGGAAATGCTGCCCAGAATATTTAATCTTCAGAGCAGACAGAAAATCTCCCCAGGGGTGCTGCCAACAGATACCAGATTATAGGAAGGAGGATGAGGAAACACTCTACCGGTTGGAAAGTAAATGACATAACAGAACTTTTGGACATGCGCAATAGAAGTCAAAATGTCACAGTGGAAAGTGTTTTTCACTTTGGACAAGTGCAGTAAGAGCCACACAGGAGCAGAGCTTAGCCTGGGGAAAAACTGGAAAGGAAATGGATTAAGTAGAGAGCTTAAACCCCAGGAGACCCCAGAAAGGAATTGGTCGAGGGAAGGACCCGACTCAAGCCCAGAAAGAGCCAGGAAGTTGGGTCGGATGATTTGAACAGTTCTTTGATTGTTACCGAGAACCAAGAAGATATAGGGTGGATTAACAGAAGTTTAGGGGAAGTTGCAGAGAGAGCACAGCCAGCCCTCTGTGTCCCATCCCAGAGGGTGTATTATTTTCATTATCCCCAATAAAAATCTTACTATCATGTTTAAACTTTTATGTTTTTAAACATAAACATGTATGTGTTGTTTGAAATACCTTTCTTTTAGCATGACAAAAGAACTCATTGCCACCAGTAAAGTAAGACCTTTATTACTTCACTATTACTAGAACAAAGTTTTCAATATATTCTTGTTATGTGTTTTACTTACCTTTCATTCAGTTTCCAATCAAAAGTCAGTCAGATTTCACCCTTACTGTTCTCTTGAAATGTCTGTTACTATGATCACTCAGAATTTCTTAACTGCCAAAAGCAAAGGTTGCTTTCTTCTCATATCTACACCAATAATCTAATAAACATTGGTATGAGTTTAAATAGTAAAACTATTGAAAGAATTTTGATGAAGAGGCGAGTCCGATCTCAAAATAGAAGTAAAACTGCCGCCTGGTCGCCCCCAGCCCGACTCCAGCCGTCGCCGCCGCCGCCAGGGGGAGGAGGGCCACGATCCAAAGGAACCAGAGCAGTTGAGAGAACTGTTTATTGGTGGTTTGAGCTTTGAAACTACAGACGATAGTTTAAGAGAACATTTTGAGAAATGGGGCACGCTCACAGATTGTGTGGTGATGAGAGACCCCCAAACACAACGTTCCCGGGGCTTTGGTTTTGTGACTTACTCTTGTGTTGAAGACGTGGATGCCGCAATGTGTGCTCGACCACGCAAGGTTGATGGGCGTGTAGTGGAACCAAAGAGAGCTGTTTCTAGAGAGGATTCTGTGAAGCCTGGGGCCCATCTAACAGTGCAGAAAATTTTTGTTGGTGGTATTAAAGAAGATACAGAAGAATATAATTTGAGAGACTACTTTGAAAGGTATGGCAAGATTGAAACCATAGAAGTTATGGAAGGTAGACAGAGTGGAAAAAAAAGAGGATTTGCTTTTGTAACTTTTGATGATCATGATACAGTTGATAAAATTGTTGTTCAGAAGTACCGCACTATTAATGGGCATAATTGTGAAGTGAAAAAGGCCCTTTCTAAACAAGAAATGCAGTCTGCTGGATCGCAGAGAGGCCGTGGAGGTGGATCTGGCAACTTTATGGGCCGTGGAGGAAACTTTGGAGGTGGTGGAAACTTTGGTGGAAGAGGAGGCTATGGTGGAGGTGGCAGCAGAGGTGGTTATGGAGGAGGTGATGGTGGATATAATGGATTTGGAGGTGATGGTGGCCACTACGGCAGTGGTCCTGGTTAGAGTAGTAGAGGAGGCTATGGGGGTGGACCAGGATATGGAGACCAAGGTGGTGGATATGGTGGTGGTGGAGGATATGATGGTTACAATGAAGGGGGGAATTTTGGTGGGAACTACGGTGGTGGTGGGAACTATAATGATTTTGGAAATTACAGTGGACAACAGCAGTCAAATTACAGACCCTTGAAAGGGGGGGGCAGTTTTGGTGGAAGAAGCGTGGGCAGCCCCTATGGTGGTGGTTATGGATCTGGTGGTGGAAGTGGTGGATATGGTAGCAGAAGGTTCTAAAAACTCAGCAGAAAAGGGCTACAGTTCTTAGCAGGAGAGAGAGCGAGGAGTTGTCAGGAAAGCTGCAAGTTACTTTGAGACAGTCGTCCCAAATGCATTAGAGGAACTGTAAAAATCTGCCACAGGAGGAACGATGATCCATAGTCAGAAAAGTTACTGCAGCTTAAACAGGAAACACCCTTCTTGTTCAGGACTGTCATTGCAAAAAGTGCAGCTATTCATTAATGCAATGTAGTATCAATTAGATGTGCATTCCTGAGGTCTTTTATCTGTTGTAGCTTTGTCTTTTTCTTTTTCTTTTCATTACATCAGGTATATTGCCCTGTAAATTGTGGTAGTGGTACCAGGAATAAAAAATGAAGGAATTTTTAACTTTTCCAAAAAAAAAAAGAATTTTGAAACTGGTAGTGTTATATAAACATGTAACTATTAACAATTTCTAAAGCTCAACATTGTTTAGGTTAAAAATTTAAAGTTTTACCCAGGGGAGTTTAATTTATAAATTTATGGGAAAATTAAAAATAATAAAAACAAGACAAATATTTATGATAATCTATAATTTATAATCTATAATTGAATAAGTTAAATAAAATGTTACATCAAATTTTCCATCATGTCTTAAAGCAAATAAGTAATTACAAGAGTTGGGGAACGTAGAAATTAAGCATTTTTTTTTAATTTACTGAAATATATGTATATATTGTGCTATGGGCTCAATTGTTTTCTCCAGAATTTATATGTTGAAGTTTTAACCCTTGGTACTTCAGAATATGACTGCATTAAAAAATATTAATATATATATTTGAAGAGATAATTAAGTTAAAATAAGTCTATTAAGGTAGGCCCTAATCCAATTGGACTGGTATCCATAAGAGATTAGACATACAGAAGACTCCTGCACCCAGAGGAGGGGCCATCTGCAAACCAAGCAGAGAAGTCTCAGAGACCATTCTCACTGGCGCCTTGACTTGGACTCCGATCTTCAGAACTGTCAGAAAATTGATTTCTGTTGTTTGAGCACTAAGTCTGTGATATTTTACTATGGCAGATCTAGCAAAATTTTCCATAATAGACCTACTCAAGTTTTTTTTTTTTTTTAAAGTAGTCCATGCCACAAATTATTGAAGACAAATGTCAAAAGCTTGCTAAGAAAAAATATAAAGGAAACGTCATGTGTCCTTTTAATGTCATACTGGACCATTGCCTAACCAGCGCCTTCGAGATTATGTAATTTTCCTGAGGAATATACTTTTGTTTAACTTACAATTTAATAGTTTTGATTAGGTCTTAGTCTATGAATTTAGATATCAATTTGTATATTGATAAATTTCAAATAAATTTTATCCAATACAGATGAAAACAATTTCAATCAGGTAGTAAAATAACCTTAGTTTATTATCCAGTGGGACTTTAACTAGTTTTAAATCTAACTTTGCAATCTCAAATTAGCATATTTTTCCTTTACTGATTGTAAATACTTGTCCCTTTTGTACTCCTTTGAATCAACTTTATCATCCTGCTGCTTGTCCCACTAATGAGCTAAGTGACTCATTAAAAAATGTTCACTGCATATTTTTATGTCATGTTTTTAACCTTTTGAAAATTATACATTAACTAATTTTATTACTTGATTTCCTCTTTAATTACCTGCTGTATGATCTCCAATCACCCAGAAATAACAGATTTAAATGAATACAATGATTAGAAAATAAAATAGGTAAAACTTTTCCACGGGGACTATGACAAACCTAGACGATGACTTCAAAGTATACATGTACCTAACAAGGCAGAGGCTCAAACTCAGCTGATGGTTTTCATGTTGAAATGCTTCTTTGTTCCAAAGACTACCAAGACATGGATTTCCAGATTTCTTTTGAAGTCTTCTATTGTTTATATATGGTAAATTAATTTATTTTAATTATAAAGCATTTTTTGGTATCAAACAAAACCTGTCTGCAGCCAACCTTGATCAAATGCCATTAGTGTGATTACATCAAAGCAGAGCAAAGACTATACATCGTTTAGTTCAGAATAAGCCTCTATTTACTCCTACCCTGGGTGACAGCATGGATGGAACTGGAGAGCATTATGCTAAGTGAAATAAGCCAGATGGTGAAAGACAAATAACATATGATCTCACCTGTAAGTGGAACCTAATCAACACAACAAAAAAGCAAGCAAAATATAACCAGAGATATTGAAATAAAGAACAAACTGACAGTAACCAGAGGAGAGGGGGGGTAATAGGGGAAAGAAGGGGAAGGGTTATCAAGGAACATGTATAAAGGACCTATGAGCAAAACCAAGAGGGGCTACGACTGAGGGTGGGAGATGGGGGGTATGGGTTGGGGGAGGGTGGTGGGGAGGAAAAGGAGACAACTGTACTTGAACAACAATTAAAACAAAAAAGAGAGAATAAGCCTGTATTTAAGTGTGTTCTTGAGAAAGTTCCTAATAGCCATAAAAACCATTGTTCATATAAATATAACATTCAGTTTACAAAGTGGTCAGATGGTTATACCAGACAACTAACCTTAAGAACCCAGTATAGCGATATGCAGTAGGTATTCTAAACTAAATGGCTGCCATTTAGTTTATGGCTTTATGACTGCTTATGATATTTGTGTACTAGATAATAGCATGGGACTAGATGCTATTCTCTAATACATAGTTAATTCACCATAAGATACTAAGATATTTCACAATAAGATAAACACTTGGTAGTTGTGATAATTTTGAAATATGCCTCACATTTTTTGGTACTCCTCCTTTCGAGAGGCAGAGTTTAATTCTTCTCCCCTTGAATGTGGGCTGTTCTTTGTGCTTGCCTTATATTAAATAAACTGTGGTAGAAATGAGGGTAATTTCCAAGGGTAAGTCATCAAAGGCATTCTAACTTCCATTTTGCTCTCTTTGTCTCTCCTTGGATCACTCACTGTGGTGGAAGCCTGCTGCTATGCTAAGAAGATACTCAAGCAACCCTGTGCAGAGGCTCCAGTTGCAAGGAAGAGAGAGACGCCTACCACCAGTAATTGCAAGGATGAGCTTGGATGCCCATTTTCCAGCCCTCGTGAAGCTGATACTGGATGTCTGAAGTCCTGGCTAATGTTGTGGTTACAATCTCATTAGAACCTCTATGACAACCATCTAGCTAAGGAACACCTCAATGCCTGACCCAAAATATATGAGAATAGATGTTTGCCGTTTTTAAGCCAGTAAGTTTTAGGGGAAATTTATTATACAAAAATTGATCACTAAAACAGTAGTCAAATTCCTGTAGCTTTTATTTTTTTTGTTTTTTTACAGGTTAAAAAAATTCTTAATTTTTTTCAATTGTAGTTGAAGTACAATATTATATTAGTTTCAGATATACAACATACTGATTAAACATTTATACACTTTACAGAGTGATCACCCCAATACATTGAGTACCCATTTGATATCATACATAGTTATTACATTACTGACCAAACTCCACATGCTGTATTTACATCTTCACAATTATTTTTATAACATGTAATTTTTACTTCTTAATTTTGTTCAGCTTTTTCACCCATCTTATAATCCTCCTCCTATCTGGTGACCGTTAATTTATTCTCTGTTATCTATGAGTCTGTTTTTGTTGTGTTTTATTATGTTATTACGGTGGTCTCCTTTTTCCCCCCTCACTCCCCTCCACCCAGTCCACCCCTCCATGTTCATGTCTATAGGTCCTTCATATATGTTCTTTGATTGACCCCTTCATTTTCTTTCAATCAGTTTTTTGATTCCACATGTATGTAAAATCATATGGAATTTGTCTTTCTCTTCCTGATTTACTTCATTTAGTATAATACCCTCTACTTCCATCCATGATCCATGTTGGTGCAAGTAGTAACAAGCTGCCAATCACGAGTTGCCCACAGCTGTGGCCTTCTGAATCATCCCAATAGTTTCCGTGGAGGAATGTTCAAGCTTAACGCAAAATTTGATGTAGATTTGTTTCTCTACTTGTTCAGTCATTTTGAATGTGATGGCCACATAGCTCACGTGCTCACTCAAAGGCATCTACCACTCCCACTGACTAGTATAGTAAAGTCATCATTGTTCACACATGTGCATATTAATTTATACACACACACACACACACACACACACAGACCTCGTATATGTGTATATATATAAAATCTTCACCCAACGATATGTTTATTAATTCTTTTAGAGCGAAAGGGAGAGAAGAGAAAGATCATTGTAAGAGAGAAACATCGATCAGTTGCCTCCCATATGCACTCCAACTAGGGATCGAACCTGCAATCTAGGTATGTGCCCTGACCAGGATTGAACCCATAACCTTTTACTGTAATGGACAATGCTCCAACCAACTGATCCTCCTGGGCAGGGCAGATCTCATTTTTGTTTTTTGTATGGCCAAGTAATATTCCATGGTACATATGTACCACGTTGCCTTTATCCATTTGCCTACTGATGGACATTTAGGTTGCTTCCATACTTTGACTGTTGTAAATAATGTGCAATGAACACAGGTATACATATGTTTTTTAAAATTAGTTTGGATTTCTTCAAATCTTTGTGACTTTTAAAGGTAGATTTTTTTTGGCTTCTCACAACTTGGAGGTCATATTTAGACATATCTTAACCAGAGGCTTACAGTGAAAACAAAGTGTCCACTTCACCTTTCTTTCCTCTCTTCCAATTGTTTTAGCTATTTCAATTGTATTTATTTCTATAATTCTATATAACATGTTTCAACTACAATTTTAAAGTTTTTAAGGTTTATATATACTCTATTGAACGTTCTAATATGCAAGATTATGATTTAGTTCTTAGTACCCCTGCACATGCACATATATATGAGGTCTGTCCAGAAGGTATCCAGCCATGTAATATGAAAAATAGAGACATTTACTGAAGAAGATACAAGATACAAGAAACATTGTACATAGGACAATGATGCCTCAATCCCCTTCAAAGGAGGCACCGTGGGACCTCACACAGTTCTCCCAATTGCCACTGCTGCCCTGTCATGTATTTTCCTGAATCTCACTGATGATCTGTAATCTCTTCCCTTTCAAAGGTGATTTTAGATTTGGGAAAAGCCGGAAGTTGCAGGGCACCAAATTTGGGCGGTAAGAGGACTAAGTCACCTGGGTGATTTGTTTTGCCAAAAAACTCTGCATGAGATGTGATGCATGAGCAGACATGTTGTCTTGATGAAGCTGTCAATCACCAGTTGCCAATAGCTGTCACCTTCTGATTCATTCCAATACTTTCCGTAGGGGAATGTTCAAGCTTAATGCAAAATTGGATGCCTAGTCATTGCTCTACTCGCTCAGTCATTTTGAATGTGATGGCCACACAGCACCTATGCTCACTCAAAGACAGGTATCTCCGACCCCCGCTGACTAGTACAGTGAAGTCATCATTGTTCACACATGTGCATTCCAGTCCTCTCTCCTTGGCTGCCACAAACCATTGCATCAATGCTTGCACAAACCATTCTCGTTCTACTAAAAATGGCTGGGCTTTTTCAGCACAGAACTTATACATTCATACTCTCTCTCCTCTCATCTTCCCACAATCTTAATTGTTATTTAAATTAACATTTGATGTTTTTGTAATTAAGGCTATGTGATTATTCTTATTGAAGGTATTTTATTATAATTATTCTCCTTTTCTTGAACTTTATTGCAAGATTCTATTTTTCTTCTTCTCTCTTGGTTATATAATTCATTGTTGCATATTTCTATAAAATAACTCTAAAACTTATCCCTAAATGGAAACAAAAACCAGTAATCAATAATTATTTTTTCTTTTGACATTCTCGTATCACCTGCCATGTTTTTGTTCCAATCTGTACTTGGCTTGCGCCACAACCATGGTCTTTGGGCTTTCTTTTATAAGTCAAGGTGCTTATTGTTTAACTTCTTCAGAAATCAAACATTCCATTTTCTTCCAAATTAAAGGATAAGTTGCTCATGCCTGTGGGGACTAGGGTAGGAAATCTGGTTGCCTAGATATTCTAAAAACCGGTTGTAAACTAATCTTCTTATTACTAGCTTTATCCTATATCTCTACAGTCAGATGTGTCTAGAGTATCTATTGTTTAGCCTTTCTGGGCTTCTTTATTTTGATACTCTGCTTACACTCAGCAAAGCAAAGAAATACTAAAACTAATTAATTTATCATTTAAACATCCACTGTTTATTGTCCAAAATTAGCTCATATGCTTTGACTCCTCTCTTTCTTTTGTTCTTAATATAAAGTTGGTTTTTTACTGTATTTTCAGTGGACTTAAAACAAACAAAATTAAAAAACAATAGAAAAATGCTTTTGATCAGTCTGCAATGTCTAACAGAAAGTCCTTGGGGACAGTAAGCAGGGAAGTTTGGCATCTGTTCATCATTTTTAAAAGATCATTGTGACTTATGTGAGTAAGGGGATGAGTCTGAAAGCAGGTGACCAGTTAGGCAGATCCTGTAATTTCAGGAGAGATATAATGGCTTCGAGGAGTATCAGAACAATGGTGAGTTTATGTGACATATATTCACCATATCTCTTTTGTCAGCCTTAAGTATATAATAATATTTGAAGGAATACATATAAGTTATATTCTAGCTTAGATGAAGGATCCGTGAATGATAGGAATTTTGGAGACATCACAGAAAGTCAGAAACATTCAAAATATAGATTGTTAACAACCACACATATTATTATATATTATAAATAGTTTAAACTAACATTTTTATTTCCACCCAAATATCGCCCCTCAAGTTGAAATGCTGCCTTCCCTGAAGAGAGTTGTAGTGTTTGTAATATAATAAATACAGAGAACATCAGGCAAAAATGAAATTGAAAAATACTAAGATTATAAAGAAACTATTCTTTTTTTCCTAAAGTTATGTTTCTTATTTTAAGTGGAAAATTAACATTTAGGTTTTTTCCACATTTCTTTGTTAGAACATTTGGAAACACTCCCTGAATGATAAGACGATGTAATTTTTCTTATTTTTATATGTTGCCATAATATTTATTAAGGAGCATATACTCACTTCATCTTTTGTAGAACTTAATCTCATCCCTAAATAAACTGAATTCAGCAAACAAAGTCTCTATTGGCTTAGTATAATAATGAAAATAATAAGAATAAATTATTATTTTTGAGAGGGGGGAAAGGAGGGAGAAAGAGAGGGAGAGAAACATAAATGTGAGAGAGAAACATTAATCAGTTGCCTCTCATATGCCCCTGACTGTTAACCACACCCACAACTGAGGCACATGTCGACCAGGAATCAAACTGGTGACCCTTTACTTTGCAGGACAACACCCAATTAAATGAGCCTTTCTGGTCAGGGATGCTTGGTATACTAATTAAAATGGTATTATAGTAGTTTAGCTCGGGTTTACTGTGGGCCGGCATGTCCTTGATAAGGAACAGAACCAATGGCACATCACAGAGCCCTCCCTTCTCCTTTAAGTAATGAAAGGTTGCATCTTCCTAGGCACCAATCCTGTTTCTTAAACACATAAAGTATGGTCAAAATGAGGATCAAGGTCAGTTCTTTATTCAAACAGCCACAAAGTTCTACTTATGATCTGTACTATGGGCTATATGGAAAAAGAAAAAGAAGGCGCTTCTGACATAGCATAGAGGGCCAATATCATATTCGTATGGATATTGGAAGTTCCCGTACTTTTTGTTAGGAGGAAGGGATATGAAATGATGAGTTTTTGAACCTCCTTGCACTTCATGGTTCCACTATTTCTTAATCCCTTCTCTAACCCAAACTACAAGCTAACCATATTTTCTCTAATGGATAGACATGAAGAAGATGTCAGAGTTAGTCTCTCTAGAGTAAAAAAAAATAGTTTACACAAAAGTGTTTTTTCTCTGTTAGGCAAAACTTTGCACTCTTATTTCAAATGGATTAATTCTTCATTCCTTTCTCATTTCTCCCCACTTCACCCCATATTAAATCTATCAGAAAATCTTACAGCCTTCACCAGAAACTATACAGTTCTTTCCATCTCTGTTTTACTCTTTAGTCAGGACAATACCTTCTCTCCCCTGATGGCTACAAGAGCTTCATAACTGGTCTGTCTGCTTCTCTTCTAAACCCACTGTTACAGTCTTCACAGAGCACCTAGAGTGATGGTTGTAATGTTACAAATGATTACTAGTGAAGGAAATCTTAGCTGATAGACTCCAGGTGTTTATTCTCCTACATGAATGCTTTCAATATACATCATCAGTATTTTTATAAATATCTAAGTTTGCTGAACTTTAGCTCCATTTTAAGTCAAAACTTTATGGAGTATTTCTCCTTTTAAGATTTTGCCATGTATGCAAATCAGAAAGTGAGGTGTGAGAGGCTTCCAATTTCCATTTGTCTTACTGTTTCTTCCAAACAGTTTTAATAAACTACACATTTTACTCTAAAATACTGAAGCTGTATTCTTATTTTCCAAAATATCACTCCTCTTCTTAAAATCCTCAATGACTTCCTACCCCACTTAGCATAAAATTCAGTCTTTAATGTGGCTTACAAGTTTTCCAGATCTCCTTTTTATCTATTTTCCTTGCTCATTCTACTCTAGTCCAGGCACCTCCTTAATTTTTCATCAACCTACAAAGAAAGAAAGCTTACACTTTAGGATATTGGTACTTGATCTTCAAGACAAAAGAGTATTTAAATATGCATAGCTTGTACTCTTACTTTAGCCAGGTATCTGTTCAAATGTCAGTTTCTCAGAAAAGCCTATTTTAACCAGTCAATATTAAAAAGAAGCGCCACCCCCACATACAGAAACTCATCCCCAATCGTCAATACCAATGTACTAATTTTATTTTTGTATTATTCATAACTGATTGGAATTTTTACTTATTTATTAGTTCACTGTCTCCCTACACTAAAATATAAACTCCATATGAGCAGGGATTTTGTATGTATAATTTACTGCTATATTCCCAAAACCTAGAATTGTATTTACTTCATGGTAAGTGCCAAGTACATATTTTCTAATCAATACTAGTGCCCTATTCACAATAACCCTTTCTCAAGAATCTCCTTACTAAAATCTCTGCTCTCAACTCTAAAACCATCAGTGTAAGAGTCATCTGAAGTCCCGACTCCTTTGTTCTTTGCCCAGGAAAGACGTATATAAAAAGACTCTATATTATTTAATGTGGATGAGTAATTTCATAAAAGCACAATTAGGCAGATAGCAATTGCATGAATGAGTACACAGGGTAAGTAACAATAGTGCTGGGAACTATAGCGCCATAAAACAGTGTGGGAGAATAGTAACAACTGGTGAGCCTGAATGATCAGGAGAATGTACTGACAAAACGCTGTACTGGGGATACAATACCATCCACTACATCTACTTTTTAATTAAAATTGCCACACCTTGGCTTCTAATAATCTTACTGCTCCCAATTTTCTAGAGTCTTTCTTTCTTATCTCCTCCTACAAAATATCATTTTATAACTCTCAGAGTCATGTAACTGTGTGGCCCTTATTACTGTACTCTAAGTAAGAATTTACTATCACATGTGCCACAGCTTTCTCTGAAACCACTGTTTACCTTGACTGCTGTTTGTACATGTTCTATTACTCTAGATTACCTGTTGGTTCAAATTCCTAAAAACACAAACTTTTGATTAACTGATTATTATTGTTATTACATATTTATATTATGCATCATATAATTATTATATAGAATATACTATTTACTGTATTTTACTATTGATTGCTTATTATTCAGATTCTTAACCTATTCAAGATATAAACCCAGGATCTGAATCACAACAAATAGAAAATTATGTGTTTCCCCTAGGTATTAACTCCAATGTGCAGTAAGTAAAGAAGGGACTATGCTGGTCCTGTGACTAAGGAGAGGTTCAGTTAGTCCAATATTATCAGTTGCATTGGATCAGGTAAACAAAATTTCATCTGAGAAACCCAAGGACCAAATATTTGTAGAATATTTCCATAACTATGTTCACTACTGGCAAATATTTATTCATAGTTCATTTTTATTGTATTTTTTCCATTACCATTTATTCCCTCTATACCTTCTTCCACCCCCACTTCCACCCTGCCCCCCACAATATTATCCTGTTGTCCATGCCCATAAGGTCTTTTTCCTTTTTGCTCGATTGCTCCACATATACTATGTTTATGGATAGGAAGAATGAACATAATTAAAATGTCTATACTACCCAAAGCAATTTACAGAGTCAATGCAATTCCTATCAAGATACCAATGACTTATTCCACAGAATTAGAATACTCCAAACATTTATATGGAACCAAAAAACCCCTAAATAGCAACAGGGATCTTGAGACAAAAAGAACAAGGTTAAAGGAATCACACTTCCTAATATCGAACTACACTATAAGGCCATATTAATCAAAACAGCATGGTAGTGTCATTAAAAAAGATATACAGATCAATGGAACAAAATAGAGAGTCCAGAATATAAGCCTATCTCTTTATAGTCAATATTTGACAGAGGAAGCAAGCACATTCAATGGGCTAAAGATAGTTCATTCAAAAATGGTGCTGGGCAAATTGGACAGATTCATGCAAAAAAATGAAACTGGACCACTTTATTATGCCACACACAAGAGTAAATTAAAAATAGATTAAAGACTTAACTGTTAGACTCAAAACCATAAAAATCCTAGAAGAAAACATAGGCCATAAAATCTCCATTTCCATTGGCAATATTTTTCAGACTTTTGGCAAACATTTGAGGTATCAAACTTACTCTAGTGAAATGGCACAAGTTCTTTGGAGACATATGCACAATAAAAATCAGTAAATGCCTTTGAACTGTTGATTAATTAATCTATTTAATTTTTGAGTTACATCAAATAGTCAAAATCAATCACCAAATGATTGATTTGTTTTTCATGGGTAGAGATTTTTCTAGGAGTTACACTGAAGCATTGTGAAAGCTATTAGAAAATCTCTAAATTGAGGAATGACACAAAATAAATCCAGTTATAGTCAAGCTCTGCAGAGATAAGTTTAGAGTTCTCTACTCCAGACATTTTATTCTAAAGTTAGCTTAAGACCTGCACAACTGGAAACAGTGTTATTTTTTTCTGGGGATTTGCCCCATAGCATTCCAGATGGATACATTAATAAATTTACTTCTATTCTTAGAATACAGAGAAAAGAATGTATTCAAGTTATTTTGGGTTACTACATCAAAATACCATAAACTAGATGTCTTAAAGAATAAACATTTATTTCTCACGGTCCAGGAAGCTGGGAAATTCAAAGTCAAGGTTCCAGCAGATTCTGCGCCTGGTTAAAGCTCTCTTTCTGATTGAAATAACTACATTTTTTCTACATCCAAACACGGTCGCGAGTGTGAAATCTAGTCACTTCACTTTTTACAAGGGTATAAATCTCCTAATGGGAGCTCTACTCTCATGATTTTACCTAAACTGAATTATACTTAAAGACCATTCCTCCAAATACCATCACATTGCGAGTAGGGCTTCACAATAATTTGGGGGTACACAAACATTCAGCTCATAGTATTCAGAACTATAGAAAACTCAACTTATATTGAAATTTACATATGATAAATAAATAATTGCTAAAAGTAACTTCTGAAATCGTTCATATTTTAAATGTATATTAATTTTATGTAATTATTAGAGAAATGCTAACTCAAAGGAAAGAAGTAAAATTAATAAAAGACAGGGGAAAAGTATTATAATCCAAAAGATATACAATCAAAAATTTAGTTTAGTAGATCTAGGCAGAGATTCAAGTGGAAAGTAAGCTAACATTGAAACAGACAGAAAAAAAAAAGATAAGATAAAAACCAGAGAATGGAACTAATTTAAAAGCAAAGTCTATAATGAATAAACAAGAATTTTATTTTTGGCCAGGCATGAGCTATTGGACTAGACCTGAGCCCATGAATGGAGCAAGACAAACTGGTCAACTCTGTATTAGAATGTTAAAAGTTATATCAAATTTTGCAGACTATTGAAGAATCACACATAAAGAATGGAAGTGTCTACTGTCTCAGAGAAAACAATGTGATGTTGAATCATCTTTCTTAATACAGGATTAACTCAGAAAATGTTCTGATCTGTCTCAATCATCTTTGTGCACTTTGTCCAGAGAAAAGAGCTGGACATTGTTACTTTTGTGAACCCCATCATTTTTATTGAATGTGTATATCTGTGTCCCTACTGCAGTACTTTACAAGAAAAATTTTGAGAAAAAAATAGCTATTGCATATGTACTTTGTTTGAATACTTTATTGGAGAACCAATTTTGCTTATAAAACACTTACTTTGGAAAATTAACTTCAAAATCTGCTACTATCAGGCTAAAATGCTAGATAATATAATAAATACAGGTATTTTTAAAAAGAATAAAGTAATAAGAAATATAAATTCTAACATTTCCCCAATATTCCTTAGTTAATTAATATAATTTATTAAGCATATTATTATCACTTTTTCTCAATTTCTCAAAATACTGTATAGTAGTAATTCTCAAACTTAAATGTAGGCCTTTCAAGTGGGTCATATCAGAATCACTTGGTTGGCCTTATCAAATGACATAGACTTTCACAACTCCCCTTTTCCCCTTTTCCAAGATTCATATACCTCTCTCACACTTAGATACTGTTTTTGAGAGTCACTGTTGTTAATGTTAGTGCATCTAATCAATCTGGTTTTCTAAAATGAAAATTAATAGTTGAGACCCACCAGGGCAGTATGGTGTTTAGCAAAAGTCATACAGTCTAACTCAACTCAAACTTGTACTCAATATTTGTTGGATGCTATTACTTAGTTTCTAAGCGTCCCAATCTGTACTTTACCCTACAGGGAAAAATAATGTCTCCCTATTGCCTAGAGTCATTTAGCACTCATTCAGTAAGTTGTATATATAATTATTTGTGAAAGATTTGGGAAGTTCTTTGAAGGGACCAGTATTTGCCTTCCTAATGTACAAGATAAAACAAAGGATTCAGATGGCCCATCTCTGCCTTCTTTTTATTTTTTAGATCAATTCACTGTACTGCTTTTTAAAAATGGCTATTTTACTATTTACTATTATTTTTATAAGTAAATATATGCTTCTCTTTTTTTCCATTTTTTAAATTTATTTTTATCATATTTTTTCCATTACCATTTATCCTTCTTATATTCCCTTCCCCGTTGCAATCACCACACTGTTGTTGATGCTCATGAGTCTTTTTTTCCTTTTTGCTTAACCCCTCCATCCTCTAGTGCCCTCTCTGAGAGCTCCCAGCCTGTTCACTATCTATGAGCCTGTCTCTATTATGCTTGTTATTCAGTTTGTTCATTAGATTCCACATATGAGTAAAATCATTTGTCTTTCAGTATTTGTCTTTCTCTGACTGGCTTATCTCACTTAGCATAATGTTTTCTAGGTCCATCCATGCTGTTGCAAAGAGTAAAAAATAAATTTTTCTCCTCATCCTCTTCTCCGTTCCGCTTCCTCCCCGTCTTCCCTTCTCCCTACCTCCCCCTCTTCCTCTTTCTCCTTCTTTTTAATAGCTGAGTGGTATTTCATTGTGTAAATGTACCATAGTTATTTTATGCTTTATTTTTCATATATAAATGATTATTTATTTTCTATCTATTGAATATATTTTAATTTTTTGTTTATTGTTGTTCAGTTATGTTCCCCACCATTGCATTTTCCCCATCGCTCACTCCTACTCCACCACTCCCCACTCCCTCAGTCAATCTCCCCCATTGTCTGTGCCCATAAGTCCTCTATCTGTTTTCCTTTGCTTGCTGATTCCCTTTCTTTCTCCCACTATCCCCCCAACTCTGGTCACTGTCAGTTTGTTCTGTATTTCCAAGTCTCTGGCTCCAGTTTGCTCATTCGTTTGTCTTGTTGATTAGGTTCTACTTATAGGTGAGATCTTACAGTATTTGTCTTTCATAGCCTGGCTTATTTCACTTAGCATAATGCTTTCCAGTTCCATCTTTGCTGTTGCAAAGCATAGGAGTTCCTTCTTTCTTTCTGCTGCATAGCATTCCATTGTGTAAATGTACCATAGTTTTTTGGTCTACTCATCTACTGGTGGACATTTAGGTTGCTTCCAACACTTGGCTATTGTAAATTGTGCTATGAACATTGGGGTGCATAGGTTCTTTTGAATTGGTGATTCAGGATTCTTATGGTATAGTCCCAGAAATGGGATCACTGGATCGAAAGATAGTTTCATCTTAGGTTTTTATGAGGAAACTCCATGCTCTTTTCCACAGTGGCTGCAATAGTCTGCATTCCTACTTTGCAATTGTCTTTTTAGACAATTGGCATTGCCTGATACATCTGAGTTCCACACTTAAGATACTGTTTACTGTAAAATGGAAAGGGAATTTCTATCCTTCTTACTCCACAGAGATGTGTTGAGTATCTGATGAGATGAGGCAAGCAATAAAAATTTAATATTGCAATATGTTTTACTAATAAATTATTATACAAGTTTTAAATGTAAGTCAGTTTGACCTATAATGATTGATTGTATCTTCATAGTAACCCTTAAAATAAATTTTTTTTGAAAAAATATGTTTTCTATAGGGAAATTTGAGAAAATCATTCAAAAATAATGGAGAAGGGAAGCTAAAGAGATAATCTCTGAAGTAATGGATGGTGGTAGGTACTCAGGCATATTTCCATCAGTTCATTTTTTTTTGCTTATATGGTATAACAGAGGTTTTTATGTAATTATACATGTAACAAACATTCATATTTCATTATCAACTGTCATGAAGAATGCAGAGCCCCTCGTATTTAATGGCTGCTGCTCTGTGACATGTTGATGAAATATATAACTTACAAGCAATGATAGAGGAGCCCAGCCCTGCTCACAACTCTGCCCCATTCTCATCATTGAATTACTTCTACACATTTAATCATTTTTTTCTACAGTGACTGAAATTACACAACTTAAATATGACTTCATCAAAAATTATTTATTCCAATTAAAATATTTCCATTGACTTTATTTTTATAGTTCAAAATGGATGTCCTATTCAACATTTCAATGAAGTGCCTAAAAAGCTCTATATTTTTCTAGATTTGCCAAGAATTGTTTTAATAAATCAAATAAGATGTAAGTTACAAATTATTTTCAATAAATGTTCTAATGTGCAATTGTTTGATCAGATTTATTTTTTAAATTGTTGTTTTAGAGATACATATTAAAGAAAGAATTACTACAATTATAAGGACATCCTATACAGTGAGGAAAAGTTGCTTAACTAAACTCTGAAAATAATTTTACCTGGCAATTTAGTGAATATTGTAGCTATCTGATTACCAGTATACCATTTCATAGAGACAAATACATTTGAATTAGTTGAGGTAATCACTCACACGGCGGGGACTTAGGGGTCTTTTGTTCAATTTCCAACTGCTAGTTAATGCAGTGTCTGAAATATGCATATCACATGACAGCAGTCTTTGTCCTACTTCCACTTGTTATTTACAATTTGTTATAAATTATCATTTCTCCATAGACTCCTTGAATTAACCAGTGTCAACTGCCTTCACCAGGCGCTTCAGTTTACTGTCAGAATAAATGGTTTTATCAGTTGTTTTATTTACGAGTCTCTTCAAAATGTTGGATTCTGTCTGCTAAAGATTTATGTCTGGTCACTTAAGTATATACAACCATTTTTACAATTTTTGACACTGGTTTATGTAATCTAATCATTATTTAACATTGCATCATACCATTTTCTTATGTTTAATAAAAGTTAATAACCAATCCCTTTAATTGTTTACTGAAAACACTAATGTGATTATTCAATCTAAATAATCAAACATTTTAGATCTGAAAACTACATCCATTCCATAAAAGAATTTTTCCTTCTTAATTGTATATTTTTTCATTTTTCTTCCTATGTTTATGTTAGCAGAAACTGTAAGAATAAGGTTTTTTTCCTCTAAATTGCTAAATAAGTGGATGCATGTATGTGTGCGTGTGTGTGCATGGGTATGTAACAATGTGATTTCAGTTTATGGAGACTGAAGAAAAGAACAGTTACTAGTTTGTGAATTTCTGGCATGAGAAATCAAAGTAAATTACAAATCATAAATCACTAAGAAGAAGTGATTATAAACACTGATTTGCTAGGGAAAAAAATCTGAACAAACACGGGTAGTAGTTACCACTTAACATAAACCTAATACTTTCCAAGTTATTTTAACAAACACTATACCTGATGGGTTTATAATTATCAAAGTTGTTGTTTTTTTAATCTACTTTAACTATCACATGTGAACTATCATCTAGTGAAAAAAAATCACAATCCTCATTGAATACTGTAAAAAGCATTAAAATAATTAAATCTACCTGTGCAATTCACTACTTAACATAAAAAGTGAAATTATTATGTGTGAGTATATGCAAAACACATAGTGAGTATGCTAAGTGCTTGAATATATAGTTCCTCAGAGCCATAAATTATGCTAGAAAATGTAAGAATTGTGTCTAATGGTGTGTAAATAAATTCCTTAAAGTGTGGCTTATAATATGAAGAAACACTCACTGTGAAAGGATTGAAGAATATTGATTGTCCATTCATCTGTTAATCTTCCTGTTCTTGTTATCTGAATACATTTGACGTGATTTGAAGATTCTCTTGATTCAATCCAACAAATCATATCTTCATTGTAAATAAAATCCAGAGTATGAATTTCATTTCCATTGGCTGAGCTCAGGGTTGCCATTTTGCTTCCATTAAGATAGAAAATGTCAATAGTTTCAGAATTTGTGATTAATAGCATAGGCGGTCTGTCTGTAGGCTCTGGAATAAAAGAGAACAAGAAAAGTGAGTTTAGTTTTTTTTAAAAAAACCTCTCCTTTTTTTCTTTTTACAATTTTGCATTATTTATTAAAAATTATTCTGTATCTCACTGAATAATAAAATGAAATAATACTTGAAAATTGCTTATTAATAATCCTTAAGTATGCTTCACTAACTATATATTTCAGCTCACTTCTCCAGGGAAAATAATTCACTGAGAATTTGTACTTTTTATTTCCTTGGTTGTAATGTGTTTTCGACATATGAGAACAATGTTATTTACTTTCCTTGTTGGTAAGAGAAGGAAGTACTGTGAGTTGTTTTTCTAGCAATGATGATGGATCTAGACTGACCTATCCATACAGTGTTACAGGCTTCCCTTCTGAGCAAAGGAATGCTTTTTGGAGGTGGATGAATGAGGTCACAAATAGATTCTCTGGAGCAGAACATGCAAAACTCACAGGCTCATTCGGAGCACCTGTGACTCCTGCCTCATTGGTTCCTTGTCTGGTCCCAGAAGTCAAATAATCACAAATCCCCTTAGTGACTAAATTATGATTACTGAGCTACTTCCTTTTACATCTCTCCCCTGTAGTCAGGAAAATAAGATTCCAAATGTAAAATTTAAAAAACAAACAAACATTCGATACTACTTATTGAACAGTGCATTTTTGCCTGTGTTAGGATTGGTGAGCTTTTGATAAATACATACCAATTGACCAGAATTTCAGTATATTTTAATATTTGAAGGTAACAGTAAAAGCTCATATAAAACTAGTGTTGAATGTGTTTAGCTATACAATTATGTTCAGAGTAGCTTTCGTACTAATTAAGGAATAGAAAAAAATGTGAAAAGCTTCAACTCCTTTTTTTTGTCTATCCCACAACCACTGTGTCATTAAAATCTCTTTGACTCTAATGTCAAACTTAATAGGAATCCTACCATTTTTCAGTGACTACTTCCACCATCCTGCTCTAAGCTGTCATCATCTTTTAACTAGATCATTCCAACAGCCTTCTAGTTGGTTTCTCTATACCAATCTCTTGCTTTATTTTTCACTTATCATCACCAAACATATATATCTTATTTATTTTTTCTGATTTATTAATTTCTGATATAACTTCAGCATTTTGATAAAGCCTGGAATCCAGTAGTCATTCAATACAAATTTTCTGAATAAATGAAAAAGATGTGAAATTCTTGCATAATGGAATTCTTTACAAACATTTTGTGAAATATTAAAAAAATTTCATATTTTATTCTATGAATGGAATACAAATACAGGATATTCAGAAAATTTCATAAACATCATTTGCTCTTTCAAGAAACTGATACTGACAATTGTAAATATAGGGAAAAAAGCAAAAACATATACTATGACTATTAATTAAATAAGTTTAAATTTTTGAATGTATTATTTAATTGTCTTCATCATTTCTGGTGGGAGTAGGGATATCAGTCTCCTTGTGTTTCTCTCAGATAGACGAACCCTCCATTGAAGATTATTTTAGGTCTCTCCTTGAAGTTTTAAAATGTCAACTCTAAAAAAGCATCCCAAGGCCTTCCATGGGTATTTGCATTTTTTACCCCCCTATGAAATTCTCTCAGTCAAACCATTGGATTTATCTGTACCTTCAGAAAGATAATAAAAGTTTTTGACTTTATTAAAACTTCAAAACAAGAAAAATTAACAAAAACAAAAAAGCTCAATGAGATTGTAAAACTGGTCAGCCCAATAGTTTCCTCCCTGTGGAGGGAATAGGCTTTTCCCAGACTGCCTAGTATAAATCAATGAAAAAGTAGCCTCAAAAATGCTAAGGTCATTTCCACAATAAAGGCTCACTCCGAAACATAAATAAAATTGTGAATTATCATTGTTTAACATAACTTTGACAAGTGACATCTGAGCTTGGTTAACCCATTAGCTTCTCTCCTTATCTCTTAAAGCTATCTTGACCCATGTAATATATGTCCTTGCCAATCTTTAATTTGGACTCCAGAGCTGGTCTTTCTTTAACTGTCCTAGCTCTGTTTTTTGTTTTTTGTTTTTGTTTGTTTATTTGTTTTACCAGTTCACTGTGACACTCTTGAAACCTGCTGGGTTACATATTTCTCAGGTTCAGAAGGGATCTGAGATGGCTGTGATATTAGGTTAACAAAGATATATTGATGTTAATGTTGGTGCTTATTTTCCTCATTTGACAACTGAAATGACCTTTATTGAAGTTGCCTCTCCTTCAAAAGTAAATCACTGTTGAAAGCTTCTTTGCTGCCAAGCTTTATGAGAACCCCAGATGTAGACAGTAATTTCTTAACTGGCAACTAGTCAGTAAATTTAAGTATGTCATAAACATTATTTGGAGAGAGGCTGGACTATGAAGAAGCACTGAGTTTCCTTGAGAAATTGAGATAAAAATGGATTAATGATCAACACAGCCAATACATAATTGACATACTAGATCAATCTATTTGATTTTTGTAGCTGCTTTTTGAGTCAATCAATTGATTATTTTAATGCAAAACATATCAAACTAGGATTTTAAAGCTTCAGATAAACTGAAAACCAATAAAAAGGAAGTCAGATACTTCCTAATCTGATATGTTTTGATTTAATAATGGTAACTTTAAAATTCAAATGAGATATCAGAGAAAGGATACTTACAAAAGTTTTTGTGATGTCCTTTACTGAAGTAATATTCTTAATTATTAACTGTGATTTTCTTCTTTAAATAAAAACTTAAGGCTTAGCATGAGGATAAGGGAAACCATCGAAAGATAAGAACCTACAAAAATCATCAGGGGCTAAGGATACAAATCTTTTTTTCCCTACTTCATGATGAAAGCTGGTATAAGACTGGCAAAGGCAATCTGTCTCTACCTGCACCACTGCTGATCACTACTGTGCACCATCAGCTCAGGTTTCCACATGCCAATTGAAGAGCACCATTAACTTGAGTAATGAGAATAAAAGACTGATGAGAATAAATGTGATGTTCTTATCAGATGCCATCCTTAGGATCAGAGGACAGCTCCCCAAAGAAGCAGTTGAAAAGTACATTAGATGACTTCAATGAAAGGAATACCTACCTCATCACTTAGTGAGAAGTAATAAATATTAACTTTCCACATAGAAGAGATTGAAATACAAGAAAGCACTCAGTCGATATCCTAACCTAGAGAATCAAGACTTAACTTGAATAAACCTCTCCTAGGCTGTTAATTAATTCATACTGGAGGATCATTGTCCTCCTCTGCTTCACTACTCCTCATAGATCAGCAATGTTAAAAACAGTATTTTGCCCTGGCCAGTGTGGTTAGTTGTATGGAGCATTGTTCCATAAACTGAAAGGCCGTGGGTTCAATTCCCAGTCAGACAATATACCTAAATTGCAGTTTCTGTCCCCAGTTGGGGTGTGTACAAGAGGCAGCTAATCACTGTTTCTCTCCCTTTTTCTCTCCCTCATTTCCCTCTCCTCTTAGTATGTCCTTGGGTGAGGATAAAAACAAACAAAACAGTTTTCTTCCTCCCAGTTACAGAGATATGTATTTGTGCCATGTATGATCAGAAAGTAATTTCTTCCTATCATTTATGTCATATTAGTAAGTGGAACAGTTTTTGAAAACATAGTAGAAAATGATGAATTAAAAAGAGAAACTTAAAAGCATTGAAAAGGTCATTTGACTAGATTCATAAAAATACCTATTTAAATTCCAAACCACTATAACCATATCCTTAGAAACATACCCTTGTCCTCTCATAGTCAAAAATATACTAAAAGTATATATATATATTATAACAACATTATCTCAATATATAGCTGCTGCTACTTAATGTTTTCAGAGTGAATAAAACTTATTTAAGTTTCTTTTTAACTTCCTATTCTTTCTAGTCTAAGAATATTATTTCAGCTAGTTTCTTTTTATGGGATTAGAATTATAAATTCAGATACTTACAAATAAATACAGTATATGCATATATGTGTATCATCTAGTTATATAATGTTCTTATTTCTCTGAATCCAGTTATGAATAATTGTCTCTACTGAATAAGTTCAGTAGGTACACTTTTATATTTGTTGAGTCAATGATGAAAAAGAGTCCTAGTTTCTACTTGCTTGTAAAGTATAGAAAATAAAGAGTCAGAGTACAGCTAAAAGCATGAGAAAAGAGAACATTATAATCTATACAATACAAGAATTGTTTTTTAACCAGTATGAACTTAAAATAATTAAAATATTTTTAAGCTTCTAATCATAGTTTGTCATGTATAAATTGTATCAACTCTTTAAAAATAAGAAAAATGTGATAAAGTTAGAAATGAGAAATAAGAATGTTAACAACTTGTAATGAAAAATCATGCAAACCTTCAATGGAAGTAAACTACTACTATATGAGAAAAATAAAAAGTAGTCTGTGTAGAGAACAAATTTTTTAAAAAAATTTAAAAACTTGGAAAAGAAAGAACAGAAAGATTTGAATATGAAACATTAGGAGAAAATCATTGAGTTTTAAAAACAGAGAAAAAGCATTGTTCAAATAATATAATAACTTATAGGTCAAAGTCAACCAAACTGAACTAAAAATATAGATAGTTGGTATGATGTAAGTTAAAAAAATGTAGGGTTCAAATAGTTCTTTTTTCATTTCTAAGACATAGATGGCTAAATCTGTTTCTCTGTTTTTCTTAGCTATTTTATAATGGAAAATGTCTTTACTGAAGTGAATGATGCTTAAAACGTGGATATATTGTGCCACATATCTAAGGAAACTATTTTATCACATTTTATAAGAATAAATAAATATGAATCAAAGATAGAAACATTAAAACGTATTAAAAGCAGTATTGGACTAAGCAAGAAAATGTATGTTGCTACAACTATGCTACAGTTTATTTTAGAACTACTTTTTACTGTCACAATGTATTTATACTGAACTATTGTTTGATTGGATGAAAATGCTTTATTTATTGTATTTTTAATTTATTTTTTAGTATTTATAGATATAAGCCATTTAACTAGGATCAGAAGATCCATAAGACAGCCTGTTTTAAGGAAATATAAACTAGTAAAAATATTAAGGTATATATGCAAAAGGCCTATATTTTGAAGTCAGGTTTAGTACATTTTATAAAAGATATGTAGTGACATTGAGTTTCATTTTTTAAAATTTTTATTGTGTTTTTGTTCTATTACCATTTAACCCCCTTATACCTCACCCCACTAAAATCACTACACTATTGTGCAAGTCCGTGAGTCCTTTTTCCTTTTTTGCTTGATATCTTGCTATGGTCTGAATGTTTTTGTCCCCAAAATTTGTATGTTGAAATCTCAACTCCCAAAGGCAATGGCATTGGGAGATGGGGCTGGGAGGACTTGGGTAGATTATTAATTCATGAGAGTAAGGCCCTCATAAATGGGATTGGTGTCTTGTAAAAGAGGTTACCTAGCTCCTTCTGCCATGTCTGGATACAGCATGTGCCTGTGAATGTCTGCCACCCAGAAGAGAGCCCTCATCTGAGAGTGCTGTCACCCTGACCTCAAATCTCCAGGCTCAAGAACTAGGAGAAATGCATTTCTGTTTTTTATAAGCCACCCATTTTGTGGTATTTTATATTAAGGCATATGTAGTTTCTTTTTTTTTTAATTCTACTTTTAGAGAGAGATGAAGGGAGGGAGAAAGAGAGGAGAGAAACATCAGTGTGTGAGAGGAACGGCAAAGGGTTGCCTCTTGAGCATGGCCCAACTAACACCCAAACCGGAAACCAGCCTACAACCCAGGAATGTGCCCTTTCTGGGAATCACACTGGCAGCCTTTTGCTTTGTGAAACAATGCTCAACCCACTAAGCCATGCCAGTCAGTGCTAAGATATATCTGCTTAGTAAAGTCAAAAGTTCTTTAATAGAGATGGCATTTGATCTCAGCCTTGTTTTAATAGAAACAAAGGAATTGGACATGCAGATTTGAAAATAAATAGGTCAGGTGGAAACAAAATAGTTTTAACAAAAGCAAAGATGTGAGAACGAGTAGAATATGTTGGGAAGATATTGACCTCAGTTTTTGGTTTTCTGCAGGTTAGAGCATGTATGAGTGGTGGAAGCACTTCAGGATAATAGTAACAACAGCTAACTCCTTTTGAGCATAATTTAGAAGTCAGATACTGCAATGCATGCTTCATATTTATCAGTTTATTGTATAGTCAGAATATACGTATAAATCAGGTGCTAACATTATCCACATTTATGGATTTAAAAAAACTAATTTATATAGAATTTAAGTAGCTTGCTTAATATCATGTAACTACTAAATAAAAAGAACTAGACTTAAAGTCACAGAGCTTACAGTAGCTGAGAAAGTAGGTTGAGAAAAATTTGTAGTTATGTAATGTCAAGATGATAACCTTATTTTTAATTTAGTGTGCAATGGGAAGCCACTGTAAACTTTGGACAGTGTAACATGATCAAAACTGTGCTTGAGGTCAAGTTGGAAATGATGCATAGGATACTATATGGGTGAGTAGAATATACTGGAATGAATACATTTCCCATTTAAATTTTAACTTGTTTTTGCTTTTACTTAAAAAATAGTGTATTATAGTATAATTCATATCTGAATGGAAAGTAATATGTAAAAGTCTTGTTTACACACTACCTTACTTGTGGTATTCTGGAGTGAGGCTGGAAAAGAGTTAAGTAAGCAGGGAAAGTGTCTTTGTTTCTGTTTAGATTAATGCAGAACAGAGAGAAAGCATGGCCAAATAAGCAGCAGAGTCGTTAGAGGTTCAGTTACATACTAGGCTCTACACATATAAATAGAGAAATGTATTGATTTTATTTTTAACTATGAATATAGTAACCAAAAATAATGAAAAAAAATTATGGACACAAGCATTGGATATCAGTATTACTTAACATGGAAATGCTATTTTAACTTCTCAGGAAATAGGTAATAAAGACCTAAAGTAAATGGTGTTGAGCTCTTAAATAGAGAGGGATTGGTGTAGTAAAAGAGAAGTTCTAAATTATAGTGATTGTTTTATGCACACAATGAGAGATGTGAGTCAAGGATTACATGGAAATTTTAGATTTGAGTAATGGGGAGAATGATGGTATTATTTAAAATGTAAGGAAAGAAAATGGAGTCAGTTTTGAGAGATGATGAGTTAGTGTTGGCACATTAATCCAGCATCATGTTTTGCAACTTTGTCTTTGACACTTTAAAACTTCACTCATGTAAACTATTGATCAACCCAGATTGACCATAGACTTTAAACAATGAAACATTTTTTACTATTTAGACCGTATTAGTAAAATACTGGTACCTTCATTTAGAGGATATTTCATTTGATGTGTGATGATTAAGAAGCAATGAAATACGTTGTTCCACAGGAATTAAGGATCATTTCACAAAGACAATTACAATCAATAATATCATGCCTCCTCCCCCAACAAAAACAAAATAAAACAAAACATCTTTTCATTTTACAAATTAGCAGTCCTTACATTTTCCCTGTTCCTTAAAGAGCGGGTCCACCAGAACAAGGAAGCATTTAATTTATTATCTAAAAGGACTTATTTGGCAAGGGGTTAGTGTATAAAAAGTGAATAGCAAATTGAGGGATAGATATATGAATATGGACTCCTCAGTGTTTTTAAAAACATTTTACTGAATTTGTAAGTTTGAAAACAATAGCATATTTTAATAAATAAAATGGAATGAATAACACATTATAATTTTAATCAGAAAAATAAAATGCATTTAATTGATAATTATTGAAAGATTATAATAGTGATTCTTAAAATTTTAGATAGTAATTCATTCAAATATTATGTTATTAAATGGTTAAAATTAGCAAATAATCTAGAGATGGTCAGTTCATAATACTTTGAATTTCTTAGTCACCTTTTTAATTGTAGCAAGATGGAACCACTTTAGCTATATAAACATATTATTCCTATTTCAGACATGTCTCTCTAAGTTATAAATTGGTAATGATGGAGTTAAAATGTAGTAGATATTAGCTCATTAAAGTTGCCTTTAAATAACTCCTATTCATAAAAGTAGTTCCTGTTTAAGAGCACGGGACCTTAAAAGCCACTTTTATTTTGCTTCCTAAAAAAGAAAACACTGCCACGGTATTTGCATATTCATTTAACAAATATTTATTAAACATGGCTAACTTCTTCCAGGCACCGCTGCAGGTGCTAGAGATACAGCAGTTAACAAAACTAATAAAATTTCCATTTTCATAGAGCTTATATTTTAGTAGAGGAAACAGACAATAAACAAGTAAATAAATACTATTTAATATTATTTGGCAGTAATAAATTCTATAAAGAGATGTAAAGCATTCATAGTAATGGGAATGTGGGCTGCCCCTTAGGGGGAGTAGGTAAATCAGAATATATTTAAAAGTTTGAAACAGAGGGTTTATCAGAAAGAATGGAGTCAAAAATGACTCCAATATTTTCACTTGAACAATTGGTAAATAGGGGTGACACTGACTAAGATAGGCAACATTGGAGAAAACATTGTTAAGAAAGGAGAAAATCAAGAGTTTGGAAAACATAGAGTTTGATATTTCCATTACGTTCAAATGCAGATATTGGGCTGGATATCAATACCCAAGTGAGTCTTGTGTTCAACAGAGTGTTTAGGGCTGGTGATCAGAACTTGGGAGTCTCAGTCTCCAGATGTTCTAAAAAACCATGAAAGAGGGTGTGTTTTTAAAGTCACAATGCAAAAATACGAGCACTTAAGAAACTGATAAAGTAAGAGATGTTCAAAGGACTTAACAGTGACTCATGCCAAAAAATCCTGACAAAATGAGGATAAAAAAGCATAATAAAGTGAAAAAAAAGAAAACAAAACAGATTTTGTAAGGTAAGAGGGAAATTCCAAGAATGTGTTGCTTTTAAAGGAGAAGTGTTCAGGAGACAAGGATAAGGTCCTGCTAAAACTGATAACTGAGTAATTTGGCTACTGCAAGTCACTGATAACATTGTCAATGAAGGTGTTAAGTGGGTAAAAAGAACATAAGATCCACTGAAGTGCATTCAAGAGAGATGGAGAGGAAGTAGAGAAAGAGACAATATATTTTGTGAGTTTGTTTTTTAATAAAGGGAAAAGAGAAATGGAGTGGTATTGAACAAATACAGATTTAAAGGACGTTGTTTCATATCATCTTTACAGCATGCTTGTATGCTGATAGGAATGATACAGGAGAAAAATAAATATTGCTAAGTCAAGAAATAAAGAAGACAATTGTGTAAGTTCAACTTCTTGAACATGTTAAAAAAGATGAGATTGATGCACAACTGCAAGATTAGTCTTAGGAGCAAAGTCAGTCTGTTTTTTGACTCAAATAAGAAGAAAGTGGAGTGATTACATCTATATTTAAATAGATTGATAGATATAATTAAGTTTGTGGTAAGAATGTTCTTTTGCTTGTTTCTAATTTCTCAGGGAAAGATGAAACAATATCCTTATCTCAGAATAAGATGGAAGAAGGTAGATAGATCAAAATTCATTATCTAGCCGTGGGAAAGAGGTCATTTAATCTGTTTCATTGTTTTCTGATAGGATGTAAATATACAACCTATATTTAAGATTTCAATTTTTCATTATGTTATTAAAAAGATTAGTTTGAAGTGCTTAGTGGTGATTATATACAAATCTTCTAGCTATTTTCCTAAATACGTTTTTGTAATTTGACAGTAGATGTCTTAAACTTCTGAAGGTTACTAAAATATAATTCATATAATTTGGCAAAAATTTTCTTGCATGGGAAGCACCGATAAAGGCTTTGTGAGTCCTAGTGCTAAAACGAAATGCTCCCACACATTTGAAAGTGCAACCAACACAACGAATTTTCTCTTCTTAGTGTTAAAATAATTCTAAACAGCTTGAATAGGGAGAATATGTAGAATGTTAGTCATAAACGTCAAGGGGAAGATGGACTCTAAAGAAATGAATGCCAAGGTAAATTCTCTAACTGCTATTATTACCTTGTTGATTGAACTTGATGCAGGGAATGCTTAGAAAGCTTTCTGAAAACATTTTTTTTTTCTTATTAGAGAATACAAAATTTTCATCTCAGGTTTTGTTTTCCTTCATCCTTAGGATTTTAATAGCTATATATTTCTACTATTCCCAAAAGCAATAGAAAAGTTATATACATATGTATATTTTTGTCTCATCTTAAGATTAAACCTCTTATACTTTTGATGAATATAAATATGTCTCATTTTTGTTTATTTTTCATATATTTGTCCAATTTGAAGACAAAGCGAGTCAATTATGGAGCATTTTATCTAGCACACATTTAAAATTGAGGACTTCATTAGTAGTTCAATAGCTATTCTACAAAAAAATAAATAGCATGATAGAAATGTGCACCTCTATATTGTGCCATTTGTAAAAATAAAGTTTATCAATTGTCAAAGCTAGATCCCAAAAATGTGGCCATATAATTCTTTGTACCCAAACAAAGCAGTCTTCAGCTACATTGCAATTAAAATATTAAGTAGTAAAAAAAATGGAAGACATGAATTTTTTCTATATCTCACATTTTCTTTGACTATGGGTAAATCAAAGGTGTCATGACACATAAGACATCCACGGTTATGTTCACCATTATCAATCTTGCAACTTTTTTGTTGGAAAAAAGATTCAAGACGTTAAGGAAGATGCTAGACTGTGAAAATGACTTTCTCTAGAAAAAAACAGACAAAAACCACAAAAAATATTATACTTTATGCTGGCACACTCATTAACAATGTTTGAATATGAAAAACAAAAGTGTGATGTTTAATTTGAGTAATGAAAATTCCATCAGAAAATCTTGCCCTCCCCTGTCATGAAATGTGACTTTCAACTGAGTGAAAGGCCAGAGAAGATGCAGGGTAGGAATACCCCCAAAATAGAGAAATCTGTTCAATGGCCAGGCCAGGTTTTCAAAGGCAGCTTGCAGAGCTCCAGTATTTCTATAGGATAGTGACTTAGGCAATACTGCCTGATTGCAGGAGAAGTAGCCTGTTCTCAGTTTTTCTGGCACAGCAAGCACACGAGAATCGTGGAGAACTGTCTCCCTGAGTAGAGCCTTGGTGAATCAGGCACATCTTTATACGGTTATGCATAAGTCCCCAAACCACTCCTTGACATCAATACTATAAAAAGGCAGCATGAACCTTGAATAACAGGAAAAAAAACCTGACAAAATGCCCTGTTGTCCTTTGAAACTATTCCAGCAATTTTACTTTTATTTAATTGATTCCCAGTATCCCGGTACCCTTATTCTGCTTTCCTGAATGTTTAGAAAGGAAATTACTTAAGACATCCAACAAATATTTACCAAGCATGTACCGTTTCCAGGCACTGACCTATATGTCTGTCACTCATCACTTACTGCAGTATTCACAATTTCCACCATGCATATGCGACTGAGTAAATAACAAATCTGGATTACTATGCTGATGCCGGTCCACTGGGCTCATGCTTAACTCAGAGATTCTCATGTACCATCATGACATTAAGTACCATTCACAGTTGTGTCTCAGTGAAATGAAAAATTGTACAGTGACTAGACCTTTGGACTACCTAAAGATAATAAAAACTCTGAGTGGTAAATCTTCATGTGGCAAGACATAATCACATATCAATCCGCAGGAAGCCATTCTTAGCCAGATGGTATAGTAAAAAAGATCTGCTCTACTAGTCTCATTAGTGATCACGGTTATAGCACTTAATGTTGCCCTTCCTAAATACACTTACATTTTACTATAGGATGGTCCTTTTAAAAAGGAAAAAAAAGACAAGGAAATTATATTTTAATAAGTGAATTCCAAGCTTTATAACTGGCTGAGAGACTCTGATACGCTGAGCAGAAACTATTCCTTCACTATACAGGCACCTGCCTCTTCCCATAAGCAGAACCAGCCCAGGTAGAAAAATCCTGAATGACCCCTTGAAATTCCAAATGAAAATAGCAGATAATAACAGAGTTAGAGGTTAAACATAGGAGCAATAGAAAATTATGTTTTATATTACTTCTCTCTCTCGTTTTCTTTTTAAGAATTGTAGTAATGAAAACAGCAAGTGGTATAAAAACATTTTCTAACACTGGCTAGAAATATGCTTCTGTGGATTATAGAGATTATGATTTACATTTATTTCAACAAAGGTGTCCAATTCCTAAATATCTAACACTTCTCCCTTTCCCCCAATCAGTGAACAGAAAAGTATATGCTGTAATAGAATCTCAAAGTTATTTCATGGACTCTCTTCTCTCACTACTCTAGCTGTTTCATGGCAAAGGGGTACGCTCTCATGGCACAATTGAATGCAGTGCTTCTGCACTGATGAGCATACAATTATTTAGTGATTTTTATTCTGCTACTGCTATGGTGCAGTCATTAGAGCTGAGTTGATTTCATAGAACTGTATGCCGGGGTAAGTGCCTGACTTCAGCAAGTGGTTGCAACACTGAAAAATGCAGTCCAATAAGCCTGAGTTCATCAGAAATGAAAATGCAGACTGTTCCTGAATTGGCTATACTTTTACTCTTACTGATTCTACATGAGCCCATTTTCAGCCCTGGGTACTCACACTCAACACATATTTCTGCATCTATGTCACTTTAAACCAGTTAAAAGAAAGAAAGTTAAATTTAAAAATAAAACCTTTGTATTTTCATATTTGACAGGTTATCAGAATTTTAATCTCAAAAAAATATAAAAATATGCAGGAAGTTTAACTAAATACCTATAGATGTTTTGACCGTTAATTTTAAAACCTTTTTTCCAAATGAAAAGTTCTTGTTTAATTAAAAAATTACTAGCTTTTACTGTATGTCACATTCAAATCAATAAACACTCCATCATGACATTCATTTTCCAGCATATCTCATCCTACATTGTACTATCAAGTAGGAATATTTAAGTTAAAGGTTTTTTGTTTTTTTTTTAGTCCTGGCTGGTGTGTCCCAGTGGATTGAGTGTTGGCCTGTGAACCAAAGGGTTGCCAGTTGATTCCCAGTCCGGGCACATGCCTGGGTTGTGGGCCAGGATCCCAGTAGAGGACGCAACCAAACATTGATATTTCTCTCCCTCTTTTCCTCCCTTCCTCTGTCACTCTAAAAATATTTTTTTCCCTTCTAGTTTTTTTTATTTTTAATTAAGTGATACAGGAATACATCCTCATTGGAAAAAGTGCAATATAGGTATTTCAAACAGTGAAAGCCCCACTTTAGTCTTCACCTCATGGTTTGGAGTATAATCTCTAAAAATAAGTTAAAAATTTTTTTAAAAATATAGTTCTTTTTAACGTACATTGTAGACTTCCTTCCATTTGGAAACTACTTATTTCAATATCAAATGGATAGTTGGACTAGATTATCTTAGAAGTTCCTCCCAATTCTGAAATGATTGGTTCTATATTTCTATAGTCAGGTCAGTATTACTAAGTGTAGAAAAGAAAGTAATTTGTCTGTGTTGCCTAAATTAACAGAAACTGAAGCGCCTCCTGCCTAACATTAATCTCTTACCCCACCTACTATGCAGCCTAAAGTCCCTCCCCCTATCAGAGTTAGTTCTTAATGGTGCTCTTATATCTTATAAATTTTATTTGGATTCAGGCATTATATGATAAAGAAGAGATAATCAATTAACTTAGATTAATTTACCTAATTAATATCAATTGTTGCACTAAATATAAGGCCTGCAAACAAGCTTCAGGCTGAATAGTTGGGGAGCAACCGTGATCATTCTGTGAGCTAGTTCATCCCCTTTACAAAAGCAGCTTCCCAGCCAGCTGACTCTGCCTCTCTCTTCCTTCACATACATGGCTAAGTCTCCCAGGAACTTTTATTTTCCCACCATCTAGTAAGGCTTTTACAAAAAGCTCCACTTGAGTCTACTTCCAGCTTCCTATATCAAGCCTTTGGGCTTGATATTTTTTCTGCTGTTCTTCATTTCTATGGCCTAGAAATATTTTACACACATCCACTGAAGATTACAAGAACCCGCTGTCTTGGGTCAGCTCATTCTAACCCTCCCTAATTTCCCACCCTCCCATTTTCTGAGAACCCTCGAACTCTGGCTTGACTTGTACGAAAGTCAGGTTCTAGAGTCCAATAAAATAGAATTATAGAGGAAGAAAAACAACAGGGTCAATCTAAGCTGCCAGGTAATAGAAAGGAGAAATGATGAAGACTTATTGCAAATGTGGTGTAATTTGTAACTTTTTTCCTAGCACCCATCAATCACAGCAACACCACAGAATGATCAAATTGTCATAAAAATTTTAAAGCCAATGAAAGAAATATAATTTTACATAAAACTAAAGCCAAGTATGTCCTCCGGTTCGCTTGTTACAAATATGAGAAAACTAAAGCAAAATTGATAGTTTTCCTTTTGAATTATATAAATACACTGGTTTGAATATCCATTTGACCTTTAGAACTAGTCAGTATATATTATATAGTTGGACCCATTTACTTTATTACTCGCAACTCATTTTCATACAACTACAAACCACAGAAAACTTCTCATGGGCACTGTATTTTTCAAACTCTGTAGGCCAATACTGTCATCAAGCCAACCACCTAGAAGTGAAGGGGTTTATATATTCTACAGTCATCAGATCGCCTTGAAGCAGCATTGCATTATCATGTACAAAGCCTCTCTGGTTACTCTATTATTTTCAGAAACCTTCTCTCTGTAGAAAGAGAGAAGGTGCCTCTTTGTATAGAGTTTATTACATTACACTCCGTGTACCCACAGCAATATTGTGTGGATCAATAGAAATAGCAAAGAACAAGCCTTCTACTTCCTTACTCCATCAATATTTAAAATCAGAGCTCTCAGCGGTGGGCAAAGAGGAACATAAAACTTGACCTGACTTTTCTTAAGGATAGCCCCTGAAAAATAAATAGGGCTACATAAACAAATTCAGTAATTCAAAAAAAGAAACTAAGAAGTAAAAGAGTTTCTGCCTTTTCAATTCTATATACAAATATGTTTTGTAAAAAATTAAACACCCTATCTCAGTGAAATAATTGAAATTATAACATGAGCTTATATTGCAAAGGGAAACAGCAGCAGCAGCTTGCTGAAGAAATCCAATGTTTCTCTCAATCTGGATTTGAAAAAGAGAATCCCATCCCGCACCTAATTATCCACTTGCTAATAAATGGAGTGTGAGGACATTCATTAATTTATCAAAACATCGTAATTTGAAAATGCATGGAATGAAACCAGATTTGGGGGAAAGTTAGTAGAAGCCAGATGGAATCTAATGTATACTACCTTCCTATGTTATGCCAAAGCTAATTCAGCCCACAAAAAAAGAATAACATTATCCTATTGTTACTATCACATCTGAAGGCTATTTCATTAGCAAATCAATAATACTCAGTGAGTGTTTACTGTAGGCTGAATACTGTGTAAAAACTATAGGCTTTATTTGAAGGTAAAAGGTAAAAGAAAGGCAGTGCTGAAACATCAGTTTCAAACACTTAAGAGTAGAGCACTCATTTCAGTAATTTTAATCAGAAAGAAAAGTTCATTTTTTCCTTTCCTCCCTCCTTTCCTACCTCTCTCCCCCTTTTCTTCCATCCACAAATACTGAGAACCTACATGTTCCAGGCAATGACAAAACTTAGTAAATAGCAACAAATAAAATAAACAAGTTTTATAGTCTAATGCTTACATTATTCTAGGGGAAATCAGATGTAAAAATAATACATAAATTAGCTCTTAAAATAAAACTAAAAATACACAGTGATAGAATAGGTATGCATAATTAAATCAAATTGGGAAATAAGATAGTGTTAAAAAGGATATATGCCATTAAATAGAATGGTCAGAGAGGGCCATTCTGAATGTTGCAATTTTAGTTAAAACTTGAGTGATTAGAATGTGAATATCATAGGGAAGAGCGCTGCAGGCAGATAAAACAAGTGGAAACATGTCAATGCAAGAGTAATGTGGTTGAAAAAGGCCCAGGAAACCAGTATGATTGGTGTGTGATGAAAGGAGAGTAGAGGCAGACGAGACTGGAAAGGTAAATGGTATCAGACCATTATGCCCTTATAGGTCCTGGAGGAAGTCAGACTTTAATTCGCATGGTGAGTGAAAGTGGGAGATTTTTAAGAAAGAGGATGACGTGACCTAGTATATACATTTAGCAGATCACTTGAACTATTATGTGGAGTATAAATTTTGGAGGGGAAGCAGTAACCAGTTAGGAACGCATTGTCTTGTCCAGGGGAAAGCTGGGTAATTCAAATCAATCAAGCCATTCCTTTTGAACAGACTTTTGCTAATTAGAAACTTCCTGAAATATTGAGTTATATAATGATCAGTGACAACTGAAAGAACTGCTCTGGGTTTCTAAGTGTGGATCAATGAATTAAAATAAAGCAAAAATCTATTTTTTCAATATCCATATTGCTCTACTACATTTCTAATGAAAAGGAACTTCAAAAAGGAAATAAGTTCTGGGAGGACAAAAAACAATAACTTACCATTTTTGGCTTTGCAAGATCTGTTGTCTGGCTGCATTATGTAGCCCTCCACACAACTGCAAGCATAGGATCCATATGTATTTATGCAGGTCTGGCTGCATGTACCATAAATGGCGCATTCATCTTGATCTAAAATGAAAACAGGCATCATTTCAAAGCAAATTTACCGTTGGGCATATTTTTCCTTGAAGAAAATATTTTTTTTCATACTTTGGAAATAGACTATTGTTTTTTTAAAAAAGGGCCAATTCCAAGTCTTTTCAAAACCACACTAACTAAAATAGTGATAAATAAAACAAATAAAATTTTAAAAATGTGCTAATTCATTGTTTCTTTAATAGTTACAGAGATACAAGATCAAAAGTAATATCACCTTTTATTTTAAAAGAGGGTTTATTTACATTTTTGATGGGCAAGCTGGAAGTCTTTAGATAGTTTTGCAAAGGTATCAAATGTGCTACGATGAATATTTTTTTAATAGTTCCAGTGCTTATGACACTGACTTTTTCATTCTTTGTTAAAATAATTAGTCTAATAACATGGTTTTCAATAAATACATTAAATAAGAGTTCTGAACCAAGCTATGCAAACTTAGATGAAGAGCAGGATGAGAGCTAGTGGCGGTAGGGGCAGGGGCAGTGAGGGGGTGGGGGATTGAGCCAAAAGGAGAAAGGACTCACGGACATGGACAACAGGGTGGTGATTGCAGGGGAAAGGGTGTTATAAAGGGACTAAATGGTAATGGAAAAATACAGTAAAATTAAATTAAAAAAATAAAAAAATATTAAGCATGTTAAAATGAAAAATGTCATCTTAATTAAATTTTATTTTAATATTTATGGCCTTCTACTCCCTCCCTCCTTCTTCTCCTTATACTTCCTTCCTGCAGCAACTAGTGCAAACAGCAAGTATTTAATGATTCTTAACCAATCAGGTGAAAGAAGAATTCCGTTAGTTGATAATTTATACTAATACATATATTCAGTCTGTTCTGTGTACCAAGCACTATACTAATTCTGAAGAAACCAAAGTTGATGCAACACGGTCCCTACCCTTAAGCGAAACAAGCTTAGTTAAATATGATTTTGATTCTATGGATTTCCTGATAATAGAGGAATACTCTGTTATGATAGAGACATATATAATTAAGGGACACTGCTTGGAATTAGGAGGAGAATGTTAAGTAAAGTCTGCATATTGAACTGAGTTTAAAGAATAACTTGGATTTTCTCATATTGAATAAAAAGGGATGAAATGAAATGGGACATTCCAGTTTAACAAAATAGCATGTGAAAAGGCATTGGAATGTGGGGATTTCAAATATGTATAAAAGAGTCATGTGGAGTAAGGTTGTGTAATGAAGCGGTAAGAAAGGACATGGGTAAAGTAGTTTAGGGCCAGATAATAAAGTTATTTATATGCTAAACTAAAGGGTTGTACATTATACCAAGGCACTGGGAAACGTTAATTAGAGGAGCTATATGATCAACTTTGTATTTTAAAACTAAACCACAAGAAATGGATTGATGAATGTAAAGGAGAGATCCTGGAAATTTAGTCACGTGCTAATTTCACACAAGAAATTATATTTTGAAGTCATTATATTTTGAACTACATCATTGGCAACGGAAATTAAAAAAGGAATGGACTCAAATGTGTAAGAAAGAACATTGATAACGTGAAGATTAATTGGATAGGATGGAATTGAAGAGTGGTTCAATTTTATATGAAGTATGGATTTGAGTGAAGATATCATAGAAGGAAAGAGAGTATGGTTTGGATGTGTTATATCTGTGGGAAATTCTTGAGTAAATGACTCAAAGTAGTTGGAAATGTCAGACTGGCAAGATGGATGAGATCTGCCTTAGAGAATTTGGGAGTTAATAGTATATGGATAACAGATTAAAAGCATAATCAAGACAAAACAAGCAAACAAATAGCAGAGGGTTAGATCCCAAAGACAGAGAAGGGGGAAGTGAGAAAATCTTGGCTAGAGCAAAATACTGCAGGACACCAATATTAAATGGGCAGGCAAGAAAGAGAAGTCTAGGAGACTTCTCTGAAGTAAGGCTTCAGGAGAAATGTGAGGAGTTAGGAAAAGTGAGTGTTTCAATAATATCATGTGTTCTAAACAGTGAAGAAATCCAATAATGTGGATACTGACATTGTCATTAGGTTTTGGCAGTTAGGACACTGTTAGTGACCTTGGCATGGGGCAAAAGGGGACATGGCTGCAAATGGCAGGTAGATTTATTTAACTGGAACATGTTTTTGTTTTATAGAGTCCCTAGATTTAACTGGAATAAATTATACATTCTTTGGTCTATTTATTGAGTTTCCTCATTGGAGCCTGGACACACTGAATTTGAAGAGAAGTTGGGACTCCTGGAAACGATTTTGGAGGGAGGGGACAAGGAAAAGAGACAGGAAACGAGGAAGAGAGAGACACTAACAAGATGGCTGCTGAGGCTTGTGTGAAGTGGCTCAAACTGTTGTGGTCTAATAAAATATATACTTGGTTTTGGCCCTCTCTTCCTCAAACCCTTGTAGTTTTCTGAGCAATAGGAATGCCCTTTGTTACTGATAATTAGGCCCTTTGGAATACACTGAGTCTCTGCTAATGAGGTCACTCAGTGGAAATACTAGATAATATCCGGATAGGGGCGAGTCACTGAAAAACCAAACAGATGATAAAGGGGTGAACTCTCAGCCCTACCTTTTGATATTCCCCCCCCCCCCCAAAAAGCTAAGAAAGGCATTTCCTAAGAAAAAACAAAAGATTAATGAGAAGCTAAGGGGCCACTTTAGACAGCTATGCGTTTGTGTGGCATTAATTTGCATTTTTCTCAGATTTCCTTAGCTTTATGTTCTAACTAGTCTGCATTTGTGAATGGCTTGTTTGAAGTAAGTAGTTTTGGGGATAGAAAGAATAATGTTTGAAGCTAAGTCTACAGTGATAAAAAATAAATCTTATATTTGGTAAAGTCCTATGCATAGTGACAGAGATGATTCTTATCTATTTTCACATATGTTTCAACTTTAATATTACTGGTTCTTATTTTAGTTTTTCTGATATCATTATATTGTCCAGGAGAGCAATATGGTCAATGATTTCTTTTGTTCTTTCTCCTTAGCAAGAATTCATTGCTGTGACATTGATATAACTCCACAAAACTGGCTGCAAAGAATAGGCATGCTATTATTTGTAATGCTGTCTTCTTTCTCCCTTTAAGAACAGAAAACATCTGAGACTTCCAGGCAAGATGGCAGTGTAGGCAAACATGGCTTGACTTTTCACACAACCACATCAAAATTACAACTAAAATATAGAACAGCCATTACTCAAAACCATTGGCAATCAAGTTGAATGAAAGTCTGACAAGGATGGAATTAAACAAAACACATCCATCCAGACTGGTAGTGGGGGTGCAGACAAAGAATGGACTTGTCCCACACCCACAAGTGATGGATAACAATTTGGGAGGGATACCTTGGGAGTGAGGAGTCCCAGACCCACACCAAGCTCCCCAGCCCAGGGTTCCAGTGCCAGGAAGGTAAATCCCCACAACTTCTGGCTGCAAAAAATAGCAGGGATTGAGTTGGTGGAGGAAACTTCTGGAGCCCAAGCAGCTCCTCTTAAAGAACCTACATAAGGACTCGCCTGAACAGACTCACTCCCTCTGAGCTCCAGCACCGGGGTAGCAGTTTGAAAGGGACCAATAGTATACAGGGAGAAACTGAAGTGTCTGGCATCAAGGTGAGCAGAGGCCATTGTCCCTTTGATAAACCCTCCTCCACACAGAGCCAGTAAGCTGGTGCCACGTCTGAGACTCCATCAACCTGGCTTACACTATTTGACCCTATTTGATCTTGGATATACCCAGAGATCCTGCCCCACCCAATACACGGGCCCACCCAATCTGCTTTTCCATTTTTCTAGGCTCATGCTTCACAACTTTCTAAATCCTAGCAAGAAAGCAACAGCTGGTTTCAGTGAGCCCCATGCCTGCCATTAGCAGCAGCCAACTTAGATTCACAGCTTGGTTTCACCTGGGAATCTCCAAGCTCAGCACAAGTAGCAGCCATCTCATATTGCTTTATACCTCAGGCAGGGTGCCCTGGGCAAAGCACAGGTCTGGGCTGAACTTGGCCTATACCACCAGGGAAACTCCAAGGTCAACATACCCAGTGCACAGCTAACAACACATCAGAATACCACCACCCTACCCCTGCACAGCTGATCCCCCAGGGAGGGTGGATGTTGGCAGTCAGTGGTCACAGCCATCTCTTGCAGCTGACTGGCTTGGGTAAATCCCTCCCAGTGATCTGCCAACAGTGATCAAGGATAAACTATAAGAGGAGGGTATACTCAGCCCACATGAAGGGTGCGTCTTGAGTACCCAGCTTGGGTGATAGGAGAGGCTGTGCCACTGGATCCCAGAGGACACCTACTACCTTAGGCCACACAACCAAAACACAAAGTCAAAGCAACTCTACCAAATACATAGAAACAAACACAGGGAAGATGCCAGCATGAGGAGACAAAGGCACTTGGCCCAAATGAAGGAACAGATCAAAACTCCAGGAAAAAAAAGCTAAACTAAATGGAGATACAATCTATCAGATGCAGAGTTCAAAACACTGGTTATAAGGAGACTCAAGGGACTTAGTGAGGGCCTCAATAGCATAAAACAGATCTAGTCAGATAAAAAGGACACACAATAAGAACAATTTACAGGGAAACAACAGTAGAGTGGATGAATGGATAAAGAGGTGAGGGGATTAAGAAGTACAAATAGGTAGTTACAGAATAGCCATGGGGATGTAAAGTGCAGTATAGGAAATGGAATAGCTAAAGAACTTAGATGTATGTATGACCTATGGACATAAAAATGGTGGGGGGACTGCTTGAGGGAGTGGGGGTGCTGGGTGGAGGGGAGCAAAGGGAAAAATCAGGACAGTTGTAATAGCATAATCAATAAAATATTATTTAAAAAAAGAATAGAAAATATCCTGGAAATATGGCTTCTGGAAAGTGTAAATGATGTTCAGATCTGGCCATTCAAGAATGCAGAGACAGCAAAATGAGTTTTTCTTCCACTGGTGATCTTTCATAATTATTGCTGTATGATTTCTTATTTATGTTCAACAGAGGAAATTGGTTGTGGCTATCTTTATGGATTTAATTAGAGATTCAGGAGAAAGAGATCCATGCAAAAAGAAATGAAAATTCTGATTCCTGTAGGAGTCAGGTGTAGCAACGGGATAAGAAGGTTGCAGTACAGATATATTAGGCTATCCCATGTGAATAAAAACTGCTGTTTTGAACTAACAATTCTATGTATGTCTATAGGTACTATTCACATTTGGCTGAATTCTGTGACTATAAGGGCTCTAAGTTTAGTTTTGCCAGATCTTCTGATTTTTTCTCAAAGTCTGACTATTTTTGTTCAATCTTCTGATTTTTAAGTGTTGGTTTAAAAATAATATGAGTCAAATAAATATATCAGTTTGGTCTTCATATAGTCAGATTATGCAGCTTCTGGGTCTGATAGACTTTTAATAATAAATGTTTTTACAACATTTGTATAATGCAGAAAACAAATAGCAAACTACAAATTCAGGTCCCAAATGTTCATTAAAGAACAATAAGCCTCCTCAGATTAAGAATTAATGACCTCTATAGACCTGGGTTTTAGTCCAAGTCACTTAATTTCTTAGGGTAAAACTTTGCTCAATTTTGTAATTAGGATTTTGAACAATATTCTATGTGCGGGGTCTAGAGTAATGGGGAGGGAATGGGGACAACTGTAATTTAACAGCAATTAAAAATAAAGAAAAAAGATTCTGTTTTAAGGTAAAAGATATAACATTGAAGCAAAGATTTAAAGTAATCTTTAAAGCACCAATTTCTCTGGGAAATATTCAGTTTATTCGTATGTCTGGCAATGTACATATTCCTTAATTTTATATATAGATTCTGTATTTTATGTTTTCTATATATAAACTCTAAATAACATATAAATAATAATGTAAAGTTTATATTGTGGCTATTATATATACATATATACATATATGTATGTATGTTATATATTTATTTTTATATATATACGTGTGTGTGTGTGTATGGAGAAGTAACCTAGAATTATTCAGCATGCAAAGTGGCATCATTTCAGAGAGTAAACATTTGTTCTGGAATATTCACCAAAAAAAGAATTAAGACATTAAAAATAAAAATATTTTTATGTCCATCATTATTGCTAGTAGTAAAATGCCAATTGTCAGAATTACTAATGTAAAAATTTTAATGAATATTGTGACTAGTATTAATGTAACTTTGTAATAACAAATGTTTACCACCCTGTAACTATATAATAGGCACAATACAATTAGAAAGTTAAAATAATTAAATCTGATGTTTTGATCGTTAACCAAAGTACTTACCATTGGTGATATTTTTCCATGTTTGATATTATTACAACATGAATTGAAAAATGATTGGTATAAATGCACATCTGTAATGTTTGTGGTTTTGGGGGGTATCAACTTTGAAATCCCAGGGAAAATAATATAAACACTGTATGGAATACATAGTAGGTATTCAAAGATACTTCATTAAACTTCTGTTCACTAAGCCTCTGTAAAAAGAAATAATAGTCACCTGTGATACCTACCTTTACAGCTTTTTCCATCTTCTTTTACTTCAAATCCATCCTCACAGAAACATCTTGTACTATTTCTGACCACTGCACATTTATACTGACAATTCAACTGCTGGCACTTGGGTAACAGTTCTGTAGAGGAAAAAAAATTACCTCTATATGACTATGCAAACATATAGAGTGTTTATATTTAAATATCATTTATATTTACTCAGTACATCTTCCAAAGTTTCTGTGATTGGTGAAGAAAACAAACAGTATCTATTCCCTCTAAAATATGCTGGTTTACATTTTTTTGAAGGTTTTTAATAAACTTTCAGGTCTATCTGTTCAATCTTTCACTTTTTAGTTTATTATGTTGATTTAAAGTCACAAAATCCTTTCAGAATCTGGTAAATTATATAATTTTAAGAGGAAAAATGTCAACTCAGTGGTAGATTTCACCATTTATGCCACGCCTTCCCTAATTGACACATACATTGATTTTCTATCTTTTCAGGGCTTTTTCTTTTTTATTTACCAATACATGTGTAACCTTCATAGCAATCAATGTGGATACATTCAATTTCAATAATTTATCTTTCATTACTAGCAAAATATTAGAAAAATACTGGACATAATATATTTTATTATGTCTGAATTCTTTCAGAGCAAATATATCATTAATGAAAAAATAAGCAAGCCCTCAGAACAAATTAAGATTTAATATGACACATGCATGGAACAACTAAAGTGACAGGAACATATTCACTGCACAAATAATTTCTAACAGGAATAAGATTTGCTAAATTAGAAAAATATAGGGGTAGACTGTGTAACTGGTTTTTTTTATTTGAAAATAGAGGTATTAATGAATTATAACAATCCTCTGCCCCACCCAGGAAGAAAAATAAGTGTTTTGAAGATGAGAGTTTAAAAATATGTTTTCCACAAGTTTAGGTGTTGTTTCAAAAATACAAATTATAATAAAATTTGTAAAAATTTAATGTGAGAAAGAACAGTAAGAATATTTCAAACTGAAAATTTGGTATTTTACTAGAAATTTAATTTTATATAGTATATTCTTACCCCAGTTACTTTTTAATTCTCTCATGTAACTTCTTCATGCATCTTCTCTCCTTAAAACTCCAAATCTGCTTTCTAAGGGTCACTCATGTATGACAATCTTGCTTCCTACTTCTTTGAGAAAACTGAAGCAATCAAAATAGATTTTCCACTAATTTGTGCTTCATATTTACCCATTTCTGCATATTCTTTTTTTGTATTTCAAACTTGTTTGAACTCATAATCAAAGTCTCAACCGCAATTTCTGGCAACAAGTTCCATGCCTTCTCACCGAGTCAAGTATATAATTTCAACTATTCTCTACTTCTTCTCATAACAATATTTTTTAAATTTATATTTAACAGGCTGAGCCTTGAATCTTCACCAATTAACTTTTACTGGAACACAGTCATGCCCCTTTGTTTAACTATTGTCTGTGCCTGTTTTTACTCTATACAAGCATAGTTGATGTTGCTTCAAAGACCTATGGCCACAAACCCTAAGATGTTTATTATAGTCCTTTACAGAAAGTTTTCTGACCCTTGCACTAGTTCATTCTCAGCATCAAACATGTTCTTACTTCTCCCCAACTTAAAAACAAAGAACCTGGACCACACTTCCCCTATTAATCACACTTGTCCAATTCCTTTTTGTAACAAAACATAAACTATCCATACCCATTTGCTCTCTTTACCTTTCTGTTTCTATCGTAAGCCCACCCCATCAAGCTTTTATATCCATTCCTCTACAGAAATTCTCATGTAAATATTTCCAATGACCTTGATGTCGGTAAGTACAATGGCCTTTTCTCAGTCCTCTTACTTGACCTATCAGCTGCATTAGACACAGGTAACTACTGTTTTCTGTTTTTGTTTTTATTTTGCCCCAGGGCTCCACATCCTTGGCTTTCCTCCTATGCCATAGCCTCCTTTGCAGGATTGCAACCTCCGAAAGTGCACTAGGGCAGAAACTATGATCTTTTTCTTTTGTCCATTAAAATGCTACAGGTGAACTCAACAAGTATGATAGCACCCCATCTGACTGGGACCTGGCTGTAGTAGCATATTGTGAAAGCTAGTTGTTCATTCTTCAATTTCTAATTTTTACTGCTCTAATTATAATCAATATTTTATATTAAAGTTCTTTCTCCTTGAAAACTTGGAATAATTTCTGTTTCCTTGGCATTAATGTTACTAACATACAAATCAACTATATCTGATTTATAGGTTTGGGTTTGGGATCAATGCTAATTTTATGCTAATAGAAATGTTAATACCTATATATTATAAAAGAATAGTAATTTGGTTCATAAAAATGCATTATTAATCAAATATGTGGAATAAATGGTTCTTTAAAAATGATGGCATTTTTGCTTTGCATTATGATAGACATTTTGGTTTTCCCGACCAGCAACTACAGGTACAAATTATACATCTATGCCAAGTTCTTTAAACATGCAATCATTTTGAAACCCTACAATGGTCAAACATGTAGTTATATTAATTTACATTTTGCAGATGAGAAAAGTGGTGGTTGATAGCCCAAGGTTATACAGCAAACATAAGACAGAGTGAACATTCAAAACAAGGTGACTCTAAATACAAAACCTATGCTGTGATACTTCTGTATTCTGATTCCTATGTAATGACACCTCTAATTCCCACTGCATAGCCTGGTAATGGTTGGGACAATTGTGTATAGTTTTTGTTTGCTTGTCATTTTAGGCTTAGTAATATGCTATATAACAGGAGATGTTTTGTAATTTTTATAGGATAAATGAATTAATAAACAATAAAATAGCTTAATTCTACTATGGGAATTAACACTCTGAGGTGTTAAAGTAGGTCCTAAAGATAGTTCATTTTACATCTTCAAGTTAGGTAATTGAATTGTCAAATCTTGTTTGATTATGGTAGACTCAATTCAAAATTGCCATCCATACATGTGCTTCATTAGTCCAATACTGATTGAGAACGTAGTCAACATTAAGCACTCTGCTGGGTTTCCACTGGTACAAAATTGCTTTACATAATTAAGTGATTATACTATGACTGTGAAATGGGCGGAGACAATGTTAAACAGCTATAATTCATAGCATAAAAAACATATTGGCCAAATAAAAAATACAAATGAAAATGGGGGTAGGTATCTGGAACATAGTTGTGAAATAAATTTAAAATGAAATTTAAAAGATCAGAAGAGTTCAGTATACAAAACTTATGAGACTGTATCCCAGAGAAAGCAGAAAATATGACAGAGAAAAAGCATCCAAAAGGCATAAATTAAGACCTTGAATATTTAGGTGAATGGATCACCAAAAACTTGATGAAAGATTGACACAGAGTTAATAGTACCAATAAGATGAATTAAGAATAGTAGGAGAACTAGAAGTTTGGGTAAAATAAGACATTTGCCTTTGACTCATTGAAAATGTTGATGAGATAATGGCCTGGAGAAAGCTGGGCATCTGAGTCTATTTAAGGAAAGGAGTCTGGAGGGGAGATGCAAATCTGGAAGTCTCAAATGTAAAGTCGGTAACTGAAGCCCAAAGAGGAAAGAATAATCCCTTTATGAAAAATATTTATGATACAAGAAAAATTCAGAAAAATTTTATATGTGAAAGGCAAGGGGAAGAAGAGGTGTTAACTATAAAAACTGATGAATAATCAAATACATAGATGAAGAACCAAGAGCACCTCAGAAAACCTAAAGAGGAAGAGAGTTCATCGAAGTAAGCAGAGTCATAAATGTTAAATCCTTAGGCAAACATACTTGGGTAAATGATAAAAAATGCTCTGGGTTTCCTAACAGCATCAATTAAGATTTTTAAAAAAGATTTTATTATTTATTTTTTAGAGAGAGAGAAAGGGAGAGAAAAAGAGAGGATGAGAGGCAACACACCCCCAACTGGGAACCAGGACCACAACCCAGGTATGTACCCTGACTAAGAATTGAACTGTCAACCTTTTGCTTAGTGGGATGATGCCCAACCAACTAAGCCACAATGGCCAGGGCTCAATTAAGCTTTTTTTAAACAGGGAGCAGCATGGACAAAGGTAAATTTATTAAAGAGCTATGACAGAAAGAGGAAATGAGAAATGTTTCTCATGGAAAACAATTAAACATGTAAGAAGGTAAAGAGAGGAAGGGTAGAGTTAAGACCGTATTTAGTCTGTACTGTAGGGAAAGCATATGAACTCAGTGCTTTAAATGTATTATTTTTTCTACATAATTCCTGTGGCCCAACTATCTTTTTCTCCTGTCTCAACTTGACGTGAGAAATCCACAGACTATTGGTTCCACCTTTCTGCTCTCTAATCCAATCCATCACACATGGATAAAAGTTAACAACATGAGGGTAGTGGTGAGGAGAACTGAAGACACATAAGAGAAAATTGTGGGAAAATGAGTATGAAAGTCCAGACCTCACACATAGCTTTGAGGATCAGCGGATCTGGTGGTTGGAAACAGCAAAAGAGACAACAGGCAACTTCGTTTTTGGTTTATTGAATTTCTCTCCTATGAGATAAATTGCGTATGTGCAGAGAGGTGTAGGGAGACCATTAAAACAGGATATGATACTGGGTAAAATGGTAAATGTTCGTTCTTCCAATAGGCCTGGAGAACTACAAAGAATAAATAACATGAAAAGCTAAAATTTAAAATTTGGCTTGACTCTGTGAAAGCAATACTAATTATTATAATAGTATCTATTTCAACTGCTTATCGTTTATGCTTAATTATGTGCAACACTATAATGATTATGTATGTAATTAAATACATCAGAATAATTTCTCTAGAATACTTATTTGAGTAGAACAGAAATTTTATACTTGAATCAGTTTTCATAGAGCACTTTTTATGAAGCACATCATTGGTTCATGCACCATTATCATTTGTTTGGATCTTAGACTAAAGTGGGAAGATTACTAGTATCGAAGGGGATGAAATATGCAAGTCAGAAAACAGATATGTAAACATAATATCTGATCTGTATTTTCCTCAGCATTATTATTAAAGGAAATTGCCCCTTTTAATTAAAGGAGGATAGCTGTTATTTCAGAAATTAAATATAATTCATTGATAACGATTCACCCAACACAAACGCACAACAGTCTGTTATTTTTCGGGAATATTTTTACATCCTTTTCAAAATTGTATAGGAGAATATTATAAAAATGTGAGTATATCTTTTCCATCAAATGCAAGTTAACAGTTTCAAATATTGTGCAGCTTTTAAGTATCTAAGTTTCTAAGTTATTCTTTAACTTAGAAGTAGATTCAAAAAGCAGATTTCTGAACTTGTATTAGTAAGGAGAATTCTAGAAGGATAGAAAATTAATTCATACTAAATCTCATATCTCTTTCACCACCTGGTGGAGTATTACGGCAGGACTGTGGAGCCAGAGTATCTAAGCTCTAACCCTAAATTTACAAATCTCGAGTTATGTGAGTGTGACAAAGAATAGCTAGTATTAACCAATCCTGTTTCCTCTTCTTGGGAAAATAAAACAATGACATTTCCCAGTTGACTTACCCTTAGGTTCATGTCATGTGTCTGGCTTCTAGACAAAGTTATATAGGCAAAAATTTTGTGTTCCACTTCCTGAACTGGCCCCAAAAGAATTCAGGCAATCTTTCACTTTCTACCCTTCACTTGTCAGCCCTCTGGATGCAGGATCTCTAACAACAAAAGACTCATAGGACGTTGGGATGGTAGAGACCTCATAGTGAGGGTGCTGAAACAGAATATGGGGAGCATCCACTGAACCTAACTGGATTGTGATAGGGGTGAAAATTTGGATACATGTTGCATTAAATCCCCTGGGTACCAGGGCTGTTGGGTACATAATACCATGTTGATGGATAAATGCCTTAAGCTCTTTATACCTGTTTTCACGTATCTCTAAATTGTGTATAATAATAGAAACTGCCTCACAGGGTTATCATGAGGTTTAAATGAGATCAGTCATGCCAAGTTCTTAAAATATTGCCTGCTGTACAGTAACTCTCTTCATTATCATTATTTTTATAATATTTGTACCATTTAGGGTTAATCATCCATTCAGTACAACAGAATATCTATTGTCAATATTCTTATAATTTATAATCTTCAGGCAATTCACAGCTATGCTTCTTTTTACAACAGAAGGGCTTTCTAGTTTTGCCCCCCAAATCACTTGAGCATTTTTTCATGTCTTAAAGAGAAGATACTTTTTAGGTAAATTCTCTTGAAATTTTTACCTGATCGCAAAGTCTCCAGCAGATGTGGAAACACTAACCACAGAAAACAAAGATTTTCTATACCGGCTAATTTATTTCCATAAAATATGAATATTATTCTCTGAAGCAAATCACTGTACATCCACATTTAATTTGTTACATAAGCGTAAACCAGTTAACAATTCAGATAAGCAATTTTTACCATATATTTTTGGCAGTCTGCACAGTCTTTAGAGACTGTGTGTGTGTGTGTAACAGCACTGGGTTTTAGAACACATTTCCATGAATGCATGCAGGATTATGATTTAGAAAATACATACAAATAACTAACTTGCTAACCTGCCTCAGAGTAAAAACAGGACAGTAGAGAATGATGATTAGAAATTAATAATTTGATTCCAAAGTTGCAGGATTCCAACAATTTTAGTAATTATAAATTATCACTGTTAGGGTGTTTTCTTTTTCTATGAGTTTTATTTGTATAAATATATCTAAGCCAGAGAACCCCCATTTACAGTCTGGTATGTGTAGACATCAGTTCATCCAAGGTGTAGTCAACTGAAATATGCTGGCAGCCTTTATGACCTATAATCGAACAAGTCATATTGATCATGCATTAGACTCAGTGGGATGGTGAGAACAGAGGTGTGCTATTTTATTCTTGTCTTCTAGGTTATATGTTTCTCCCTGAGAAACAATTAGAACTTTTATAAACTCTTTGGAAATAAAAAATATTTTCAAATACATATTATTTGAGACATTATTTTACAAAATGGAATAATGTTTCATTCTCAAATTTAGTAATCAAGTTGCTCCTTGAATTTGCCTTACACAAAAATGCCTTTTAACCAACAACTATAATCTTAGTAATGAGAAAAAAATTATTCTTACTTATGTAGCACTTTGAAAAAAATAAGTATTTTATTCATTTTTGTACTTGGAAATTGAAAAGTTGATACAGCCACTTACCATGCCAAACAGTCTCTCTTTTAAGCAGGACAAATGCTTATCATATTTAAAATGGTGATGATTTGTGTCCTCATGCATCCTCTCACCCCTGATTCCTTGGCCTAGTAGGGTGCAGTGTGACTTGGGTGCAGAGGTCAGCCTCCTGTTTATGACTGCTAATGTGGATTTTCCCAGAAGTGTTTGTTTAGGGATAAAATATAGTCTTGGCCTCAAATTTTCAGTGTAGCCTCTTATAAAAAGATACAGTAAGGAAATTCTTTGAAATATTTTTGTTCCATTTTTTTAATATAACTTGCATAGAGTAACATTTATTCTTTTTATTGTATAGTTCTTTGAATTTGGCAAAATGTATATGGTTGTGTAACCAATGCCATCATCAAGATATAGAACAAGACCATTATCCCAAAATATTTTCCTGGGCCCTTCTACAGTCATCTCCTTTCCCCACTGCCAGTTTTTGGTAATCACTGGTCAGTTTTCTGTCTTAATAATTCTTCTTTTTCCAGCAGGTTTTAGAAATGCAATCATCCAGCATATGGCACCTTTACCTAGTCTAATGTATTTGAGATTCATCCAAGTTATTTTATCAGTAGTATTGCTCAATAGTATTCCATTGTATGAATGTACCTCAGTTTGTTTATCCACTTCACAAGTGATATATTTTTTAGTTATTTTTAATTTTTGGTATATTGTGAATAAAGTTGCTATATACATTTACATATAAGTTTTTTATAAATATAGGTTATCATTTATTTGGGTAAATATGGGAATGCCTGCTTATATGGTAAAAGAATGTTTCACTTAGAAACTATCAAAATGTTTTCCAAAGAGACTGTATCACTCAGTATCCCCACTGTCAATATATGAAATTTTCTACTTGCTTTTTGTCCAGCATTTGTTATTTTATTTCATTTTATTTTAGTCATATGATGGCTCTCTGTATAGCTATCATATAATGATACCTCATCATTGTGGTTTTAATTAATATTAAACATCTTTTAATGTACTCATTTGCCAATGGTATGTGGTGAAGTGACTGTGCAATCTTTTGCCCGCCTTTTTATTAGGTTGTTTGTTTTCCTGTTATTGAGTTTTGAGAGGATATATATATATTCAGAAATATATACATCTCTATTTATTTCTGGATACAAGTCCATAATGAGATTTTTTTTCATCTTCCCTGAGGACATTCCCATTGATTTTAGAGCGGAAGGGAAGGGAGAGAGAGAAACATCAACCAATCAATTGCCTCTCATAGTGCTCTGGGACCGAACCAACAACCTAGGCATGTGACCTGACTGGGAATCGAACCTGCAACTTTTTGTTTACAGGATGATGATCCAACAAACTTCAGCACACCAGCCAGGGTCATAATGAGACATTTGATATGTAAATATTTTCTCCCAGTCTAAAGCTTTTCTTTCAACTTTCTTACTAGTTTTTTTCAAATTACAGAATTTCAAGAAAAAATGCTTAATTTTGATAAAGTTCAATTTCTTCTAATCTACAAATATGGTGTAAATATACATTCATATTGAGCTTTTGGGGTCTTTTATTTCATAAGTTGTACACAGTTATGCTCAACTTACACCTAAGTATTTCATAGTTTTGTGACACTGTAAGTGGTATTGTTTATTTCAATTTCCAATTGTACATCACTAGCATTTAGAAATATAATTAATTTTTTACATATTAACCTTATATCATATGACCTTGCTAAATTTACAAAAAGACATAAATTATAAACATCAGCAAGGAAAGAGGCTACCACTAGAGTCTCTACAGCTTTAAAAAGATAATGAGAAAAAGCTATCATAAGCAAGGACTCATGGACAAAACAAAAGGGGAAGAGCGGAGGGAGGGAAGGTGGGAGGGGGCAAGGGAAAGAGGTGGGGGGGAGGCAGAGACAAATGTATTTAAAAAGTAAATAAAAAAAAATTTAAAAAAAAAGCTATCAACAACTCTATGCCCTTAAATTTGATAACACAAGAAAGAGACAATGTCCTTGAAAGACATAAACTGCCAAAGGTCACTCAAGAAGAAATAGATAATCTGAATATTCCTGTATTTATTAAAGAAACTGAATTTTAAATCAAAACCTTCTCACAAGGAAAATATTAGATACAGACGGCTTCACTGGAGATTCTACCAAACATTTGGAGAAGAAATAGTACCATTCCCATGCAAACATGCCTAGAAAACAGATGGAAAGAAAACATCTTCTAACTCATTTTATGAGGTCAGAATTACCCTATATCTAAACGATACAAATATATTTAAAAGAAAACTTTATTAAAACAGCACTCCCTGTTGAACGTAGATGCAAAATTCCTAACAAACCAAATCTAACACTATATAAAAAATAATATATCATGACCATGTGAAGTTTATCATATAGTACAAGAATGGTTTGGTATTTGAAGCTGCCATTTGTCCTGGCAATTCCACTGCTAGGATTATACCCTAAGAATCCCGAAACACCAAATCAAAAGACCCTATGCACCCCAATGTTCATGGCGGCATTATTTACAATACCCAAGTACTAGAAACAGCCTAAATGTCCATCAGTAAATGAGTAGATCAAAAAACTGCAGTGCTGCACCAGTATGCATTCCCACCAACAGTGGACTAGGGTTCCCTTTTCTCCACAGCCTCACCAGCACCTGTTGTTTGTTGATCTGTTTATGATGGCCATTCTGACCGGTGTGAGGTGGTACCTCATGGTGGTTTTAATCTGCATTTCTCTAATGGCTAGTGATGCTGAGCATCCTTTCAAATGCCTCTGGGCCCTCTGTATCTCCACCTTGGAAAAGCGTCTGCCCAGGTCCTTTGCCCATTTTTTGATTGGATCATTTGTCTTCTTGGAGTGGAGTCGAGTGAGTTCTTTATATATCTTGGAGATCAAACCCCTATCTGATGGATCATTAGCAAATATATTTTCCTATATGGTTGGCTCCCTTTTCATTTTGCTGATGTTTTCTTTTGCCATGCAGAAGCTTCTTATTTTGATGAGTTTGGTACATATACACAATGGAATACTACGCAGCAGAAAGAAAAAAAGAACTACTAAACTTCGCCACAGCATGGATGGAACTGGAGAGCATTATGCTAATGAAATAAGCCAGGGGGCGAAAGACAAATACCATATGATCTCACCTATAAGTGGAACCTAACCTACAATACAAAGATGCAAGGAAAATAAGACCATCAACACTGAAAGGAAAAGAAATCAACAGAGACAAGAGGGAAGGAGGGAGGGGGGTGGGGACAAGGAAGGGAAGGGGAAAGTCAAGGAACATATAGCAAGGACTCATGGACAAAACCAAAGGGGAAGAGCTGAGGGAGGGAAGGAGGGAGGGGCAAGGTAAAGTGGTGGGGGGTAGGCAGAGACAAATATATTTGAAAAAATAAATTAAAATTAAATTAAAAAAACAAAAAAGAACCCAAAAAACAAAACAAAACTGCAGTGCATTTACACAATGGAATACTATGTAACAGAAAGAAAGAAGGAATTCCTACCCTTTGTGACAGCATGGATGGAACTGGAGAGCATTATGCTAAGTGAAATAAGCCAGTTGGTGAAAGTCAAATACCATATGATCTCACCTATAAGTGGAACTTAATAAACAGAACAAAAAAGTGAGCAAAATAGAATCAGAGACATGGAAATAAAGAACAAACTGACAGTGATGAGAGGGGAGGGGGGAAGGGGATAATGGGAGAAAGAAGGGGAAGTGTCAAGTCAAGAAACATATATATATAGGACCCATGGGTAAGGACAATGGAGTAGGGTGAGGATTGAATATGGGGGGAGGTGGGCAGGGCAGGAGAGAGCAATGGGGGAAAAATGAGGAGAGCTGTAATTGAACAGCAACAAATTTAAAAAAAAAATAAAATCAATTAATGCAGGTCACCACAGTAGTAGACTAAAAGAGAACAAACATGGTCATTTTAATAACGGCCTAACTGGATGGAAATGGATTACTTTGGACTCCAAAAAAATCATTTCTAGTATTTTACCAACTTTAGGTTCTGATTTCTTAAGAAACATATTTTAATGGCATTCAGAGTCTTAAAATTTAAATACAAAAAACTTTGAAAGTTTTTATTACATCGAAATCTACAATTTAGTTACTAAGGCATAATCACATGAGAAGAGATTATTTTATGTTACTAAAAGACAGACTACGTTTCAATATCCGTTGATGCAATTTGCTAAATAATATACCTATAATCTGCAGGTATAATTATTAATGGTACTATTGTGCAAGAAAAAAATGTTTAGGCATTTTTTTTGAGTTTGCAAAATCTGTTTTAATTCAGATCCGGGGAGAGGGGGTGAGCACTCTGTGAAAATACTTATGCACAGGAACCTAACTAATGCTAGGCAAACAATGTATTCGTTTACAATGTTATAGGGTCACCACAAACCTGAAAGCTCAAATTGAGTCTCTCAGCTGCAAATATAATTTCGTATTTGGCGGAAGTTCTTGTTGAATATCAAGTGGTGCTGAGTTCCCCCAAAGCACCTAATGATCTCCCCCAGCCTTGGAAGAGTTTCACCACAGTCTCCCAAGAAACCCCAGTCGTGCCTTTAACTCCTTTGGCCTTTGGGCATCATTGCCTCCCAAACACAAATGCAGGCCAGGGATTTTCAGTGGCCACATGTTTATAGCACAGAGATGTCTGTTCCAAATGCTTAGTCTTATCTATGAGGATATGAGAAGATAAAATAAAGCAACATATACTTGTGTGGGGTTTTCTTCTCAGGTAAAATTACATGAGTATAATGACATTACTGAGTCAGAGGGAGGGAGTGAGTTTTAAACACAGTCATTCAATAGAATCATTTAGTACCACAGTATTTTGATCCACTTATTTACTAATGGGTACTTAGGCTGTTTCCAGGACTTGGCTATTGTAAATAGTGCTGCTACAGAGGTAGGGTTGCATAAGTTTTTTTGAATTGGTGATTCTGGATTCTTAGGGTATATTCCCAGCAGTGGAATCACTGGGTCAAAAGACAATTACGTTTTTAGGTGTTTTAGGAAATTCCATACTGTTTTCCACAGTGGCCACCATCTGTAAATGAATGGGTCAAAAAACTGGTACATTTATGCAATGGCATGCTATGCAGCAGAAAGAAAAAAGGAACTCCTACCTTTTGTGACAGTCCATATGGAACTGGAGAATATTACGATAAATGAAATAAGCCAGTCAGTGAAAGACAAATACCATTTGATCTCATCTATAAGAGGAATCTAACGAACAAAATAAACTAGAGAGCAAAATAGAACCAGAGGCAGGAAAACATGAAACAGACAGACAGAAACCGGAGGGGAGAACGGGGAGGGATAATGGTGAAAAGAAGGGAAAGGGACCAGTCAGAGAACATGTGTAAATGACCCCTGGACAGGACACCAGTGCAGGCTTTGATCGCAGGAGTGGGGGGCTGGAGGGAGAGGGCAAAGGGAGAAAAATTGGGACTACTGTAACAGAAAAACAATAAAAATTTTAAAAATAAAAATAAAGAGAAAACAAACAAACAAAAGGGGCATTTAGCCTAGAGTCTAAACATTTTTAAATACCCATTGTAGGCTGTCCGTTATAGTATTATAATTATAATCATCAATAACATCTCCACGAAAGGAATCCAGAAATATTTTCTTCCATCTTTTGTTTATATGAAATTATACTCCAGTGCATATGCTTTCTTGAAATGTGTTCTAGTTACTAAGATAAATCTACTTGCGAGATCTCTTTTCAGACATTTAACTGTGGACTAGTTTCTTAAACTTTTTGAGCCTTAGATTCCAACTGAGCAAATGTTCTGATGAGTTTTTGTGCTTATTAAAAGGAGAATGAGAGCAAACATGCTCTATAATTTGTATAGTATAACTGCTGAGACATTAACTGGTATAGAGAGAAAAAAAGGAGGGAAAGCTGAGAATGGTAGGTACATTGGAATAATAAAGCCAAGGTATTTTGTGGTATTTTGTATCTTGTTTTAGTATTTTGTATTTGATTTTGCAGAAAGGATTATAGGCTAGCTTTATTAGTAATAAGATAACCATTGTCAGGTATTTGCCTGGTTCAATATATTTAATTTCAATCTTAGTAAAACTGGGCTTGAGGAAAAAAATAATGAAATTTACAACAAGGGCCTGAGAAAAATATAGTTATCTAGTAGAAATTTCATACGTCTATTGAAAGATTTTTTTATGCCTACAGGTAGAAGAGAAAGGAAAATAAATGTATAGCTGAAGAAAAATTTCATATATATATAAATTATATCTTACACAACTGATGTCATATAAACATAATAGGATGGAGGTATTAGTAACAATTGGGTTAGAGGAGATGAGGCAGCATGAATAAAGAAAAGTCCTTCATAAAGGGAGTTCATAACTTATAGCAATTTCTGCATGTTTAGAAGTTTTGAGGTAGTTGCAACTAAATCTATTTACAAAGTGAAGATAAATGTCATTTCTCTGTCCCTTCAAAGGGCAAACATTGCTTTCTTAAATCCTTATAGTTCCAGACTATAAGAGGCAACAATAATCTTGGAAATATGTCTGCTTAAGTTCAACACAGTGAGAATGAGCAAAAGTAAATGCAACACAGCTCCTGGCATATGTCAGGTGTAAAGGTACTCACTAATGATGTTAAACATAGCAATTAAACACATCTGTTAACCCCTGTACTTTGTCAAATATTCAGTGTAATAAAAGTGGTAGGAAAGGCACAAACCCATAGAATAGAGAGAATGGGAAAGGAGACCAAAATGGGAAGAAAATATATCAAAAATTTAAAAGGAAAGAAGCAATAAATGAGTGTTGATTGACTTTGCCATTTACAGTACTATTAGTATACATAACTTATAAAAAACATTCACAACTAAACAACAACAAAAAGGCCAATTTTAAAATGGGTAAATAACTTGAATAGATATTTCTGTAAAGAAAATAAATTGCCAATAATCACATGAAAAATCACTAATCATTAGGGAAATGCAATTCAAAATCATAAGGAGATGCCATTTCATACCCATTTAGATGGCCATTAAAAACATAAAATTAAAAAAATAAAAACAGAAAATAACTAGTGTTTACAAGTACATGGGGAAATTGTAGTCTTGTGCATTGTGCTAAGAATATAAAATGGTCTGGTCACTATGAAAAATGGTATGATGGAGTTCTTCAAAAGTGAAACATAGGATTACCATATTATCTAGCATTCCACTTCTAGGTGTGTAGCTGAAATAATTGAAAGCAATGATTTGAACATATATTTGTACACACTTATTCAGAGTGATATTGTTCAAAATAACTGAAAGTTGAAAGCAACCCAAATGTACATCATCAGGTAAATAGATAAACGAAATGTGATGTATACATATAATGGAATATTTATTCTGATATATGGCTCAACATAAATAAACTATAAATATATAATGCTAAGTGAAACAAGCCAGTCAAAGAAAGAAAAATATTACATGACTCCTCTTGTGTGTATCAATAGTGGTCAAATTTGAATAGATAAAATAAAATGGTTATTTTTAGGGACTGGAGAAGTTGGTAGGGATTAGTGTTTAATTTGTATGGCATCTCAGTTTGGAGAGCTGAAAAATTCTGAAAGTGGATACCAGTGAGAGTTGCACACTAGTGTGAACTCACTTAATGACACTGGGAGGGATATTTGAAAATGGTTCAAGTGATAATTGATGTTATGTATACGTTACCACAAAAAATCTTAAAAAATGCAAGAAACCATGATGATGCCTCATCAGAAAGAGTATATAAACAGAAAGATAGACTAAACAGAAAGATGAATCCAATAAAACTTCTTGATTTGAAAAAATAATCCAAGATGAAAAATTTACTGGAGGGGTTCTATAATAGATTTGAACGGAAAGTTTTGGTAAATATGTCACTAGATTATGTTATCAAATGGATAAAGAAAAAAAATTTAGAAAAATAAAAAGAGCCTAAGATGAACATAGGACATCATTAAACCTATCAACATGCACATGAGAGGACTAAAAAGAGAAGAAGAATAGAAAACAAAAACAACCACCAAAACATTTAAACAATGAATTGCTGAAAATATCCTAAATTTGATTAAAAATAAAAATACATTAAAAAAACTTTATGATCTGCCAGTAGGGTAAATATAAGGACATCCATATTCATACAGATATGTACCATCGTTAAAATTTGAAAAAAAAAGAAAAAAACAAAGAGAAAATCTTGAAAGCAGTAAAAGAAAAACTGCATGTCACATTCAAGGAATCCCCATCATGTGTAAGAGTTGCTTCCCCATCTGAAACAATGGAAGTCAAAGGCAATGAGATGGCATATTCAGAGTGTTGAAAAAAATGCCAACTAAGAATCTTATATCCAGATAGTTATATTTCAAAACTAAATGCAAAATACAGACAGTCCAAATAAACTGAGAAAATCTGTTGCTAGTGAAGACAACTTAACAGGGTTTACTAAATGCAATTCTTCAGACTGAAACAAGTGGCCCCAGATAATAAATAATATTTGCATGAAAAAAGAAAGAATATCAATAATGATAATCATGTAGGTAAATATAAAATATAGTTACATTTTTTTTCTATTAGCTGATTTATAAAGCAATATGTATATAAATATATAATTGGACTTATATAGGGAAAAGGAATACAGTTATATAGGAATCATCTGTATTGAAAGACAGTGTAAGTATGAAGTAGATTCTATTCAGACATGTAATTTGAAAACCCAGAGCAACTACTGCTAAAGGAGAATCACAGGGTAAAACTTATGCAATCTGTTTAAATTGGGGAAAGCACACAGAAGGTTTTGGAAGGTATGTCAACAAGGATAATGAGGAATAATGTAAGATAATAATGATGAAAACAGTGAATAGTTTTTAAAATAATAACCATAAGATAATTATATTGGAAGAATGTGTGTAGTAGGTGTTTTCTAAGGGAGTTTTCTAAGTAAGGGAGTTTTCTAAGTAAGCAAAATAATAGCCTTTCACTAGAAAGCTGGTCAATTAAATCTGAAAAATCAAAAAAATATCATTACAAGTATGTCATTTTAAAAATATACTGTTTGAATAAGAAAATGAAGAGAGACAAAAATGTGGTGTCTTTGGGGAGCAGGGATCTGGAATGAGTGGAATGAATCAGGCGACTACTCTTTTTTCATTTAAGCCATGTACATGTATTACTTTGATAACAAAATTATTAATAAATAAAATAGTAAACAGCACCTCTATAGGTAAATCAGTACAAGCATCTTTACACTTTGGGGTTCTCTCTGAGGAATTTAATAAAAATATCTTTTTAATGGATTTTATATTTTTGGTGAAAATTAGCTTAGTCACTTTTACTCAGTGTCTTCCACAGGTATTCTCATCATTTTATCTTTTTCTTGCCTTCAGCATAATTATGAATATAGTTGAGACAGCACTTAATGATATAGTTCCAAAGTGTAATTAACTGGACAGCAAAACTACAATTAAAATTTTAGCTTTTGTAGACTGTAGAATCAGGAAATACACAGACAATTAATGAAAAGATTAGTGTATTACTGCAAGTGCTAGCCTCAGGAGGAGATAAAATAGATTTGCATATTGGGAGACAAACTAAATAAAACTCCAGAACAAACTATATTAACTTTATATGACACTTTAATGACATGTAAAACTAATTAAATTCATAACTTTTAATAATAGAAACCACTATTTTAAATAACTATGAGAACTCAACATTATCCTTTCAGTGAATATACTTTAGCAAGAAAATGTATTTTGACTTCTGACCATGAGTCAAACTTCATAAAAACCTTAATTGTGCCCAATTCCAATGTCTTGCATTCATTAAATGCATTCTACAAAGGTGGAAATAGAAATATAATATAAACATAATGAAATCTTCTGTGGGAATGATGTTAAATCTTAAGGAAAAATAGCTGGGGCTCAGGGCTATGAGTAAGAACAAGCAAAAGGAAGCTTTAGTAATAAAAGGGAGCGGCTGCGTGAGTTCTAAGAAATGTCAACTTGAAATAGCCTAAACAAAGCTTCTGCTAGCATTTTAGGTAAAGCCCAGTATTACTCAGACTTCCTTGCCCCAGGACTTGCAAACTTGGTATACACAGGTCAGCTACAGCTTTGGATCTCATCTGGATTGTGTTACTTCAGAGGTCTGGTCACTTTGGCTTCTTTTTAAAATTAATTACTCAACCAATTCATTAACTACTGTATTTCTATTCTGACATGTTGTTTAATCAAGTCAATAAAACGAGTTTCAAGCTATCTAAGGGTACAATATTACTCCCAGGAAGGAAGGTTAGTATAACACCCTACATAAAAAGGTGAGGGTGGCAGAGTCTCTTATCCACCTGCTCTTTTTTTCTTATCTAGAAAATGGTCTATAATATGCAGAAGGAGGACCCAGGGAACTCATGAGACCTAGTTTTCAGAAAGCAGTTTGATAATGTCTGAAGCCTAGAGAAAAGTAGACCTCATATCCCCATTCATTCAAGTTTAGGAGATCAGCCTATTAACTTTTGCCTGGACTTCTATTTGTCTTCTCGGGGCAAAATATTCTGGGGAGGCCAAGTTGATATCCTTTCTTCTACTTCATTTTCTGCTGTTCCCTACTATCTCTCTCTGTCCAGTATTTAGTTCCATTAATGGCTCTTAATTTTTCAGAGTTACATGCAGAACACTCAAAACTTAGGAATGAAGCTGAAAGAAAAGATCTGGTTCATTTTTTTTCTGTAGGGAGAAGGACATATCTAACTATAGGTGCAGTGATTCCTTAAGTAGGTTCACAGAGGAGTGATTCAAGAGTCCCACTTAATTTATATAAAGAATAATTCTTCTACCATTCTTCACAACATCTCTAATTTTATAAATAGGCAAGTGATTTAAAATTAATAGTTATTTTGGTTGAGAGGTGTCTTTTACAAAGTTTTTTTGTAACAACCATGGAATAAAAGGTGACATAAATTGACCATGAACATAATTTTATAATGTTCTATATATGTAGCATTTGGGGAATCAAGACATAGTCAGGGCAATGCATATTAGAAGCCTATAATGCAGGTGACAAAAGTACTCTAATGCTGTCTTAGGGTAGGTCATCTTTCTCCATGCCACTTTTGGAAAATGCCAAGTGATAGGTGTTATGAAAGCAATTACGCAAAGAGTCAATTGCTTTCTAGGATAATTCAATTCTGTCCTTTGTGTAATACAAAGTACTTTGTTAGGCATATTACAAATTAGAAAACAATTGAATGAAAGCATTGCAAGGACAGGTATTAAATCTGTCTGATCTCCTTAATGTCTTAGCAGAATGTTTGACACGTGGAAGATATTAGTAAATACATGCTGAATGGAAAGTGCATTTCTAAAATATTTACTCTCTTATTTTGAGAAACGGAAAAGTCAGTCTTCTCAAAAGGGCTGTGGTTCACTCCTTTGCCTGTTAATATATGTAAGCTCTAAATTTTCATGTGAAAATCCTGACATCTCTACCAGGTTGTAGGCTCCTGAGTATAAAGATTATATTATTTTATTACAAGCTTCTTTTTCATTACTCTAGTAGCTCAATAAATGGTTGGTGTTTATAATAATAACAATGGTAACAATTAAAACTGAAAGCTATTTTTGGTAAAGTTGAAATCAATGGTGCATAATAATAATACATTTCTGTTAACTGTTAAGCAGGCTTCATTCATTCATACATTCATTAACTACTTATTGATTCTATATGATATATAGCATCCTGTTCCAGGTATGCCATGCTGATCCAAAGTTTCATCCTGGGCTGGCAATCCACTGCACAAATAACCAAATCATAGACTAATAAACATAAAATTGGATGAAAGGAACATAATGCTATGAGAGGATTAATAAGAATTCAATCAGGGATGTCACTAAAGAGTTCTTCAAGGAGGCAATACAAGTTGAGATCTGATTTATTAGAGCTTAACTTGATAAGAGCAAATTACCTAGATAAATTGTTAAAATGTAGGTCCTGAATCAGAAAATCTGGGGTGGTGCCTGAAATTCTGCATTTCTAGCAAACACCCAGATGAGGCCCATGCTGATTACTCAAATATCACACTCTGAGTAGTAGTGATTTTTGGAGGGGGAAGATAATATAATAGATTGTTTCTAAAATTTTAGTGAAAATAAAAATTAGTGTCTCAAGGCAAACCAGACACACTATACCAATTGAAAACTACAGTTCCCATTAGCAATTCATCGTCTGTGGCTGCAAGCTTATAGCTCTTGGGTCCCTGTCTCCTCTATTACTAGCAGATGTGTGCTCCTAAAGTTTAGCACCAAAACATCACGTAAGCATGTCTAAATCTTCTTATAAGAAGAAAATCATGATTATGGCTAATTTTTTATTTAAAAACAAAAGAGAGAGAGAGATTGGGAGTCTGTCACCTTTTAACACCTCATGTCATTTTCCCAAATTGTGAACTGGTTCCAAGAAAGACACATACACAGATTTTGAACTATGTTGCCTTTCTCCAAAGTGACCACAATAGTCCTAGGAAGCCAGGCTGTAAGGGCAATGAGAACAAACAGTACAGCTTTATTATGGCCTGTTATTTGATTTTATATAAATGTAGAAGGTGCAGCTTATATGGTATGAAATTATTATTTTCTCATACATTGAGGTTTTGAAAAGGCCTTTTTATGTCTCTAATATTTCTCTCTGCAGTCTTAATTTAACACATATATTAATAGTCTATGTTAAAACACTAAATAAAAGAACAAAAAGCTTCCAGAAATAATTAGTATATAAACAAATACTTTTTCATTATAATTTTATTTAGAATGGAGATGTTTAGTATAGGATTTTTTAAAGTCCCAGGAATAAAAATATTGAAAATGATTCACTCTGAGAATAACATGTTGTACTTTGTAACAGTAAAAAATATGAATTTTATTAAGAATAAAAGTGATATAGGTAGTTTCTAAAATTCACAATAAAAGTAGACTGAAAAGGAACAGTGATTTTTATGGTAGGCCTTATAGAGTAGTCAACTGATCATAGACTTTGCCAAATAAAGATTCAGCCCATATTTGTATTCAGTCATTGAAAGACAGTACCACAATATTTTTATTCTCTCTCGCTTATTTATATTTTCAAGAATTTACCTGATCTTATCATAATGTTATTCTATTCAATTTTATTTTTCAATATTCACACTCAAGATACAAGTGTCTAGACAGGCCTTATCAAATGTTTGCTTTTCCTATTTTGTATTCACCAATTTTAGAAGTACATTTCTTTCACAGGTTAAGCTTTTTACTTTAATTTACCCTAAGCCTTATTTTCATCCATATAGAACCCTCCAGTTTTCTTTTCTGACAGCAAAGTGTATCTTGATTGAGAGAATTCAGTTGCTGTGTTGAAATAAGGCAACTGACTTTTATCTTCTATTAGTATGTCTTCTTATTAGTTTTACCTATTACATGAGAAAGAATGTGACAAAAATGCAATAATCTTAGGTATCCCACCTGGGGCTACAATGCTGTCTAGATTATAGAATATAGACTTTGTAGGAAAGAATGAAAATTCTGAATTGTGGTCAAAATGGAGATGTGAGTAAAAGTCTAATAAATATGCCACTCACTAATTCTAAATATGACAGGTGTGAGAGAAAGTCATGCATTTGACCACATATGCTTAATAAAAGATTAAAATGTGTTAAAAATATTTATGCTTATAAAAATCTTTACATTTGATGAAATCATACTACCTCAGGCGGTTGCTTATGATTGTTGAAGTATTCATACTCTCTGGAAAGATCCAAAAGCAAAAACAAAACATGGGAATAAAAGAGAACATTCAAATAATAATTAGTAAATTTTGGCACAGAGATTAAAAAAGGAATTAAGTTGTAGAAAATAAGGTTGAAAAGGAACTGAGGCTGGATATCATAGTACTTTAATTAATATATAAATATTTTCATTGTTAGTTTAAATTATCTGTCTTTTTCACTAGACTCTTGTCATTGAGAGGAGAGATTCCAGGTTTCATCTCATTATCCAGATGCCTGGGATGGTGCCTGGTTTCTTTAACAATTTACTATTCATTTATTCTACCTTATCCCTAAGGTTCCTGGACTAATGACATCTGCAGGCTTAAAGGATAAAGACAAATAAATAAGTACAACACCAAGTGGTATATAGGGAAATGCAAGGTTCAGTGGGAAATAATAGTGGATTTGGGGGGGTATTTTTTGAAATAAACTGCATCTACTGTAGACATACAGACTAAGTAGAAATTTCCAGGCAGAGTGAAGGGAAAAATGGCCCATAAAGAGAAACAAGATGTAAGAAAAGATCCAAAACTGAGAAAAGATACAGCATAATCAGGGAACTTAGGAAACTTTGAATTGACTAAAACATAGATTATGAGGAAGGAAAAAAAGCTAAACAAGGTCATAAACTATGTTAATAAATTTAGAAATTATCTTTAAGGTTTTAAAGAATCATTGAAGGATTTGGAGAGTGACACAATAGACTAGATGTGTAGAAGAAATGGGCACGGTTACAGAGTGAAGTCCTTGAGATTAGTCAGAACATAGCCAGGGAAGAGCACTTTGTAAAAAAGGAATGATACCTCTTCTCATAGAAAAGAAAGAAAATAATATAGGCATGATTGCAAAACCTATATTATTTTAGATAATGCTGACTCGCAGAAGCTTACATTATTTGATATGTATTTTCTTTTGGAAAGTATAGAAATTTGTAAATGATAGACCTGATAAGAGGTTAATATCCAAAACTTTCAAGAAATGCATATAACTTCACACACAAAAATCATACAATCCAATTAAAAATGCTCAGAGAACATGAAAAGATATTTCTCCAAAGAGGACATATAGATAGATGGCCAATAGACATGAAAAAAATGTTCAACATCACTAATCACTCAATAAAATGCAGATCAAAACCACAGTGAGATACCATCACATACCTGACAGAATGACTATCATCAAAAAAATTAACAAATAGCAAGCACTGGTGAAGATGTGAAGAAAGGGGAACAATACTAGCAGCATTATTGACAATAGCCAGAATATGAAAATAACCTAGCTATTCCATGGTAGGTGAATAAATAAAATGTGATGTATAAATATATATAATAGAATATTACTCAGCCATAAAAATAATGAAATCTTGTCATTTGAGACAACATGGATAAATCTAGACAATATCATACTAAGTGAAATAAGTCAGAGAAAGCAAGTACTTCATGATCCCACTTATATGTGAAATCTCAAAACAAAAAAAAGATGTATAAACAAAACATAACAAGAAAAATAACCTTGTTTTGAGTTACAAATTTTTGGTTTATTATAAAATATATTTTTTATTCAAAAATATTTACTTGGATATTTCTTATAAAGCACACAATGTGATAGGTGCTTAGGTATGAAGATTACTAGAGCTCTCTCTCTGTTCAGTAGTAGTTCAGTGGAATGAGAAAAGAAATTAGTCCGCCTCCCATCCCTTGATAAGCAAGAATAAAGTTACATGGAGGAATAAAGAGAAGATATATTTAACTTCAAAGAAAGCAGAACAAAAGAGAGAAAAAAATATCCTGACTGAGGAGAAACTTAAAAAATACTACCTGAGCCAGATGATTCAAGTGAACATCAACAGTCATTAGTCATGTTAACAGTATCTACCTTTGATACCATGCAGTAGAAATGACACTTTTTCTCTATGATCCTCCTCTAATAACCTATAATACCAGTATCATTCTGAGAAAATTATCAGATAATGTCCAATAGTAGGACATCATAGAAAACATTAGATCAGTACTTGTCAAAAATGTTAGTCACTAAAAGCTGAGAAACTGCCATGATATATAGATTACAAATTATAGATTGTAAACTTGAAACCTATATAATATTATTAACCAGTCATACCAATAAATTTAAATTAAAAATAGAATTAAAAAAACAAAAATGATACAAATAATGTGAGCAAAAAAAAACAAAAATGAACCTAAGTAGGCATTGGTCCTACTCCCAGGACCAATCTGGAATTACAACTAACTTGTAGAGAAAACATCATGAATAACCAACTGAACACAGCTGGAGAGAAGCCTTACAATCATGGACAGACAAAATAATCCATTTCACCACAACATGACTGGTAGGGAGTGTGGAGATGTGAGAAGCTGGATGGGCACCCAAGGGTGGCAGCTAAAGAACTTGAGGAATATTTCAGTGGTTGAGGTGTTCCCCTGAGAGGAGTGGGGTCTAAACCCCATGCTGGGCTCCCCAGTATATATCATCAGAGCTGGAAAAGAACCCAGATAACATCCAGTTGTGAAAACGAGTAGGGTTTCTGTCTGCCAGGGAGAGACTCTTGGACTCAGAGAGCCTCTTAAAGGGCCAATGTACAAAATTTCATTTGTAGCCACTTATCAGGGTCCTGGCAGACAGAGGTCAGAGTGGACTAGAGATGCTTGGGGAGAGTTTGGGTTTCATGGCTCTGGTGAAAGAACTGAAGAGACAGCCACCAAGATCCCCCTCCTGAGTCATTCCCCATATTGCAGAGGTCATCTTTCTCAGGCAGAGCACTCCTCTCCAAATGTTATTGGCCTAAGGGGAAACAAGAGCCCCACTCACAGGAATTACTCTGCCCCCACCCTGTGGAGCTTAAGCTGGGATGCTGATAACTGGAATAGTTTAACAACTGATCAGTTTAATACCTGATTTGTTTAATAATTAAGACAGAAAGTAAGAAGCAATGAAAATGGGAAAATAAAGAAACAGACCCCAAGTGAAAGAACAAGAGAATTCTCCAGAAGAAAAAACTAGATGAAATTGAGGCAAGTAATGTATCAGATAGAGCGTTTAGAGTAATGAAAATAAGGATACTCAAAAACATGAAATAAGATATAAAAACTATAAAAAAAGGACCAGTCAGAAATAAAGAATGCAATATCTGAAATTAGTAATACACTGGGAGGAATAAAGAGTAGGTTACATGAAACAGGAGTGCATCGGTAATTCAGAATACAAGGTAGAGAAAACCACCCAGGCAGAGGAGCAAAAAGGGGAAAAAAATGAGGAGAGCTTAAGAAACATTGTGGACAACATCAAGTTAAACAACATCTGCATCATTAGAGGGAGAAGAGAGCAAGTAAGAGATCAAGAACCTACCTGAAGAAATAATGACTAAAAACATTCCTAATCTGATGAAGGAAAAAGACACACAAGTACAGAAAACTCAGAGATCCGCAGACAAGTTGGACCCAAAGAATCCCACACTGAGATGCACCATAATTAAAATGACAAGGCTTAAAGACAAGGAGAGAACCCTAAAAGCTGCAAGAGAAAAACAGGTATTTACCTGCAAGGGAGCACGAGTTAGGCTATCTGATTTCTCAACAGAAACATTTCAGGACAGAAGAGAGTGACATGAAATATTCAAGGTGATAAAAAGCAAGGACCTACAGCTAAGACTACTTTAAATAGCAAGGCTATCATTTAAAATTGAAGGAGGAATTATTAGCTTCCCAGACAAGAAGAATCTAAAGGAGTCTGTTAAGACAAACCAGTACTGCAACAAATGTTAAAGGACTTGCGTTAAGAAAAAGAAGAAAAAGAGAAAAAAAAAACAGGAAAAAGTCTAACACTAAAATGGCACTACATAGATATTTATCAATAACCACCTTAAATATAAATTCCTTAAATGCTCCAACCAAAAGATATAGGGTAGATGAATGGATAAGAACTCAAGACCCATATATCTGCTGCCTCCAAGAGACCCGTCTCAGATCTAATGATACCCACAGACTATAAGCAAAGGGATGTAAAAAGATATTTCATGCAAATGGAAAACAAACAGAGTAACAGTACTTATAGCCGACAAAACAGACTTTAAAACAAAGGCTATATTAAGAGCCAAAGAAGAACACTACATAATGATAAAGGGAATAATCCAACAAGAGAATATAACCCTAATAAACATTTACAGGCCCAACATAAGGGCACCTAAATATGTAAAAACAAATCTCGATGGACATAAAGAGAGAAACTGACAGAAATACAGTCACAGTTGGGTATTTTAACACATCATTGACTTTGATGGATAGATGTTCCAGGCAGAAATTTCAACAAGGAGACAGCAGCCTTAAGTGATACACTATCAAATGGACTTAACTGATATCTTCAGAGCACTTCACCCAAAATCAGCAAAATATACATAAATTTTCAGGTGCTCATGGTACATTTTCTAGGATAGACCACATGTAGGATACAAAACAAGTCTCAATAAATTTAAGACTGAAATCATATCAGGCACCTTCTCTGACCACAATGCTATGAAGCTGGAAATGAATCACAAGGAGAACACTGAAAATCATGCAAAGATACCAGCCAAATATCATGTTATTAACCAATGAATGGATCAATAAGATCCAGGAAGATATCAAAAGATACCTTGAAACAAATGAAAATGAGGGCACAGTAATCCAAAATCTGTGGGACACTAGGAAAGCAATCCTAAGAGATAAATTCATAGCATTACAGTCCTATGTCAAAAAACAAGAAGCAGCTTAAATTAACAATTTATCTTCACACTTAAAGGAACCTGAAAAAGAAAAACACATAAAGCCCAAAGTGAAAAGAAGGAAGAGAATAATAAAGATCAGAGCAGAAATAAACAAAATTGAGTCTTAAAAAATGATACAAAAGATCAATGAATACAAGAGACTGTTATTTAGAAAGATAAACAACACTGGCAAAACTTTAACCAGATTCATTAAGAAAAAAGAGAAAATACCCAAATAAATAAAACCATAAATAAAAAATGAAAAATAAAAACTGACACCACAAAATATAAAGGATTCTAAGAAAATATTATGCACAAATATATGCCAACAAACTGGACAACTTGGGCAAAATTGATGAGTTCCTAGTAACATAAAATCTTCCAAAATTAAATCATGAAGAATCAGAGAATCTGAAAATTTCACCTAATGAAATTGAAGCAGTAAGCAAAATATTCCCAAGAAACAAAAGCCCTGTACTGGATGGCTTCATAGAGGAATTTTACCAAATATTCCAAGAATTAACTAACAATTCTTGCTTCTCAAACTGTTTCATAAAATTCAAGAGGAGGGAAGGCTCTCAAACTCATTTTACAAGGCCAGCAATATCCTAATTGCAAAACCAGATAAAGAGACTACGAAGAAAAAAAATAGAGGACAATATCCCTGATGAATGTGGATGATAAAATCCTCAACAAAATGTTAGCAAACGGAATACAGCAATGCATCAAAAACATCACACACCATGATCAAGTGGGATTTATTCCAGAAATGAAAGTTTGGTAAACATTCACAAATAAATAAATGGGATTCATCATATAAGATACCATCCTACACCTGTCAGAATGGCTATGATCAATAAATCTACAAACAGCAAGTGCTGACAATGATATAGAGAAAGAAGAACATTTTACACTGTTGGTGGGAATGAAGACTTCTGCAGCCACTGTGGAAAGCGGTATGGAGATACCTCAAAAAATTAAGAATGGATATGCCTTTTGATCCAGTAATCCCACTTTTGGGAATAGATCCAAAGTAACACAAAACACTAATTTGAAAGAACCGAAGCACCTCTATGTTCATTGCAGTGTAGTTTACATCATCAAGATACAGAAGCAGATCAAGTGTCTATCACTGGATGAGTGGATAAAATAACTAGGGAACATTTACACAATGGAATACTACTTGGACATAAAAAAGAAGAAAAATGTACCCTTTGAGACAATATGGATGGACCTGGAGAACATTATGCTAAATGAAATGAGCCAGTCAGAAAAAGAAATACCATATGATTTCAATTATATGCGGAATCTAATTAACAAACTGAGTTAGCAAGAAAAATGGGGATAGACCCCAGAGATAAAGAGCAGAACGACAGCTACTGGGTGAGTAAAAGGAAAAAAGACTCATGGACACGGACAGCAATGTGGTGATTGCTTGGGGAGGGTCGTGTAAGTGGAAAAAGGCAATACAAAAAAATAAAATAAATATTAAATAATTTTCTTTAAATCCAATATCTTCTACAGAAGAGACCATAGCTTATGATGGCAATCTGATAGAATGCACTGGACAGTTACCATGCATACAATCAAATTGTGATATTCAGAAGAATAAAAAAGAATCTTAGCAAGTACTTTTATAAATTTAAGTTATTAATGCCAAAAATCACTACATGATTTTTTTTCCAGCATGAAATTTTACTTTCTCTAATTTATATTGGTATATCATTTAAATATTCTAGTACCAAAACTCCAAAATATGTTTTAGTGAAAACTTGAAAAACAATGATAAAAAATATTTTGCCCTATGATTGATCATTGATCTAAGAATTTATGAATGAAAAAATACAAAATAGGAAATATTATATTTATTAATAGGTATATTTGTGTAGTTATAGTAAAATTTGAAGATAAGGTTTTATCATCAAGAATAAGAAAATGATAAAACAAATTATTATTTATATATGTGTATATATATCTACATATCTATGTATATGTACGCATATGTGTGTATGTGTGTATAGAGTCCTGATTTAAATATATGTAAGAGGTGGGGGGGAGTCAGAGACAAATGTATTTAAAAAGTAAATAAATTTAAAAAAAAGAAGAATAAACTAGAAGAAACAAAAAATAAATAAACATAATATTTTAAGAGAAAAAAATAAAAAATAAATAAATATATGTAGCAATTTGAAAAATATGTTTAAGTTAAATTTAAAGCATGACATCAAATTGTAGACATTCTAAAGCTATGGTTATATTTAAAAGTTCATAGGAAAAATAAAGACTAAAGCAGAAAAGTCCACAAAAGAAATTATGGAGTTAGAGTTGACTTCAGCTTTTTCCATTTCCAATATTTTTTTTCTATGCAGTTATAATGCTTTCATGAATTAACAAGTCATTTTTTTAAAATACAGGACACAATTTAAAGATCACAGTATTCTGATTCTAACATTTAATAGTTAGAAAAAAAATTTATTTTGAATTAGTGTTACCATGGGCATACTCTGCTTTAAGAAAAATAAAAATAAATTTTATAAAGAAAGTCATAGTAAATTATTTTAATTTTATAATAAAACTTATTATAAAATGTCTTTTATAACTAAACTGCTATTAAATTTAAAACAAATTTTATTTATCAGAATAATGCATTATTTTTCAGAAATATAATTCATAGTTAAGTAGGATCATTTCTTTTTCATCATTTTTATCCTTAGACCATGTAAATATTTAATATTAAATTGTATTGTTTAAATAAATTTGGTGAATAAATAAATTGCTTGTTGTTTTTGCAAAAATTTAAAAAATATTTCAATTAATAATTGTCATAGTTTCTTATTGGTTTTTATAATTTTATAAACATATTTTTGAAGCAGCTAATGTTTCTTATTAGCATGATATCCACCTTCAAGAATCATTGTTCAATATTTCCATATTATGACATTTTGCTAATATTAAATTATATTTCTTTCCTAGGGTTTAAAAAATATTCCAATTTTATATTTAATGTTTATTATATACAAGGTGGGGCAAAATTAGGTTTATAGTTGTTTGTATGGAAAATACAATAATTTAACAATACACAAATAAACTCTATGTTTCACATACTGATAACTGTAAACTTACTTTTGCCCTGCACTTTATTTGTGCTGATGTATTTTTGTCAAGTGACATATTTTAGTGACGTTCCCTTAATTTTCATGAATGTAATTCCCATTTCATCCCATTACAAAATGATATGTCTCTAAAAATGTGAGCAATTCTAAAAGTAGTCATTTTAAAGCCATTCTTTAGATTACAGTGAATATCTAAAATTTATCTTGGTTTTTAACTCAACTCACAATTTAGGCAAGAAAAAAAGCTATCACTGGTCTGAACTAATTTTACCAAAATCAACAGCAGTCAGGAGGGCAATTGCTTATGGACTCCTTGTCAGCTCTTTAGCATTGGACTCCTCTGATCACTAACTCTACCTGGATCTGTTGAAGTGAGGCATGGGATTCACTAGGACAGTAGTAAATTAGCGTTTACTTTATCTTTATAGGAAAGCAATTTCTAGATGTCTTCTTCCTGAGCCATCACCTGTTAAGAGGGAACTTATGAGAAACTGCCCCTAACTTTTCTGTGAGAGAAGGAAACACACACACACACACACACACACACACGCGCGCGCGCACACGCACACACACACAGAGTTGGGCAACTGGCCTCTAGTTCCTTTCAAATTTAACTTTCTGTTTTTGACTTCACAAGCTGCCTTTCAAAGCACAGCTTCCTAGTAGCACCTTAAATAATTGTGTTTCTCAGTAAGAACTCATTATCTTAATCTGTGTTCTTGGTTGATTTCCACCTTAGTCACAAACATTAATCCTATCATAATAAGCTTGAAACTTCTGATTAAAAAATAACTAAGTTTTCAATAAACATAATAAAAGTAAGTATAAGGTGGTCAATTTTTTTTATACTTCTTAGTTAACTACAAAGGAGCATTACCTGTCCTCTGGGACCTCACCTAAGGTCACAAAAAGTAAGAGAATATTTTAAAGATGTAAAATTGAATGTAGACCACAAAGACTTTCCTGATAATATATCATAACTTCTCATTTCAAAGTAAGGACACAGAGGCCAAGAAATGTGAACTATACCATAATTATTCCATAAGTTAGGCTATACAAAACTAAAGTCAAATTTTAAATATTGGACTGACTAATCCAATAGCTTTTGTAAGAAATCATGCTTTCTCTCTAAAAGTAATAACATCTAACATTTATTGAGAACTGTCTATGTGCAAGTCAAACTGCTTTTTAAATAGTGAAATTTTAGTCTTCACAATTACTGTAAGACACAAGAATTTTGCATCATCCACATTTGATATATGAAGAAATTTAGGCAGAGACAAATTGACTTACCTCGGTTACACAGATACTTTGTGGTATAGCTGGTATTAAAAAGGCAGCCTAAACCAGAATCTGACATTCTGAGATACTATTCTATAACAACCTGCAGAGTTTAAGCTTAGTAATTTTAATCAATAGAATGTTAGCAACCTGAAGAGAGGTTTTGTTCTATTTTATCACTGCTAGTTGTCTACTTCATGCCTAGAAGAGCAATTATGATGCTGTTCAATACATGATTGTTTATTGAACTGATGTAACTTCATATAAAATAGTATTAAGTATGAGCTGTTGAAATGTTTTATGTGCTTGTCAGAGGAGTACCGGGAACAATTGTTTTTTAAGAAAAAAGTATGAAAGTCAACTACTTTTTATTAAGTATAATCTGAAAATAGCCTATGATCAATATCATTGAATCTGATTTTAATTTAGATAATGTTAGCTATTAAAATCAGTTCACATGTGCTTTTCTCAACAAGGCTTTCCTTGAGTCCTGTGTCTAGTCATAAAATATTATCATTCCTTCATCCATTTTATCAATGCCTTTAATTATATGGTGATATACACAATTATATTTTAATACTCACTCCCTCACAAATTTTATAAGGGCAGAGACCATGTCTCTTTTCTTTAGTTATTTTCAGTACATAGCAAAGTGTCTATTATAGAATGCTTACTAAATTAATAGGTCTTAAATAAATGAATGACCAGAAATAAATGACTATATGGAGCACTTGGAAGTTCATAGTAAATAACTTGGCCTTGTCCAAAGAAAAGTCTCACTTTTGCCCTATCTTCTGGGAGGAAATCTATGTTACAACTGATAGGAAGATTTATTTAGGTCAGGGGTGGCCGCTCCAGATAGACTAATTATGTGATTTAGGGTGAGATTTGGGTCTTGTGGCATCAGGTGAACTGGAGATTGATTTAACCATGTGGTTCATCAGTTAAGACAATGTAATAACAATGCAATAAAAATTCTGGACACTCAAGGTCAAGTGAGCTTTCAATGCTTCATTGTCACACATTGATAAGGAGAGAGTCAACTTTATATGGGAGAACCACAGAAGCTTCATATTTGGAATCCTCCCAGATGCTGCTCTATATGTGCCTTCTTTTGCCTGATTTTCTTCTAGAGCCTTTCCCTCTAATATACTGTAACTGTGGGTACAATGGCTTTTAGAGACTTATGTGAGCCCTTGTTGTGAATTAGAGAAATGGAGAGTGGTTTTGGAAAGACCCCAAACTTGTAGTTAGTGTTAGAATGAGAGTGATCTTATGGAGGATTATGCGCTCAACCTTCTGGAAGTAAAATGATTCTTGCAGTTCAATGGTCAGAGTGGATAAATATCCTTATGGTAGATATGGCCTTCTGACAAATGTATGTTTTAATTCTGGGATAGTCATTTGACCTCTTGGGCTTCAATTTCCCTATCTGTAATTTTAAAATAACAGTAGGATACTTCATAAGGTCATTTCAAAGAATATATATTAAGGAATGATTGATTTTCCTAATTATAAAATATCTAGGTACCATATGATAAGACATACAATAATACTCTTTATTTTAAATGAGACCTGTCTAGGAACTGGTACTTGAAATTTAATAACAATAATCACTTTCATATAGCTTTGCAATTTATATGGTCATTTCTTTGGTGAAAGTAAAATTTCCATTTATTTATGACTTTAGTCCATTTTAACAGTTGCAGAATCATAGTTCATTGAAATGTCATCCATCTTCCTCTCTTCTGGCAATGATTATATGTACAGTGTCTTCAAAAGAGAATGAATCCTGTTTTTAAGTATTTCTTAATAAAATAAAATTCTAAAACTTACCTCAAAAAACTCATTGTATACATAATCAACTGTTAACATCTATTACCTAATTAGTAAAAAAAAATAGTAACAATAATACTTATAGAGAATATTTAGTTGGTGGGCCCAAGATTTCAATATTTTTAAAGGCAACATGGCTTTGGAGTATGCGTCAGGTATCAACAGAATTCCAAACACTCAGAGAATCCCCAGGTCATTTGATCAAATTAATACAATTTAATTTTTTTTCCTTTTAATCATTTTGGGCTGGGGGGCAAATTTAGATGTAGAAAAGCACCTCTCTGGAACTCATTGTATGAAATGGGACTATAAGTAAGCCAAAGCTAATCAATAGCGTTATATGATGCTTGAAAAACAATTATTCTAACAGAAGGAACTTTTCACAATAATGATTCAGAGAGTAAGAATTTTTCAATGTTATTTAGTCTCTAAGTGAAAAAAGAGCCTTGGAATTGTTGGTGTAAATGGGAGATGAATGTTATAGAGGAGGAGGTTTTATATAACTTGGAAGAACTATTCCTCAATTTTTTTCACCTAATAACCTATTTTCTAATCTACTAGAGTAACTTTGTTATCACTTATTAAACTTCACAAAGACTCTAACATTAGTCAAAGTATGCCAGAGATACATGAGTATTCTGAAAAAAAAATATGTGTGTGTGTGTGTGTGTGTGTGTGTGTATAATAAACTAGCCTCTGGTGTTATAGGTTGATGTCTTAAAAGATAATGCTTACAACAACAGAATCAAATTCATGTTACAAACTTGAGGACTACCACCAGAGCCATGTTGAGGTCAAGACACTGTCATGTCTCTCTATGAAGCCCACTGTGGGAAATCAGCCTTACCTTTCAAATTATTTTTAGATAACTTCTCAATAAGGGAAAACTCTTTTGTCTCAATTGGCCACTTAAGTTTGATAGTAAAGGACTGGTTAATGATTACAATGCATCATAAAACATTCAGAAGGAATGGAGAATGTTTTGTAGACCATTTGGTTTTTTTGTGTGTGGCAGTTTTTGTTATTAGTTTTTAAAATCAGTACTTTTTAATGGAAACAACTTGACCAAAATCTGTCACAGAATTTTGAGACCCATTAGAACAAAGTTTAATGAGAAAAAAAATCTAATTCTGTTCTATAGTATATAATGTCTCCATGTGTTTCCAAGTTGTATATAATATCTCTGCAAGGCATACTTTATTCTTATTTTTCAAATAAAAAATGCCAAGACCAACAGAAATTAAAGGACTTGATATCACAAGAAAACACGTGGCATCTTAGGGTCTGATGTAGCTTACTTCTTGAACAGTCCTTTTGCCCCAGGTGTATGTCAAGGTTATCCATCACATACGTACATTGACATAGATGCTTGATTGTTTCAATATACCTCACACTTGCAGATATGTGAGTAGCCTACAGCTTTTTTACATACTAAGTCATTAGGCCTCTGGTGATGTAACAAATCACTAGCCTAAGAAAAGAGACGATTTCTGGGAAAATAATTATTCATTTTTTTACATGCTTGAAGTTGATACATCTAGGGGGATTAATCCCTTAGTTTGTACTTATTTGCTTGGCTGAATAGAAATAGGGGGAAAAAACAAATAAAACCAGTTATGCTAATTATAAAATCAAACCAAAAATCACACACAGAAACAAAACAAAAATGAATACATTTCTGGGAGGAAAAAATTGAAAGAGTTTAAAAATAAATGAAGTTATCAACAACTCCTAGTGAAATTTATGTCCCTAATTCTCTTATGAAAAGGAGAAAAAAATAAGGTGTCAATTTTTTGTCATCCTTTAAAATATTTGGTATTTGAAATATAATAAATACATAGAAATAATAGCAAAGCAAAATCAGAGATGTTAACTCAAAAAGAAATATGTTTTATTCATGAACAGAAATATAATTAGGACTTTTCTTGAGGTATACAAAGTCAGTAGGTTACCCAAAATTCTTTATTTTATTACTATACCCCCAAATTATCCTTGTTCTGCAGATTATATAATTAATATTTTCCATAGTTGTAACTCTCTTTTTTCCTATTTACTTTGGTCATAGAATGTATTAAATATATTGAAAATATAGGATAGTTCTATCATAAGCAGGAAAGTCTTTATTTTTTTTAATATTGCATGTTGTCATATGGCATTTGTTTCATTTTCTACCTAATCTTCTTCAAAGCCTTTATAACTACACCAAATTTTGTAAAGTTAAATAAACAACTGTAACGTCCATCCATTTCAAATCTATTTGGATTGACTGTAATACTTAGATGATCCCTGTTACACTCAATTTAAGCACCTCTGATAAAATGGCTTAGATCTAATTAAAAACTAACAGTTTATTAATTATGAAAAAATAATTAAAATCTAATAACTCAATTTTTACTACACATTTTTAATTGAAGGACTTGGAAGAGATGAACATATAATGGAAGCTAAGAATTAAGTGAATGGTTTTTAGTTCTCTGGTAATCAAAATGACACCAAGAAATGTTTGTTAAGGAAAAGCAAGTTTAAACATGTTACATATTCACCTCAATACCTATATAATAATTATAGATCTATATTTAAAATGAATGGCTGAAAAGTGGAATTATATGTTTTTTTCATAATAGATATTGACACTTTTTTGGAACATATGAGGTAGTAGACATGGCATTTTTATCCACCTAGAATATATTCCCCATAATTTTGACAACATTTTCTTTTTGGTGCAGCCTCTTCCTTTGGGAACACATGCTTTCTTTGTGACTCTGAAATTAGTCCAGGCTGAAAAATGTGAGCTGAGCCTACAATAATTAACACATGACATTTGTTTAGTCATTGTGATTGACTCAGGGATGCAAACGTAAACTCCTGCAAAGAGGACTTGGACCTGAGAAGCCTTGAACTTTGTTCTGCTGGGGACTGAAAATGAAGCAAACACAGTAGAAAAATTTAGAGATCAATTGGCTGTTGGTGGCATCTTTTGAGTTTAAACAAACTTCTGGATTTTTGATAATGCATGTAAAAAATTCCCTTTCTGCTTAAAATGGTTTGAGTTGTCTTCACTTGCAAGCAAGCTGTTTCTTATACCAAAAGTTATCAGTAAAACCATAAATGCATCTTGATTCTTCAGCCCCACAAGACATCCTAAGCCTTTATTTGTGCCAATATTTATTATAATTTTTCAATTTTAAGTAACGTAAACATTATGGATTCAGTGATTTTGTATTTGTCAATTTATTCATATAGTATAAGAGTGCTTATTACCAACATTAAAACATATTTTATTGGGCCTGAAAACCACTTAATTTGGTTAACATGTACTGTATGATATTATATAAATTAAAAAATTATAGATTTTGACAAAACGTGGCCAAATTTTAGATTTAAAGAGGGTTCTTCCACAAGTCCACACAGATTGTAACACATTCAACATAGAGTATGCTAAACTGTTTAATACTTTTTACATTTTTTTCATATCTCAGCATATTTTCCCTTACATAGATCTATATACCAACCTTTTACCAAATAACCTTGTTCTCGCCCATAAAATTAAGACAATAATTTTTATTGATAACATATGTTCTGGGAATTTTCACCTGTCATAATTTTATTTCCCCTAAAACCTTCCCAAAATATAATGTGAGATGCTATAGATTCTATTATAATTTTAACATATCAAATAATGACGATGAAAACTGAAAACCTGGAGAGATATGAGAGAAACCTGGAGAAACCTGGCCCCCTCAAGATTAACTAACCTAATGTTGGAAGTTCCTTTTGCTTGTACGGTTATCTATCCCCACAGCCATAAAGATACCTGAGATTGCAGCGGGATACATCTCTCCAGAGTCAAACGTTGTGTACAGAAAGATATGACACCCATTCAGTATACAGATTATTCCTGCAAATCAACTGGGCACCTGAAATTCCTCTTTAAACAGACTGCCAAATCAGGTCACAAGCCTTACTCCTACTGGGGAAGAACGCCCTCTGCCAACTCTACACTATAGCAACTTCATTCTGTGCCCAGCCTCATCTCCCTCTGACAGAGAGCAAAGATCTCTCTGGCTATGAGAGAAAGCTCTGCCCCTCTTCAGGAGACAGTTGCTAGAGAAGAGACCCTATACCCACTTTCCCTTAAAGAATTCATAGATAAGGATCCTTGAGGTGGGAAAATATAGTGGGAACTGTAGGCCAGGTGCAGAGGGTTCCCCAAGCGAAGAGCCACAGGTGCCTAGCAAGAGGCAAAATTATTAGCCCTTGCAAGACCACTCCTTTAAGCCTTAACCCCTGGAAGATGACATCTAGGTTTCAGCTGGGTACTCCAGGCCCAAAGAAGCAGCAAAATCAGATGGAGTGGTGTCATGGCTGACATCAGGACCAGCCGCATTGACTGATGGCCACCTGGTATGAACCAATCAGTGGAAACCACTACCAGTCAGTGAAAACCAGGGGGAATACCTCAGAATCTGATGAATGTTCTATTTCAGTTGTCCCCAACATTTTAGGCACCAGGGACTGTTTTTGTACTGGTCCATGGCCCAGGGGTTGGGGACCCCTGTATCTGTTGGAGGGTATTATGCCAAGTGAGATAAGCCAGTCAAAGAAAGACAAGTACCATATGATTTCATTCGTATATGAATCTGATGAACGAAATAAACTAACAAAATAGAAACAGACTTTGAGTTACAGAACAGACTGACAACTTTCAGAGGGGAAAGGAGTTGCTGCACCAGTTGAAAAAAGGGTGAAGGGATTAAGAAAAGAAAAAACAAACCTTATAGACACAGACACACAGCATCACCAGATGGGAGGAGGGTGATGTAGTATAGAATTGTACACTTGAAACCTATATAATTTTATTAACTAATATTACCCTAATAAATTAAATTATAAAAAATTAAACAGGTATAAAAAGTTGAATTCAAATTCAGTTAATCCTACTCTGGATCAAGAATTTGTTTCCTACCACATGGAATTATTTCTGCCATATCTTGGAATCTTGGCTATAACTACATGTAAGATAATACCAAGATATTTCCATCTATTTTTGCTGCCTTTGACTTAGCTGGTTTGTTTATTTTTTACCTATAGATTAGCTTCTGTCTGGAAATATCACGAAATGTAGACACTGATAATTTTTCTTTTTTCTCTTTATAAAATTCCCACAAAAGGATTCTAACTGGCTTGTTTTTGATCAGTTATGTCTTCTCTTACCACAGATAGAGGTAGAACTGGATGTTGGTTGGTAGAGGGAGCACCTTTCTAAAATAAAAGAAAGCAAGTAATGGAAACTTGATAAAGAATGAACATTAGGGTACTACGTTTACAAAAAGAGAGCCATTAAATCCCAATTTACTATAACATAAAAGATTGTGTCGAAGCAACAAGACTTAAAAAGTCCATTTAATTTTATTTTCATTTCTTATTTTAGCAATTACAGTAGTTAAGATACTGAATTCTGTAATTAAAGATGGTACTTTTAAGCACTCATTTGAGAACAGTTTTATTAAACTGTATTTGACTTGTCTATAACTCATGTTGTACTTGTAAAATAAAGATATTATTTGTTTATACCTCATAGGCTTATTGTAAAAATAAATTTTATTCATCTGCTTAAAATATTTGATCTAGTGCCTAACACAGAGAACTATATTCTTCGTTCACAGAGATAAAGTTCTTCTTCCTTAGCAAAGGTGATATTTAAAACATATCTTAACATAAATAATTTAAAATAAACAAGAGAAACAGCTAGATAAATCTCTTTATGTTCCTGTCTTCACTCTACGTTTTAAATCTAGATACGAGTGCACACATACACACACACACTAAGATGAAGAAAGAATAAAGGGCAGGTTTTAAACATCATGACAAGAGGTAGTTAGCATGTTTTGTTAAGTGCCTTGAGTAAATTAAGTATTGTAAATTATAAAGAGAAAAATGAAAAACACTGATGCCCTGGATTTCATGGAAGAGATTGACAAGTTTAAAGTTTGGAAGCAAGGGAAAGGTGGCAATATTTAAATAAATCGTATTACCATTTTCATTCTTTCTCTGTCTTGTTCTTTTATTTTCACCTTCTTTGGGATGAAAACAGGATCTTGTCCTCTACTTTGTCTCTTAACAGAAAGCATATCTATTAGGAAGCATGGGTGAGTCCTGTTCATTCTCTGATTCATAATCTTACTCTTAAAGTTATTCTGGTCTTTAATTTTCTCTTACCAATGTTTCTCTTCCAAGAAGGATTTGACTGCATATGAAAATTTTGGGCTTTAATTACATTATTTATCTTACTATGTAGGCCTGTGTGTTTCCACATGCAAAATAAAAGGTTTTCATCTATTTGTCTAGTGTCATTTCTGGTGCCTCTGTAGCACAAAGAACTATACATATGCTGTTTTTCTTTTTTTATCACCTTTTAAAAAATTTTTCCTCAAGTCTCATTTAACTTTGAATAAGTCCAAACTAATTTCCAGATGTTCAAACAAATATCTTCAGAAGATCATTATTCTTACCTTCTATAATTTCTCAATTCTTGGAGAATTTTTAGGGAGATTGGTAGATGGAGTATATCGTTGATTTTACCAAAATTTTATAAATGAGTTGGGTATTTTTCATAGTTGAGATATAGGTTAAATAGTTATGTAAGTGAACACTTTTTCTGAGATGTAATCTATTTACTTATTTTTCAGGACTGTGAAGATAATTGATAATTTTGCTATAACATCAAGTTGAAATAAAATAGCTTTATATACATGTTTATATTGTAGATGAAAACTATATACATAGATGTTTTTCTTTATGTGTGCAGACAAGTGCAAGCACCCATGTACACACACATATACACCAGAATTTAAGTGCATTATACTATTTAAAAAGGCCAATATTCTTGATGAAGTTAGATGCAAAAATCCTCTAAAAATATTAGCAAACAAAAATACATTAAAAGGATCCTACACCATGATCAAGTAGGACTTTTTTCAGGGGATGCAAAAGTGATTCAGCATCTGCCAATCAATCAATAAGATTTTCATTTCAAATAAGATTTGTAACCACATTACAAAATGAAAACTAAAAATTATAAGATTATCTCAATAGATGCAGGAAAGCATTTGACAAAATTCAATATTCACTCACAATAAAAAGCTCTCTATAAAGTGAAAATAGAGGGAACATATCTCAACATAATAAAGGCCACATATGACTAGCCCACAGCTAACATCATCCTCAAAAGTAAAAGTTAGAAGCTTTTAGCTAAAATCAGGAATAAGATAAAGATGCCCATTGTTGCCCATTTTATTCAACACAGTATTGGAAGTCCTAGCCAGAATATAAGCAAGACAAATCTATCTATAGATTCAACTCAATCCTTATAAAATTTCAATGTCATTTTTCACAGTAAAAGAACAAACATTCTAAATTTGTATGGAACTATGAAAGACCCCAAATTGCCTAAGCAATACTCAGAAAGAACAAGATAGAAGCATCATGCTTCCTGGGTTCAAAGTACATTATAAAGCTGAAGTAATGCAAACAGTGTTATCAACAGAAAAACAGGCACAGATCAATGAAACAGACTGGTGAGACCAGAAATAAACCTATATATGATCAATTAGTTTAAGGCAAAATAGCTAAGAAAATAAAATGAGAAAAGGTCAGTCTCTTCAATAAATGTGTTGATAAAATTGATAGCTACATGACAAGAATGAAACTGAACCACTATCTTATGCCATATGCAATAATTAATTCAAAATAGAGTAAAGACTTGAATGTAAGGCCTGAAACCATAAAACTCCTGGAAGAAAATAGGTAGTAAACTCTCTGACATTGGTTTTGGTGACGATTGTTTTAATATGATTAAGAAAGCAAAAAAAAAAAAAAAAGTGGAATTATATCAAACTAAGAAGCTTCTCCATAGCAAAGAAAATCTTTAACAACATGAAAAAGCAACATATTTAATGGAAGAAAAGATTTTCAAATCATAAATCTGATAAGAAGTTAATATTAGAAATATATAAGGAACACATAGTAGTTACTAGTAAAACAAAAAAAAAGGAAACAAAATGGTTAAAAGTGGGCACAGGATCTGAACAGACTGTCCAAAGAAGAAATACAGATGATGTACAGGTATTCCATATTATTACTCATCAGGGTAAATACAAATCAAAACTACAGTGAGATATCACCTCACACCTGTTAGAATGGCTATTATAAAAAAGACAAGCAATAACAGTGTTGGCAAGGATCATAAGAAAAGACAACCCTACTGTACTGTTGGGGTGAATGTACATTGGTATAGCCATCGCAGAAAACACTATGGAGGTTCCTTGAAACACTAAAAATAATACTATCATATGATTAAGCAGTACCACTTCTTGATAAGTATGTGAAGGAAATGGAAACTGACTCTAAAACGTATTTGCACTGCTCCATGTTTATTGCAGCATCACTTATAACAGAAAAGACATGGAAACAACATGTATCACCAATGAATAAACAATGAAAAAATAAAATATTGTATATGCACACACACACACAATGGAATATTATTCAGGCATAACAAACAGAAACACTTTCGTTTTTGACAACATGATTGTACATTGAGGACATTTTCCTGAGTGAAATGAGTCAGAAAGAAAAAGACAAGTGTATAGTCTCCCTTATATGTAGAATCAAAGAAAAATAAACATAAAAAATAAAAATAATCTTATAGATTGGTAGTTGCCAGAGGCAAAGTTGAGGAATAAGAAAAATGTGTGACTATAATCAAAAGATACAGACTTTCAGTTATAAAATAAGTCTTAGGGACATAATGTACAGCATGGTGACTATAGTTAATAATATGGTATTCTATATTTGGAAGTGTCTAAGAGAGTACATCTTACAAGATCTCATAAAAATTTTACATATGTGTAGTGATGTATAATAACTAGACATAGTAATAATAATTTTGCAATATAAACATACTTGGAATCATTATATTGTGCATCTGAAACTAATATAATGTATATGTCAATTATATATAAAAAAAAGAGATTTATTTTATCTGGCTCGTTATGATGAACCAAGATTTAGGCATTTCCATCTTCCTAGAGCAGTAATCATAGACTAATCCCCTATCAGGTGCTATTTTTTTCTCTCCTTTGAATAGGTGATTGCTCTGAATGTAAAATGTTAGATAAGAGTTTCACCACAATTCAATAACATTGAAAGCTATTGGGGGTGGAGGGCTTGCAAAATAAAATGGAGATATTTTCAGCATCAGCAAAGAACAGTTTGCTGTTTTTCTTCTTCTAAAATAGGCATTGTATACTTGTCTGAGGGAAAATAGGTTAAAATAAAGGAGCCAGGAAACACTTTTTTCCACCCTCTTTTACTCCTTCCTGAACTCTGAGTATTTTTGGAATGAGAGAATATCAGAACTCAATTAACTGGTAGCTTATGCTTCCAAAGGTGGCACTTCAAGGAAAAAATCACTCTCAGTAAAAGCACTTAGTGGTCATTGGAAGATAGTGGTTATGTTGGAAGCACAAATGTGTGTAAAAATAACTCAGAAAACTGAGCTCTTGGTGGCAATATTTGTGCAATTTCTTTCCTACATTCCTTATACTTTTATTTTTCTTTATCACTAAATAGTCTCAGTGCCTTCCTTACTTTTCAGGTTTCATTCTTGTTATTTTTCGTCAAATATCTGTATCTTTTTTGTCACTTCCCCCCCCCCCCAATCTCTCTGCAAGTTTTCATGTATCAATTTCAAATTAATTGTTTCTTAACTCTGTTAGGACACTTGTCTGTTCATTAGATTTCTTATTAAATTTTTACTTCTTTCCTTTTCAGTTAACATTAAGAAAATAAAATGTAACATTTTCTTAACATTTTTATGTTTTAATTTCTGCTTCAGTTGAAAACAAATGTTACTTGAACAATGACTATAAGCATTCATGTACCTGTACCATGGGTCCTAAATAGAAACATACTAATTACAACACTGGGCTTCAGGATCTTTCAGATGCTACCTGATAATCTCTGTGTTGAAATGAGACTTTTCCTAAAATTCATGTCTTTTGAGTATGATTCTTTTGAGCTTATTCTTTTTGAGTATTTCTATTTTTCATTCATGCAGCTTCACAGTTTCATGTTCACCAATTAATTGATATAATTACAGACCAAATAGTTTTGCTTAATTTCCTCAAAAGCTAAAAATGGAACTGCCCTTTGACCCAGCCATTCCACTGCTGGGATTATACCCTAAAAATCCCAAAATACCAATTCAAAAGAACCTATGCACCCCAATGTTCATAGCAGCACAATTTACAATACTCAAGTGCCGGAAGCAACCTAAGTGCCCATCAGTAAATGAGTGGATCACAAAACTATGGTACATTTACACAGTGGAATACTATGCAGCAGAAAGAAAGAGCTACTAACCTTTGCAACAGCATGGATGAAACTGGAGAGCATTATGCTAAGTGAAATAAGCCAGGGAGTGAAAGACAAATATCATATGATCTCACCTATAAGTGGAACCTAACCTACAATACAAAGATGCAAGGAAAATAAGACCAGCAACACTGAAAGGAAAAGAAATCAACAGAGACAAGAGGGAAGGAAGGAGGGAGGGCAGGGGAAAAGAAAGGGAAAGGGAAAGTCAAGGAACATATAGCAAGGACTCATGGACAAAACCAAAGGGGAAGAATTGAGGGAGGGAGGGAGGAAGGGAGGGGCAAGGGAAAGTGGTGGAGGGTTGACAGAGACAAATGTATTTAAAAAAAATAAATTAATTAATTTAAAAAAACATTGAAAGAAAGAAGAATCAGGGATGAGAGGGAGGGAGGGAGAGAGGTAGCGGAGAGGGGAAGGGAAATGGTCAGATCAAGGAAAAGATGTGAAGGACACATGGATGAAGCCAATGTAGGGAAGGTTTGAGGAGCGGAGGTGGAGTGGGTGGTCAGGGGAGAGTGGTGGTGGGTAATTGGAGATAAATGTATTGGAGCAATTAAAAAAAGGAAATAAATTTTTAAAAAAGATATGCAGTTTAAAAATATTTCTGAGTCTCATAGTTATAGTTAAAAGAAAATCAGGAGACTTTTTTCTCTTGTAAAGCAACTAAATTTTGACTTTACAGAGCTTGGAAAAAAAAACAGTGACCTTCAAGACATCTTCAGGAAATTTGAACCTCTCTCCCGCAGACTAAAGCTCAAGAATTACATATTCTGAAGTATAAAAAAAAAAAAAAACCAATCAATCAATTAATAAACAAAAGAGTAGGAAGAGGAGGAAAAGAAGAAAGAAAATGAGGAGAAAAAACAGATGTAGAAGGGGGAAAAGGGATGAGAAATGGTGCTTTATTGTCTCTTCCTAATGATATTCAAATAAACAGTGAGAAACTATTGTGGTATCTACACAAGGAGCTCAGCACTGAGAATTTAAAAAAAAATACAGACTTAGTCTTATCTCTGCATTTTTTAATGAGATATATGAATTATACAAATGTAAAAATAATGAATATAATAGGTATTACCACTCATTATTGATATAAAAATAGTGAATATCTTAAATGTGCTTTACATATAAGCTAATTATTACATACAAATCCTTATAAACCCTATCCCTCAAGCCCTTTTCCTGATGATTTCTTTCAAAAGGAAATGGTTTAATGCACTGAAAAAGTTTCTATGATCTTGATGGTCATTCATATTTGATCAAAGGCTAAATTCATTGGCCTGATACTTATTTTGCAGATGGCCTTTCAGAATTTTTTGTTATTTTAATTGTCCCTGGGATTACCTTGTATTGTGATACCTCTGTAAAATGCAGAAAATCTTCCAGCTGCTGTCTCTCCCTTCCTTTTATATGTTTATATTAGTTTCCACAAAATTTTCTGGCAATTGTGTTTTTTCCATTTGTGACCAAGAGCTTATGTAAAAAATGACCTTCTATCATAGGGCTCAGTGGTAACAAACTTTTAATTCCACTGTATTACTGATGTTTCTTCCCAGGCAATTTGGGCAGGAGATCAGATTTTGACAGGGGAATAATCTACCAGCAATTTAACCAAAGTTTTATTCTGTTTGAATTTAATGGGGAACTAATGATTCTGACAAGAATAATCTCTGTCTTGGATAGCCCTGCAGGATTCTTTTCCTTTTAAAGTCAAGCCCTTTTGATTACACATGTCATGTCTCCCACGACACTAGCTATAAGTTTGTCTTTTCAAATGAAAAATGAAGTTTGAGTGCTTGATCGCCTTATCAGCTAACGGCATTATTACCATAAGAAACCATTTTTCTCTCCCAGTCAGGCTGAAAGAGAGAGCAATAAATGTTTTAGCTCAGAGTTCTCAGCATGATGTTCATTTTCATCATTCCACTGTGAAAGAGACCAGCGACTTTGAAGAAATATTGTGTAAATAAAATCATTTAAAAATCTAGCACACAGAAAAAAAAAGAGCCCACGGTGAAAAGGAAGAAGAGAACTACCTCTTAGAAACAATGATTTACCAGTCTTTCATGTTGTACAAATATCTTTCCCATCCCTGAGTTGAGGAAAAACATGCCACAATACTTCAAAACATGTTCTGGAAATAGAAGAGGTGTATAGAGGAAAAGAGGGAAAAGAGCACCTGGGAAGGAGACCATAGCCTCAGTAAACAGAATGACACACTATTCATTTGCAAGCCATCATATTCTAAGGAAAATAGAGTTCACAGTAAGTCCTAGACTGTTTGGCTTTAGAAACTGGCAGTATTTGTAATTGCCAAAATGCAATAATGTCAAGATTTATTAAACTATGGTCTAGAAAAGTTGTTCTGCAAAAGGGAATTGTAGGGATTGTGAAGAGAAGCCAAATCTGGAGCCTTAGAAGCCTGTTGTCTGCCCTGGACAGTGACTTGGCAGGGACATACTAAACGTTCAATAAAAAAAAATTTTTTTGTAGTGAATACATTGATTTATTTAATCTTTGAGTTTTCTTTTTTTAACTTTTTTTTTTATTGTTCAAATACTTCTTGTTCTGATATGATTTAATGAGGTTGTTACACAAAACACTGAGACGCTGTATCCCTAGATCATTTCTCCCTCTCTAGATCTAAGAATTTTTTTCTTAACTGCACAGATTTTGATTTTTAATAGTGTTTCCCTACTGGTTTGCTAAAGTTGCCATGACAAATACCACAGACTGATTGACTTAAATAACAGAAATTTATTTCCTCACAGCTCCGGATGCTGGAAGGTCAAGATCAAGGTGCCAGTAGGGTTTGTTTCTCTTAATGCCTCTCTTGTCTCGCATTTAGCTTCTTTTTCACTGTGTTCGCATGGAGTCTTTTCTCTGTGCAAGTACATCCGTAGTTTTGGGGATTTTTTTTTCCTTTTCTTATAAGGACACCAGTTGTTGGATCAGAGCCTCACTCTTATGACCTCATTAACTTCACATACCTCTTTAAAGGCCCATTTCCAAATATAGTCACTTTGGTGTATAGACCTTCAACAAAAGAATTGGGAGGGTCTACAATTTAGTCCATTACATCATCACTCTTGAATAAGATCTTCAAAGCAGAATAGCATGTTAGAGAGAGGATATACTTGGGTGTCAGACAGAACAGGGTGTCAATTCTAGCTGGCCATTTATTTTTCTAGCTTGACTTTGAATAAGATAATTTAAATCTTTCTCTGTTAAGAATGGGAATACGAATAATTACATAGAAGGTTTGTTGTGAGGGCTTAGAACATATACATCAAGTAAGAACAAAATAACCTAACACAGTACTTAGTAGCTGAGAGTTGTAAACATTTCTTTCTGATATTTATATTATAGAAGTTAGGGTCTCAACATTACTCTGAAGGCTCAGAGTACCACTCTTTATGTCATGTATGGGTTGTCAAAAGTTTGTTTTTTTCCATAAGAAGGCTCTAGTAGCACTTAGTTGTCTTTAACTTCAGTCAGAGTGTTAAATTGTGTTGTGACAGCTGTCATATCAGCATGCATAAAAAATCAAACTTGGTAAATTTTTGTATAGCCATTTTAATATTGAAGATGGAAAAAATACAAAACATTTTCAGCATATTATGCTTTATTATTTCAAGACAGGTAAAAACATAACTGAAACACACCCAAAAAAGGATTTGTGCATTGTATGGAGAAGGTGCTGTGATTGATCTAATGTGTCAGAAGTGCTTTGTGAAGTTTTGTACTGTAGATTTCTCACTGGACAATGCTCCACAGTCAGGTAAGCTAGTTGAAGTTGATAGTGATCAATCGAGGCCTTAACTGAGAATAATCAATGTTATACCTCACTGGAGATTGCTCACTGGAGATGCTCAAAATATCTAAATCAATAAAGTTATGGGTGAAAATAAAAAATGTGTCTTTTATAGAAATAACCATATGGACTTTTTAGGCAACCCAGTATCTTGAAGTGCTGAAAATTAACACTTTAACTCATCTGAGCTAATTTTTTACTAAAAATTATTTTAATCAATCCAAGCAATTTTTTCACTATAGATATTCAAGCTAAAAAATAGCACCCTGACTGGTGTGGCTCCATTAAGTTGGGTGTGGTCATCCCACAAAGCAAAAGTTCACTGATTTGATTCCCTGTCAAGGCATATGTCAAGATTTTGTGTTCCATCCTCAGTCAGGGCATGTTTGAGAGGCAACTGATTTCACATTGATGTTTCTCTACCTCTCTTTCTTCTTCCCTTTCCCTCTCTCTAAAAATAAATAAATGAATATTTTTAAAAACAACACTAATAGCTAATTTCTATTATTTCCCAGTCTAAACCTAGATTATTCTAAATAGGATTTATGTTAATCAACTGGATTCATCCATTCTGTTATTAAAACTTTTATTTTAAGGACATTGATTAGATCAGCTGTATGTGAGATACCTTACTAAGTATTGTATTAGCACAAAGAATAATTGTATTTTTAGTTCACAATCAAATTTTTAAAAATATATTCTAACAATGCTCATATGCACAAAGCAATAGAAATAAATAGAGATAGTAGTTTATTAGAATGGAGTGAAGATGTATCACTTTTATATACATGATTTGGGAATGGTTTCCATAAAGAAATAAAATTTAAAATAACTCTTCAAGTGTGGGTAATTTTTTTAAGTAAGAAGTGATGGAAAAAGGCCAATAAAGGAAGAACTCTTGGAAGCTTTTCCTTACTTTGAATACATAGCAGAAGTTTTTATTCTGTGTCATATGACTCTTTCAGAAGGTGCAGACATTGTCTCTCTCACCCAGCTTTCAGGAAATAGAGGTAAACAAGAAATATTTGAGGAGACATTAGCATGTAGAAATAAGAAAGCTACTTCAAGGGTTAGTTTAAGGAATCAATAGCTCCTATGAGAAATAAATCTGTATTTGCCAAAACAACCTAACCTGTTAAATCTCTATTTATATGTTGAGATTAGGTGATTTATTTTACAAGTGCTTCATTTAAAATCTGCTGATAAAAGCCTCTATTTTCAGAGGTTCTACACTGTAATGGGAAAAGGTTCCCATATGATATTTATCTATTTATTTATTTATTTATTTTAAAACTGTATCACTGTGATAAAGTTTTATCTATTAAGTCCCAACGAAAGAACAGCTTTTCAATATTACTGAGCTTTCTTATAATGTAAGTTAGTTCTACAAAATTAAACTGTTACAGTTTTCTTTTTGCTTATCATGACAAGGCTTCAGATTGAAATAGATCAAAAGTTGCTTTACACCTTTCCCTAGATCAAATAATATTAACAAATACTATTTCAACAGAGTGCTCTTAATTCTGACACCTAAGGGCTATCAGGTGTACCCAATTAAAGTGAACTAACAATTTCAAAATGAATTAAAAATATGGATATTTTTGAAGGTAAAAGCCTATTTTTTGTTGTTTTTCATGAATATGTCCTAAAATATCTTTATTTTTCAGCCACTGATTTTGTCAAAGCAGGTATATTATATAGTCTGTAAAAGGTAGTTTTATTTTCTAGTCTTGTGTAAAAGTACCCTCGGGACATTTTCAACTACTACTTATAATTTTAAATTACTTCTGGCCATGTGAGGCAAATATGAATAAACTGAAATTTTGAGAGGTTTTAGTGTCTTCATACAATATATCAGATACGCTGAAGTTAAGGGAAGGTGTATACATTTAGGTGAGGAAATGCATGCACAGCTTTAATGTCAAACTGGATTCCTCATGAAAACTGCTCGGCAAGCAAAAGAAAATTCTTACAAATTAATTTGACCTTGAATAGGAACCATATTTTTTATCAATAAACTATAACCAACATTACTCTGGAATTTAGCCAAATGGTTGCACGCTTATTCAGGTATATAAAACAGTTGGCAAATATAGTCATCTTGATTCACTGTCTGTCACTGCATATCAAATTGGAAACTGTAGTGCTTTTCTTGTTTCAATTTTATATAACAACATGTAATACATAAGTCAAATCTGTCTTGCTGGGAACAAGGCAAGAGGAAGACAGAATGCAAACGCTCAGTTAAAATACATGGGTGGGCAAAAGTAGGTTTACAGTTGTGAGGACACAAAATAGAGTTTATTCTTTATTATTCTTCATTAATTATTGTATCATTTATTTATATTACAATTGTAAACCTAATCTTTCCCACCTCTGTACAAGTTAGAAAATTAAATACTAAACAACAGGATTTTTAATTTTAATAGGAAATAATACCACCTAAACTGATGATATTCTGACTTAGAGCAGTGCTTCTCAAACTTTAATGAGCCAACCAATTACCTTCAAATCTTGTGAAAGGACTTATTCTGATTCAGTACGTCTGGGATGGGGCCTGACATTCTGCTTTATTAATAAGTTCTCAGATGAAGTCAATGCGGCTAGACTATGTATGGACCACACCTTGAATTACCAGTTTAGCACAATTTTATACAGTTCATCATGAGATTCCATAGTCATCTACAAGGCAAAGGAAGTATGGCAATCCCAAACAGCCATTTTAGGACCTGCCAATTCATTCTAATTAAATTTGATAATACTTCTGCAAAATTTTTTACTTCATTGTAATTAGTCTTACCATTGGATTTTCTCTTAGAATCACTTTTCCATGTAACTACATAGAAAAGAAATAAAACAAAATCAAAGTGTGAGATTACAAATTCTTTCAGGTAACACAAAATATCTGATAAATGTTTAGGATTAAAGCTTTAAATTCCCCTCTCTCAATTTTGTGGGGCACAAGGCAAAAATAAAGTGTGACTTAAAACAGTGGTACTACCAGCTCTGGGTAGGCACTTCTATCTCATGTGGGCTCTCCTGTTCCCTGGAGCCACTGAGTGCAATGGTCAGTGATGCATCTGACCTACAGAAACCGAGCACTGGTCTGCCTGTGAAGGAGTCTGTTAGCGGATTTTTAACACACTTTATGAAGAGAGGTGTCAGCAAGTAACTGGCAGTCCAGTACTTTAACTGTTAACTGATTAAGCTACGATGCACTTCCTCATTCTCTTGACATTCTATTTACAGGGAATGCTGTTTCAAGCAAAGTTAAAGAAAAACATACACATCTCCAATGACACCTACCCCCTTCCTTGTTATTAGTAAATGATTTAATGGGATGACATATGAGAATTTTGTTTTAAACAGGTAAGGAATAACAATGGCCTTGTGCACTGTGTGTTTCATAGGACGTAGAGAAATGTGTTTAAGAATATCTAAAGAAGCTTATTTCCTGAGGGTTTATGAGACATAAGAAAATGTGTTTTTCTTTTTTTGCCATAGAATTCCCTCTTTGTTTTCTTTAAACTGATTTTTTGGAAAACTTTGTTAATTCATTAAACACACATTTATTAACTATAAAGTGTGTGGAATAAAAATATGTAACAGGTTAGTGTTAGGATTTGAGGACTAAAGGCATATCAGGCAGTTACCAATGTCCCAGAGTTCACTCTTAGTGGAAGCCTGTGTGGAATCAGTTCTCATCTGGTTACCCAGCCATTTCAGCAACCCCTAGCTATATCAACTAGCATTGAATAAATACAAAAATAAATTCACTGGCTCATAAAATTAAAAAGTCAACAAATCAGGCACAGCTCTATTCAAAGGGTGAAATGATGTCATCAGACTCAGCTTTTCTCCATTCCATAGCTCTGACTTTTGCTATACTGCTTTAGTGGTTATACTCGAAAATGGATTTCTCAACAGCCAAAAGTTGATTGTCTCAAAAGAAGATACAAGCTCCACTTCCAACAATACCAGAAATAGTTTAGTTTCTCATTACACATCTCTGAGCCAATAGTTCTGGCCTTTGGGAATACAATGTTCTGACCGGCCAGACCTGATCCATGTGTCTACCCTGGAATCAGATGTGAAGTAAAAATCCTCCAGAAGTCAGTGAATTAAGAGTTGTGACAGCTGTTACTGCACCAATCTTACCTCTCAGTGAGGGTCACGTAACTGACTGACAATCCGGACTAGCTACCCCTCGGATCTACCGCTGCATCTGTGCTGTCACCGTGCTCCATGTGTACTGACACCAGATAGTTACTGAACACAATGCGGGAGCAGGAAACTAATTCAGGCCATTCTTAGGAGACAAGTAACCTTTTCAGTGGATGACATTGGCTCAAGGATCCCCCACTGGCTTAGCTGAACTTTTCTTGGAATGATGCTTAAATTTCAAATTCCTCTGTCCTCTTTCTCTTCCCTTCACTCTCTTACAAGTATCAGAACCGCTGGCCGTCTGAACGTTCTCCTCACTCTTCCTTGCACCCTCCCCCAGTAACTCTCTTTCACGTTTAATATCGCGGTAGTGTCAGTTTTTCAAAGGACCCAAAATAATATGAGTATATAAAGAAGTGATATTCCAAAGAAAATGTTAGGTTCTATTAGCAAGAGAATGATGAACGGAACCTCAGAGATAAAAATAAGGCATTTGAACCAGGGTGTATCTATAAAATGACCTCGTGTGGTTTAAATAACAATTTATTTTCCATAATGCATGTTCTTATAAAACTCCTTATACATCAAACAATTTCTGTTTGCATTGTGTCTCTCTGATATTAAAAGTTTCTTTAGAGAAAGAATTATATGTTTTTGTTTTCTTGTAAATATGTTTACAACCATAGGAATGATAGGTTATACTATATATGCTTATGGAAAAGGCTTTCATATATGTGGAAGATATTGTGGATTAATTAATCATGAAATAACCCTTATTTTATCAAAATATCTATGATGAAACATTTTTCCTGGTTGTAAGATTATCTCAGAAAATATTTTATTCAGGTCTTTTTTACTACTTACTCACACCTGGGATTTCTCTGTTGAATTTGAATGATCATAAAATGTGTCAAAAGAAGAATTCCTGAAATATAAAAGTAAGAAGTTCCAAATCCTTTTATAGTTTTAAAGGATGTAGATGAATGGATGGTACCACCCCCTCACCCCATTGGTCTTTTAGATCTTAGAGAATATGAAAGTGAATGTTTAAATCTTCTATTTTAAAATTTGTAGTTTACAAAGCAATTTCACTTCCATTATCTATACATATGGTAGGAATAGCAGCAATTTTAGTACAATTTTATAAGGAAAAAAACTAGAAATAGAAATCAAGTGATCTGTCAAAGTCCCACAACTAGTCCTAGCAGTATGTTTTCCTGATTTCTAATCTTGTAAATTGCTACCACACCCCCTCTCAAATGGTAACAGTGATCCCCTTGTCAATAAGGGCATCGATTATTAATGCTTGAAATTTTTTGAAATTAATATTAATGTCAGAAAATATTAAACCAATGTATTTTAAGCTTATATCCTAGAATCTTTCTACTTTTGAGACTTAGTCCTGAATTTCAACAGTCCCACATATTTCACTTTAAGCAAGACAACAGACTTATGGATAGATAAGGGAAGAGATTTTTCTAACACAGCATATTTTCTAACACATATAGTACAGAAATAATTAAGACAGTGGTGTGTTTCCATATAAAATAAATGTTTAATAAAGGGAAATAAAAGAAAAATTTTATCTACCAGATACAGGGATAATTTGAGGAGAGGAAATGAAAGAGATATCAGAGCCTGAGCTGCAGATTGTGTCAGTCGCTGGCCAGGTAGACAATTGTTAAAGGGAAAACCTGCAGGCAAAGAGGACAGTAGTTCATTCTCCTATTGAAATCTGGGACAAAGCATTTGGAAAAGATGGTTCTTGAAACAACATGGATCTTCCCTTATACAACTAAGAATATCCTTCTATGGTATAAGTCTGTGTTGAAAGACGGCATATTTCCCAACACCGAAATATCATCATCTTGTACAGTAGAATTGGAAGAGGGGTAGAAACTAAGTATTTTCACCAAAGATGTGAACAAATTTACAATCTTCCTTCCATACCACAGTTAAAAATCTACCATTCCTTCTTCTGTCATTATTTCTAGAGCCAGAAACAGGTTTGAAGGCATCTTGAATTTAATACCAGGAATTGAAAAGCTATGACACCTCCCTGCCAAGTTACTGTCTTACAAAGTAGTGCATCTGATAAAACAAGAATTTGGGGGTTTCCATATTCTACATTAAAATTCCAGCTCTCTTCAGTTATACTGGCTTGAGAATCTTTTTTATGCCTGCTCACGACTTTTAACAGTAAACAAGACAAAACAATAATGTCTTCCTCAGCAGCTTATAAAGGTTAAATAGTACCTATAATATACTTAGGACCATGTGTGATATTCTGCTGCTAATGTCCGCTGCTGCTTCTGCCCCCACTGTTGCTATCACTGTCACCACGATCACCATCACCACATTTGGCTTAGCCATTTCTTCCAAAGACAGGCAAACTCACTATCATGAATAGGTAATATGAATCCTTGATAAGGATGGAAACTCTGAAGTGTTCTCTTGCCTATGATGTTTTTCTTCACCTTAAATCTCAACACTCTATTAATGAAGTTCCCAAATGCCTTTAATCTCATCCTTAAAAGAAAAAAAAAACAGTAATGGGAACTTCAGTACAAGTCTCCAAACATATTGCTTATAGTCCGAAAGCCAAGTATAAAATAAATCTTTGTTTTTAATGACCCAATGAAATACTTTCGGGCACAACAAGTATGTATTTTAAAGAAAAACACAAAACTTGCAAATTTTATCCTTAAAATTAACCACTTATGATGTAAGAGATATCACAAGTGTGTTTTTATTTTCCCTAACTCCTGTACTCTAACCTAAGGCATAAAAGCTCTTCTCAAAGAGCCCCATTCTCTCAGGATAGAATAAATCCTGAAAACCTCATCAAAATGCATTGCATCACCAAATTCACAGGGCACTGATGTGGACTCAAAAGGCTTCTGCTAGTGTCAATAAACATCTAGACTTCAAGATGTTAACCCCAACTTGGATGAACCTCTAGACCTCTTGGAGTTTTACTCATCACTAATTCTCTGGTCCAGTGGAGCATTACATAACTTTTTCCAACTTTTCTACAAACCCAGAACCCAGTGAAAAGGAAAAAATAAATGCCAAAAACAAAAACAAATTCTGCCTCCTCCAAACAGAAACACAAGCAAAAATAGCAACTGAATAATCCTAACTAAAAAGTAAATAAGTAAAATGAATGTTTCTGCCTTTATATATACTGAATTGCGGAGAAAAGAAAAATAGAAAGAACCCTTTGCAAAGTGTATTCTCAATGTGCCCATGCAAACACATCCTGGTTTTTAATAGTTTTGTTGCAGTCATGGGAAATAGTTTTTGCTTCTGTCATGTTACTTCTGAATCTTGATTCCCCCAAGCGCTAACCATCTGCTTCCTTTCCACTTTCCTTGATATCTCAATTTTTAAAATAAATTTTGTCAAGATATCTAGAAGTAAAAATATATTTACTTCAGATTAAAGTATATAGGAAGGAAATGGGTTTCATTTGAGTATTATTTATACTTCTAATTTAATCTTCACAAATGCCCTATGCATTTGATATTGCTCCATCTTTCAAATAAATGCTACTAAATTACTGATTCAAGACAAAAGCATGAAAGCTGCTTTTGAGGATACTTTTCTTTCATTTAAAAGTCTAAATAACAAACAGATTCTGTCAATAAAAGCACAGATACTGGTTTTCTTTTACTGAAATAAATTATTAAGTACTTACTGATAATCTAAAGCCTTAGTAAATACAAAAGAGCCTGGTAAGTTTCCTTTCATTTAAATATTTCATATATGCAGTTCCAAAACAATCTTTATTTCAGGATGGTGTCTCCTTTATCCTCCCCAGAGAGCAATCTATTATATAGACAGAAACTTTTATTTAACATAGGAATAGAAAAGTGAATTATAAAGAACCTTCCTTACAAATAGAATATTTGAAACTTCACAGCTCCACAGAAAATCTTTTTTTTTTTTCTTGAAGAAACACTCATCATGCCTTCAAATCCATGAATAGAATATTACAGGTCTCTCTCTCTCTCTCTCTCTCTCTCTCTCTCTCTCTCTCCCTGGTTTTATTTGTTTTTATTGTTTTGGCATATCAGGTTATAGAAGCAATGCCATTGTTGCAGTTTCAAGGCTAATACCACAATGTTATGAGATAGGTTTCCAAATTATATACAACAAAAAGACCTAACAGACACAGGCTTTATGCAGATGTCATTTGGAAAACAGACCAACATTCACACGAATATATTTTTCTTGAATTCTAAATTAATAAAAGGGCTATATAAAAGAAAGATCATTTTTATTTATTAAATGCCTTTTCAAGGCTTAATAGGAATTTTAATCATCTTGCTAGAAGTATTCTACAATACATCATATTTTTCCATGATGGCCCAAAGAGTACAATTATGCAAAGTTTATCTCTTGAGAAATAAAGTCACTCAAACAGTCGCAGACTTTACTAGATAGCATAGTTCTGTTTGTTGTTTAGATGTTTCTTTTATATCTATATTTTCAGGTTGAATTTCTTTAATAAGTCTTTGTCTTCCTTATTTTCCCTCTAATTTAGATAAATAGAAAATGAACTAAATTTGCTTAGACTCTAGGATTAAAGGTCAAATAGGCATAGTCTTCTTATGATAGGGAAAATAAATAACTTGAGCTAGAGTGTTAGAAGAAGCCTTCATGGAAGAATTGAGATTGAGTTGCCCTCTATGAGTTAAAAAAATTATATAGTTTGAGAGGTCAGAGGGCTACACAGGAAAGAATGTGAAAGACAGAAGTTGGAAAGAAGCAAGATTGATAGTATGTGTGGCTAAAAAGTAAGCTACAAGTCTATAACAATTTATCCAAAATTTTAAAATCTGAAAAACTCTAACAACAAAAAAATTAAACTAGTATAAATAATCCTAGTAGGAGGTTTAGGAAATGCATAAAAACACAGTTAGCATTAACCTAATGACTAAGACATACAAGATACTAAATTTCGTGCTTTACAAAAATGATTTCCTTTATTCTTATGAGGTGAATATTCAAGGTTACCACATGTGGCAAAACATTAAGAATGCAAACCAAATAAGATATGATGCTTATTGTCAAGAATATATGGTAAAATAGAGATGAAGTTGTTTTCCTTTTAATATAATAAAGCTTATGTACTTTGATAAAGGTATTTTCAAAATTCATCTAGGTCAACAAGAGGAAGGATTTATGATAAACCACTGCTTCAGCTGAGTTTTTAAGTTGATAAGTAGGAGTCAACTAGATGAAGGAAAGGATACTATAAGCTAAAATATCATTTTGAACAGAGTCATGGAAAAGCTCTGGGGCATGGGAGAGCAGGGCATGCTTAGGAAAGTGGAATTAGTTGGGATGACTGGGATGAAGAACTTGTGTTGGGGAAAAGCATAAAATATGTTGTGTATTTTTGCAGAGAAGTGGAAATGCAGCGGCCAGATCAAGTACACCTGAGTTCTCAACCAGTGAGGGGTTTGTCCCCAGGAAACATCTGGCAATGCCAAAACACATTTTTTATGTTGTTACAATGGGTAGGAGGTAAAACTGGCATCTAGTGCCTGAAGGCCAGTGATGCTGCCAGACTTCCCACAGTGTACAAGGCAGGACTCTCCCCCAACCAGTCCCAAAAAAGAATTATCTGTCCAAAAATGCCAATAGTGTCAAAGCTGAGAAACCTTGGTGTGTGCGAACCCAAAATTTGGAGCTTTATCTGAAAACCTCTGATAAATCATTTAAGGCTTTTAGGCCCTGCAATAGCATGATTTTCATTTATAAGCATCATGTTGACAGCTGAATTACAGCTGGAGCAGAGAAGTGAGGAGAAATATCAGGGTAGGAAGACCTGTACTTAACCTATTGCATCAATATAATGGAAAAATGATAATAGCAGCAAAGGAGGAAAAAAGAAAGAAACTACCAAAGAAAGATGACTATGTGTGGCTTTGAAAGGAAAGAATGTAGAATGACTCTCAGATTTCTGGATTGAGTAATTAGAATAAAAGTAATGTCATTCAAATAGGTAACAAAGAAAAACACACTGTTAAAGAGGAAAGATGATGAATTCAGTTTTAGGCTCTTAAATTGAGATACCCAAAGGACATATGAGGTTACTAGCAAATAACTGAATACATAAACGAGGACAATAAAATGTAAGGACCTCCTAAATGCAGTTAAAAATTGCAAGAACAATTTTAGTGAAGTAGTGCTAGTGGTGATGGTTATAGTAGTGGATGGCTAGAAGCTGGGAACATTACACCATTGATGAATATATAAGGGTGAAGTAGAACTTACTTCTTTAAAGAGAACTTTGTATCGGTAAGCAAGCAGAGGCCCAATAAACCTTAATGCATTTCCCTATTTCACAGGACTAGATTCAAACTCACATCTACATTCCTCAGAAAATAAATTTTCTTTCTACCCTACAATGGTATCCTTGCTCCATCAAGGTATTTATATACCCTTTGCTGGCTTCTCTATAAGAGGGGAGAACATTAAATGCTTAATCAGAGTTCAAGACATTGGGTTTAGTCCATGTCAGTGGCCATGATCAATGAATATTCAAAGAACCTGTATAAAGAACCCATGGACAAAGCCAATGGGGGTAGGATTGAGTGTGGGAGGTGGGGCTGGGTTCCGCAGGGGACAGTGGTGGGGAGAAAATGGGAACAACTGTAGTTGAACAACAATAAAAAAGGAGAAACAACAGTAAAAAATAATAAAGTTAACAATTCATCTCTGGTAAATTTATACATATACATATATATATATGTATACATATATTTCTTCTCCTTAATATCGCCAGATGTATAATTTCTTAGGCTGTACCTTGGATGCATGCTAAATATCTAATTTAATTCCAGTTATGTTTCAATTCTCCTCCCTCCTTCTTCCCTCTATTTCTAGGTACATAGATATGTATATACATGTATTATATCTATATACACACATGCATACACACATAAAGTTATGTACATAGAGAGACAATTGAATGTAGTCATTAAGAACACTGGATCTGTGACCTTAACTTTCTCAGTTGTGTGGCTGTTGACAGAAAACCTAATTTCTACTTTTAGCAGCCAGAAACTACAAAATAATACCACTTACCTTAATGAGTGTTGTAATTACACTATAGTGTTGTAGACCTAAGTGTGTCTATAAAACACTTAGAACTATGATTATCATCTAGTAAACCACATAAGTACTATTAACCACTCTCTGTTCCCTTTCTCCACTTCATCTCTCTCCTCCTGCAATATTCCATCCCTTCAGGGACACACATATGTATATTTTTGTTTTCAGATTCCTATAATATTAAGATTACCCAATATTTTATTTAAGGGACAATGATAGGTTTCACTTAGGATTAAGGATTTAGGTCCTCTAATCTTATATGTAAGAAAACCTTACAAAAGGATAAATATAAATAATAAATAAAGTTGTCTTTCTATCTCATTCAGTTACTCTTTTGTGAGTTACTTTCCTCACAGACTTTACAATATACAGAGGAAGAATAGAACGGTTAAGATATTGATCCTTTGTCTATGGCCATTCTATCATAAACACTGGGCTCAAACAGTTCCAATTCAGAAAGAGAGTTTATTTTTATTTATTTGTTTATTTATTTGTTTATTTATTTTTTAAATACATTTGTCTCTGCCTCCCCCCCCCACTACTTTCCCTTGCCCCCTCCCTCCTTCCTTCCCTCACCTCTTCCCCTTTGGTTTTGTCCATGAGTCTTTGCTATATGTTCCTTGACTCAGAAAGAGAGTTTAGCAGGAGCAGTCTGATTTGAAGACTCTGAGAAGGTGGGAGGTGATCATGAGTGTGTCATGAATGTGTTCCTGCACAACGATGGGGTGAGCTGACCTTCATGAGGCCAGGTTTTTTGCTATCCATTTACCAAACTGGTGACCTCATTTAAATGACTACTTTTTTTTTTGAGTTTTAGCTTCCTTATCATCAATATAATAGAGTCATATTAATGACATCTGAAATCTCCTTCAACTTTTAACTATACCATAAAAATATGAACTTGGTTATTGGTGATTTTGTGATAGTTATAACAGTTTTATTTATATTCAGTTTGAGGCTTAAATCTAGATTTAGAATAATCAAATATTTATATATATATATATATATATATATATATATATATATATATATATATAGTATGTTTGAGAGTTCTTTTCATTTAGGGTAGAAAATATTAGAAAAGAAGAGATCCTGCTGAATCAGCTCATATACTGACAAAATATATTCCATGGAAAAACATAGGAGGTTCCTTCTAAATTTGTGTATATCCACTGTATGCTCAAAGAATTTATTCCCTGATATTGTATCACATCTACACTATATTGAATATTTTCCTCCAGTTTGACTATTGAACATAAGAAATCTAAGCTATGTATAGAAGTCCTATATTTTGTATAGTGAGCAAAGTTAGTAATCGTGAACCTTTAAATGTATGGTTTTTGTAGTATACTGTTATCAAAACATCCATAGAATAAAGATTAAATAATTATTGCACCAAAATTGTACAATGTCATCCATAACCTGTATATCTTCAAACTGATGTAATAAAATCAAACATTTCAAGAAAGCTATGTGTCCTAATTATATTTTTTTAAAAGGCCAATAACAACTCTTATTCACCAAAACAAGATTGTCAATGTATTTTATGTGTTACATATAAAAATTGATACTTTCTTGAATCAATTTAAAACAATTCAAGGAATTCAACATCAAATTTCAGAATAGTCACATTATGTAGTAAAATTTTCATACTGCAGAATTGACCTATTAGCACATAATAAAACCAGGGCAATAGCTTGTTCTTCCCTAACTCCAGGAAAAATAATTTTAAAAACTCTCAAAGTCCTTAATGAACTTGTTTATACTGTTATTATAAAACTCAAGTTTATTTTAAAGAGATTGGAGAACGTTAGCCCTTTTCCAGGGAAATCCAAGTAGTTATAGAAGTTACTTAAACACAAGAATAATACGAAATGCTACAGTTTAAACCAAATGAGGCTCTTATTTAAAATTCAGCATTCCATAGTAATAGATTCATTTGTGGGTAGAAGCAGACTTTGATTTGGCTTTTGTTTAAGAGATGTGTTGATGTTTGGTTTAATATATCCTTTTCATCTAGCCTTTCTTACTTATCTCATGCCTGACCCTTACCTATTGCCAAAGGATCTAGTAGTTTCCAAGCGACAGCATGATGGTAACTGCTAATTTGGCTCACCATAATTCCACAGATTAGGCTGCCAAGGAGACAATGAGCTCAAATGAATTTAGGAAGGTTAGTATTCATAGTACAGAAGGTAGCAAGAATTTCTTGTTCAATTCAACTCTCCTTTCCCCTCACAGCCTAGTGGGGTAACTGCACCCAAACTGCACCTACATCACAACAGAGGAATCCTGAGCTCAGGAAACTCATAGTAAAAAATCTGGCTATTTTCCCCTCTGGAGAGCCATAGTCTTTATTACCCAGGAATGTAATAAATCTTATCCAGGGAGGTTGGAGATATCTTTATCTTTGCCACTTGGGGATGCCTCTGGAAAGGGAGACATCCTATATTTTTAATATCTAAGAATGTTAATGAATTTGAGCAAATTGTCTGTTAATGCTTAGATGTAAAGGAATATGCAAGGTTAGTGAAGAATGTCTCCAAACCTCTATTTCTTTTTTCTAATGTAATTTTTTTTGGTTCTATTCAAGGTCTCCAATGTGTAGTTCCCTAAACCCATTACCTATCTCCATGCTATGTCACCTCTTCTTCACCTGGAAAACTCTTACTCATATTTTAAAAATCATTTCAAAAGTTATCCTTCCTCTGGTAAATGCTTTCTAAACAAAGTACTCAGATTGGCTTGTCTTATTTCCACATTCTTTCAGCATCCTTCCCATATGCTGATTTCACAGACTCAAATATCTCTACCTATTTTCCAGCACAAGGTTTGATAGTTTGTTAAATTAATTACTTTGGTGAATTTGAGTTTCTCTTCTATGAAATGAGCCTATTATCACGTAGCTTACTCATGAAATATATTCTATAAACTTTGAATATGGCATCATACTGAGGGTCTCATTTTTCTTTTCTTGGTACTGTATAGTAATGCTTACTCAATGACCAATTTTATTATAAACTTTTTCAGCAATATGCTTCATTCACATAGATGTTTATCCTATATCTAAGAGAAAGGAGAAGCATCGATTTGCTTTTCTACATATGGTCCTTGACGTATTTTATAAAATATTATAGAAAACTTCACTGCCAGTAGTTTTCAACTAAAGTCTTTCATCTGAAAATGCTTAGGAGAATGTTCTTAGTATTCTGTGTTCATCCTATTCAAACCGCTTCTTTTCTCTTGAAAATAGATGGGTCAAATTCATACTACTTCTGACAGTATCTCTCAATTGGGTTAATGAAATTTGTTTTTACATTTTTTGCTATTTTAGGAAATAAAAAGGATAGTGTTGAAGCTCTTCCCTGTTCTCCTTGAATGTCTTTTTGAATTCCATATCTAAATTTTAAAAATAAACAAAAAAAAGGTCGTGTGTCAGAGTACAGTAGTCACCAAAGCATGACAAGAAATCACAGGTTTACTTCAGAATTCTTTATTTCTTTTCACTTAGTAGGCAAACCACGTATATTTTCATACTGTTTGTGTTATTTATTTTCAGGTCTTAGTATCTGTGATCTCCCTTTATTTTCACTTTTTTGTTTTTCTCAAGTAAACAACAGACCTCAAAGATAGCACTTTATTTCTGTGTTCAGCATATAAAGAGAGACTCATCAAGACTAATTTTTAAAAGTGTAAGCACTTATCCTTGCAGAGACCTGAACGATACAAATACTTTTCAGTTCAGTATTCTTGTACAAATGATACCTAGCTGAAAAAATGTGGTAGTCATTCAATAGGGTATAAATATCATGGCACTAAGGAAGAAGCATTTCATTCTTTTAACTTTGTGGATTAGGAGGTTTCTAATCCATTGGTAGAATTATTTACTTTATGTAGGCAAATGGAGGTTATGATCCCAAAACTCGTCATATGTGTTCAGTTTCCTTCTTGAATTGAAAGAACACAGGCATCGCTATAGGTGGCCCAAAGGAACAACTTTCATTGTGTCCCTATCGTGGTCTTCGAATGTTCCAAAACAAAATTATGAATAAATTATTGAAACTGTATCATCTTAGTCCTAATAACAGAAAATATCATTTCATATTAGTATAATATACCATAATATACAAATAACATTTGTCTTCATATGTAAAATTCATGGGAATTCTGTAGGGGCATTATTACCTCTATTTGGAATATTTCAAAACTGGGTGTAAAAATGGTGAATTGTAAGGGTTCTGTAACTGTAAGATATGAAAGACCAAATTCTCAATCTACATTTTCTGTTTCTAACTCCAGCCATTATTTTCTCAGCTGCTTTCCTACAAAATATTTAAAAAAGAGTTTTTATTTAATTTTCTATCATTTAGAAGAATAATTTTCATGTATATTCCTCATATTGTAGCAGAAGTGTCTCAGAGAACACCGTTGTGCCTATGTGCATATGTATATGCCTGTGAGGGAGGCAAACTGACCGTATTCTTGATCTCCTGTTTTCCCTGGGCTCTAGAAAAATTCAGTTAATTACCCACTTTAAAACTAGGGTCCTGAAGAAGGTTTTATTAGGAAAATGAAGTTTGCTGCTAGAGGAGAATTGGAGGAGCCCTAATTGAATAACAATATGAGACTGGACCAAAAGAACGCTGGAACTAACTTATGAACAATTGTGTGTTTATTCTTACATGTTTAAACTTCAGTCCCCTTCAAAGCACTCTCCATTTGATGCAATGCACCTATAATGATGTATTTGGCACTGCTCAAAACAGTTTTTGAACACGTCGATTTTGGTGCCTTTTAGTGCTTCTGTAATTTTTTCTTCACCTCTTCCACATCAGCAAAACATTTTCCTTTGAGGACATTTCTCATGCAGGGAAACTAATAAAAAACAAGTTGCTATGGGCTAGAAAATAATGAATAGGGAGGGTGGGGCATGGGGGTCATGCTGTTTTTGTTGAACACTTAGTGTGATGTAGAAAGGTGCGCTAGTAAATCACCCATCATGAAATGGGCAAACACATTGCAAGAGTCTTCAAAAAAAAATTCACTAAAGCTGAATACAGTCTCTCCCAACAACACTGGCTGGTACAATGATACAGGTGGGTTCCTAGAACACTCATCTAGTAAGAGAAGCTTGTATTACAAGGGGCCTGCCCTCCAGAAGATAATTCCATTTTTTACGGTCCCCCTTGTACATTTCTGTATATTCAGGGTTCTTTTTTGGCATCCTAAGGAAGAAATTAATATACATGACTACTGAACTTCCTAGAAATAATGATATTCATACATGCTCATTTATTTAAAGTAGGAGCCAATCAATCTACTGAGAAAGATTATTTGCTAAAAAGGCTGAATTGGATATAAACCTTCATGAAAGATTTGGTATCTTTCTATATCTTATTCTGACATCCATCACCTCATTTTTGACTAAGACATTAAATGAGATACTTTGCTAGATATTAAAAAATTATTAATTTTTTACTCATAGCATTTATTCTATATTTTTTGTATCACAGTAAAATATGTCCTATAGATTCAGAGATAAGTTAAAAAACCAGTTTCCACTATCAGCAAACACATAATCTTATAGAGAAGATAGACACAAAATATAATCATAAAATAAGATATGAGGCTGTACCAAGATGAAGTGGAAGCCAGAAAAAGGAAGGATACTTTAATTTGGGGAAAGAAAGTGTGTATTTTGAACAGAAGTTTACCAGAAAAAAAAAACATTCTAGATTTAGGCAACAACAAAGGAAAAAATAAGAGAGAGAGGTGAGCGTGCGTGCACACACACACACAAACACACACACACACAATCCATTCTTTGTGTGGTCCGTGCTCATCATGACTGATGAGAAAAGCTGAAATAGGGTGAGTTAATAATAAATGGTATTTTGGGGTGAGACTACAGAAGACCTTGTCTGCCATGCAAAGCATTTGAAATTTATCATGCAAGCACTGGAGAGTGACTGAACAATTTTAGGAATGTTAGATGTAAGCATAGTCTGTTATAAGACATAAATATGTCTATTTTTAGAATCTTAAGATTCATTAAATGAGACAGTTTATAAATATATAAAGTAAATTGATATTAAACATTCGATTATGAATACTTTCAGGTAACTTTCATAGACTTCACAGAAAAAAGAAACCAACATGGCCAATAGAACAATGTGAAATTTCTATTATATATTCCATAAGGAAAGACACATGAAGAGATGGCAACAGGAGAGAGATATACACACAAATGTGTTATGTGTTTGGATGTTTGTGCTAGTAGGTGAATGCACATCTGTGTGTATCAAGTAAAATACAGATATAAAGTTGTTGATTCAAATGCTATTGATTGACTTTACTGAAAAAATATGAAGCATGAGTTTTTACTTGTTCATGTTGGTTTCTAGTCCGGGAATGAGTGAAGTCAATGTTCAATAATATTCTCAGATATTTCAAATTCATATGGTAAATGGTGGGAAGCCTTGAAAGTTCTTTAAGGGAGTACCATTATAAGATTTCACACAGCTTCCAAACACTACCAGAACTAGTCTGGATTTGTGAGAGAGTGAAAACATCAGAATGATCCTGAAGTCACTTCCTTCGCTACTTGCTCCTTTCTGCTTCTCTTATTTTTTATTTTATTTTATTTTATTTTTTTTGCCCAACACGCTTTTTTTTAATTTTTTTAATTTATTTGTTTTTTGTTCAAATACATTTGTCTCCGCCTTCCCACCACCACGTTCCCCTGTCCCCCTCCCCCCTCCCTCCCTCAGTCCTTCCTCACTTTGGTTTTGTCCATGCGTCCTTGATATACATTCCTTGACTTGACCTTTCCCTTCTCTTTTCCTGCCCAACCCTCCCTCCTTCCCTCTTGACTCTGTTCATTTCTTTTATCTTTCAATGTTGCTGGTCATATTTTCCTTGCATCGTTGTTTTGTAGTTTAGGTTCCACTTATAGGTGAGATCATATGATATTTGTCTTTCGCCCCCTGGCTTACTTCGCTTAGCAAAATGATCTCTAGTTCCATCCATGCTATCGCAAATGTGTAGTAGTTCTTTTTTTTCTTTCTGCTGCATAGTATCCCATTGTGTAAATGTACCATAATTTTTTGATCCAATCATCTACTGATGGGCATTTAGGTTGCTTCCAACACTTGGCTATTATAAATTGTGCTGCTATGAACATTGGGGTACATAGGTTCTTTTGAATTGGCATTTTGGGGTTGTTAGGGTACAGTCTCAGCAGTGCAATCTCTGGGCCAAAAGGCAGTTCCATTTTTAGGTTTTGAGGCAATTCCACACTGTTTTCCACAGTGGCTGCACCAGTCTGCATTCCCACCAACAGTGTACTAGTGTTCCTTTTTTCTCCACAGCCTCACCAGCACCTGTTGTTTGTTGATCTGTTTATGACGGCCATTGTGACCGGCGTGAAGTGGTATCTCATTGTGGTTTTAATTTACATTTCTCTGATAGCTAGTGATGCTGAGCATCTTTTCAAATGTCTCTGGGGCCTCTGCATCTCTTCCTTGGAAAAGCATCTGCCCAGGTCCTTTGCCCATTTTTTAATTGGATCGTATGTCTTCTTGGAGAGGAGTCGTGTGAGTTCTCTATATATTTTGGAGATCAAACCTCTATCTGATATATCATTAGCAAACATATTTTCCCATATGGTTGTCTCTCTTTTCATTTTGCTGATGTTTTCTTTAGCCATGCAGAAGCTTCTTATATTGATGTGGCCCCACTTGTTTATTCTTTCCTTTATGTCCCTTGTTTTGGGAGACATATCGGTGAAAAAATTGCTGCATGGTATATCTGAGAGTTTCCTGCCAATATTCTCCTCTAGGACTTTTATGGTGTTGCAACTTATATTTAAGTCTTTTATCCAACTTGAGTTTATTTTTGTGTATGGTGTCAGCTGATGATCCAATTTCAATTTTTTTGCGTGTAGCTGTCCAGCTCTCCCAACACCATTTGTTGAAGAGGCTATTATGGCTCCATTTTATGCTTCTGCCCCCTTTATCAAATATTAGTTGACCATAAAGACCTGGGCTAATTTTTGGCCTTTCTATTCTGTTCCACTGGTCTATGGGTCTGTTCTTGTGCCAGTACCAGGTTGTTTTGAGTATAGTGGCTTTGTAATATAGTTCAATGTCCAGTATTGTGATCCCTCCTACTTCGTTTTTCTTTCTCAAAATTGCTGCAGCTAATCAGGGTTGTTTATGGTTCCATATACATTTTTGAAATGTCTGCTCTATTTCTGCGAAATACGTCATTGGTATTTTTATAGGGATTGTTTGAATCTTTAAATTACTTTGGGTAGCATGGGCATTTTGATGAAATTAATTATTCCAATCTATGAATACGGTATATGCTTCCATTTTTTTTTATTATTGTCCAAATACAGTTGTCTCCACCTTCCCACCACCACTTTACCCTTCCTCCTGTCCCCACCTCCCTCCCTCAATCCTTTCCCACTTTGGCTTTGTCCTTGTGTCCTTTATATGTGTTCCTTGAGTTGACCCTTCTCTTCCCTTTCCCCATCCACCCCTCCTTCACTTTTGATTCTGTTGGTTTCTTTTTTCTTTCAATGTTGCTTCTCATATTTTCCTTTCTTGTTTGTTTTGTTGTTTAGGTACCACTTAGAGATGAGATAATATGGTATTTGTCTTTTTCCTCCTGGCTTACTTCACTTAGCATAATGCTCTCTATCTCCATCCATGCTGTCGCAAAGGGTAGTAGCTCTTTCTTTCTTTCTGCTGCATAGTATCCCATTGTGTAAATCTACCATAGTTTTTTGATCCGCTCATTTACTGATGGGCACTTAGGTGCTTCCAACACTTGCCTATTGTAAATTGTGCTGCTATGAACATTGGGGTGCATAGGTTCTTTTGAAATGGCGTTTTGGGATTCTCAGGGTATAATCCCAGCAGTGGAATCTCTGGGTCAAAAGGCAGTTCGATTTTTAGGTTTTGAGGCAATTCCACAGTGGCTGCACCAGTCTGCATTCCCACCAACAGTGTACTAGCGTTCTCTTTTCTCCACAGCCTCACCAGCACCTGTTGTTTGTTGATTTGTTTATGATGGCCATTCTGACCTGTGTGAAGTGGTATCTCATTGTGGTTTTAATTTGCATTTCTCTGATGGCTAGTGATGCTGAGCATCTTTTCAAATGTCTCTGGGGCCTCTGTATTTCTTCCTTGGAAAAGAATCTGCCCAGGTCCTTTGCCCATTTTTTAATTGGATCATATGTCTTCTTGGAGTGGAGTCATATGAATTCTTTTTATATTTTGGAGATCAAACCCCTATCTTATGTATCATTGGCAAATATATTTTCCCATACGGTTGGTTCCCTTTTCACTTTGCTGATGTTTTCTTTGGTGACATTCCCCCTGACTCTTTGCTTACTACTTCTTCTGGGCTATGACTTACCTTACTCTTCTTTTGTAAATTTTAATATTTTACTGAGATGCATATGTACACCTCAAGCTCCATAATATCAAAACTAAACTTGTTTTTCCCAAAACATCTTTTCTTTTTGTATTAAAAAGTTACTAATTTCTGCTCAGTCCCCTAAATTAGAAACATGGAAATCATCCTAAATCTCTTATTTTCCCTTATTGCCTTACTTTGTAAATTCTATACCAATATCTTGTCAATTTTTGCCTCAAGGGATATTCTGATATTTTCCAACTTTCAGGAATTATTATGTAAACAGTCACTGAAAATAATCATTTGTGGTATATTTTTTAAAAATTTTTTCATGTATGGAATTTTTATTCCTAGAATATTTTCCTTAGAAATTGACTCTACATTATGAGTGTTTGTGTGTTCTGAAAATAGTTACCACCTACTTCAAAACATGCTCATGAAAGAAAATAAATGGAAATGTGTTATAAATGCTTATGGCTTGATGGAAGGAGGACACATAAGACCTAAAAGAAAAGTCGAAAACTTAGGCATCAATTCAGCTGTGTACAGTTTGTGGGAATGTAGCCTGGGCAGCCACTGTGGAAAACAGTATGGAGTTTCCTCAAAAAATTAAAAATGGGACCCAACAATCCCACTTCTGGGAATATATCCAAAGAAATCCAAAATCACTAATGAGAAAGGATATATGCACCCCTATATTCATATATGCATGCACACATATTTAGTTCTCAGCTCAGATTCCAATATCTCCTCACTAAAAATAGCAGGAATTGGCCTGCATCTGGGTCTGATTCTGACTCTCATTGTCACTCTTTCTCCCTTTCTTCACTCTCTCTGCACACTACTCAACTCACTATTCTTTTCTCTTTTACCCAACCTTGTTTCAGTCTCCATTTGATACACTTACCTTCATGTTTTGGTGGCATGGCAGCAGAGATTGGCTGTATGTTAACTGATGCCATTTGCTTTTCCTGGATATGTAGCAAAACTACATTTTCTAGCTTTCCTTGTTCTTAGGTAGAGACCGTATGACTCAGTCATAATGAATGTGGATAGAAATGATATAGACTAAATTCAGGCCTTGCTCTAAAGCCATTTGTAAAATTATCCATGTTTTTCTTCGCCCACTGTTATATTTTAAAGATTTCAACATCATAAGATGGGACGACCCAGGACTCTGAGGCAAAATTTAAGGAGGAACTGCCTGAACCACATAGATATATACTTTAATTGTCTAAAGATAATTCTATTTGAGGAATGTTTATGATAGTAGCCAGCATTATTAGCCTGACTAATAAAAATGCTAAAATCATTGAATGGTATCATTGTACAATATAAATCTTTCACTGGCCTTCCATAGATGTCTGAATTTCCTTTAACTACTCACAACTTTGGTTACAATCTCTGAATACATGGAAACACATTATGCTAAAAATATCTCATTAATCAATTATCATCTGACCAGTGGTTGAACAAAATAACATTATCTTAAAGCTAAAATGTCTAAACTGTAACAACAGCTCTGTCACTTATTTGTTCTTTGACATTGGGCAATTTAATTAATTTTCTCATCTTTAGAAAATTTTTAATTCATCTACTCATTTCACATACTCTCTAACAGAACAAATATAAAACTAATAAAAATGCAAAGTGTAAAATTCTATTCATGTGAAACATTTTTATTGTTAACAACTTTATTCTGCATAAAGGAAAGAAAACAAACAAACAGAGGTTAATTAGGTTCCAGGGTAGTAAATTTAGAAGAACAAGGCAGAATATCAGCAAATCTCAGGGAAGAAATCTTCTCAGGGATGATAGTCATTACTATCAGTACAAAAAGAGTGACAGATCCCAGGTTATGATTTTATAAGGGCCCTCTTCTAATTGGAATCAAAAGACTTTGATTTTCCCTTGATTGCCTATTTTGTGAAGCTTTACTGATCCCCAAATCATTCAATACTTCCTGCTCTTTGCTCATGCAGACATCGTTTCATTTTGGCTCTGGGTTGGCATTCTCAAGTTCTAAGTGAACCAAGCATATTTACTTTAGTAAATATGTTCCAGCTAAGTAAAACATTGTTAAGCCCATGGGTTTTAAAACTATTTATCTTGGTTGCTAAGAGTAGCATCTTAAGAAGAATGGTGTTACGGAGACCACGAATGCTGGTTACCTCCTTTCTTTCACTGCAACCTTATCACAGAACTCTGTATGAGAACTTATTTTTTGTTAATACAACAAATTTCATTATCCTGTTTCTCTATTATACACTATTCCAGGAGCTAGAGATAATATATGTATCTCTTCATTGACAACAAAATCTCAGTAACATAACTGTTCATTTCTTTCTCAGATGAGGTTGCTTGAGGGTTATGTGCAAGCTGCTTATTTGTCTCTGCTGATCTTATTCAAAGCTCACTCATTTGTTGTGAATCAGTCGATCTAGGCTGGGAGTGGCCAGTTTGCCTTGCTTTGTTCCACTTGTCTGTCATTCTCTTCTGGGATCTGCAGGGTATTGGTTATCTTTCAGGGGGACAGTGACTTTGGGGAGTTGGGAGGGACAGTACCATTCAGATGCACTGGTAATAGCCTATTTCTTGGCCTGAGTAACAGTTACAGATCTGTTCAATTTGTGAAAATTTATTGGTCTGCACTCATAGTTTGCATTTGTGTGCATGTACATATACTAGGTATGCAATACACATTACTTTTAAAATCTTAGTTAAGCATTTCCAAACTTATTTAACTTTTTAAAAGAAAGCATAATGGAGCTGGAGTTACAGCATACCTTTCATCCAGTGAATCTTATGATTAATGATTAATCAAATGGTTGAAATGAGTACAAGAGTAACAGAAATATAATCTGCATAACCAATCTGAAGTTAAAGTTTAATTTCATACTACACTTAAAGCCTAAATTATCCAGATAAACTACTTCATTTTAAAAGTCTCCACTTTACCTTTGTCTACAGAAACATGACTTAATAATAAATCACTGAATAAGGTTGAGCCTTGCATACTTTGAACATCAAATACAATTACAATGCATCTCTCAACTATTCACAGATTTTTAAAATTTTCCCTGTATAGTTACCATAATGTAGTTATAATTACACATATGCAATTGACTGCAGTTAGGAAACAGGTATGAACTGTTATTTAATTTAATGTATATAATACTAGGGCTTGTAATAAACTGTAATTTTTAACATTATAATTTTTAGCAGTAGAATTTCTATGAGGTCTTTTTATAATTTTTATATATTTACTTATATCCAGGATTTCCTCCAGCTTCCTAAACTTAAGGAATACAGTTGTGATATCTATTCTAATGGTCATATACATTCATTATTTTATCAATGTCATTCTCTAGTTTCAACAGATTTTTATCCTTAATATTGGTATTTTCCTGCTTTTTTGAATTGCTGTCAACATTTGATTGGATGTCAGGAATTGTGATTTTACACTCATATGCCAGATATTTTTATATATTTATAAATGTTCTTGAGTTTTGTTTTGTAGAGTACTTATTGGGATATGGTTTGATTCCTCTTGATCTTTATTTTAAGCTGCAATTTGTTGGGGGAACGACAGAACAGCATTTATTATAAGATAAAGTTTTCTGGACTACTAAGACAAAATACTGGTAAGACTATGTGATAACCTATGAATTATAAAGTTTTCCACTCTGTTTGGTAGGAGCAGGCACTATTCCCAGTCTTATATTAGCTCTCTAATTTTTTCCTCTAATTTTTACAGGTAACTCTACCTGGTCTTGCGTAGTTTCCTCATAGCATGTGCTCATTAATGTTCTCATCTGAATAAGAGAAGAATCTTCTCTGTGGAGATCTGAATTTCTTTGCGTGGCCCCTTTCTCCTTAGCGCTCTCTCTTGTGAACTCCAGCTGCCTTCTCCTGCAAGGCCTCCCACCTCTTTATCTTCACCTCAGGGACACAGCTAGAGTCTGCTTTGGGGGAATCTCCCTGTACAACAGCTGGGCAATCAAAGGGCTCACCTTCTTTGTTTCATGACTATCAAGGGAACATCTTTCTTTGTTTTTTGATGTCCGATATCTTGAAAATTATTGTTTCATATATTTTGTCAATTTTGTTTTTTTTTAGGTGAAAAGGCAAGTAGCATCCCTGTCACTTCCTCTTGATTGGAAGAGGAATTTTCTTATTAATATTTAAATGAGGTGATGACACTGCTCTGTTTAAATATCTTCACTTTCCATTTCACTCAGTAACATCCAAAGCCCTTTTACAGATCTGCAAGGTTTGACATTAACTGAGACCAGTTATCATCCTGAAGTCATTTACTGCAACTCTCCCATTCACTAGCTACAATGAGCTGCTTGCCTTCTGTTAAATAAGTTGGCAGGCTTTCCTCTCCTCTCAGGTCCTTTGCCCTTGCTTTCTCGGTCTGGAGTGTTCTTTCCCAGATAATCACATGGCTGGCTCTTCAAATATTACCTTCTCTTCAAAAAATGCTGTGGCCATCCTATCTAAATTTACTGTCTATATCTTATGCTCCTTATTCCCCTTCCTTTCATTTTTTTCTTAGTACTTTATATCTATAGCTATACCTATATCTATCTATATCTATGCCTATATCTATATATCTATATTTATATCTATTTCTATCAATCCATCTACCTATGTATCATCTATTTAATATATTTAAGTTTTCTAAACATATTATAACTGCTCTGATTCTGTCTTCCCTTTTACTCATACTACATTTTAAGTCAGTTATAAACTGTTTCCCCATTTCATTTGTATTCTAAAAATGGAGTAAGATTTAAGTGGTAATTTTAATGACTAAAAAAGTCAATAGAAATCAAACTTTAACACAAGGCAATCTCAATTCTTTAAAAAATAGAACAGGTACTTAATCAGTGGGTTAAAGAGTTTTGAATATTTTATCCATTGGGGCTTGTAGGTATGTGTAAAATTAACTATATGGTAACTTTCTAACATTCTCTGAATATAGTGACAACAGGGAATTACATGAAAATAATTTAAAACTTAATAGAAGACCTACTGAGCTATATAAAACCTATTTCTTTGTTCACATAAAGGCATACTTTCAGATGTCCATGTAAATCAGATTTAATATAATGTATTTTTAATTTTTAATAAAATCAATTCAGTTTAAGAAACTACTGTGACATTCAATTTACTTTTCAGATAGAGCATAAAATGTAGCAGTACCCTAGAGTACTGTATGATAGTTCATTTCTGATGGAGAGGAATAATTCAGCTACTAATATTTTCATGTAGTTTATTTGTACTTTTGGTTATGATTAGGATCAAGCAATACTTTTGGCAGTATAACAAAATAAGAATGGAGTGTTAAAACCTAATGTAATGAGATGAAAGATTGTAAACTATTGCCTTGAAAACTTAATCTTCCAAAAGTTGAATGAAAATAAGTATTTTAAATAACATATCTAAAACATTTCTTGAGATAGTGACTTAGCACTCCAGAAAACAGAATGGGTTTATCAAATGGCATTGGGTACTGAACATCAATCTACCTAAATTTAGTCTACCATACCTACATCAGTGTGGATTATAGAAACCTAGAAAGGCTAAATACATCTCAGAGTGTTTTGCATACTCATAGTAGTTTTAAAGGCAAAGAGTTTCAATCTAAAATTTCCAACTAACTGCCATATCTACCCATTAGCTTTTCCCACTGTCTAGGTAACTGAAACTGAGAGTTGAGACAAGCTGTAGATTTAGTTAATCATAGGCAGCAAAGTAGGAAAATTGAACCGTTCCTTTTCCCCTTAGTATTGGAATGGTTTCTGGAGGCATTTCACACCTTTCACTAGTCCCACTGGAAGTTTATTTATTGGTAAGAAAAATCATGTGTCATAAAATTTTTATTTCACATTTGTATCTTATTAGAGTGTTGATATATTTGGACAAAAGTACCACCAAGTACTAAATGAATAGACCAGATAACTAAAACCAGCCTAGTGACCATCTGTCTACCAATCTGCCATCAATAAGAATTACTGCATTTTATTTTATATCATATTATTTTTCACAATGTAATATTATTAAGAATTGACATTTTAAAAATCATGTTTAATGGATGTATGGCAGAATGAACATAGTAATACAATCAATTAAGATTGGATTATAGCCTTATATAGTGCATATAAAACATAGTTTTTTAATTAAAAGTCCAAACATCAGGCCACATTCCAAATTGATAAGCAAAAGAAAATATAATTCAGAGTAGGTAGTATTATAAAATGTATTATGTTTCCTAGAAGTTTACCTGAATTGGTCATTAACAAGCATTTTAGAGAGATTGCCATATCATTAACCTTGAATACCATACCCTTTTTTAGACACTCTTGTTTATCTTTCATTCAGATTATTTTCTCAGTCTCACATAATAGATCTTTTTAATACTTTTGACTTTCTATATTTTAAATTTTTTTTCCTATGTTCAAGTAATCCCTCATAGTATTTGGAAGAACACTCTTCATAGTATACAGCCTGAACATTCCAACAGTGGATTTGCCAACCTCTTGTAACAGAGCATAAGCACATTGCATGGGCATTGCCATTTATGTACAACTTCTTCAGACTTTGGATGAGACTTTAGTTTTCTGAAGAGGCATGGAGAGCATGGACTCTGTTCTGGTGAGGATGCTGTTATTAGAGGCAGAAACATTTGGCTTCCAAAGATAACAAAGGCAGCAGTCCGGAAGACAGCAGTATCGAGCACTGGGGATTCAAGCTGTGTGTCTGCCCCAGTAGCAGCAGCGATGTCTTTTCTGGACCATTTCTGTCGTGTGATTTGGGGACTGTTCTAGGCTGTGTGATCTCCAAGCATAATTGTCTGGTACTCTTAGATATACTTGGAGATATGATGCATACTTTTAATGAATCATTTCCTTCTGCTAAATATATCCAGAATGGCTTCAGTTGGCTTTCAGATAAAAATTTTGACTTATTTTAAAGCTGAACGTGGTGATTAATGAAACTTCTGGTTTATCTCTCTGAGAAGGTGGGAGTGCTTTATGTAAATATAAACAGTTTCAATGCATATGTACAGGAAAATATCTGTAGGGCCAATGGGATGAACAGTGGCAGATACTCTTGATTGTGAACTAAAAGCTGCTTTCTTGGTCTATACGCTACACAACTTTCTTTCATATTATCACAACCAATCTCCAAATACAGCACTAAAGACAACAAATACATGCTTCACCAGGTTTCCTTACAGTTCTGGCATAAGAATGATCATTGGCCCAATCTAGAAGAATTAGACATGATGGAAAAAGTATTTACATTATGGTAATTTTTTCCTCTTTAGTAAAAAGAGACTTTTGAGAAGAAATATCTGGTTTACTTAGTTGGGTTTTGTTTGCTTGTTTGTTTGTTTAAAATGTGACCACCATCTATTGATAACCACCACCTAAGGAATAAGCCATTATTAAGGAAATTCAGAACTAAGCAATAAAAAAAAAATCCTGAAACCACACTGAATTCAAAACCATGACATTGAGAAACAACAAATAACCTACTGGTCAACAGTTTTAATTGTGTATCCTGCTGAAAAGAATGTTACTTGGTACCCTCAGACAATGAATAAATTCACTTAGCACTGGAGGCCAAATAAATGGAGATTTATAGAATATTTGTGTCAATGAAATATAATTAGCACATGAAGAGCCCATAAACATGTAAATATACATATTCAGCACTACAAATAAAATTATTTGGGTAGAAAATATTTTCCCAACAGAACAAGCAAATGAAGAACTGTATTAATACACTTATGTTACTTGAAGTGAAAGATAAAGTTCAAGAGCTGGCTATAAGTTTCCAAATAGTCCAAGTTAAAATTTTTACTTATTTTATATAAAAAAATTAATTTCAAAGTTATTAGACAGGAAAGTATAAATAGGAAATGTAAAGCAACTTGAAGATTTATAACTACAGGAAGACACTCCAGCCCTGAAGTTAGCAGGGATAAATAGAAAAAGCTTCATTAATGGACCTAGGAGCTGGGGTTTTCTGGCAAAAGTTAGAACCTTGGTGAAATTTCTGATCAGGCTGGGACCACAGAGAAAATGCAGCCACCACTAAAGCAGGTGACTGGTAAAAGAGAAGAAGAGAAATACCTTGGTTTCTCTCTTCCTCTTGACCTTCAATCCTCCCTCTGCTCTCTCATCTACCTTTTCATTGGCCAACTCTATGAAAGTAGTTGGCAAGTTCATTCCTTTGTCTACTTTTGCACTAGATTATTAGCTTTATAGAGGGAGTTTTGCTCACTATTTTCTTAGAAGTAGAACAGTGGCTGACGAGTAGCACTCAAGAAATATATCTTTAGAGAATAAGTAAAAATAAATTTTTGTGTGAAATTTCATAACCTATTTCATTCTTTTATAGACAAAACAGACCAAAATAATAAACATATAGTCAGAAGATTTGCGCAGATATATATCAAACACTGCAGCCTACAAATACACATAGCATACTATGTTTTCATGTATCCATAAAATACACTTAAAAAGAGCAAATAATAACTCACAACAGACGTATATTTATATTCTAAAAATGGAACTGTAAAAGGCATGGTTTCTGATTTAATTGTTAATTAAATTAATAAATAGAATGTTTTGAAAGTTCAATTCAATTTCAAGTTTTAAACATATGTATATTATAGGATACAAATCTATGATTACAGAAAATAATAAAAACAAAAAGTAATTTATGACATGTTGTCAAAATTGTATTTAAAGGCAAATATGTAGCCTAAATACTTTCATGGAAAATATAAAGATAAGTTTTACCAATTTAAAAAAACAAAAACAATAACAAATCAAACCTAGAAAAACTAAGAGGGATAAAATAACAAGGACAAATATAAAATCAATGAAAAAGAAAAAACAAACTAAAAATTACTAGGTAAATCTAAAAGCTATTAAAGATATACACTTAATTTTATTTAAAAGAAAAACAACGCAAATGATGAAATGCCAGAGTACATGTGCCTACATGTGAGGAAAGAGAGAAAATCTTATTTTTATGAATATTATGAACAAAATAAATTATTTACTGGAAAAAGCAAAGTGTCAAATTTAGTCTAATAAAGGTAGCACTTGGGGCAATTAGAGAAGAAGAATATCTAAAATAGCATCATGTGCAAAATGCTTTATTTCCAAGCTAATTCATTATGCTCAGTATTGGAAGTTAATTATCTTGAAGACATACTTGTGCAGTGTTTGTGACTTCATACTTATGTATAAATATATATTTATGAAGATATACAGTATGGATATAAATGTAACTATTATTAAAGTCATATGTAATTTATGCCTCAATGTTGGTTTCTTGCTTCTCCACTTTTGCTGTTCTTTTTTATTTTTCTCTCAAATATTCACGTATATATACTCCAGGTGATATAATTGAACCAGTACCACCTCAGTATCAAAGCGTTCAGGCTTGGATGTAAAGAAAAACATCAAAATGGTGTTAAAACGAGGACGACTCCCTGGCAGGAAGTTCTGCAGCTATTTATAGTGTCTACATATTCCATAGTAAGCATATTTAAATATCCCTTTCATTCAGTATCTAGAAATAGAAGGCTAGGGTGATTAAATGAAGAAAGCTTTAGAAAGGCACAGATACACAAGCATAAAAATATATAGTGTATTCTTTAAATATGTTTCCTTGGCAAATGAAAAGAAATGTTAAAAGTTAAACTGAAATACCTAGTCTATTATATCCTGTATTTTTAGAAGTTATAATAAGTACCTTCAAAAATGAACAGTTGGGTGATGAAAGTTTGTAATTTAATTGATATTAAAATGATTATTTTGGAAGCTGTATTAGGTAATGGATGCTAACCAGTGGTGGGTTATCATAAATTAATCTCAATTATATTTTTAATTATAAAACAAAATATATGAAAGTTTCACTACTAGTATTTATCAGAACTGTGATGCCAAAACAAATTCAACTTCAGCTACAATAGAGATATTCTGGAGATATGTCATACATAATGAAGCACAAAGTTGATACCATCCCCATAAACACAAACCTTAACTTTTGTTTAAAAACAATGTTTAAATACATGTTTTCTTACCCAATTTAAGAAATAACTAATTCTTTCTGTCAGGTTATTTCTTTCTGGTCTAAAATTTTAAAATCATTTTCACATATTTAAGATGATATAAATTCTATTCACACAAATTACCATTTTTCAGGAGCAATTTCTTTAGAGAAAAAATGTGAAAGAAATACCTTTAAAATGTTTTAAGAACTATAAAAATTATAAATACTTAAAAGTAAAACATACCCAAATGTGTCACAGTGTTACAAATCATATCTTTTTCTTTAGCATTATTTATCATTTCTTTTTTTTTTAATTAATTTATTTACCATTCTGCCTTCCCCCCCCCCCCCCCCCCCCCCCCCCCGTCCATGGTGGGACCCCCCCCGAAGTTGCCTTGCTAGTTGGTTAGGATAGGGGAGTCGCTGCCCCCCATAATTTTTTGCCACAGGCATTCTTCTTTCAAACTTCCAAGATACCCTTTTTTTTAAAGAAAGTTTTTTTGTTGTTGTTTAATTACAGTTGTCCCCATTTCTCCCCCTTACTTTCCCCTCCCCTATCCAACCCCCACATCCTACTTTCAATCTTCCCCTACCCTGTTTTCTTTGTCCATGTGTCCTTCATACATGTTTCTTGACTTGATCCTTCCTCTTCTTTCTCCTATTACCCCCTCTGGTCCCTGTCAGTTTGCTCTTTATTTCCATGTCTCTGGTTCTATTTTGCTTGCTTGTTTGTTTTGTTGATTAGTTCCGCTTATAGGTGAGATCATATGGTATTTGTCTTTCACCGCCTGGTTTATTTTACTTAGCATAATGCTCTCCACTTCCATCCATGCTGTCACGAAGGGTAGGAGTTCCTTCTTTTTTAATACCTTACAAAATTAATAATGTGGAGTTATCTGAAGAAGGATGCCCTAAGTCTTTTAGAACTATATATCTGAGCAAGATCTTTTTAGACTTTTTAGGTGACAGTTACTTAAACAAACAAACAAACAAAAAAGAGGTCTATCATTCAGTTCATTCCACTGTATCGTTTCATTATCACTTTTACTTCAGTAAGAGCAAATCCAGAACCTAAGCACTAAGCATTATTTTTTCTCTATTTCTCCCACCTTCGTATCCCCTACACAAGTATCTGATCCAGGGGTGGACACTTTTCAGATAAACTTAAGCATCCTATTAAACAGGGTTATATTCAGAATAAAGATATAATAGACACAATAAGCCAAAGCAATCCTCTATAACTTATACAGAGTACTTGGAGTGCCTATTTAAAATATAAACATACGCCCTGGCTGGTGTGGCTCAGTGGACTGAGCACTGACCTGCGAACCAAAGGGTTGCTGGTTGGACTCCCAGTCAGGGCACATGCCTGGGTTGAGGGCCAGGTCCTCAGCAGGGGTTGCGAGAGAGGCAACCACATGTTGATGTTTCTCTCCCTCTCTTTCTCCCTCCCTTCCGTTCTCTCTAAAAATAAATAAATAAAATGCTTTAAAAATAGAATATAAGAATAAAGAAGGATGATTTTTCAAAATTTAATATGCTCCTTCTTTAGTTTTTTAAGTTTTCTGTTGAGCATTTTAAGTTTTGTTGAGATCAATCCCTTCTTTAACAGAACTGTTTGTATAACCTACTTGATTCATATTTAAACTTATTTTGGCCCTATTAATAAGATTAAAATAAATATTTAATTTACATTTTGACTGGTAATGATGAGGTGCACTGCATTTTGGGAAGAACAGTCCTAGCAGGTGCATGACATGGTGCAATAGGAGGGCATCTGCAAGTGGCCAGCAGATGGATATGGCACTGGGAGACGACCACCAGGTGATCAGCACATGGACAGAGCAAAAGAAAGGCCATTCCACTGAGCAGTGAGTGTCTCTACTAGCAGTAAAACTTTGCCACTTCGGCATATGGTAGGGCACCCATTTCATTAGCTGAAATTTGTACTGTGACGTTTTTGGCCAAGTCAGGAAGAGACAGTTCTAAAATCTGCATATGGTTCAAAATTTAGCAATAATTTCACAGACAATATTGTAAATTCTGCCTTAACAAGTTCCGCTACTTTTCTTTTGAGCTCCCAAAAAAGACTTTGGTGCTTCATATTCACATATTAAGTGTGAAACAGGGGTCAAGGCCCATCTAATTCACCATTAGACAAAAAAAACCAAAGTGATTCTTTTAAAACATTTGCCAACTCTTACAAAAAAAAAAGGACAAACCTTAAAGTAATAACGTGTTTCATTGTGGCATCTATCTAATGGAGGGTCAACTCATCCAATCATTATGAAAGTGCAGTGAAAATGTCAGTGTTTTATTAGATACACCACCAGTTGGTAGATCTTCCTATAAATACAACCCTGATCATTTCAGTCCTCAGCTTAAAAACCTTTTCTTTTTAATTGCCCAAGTCAAAAAAGTTCAAATTATGATCCAAAATTTAAGGTCCACCATAATCTTATGTCAAAGCTTCTTAGAGTCTAATATCCTGTCATTGCTTTGTACAAATTCTATACGTGTTGCTTTTTCCTGAAATGATATCCATGTTGTTCTTAGCCAGCCAGGGCTCACCATCCATTTCTATTCAATCTTAATCAGTCTTCAAAACTTAGTTCAAATATTGGAAATAAATATATTTACATTTTTCCCAATTCCCATTGCAGTACCCATATTTTTTTGCATTGCATTTTTATTGCAGTTTTATTTTTTTAAACATCAGCTTTTTCTTTTTCTCTTTTTTAATTAAATCTTTATTGTAATTTTTCCATTACTGTTTAGTCCCCTGATGCTCCCTCCCCATAGCTATCACAACCCTGTTGTTCATGCCTATGAGTCCTTTTTCCTCTGTGCTCGACCCTTTCACTCCCTGGCCTTCCCTCCATCCAGCTGTCATTCTGCTCTGCATCTATGACTTTTTCCCCATTGTTCCCCATAGTTTCCTTGTTAGTTCACTTTGTTCATTAGATTCCAAATATGAGAGAAATCATATGATATTTGTCTTTCACTAACTGGCTTATTTCACCTAATGTAATGTTCTCCAGGTCCATCCATACTATCGCAAAGGGTAAAATGTTCTTTTTTATGGATGAGTAGTATTCCATTGTGTAAATGTCCCATAGTTGTTTTATTCACTCATCTTCTGATGGACATTTGGGCTGCTTCCATTCTTGACTACATAAACTGTGTTGCAATTAACTTAGGGGTACTTATGTTCTTTTGAATTAGTATTTTGGGTTCCTTCAGATATATTCCCAGAAGTGGGATTGCTGGATCAAAAGGCAGACCCATTTTTAATTTTTTGAAGTATCTCCATACAGCTTTCCACAGTGGCTGCACCAATCTGCATTCACAGTGCAAAAAGATTCCCTTTTCTCCACATCCTTGCAAGAGCTTGTTGTTTGTTGATTTATTGATGATAGCTACTCAGACAGGTGTGAGATATCTCACTTTTGTTTTAATCTCCATTTTTCTGATAATTAGTGACATTGAGCATCTTCTCAAATGTCTGTTGGACCTCTGTATGTCCTCTTTGGAGAAGTGTCTATTCAGGTCTTTTGCCCATTTTTTAGTTGGGTTGTATGTTATTTTGGTGTTGAGTTTTGTAAGTTCTTTATAAATTTTGAATATTAAGCCCTTATCACATGCATCGGCAAATACAGTCTCCCAGTGTGTGGGTTATCTTTAAATCTTGATGATTTCCTGTTATGCATTTTTAAACGTATTTTTTTTACTCAACTGAATTTGTACTAGAATTTCTAGCACAGGTCTAGCACAGTATCTTAAATGTAGTATGTTTTCAATGAATATTTGATAAATAAATTTCAGAATATCCTGAATATATACTCAGAGTAACTGAAATATTCTTCAAAAGGAAATGCCATTTAATATTTTTACACTAATAAATTGTGCAAATTAATCTAATACTATACTAGTAGAAATAGTTTAACTACTCTCTTAAGACTTTTCTTTTACATGTACATTTTTGTAGGTGGCACTTATAAAGTGTTGGGGAGAACTTAAAACATTTTTTTACTTGAATGTTCAAAAACTTCCCAAATGAAACTTATGAAAATGTATATTCTATAAGTACATATTTTCTGAAAAAGATAAATTCAACATAAATTAGTTTCAAATTATGATAACCTCCAAGTAAGTGGAATCAAATTTCTAGGGTTTTGGAACTCAATTTGATTTCTGCGTTCATACTATACTCCTACTTCATCTAGCATTTAGGGTTTTTCTTTTTTTAATTTGTTTTTTACGGTAGTTTTTCTCATTACTATTTATAACCATTATACCTATCACCCACCATTCCTGTAATCAACTACACTGTTGTCTTGGTCCATGAGCCCTCTTTCTTTCAGTTCTTATTTTGACACAAATCCAAGGGAGAGTGCTTTTCTGTATATAATGATTGGCATGTCTTTGAAGATTTTGTGTACTTTGACAAGTTACATGTGGAAATAAATTATATGTGGAAAAACCCACATAATCTCCAGTTTAAAAATATAATAGATATCTCTCATTATTATTAAGAAATTCAAATAATCATTATTTTGAGTTGGATAAGCATGAAATTACTGATTTTCTTAATCTTTATTCTTTGTGTTTTCTACACTATTGCAACAGATCTATTATATAGATACATCTCAAAATTAGAGACTATTTAGTCATTTGATGGTTCTAGATTCTCTAATATGGTACATTTAGACATCAGTAAATAATTTCCTTAAATTAAAAGTGAAATGAGTTACTTCTGTCTATCACTATTTGGATCTCCACTTTCAGACAACTAAAGAGAAATACACAAATCTTTTTAGATTACATTATGCCTGTGATCTAAAATCTTATATTTATCATAAATTATACAGTGGAAATAAACACAAGAATTAAGCTTTCATATATAAAGATTAGGTAATTTCTTCATGATTATCTTTCAAGTTCATGGGTTATATAAATCTATTTTGTTTTACATATTTCTCAAGCCACTTTTATATATTCAGTTGATATTAATGGCACTGGTCAATTGTAATCTAGTCATTAATGTCAAATGGTGAATTTCAAATTTACATTTTAATCAAATATTTTGGTTTATTAAAAAAAAAAGACTAGAATGCTACCATTTAAGCTAACCTTGGTTCTTGACTTTTTTTTTCCAAAATCAGTCATAATAGAGTCTCCTTCAGGAAACCACAACAGATTTGATTGTTCTTAAGTATCTTTTCACTTAAGAAAGATCTTCGAGATGAACAAAAACTGTACATTGTTTTCAAATTCCTTCTTTTTCCAACTTAGGGAAAACTGGATCTTCACTAAGACTGAAAGGGAGGCTATAGTTTACTATGTGAAAATTGTTCATTTCTCTTAATGTCTGTAAAAATTTAGTTAAACGCAATCTTTGGTATCCCATTACAACATGCATTCAATTGATTTACCTTCCAACTCAATTTAAAATACTGCAACATGAAGACGATAGGAGAGCAAAACAACTGATGAGTTCTAGAGTGACAGAAGAGTTAGTTGGCGTCTTACTATGGACTTACCTGAAGCTTCATAAAATATACAGCTACTAAAAATAGTGAGTAATAAAACTACAACTGCTGTTGTATTAATAAGACACTGGTAATGTTTGATCTCTTAGTCATTGATAAAAGATAATAGAATACTAAAATTGGAGAAAAAATTTATTTAATTTGTCCAACTTATTTATTAAACGTTAGCATTAAATAAGATTCACACATCATACAGCTTGTTAATAGCAAAAATGAAAGTAAAAACATATAATTTATATATGACATAAAAATTAGGATTTAAACTAGAAATTGAAACTTCTCATAATAAGAAGCTACAATGAAAGGGTTAAATTTCCCAGTTTTAATAGGTAACAAAATTTTCTAATTTTTAAAGTATATTGGTATCATTTAGGCATTTTAAATGAAGTCTCCTAACTACAGAAGTCTATTTGTAAACATCTTTTAATATAAGTGTGAAATGAATGAAATACAATACCGTCTTTAACAAAGAAAAATATCTTCTTGTCAAAATAGAACATCATAGAACAAGATAACAATATAATTTTAATATAAACTTAGAAATGTTTCATGCCAACACTGGTATAAAACCTTCACTACAATGCAGCTAATCTAATGGCATACTTCACCATGTCATTAAATATGCATATTGTCTCTTTATAGCTTCTTTAATTTGCTACTAAATAATTAGTACTTCAAATTCTTTTAAAAATCAGGTTATTGCAGCTAGCAAAATGTAAGATTAAAATGATTACTTTAGGACATCTAATGTAATCTTAAAATAAGTGTAAAAATCAGTTAATCAAAGCACAAATTATAGAAAGTCTCAAGCTGCTCATTAAGGTCTCTTGTTTATAGTGTGGATGTCTGGTTAATTTGTGATTGCCTGAGATGTTGGAATTTACACATAGTTGTAGAGACAAGGCCTGCTTGAAAGTGTGCTGTGCTAGTTGAATGGAGAAAAAAATATGCAAGCTACTGAAAAATAAATTGCAGAAGAGGAAGATGTATAGAGAGGGTAAACATTTATCAAACACATTATATTACAGACGGGAAAACTTTCTTGTTGGTAGAGAAGTTCCTTGGCTTTTTGTACTATGCGTACATCACGTCAGGTTAGAAAATATCACAGATAAATATTGCATTGTATAATATAGTATTCTGAATACAAATAAGGGAGAGATTTTAAATGGATATCTCACATGTGGCTTTTATTCTAATATGTTTTACTGATTTTACTCTTGAGAATGACACCCAGGCTATTAGTTGCTGAAATGATGATACCTTACCACAGTTGTGATTTCTTATAAAATATTTAGTTCAGACCTTCAAGTTCTAAACTAGAAAACAATGCACATAATTTAGAAAGGTATTATGTAACTATCACATCTTGTTCTTGAATAAAGCACCCCAAACGACGAACTCCTTGGGTTTCATAATGTTACCATGAGCTCTGAATGACACGTAGAGCTACTATCTCAGGGATAATCTGGAGTATGGACTACTACTAACATCTCAGTTTGTTAAATATGTTTTATTTGGTCTGTATTACTTAAGTTATTACAAGCAAATGTTTTCAATACAATTTCCAGACATGTATGAATCATTTACCATAGCTACTCCACATATAATTTTAGATGAAATTATTTGTACCTTAAGGACTGGGGCTGTTTTTTTAATAAGTAGAAGTCTTGAAGAGCAAAGTGTGTGTTTTTTTTAATAGGCTTTTGGAATCCAAGGAATGAGTGAGCAAATTCAGGTGTTATAATACAAATCATCTTGCTTGACTTGCAAATCCTGCCAGTCTAGTCTGTTCCATAGTTAGCACTGCCCTCTCTTATAATGAAGAACATTGCTCACCAAAACTGCTGACAGTGGAGAAGGAGATATCAGATGATCCAGTAAGTCTGGCCATGTGTAACTTCTACGGCTCTTAGTAACAAAGCACAAAGAACACAGGATCTTTTGGAAATTGGGTGAAGCAGCACACAAATATGAGAAGGTCCAAAATGGGTTTCATTTTGAGACTGTCTTAAATCTCAGCACTGTTTTTTGAGTCACAATGTCTACATGAGAATACTGATAATAAATTCTGCCTCTTGGAAGGACCTAGTGAGATCAGTCTACACTCTGAGAAGATGAGAATCATCCAACCTGTCAAGTCATGTGATCTAAGTGAATGATCAGCACATAGGAAATGGGCTGTGGCCCACAGTGCCAGCTCCAGAGATACATGAAAAATTCCCCACAGACAAATGAGCGTCAGCCATTTTCTCAGTTTCACAAGATTCTCTACAGTTACTCTGAATAGAAGCGTCAGCTTCTGGTTATGACTAAAAATCTCCTAGTATAGTAGTTGGCAATGCTTCTGTATAGATCAATTTGGGCAAAAGCTGTGAGGTCAATATAATCCTTAAAATAGGCATAGACTAAGTTTCTATATTAAATTCTAAAACCAAAATGCCTGCCCATCAACACACACACACACACACACACACACACACACACACGCATACACACATATCTCTTTGGAAAAAGATGATTAAAACAAGATTATGGAGGAGCTCATAAAACTCTAACAATACTGAAACCTGAGTTGATTATACCACCACAAGCCACAAGAGAGTATGTCTGCCATGCCTTGTTCACCATTATCAGATAAATATAGCACTTTCTTTTAGCTTCCCCTGCCTAAACTTAGTAATTTCAGTCAATTCCCAGACCCAATTAGTATACTTGCCTAGTGAAAATTTCCTATACTCTATGTTTCCTGACTGTGAATTATATAAAATAAACATTGTATCTCTAGTTCTCATCTTTTTAAAAAATAATTATTCCCTCACCAAGCACTTGTATTCATGTCTTTGCTATGAATATATTTATTCATTCAATCAAAGGAAAGTAACAACTATAAAGAAATTTATTGAGCTCAGCCTTGGCTTCAGTGGGCTGAGAAATAAAAAAGAAATTAACAGAATGAATTATCCTCTACTTTGGAGGACAAGACATGAAAAGTCAAGCTACAGAAGAACAAATGTTATGCGGTAGCAATTAAAATGCCCACAGAATACAGAGTTAATACAGAATAAAGATAACAAGTTTCTCTCATATATATTTTTTTCTGGCAAATAATCCAGTCTTGTCTTATCAAAATAAATAAATAAAACATTAGAGTCATATTGTGTTCATTTTTTTACATGCATAAACTAGTACTTTTAGCTCCTTTAATGTACCTAATCCATGTCTATGAACCTCACCTTTTGTCTTATTAGAGTTGGAAAAATAATTTCACAGATACAATTAGCCTGGGTGTACTCTGTTCCTGACTTGATTTCTAAGTTACGATTACCATCTTTAAATATTGAACAATAATTAAAATATAAATATCAACTTATCTGGGTTCTCTACTTTTTAATTGTATAATGACAGGAAACTGCCTAAAGTAAAATCTCAGTTTTACATTCACTCATGCTTTTTAAAAAAATATATGTTTAAATAATTGTGTCAACTTTCAGGACTTTTCAAGTAAAATCAGATAATTTTAGTCTTAAGACATCATGAAAATGGATTAACCTTCCTTTTAAATAAATTTTCTTTGCCACTGGCAAGCAATTGTAATTTAAAACTACTCTCAAGGCAAGCCCTATAAATCAGATTCATAATAGAAATTCTGACAATCTTTACCACTGTATTGGTAAAATATGCTTAAAAAAGAAAACGTAACAAAATTCTCCTATATGTGTGATGTATATCAGGGCCTCTGTTTCCACTTAGCAAGGCCACGAGTGGCAGAAAGCCCTCAGGCTCTTACAGAATCTAAACTGCAATAGTGATAGTCATGCCAGTGTCTCTGATTCAAATACTAAATGATGTATCAATGTCGGCACATGTTATAGGGAATTTGGGACCTGGATAATTGGTCCTAAAGGTACACATTTCCCTTTGTTTTTTGTACAGAAGTGAAGTTAGAGCTTTAAATCTTAGACAACTGACAAAGAATGCAGATTCTTCCTGTTGTTCTAGGATAACAGTATTTACATGCTAGGTATCAATCTTTAATATTAGTCACCTAACTCCAAAACTCTCTGTTTATGAGAAAGTAAATTAATTCAAGATAAGACACAATCTCTCCATAGTCAAGGAGCTCAAAGGGTGCTTAGGGATATGGGCATCAAGCTATTAGTTGCAATGCATTTAAGTAAGTACTCATATAAAAGTTTCTAAGACACTGTGAGGCCACAAAAAAGAGATTCATTAATTGCATAGTCTGGGTTGAAGACAAATGCCTTGATGGAGAAAAAGACTTTTGAGTAGATCATTAAAAGGCAGCTACAGAATTTCTAGGCTTGTAAAGAAAGAGGAAGAAAGAAAACCTGGAGTTTTAAGAGCTCGTGAGAAACAAAGACAGAGGACCAAAATACAGATATTGTGCTAAGGAAGGACAATTATTTTAGAATGTTAATACGTAAGCATGAAAGAAGAGGAGGGGGGAGTTGTAAGAGAAATAAACCGGGTCATTTCTGAGGCATTTAAAAAAAAATTAAATTCATTTATTTGTACTGATAAAATATTTTCTCATTTAAAAAGTATTTTCTTATTTAAAAATTTTTATTGTTGTTCAGATACAGTTATCCCCAGTTTTCCCCCATTACTCTCTCCTGCCCCACCCACCACCCACCTCCCACATTCAACCCTCTCCCCCCATTGTATTTGTCCATGGGTGCTTTATACATGTTCCTTGACTTGACCCATCCCGTTCCTTCTCCATTATCCCCTTCTGCCCTCCCCTCTGGCCACTGTCAGTTTGTTCTTTATTTCCATGTCTCTGGTTCTATTTTGCTCACTTGTTTCTTTGTTGATTAGGTTCCATGTATAGGTGAGATCACCGCCTGGCTTATTTTGCTTAGCATAATGCTCTCCAATTCCATCTATGCTGTCGTGAAGGGTAGGAGTTCTTTCTTTTTTTAATTTTATTTTATTTAAGGCTTTATTTCTTTATTTTTAGAGAGAGGGGAAAGGAGGAGGAAAGAGAGGAAGAGAAACATCAATGTGTAAGAGAGAAGAAATATCATATGCACCCTGACAGGGAATCAAACTCTAAATCCAGGCATGTGCCTGGACCAGGAATTAAAGGGTGACCTTTCAGCTTGCAGGACAACGCTCAGCCCACTGAGCCAAGCAGTCAGGGCTTCAATTGCTTTTTAGATAGCATTTTATATTTCTCCGACAGTTACAGTTTGTAGCAGAGAAAATAATTCCAAGTATATGGTTGCTAGGTATAAATGTGTGCCTCTAGGAAAGTCATCTAACTGTTGAATACTTCAGTTTCCTCATCTTTTAATTCAGAGAATAATCCAAACAACCTCTATGGTACTCATTAGCGATACAATTATTCTGGAGGCTGAAAAACTTAAGGCTATTATTTTTATCATTATTTTGGTCAACTCTGTAGATTCAAAAATGAGTATCTGCATCTGAATGTATGTTTATTTTATTTTATTATTTTTAATAATTTTTTTAAAGTTAACATGTGCATGTAATAGGAAACTGAAAAACACAAGAAGCAAAGAACAAAATCATCCATAACCACAAAGTTTACAGTATGACATGTCCTAAATACCCTGTGTATATACGACTTAGCTTCTATTTTTATGTAATTAAGATCATAAAGTTATGAATCACGTTTTTTCACACATCATGAATATTTATAATTTCAAAGTCTCAAAATTATATGAGTATTCTGATAACCAAGGATACACTACACCAACTTCTTCTGGAAGGAAAAATTATAGTCTTCCCTTTCTTGAAAGTATTGTTAATATTCCCATATGATGAAATAATAATAAAAAGTAGGTCAATATAAAAAATTAGGGTCAATAAAAACCAGAACAAATACATGATGGCTAACATAATTTCTATAGTTGATCTCCAAGTTTGGTGTTGATCTTCCTTTTAGCCATGTGAAAAAGAACACATTGCCGATTATTTAATTCTCATTATCAAAAAATAAAAAGAATACAGGAGCCCAAATAAAGCTTTCTTTAGAATTCAATCTTAAATTAAATTTCCCACATCATTAAAGAGATTACCAAGTGATGAAGTGCGCAATATTTTGAAGCAATTGTTATAATTGATGAAACATTACTTTTGGTGACTATAGACAAAGCCAAAGATAAGACTTTTAATCTAATAATATGATGGCATTTAATTGAAGGACTAAGCTAAAGTGGATTAATATTATTACTCTCTGGTACCCTGACATTATTCAAAAATAAATTTGTAGATGTATATTTGCTCTGTCAAAAATATTATTTCAGCTGGCATTTTGATAAATGGTGGATAGATAAAAAAGGTATAACATATTCATATTGAAATTAACACAAATAAACATTGCCTTAATCAGAACATTTATAGTAGACCAAAAATATCTCTAGAAAAATATGTGGATGTGCAGACTGGACATACAGATAAAATATATACAATTCTACTCTGTAGAAACTAACTTGTATAGAAAAAGAGAATTTGGGAAGGTAAATTTGGGAAGGTAATTTTTTTTAAATGCCACATAGATGTGGGTTCAATATATTTCCAGAGTAGATATAACAGGGGAGAAATCCAATAAAATTGAATTTCTCTTCTTTCTTTTTTAGGTATTTCCCTTAGCTAAAATTAGTGACAATATATTATTGTGCAGTCTATCATTACCTTTGTATCCATCTCATTTGGCTCCATCTTACTAATATATCTATTATTCTCCTCTAATACTACAAATTACAAATGCAAAACATAGTATCTCCAGTAAAATATAGGACAGAATTTGAAATTTGGGAAAAAATGACAATTTTGAATAATGCATTAATGGAAAATGAGAAATAAAAAGCAAACTTGTATTATATCAAAAGACAGTTTGTATTTTTATTCCTTTATTTTAAAATGATGTTCATAAGTTAATTCCCACATATAAGCCTTCTGATATAATATGCCTCATTCTCACATGCTGTTTATAAAAGAATGGTTCAAACATTAATGGCTACAATGTCCTTGACATTGTGATGGTGGTTCTCTCTCTCTCCCTCCCTCCCTCCCTCCCTCCCTCCCTCTCATCAGAGGGCTTAAAGTCTAGTTGGGAAAGTATACACAGACATTCAAAATCAAACTGAAAATTCACTGAGAAATGGTAACATGTCAAATTTGTTCTGCATTATATCTCCTTTTCTAATGTGGAAATTCAGTGATAGAAGCCACTCAATAAATATATGTGAAATAAATACACAATTGAAGGTATGGATCCAGAGAGAGTCCTGAGAAGGAGCATTGAAGTAAAAGTAGAGATTCAAAATGACTTATTTTAGTAATAGATAGAATACAAGTAAATCCACTGAATAATATTTATTCATTTAAAAGTTTACATGTCCTAATGTCGACTATAATAGAACTGTCGATTGTTTTTAAAAACTGGCTCACAGTATTGCTCAACATGAATAAATCAATAGAAAATGGAAGGTATGGTCAAAAAGGGCCAAAAGCACTAGTGTTATTGTAATTCCAAAATGTATAGAAATACTTATCTCTTGTAAGCAAGTAAGCACATGTACTGGTAAGAACTGTCTAAAACAGTGTTAGTAATGTACATAATTAGTAGTGTACACAGTACTTTAAAAACATTTTTTTCATTTACTCCTCAGCTCAATTTTGTGAAATAGGCATCATTATTGTTCTCATTTTACAGACAAAAGAAGTTAATGCTTAGAAGTTAAGTGGCTTATAAGTACACTGCTAGTAGGTTGCAGAGCTAGGAAATGAACCAGCTCTGTCTGACTTCAGAACATACAATGCTGTATTTAATGTAGATGATATACAAAGAACAAGAATAGACATATGAAAAGATGCTCAAAGTCACTAATCATGAGAGAAATGCAAATTAAAATCACAATGTAATATCACCTCACACCTGTCAGAATGGCCATCATCAATAAATCAACAAACAAGTGCTGGCAAGGATGTGGAGAAAAGGGAACCATTTTGCACTGTTGGTGGGAATGCAGATTGATGCAGCCACTGTGGAAAGCAGTATGGAGGTACCTCAAAAAATTAAAACTGCATCTGCTTTTGACCCAGTGATCTCACTTCTGGAACTATATCTGAAGGAACCCCAAAACAGTAATTCAAAAAACGTAAGCACCCATGTGTTCATTGCAGCATAGTTCACATCACCAAGATATGGAAGCAGCCCAAGTGTCCACCAGTAGATGGATGGCTAAAACATCTATGGAACATTTACACAATGGACTACTACTCAGCTATAAAAAAGAAGAAAATTTTACTCTTCGTGACAGTATGGATGGACCTGGAGAACATTATGCTAGGTGAAATAAGCCAGACAGAGAAAGACAAATACCATATGATTTTACTTATATGTGGAATCTAATGAGGAAACTGAACAAGCACAATAGAAACAGACTCATAAACAGAAAGCAGGAGGAGAGCAAAAGTGGTGGGGGGAGATTAGGAGGTGGAGGGATTGAGCAAAAAAGGAAAAGGACTCATGGACATGGACAGAAGTGGTGTGATTGCATGGGGGAGTGGGGTAAAGGGGACTAATGGTAGTGAAAATACAATAAAAAATAAAGTAATGGAAAAATGAAAACCAGAAAAAGAAAAAAGAATAACTGCTACACGGTTGCAATAATAATACAGTAACGATAAAAGCTACCATTTACTAATTGCCTGCTATATGTGAGTGACTGCTAGACATTTTATCTATGTTATCTCTTATTAATCATCGCATCAACCTAGGGTTTAAACATTATTTTCATGAACTAAATCCAAGACTCAAAATTAACCTGTACAACTTGCGTAAGATTCTAAAGTTAACAAATGACAGAACTTAGATTCTTGTGCAGAGATTTTTTTTAATCCATATTCTGTTCTCAGACTGCTGAGCAACCAAAGGAAGTAGTGGGAGTAGAAAGTGGGAGAAATTTGTCCATAATTAATGATTTTTCTAAAACAAAGATGACACTATTCTAGATACACAAAACACCTGAGCCAAATATTGACTCTACGGCAGTAGATTTTTGCAGTAGTACCAAAGAGTTCCAGATACTTTGCTTTCTCTAGAAAACACTAAATTTTTTAAAATGATCCTTATATTTAAGTTAAAAATCACTATCATTTTTTGTTTGCATATAAAGTTTTCAATACCTTCATGAAATAAATGAAACTTCTCACTAGGCATATCAAAATATTTAATTGTATCTCTTTTTTGCATCTAAATATTGCAATGGCTTTGTTCAGCTTTCTGGTATCAAGGCTAAATTCCATAGTCTAGCATCTTTGCCTTTCATAATATAGCTTACATTTAAATATCAATAAAGCCTTACATGCCAATATTCCAATATAAATGCTCCACTCCAGCCAGACCTTCATCCTTTTCAACACTCTTAGCTTTCTTTGATCACTGTATCTTTGCTTATCTTATTTCAATTTGGAGAAAAGTGCTTTACTGCAATAATTGTTTTTAATTAGCAATTAGATTTATAAATGCACAGTGTTTTGCAGCATCTTGTGACCTGTCTGGTAAGCTCATAAAAGGTGACAAAATATCTTCTTACTAACATTAAAGCACTGATTTATAACCATCTTTTAATTTCTGCTGAGATGCTATTAGATAATGCTTCTGAGAGCAGTTTCAATTATCTGCTTACAGTTTTTATATAATAGCTAGTCTATAACACACTTGGACAAAGAAACTATCACAAATGTTGATATCACTATCAAGAATACTAGTCATTGATTACAGTTATTACTCTCCTACAAACATGGTTTTAGAATAAAACAAATCTTCTATATAGAATATTAGGGTAGGTAGTAGTAAAAACATCTAGACTTTTTGTTATATTTTTATTACTGAAAATATGGCTTAAAGTACTGGTTTTGTTAAAATACTGAAAACATCATAGCCATCTATCAGAAGATATAATCTTTTGGAGGTCTCTGTTGAGCGGATGGTCAATGTCTGTCCCAACATACTTGCCAATGCTGTATTGCAATCACTTTTGCTAGCAACACATGCATCATCCACTCATACTTCACATCTCAGAGACTGGGAATTATTCTCACATTGTCATCATTATTTTCTTCTATTTTCTGACAAGAAAGACAACCATGGAATTCTCAAGTATGTGTTTGTTCAATAACTATCAACTCAGCAACACTCTTGGCTTTGAAGGTTGTTCTTTTTTCTTTTTCTTTTTTGTAACTCATTATGAATTTCTTTGTCATATGTTTATATAGTGGAGAAAAATACTGGTACTCGGTCTCTAGACTTATTTTTTTCAAGGACCTTCAGTTGTATTATCTAAATTTTACATATGAAATGGGGAGGAAAGGGACAAATTAGTAGCTGCTTCGAAGAATGAAGACATTGAGTAAAAGATAAGTGCCTTTATTTACAAAGATTTAAAAAAATATTCTATGAATTCATTTCTGAGCTCTATAGAATTAAATACAAAGGAAAATGTATTGAGCCCCACTGTTAGGACTCTGTCTTAAAATTAAAGTAATTAGCCCTGTCTTGCTGAGAAACAAATTTATCCATTAAAGTAATGTGACCCTGAAACATATTTCTTATGTATTTTAGTAGACTTAGTTATTTGAAATATTTTAGGATGAATTATGTCGGTCTTTATTTGGTATTTCTTTAATAGGAAAAACAAAAATTTGAAGCAAAAGCAATGCGGTTATTTTTTTTCTTCCCTGTTTTATTACACCATTTATTTGAATTAAAAAAAAACAACAACTCCCTTAGTTAGGGTATCTAATCTTTATTTTAAGAATGTGAAATTCTGGTCATTTCATCTATGTGAGGCTGAATTTTATATGTGGACTAAAGTTAGCTTCCATCTTCCTCAGAAACTGTATTAATACATAAAAGGAGTCTGGGATTTTTACCTAGGGTTGAAAACAATTGTTTAATGATTCATGAAACACAGGAATAAACTGATATTTCGTTCAGTGAGACAATGGCTTAGTTATATTTTGACCTAAAATAATTTCAGGAGCTGCTAATATTTTATGATACTAATTTCAGATTCTTTCAAAATCCCTAATTTCATTCAGTATTTGCTATAAAAATCTATCTTAAATATAAGATGCTTAAGTAATGAGCTTTTTTCATATGGCTAACTCAGGACTCTCAAAAATTATTTTTGAATGTGGTTTTGTTTCATGTCCACATAGACTACAAGTATCCCTGCCAGTTGCACCCCTGGGGTAACCACATTTCCATTTGCTGCTTCTGATTCCACTCAAAGGGTTAATCCCATAATCTGGGAATATAGCTGGTTTAATAATCCTTCCAAGGAATGAGATGACATTCTTGCTCTTTTGCATTCCTGTATCTCCAAATCTTAATGTAATCTATATGGTGTGACTATCTTGTATAAAAATAAACTCAGAAAGATTCCAAATGTGTCTAAATCACTATCATAAGAAGTAAATTACTTGTCAATACAATTACCCAATCTCATTTTATCTCAAACATATGGGTGATTAATGTTCAAAGTCCTAATCAATAGCACACAGCATTTTAGGCCTGAGGCTAGTTTACAAAACAAAGGACCTGGTTAGACATTTTGACACTCATTTATAAGGTTCTTTGATGAGATAAGCCTGGTAGCAGCTACTTTAAGTAAAATCTATTTTTGTTTTCTTCCCTTTCAATTGCAATGTGTACTTCAAGGTATTTTACAAAAGTTACAGTTAATTCTCAAAATAATAATCATAAAAAGAAAGTAGAAAGGATGAAAAGTAGAATGCATAGAAAGAAAGACCAATAAGAGGTTCTAAGAATCTAACATATGTATTTGTTATGCATTTCAGCTTTAGAATGATGTTTTGTGTGACAGCTGAATTTACTTTTTCTAAAAACATGGGTTTGAGAGTGTAGATGTTATAAGTTAATATTGATATTGTAGTCGAACAAATACATAGAATTAAATGTACTCTAGGTTATCATCAAATTGAAATAATGCTGAATGCATAATAGCACAGCTTGAAACAGAAATAAATAAATTATAAGTTGCTATAGTTATATTGGTATTGCCTACAACAGACTTATAGGATGGGACTCAGAGGAATCCTCTTTTGGATCAGTGTAGGTAAGTGCTTCCAATAAGAGTAAAATGAAAGTAATTAGATTAAAATAATACCATACACAACTATTTTTATATTTTCCTTCTTCATTTTGTGCAGAGCCTTGATTCAAATAGAGAATATATATACATATTTTGTTGTTGTTGCTGTTGTTGTTGACCATAAAAAAATATTAAGAAAGACTTTATTTTGTATTTTTCAGATATTAAAAGAAATTAGCTCGTACTGATCATTATAGCAGAATTACCCAGTAGATTTTTCTTGTTTGGATCCCTCAAAATAACAGTTCTCAGCACTTTAGAAAATACCATATTTTAGAACAGTTAGAATGCTCTAGAGGATGTCATTTGGTCAACATTACCTAAAAATTAAACTATGATTGGGGTGATTGGCATCATTATAGAACGGTATTAACTTAGTCACAATCATATGAGTTATAACTTATACAAAAGAAAAAAGTTATTTAAATGATTACTGCAATACTTTTAAGAGTCAAGAAGATACAGTAGGAATTTTGTAGTCTGGGTACAAACAAAAGATGTTTGTTTAATGAGAGGCCAAAATTATCCAGAAAACATGACTTTCCTTGGTCACTATAGTTTCTATATAAGAATACCATATGATCTCACCTTAAGTGGAACCTAACCAACAGTACAAAGATGCAAGGAAAATAAGACCAGCAACACTGAAAGGAAAAGAAATCAACAGAGACAAGAGGGAAGGAGGGGGGGGGGGCGGGGAAAAGGAAGGGAAGGGGAAAGTGAAGGAACATATAGCAAGGACTCATGGACAAAACCAAAGGGGAAGAGCTGAGGGAGGGAAGGAGGGAGGGGGCAAGGGAAAGGGGTGGGGGGAAGGCAGAGACAAATGTATTTGAAAAGTAAATAAATTAATTAAAAAAAAATAAAAAAATAAATTTAAAAAAAGAATAGAAACTAAAAATATTACCATAATATTTTGTTTAATATAGAAATTAATTTCCTTATTATTTTGCTGGTATAAAATACTGCAAATGAGTAGGGGAGATATAATAAAATATAATGTCCAAAAGTCCAGATAAAATTCAAGATAAGAATTTAGTCTTATTATTTTTGAAGTAAGAATATGGAATTCTACATAAACAAATGCATAATTTCCCTATTCCAAATTGATATAATATGTTAGTAAAACATGGATATTTCAAAGTTTTATGGTGGATAATTTTGACATTTTTGCCATTCTTCACATCCCTTTCAGTATAGATTTTCCCATTGCACAGTACAATATTTATGTATTAAATATCTATTTATTATAAAACATGATCATTTAAAACTGTCAATATGTCATATGTGTAGCAGAATGAATAGAGAAAAAATGGACTTAATTCTTTATATAAACCTTCTTCTAAGTGGATGCTTGTAACAACTAATTTGATCCCTGTAACAAAACAATAAGGTGGGTATTCTTATTGCCATTTTACAAATGAGAAAACTGAGACATAAAGTTTACTCCTAATCACTAAGTAAAAGGTCTTTCCTCAAAATAAATCACATGCCTTCTTTTATTTGATTACAAGAGAAGTTATTTTCATAATGTGGGGGTATAAATAGGGTAATCATATAAATTATTATCCAAACCAAGATATTTCTGAGAATGAAAGGAAGCCTTTAAAATCACACTGAAACAATGGGAATAAACTGTACTTCATTCAGGCAAATGGGAATATAAATCGATCAACTTAGGTCTCGTATCTCTAGCCTATGATATTATCGAGAAATAATGAAGTTACAAAAAACTTAAAGGTAAACTAAAAATTGAAAGTTGTAAATGCAACATCTATTCCAAATTTAGAAACAGAACAATTTCAGATACAAATATTACTGTCTGTTCTTTATATTTTATATACAATTTGAGGAGGTTGGGGAGACACGTCTCAGGGAGGAAAACAAACAGAAAATGCCAAGTTTCTCAAAAAAGCTGAAAATAACTGTTTACCAATCCATCCCCTTAAACAGGTATGACATTAAGTCATAACATGAGAATTACTATGAAAACAAGACTTAATCTGATACATTTGCAGGCACCTGACTTGATTAAATAGATGGAATATGAAACTTGAGGTACTTTGAAAACTTACAGCTGTTCTGATAGTGCATGAGGATATGTGTACACATCAGTTTCTGTGTATTCTGCACTGCTAATGCCATTGATCCAACAAATTCGGCTGGCTTTCATCTGATGTCCTCAGACTTCCAGTGTCAAAAAATTGATTATTATCAGAGACAAGAAAAATAATGGACTATAAAGAATGGCTGATCAAAACATTACTCTAAACATGTCAAGAGAAAAAATGTAACCTGAGCAAAACAGTGCTAGAACATATTGATTAATTAAAAGCATAAACAGAGTGCTGTGATAAGAATTTTTAAAAGTTTTTGTTTCATGCAGAGATTTTGATTTTGAACCAGAATATATATAGAACAAAGTTGTCGGTGTGTTTTCTATAAACTATTGTTCCTCATACCAGACTGCCTAGAAATGGGAAAAGAGCCATTACATTTTAGTTAAATTTGCTTGGGTTGTTAAAAGTTAACAATCCCAAATTGCCAACTACTAATCAGCAAACACCAAGCAATTTTGCCACAACAGGCAACCATTTGGAAACTGTAATACTGTCAGTTTCAGCTAATGCAGTTTAACACTTAAGAGTTCTTATCCAGCCCAAGATTATGACTTTTAATTCCAGGGCATACTGACCTCTTTATCTGAAAGAACTTTTATAGCTTAAAGCCTGGCTAAAGTAATTTTCTTAAGTTAATCAGATTTCCTCACTGGGGTTCCACAGCAGGAAAGAAAATTCATACAAATGATCTCTTCACCTACCTGCAGCTTCTCTTTGGTTCTGAACAGAATTATGCAATAATTTATTTTATATGAAGAATTATTCCTGATAAATACAAAGGTAACTTTCTTAAACAGAAGCACACAGTCATGAGGGTATTTAGCTCCAAGCAACCAAGGGAAAGAAGTTGAATGTTTCCCCAAATGTGTCACTGTCGTAATCAAACATTATGTTTTATGATCTTGTACATGTATTATACTCAACACAGCTAGAAAGTTATTTCTTGTACTTTTGTGTAATTTTTAATGTATACTTTAGTCATGTACTACATATTTCCCAAAGGGCTTTATTTATTCTTCTTTCCTAGAGTTTTCCTAAATATTTTTTTTTAATTTTCCTAAAACAATTAAAATAATAATAACAAAGAGAGTTTTCAAAGGGAAAAATCTATTCAGGTAGAGATTATAAATCTTGAATCCCTCAAAGTTGTACCTTTCCAATTATAAAACAGAGTCTGCTGTAGGTGGGAAGGTTATGCCTTCTGAATTAAAGACAAGGTCTATGGTAGGTAGAATAATTGCTCACCAGAGTGGTAGTACGTGTGCTCATTCTATGAACTTGTGAATAAATTAACTTATAAGGCAAAGGGGATTTGTGATTAAGATTAAGGATTTTGAGATGGGGAGATTATGCTGGATTATCCAGGTAGCTCCAGTCTAATTATATGCTTTAAAATGGAGAACCATACCTGGCTGTGATCAGAGGTCATATGACTATGAAATGATGGTCAGACACATGACATCCTCAAGGCTTTAAAGATGAAAAAATGAGTCTATGAGCCAAGCAATGTGGGAAGTCTCTAGATGCTGGGAAAAACAAGAAAATGGATTGTGTCCTAGAGCCTGCAGAAATGAATGCAACCTTATTAACATCTTCAGCACATAACTGTCTTGGATTCCTGACATACAGAACTGTAAGATGATATATTTGTAATGGTCTAAACCACTAAGACTGTGCTAATTTGTTATGGAGTATATAAAACTAATACAAGAAAACCTCTCCCAAAATACTGTCTTACTTATCGTGATCCTAACAAAAGATGAGGTAGATACTGGTGTGTTTACATGTTTTTATTTGAAGACTTCATTTTAGTTGTGAAAGGCACTGTTGAAGTGGATATTTACTTTTTGCTCTTCCTAGTATCCCCTCTCAATTCTTAATAATGTCCAAATTTTGGAGATTCTTTCTCATTGTGCACTTTCTTAGTGGAAGTGTAGATTCTAGCTCCAACAGATCTGGCTGTGGTGATTCAAGCACTTTATCCAAGTGAAGTAAATCAGATTCTCTCTCCAGGGGCTTTAGTTCCTGAGCAGGAATTAAGAAAATAAGATGGGGAAGGATATCCTGCATGCCAGATGCCCAGAACTACCCTAGTTTCTGTTACAACCCTTAATATCAGTCTTTCCTGAATATTCATCCGATATTCCCCCAAATATTAATAGTATCACTGTTTATATCCAGAACTGTTTTTTGTGATGTGCAATGGAAGAGCCATAAATGACCTATACGACATTTGAATGAATGAGTATGTGTATAAATGGGCTTTGAAGAAATGTATTTTGACAAGTTTGACATAATTGTAGTATATTTTCTTATAATGTTCTTTCTTACAACCCCCCTCCTTGGCTGTGCAGCCCCCGTATCTAGGCTTATTCCTAGCATACTATTATGCTATATACTCATACTATTATGCACAGACAGCCCCAAATTAAACAGATTTTTCACAGATCTATAATGATGGTATTAATAACAAATGATTATCTGCTTAGAGCATGATGGAGTCTTTTTAATTTTACTTTATTTTTACTTTTTAAGATCAATATAAATTATATATTTTAATAAGTATTGTATTGTTGTTCTATTACAATTGTCCCAATTTTACCCCCTTTGCTCTCCTCTGCCCAGCCCACCCCAACTCGCACAATCCCCACCCTGTTGCCCATGTCCATGGGTTGTTCATTTATGTTCCTCAGTATTATTTCTTCTCTTACTATTTTCTTTATATGCTCAGGGAAGTTCAGTCCTTGACTTTCCCAAGTCTTACAAAAGCAGCAATTCATAAGCAAACTTCATAGGGAGCCAAAAAGTTGCAGACATACTTGCCATGTATGCATCTCTGCTCTGCTTGTAAGAAATTATCTTTTCTTTGTCATTTTTTTTCTTACTTAAAAAAAAGAAAAACAGCTGCATGCCCTCAATGTCTATGCTTTGCACCCACCTCAATTCTTGTGTTGAAACTCTCAATCACCATTTCGATGGCATTAGGATATAGGATCTTTAGGAGGTAATTAGGTCATGGGGGTACAGTCCTCAGGATGACATTATTGACTTTATAAAAAGAAACTAAAGAGAGCTTGAGCACTCTGCTCTCCTCTCCTCCCTGACCCTCTTTTCCTCTTCTCTTCTGTCCACTGGGCGAGGACACAGCAAGAAGATAGCCAACTGCAAACCGCGAAAAAGACTCTCACCAAAACACAACTATGTTGGCAATCAGATGTCGGACTTCCAGGCTCCAGGACTGTGAAAAATAAATGTTTGCTGTTTCAGCCACCCAGTCTATAACAATTTGTTATAGCAGTCTCAGCGAAGATAATAGGATATGTGATCGTAAATAAAGAGGCAATGCATTAAAAAAAAGTTCTTAGGGTCCTAAAGCTATTAAGGTCTTACGAGTCAGAAGGCTGAATATAGAGATTGTTGCTTTTAAAAAAATATAACTGGAGTGGATTCCTCTGCTTGAAATGCCCTTGAAGTACATAGAAAATACAGTTTAAATTAATCTCCAGACTATTGTCTGTCTTAAATATGACCTTCCTAATAATAAAGTGGTGCTTTTAAATGACATATCTATCAGTTCAGGAAAATAAAAAGTGAAAACATGATGATTTTCCAATTCATCTGATCCATTCTTTCAATGAAAACATAATTCAGTGCAGAAAATCCAGCTGTGGAGTTTCATTTCCAGGTGAGGTTTTCTGCCAGTCTATAGAGTAGTGGTTATGACTGCAGACTCTAGACTCCCTTGATATTGCCTAGGGTCAAATTTTGGTTTTGCCACTCAGGAAGTTAAGTGACCTTTGGTTATTTACTTAATAATTATTTTATTCTATAACATGACAAAAATAATAGTGTCTTCTTCATAAGATTATTGTGAGGATTAATTTAGACAAGCATGCAAAAATTTGATCCATAGCAAATTCTCAATATTTAACAAACAACTATTATTCTTATTAATGTTTACATGCCCATCATCAATTTTTAAACAGTACTCTGTTGGACCTTTGGGGCAATTAAAGAAGGAAAAAGCTTTTACATATAGACTTGACATATCCTTCAAGGAGAGAAACATGTTGAATTTGTTTTCTAAAAATGGGATTTTCTGCAGACAGTGAATATGAAAAGGTATCACTGGAATAAGTCAGAAATCCATGATGTAAGAATTCCCAGAGTTTTAACTGATGTTCAAATTTTCTTTATAAAGATAATATGGACATTTATCATTATAAACTCTCTTCAGACTGCTTTTGCTGCATCCCATGTGTTTTGGTGTTTTATTTTTGTATATTCTTATCTCAATATTTTTTCTGATTCTTCTTTATATTTTTCTTTGACCCATTTGTTGTTCAAAAGTGCATTGTTTAATTTCTACATACAAGGGTGGGCAAAACTAGGTTTATAGTTGCTTATATGGAAAATAATACAATAATACATAATAATAATACAAGAATAAACATTGTTTTGGCTACCTGTAATTGTAAACCTACTTTTGCCTACCCTTGTATATATGAAATTTCTAGTTTTCCTTCTGCTATTAATTTATAGTTTAATTTTATTGTGGTTAGAACATATGACTTGTTTTATGACCTAATGTGATATATCCTTGACACTGTTCTGGGTATACTTGAGCAGAATGTGTTTTCTGCTGCTTCTGGATGAAACCTTCTATTAGACCTGTTAGGTCTGTTTGGTATATAGTGTTGTTCAAGTCCCCAGTTTCCTTACTGGTCTTCTCTCTAGATGTTCTATCATTTATTGAAAACGGATTATTAAAATATCTTATTATTATCATGTTTCTGTTTCTCCCTTCAGTTCTGTCAAAATGTGCTTCATGTATTTGTGTGCTCTGATGTTGGGTGCATAATAGTTGTTATATATTGTGAATTGGCCATTTTATCATTATATAATATCCTTCTATTGCTATCTTGTTAATTTCTCAATCAAAGCCTAATTTTATATTGGTAGACGACCTCTGCTCGTTTTGATTACCATTTGCATGGAATCTTTTACCATCTTATCGTTTTCAACTTATATGTGTTGAAGAGACCTTAAATATAAAGTCTCTTGTAAACAACATATAGTTGGACTATGTTTCTCTTGACATTCTATGTCTTCTGGAAATTTTAAATAATTTACTTTAAAGTAATTATTGATTGGGAAGGATTTACTAGGTTCATTATTGCTATTTTTTCATTATTTTCTTTCTTGTTTTCAATCACGTTTTTCTATCCTTTTTTTTCTTGCTGTCAAATTTTGTGTTGTGTTGATTTTTTTGAAGTGATTCCTTTCCTTTTCTTTTTGATATCTCTCTATGGTTTCTTTGGGGCTTACATAAAACATAGTTTTAACAATGTATTTTAAGCCTATACAATCTAACTTCAGTAGTATACAAACAGTTGGCCTTTTTATTTCCCCACCACAATTTGTCATTGATGTCACAAATTACATTTTTTATATTGTGTATCAATTAAGACATTTTTATAGTTATAGTTTTCATACTTCTGTCTTTTAACTTCTATGCTAGGATTAAAAGTGAGTTATTCATTACCATCACAGTATTATAGCATTACAGTACTCTATATTTGTCTGTATATTTAACTTAACCCAGAAATCTTATACTGCCATGTGCTTTCATGTTGATTAAGTGTCCTTTTGCTTCAACTTTAAGGACTTCTTTAGCATTTCCCATAAGACAAGTATAGTGGTAATTAATTCCCCTAGCTTTTGTTCATCTGAAGTCTTTATTTCTCCATTTTTAAAGAAGAGTTTGGCAGATATAGTACTTTTAAAAGTTTAGCCTTCTTAAAAAAATTATATTATCAGTTTGAATATCACCTTATTTCCTTCTAGCCTATAAGACTTCTGCTGAAAAACGCACTGATAATCTTATGGTGGGGGGGTGGGGTTGTGTTTAAGTGAAATTTGCTTTTCTCTTGCTAATTTTACATTTTTCTTATTGTTTTTGATTTGATAATTTGATGATAATGTACCTCAGTGTGAATTTCTTTAGGTTCAAATTATTAGTGTACACTGTGCTTCGTGGGTCTCAATATCCATTTCCTTCTCCAAATTTGGGAAACTTTCAGGCATTTTCACTTCAAATAGGCTGCCTACCTCATTCCCTCTCTTTTTTTCCTTATGGAACTCCATTAGTGTACTTAATGGTACACTTGATGGTGTCCTACATGTTTCATAGGCTTTCCTTACTCTTTTTCATCATTTTTCTTTTTGTTCCTCTGACTTGATAATTTCAAATGATTTGTCTCCATGTTTACTGATTCTCTCTCCTGCTTGATCAAGTTTGTTACTGAACCTCCCTAATAGAATTTTTAGTTCAATAATTATAAACTACATCTCCAAAATTTGTTCAGTTATATTATATATTTTCTATATCTTTGTTGACATTCTCATTTTGATCATGTATCAAATTCTTGAGATCCTAGCACATCTTTATGATGGTCATTTTGAATTCTTTGTCAGGTATTTCATATACTCCTGTTTCTTTTGAGTAGGTTACTGGAGATTTATTTTGTTTCTTTGATTGTGACATGTTTCCTTGTTTTGTCTGTGTCTTGCAACTCTGTATTTGGATTTGCACATTTGAAAAACCAGTCACCACTTCCAGTCTTTACAGACTGGCTTCATCTAGGGGAAAGACTCAGCAGTCTGCTGTGCTAAAGATTCTGGAGATAGCCAAAACATATATTGGGGGGGTTTGCGACATCCACCTGTGACTGTAATTTCTCTACTAGAGAGACAGGTTTCTTTTTTGAGAAGCTTATAGTATTTTCATCCACTCTCTGTGTGTGGAAATACAGTTCTCTGGATCGACAGCAGCATCCCACCTTGCTCTCCCTTACTCTCAGTAGCAAGCCAGCATCCAAAGTATTCCAGCTGTCATCAGCACCCGAATCAGGCAAGTGGGATATAAGTTGCTTAGGCAGCCCTCTGAGAATCCAGAATACTAGGTACATGTTCCATTCCTTTTATTCCCTCCTGAGGGACAAGACTGAAGTTTTTCTCATCCTCCTAAACATGCCCAGTAGTTCCAGCTACAGCAAGCCAACTCTCATTCTTCTTTGTTTTCTGCATCCCCAGGCTTCCAAATTAGGCCACTTTTATCAGCACTCCAAATGACGCAAGAAAAAAACTAGCTACTTGTGAAGCCCTCTAAGAAGCTGAAACACTGGATGCATACTCTTTTCTTGAGGGAGGAATCATGAGCTCGGGTGTTTGCCCGCAGAACTGAACTGTGCTGGCTTGGGAAAGAGGCTCATGCTGGTAAAGTAAAATTGCTCTCACTCATTTCACTGTAGCTCTTCTTGGCTTTGTGCTTGCCCGGGGCATTAACTTCTTACCTGGATTCTGAAGTCCTTATAAAGATATTTTGATCCATACATCATTGTTAAATCAGTATTTCTGTGGGGCCTTCCTATTCTGTCACTTGGCTGATGTTACTCTAGGAGATTTATTTTTAAATGTTTAAAAGAACTCTCTAAAACTTATCTTCATAATATTTGTTTATTAAAAATGTGTTTTTTTTAGTGCAGCTACATAGATCTTTTGGAAGTAATAACCAACCTATGTTAAGGGCTAATTATAATATGTAACAAATATATCTTATAATTAGAACATTTAAAACTTTGTCTCATATTGCTTCCTGTCATTGATTCTGTTTAGTATTAGCTGATCTTTGCCTCAAATTGTTCCTATAGCATTTTACACCTTCTGTGCTCATGTTATTCTCCCTCCCAGTAGGGCTTTTTCCTTATTTATGCATATGAAAAGAATTTTCATTGTTTAAAGTCCACATCAAATATCACTCCTTTCTGTGAAGACTTCACTGAATTTTTCCCACCTGAAAGAAATTTCTTTCACCTTTACATCTGACTTGTTGCATTTTCTTTTATATAAACATGCCACCAGAATATAAAATTTCCAAAGATATTTTGTTTTATTACAGAATTAAACATTGCCTAAAATAAAGTCTGACATATAGTAGATAGTCAGTAAATATTTATTGAAAGAATGACTTCTGAAAACTGATAAACTTTTATTGGACTCAGTGATTTACTTCTTTCATTTACATAATGGATATAATGATAGCACCTATCACATAGAATTGTAACAAGAAGGAAATAAGTTAATGATCATGAATTAGTCATTAAATGTCAGCTCTTTTTTTTTTTAATGTTATTTGTTTATTTTTAGAGAAAGGGAAAGGGAAGGAGAAAGAGAAAGATAAATGTGTGGTTTCCTCTTGTGTGCCCCCTACTGGGGACCTGGCCTGCAACCCTGACTGGGAGTCCAACCACTGACCCTTTGGTTGACAGGCTGGCACTCAGTCAACTGAACCTCACCAGCCAGGGCTAAATTTCATCTCTTATGATTGTAATTACTTTCCCATGTATAGATGTTCACCATAGTATTTAACCTTAGGACGGGTTTGGAACTTAAATTTCAGAAAAAAAAAATTATACTGAACAAAGAAGGGAAAATTTGAAGGGAAGAATAAAACAACTATAAACCAAAATTATAAGTCAATGGACATGCACTATAATCCTACTTTTTTTTCCTAAGAATTTTTCGTTGGACATTTTCCTGTCTTCATATTTACTGTCAATTTCAGCTTAAACCACTAAGATATCTTTATAAACTTGGAGATGATAAACTTTTGATGTGCATACATGTTTTTTATTTAATGAAAAATTGTAAGAAAAATATAACATGGAGTTTCACAAAACATTTCATGTATACACTATACGCACATATTTACTCTCCATTTTGGATTATATTTTATCTATAATTTTTAAGTACATACTTACCTTTGTGCATGCATTGTTTCTCATAGGATCAACCATAATAGTTACATTTATATACTTGATGATGTTATAATTTTCCTTACTCTCCACTGTTCCCTTTCTTCTTTTCCCCTTTGTTTGATGTTTGTAAAATTCCCTGCCTCTCTTTATACTAAGCGATTTCATATCATTCATGAGATTCTTGGTGACACAGAATATCTGTGAAGAGATTAAGTTGGAAGCATTCCACCAATTTTCCAACTAAATGACTTGATGTTAAACATATTAAGAAAGAAGAGAAAGAATTAAGCTGTTTGATAATTGAATTAAATCTGTTACAGTAAAAAAAAAAACACCCTGTAGATGAAAATAATACTATCCATCATATTCTAGTCTATTCTCTTTTTATGAAAGAAAAGAACATAAATGAGAATTTAGAAGAAACAAACTGGAGGTAGTAAAATGTTAAGAGGAGAAGAGTGAATATTTAATTTTGCTGTCCTATTCATTTTTTTCCCGTCTCTCTAATGATTTCTCTCTCTAACCCTTACCTCCTGGCACACAATTGTCTCAGTGGTACAGCACTATGCAATGTATTGGCACCGCCTGATGTTGTACCTTTCCGGAAAGCAGCTGTTTATAATTGCCCTCTCACCAGGCAATAGCCAGAGATTTTTGTTTGGGGCAAATATCCTTTACAGTTGATGCACAGGTGGAGAGAGCAGTAACTGGCAACAATAATAATTATCTTGCACAGCAGGCTCAAGGCTTCAACACAGCCACTGGAAGATGTGGGAATATTTAAGTTGCTGTACCAAGATTTTCACAAATATTTAACTCATAAGATGCGTAATAGCTTCCATGAACATCACCCTGTGAAATGTTCTGGCCTGCCCTTTCCAGTGAAAGAGGTTACTCAGCCTATATTTTTGCTGTAGTCAAAATTTTCTTTGACAGCTAAATAGCTATTTAAAGAAAACAACAGGCTTATGCCTTAGTAAAGGTAGAAGTAACAACAAAAACCTCACAAATAGGGGCCCTTATATATAGGTTCCTGGAATTCATTATGCTTATAGTAAATTTGTAATAAAAAATTTACAGTAGATTTAAAATATATTTTTAAGATTTGCTGATTTTTACCTTATACTATGTGAAACAATATATGCTTAAAACCAACACTGATTTTCTATCTATAAATTATATTTATTTATTTATTTATTTTTAACTTATTTTTAATTTATTGCAGTGACATTGGTTAATAAAATTATGTAGTTTTCATGTGTACAACTCTATAATGCATTATTTATATATTGTATTGTGTGTTTACCACTCCAAGTCTTCTTTCATCTCCATTTAGCCCCCTATTACCCTCTTCTAAATATACTACTATTTTTGTTATTTTGGTTATCCTTTTCACAGCTTATAAAATAATACCTACATTTATGAACATAGATTTTTAAGGTATAAATCTAAGAGTGCTTTTGGATGTTTGAGAACAAAAACACTAAATAAAAGGTATTTACACTGACTTTCCATATGCCTTGGTATCATTTGGTTAGACATATCACTTCTATTTAAAAAATATGATTCAGTCAAAAGATATAACTTCTAAAGAAAACTAGTGGCACAATGGCTATGAGATTAGGTTGAAGTTCAAGAAGCAGACTCTAAAGCCATTACAAACCTTCATCTTCATAAATAACTACTTCAGTGATACCCAACTTTTAAAACAGTTTTGACCACTAACTTGTATCTCCAAAGACTGAACTTTCAGAATCTTCATTATTATACCCATTCAAATTTGAAATGCAATCTGAATAAGTGAAATTAAAAATAAATGCAATGTATAGTGTATATATTGTATTATGTTGTGGTTTTTAGTGATATAAAGTATTTAAAAGATTTTTTCTTTTATATTCCTTTGAATTCAAGCACTACATTAATCTCATTAACACCATGTTTCCCCCATAGGTTTTGCTTTAAAGGAATTCTAAAGACTAACGTTCAGTGTAAAGCCAGAACTGTTATTAGTATATTGAAAACTATCTGTATCTCTTAATAATTTACTCAGTATACAGTCCTATAGTACTAGCCCTTGGGATAACCTTGCAGTAAGTTTCAATGAACACTATTAACTTTGATAACCACAGGAATAAGAAATTGCAGTGCTGCTGTTTCAAATACAATAAGCATAAAATTACTTATATTTGAAATATAGATTTTATAAAAATGACATTCAATTTGAATATTTTGAAGTATATTAAAGAATCATGTCCCTGCTTGGACCTATCTCCTATTCTAGTCTCATAAAAATATACCAGCAAAGCTTCTTTGCAATGACAAAGAAAGATCTCCCTGAATGCTTGATTAAAAATTCTCAGTTTAGAAACAATAACCTGAGGCTACAAGAGAGAAGTTGGAAAGTGATTTTTCACCTGCTCCTTTTTCTTCCAGTCATTCATTACTTGCACATTTCACTTAGAGGGTCACGTACTTTCTCATCAATGTTTTTAATTTTTTCCATTTATATATTTTTATGGGTAGTTATTAATTGTTTTGGTTGGATTTCCCAAGGGGAGCAGAACAGTAAGGTTCAGTTGGAACAAATATAAATAATCTGGTTTATATAAAACTATCCCAATATTTTTACTAAGTTTCATGCAAAGAGCCTTTATTAGTGCATATATTTTTATTCCACAATTTTTACGCTGACTCAAGTCAGCAACTTAGGCATTGAAAATGTGATTAATGCAATCTTACATAATTTTTAACTTTAAGAAAACTAATATTATATATTTATGTGTAAACATAAATAGAATATGTAAGATATCCATATTAAAGTAATTTAAGAATGATGGTATAATAGAATAATGATAAATAAAAACAAGTCACAAAAGCTCATTTTACCAATGAATCCATAAAGGGTCATACTAGGAAAACAAGGCAAAATAACCAATAAATGGTTGACATGAATTGGAGAAGATAATGCTTACCATTATGGATTTGGTTGTGTTGTTAGCAGATATCCAAATGTATATCAAAATCACTGCCTTGATTAATCTACCAATACTCAAAAATACCCCTATTGTTACTGTAATATAATACAAATGTGGTAATACCCTCTAGCACCTACCAAAAATGTTTAATATAATATGTTTAATATAAATGTTAAATTTTTAATAAAATATGTTTAATATAAATGTTTCATATGTGTGTATATATTAACATATAGTATATATTTACTTAATAGGTAAATCATTTTCAAGTGTTATTCTAATTTGTTCAATTGGTCGGTTGGTTACTTATTTCTAAAATTAACCATGACCAAAAAACATTATCATTTACAAAATTTTATTTGCTTTAAATAAGTTTCTAAAATAAAAGCAATGCTTATTGCTATTATGAGTATATTCTCCTCAACATAAAAGCTGTAAAATATTTTATTATTGCACTGATGGTACACAAAAGTCAAGAAGGAATGTCATGACATAAATGAAAATGAAATCGTATTTTTATTTTAAACTTTTAAAATTTAAGAGTATAATTTTCAGTAATAGTAATTGTATAATATATTTCACAAAAGTTATAACAGAGTAAGTCTCCCTCAACCAAAACAAAACAAAAAATCCCAACCCTCAGGATGCTATCACTATAATAACACTATTAGGATCTTCATATTTTTAATGCATTGCTTTTTCACTTTAGAATCATAACATGACTATCTTTTTGTATCTGTTTTTGTTTTTCATTTAGTAATCATCAAAGTGATTTCTTGCTTCAGTATATGTTAGGTAAATGAAGTAGGTTACTAGTTGAATCCCATTCCTTTATAGCTTTCTGATTGAATTGTGATGAGTGATACCTTCAATTTGACTCTGCAATGTATTTGCAGTTTCACAAAGTCAGTGTTATATACATCTCCTGAGATCAACCTTTCCTTTGATGAATCAAAACATTAACTGTAACAGAATAACTTTTAAGCCCCAATGCTGAGCCCATTCTGCTATAGGTTTCATAGGCTCAGCTTAGGTCCTGACATGATTAGTCTCTTCCCAGGGTCAACTGTCCTCACTGTTCTATGTATGCAGACAGAAATATCGATGTGGCATACTCTGCTAGTGGGTACGGACCCGAACTTCTCTCAAGGTTTTTGATAGTCACTGTTAAGTGTCTTGTATGTTATTTCTCAGTTCTTCTGATTATTAGGATATTTAGATCGGCTTCTACAAAACACTTAAAAACAACTATATGCTACCCTTTTCCAAAAGAATTCAGATATGAATAACTGCCTGGATTGCATTACAGTTTGCTTTACACTTCTTGAACTAGTGATTTTGTATTTAGGTTATGCATACATTTTCTAATTTATGACCTTTGGGTTGATGATGATTCTCGCAGGAAAGCTGACAGATGACCATTGCCATTCATAGTGCATTTGATTAGCATTCAGTCATATCTAGGAGACTGGTTATTTTACCATACAGAAGAAAAATAACTATCGAGACACATGAGAACAATTCTTGGACAATCCAGTGAGCTCAATAGAATAAGGAAAAGACAGACTGGGACTGGCTGCATCTCTGGCTGTTTCTGTTCAATGGTTTCTACTTCCTTAAGCAAATGAAAACAATCAAACACTTAAAAATTAGATTTCCATTGGAAAATATTACCCCATTATTTTTCACTTATGATTCAGAAACATTTACCATTTTTATTTATTTTTTATTGTTGTTCAAGTACAATTGTCTCCAGTTACCTTTTTAAATCTATACATAATATTTTGTACTAGCATTGTCAAGTAATCAAGTCAATAAAACACAAAACAGGGAGAACCAAGATGGCAGAGGAGTGAGTGGAAGTCACACTGAACTCCTCCCAGGACGAACCTGGAATTACAACTAATGGTCGGGGAATCACCTGGAACAAACAACTGAAGAATAGTGAGAGAGGAGCCTTACAAGCTTGGAAACAGAAGAATCAGCTTTAGCACAATTTAACTGGTAAGGAGTGTGGTAGGGACTCAAGAAGGCAGGCAGGGTGCCCATGGGTGGCAGTACCAGAAGGATATTGAGAGAGCCATTTGGATCCCCCTGAGAAGAGTGGGGTCTAAACCAAAAGTGGGGATCTCTAGCCTACCGCACCAGAGCCCAAAAAGTACACAGAAAACAGCCAGCTGCGAAAAGCAGCAGGGTTACTCTCTGGCAGAGACAGGTGGATGTAGACACAAAGAGCTGTTTAAAGGGTCAACATATAAAGTTTTATTTGCAGCCACTTACCCTGGGCTCTGGAAAAGGAGGCCAGAGAGTGGGCTGGAGACACCTGAGGAAAGACTGGGGAAGGAGGCTTTGGGGAGAGAACTGAGAGAGTAGCCGGTGGGATTTCGATGCTGACTCATCCCCATGCGGCAGCAGACATATTGGTCAGGCAGAGACTACCCCCTGTGAGAAGCAGCAGCGTAAGACGACCCAATAGCCCTGCCCCAGGTGGGATTCCATCCCGCCCTGTGCTGTCTAAGCTGCCCTCTGAGTGAAGAGTGGCAGCCACAGACAATAGATCCCTGGCTAAAGGCAGCACAGAGTGGTCTGGAGACACTTGAGGAGAGACTGGGGAAGGAGGCTTTGGGGAGAGAATGGAGAGAGTAGCCGGGGAGGTACCCCAGTGCTGATTCCTCCCCCATATTGCAGCAGCTATCCAGCTCAGCCAGAGACCACTCCCCTGAGCGGCAGCAGCGTGAGAGGACCCAATAACCCTTCCCCCAGGAGGGACAACGTCCCACCCTGAGCTATCTACAGTGGCCTACTGAGTGCAGAGTGACTAGATTAACAGCTGAAGGAGACAGCCACAAACAGTAAATGACTGGATGTCTCAAACAGACTGTCTAAGTTCACACAGGGAAGACATCTGGTATGATTAGAGGTAGATCCAGAAAGAAAAAACACAGCCGTCTCCTACCATACAAGTTCACACCACAAAGTCACGAAATCAAGACAGATCAATTTAAGAAGCAGAAGCAGAAGCAAAAAAGAAAAATCCCACAAATAATGGAAAGAAAAAGAAATACCCCCCATTCAAAGAGAAAGGAGGAATCCCCACAAAGAGAAATAAATGAAATAGAGGCAAGTAAACTATCAGATATTGAGTTCCAAATGACGGTTCTAGGGAAGCTCAATGAGCTCAATGTGCTCAGAGAGAATTACCAAAAACTACAGGGAAACTACGAGGAACTTACTGCAAACTATATCAGCATCAAAAAGGACATAGAAACTATCAATAAGAGACAAGAGGAAATGAAGAATACAATTTCTGAATTGAAGAACACAGTAGAAAGAATAAAAAGCAGGCTAGATGAAGCCAAGAGTTGAATCAGCAAGCTGGAGGACAAGGTAGAAAAAAGCTCCCAGAAAGAGTAAGACAATTTTAAAAAAAGACTCAAAAAGAATGAAGAAGCATTGAGGGACATGCAGAACAACCTGGAATGTAATAATATCCGTTTAATAATAAATAATAAATGGATATTAAACTGAGGGTGGGATGGGTGGAGGGGATATAGGGGGAAAATTGAGACAACTGTAATAGAATAAACATGACTTAAAAATTAAACAAAAATACAAAACAGTTGTAGGGTTATATATCAAGTAAGTTTTGCATGATATTCTAATGACATGCATTTTACTAAAAGTTAACAAAATCTAGTTTGATCACTTTGCGGGGATGAGGGAAGAAATTATCTTAAAGTTTCATAAAATGAAAGTGACAGAAGCTGGTAAATACTGAGTTAAGTATAATTGTGAAAAATTTTTAAAGAAGGTAGGCCTATCAAAGTAAGTGGCTCAACTTGGGCAGCCACTTTATCATTTTGTCTGAGACCCTTTAGTCTTTGATTTCTGCTTCTCTTTTCATATTTGCTTTATTCTTCCCCCTTTGAAGATTATGTTTTACTGTGAATAAGCCTACCTCCCATCACCCCACCTAAAATGTTCACATCTAAGATCAAGAGTAAATGTGCAAAGTATAAAAAAAGGGGAGAAAAAAGGAAAATTTGTTACCCAGGTAGTATCTATTGCCATTTCCTAAAATAAATGTCATCTAAATGGTGACATCTTGCTAAATATTATCTTAGAACTTGTTAAGCATTTTTTAATGTTTTATTGTTTATGCAATTACAGTTGTCCCAGTTTTCCTCTCTGCACCCCCACCCAGCCCCCAACTCTCTTCCATAGTCAATCCCCACACCATTGCCCATGTCCATTGGCCTTTCTTTATGTTCTTTAACTTATCCCTTCACCTTTGTTAAGCATTTTAATGGAAACTTCAGTCTTTCCAGTTCTGTACTAGACGCTCAATTTTTAACCTATGTTTAGGATCTCTTGAGACATCAAGACATTATTTATCATCAAGAATTAAAATACAGCGCTGGCTGGTGTGGCTCAGTGGATTGAGTGCAGGCCTGCGAACCAAAGGGTCACCAGTTTGATTCCCTGTCAGGGCATGTGCCTAGGTTGAGACCAGGTCCCCAGTAGAGGCTGCTTGAGAGGCAACTACACATTGATGTTTCTTTCCCTCTCTTCCTCCCTCCCTTTCCCTCTCTAAAAATAAATTTTAAAAATATTTTAAAAAAAGAATTAAAATACAGTAATAATCCAAAACTAAATGACACATCTAATTTAAAAACAATAGCTGTAAGAAATCTATGGTAATTATCAAATGACAGCAAAAACATGTAGGGATATTACTCTATATTTGACTGGATCTTATAAAATGACTGAATGAGCATTCTGTGTAAATTGGACAATCTAAAATATGTGTAAATTTCAATATCTCATACATTTAATATTTAATAATATTTAACAATATTATTTTTACCAATTGATGAACCTGGAATTTTCCATTTATTTTGGTCTTTTAAAAGTCTTTCAAGAATGTGTTGCAATTTTTGGTATGCAAATCTTTCAAGTCTTTCATTAAATTTATTCAAAGTAATCTTATATTTTTTAATGTTATTGTTTATTGAATTGTTTTAAAATCATTTTGCGAATGTTATTTGCCACTATATGGAGATACAACTAGTTTTTGTAAATTGGTCTTGGATCCTACAAACTTGCTGAACTCATGTACAAGTTCTAATAGGATTTTGTTAGGATATTTTATAAAAGCCTTGTTTATGTGCCTCATTTTACCACATTTCACCAATACTCCTTTTTATACCAATTGAAGGTTTACAGCAACCCTACGTTGAGCAAGACTACATTGAGCCATTTTTAAAACAAGCTCAGATGGTAGAGTTTTTAGCAATAAATTATTTTAATTAAGGTATGTATTTTTTTTAGATATACTGCTATCACACACTGTATAGAGTATGATATATTATAAACATAGCATTTATGTGCAGTGGGGAACCAAAATATTTTGTGATTCCCTTTATTATGGTAGTCTAGAACCAAACACAATAACTCTGAGGTATTCCTGTATATAAAATCATGTCATATGCAAATACAGATAGTTTTATTTCTTCTTTTCCAGTCTGGATGGCTTTTATTTATTTTTCTTCCTTAATTGACCTGGCTGGGGCATCCAGTGCCATGTTAAAGTGACAAGATCAGCCATCCTTCTTTTTTTCCTGATATGAGGATAAACTCATTAATAATTTCGCTATTAAATCTGTTGTTAGCTATAGGATTTTTGTAGATTTTATTAAATTGATAAAGTCCTCTTCTACTTCTAGTTTATTGGTAATTTTAATAGAGAAACAATGTTGAATTTTGTCAAATGTCTTTTCTGCTTTTATTGAGATATCACATTTTTTTTTCTTTTTTCCATTCACATTAGTTATTTTAAAATGTTAACCAATTTTGCATTCTTCAGATAAATCTCACTTGGTCATACCATATAATCATTTTTATGTTGCCAGATCTGGTTCGCTAATACTCTGTTGAGGATTTTTGCACCCATATTCATAAAGGATAATGGTCTCTAGCATTCTTGCAATAACTTTATCTGATTTTGCAATCAGGATAATACTGACCTAATAGCATGAATTGGAAATGGTTCTCTTGCTTTCTAATTTCTGAAATAGTTTGTAAGGAATTAGTGTTTTCCTATTTCAATGTTTGGCAGAATTCACCAGTGAAACCATTGGTCCTAGGCTTTTCTTTGTGGAAAATTTAATTAGTTTTCAATAGTTTTAGTGTTACAGGTATATTTACATGGTCTATTTCTTCTTTCTTGGTCATTTGTGTCCTTCTAGAAATTTACACATTTCATCTAAGTTATACAATTTGTTGGCATGCAGTTGTTCATAGCATTCCTTTACATACTTGTTATTTCTGTAATATTGGTACTGATGTTTCCTTTTTAATTTCTTATTTTTATAATTTGAGCATTTTCTCTTTTTCCTTGATCAAGTTAAATTTGTTGATTTTAATTTTTTTCAAACAACTACCTTTTAGTTTCATTCACTTTCACTATTGATTGTCTACTCTATATTTCATTGATTTCCATTATTAAATTCTAGCTTAGGTTAGTTTGCTATCATTTTCCAGTGACTTATTGTGAAAGGTCAGGCTATATATTCAAGATCTTTCTTATATCCTAACATAGGTACTTACAACTATAACTTTTCCTCTGAATCTTTAGTTATATCCGTAACTGTGGTTTTTCTGTTTTTATTTTTATTCATCTCAAAGTATATTCTAACTTTCATTGTTATATCTTCTTGACTCATTCGTTATTTAGGAATGTGTTTAAATTCTACATATTTGTGTATTTTCTAAATTTCCTCATGGTTATTGATGTCTAATTTAATTCCCTTTTATTCATTGAATATATCTTGTATGGTTTTAATCCTTTTCAATTTATTGAGATTTGTTTTCTAACTGGCATATAGGCTATCCTGGAAAATGGTCCATTTGTGCTGGAGAAGGTTCTTTGCTGCTCTTAGGTTGTGTATTCTATAGATACATTTACTTTAGTTGCTTGTGTTGTTCAGATCTTTTATTTCCTTGTTGCTCTTCTGCCTGTTTTACCCACTTTAGAAAATGGTATATTGAAGTCTCCAACTATTATTGTTAAGTTGTCTATTTTTCCCTTGTATTCTGCAAGTTTTCAGTCTTTGATTTTTATTTTTCAGTTTCTTTGACTATGTCATCCTACTACCTCTTGCAACTACTATTTCCAATAAGTCAGCTATTATTTTTGTTGGGGTTCTCTTTTATGTAAGAGTTGTTTTCCTCTTACTACTTTCAAGATTTTCTCTTCATATTTTGCTTTCAACATTTTGAATATGATGTATCTGGGTGTGGACTGTTTTGTATTTTTCCTACATGAAATTTATTGCACTTCATGAACATTCCTCTTTTTCATCAATTTTTGGTAGCTCTTAGTCTTATTTTTTGGGGGAGGGAGGAATTCTCTCTCCTCACCTTCTGCTACTCTGCTTATGTGTATATTAATGAACTTAATGTAACCTTGCTCATTTTTTTCACTTTTCCCTCTCTTTTCTTCAGGTTACATAATTAAAGAATCTGTCTTGCTGATTCTTTTTTCTGCCATCTCTTGAACCCCTCTAGTGAAGTTTGCATTTTGGTTTTTATACCTTTCAATTTTTTATTTTCCATTTGGTTCCTTTCATTAGTTCCTATTTCTTTATATATATTCTCTATTTTATAAGACACTGTTATCATACTTTCCTTTAATTCTTTAAATATATTTTTTCCTTTAATTCTTTATACATTATTATAATAGCTGCCTTGAAGATTCCATCCTTAAGTGCACCAGCTGTACTCACTCAAAAGCAGTTTTATTATCTTTTTTTTCACCTTGTGTGTATGTTACACTTCCCTCTTTTCTTTCTTTCTTTTCTTATTGTTTTTTTTTTGCATGTCTCAATTTTTTTTTATCTGAAAACTTGTCATTTTAGATAGTATAAAAGCTCTGACTACTAATCCCAAGTAGTGGGTAAATTGTTATTGTTTACTGCTTCCTTTGTTGGTTTAGTAAACTGGCTGAATTAATTCTACAAAGTCTATTCCTGCAGTGTGCAACCTCTGATGTTTGTACTCAGATATCCCCCCTTATTTTTTCTTTTAGTCTCATTGCCTAGAGGTTACCCCTGGGTCAGCAGAAGCCACTTTTAGTCAGAGGTTGTGCTTTGGGCTCCTGTCATATTTTTACACTGTATCAGGGAATATGTATCAGTTTACAGCTATCACACATCATTGAGTGTTTTACCCCACACATTCAACCAGGAACTAGTAGGCTATGGGTTCCCTCTTGATCTCTCCTTAGAGGGTGTAGCCTTGAGTATGCACACAGTTTATTATAGACTACCAAGCATGATTTTACTTTTAAGCCTGACTTCCTAGGAGTCACTTCCAGGTCACAGTAGCTTATTGCTCAGTCAGTGTTTGGCCAGAAGTTCTGTTTAAGTCACTTGTGGCAGTGAAGCATCCACCCAATATGAGGGGTCTGCGTGTGATTTTCAAATCCTGATCTGAGTGTTCCTGCATGCGTGGAACCTATGCCTATTCACAACCTTGCCAATGCCCAAAATTAGCTGTTAGCACAGGCGGGCTCTTCATGCTCTATCTATTTACCTGGCTCTCTCTATTAAACTTATGGCTGCTCTGCAATTTTACTTGATCTTGGAGCTGTCAGATTTCTTTTCATTGTTCTCTCTCAAAATCACCATTGTCCCTTTTTTTTCTTGTGATGAGAATTTTAAAATTTACTCTTAGTAACTTAAATATGCAATACAGTATTATTAACCATAGTCATCATGCTACACATTACCTCCCCATGATTTATTTTATAACTGCACGTTTGTACCTTTTGACCCTTTTGACCCTTTTTGTCCATCCTCCTACATTTGACAACCAGCAATATGTTCTCTTTAACCATAAGCTTTTTTTTTTTTTAATTCCACATATAAGTGAGGTCATGGAGTATTTCTCTCTCCCAGTCTGACTTATTTCACTAAGCATAATGCTTCAAGTTCTATCCATGTTTGCACAAACAGTAAGATTTTATTCATTTTTTTTATGGCTGAACAGTATGCTATTGTGATATACCACATCTTCTTTATCCATTGGACATTTAGGTTGTTTCCACTTATGAGAGCACAAGGTAGTTGGCAAACCCTGGTCTTCTTAGCTTGACCCTCTCCATTTTGAATTCTCTATATAAGCTGGGGCAGAGAGATCAAGCCTCCAATATTCTTGGCCTTCTGTGCCTAGAGTAGAGTTTCTGCGCTACGAGTGGAAGGTAGGCGGGAGAAAGAACTAGTCCACGTGGGTAGATCTGCCAAGAATAAAGCTTCAGAAACATGTATTGACTGCATAGAATGAGAAAGACTGGCAGCCTGTCCTTCCTGGGTAAAACTGTACTCCTGCACTTGAAAACGGAAGAAGGAACACCACCTTCTTGACTGCATGTGCCCATTGCATAGCTTCCCGAACAAGGAGCTGATAGAATGGGAAGGATGATGGTAAAAATGTAAATCATGGCTTAAATGCCAGAGCCTTTTGCTGTTGTGTCAAAAGGTAAATAGTTTTGGGGTTTTTTTTTGAATGAATATTTCTCCATTTGCTTAATGCCCTTTAGCCAATTTCCAGAGACTTTCAATGACTGGATTAAAAAAATGTTTCATCAGTGAAATTGCTGCTTTCCTTCGAAGAGTGTCTGCCAAATTCTTCCACACCTTCCTTCTCTTGGTGTAGTTTGTGTTTGTTTGTTTGTTTGTTTTTCCACTGCACTTGCATTTTTATTATTTTCCTTGAATCCTGAACCTACCTTGAAAATTAATAGTAGATATTATTACTCTATGGGATACATCTCTAAGTAGATTCTTCCATATAACTCTTTTAACTCTTTTACGGAACAGTTTGTGCTCACAAAGAGAAAAAAAGTAAACAGATTTTATTGGCAGTCTTTCATATTGAGCAATTTATATTAGTAACTAAAGCTATACACACCGGTTTTATCAGAACATGGCATCTATCTCTTCAGACAAAAAGCACCTTTGAATGAGGATAATACGTTGTGCTGCATCACTAGGTTTCTCATTCTGGCACTTGGGTAAATCTAATTATGAGATATATGCAGCAGTTGCTAACTCCCATTAATGAAAATGGATGCATCAATGGCCTCCATTTTACTGAGTCTAAATAAACTAATACTCTATCTCTAAAGCACATCCAAGCTATTTAAACCTTTCTCCCCTGACTAAGCATAAGAACTGTGAATTATCATAAATCAAAGCTCACTGATGTATATATGACAATAGAAGCAATTTATTAGTGTATGGATATTCTCACTTTCCCCACCCCTCCTTTTGGCTAAAGAAAGCTTGTAAAGGGTTCTCTCAGGGAGGTTTGCATTTTAGAATCAGGAGAAATTGTTGGACTGGTGGACAATGAACCAGTATCTAAAGAAGTGGAAAAAGTTTTGAGGGTAATTTTGAAGAGATTAGTAAGAGATCAACTGCTTAAATGGGAGAAAGGGAACAAAGAAAGAAGAGAGGAGGAATTTAAAGTGTTTCTATGTTTCAAATATCTCCTTCATGAGTATATAAGAATAATATGTAAAAACTTTGAATGATTGTGATATTGCTCTTTAGTCACCAGAGTATATTTATTTAACCACAATTTTATTCTTATTTTGCATCATTTTAAACACTGCTTTCAAGAGATTCCCAAATATAAAAATTTAGTGCAAACTGTTATCAAAAGCATGAGCCTCATTTAAAAAATTATATTCTAGGGAAACACCTTAGGTCTACAATATTTCCCAGAATACACCAGTGTTGAGAATTGTAATGAGAAACAAAATCATCACTATTTTCTCAGCATCTTAATATAATGTGTGCTGTTTTTATAGTCACAAAGTATTCAAGCAGAAGAGCAAGGAGAATGTGTCCATGCCAAGCACATTCAAGCCTGAACAAACACTTTACAAATTTTTATATGCAAGCTACTGAACCTAAGGCATGGCCAGTTGACTACTTATTTACATTAACTGTACTTAATAAGTTTGCATTTAAAATGCAAGTAATTATTTGCATCATATAAAGTATTCTATGACTTTTCCATATCATGCGTATAATTCTCACCATAGGGATTCTGGGTGGCAGCAGTGCATTGACTGTATAACATTAGGAAGGACAGCATCTAAATTAAACTATTTCCCACAGCATGTATATCAAAATACTTCTAAATTAATATTTAAATGCAGACTTCTAATCTTGAGCTAGCAACTTCTTTCTCTGTGCATGGTGAACTCTGGAGAGTTTAAACAAATCAGTATAGTTGATGCTTCAGGTCGACCTTGGAGTCCCTTCATCTATGTTTCCATTGTATCTTTTATCTGTGGGTTTTACTACAGTGCACCTTGCATGAGTTTGTGTCTGTGTGTATCTGTGCTGCATGCATATGCATTTGGAACATAACAGTATCCAGTATGTATTAAAGTGAGTAAATAAATGGATGGATAAATACCTGAAAACTTATAACTAGGATTGTATTCTATTTATCTTGAGATCCAGCATTACTCCATATACATTTATTTATTTCTAGTTACACAAATGCCTACCACTTGTTAGAATGACCTCCATGCCTCCTATATTCTTCAGCATTTCTTTTGGAGTATTCCTAGAAGACAGCTACAAATTAGGGAAAAGCAACTGAAAGGGCAGTAGATGACATGTGTCATATAGGGGACAGGTTCAGTATTTAGTACAGGATAAATATTCAGAGTTCAATCAGGAATATTGAAACCTCAGAATTAAGAGACAAGATATATTCTGGGCTAATAGCCAGAAGCAGCAGCCAGATCACCATGAGAAGTCAGCACTGCACACAAATGAGAGCCAAGGAGTTAAACTTAGCAGAGTAAAAAGAAGAGGCAGTAACAATAAAAAGAACTATATTTGGTCTTAGGGAGGAATTAAAAATGAGAGTTAAGATTTAGTTGCATAGACAAGAAAAGGGTCTAGTCAAGAACTTTTGGACATGCATTTCACATCTTAGAGAGACCATCTCTTAGGATGAAACATAGGATTTAAGAAGGCCTTCTTGAAATTGTTCTTGGAGCATTTCAATCTTTTATGTTGAGCTACAGAGACAAAATAATGTTTTTTAGAATGTTTAGAAGCATGGGAGTTAGAATTTCAGCCACTTAAATAAATCTTTATAAAATTCTACAAACTTGAGAAACCAAACAGCAAAACAAAATAATTTTAAAATGGCATGAGTTCTAATTGTCTTGAATTAAGAGAAAAATTAGATTTCTTCTCACATCAGCTTCTCTGATTTTGGCTGTGAAACAATTTATTAAGTACAACCTGAAGACATATTAAACTTAAAAAGTGAATGTGTATTATTAGCACAAACTTTATTACTAGTAGTAGTATTACTATTTATCATTTTTCCTGCAGTGTTTGCCAAAAGTAACAAGAAGGAAGTTTTTAAGCTCACTTCTATCAGAAGTGAATTTAATTTTTCTCTTAAAACTCTGTCAGATAATCCTTTATGATTCCACTTTAGAACTAGAAAGAATGACTATAATCAAAGCAAATCAATAACTTCTAAAAAATTACCAATTTGCAATAATTTTATGCTATAATTGCATTTAATGGCATGTATTCCTCTACATAGTTATGCAATTTCTCACTAATTATGCAGCTAACTCCTGGCTTACTCTTAAATCAAGGTCAGTGTATAATAGGTCAATAGAACTGCATACAATTTGTTGTTCAAACTTAGATCACAATAGAGGTAGAGTTAGCCAGTGTAGTGAGTTACCAGTTAATTATTTTTCTATGGTAAGTTTTCTGAAAAAAAAAAATCAAGGAATGTATGATGCAACATGAAAAAAAAATAAAACCTCAAAAATATCCACATAGTAGGGAAACATTTTTTTTTAAGTTAAGACTGAGTGAAAAATGAAGGTTAATAAGAAAACTTAATCTCTTGCTTCAACTCAAAATGAATCCAGAGAAGTTATCTAAAATCATTCTGTGGAAACTTTTGTTTTTATTAAACAAATTAATTAACTAAAACTTCATGGTTTTTTTTAAGATTTTATTTACTTATTTTTAGAGAGATGGGAAGGGAGGGAGAAAGAAAGGGAGAGAAACACCAATGTGTGGTTGCCTCTCGCATGGCCCCGGCTGGGGACCTGGCCCGAAACCCAGGCATGTGCCCTGACTGGGAATATAAACCAGTGACCCCTTGCTTCGCAGTCTGGCACTCAATCCACTGAGCCACACCAGCCAGGGCTAAAACTTTAGTTTTAAGATAGTCTAAATGAACTCACTGAGAGCAAAAATCAGCATATGATCTTAGCTCACTAATTAACCAGCTTCTTTGACCTTTAAACTGACCAAATGATTTGTATGAACTTCTCTATTTCCTTATTCAAATTTTAGAACTACCATCTATAGTAACTTTCAACCTAATTCATGATAAGACAGTTTTTCCTGGCCTCAGTTTCCCTATATAAGAGGTCAAGATTGTTATGTGTGACAGAAATAAGAAGGTTAATAAGGATTATTTGCAACTGTCCAGGATGGGATTCCAGACACCCAGGCTCACAGCCTTGAAAGATACCATTATGAAAACAAACGAGAGGTAATGGCACTAAAAGAGTGACTAAAGCAAATACAAATTTACAATTCTTAATCTCTTCCCTTTTTTTCAGGTAATGTGCTACTAATATTATAATAATTATGTATGATGCCAGATGAGTACTAGATTTTTCAGTGATCACTTCAAAAGATGTATGTCTAATCACTAAATTGTACACCTAGGCTAGTATAATTGTAGTACATCAACAGTAATTGAAAAAAATATTAAAAATCTAATTGAATTAAAAAAAAAACTGAAGTACTGACCATAACTTCTCCACAGAAACACAAGCAAGTCCAGCACTTTTCTAGAGAGTACGCATGACCATAACAAGAATAATTTCAATAATCCCTTGTTTACAGAGCACGTTGAAGATTACAGGTCCCATCACTTTCGTCCCTGAACCCGTCCCTGTGCCACAGGAATCATTGGTACCATTTTCCCATGGGCAGAGCTGGATTACTGGCTTGGTCACCGTGGGGACAGGGTAACAAAGACAAGATTTGCAACCTGCCCAGCCCTCCCACTCTAGGGTCTTTAGACATGATATCTCATTACTGAGATGACTATTTAGAAAGCTCGAACATGTTATCTCCAGTCTCCTTGTAAATCTAGAGTCCCCAACCAGGCAGCACTCGATGTGACTGCCTCCGCACTACACTAAGTGGGCCGTGTCCGCACCCGCACAGCCTGCAACCACTTTGGGTGAATCTGTGTCAGCCACGGGCGGGGCCCGCACTACTGGGGGCCGCAGCTCCCTTACCCACTGCGATAGCTTTCACCGCCTGCATTATGAAATGTCCTGTGCATACACGTTATACACCTGCACTGTCTCTTTATGGATTAACTGGAGCATTGTGTCTTCCCATTTTCTTTCATCACAAATCTGTAACAATAAAGAGCCATTAAAAAGATTATTATATCTATGCATCTCTTGATTTTGTGAAAATTTAGGCTTATTTTATTGGGTTACAACAGTGGTTCTCAAAGGGGGATAAGTCAGAAGGAATTTTCTGTTGTCAAAACTGGGAAAGGTGGGGCACTATAAGGATACTTTTAATCATTGCATTGTGCCTTGCGTAATGTTTAAGTGCCCTCGCCCAACAACAAATAATTTATCTAAACATAAATATTAATATTGCAAACTTTGAGAAGCCCTGGGTTATAGAAACAAATTTTTGTCATTTTTGGTTTTCCACCTGACTCCTAGGGTATCTCAGGTAACTTAGAAGCACATTGAAACCTCAAATACCAGGAGACCAACTAATAAGAGCCTTAACTCTACTAAAAATATTTTTCTGCTGTATACTTTAAAATAACAAGACAAATGTGATTTTATTTTACTTTATTTTTTATTTTTTTTAAATTGCTCAAACACAGTTGTCTCCATTTTCCTGGCACCACTTTCCCCTACTCACTCCCAGCTCCCACCCTCAATCCTTCCCCACTTTGGCTTTGTCCCTGGGTCCTTTATACCTGTTCCTTGACTTTTAAAAGCTCACTTCAGCAATTTTGGTTTAAGAACTATTCCAGTGCCTAATCATTCCTAATCATTACACATTATGCGTTGCAATATTCTAAAATGGAATATATAGAATAAGTAACCTGGGACGCTTCCAGAGAATCATATCACAAGGAGAGAATCACTTTCAGCAATGTAGTCTCATTATGAAAACAGGAACATTTAACATCACAATCCAGAAAGTTTTTCAATAATGCAAATGGAAACAAAAGAGATTTTTTCAGGTAACAGCGTGTTAATCAGATAAATCAATTTGTCAGAACATCCAATTTCAGTTAATCAAGGTTTTCAATTACTTTCTATAACCTTTAAATCATAAATGTTACCTGAAGATAAGTATAAATTATATTTTCAAAAGAGTTTTTAAAACATCGCCCAGGAACAAATACACCACCTTTGCAGGTACATGGGAGTCTATCAAAATTTCAAAAACTTTTGAAAAAAGACATTATAAAATCCTGTATTATTGTTATTTTCTAATAATAACTTTCATTAAAAAACTGGAAATGCTTTTCCCTTCCTATTTCCAAATTATACACTTTACACAAATGAGATTTGAAAGCTGATTGCAACATTCTATAAGATGAAGCTTTAAAAAAAGTCTGTGTGAAAAAATTGTATTTCATAGACACACAAAATAGCAAAATACACTTACGTGAAAATAAATGGTTTCTCATATATCATACTTTTTAAAAATGATTTATATTTGTAGCACAGCAGATAACGCAAATGCATATGAAGAGCAATGGAAAATATACTGAAAATATTCTGAAAATGCTGTCTTTAATATTCATACACTTTTAAGAAGTTTTAATCTTCATATTTTTTTAAAAACATTTAGGTCTATTAAGCTGTTCTGAAATTTTGAAAGCTATCCAATTTATCAAACAAGGCTCCTAAATTTTTCTTAGAGCAATATGCTTAATGCAGAACCTTTGTTAATGAAGATTTGTGACTCTAAATGACATATTACAGGTAACATTTACATCGCAATTAAAAAAAAAAACTATGGGAAATCTTCCTTTCCTTAATTTTAATAGCCATTACTTTTTGTTGTTGTTGTTCACTAAATCAAGAAATACATTTTTTGGCAAGATGTTCTTCTTTTTCTCCAGATGGAAAGATAAACACAAATTAAACTAAACTACTCTATAAATTCTGCATTTCTGCTTGATTATTATATGAAATTCACCATTGCATAGAACATTTATGACATTTTCCAGCACGTAATTTCAATTACAATGTTATAACTATTGAAACTGACATTTGGAAAGCTACATGCAAATGTGAATAATTTTTAGAGTACCTAGATTTATTTAAATATTTTACTGTAAGGAAAAAATTTTAAATTGGAGTTTGATGAAGCACATGAGACTCCCTCAAATTTTACAATCTTTTTTGTACTTCTGATTCCACTGGCATTTGGTATCTCCTTGTCCCAGTCTCTCACTAATGGTATTTTCCCCATTGTACTGGGTGGAGGGATCAGAAAGAGCATTGATCTTTTTCATCAAGATATATAAAGAATAAAAGACAATGAAAGAGAGGAAAGAAGTTAATTTAACTAAAGAGAACTGCATTGATTCTACTCTGAAATATCACAAATATAGAATCGCTTTTGTTCAAAAACATGCATTTTTGTTCCAACTTAAACAGAATAGTAATATTTGCAAGGAAGATATAGTCAGAAATACATTGTTTTTTTCTGGATATAATGTGATGGTTTTCCTAGTTTAAACCAGTGCTTCTCAAATGTGCTATTGATGTTTGAGACCACATAATTCCTTGCTGGTAAGGGCTGTCCTATATATTAGGTGGTGTTTGGCAGCATCCCTGGCCTCTAGCTATTAGACGACAATTGCATCTCCCTAGATGAGATAACCAAAAATGCCTCCAGACATTGCCAAATATTCTCTGAGTGGCAAAATTCCCCAATTGAGAACCACTGGTTTAAACAGATATATCAGGATGCAATGCATTCATTATTATAAAGAGAGGAGGAGGATGAGAAAAACAAAGAAGAGATGAGAAGAGAAAGAGACAGAGGGAAATCTTACCATCAGCACATTGTCTACTGCTTTCATTTGTACCAGTTCTTACCCAGCACGCACATATCATTTGTTCTGATATTTGGCAAGTTAATTATGAATTAGAGCACTGGTTCCAGAGTCCAGCTAAGGGTCAGATTCCAGTTCAAGTACATGCCAGTTTTGTAACACTTGGATTTTGAAAAAAGATATTTAACATCTCTAATCCTTAGTTTCCTTATTTGTATGAAAATTATAATAATATTGTTACATAGAGTTTCTGTTATTAATGCATATATATACACACACACACATATATATACATATGGAAATATGTATACATTTATACACACATGTGTATATACATATACACACACACACATAAAGTACTTACTAGGATGCACAGTAAACTCAAAACTGTTCCTTATCTATTGTTATCAGCTTCATCATCACTAATGAATCAAAATCTTATTTTTAAAAATGAAGATGTTATATATTTTAAAGTAATTATATAATATGAGGGAGACCATGAAAATCATTAAATATTAACATTCTCCAAGTTTCACTAAGATAAAAATGTTTTAACACTAAGAGACCCATAACAATTTACAGTTTTAAGAGCATTTATTTACATGAGTAAATCTTCAATTGCTTTGAATGGATTTGGTGGGGTAGGGGGTAAAGTAAAGCCTTAAGTAGGTCTACATTTTAAAATATAATTTTCAAGCCTAAGATAGCTTCTTTGGTTATATACAATATATATACAACTATTACCTCTAAGGACTCAGCCCCCAAAATAACATTTTTAAAGCAGTAAGAGTAATTATCTAAGTTTAAAGTTTTAAAGTGTTTACAAACTATTCCATATTCTAAAAAATATATATTTTACTAATAGATATCTGTTTGAAAATGTTTTAACACAACTGTTTCCTTAGCCTCCATAATCCATGCAAATGTAGTTCTAAACTAAAATAATCTAAATATTCTCCAGCAAGAAACTTATGCTACTAGAGCATACACTGAGTGGTGCATGTTTGAAGCCTTAACCCATTTGTTCTTTTGTTTTTTTTAAATTAATTTATTCATTTTTTCAAATACATTTGTCTCTGCCTCCCCCCCACCACTTTCCCTTGCCCCTTCCCTCCCTCCCTCAACTCTTCCCCTTTGGTTTTGTCCTTGAGTCCTTGCTATATGTTCCTTGACTTTCCCTTTCCCTTTCTTTTCCCCCGCCCCGCCTCCCTCCTTCCCTCTTGTCTCTGTTGGTTTCTTTTCCTTTCAGTGTTGCTGGTCTTATTTTCCTTACATCTTTGCATTGTTGGTTAGGTTCCACTTATAGGTAAGATCATATGGTATTTGTCTTTTGCCCCCTGGCTTATTTCGCTTAGCATAATGCTCTCGAGTTCCATCCATGCTGTCGCGAAGTTTAGTAGTTCTTTTTTTCTTTCTGCTGCGTAGTATTCCATTGTGTAAATGTACCATAATTTTTGATCCAATCATCTACTGATGGGCATTTAGGTTGCTTCCAACACTTGGCTATTGTAAATTGTGCTGCTATACCCATTTGTGTTTACCTTAAATAGAGAACAGTTTGTAAACTTAAAATTCAAGCCATTTTTATCAATATAGAGCTTTGAGTTTAATATCTCAATAAATCATCATCTTAGGAACTCAATATTGAAAAAACATATTTATACTTGTAACAGAGACAGATTATTTAATTTACAGAATAATCCACACTAATAATTGTAAAGCTACCTAGACAGTTACATAGATATTAACCGTGAAAAATAGATGTTGTATGCCTACCATATATCAGTACTCTGGGTTGATGTATTGAACAACAACAAAACTGTCCTTGTGTAATTCACCTGTAAAATTATATCAATTAGGTGACTTATGTATTTTACTTCCTTCATAGAAGAAATAATAAACTATGAAAAAGTCTGGTCATGAAGAGGTCTTCTGTTATGCAAAAACTTACCGTTGAGACCTTCAATTATCTGCTCTTATATAATATGCCTGATTTTTTTAAGAAATTAATTATTCAATCTAAAACTTTTGTTAAAAGAAAGTTTTCCAATATTAGTTTTGAAACTACATCTCGATAAATACCAAAATTCAAAGTTATTATGTCAGGGAAAATTGTGGCAGAGAGGACAGGAATACAAAGAAAGACAATGAGCTCTAATTCCATAGTGACTCTTTCCAATAAATTAACCAAGTTAGACTGAAATATTTACCTTTCATTCATTTCTTCAACAAATATTTATTAAATGTCTCTTTGTGGCTATTTTAAATAATAGTCATGGGAAAGAGGAGAATGAATTTTTCCATAACCATCTAACTCATTATCATGAAGTAAGTCTTTATGAAATTAAGGGGGAAAACAAAGAATTTACTTGGAGTATGTGAATCAAGCGAGCTTGAAAGAAAGGGAAAGAGTGGTAGAATACCACTGGATAGCCCTTCAAATTGGAAGTGTCTAAGGAAAATGCCTAACATTCTAACACAAGCCCAGGAAATAGCATCCTCCTAATTTGAGTACAAATAATATTGTACTGGAACAACTGAGTCTAATTTGGAATATTGGTAATGCATTATGGGGGGATTTTTTTTAATGGAACTTCTTGTATTTCTTAGAGAGAGAATGGAGTGCATTTGCTATCAATCTTTCCTTCAAAGCGATAAACTTCGTCAATTCTTAATTGGTCACTGTTTTCTCTAAACTCCAATGCAAATGATAGATGCATTTACATTATCATGATTTTCTTAAAAAAAAAAAAACAACACCACCATGTACCACACAGAATTCCTGGGATCTTAGAATAAGACCCAATCATCTCTAATACTTTACAGTAAGGAAGTTTCCCAGGTAATTGCAATGTTGGCAGTTATATTTGTCACTACTCTAGAATCTATTCACTTGCATGTAGCTATCCTTCTTCATCTCTGGCTGATAAAACAACTCTAATTTTTTGGTACCATACCAATGAACACTTGCTGCTTCTTCTGGGAGGTAATTTCTTTCTCAGGAGGTAACCTACTTTTCTTATCTCACATTTTTAAAACTCCAGGATATAACCACTCTTACTGCTTTTATATTCTCTGATGTTACCACTGAATGAATACATTATTAACAAAAGGCCTGTTTTGTATAAATCCTCCAAAATATCATACTATTCTGAATCTGATGGCTGCAGTAAAAAGAAAATGAATTTGGATTTGCTTTCCTGTTTCTCTGATTTTATTCACACTATTTCATCCATCTAGAATGCTACTTTCCTTTCCTCCAATGTTCAAAAACAAATTTCAATCTCATTTCTCAACTGAAATTCTTTTTCTGTTAGTTTTCTAGAGTCATCCAATTTCTATTTTCACTATATCCAAACTCTAACAATAGTTGTGCATGTCATGAAATAAATGTTTATTGACTTGCTGTTACCAGGTTCTGCCCTAGGTAATGTATCTATTACTTATGTAAACAAATAATCTTATATCATCTTTCGAAATTGCTTCCATAATTATTTTGAAATGTATATTGAAAGTCTTCTTGGTATGTGTTCTTTCTAGTGTATATCATCTCATCAACTATTCAAGTTAATTTTTAATTATAAGAATCATGTACTATATTTTATTGCAACCCCCATTCTCTTGCCTCCAAGTATTTAAAAGCTTATTTAGACAAAATATTTAAAAACTGGAAATTTGGCATCTAATTGTTGTTTCATATTTGAGAAATAAAACTAATTTAAAGTGCAGGGACTGTCTCTAAATCAAAATATAATTTGTAAACCTCTCAATTAAAAATGGTCTGCTAATAATGGACTGGACCTTCCCAGACTCTTCTACCAAAATACTGTTTTCTAGCCATGTACCTTTATGAAAAAAGATATTGATATTAAAGAGTAGAGATTGCACAAAGTTTCTCTCATGAGTAAGTGAAAAAGATGCTTCTTGGCAGGAGTAAAATAAGGAAGGTGCTAAAAGGAACTTCCAACCTCCCTCTAAGACCTGGTTATGGAGACCACTACTGTGGAACCATTTAAATGGTTTGTGCAAACTGGCTAAAGAAAACTTCATCTCCAATTACCCCCGTACCATGACTTACACTGGCATTTATTATTTTCCGATACCACAGAAATACAAAGGATTGTAAGAAATTACTATGACCAAATATATAGACAACCTGGGTGAAATGGACAGACAATCTTCCAAAACTGAATCAAGAAAAAGCAGAAAGCCAGAATAGGTCAATAATAAATAACTAGCAAAATTGAAGCAATAACCAAAAAACTCCCTGCACACAAAAGCCCTGAACTAGATGGCTTCACAGGAGAAAATTACCAAACATTCAAAGAAGACCTAACTCCTATTCTTCTCAAACTATTCATAAAAATTCAAGAAGAGGAAAGAATCTTGAATTCTTTTTATGAGGCCACGGTTAACCCTAATTCCAAAACCAGGTAAAGACACAATGAAGAAAGAAAATTACAGGCCAATATCTCTGATAAATATAGATACTAAAATTCTCAACAAAATATTGGCAATCCAGACCCAGTGATACATTTAAAAAGATCATACACCATGATCAAGAGAGATTTACTCCAGGGGTACAAGGATGGGACAATATATACAAATCAATAAATGTAATTCACCACATAAACGAAATGAAAGACAAAAATCACATGATAATATTGAGACATGGAAAACGCATTTGATAAGGTGCAATACCCATTTATGATTAAAAAAATCAGCCAAGTGGGAATAGAGGGAGCATACCTCAACATAATAAAAGACACATGAAAAACCTACTGCCAACATCATACTCAATGGGCAAAATTAAAGCTTTTCCCTTTAGATCAGGAAGAAAAGAACAGTATCCGCTTTCACCACTCTTATTCAACATAGCACTGGAAGTTCTAGCCACAGCCATCAGAAAAGAAAATAAGTAAATAAAAGGCATCCAAACTGGGAAGGAGGAAGTAAAACTATCATTTGCAGATGACATGATAGTGTACATAGAAACCCTTACAGTCTCCGCTAAAAAAAAACAACTAATCAACCGAGTAAGTGAATTTGGCAAAGTAGTGGGATACAAAGTCAATATTCATAAATTGATGGCATTTTTTATTTTTTTAAATCATGTTTATTCTAGTATAGTTGTCTCAATTTTTCACCCTTTGCCCTCCTCCACCCAACCTACTCCGCCCCCGCTCCCACAGTCAATCCTCACATTGTTGTCCATGTCCATGGGTCATTCATACATGTTCTTTGTTTAGTCCCTTCTCCTTCTTTCCATCATCGTCCTCTTTCCCCTCTGGTCACTTTCAGTCTGCTCCATGTTTCCATGCCTGTGGTTTATTTTTTTCATTAGTTTATTTGGTTGAACAGATTCCACTTATAGGTGAGATCATATGGTATTTTTATTTCACCAATTGGCTTATTTCATTTAGCCTAATATTCTCCAGTTCCACCTGTGTTGTAACAAAAAATAGGAATTCTTTCCTTTTTTTTAAATGCAGATTGATTTTATTTATTTATTTTTTAAATGTCAAAATCCATTAAAAATATTTTAAAAATTAAATCCATTATAAAGTCTTAAATGTTTAATATAGTCACATTGTCAATATTTTACTTTATAGCTTCTGGGTTTGAATATGTTACTTTAGGGTAAGAAAAATATTAGTTTGTATTTTCTCCTAAAACTCCTTAGATTTTACATAATGATTTTTAACTCACCTGAATACCTTTTGTATAATGTGTAAAAGAGAGCTCTATATTTGTTTTATTTCAAGTAATAGTGGCCCATGCACCTTATTTGTTGAATAAGCCTTATTTTCCCCATTGATTTGAAATATCAATTTAATCACATATTACATTGTTAGACAGATATATACATTTGTTTCTAGAATACTCATTTTATTTCATTGATCTACTTGATTATTTCTGTGCTGGTGTCATGTTGTTCTAATTGATGGCATTTTTGTATACCAACAATGAATTATTAGAAAGAGAATGTAGGAAAAATCCCATTTATTACAGCAACAAGAAAAATAATGTACTTAAGAATAAATTTAACCAAGGAGGTAAAAGACCTATACTTGGAAAACTATAGAACACTGAAGGAAGAAATTGAAGATCATACAAATAAATGGAAGCATATACTGTGTTCATGGACTGGAAGAATTAACATCATTAAAATGTCCATATTCCCCAGAGCAATCTATAGATTCCATGCAATCCCTATTAAAATACCAATGGCATATTTCATTGATCAAGAACAAATACTCCAAAAATTTAAATGGATCCCAAAAGACCCCAAAGAGCCTCAACAATTTTGAGAAAGAAGAACAAAATAGAAGGAATCACAATGCCAGATATAAATCTAGAGTATAAGGCCACTGCAATCAAAACAGTCTAGTGCTGGCATAAGAACAAACACATAGATCAATGGAACAGTATAGGGAGCCCAGATGTAAACCCCTGACTCTATGATCAATTAATATTTCAAAAAGGGGACACGAGCATACAATGGAGTAAAAACAATCCTTTCAATAAATGCTGTTGGGAGAATTAGACTGGTACATGGCAAAAAAAAAAAAAGAAAAAGAAAAAGAAAAGAAAGAAACATGACCACCAACTTCATACCATACACCAGAATAAACTAAAAAATGTATAAAAGACTTAAATATTAGTTGTGATACTATAAAAGTCATAATGGAAAACAGGCAGTAAAATTTCAGACATCTCATGTAGCAATATTTTTGCTGATAGATCTCCTAGGGCAGGAAAAAAATAAACAAATGAGACTGCATCAAATTAAAAATCTTTTGCACAGCTAAAGAAACCATCATCAAAAATGAAAAGGGAACTAACTGCATGGGAGAACATATTTGTCAATGATACATTTGACAAGGGTTTAATCTCCAAAATATATAAACTCAACTCAACACCAGGAAGGTAAACAATGCAGTTAAAAAATGGAAAAATGACCTGAACAGACACTTCTCCAAGGAGGACATACAGAGGGCCCATAGACATATGAAAAGATGCTCAGCACTGCTAGCCATCAGAGAGATGCAAATTAAAACCACAATGAAATACCACCTCACATCTGTCGTAATGGCCATCATCAATAAATTACAAATAAGTGCTAGCAAGGATGTGGAAAAAAGGGAACCCTAATACACTGTTGGTGGGGATGCAGATTGGTGCAGCCACTGTGGAAAACAGTATGGAATTTCCTCATAGAATTAAAAATGGAACTGCGTTTTGACCCAGTGATTCCACTGCTGAGATTATACCCTAAGAATCCTGAAACACCAATTCAAAAGAACTTATGCATCCTGGTGTTCCTAGCAGTGCTATTTACAATAGCCAAGTGCTGGAAACAGCCTAAGTACCCATCAGTGAATGCGTGAATCAAAAACTGTGGTACATTTGTACAATGGAATACTACGCAGTAGAGAGAAAGAAGGAGCTCCTACCCTTTGTGACAGCATGGATGGAACTGGAGAGCATTATGCTCAGTGAAAGAAGCCAGGTGGTGAAAGACAAATACATATGATCTCACCTATAAGTGGAATCTAACATACAAAATATACTAATGAGCAAAATAGAATCAGAGACATGGAAACGTGGAACAGACTGACAGCAGCCAGAGGGGCAGGAGGGGAGGAGGATAATGGTGGAAAGAAGGGGAGGGGACTAGTCAAAAAACAAGATAAATGACCCATGGACACGGAAAAGTTGTGGGGATTGACTGGGAGTGGAGGATGGCTGGGCAAAGGAGTGTAAAGGGGGAAAATCAGGATGACTATAATACAATAACAATTAAAAAGATTAATAGTTAATATTGCTTTAAATTTATCTACATATTGACTAATATTTTTGTTCACCATTTTCTTACATCCTAAAACTGTTCATTGAGACCAGTTTTCTGAATTTAAAATAGAGTCTTTAGAGAAGGTGGTTTAAGATGGTAGCATAGGAGATCTTAAACTCACTTGGTCCAGTGGACAAACCAAGTGTGTACATACATATGGGACAATTCTCTCTGAAAAACACCTAAAAAGTAGATCAACAGCTCCCCCTACAACAAAGAATAAAAGGGCCACACAGAGATGTGTAGGACATCAGAGACAGTTTAACCAAGAACACCATCCCTTGCATGACAACAGTCCGAAAATGTCTCACAAACATATAGCTTCTCTCTGAGGAGGGGTTGGGTTCGTGCCCCACATCAAGGACCCCAAAGTTAGAGACCAGCACTGGGTAGATGAAGGAAAACTCCACTCCTAAAGGGCCAGGCCCAGACTCACTCACTGTGGGACCCAGCACAAAAGCAGCAATTTGAAAAGCAGCCTACACCACACATGAAGAAGATTCATTAGCTAATTCTTAAAGTGTCTGGCAGAGATACAGCAGCCTGCTTACACTTTCTTTGAGGACACAGGAGCTGGCATCAATTCTGTGCTCCCAAATTTGGCAGTGCTGTTGCTGGAGGGCACCGCTTTTGTACTCGGGCTACTTTGTGAGCGCTGGAGGGCCTGGCCTGGCCCCGCACACACCCACAGAGCAGCTCTTCTGAAGCTGATGGGCTTGCCACAGACCTGGGCTCTCCAGTGGCCCCACTGAAGCCGGAGGGTTTGCCACAACTCTGGACTTTTCCGTGGCCATGGTGAATGGAACCCACAGGTATGCCCAGTCCGCATAGGGGCTGCCCCTTGAGTGCCTGGCTCTGGTGGCCAGGAGTCCTGCACTTATAGCCCCCAAGGGACTGAAACAATTGGACAGACAGTTCTTGGCAGGCTATTGCCCCCAGGGAACAAAACAAATAGACTGAAACACACCCCTGGTCTTCCTGAGAAAAAGGCCTATTGACTTGTCCTCGAGCTTCAGGCTTATGGGTAAGCTTCGTATTTACCATACATCTAGAGTCTACAGAGGAGCTCTCACGAAACAAGTCAGGGGATGCCATTTTCCCTCACTCCCTTGACCTACCTATAGCTTGCCGATACCTCCCAGAAAGGAGTTTATATGCTCATCTGGAGCCCCAATTTATGGAATTGTCCAAGACCACGTGGGCTACAGAAATTCTGTCATATTGCCTCTATGTACAATCTCTAAAATGTTGGCCAAAGCTTTTCAATCAAATCTTTCTCTATAGCTGTCATTGAACTCAAGATGTGACAGAAAATTTCTAGTCACAAGTGATCACCCAACCTTACATTGCAGAATGGTAATGGCCTTTATTTTTGCAAATATGAACTTAAACTGTCTCTTATTTTAGGGAAGAAAATGCCTATGTGCTATGTAAACCTATGCTGATCAAAGACCTTTTAAAAGATTTATCTATTTAATCAATTAGGGGAGGTACCTGATGTCTACCTATTTGAGTAAATATCTCAAAGGCACCATTAGAAAAATAAATGGAAGACAATTTCAATTTATATATCTCCCTAAGAGGTATGCAAATGTCTGCTGATTCTTCAGCAGTCAGCATCTCCTCAGAGTTCAGCCTGAAATGTCCTAGTCAGGAAAACAGGCCTGTGCAGGAAAGACAGGCAAAGCATGTATTTAAATAGTGACATTCAGTTTTCTTTTGCTTTTAAATGCATCCCACAAGAGGCTACTAAACATTGGGGGTAGGGACAAGAGTGGGATCAAGTGATCTTTCATCATGAAATCTAAATAGATCCACTGAATTATGGAGCAAGAATGCATTGTACATTCTTAGCATCTAACTTAGTACACACAGCCACAAATGATGTTGAATATATTCAAAAATAAATTAATACTAAGTTTGGATAAGAACTATCGTCCAGATACTCTGCTGTGTATGAGAAGTGCAAAGGCAATGAAGCAAATTGGTAAATACCAAATTTTAAAACTCCATTACCATTTAAATTTGAAAATATGCAAATTGATAAAGATATTCATTCAGAAAATACTATTTTTCCAGTGCACTATCAAGCTATTTTATATACTTTAGCACTAATTATCACATTGGCTCATCAAACTAGGCCTTGGTGTTCCATATAACAAATGAGAAAATCAAGGCTGAAAGCTGCATTTCCAAAACTCCTGTTTTGTTTTTACATTCAAAGTATTTCAAAATGATTCAATTTCCCATTATAAAAATATTGATAATTTTTAAATTATATTTTATTGATTTTTCTATTAGACTTGTTCCAATTTTCCCCTTTCCCCCCCCTCTACCCAGCACCTCACACTCCCTTAGGTAATCTCCACACCATTGTTCATGGCCATGGGTCATGCAGAGGTTCTGTGGCTACTCTGTTTACTGCAGTGTACTTCTCATGGTCGTGGCTATTCTGTAACTACCTATTTGTACTTCTTAATCCTGTTACCTCTTCACCCATTCCTCCCTCCCCTGATCCCAGCTGGCAACCATCAAACCATTCTCCATATTCATGGCTCTGTCTCTCTTTTTGTTTGCTTAGTTTGCTTTTGAAATTCATTTGTTGATAGATATGTATTTTTTGCCATTTTATTGTTCATGGCTTTGATCCTCTTTTTCTTAAGTAAGTTCCTCTAACATTTCATATAATAATGATTTGGTGAAGATGAACTCCTTTTTTTTTCTTGTCTGGGAAGCTCTTTGTCTGCCCTCTGGTTCTAAATATCTTTGCTGGGTAAAGCAATCTGGCTTTAGGTCCCTGCCTTTTACGACTTTGATATTTTTTGCCAATCCCTTCAAGCCTGCAAAGTTTCTTTTGAGAAATCAGCAGGCACTTTTATGGGAACTCCCCTGTAGGTAAATAACTTCTTTTCTCTTGCTGCTTTTAAGATCCTCTCTTTATCTTTAACCGTTGGTATTTAATTATGATGTGTCTTGGAGTGGGCCTCTTTGCATCCACCTGGTTTGGGACTCTGCACTTCCTGGACTTGCACGTCTATTTTCTTCACCAAATTAGAAAAGTTTTCTTTCATTATTTTTTCAAATAGATTTCCAATTTCTTGCTCTTTCCCTTCTCCTTCTAACACCCCTATGATGAGAATGTTGGACTTCTTGAAATTGTTCCAGAAGCTGCTTATACTATCCTCATTTTTTTTGTATTCTTTTTTTCTTTTTGTTGTTCTGATGGCTTGTTTTTTGCTTCCTTATATTCCAAATCATCGATTTGATTCCTGGCTTCATCCACTCTAGTTGTTCTTTATTTTAATTAGCGAGTTCTTTGTTTATATCTGGATCTTTTTTGTGCTCTTGAAGTCCTAAGTTCCTGGAACATCCTTATAACCAGTGTTTATAATTCTGCATCTGATAGATTACTTATCCTTTACTTACTGGTTTCTGAATAAGTTCTGCAATGGAGAACAGCAACTCAAATGGGAGAAGAGATGGATTTTTCCTCTCTCCCTCTCTGTCTTTGGTTCTGCAGCATCAGCTACATCTTCTCTATAACTACGGCTGGCCTGGGACATAGTGAGACCATACTATGGAATCTTCCCTTTTCCTCTTCATCCTGGAGGTAATTGTGGCTTCTCGATATTGTTAATCTCTGTGTTACTTCATCATCTACTGTTGATTTTGAGTTCTTCCAACCACTATGTAAAACGTCCCTGCCCTAAGTTTCCTCTATTTAAACTATTGTATTTTATTCTAACATTCTGTATGATTCTGATTGACATACTTACAATCTTCATATCACATCATACTATTTCATGTACAACATTGTGAAATCAATCACATTGCTCTGTAATTGCTTGCTTATAGGTCTGTTTTCTCATCATCTTTGAGCATTGGATATTGGAGACAACATCATTTTCTTTTTGAATCTCCACCACCCAACACATGGTGAAATACCTTATAGATTATTGGTAAATATTTGTTGAATAAATTAAATAATAAGTGAATATAATGCTAGGTAGGTGTGAAAGGGGCAATTCTGTTCCAGAAAACGTTCCTTGACCTTCCTAGAGATAAGAAGCCTGGACTGAGCTTCCAAAGAACAGGAACAATATCCCATAACAAAGATACTTCAAGGAGTGGGAACATAATATACAAAACTAAAAAAAAAAAAAAAAAAAAAAAGGGAATGATTGTAACTTCACCCTTATTGAAATGTTAGCATAAATAAAACTCAAAAGCAGTTTAGATTAGTAAAACTTGGTAGATTCTGGAATTAGCCAAGAGTGGATATAATTTGAAATTGGTGTTATATGTTTTTAGGAGCCTGTTTTGGGTCATTATATAAACCATCACATAGTTAAACAAGATAGATAGAAGGAATCCTGGGTTAGAGTACAATGCAATGAGCTCAGTTTCAGATATGTTTGATATGTCTGTGGAGAATTCATATGAAGGGTCTAGGAGATAGTCAGAAATACCCACATGGATCTCAAGAGAAAAAGAAAAGTAGAATTAGGAACCATGGGTAAGTAGGTGGCAGCTAAAGTAAGAAGAGCCAGGCAGAAAATGGTAGCCCAGGGAAGAACAAGAGCTTCAGCGTTATGGTGGTGAAAAGATAGAGGGAGAGAGAGTTCAGATGCCCACAGGGCTCAAGATAATTCAGAAGACAGTGAAGTATGATGGAGGGAGAAATCAATAGTTAAAATGCTCAAGAGTAAACAGATAAGCATTCATTGTGAATTAAAAAAGGGTACTATTCGCATTGTCTGTTTTTGTCCAGATATTTAGCCTAATGCCATTGTCTCCAGGGCAGAAGAAGAAGGGATTAATCCAAGGTGGTAGGAAAATAATACACAGGATTCATTCTGATGCAGTTAGTATATATAGTACCTGTCCAAAGCAAGTGTAATTTTTTAAGATTAACTCAGTGTTGTTTCCACAGTTATAAAATGAAAAAAATCTAATTGCATTACGTGTACCTGACTCACTTAAAAAAATAAACCATAGTGCAAATTTTCAGCTAATAATTGTTCACTAATGCTCTTACATACCAGTTGCCTTAACATTTCAGACACATTAAGCACACTACTTATTAAAAAGAACAATTTTTTCTTGAACCTAGGAAAGAGTCATGTTCCTTCTCATACTCTTTCCTTAGTGTATCTTACACAGGTTCATGAATATCTGGATATAAGGGTTTGAACTTGTCAGTATGAAACATGGTTTATTTCTACTATTTTGCATAGTAATCTGTAGGAAGAAAATTGGCCTCAGGGCTATGATTAGTTGTCAGTGAGCAACTACTGTACAGGGTCCTAACACAGATGAGAAGGCAATCCAACAGCACCCTGATTTAGAATGGCAGGTCCTGATTAATAAAGATGAGCAAAAGTTTGACTCAAAGCTGGACAGGACCATCTGCTCAACCCCTATCTAGCTGAAAAAGCTCCCAGGGAACCTACCACTAATCATTTTCTCAGGTAGTAGTGTATGCTGAACAGAATACACAAATATCTCTAACTTTGGCTACAAAAGCACAACATAAAAAATACATATGTACTATTGCAAATAACCTAGTAAAAGGACAACTTGGCCCACCTCTAAAATAAATTGGGAGCTTTGGGTACATGTCTTGTATGGAATAGTCACTCAGTTCAAGATAGAGAGTTAATAGATGTCTTGGGTTGAAACGTTGGTACAGGCTGGTGTTCCTTAGCCTAAGCCTAGAGCTGAGTGCAATTTCTTTTGAATTTTATGACGATGCAAGGACAAAAGTAAGGGCCTTTACTTTAATTCTCTACTTGAATGTCAGAAAAACAGGATGCTATGGAAGGATAGAAGATAAATGAGATTAAGAGGGTTGGTGTAATCATAAAAATAAAAACTCTAAAAGGTTATGGTGTCCCATATTGTTCTTAGAATTGCAAAGCAGAACAAAACACTAAGATAAATTCACTCAATCACTCAGAAACCCAATTCCTCTTAAATCTCAGCTAGTTATACTAAAACATTTCATGGTGTTTTCTCAAGTTCTTTTTGCAAGTAATGGACTTCAGATTGTATTCTCTTCAGAGGGTTAATTATTTGATTTTTTTCAAAAATTGTCAGTCTGTCATACAAGGTAATCATTTTTTCACTAGCCCAATCACCCATTAGAATCTTTAGCTTTTTTTTTTATTTTAAGAATTCTAAAAGAATAAAAATGTAGGTATGTGTAGTGATGAAAGTAAGTGTACATTTTTTATGATTGCTTGAGTTTTACCTACACAGGAAGTAAAATTATTGAGCATGAGAATGGGTAAGAAAATGTGGCTTTATGAAAAGATAACAGTATGTAAATTAGGCTTCAAGGACAATAAATTAACTGAAAACATGTCATTGGCTAATAACACTAAGAATGAAATTGAGATTTATGGTCATGAATTGAAAGTGAATCGAGTCAACCAATCTTACTTATTTTATTCCATCCAGGTTCAGATGCACAGGTAGAGGTCAGAGAAAGTACAGAGTTGGATTTAACTAGGGCTGTAACTTTCCCAGGGGGAGGGAGCAAGAAAATAGCTAGGGATTTGAGGTATTATTTAGTATAATGATTAAGTGATAAATCATAAAAAGGATGAATGAGGAGGAAGTATAAATGGATATAATGTTTTAATGGATCAATAGGGTAGAAGTACTAAAGATATTAAGAGTTACTGCAGGTAGTAATCTAGAAAGATAGATGGTATGGTCAAAAATAGGACTGCCTAAAATTGAGATGATAGAGGGCTTACAATGATTATCAACAGAAAAATTTAGACCCTAGAGAATGGCAATAGGTGTGAGTAATTGAGGTTAGGTAGAGAAATGGAGAGGCCAAGGTTCTATAAACAACATCTCAAAGTATATTAAATTTGCCAAGAATTAAGATGAAGGTAGTACTGGAAACAGAGCTACAATAATTGAGAAAGAGGAGGGAATGACCTGATGTCAGTAGATAATAACAGCAATGAATATAGTGAATAAAATAATCTAATGTCATGAGCTATGAAGCTGAACCTTTATGGGGAGAGAGGAAAAATGGTCTGCATGCAGCAACAAGAAGGGAGGCAAATTATCCCAACTTTAGGTGCAGTGGTAGGAGAATTGCTGGGGTAAAAGAGTTTTAATTTGAGATGTCTGCAGGAGAATCAGCGGGGCCAGGTGTTCTTTAGCAAGAAGCTGATGGGATCTTTGAGAGATTAGGTTGAGTATGTAGGGAGTTCTGCATATACTGAACTGTGAGTTACAGAGGGCACACAGGAAGACCAAGAAAAGGAGACAAAATAAGTGCCTTTGTGATTATTGCAGTTACACGATAATAGGAACAAATGGGGGGGAAATATAATCAACAGACATCAACATAAGCACAGGTGGATTCAACACAGACAGAGGCAAGGAGTAGAGAACAGCAGACGTCTGGCATTTCCCTTGAATCCCTAATAAGTGGTATGGAAGGCACAGGGGAGGATCTACAAAAGTGCAGGTCCAAGACATTGACTAGAAATATTGGGAAAAATAGTTCTTTATCCTCTGGACTTGGAATATTAAGAATTTAATGGTGATGTAAATAGAAGCATTGGGTGAGGTCCCAAAATGAACTATCCAAACCACTAAATCCTCATTTTTTTAAAATGGCATTTGAAAGTATTATGTATGGTCAATTACAAATGAAAGAGACTAAAAAGTACATTTGGAAACTTTTCAATGAACTTCTTAATTATTTCATATCTAAAGATGAAACAAATAATGTGATTCAAAGTAAAATTTTGTTTATTCTAACCAGTTCATTTTGAGTAATGCATATATAGACTTCGAATTGGCCCATGGCAATATTCCTCTAGGGAGGTGATTTTCAACTTGTGTGCCACAAGAATTTTTTAAAAATGTAATACTTGGTTATTTAGTGAGGGGCACTGACCTCTTTTCCTTTAGGTTGTCAAATTTTAAAAAATTACAATAGTCAACACAATAGCTGTATGGTATGTATAAATCAAAATTATACCTATTTTTTTGTCAGATCAGTAAAAATGTGATATAACTTTTGGTGTGCCACACAATTTTAGTAATTAGTTTATGTGTGCCATGAAGTGAAAATGATTGAAAATTACTGCCCTAGAAACAAGCTTCCGATCGGATGCGGCTTCTGCAAAGGCAATAATGTATTCTTATCAGTGCTCTAACTACATTAGTTTACAAGTACCTGCTAATGCACTGTATACAAATACAATGATGGGAACCCCTTAGGATAAGGATCATTTGCATACTCCCAGAGCCCAGCACAGTGAGCAGCTCGGTAGTGGATTTTCAGCAAATATTTATCCAATAGTTGAAAAAAAGAAAGAATGGAGCAATGACATTTCTGACAACTGATTATAAGAATATAAAACTAGCATACATATGCAATTCACGAAGAAAGCTACTTTCAGTGATAACTGACCCAAGCAACAGGTGTTGATCATGTTTTTAAATAAAAAAACTGTTTTCAAGTAATGTCATTCTTCTATTCCCAATCCCCCCACTGCTTTTGGAAGGCAGAGCCCTTTCTTTCCCATACCTGATTTAGTTCATTTCCTCTTAAGACCTGGTTTTTATCAACCAACTACAAAGGTGACAAAGACAATAAAATGAATAATTCTTTGTCATTATACAAAGTAGGTGACATTAAGCCAACTTTGGAAATTATCCTCTATAAAACTATTCTTTCTTTATTCACTCAAGTTTAATCTACTGCATGCACGTCCAAAAACAAAATGCTCATTTTTATACCATTTTCCTGTCATTTGGCTGTTAACATCACTAAAACATCAGAGTTTCCAGGAACAATGCATCAGGTTTCAAGTCTGTTTAATAAGTTTGTATAAATCAATCCCCCCCTCAATGACTTCTCTCAGACATACAATGGTTTGTCTCTTATTTGCTCTGTCATCCATCTATACATACTTCACTTCTAGTCCCTCGTTTATTATATCAATGTGATTGCATTAATGTACCCAGTCTGCTCCATATTACTAAATTAGACATCTATGAAGGTATTTTTAAATAATTATAATTTAACAGTACCAAAAACTGAATATTTATTTGATATTTAAACATATTAGTTCAATTATAGCTTCATATTGAACCTTAGTTTAAGTATATTCTCCTCCCATTATATAGTAAGAGCAGAGGAAAATATTTCAATCTCTCCTTTTATTCCTCAAATAAAATATTCCTTAACATATCAAAAAAAAGTTTAAGTTTTTGTTTCATGTCTTGTTTGTTACTACATTAGTAGTAACCAGTTGTCTAAAGCCAACAACAAAATAACAAGCATTGGTCCAATTGAAAAGTAAACAAACTAATAAAATTTAAAAAATTGAGTTTTAATGGTTATTAGAGCATGAAATATGATCCTAATCACCCATATAAATTTGTATCTATGACATATGCACATATTATAATTTCTTTTTAACAAGTTAGGAAACCCTTCTGGTTCAATTTTCCAATTGTGAGTTTATTTAGATTGAAATAGAGCTGAATAACAAGTTAAACTGGGTAAGTAGGAAGCAGGCAACCTGTCTGTGATCTCATAAAAAAGTGGATGACCCTTTAACATTCTACAGTAGTAGACTGTTTAGATTAGCATCGGTCCTTTGCAGACACATAGTAGCTTGCTTCAATGTAATAAATTAAAGCAAAACATAAAAAAAATTATACCACCCTGAGTCACTGAATTGTGTTAATTGCCTCTTCAAAATAGTTATTATATATTCTGCGTGCATCTGAATATAAAATATAATTTATTATATGGAAAATGTTTATATTTGTGTAATGTTCTTCATATCCAAAATAAAACAATGACACATAAAGTTTTGTTGTGCTTTTTAAATAAAACAAGGTATTGAAGAGAAAGGGAGCTATAAATCAATGAACTAAACTTTGGGAGAAAAATCCAACAGCAAAATAGGATGAAGAATTTCAGATTTCAGCATGGATACTTTAGCACTGGAACAAACAGAAACAGTTTTTGACAACAATAAAGGATATCTCTGTATCTAGATATTGTTTAAGTAAGACATCTGTTTCTCTCTTCCATAGTAATTATTTCTATTTCAGCAAAAATAATTATATATTAATAATTTAAAAAGCCATGTTTATATATGTGTGTTTCAAGTTTCTTAATTTGTTTTGTCTCCCTGATTGTAGGGGCTGTGAAATGCAGTGCAAGGCATAAAATAGAAATACAGTAATTCCAGTTTGGTAGAGAATGCTGACTGCAATTTGATAACATCTGTCTCACCTCCAGGCTCCTAAAAGACATAAACTGTTTATACCATAAAAGCCACATGGTCCTGGCTGCTTAACTCACAAAGACCTTCCTAACACATACTAGCCAGGTAAAAAAGACCTTTAATGTCAATCCAAGATGTTCCTCGCCCCTAATCTGCCCATTCAAAGAGAAACATACCCCAACATTGGTGTAGATTTATCCACTGTTAAAAATGAAAAGAAAAATTGGGTGAGCTACATGTATAGTGAATTTGGTACAGTAACTACTATTTCTTTTTCTGACTCTCATTCTCTCAACACAGCATATAGAATTCATCTTACTCTTCTCTTACTGGGACATTCAGTATTTTAATTTTAGAACTAATTGTAATAAGTATCAAGTGATACTAGACTATGTATTCTCTCTTCCTCACCCTTCCTCTTTCTTTACATGTATACTTAAAGCTACTCATTATTTTGTTTCTGCTCCAGTGCCCGTAAAATGCCTACTTGTTCTCTAGAAGTAATCCTAATAAAGTTTGGAATTCAAATGAAACTAATTAAAAGATCCTTAAAATGAATCAAAAGTCAACAGCAACAAAATAAAATATTCGCTGTATATTTGATTGATTAGAAAGAATAGGAATTTTACCATGAGAGAGAATAGCAAAGCAATATAACATGATATAGCTTTCTCAAAATATGAAGTTAAACAACAGAAATGTATGCATGATGACTAACGATCACACAGTAAAGACAAATGATAAAATATGCTTGGCTAACCACAGATGAAAAGTAGTAGCAAAGATTTTGAAATGTACATACTTATTAAAAAGTCTCATGTTTAAGCCTAAATGTGTAAAAATGTAAAATAAAGGCTAAAAAAATATGAGATATGGTGTAGGGTGTAAGAATAGCAGTAGAGAAAAAGAAAAAATGGGAAAAATATGAAAAAAACAATAGGACAGCATAGAGGGAAGGGAGGGAGAAAGAGAAAGCATCTTTCTCCTATAAACCACATTTATCTGGGTTTCCTCTAAGGCAGCAGCAAGCCCCTGCTGGTTCTCCAGGAATTGTTCTCCGCAGACATTCAGTCTGAACATTTGGTAACTTTGCTACAGCACAACTTGACCTTTCTCTTATACTTACCAGGTATACTGAATCTTCTACTAATTTATGCAACTTTATATCTGAAATGAAGCTTAGTTGTTTTTTTTTTTGCACAAACATCTCATTTTACTGATTTTCAAAGCCTTAGAGCTAATGACAAGGTCTCTCCTTTAGAATCTTTTTATAATGTTTATCAGGCATAGTACAGCAGCACTATCTATCTGGTATGCCATCAACTATTTAATGCCTTTATTAAAGCATATATAGAATAAATTTCTAGTTCCTGCCAAATATCCCGCCTCTTCCAAGTCTAATTTTATTGAAACAGTGTTTGTACACTTAAAAACTACATCTCCCAGCCTTTCATACAAATGAGGGTGGTTCTGTGTTAAATTTTTGACCAATGGCATGATGATACAAACTATGGTGTCAGGCTTCTGGAAACAGTGGATCAAAGACAAGGTAGCAGAAATTGTTTTTTTCCCCCTGCAATTTTGAATACACTAGATATTCAGAATTTAAAACTGGCTGGAAGGTGCAAAAATTTTAAGAAACTTCCCTCTCTAAACTTCTGTAAGGCTTTTCAGTACCATAAAAAAGAGGTAACTTGTTGAGCAGGGACAGTTTGTTTTTGTTCCTTTTCCTCCCTCCTAGAACAGAGGTGTAATATTTGGAGCTGCGGTGGCCTTCTATGACAATTAGCCTACCTAGAGGATGCAAAGCAAGCGACAAGGTGGCAGAACAGAAATATAGGAGTCTTTAAATCACCACAAAATCACCTTACCTGCCTTGGAATATCTATCTATCTCTGGACATTTTTTACATGATGGGAAAGATAAACTTCAATTCCTAACTGATACAATATGTGTGAACAAGGCAATGCTAAAATGTAAGAAAATATACAAAGAGGAATTATAGGACTCAGGATCTATGACAATAGATTACAGTGGATACTAGTCCCACTGTTAAAATGCATCTTATTTGGGAGGGGTGGTTTATAACCCTAAGAATTGAAAATTTAAGGCTATCTGAAGAAGTAGAAGAAAAACATGATTAAGCCAAGGAATACCAAAACTGTTAGAGGGAAAAAGCTAAAAACTGACAGGGTATAGAGAATTTTATAATACAATATGCAAGCATTTGCTCAGAATGCAAATTGCTAAGCACTGACTGCCTTCCTAAAAATGGTTATTAGGATTTCTCTCCCCAGAGGCCTTCCAAATTGGGTAGATAGCAATCTGTCTAGGCAAATTTGGGTTTAGTCCAGCCCAAAGGCAGACGGATGGACTGGATAACCTCTGAAAAGTCCCTTCTGGCCCTATTTTTCTACAATTCTTTTTCATTCTGAGAGAAAGTTATTGCTGCTTCTCTATTTGTAGATACAGTCATTGAGGAGACCTTTACTCTCTTTATGTACATTGCAGGCATTCCTGGTAAAGAAGAAGAAACAAAACTTAAAGGAGCAAATCACTTTAGCAAAATGCAGGAGTGAATCTTCCTGACACAGAGCACATTGTTTCAAGCCAATAATCCCTGCATGCAGTGTAGTACACTTTTCCCTCTGAGTTACTCTTCAAGAGTCCCGCGCACTTTGGCACGGTATTGCTCTGTCTCCTGTGTGGTTTGTCTTCCCTGCCTACTAGATTGAGTTATTGTGGTGAAGTGACTGAGGTAGAAGTAACTGTGAGGGTTTTTTTAAAGTTGTTTCTAATGTATTAAGAGTATAAGATATATACATAGGGAGACAAAGGACGAATTAAACCAAGGCATATATGCATCGGAAAGTTCACCTCAGTAGAGAAGTTATATTGTGTTAGGTTATATTGCTAGACTATTACCCAAATGTATTTCTCTCAGTGCTGTGCATTTTGTTTTGAGTAATTAATTTAGATGGGTAGGATACAAACCTGATTGATAGAAAAGGACCCAGAACGCATTTGTCCAGGAATAGGATATTGCACTCAAAGGCCATGACTAGTAGAAGCATTTTACCTTACACTGGTTTTGAAAACAGGAACACATGAACCAAACCACAGATAAAAGATCTAAAATATAATTTAAAAAAATCTTGAAATAATCATTTCAGTTCGATATCCAACAGAAAAATCTAATAGCATACATATATACACATAAATTTTATATATACATTTGTATACAACACATTTTATATATAATTTATATGTAGTAACTATTTTGATTGTCTATATATACTATTTAGATTTTTATACCTAATTGGTATAAAAGACAATTCTATATATATTAATTTGTCACTAAACTCCTTTGAGATCTCTTCCATAATATCTAATTGACCTACATAAAAATGAGACAATTCAGGTTCTTAGTGTTTCTGCTCTGAAAATATTGGATAGTTCTCTGAGCCATTTATTAAACTGTATAGATTTTTTCTTGGCACTCTTGATTCTGTACCTGTATTCTGAATGAGAACACACCTCACGTTTCAGCTAATGGAACTAAAAAGTGCTCTTTGGGGTTTGTCCTGCCCATTTTTCTTATATCTGACATGTAAACCTTGGCTCACAGCATCACTGACCTATTTCTGAAGAAGCTCTTTGAGCAGAATGATCTCACTTTGGTTGGCATCTTAAGGTTTCCACAACCACAGTGGGTTGTCTGAGCTGTTTCTACAATCCCCTGTGGCATAAGGAGATCAACCATTTGAATTTATACTTTCTTTTAATCTCAAACCTGATGTAGATCTAAGATGCAAATTCTCAGCTAACATAAATATATCTGGGTGATATATTTTTCCCTGAAAATTTATCTTTAATTAGTATTTTGTGCCCAATCTTAAATATACAAATATACAGAAAGATTTGCAGAAACATAAGATATATATGCATATTTCTCTATATCTCTACATGAATAAAAAAATAGTTGTGTGATTTGATTGTGAAGGGATTAATAATGGGAACTGGGAAGTCACCAGTTACATATTTGTCTTGTTTTTTTGAATATTTAGTACTTTGAAATATTCAGTTATGATGGCATTAATACACATGTAATTCAGTAGAATAGGGTTCACTGTATTAGTGATAACAGTGGATCAAAGACAAGGTAGCTGAAATCGTTTTTTTCCCCCTGCAATTTTGAATACACTAGATATTCAGAATTTAAAACTGGCTGAAAGGTGCAAAAATTTTAAGAAACTTCCCTCTCTAAAGTTCTGTAAGGCTTAACAGAACGCCAGATTGAGTTTAACAAATCAAAGTTTCCAAATATTTATGAATATTTTTCATTGGAATGGGATTATATTGCTTTTTTTTCTTCAAAATTTAAACTTTCTCTACTGAATGTTATAGAGAAGTCTTTCCACATCCTTCCAGATCCCATTATAAAAGTTGAATAGTAGAGAGTTTTTAAAATTTTCTATTTTTCCCATACAGATCTATTTCAAAGAGTTAAAATAAACGTCTCTATTTTCTTTCCACATCACACATTAGATGAAAATGATATTTTTTCCAAGAGGAAAGAGTTAATAGATTATTCTGCAAGTTTGTTATATAGTCTTTCAGCTTATTGTTCATTCAACACATTTTTTCTGCTCAATTAATTAATAAAACTAACAGTGAATATTTGCTGTTCAAATATGTTTTTCAGTTAATATCCTACAGACCATCTTACTGCTTTGAGAATGGGTCAGAAAGGACACTAAAGCACAACAGTTTAATGTACTTCTCTGTGTTGATATGGGAAGGCCCAGTAAAATGCACAAATGAAAACTCAAGGTCACTGTGTTTAAATCTTGCTCTCATACTGTATTTCTGTGTAACTCCTGGGCATTTCGTTCAACCACAGCTACTTGCTATAATTCCTTATATTTTTAACTATCAAGCTGCTTGTGTCAAAAACTAAATAATGAATCAACATTCCACGATAAGTAGAGGGCTGAGTGACAGTTCGTTATAATTCATACTTTTGAATAGCATTGAAACAGTCATATATTTTTCAAAGTTAAGGTGCAAGAGTCCAAAACTTTGACATCAAGAAAGGTAGCTTGTTAAAGATGTGATTCTGGCGACTTAAAATAGTAAATATACCTTCCAAATTTCTAAGTTTCATCTGAAAAGTAATTCACTTAATGTGGCTCTCCATGTCATCTACTTTGACTTTCACTTACATGAACTACATCCAAATGAAACATTAAAGAATAACACCTAACATGCTTTGTTTTGGTTGCTGATCAATGTGAAGAACAGATGACTATTTAGCTCAAATCTTTATAATTATAATAATACGTGTTTCTACCACCTAAGAATAAATCACATAACCTGCTACATGCCACAGTTCTAGTGTTCACATGCTGAACAATAAAGCAGTATCATATAATACCCTTAGATTGAAAATATATTCTAGTATCCTTTTTCACTCTTTAGAGTATTTTTACAATGCACTTTAAGTGTGTCATATTGCATCCTCCTTCTAATATAATAACTCTAGGTCTGATACCAAGATTTTATTTATTTATTTATTTATTTATTTTTTAGCTCCAAACTCAATCTCTCTATTCTGGACCCCATGTGACCAAAGAACTCAGAGCTCTCTTGAGTGTACAATGTTTTCTTACGCAGTTGTGCCTCTGTGCAAATAATTCCCTATTTTTTTAAATGTTCTTCCTTCCTTCACTTGCTACCAAACTCTTAGAGTAAGACACATATTAACTATCAGATACTTTGGGAAATTTTTCTGCATTCCCTCAAGCAGAATTAGATACTCTTTCATTCTTTTTTTAATTCAATTTTTACCTACATCCATTATGACATGTGTATTTCATTAAGGAACAAAATAAGATTTTCTACATCCCCAGTGCTTAGGTAAGTGTCTGGAACCCTATCAGTGTTCGGTGAAAGTTTACTGAAGCTAATGAATGAATTGAATATAGAAAAACACTTTACTGTGTTTCTATTGGCACATTAGAAAAAATCATTTTGGTCTCATACCTGCTATTATTTCTTACAAACTTTTCTGTGTTTTTAATTATATCAGGGAGAGGGTAAGGAAAAGATCCAGATAAATGATGCATCCTAGTGCCCATGAATATTAATATAAATTAACAGTTCCCAAAATGGTGGAACTATTTACAAACCTCTTCTGTTAAGTTAGGAGAGATTACTGGGGATAGGAAATCTGAGTTCTCTAGCTTTTTGTGATTTCACACAGGCCTTGTATCTAAGAGTTTGATACGTTTAAGAATCAGGTATAATAGTTGTTTGAACCAAGGAATAAGCTCTACATCAAAGCAATTGCTATTTTTTTCTTCTAGAGATGTTAGACAAACAAGCAGAATAAATATTCTTTTCAGGTGTGAACTGTGGAACAATATTATTAACTTGAATCTATTTAAAAATCAAAATCAACTGAAAATAGAATACGATTCAGTAACAACTGAAGCTACAGATTACACCAGGACTCTCACCGCAGAAAAGATTAAATAAAAAAAATATGGAAGTAGTATAAGTTAGAAACCACTAAAAAGATAGACATAGAATATTAGACGGTGTTTTGACAAAGGTTATTCCATTTCTTAAGTTAGATCCTTCACTGCTCAATCAATTTAAGCTACTAATATGTCTATACAATATTATTTTATATTTACAGAATTTTCTTGTTTCCATAGTTACTATTAAAAATAATTTGGTGCCAAAGAAAACTAATTAATAAAATGTTGACATTAATTAAAGATGAAAATTTACTTCCAATAAACAATAAACTCTTTTAAATTGTCCTTTGAATGCTGAGCTATGAAAATGAGCCAAATTTCTTTGTCATCCTTTTCCCACAGGTATTCAGTTAGCTAGTGAGCTGTTTCTAAAAGTCAACATACTCAAACAAACTCTTGAAACCTAAACTCCAATCTCTTTAGCAGCATTGGTTGAGGAATTACATCTATTAGGTAAGTGTTAAGAAGTCAGTTTTCTGTACAACAGCATATTTCTAATTAAACAGAATTTATAAAGCTCAGACTGAAAAATAAATGTACATACCTATGCATCTACATATATGTGCACTTATGCACATGTACACATATACGTATATGTATGTGCACACGCATGCACACATGCATGCACACATGTAAATATACATATGTAATGCAGTTTTCAAGTACTACTCTATCCCAATTTCATAGAGGTGTCATTTGTCAACAAAATATCTGCAATAGCATTGCAAAGGAGTGATAGAGTTGTAGAAGACCTATTCTTGGAATTTTGGCTTTGCTTCTGAGAAACAGTAATTTATCTGTGAAATCAAAAGTATAAAGGGCCGTATCCTTTCACTAAACTAACTCTATTACTTAAACCAGTCTCACTGAGAGAAAAATGCTAATCTCTTTGAGAGCTGAGCTAGATTCAGGACTCTCTGATCACCTTAGCACAACTCAACATGAAGAAAATAATTTAACAGGATCTATTCTTAGACTGTAGGAACTTTAGTAATCAAAAATAGTCAGAGCATGCAAACTCAGGTCCTGCTGGCTAATTCCATTTGTTTGTTTTCTAGCTTTTGGTTTATTAATGTTTCTAGTGACTTGACTACACACTGGTGAAATTTCCATCTCTGTGCTCTATGTTTTGTGTTGCTGATGGATACACTTTCTATGACATTGACTCCAGCTTTGTTTTTCCTCCATACTTTTGTTTTTGGACTCCACATACTGAAATCCTGCATACTGACAATGGGGGGGTTGATTGTGAGGGGGGTGGGGTGAGCAGTGGGGAAAGAGGTGGGACAACTGTAAAAGAAAATCAGTATGTTTGTTGGAAATTAACCACGTAAGATCACATAATTACATTTTTTTTAGAGATACAGAATATAGAATCCCTTTTTGCAGGGACCTGAAGAGTCTGCATATTCTTTTAACAGTGAGAACAGATAGTGCCACAGAAAATGTCACTCTGTTGTATGACCATTTTCTACTACCACTGTAATTTAACTAAGGTTGTAAATAATACGAGGGCTCTCTTGGTCATAGTCACTTTAAATGTTAACATAATGAATTAGCTTACAAGTGTAAAATTTTAAAATAACATTGTGATACATCTCAATCAATCTAGTCTCTAGTTAGTTGGGCTTGCTCACTTTTTTGGCATTCTTTGCATGGCTGGAAGATTTTTTGCAGCAATATTCTCTGTTCAGAAATCTTGTACTGTATAAAATGTGTTTTCATTGCTCATGCAACTTAGATATAGGGATATTACCACCAATATAAAATACAATGTAGGAATTGTTAGATAAATACAATTTTTTAAAATACAATATAGTGATTTTTAATGTTTTTATTGTAAAATTTTTATAAATACATCCCTATATATAAATATACTCATCTACAAAAATCAATTTTTCTCTCTTCAAATTGAGTTAAATTATAGAGATTAATATATCAGTGTTAGAGAAAATCATTAATAATAGATATTTTTATTGCCCTCACTAGGGAGAAATTGATTTTTCTAGGAAACATTCAGAAAACAATTCAGTTGAACAACAGGAAAGCACTCCCAAGACTAGAATATCACCTCCAAAATGTTAAACTTTTTTCTTATTAATTTTCATAAAGGATACAAATATACAACCAAATGTGAAGCTCTGATTAGAAAAAAAAATACATCCAGCTTTGAATTACATCTTAGGCTTCATGTATAGTAACTTGAAATAGAGTATGTGCTTAGAACAAAACCAAGAGGAAGCAATGGAAGCATAAGTGATTTAGACAGAACTATTCTTCAGAGGAAATGCATTTCTAAAGATTAATACAATGTTTGAATTACTCTATTTTCTTTCTTTATTATAGGTCTACAGTAAATAAAAAAGTTTCTTAAAGACTTGATAGGCTAGTACCTAATTATCTCTTTAGGAAACATTTTTCATTACATGTGACCAAAATTGGAAGAAAATTTGATGGTGGGAATTTGGAGTAAGTTCCTATGATATAATTTTATCATCAATCCTCTTTCATTTAAAAAAAATCATATACATATGATAATCTGATGTTGCCCAAAAGATTTGATTTTTGTCCAAGGTGAGGGATGCTCTATCAGGGAGGCAAGCACATTTCTAAGTTTCTTTTCTCAATGTAGAAACATTTTATCAAACCACTGACTCTGGAATGACTCTTACCTTTTCAGCCATCTTGATTCGCTCACTCTCTATAGCTATACCAGACCAGATAATTAGGTGAAAATCCTCCTGCTTGGTAAATGCAAGTAGAAATCCAAATATATTGTACTCGTTATTTCTAGGTCGACCACAGGTCATAATAAAGTACTTAGGAGTTTTAAAACACTTTGTTTTGTGAAATTTAGAAATATTTCAAAGGCTAAAGTAGTACAATAAGCTTATTACTGGTAAATTATGAAAAAATAAAAAATGGTTGTCACTTGTGATAAAGATATGAAACTTAGGACAATTGCAAAACATAAATTGGAACAGGAAAAAAGACTGAAATATGAACAACTATATACTCTAATTCTATCTCAGCCTGGAGTATATACCGACCTTTTCAAAAAAAATCAAGATAATTTCTGATGAAGTAAGAAATCCAGACAAAGGAAATTGGCTTAAGAACTATTCTATAGACAATTAAAACTCTCAGACCACAATAGGAACAATTAAAAAACATTTTTTTTTTGTTTTTTCCCTTCTTATACACTCTTTTTTTTTATTTTTAATTAATTTATTTACTTTTTAAATACATTTGTCTCTGCCTTCCCCCCCCTCTTTCCCTTGCCCCCTCCCACCTTCCCTCCCTCAGCTCTTCCCCTTTGGTTTTGTCCATGAGTCCTTGCTATATGTTCCTTGACTTTCCCCTTCCCTTCCCTTTCCCTGCCCCCCCCTCTTCTTATACACTCTTATTGGGTCAGCAAAAAATAACTGGACTTCTTCCTCTTCTGGTTTGAATGGGACATTTTAAGTCATACTGAGTTTTCCATATCCCATAGTTTATAATAAAAGTGATTTTTCAAGTAAAAAATCAAGATAAATTTGGTACTGTTTAATTTTTGTTGAAATATTTTATGTTTTTAGTTGAAACACTTAATTTGCCATAAACAAATCCTTTGTTGGATATATCAAAGTAGATCTATTATCATAACTGTAAATTTTATTTGAAGATTCAGATATATTTTGTTATAATCCACAGCACTGAAAAATGTTTAATACATTCAAATTTGTATAATCACGTCTAAGGGAGTATTTGACAATGTGATGATTCTGCTCTTTTGGAAGCTTAGTCACACACACCTATGTGAAAAGTTGTTTTTTTTTAATGTTCAATAATAAGAAGCTGGAATTATAACTGAAGTAAATGGAATCAAGCTCTAGAAAATATAATTAATTTCTTAAAAGAAAAGTAAATTCTTTAACTTCTATTACATTATATTAATATCATATACAATAAGAATATATTAGTATAATATATAATTGTTTAAAAGAATACATGTCACAGCATCTTTAAATAAACACAAAATATCTCACCTATAAGTGGAACCTAACCAACAATACAAAAATGCAAGGAAAATAAGATCAGCAACACTGAAAGGAAAAGAAACCAACAGAGACAAGCGGGAAGGAGGGAGAGGGGGCGGGGAAAAGGAAGGGAAGGGGCAAGTCAAGGAACATATAGCAAGGACTCATGGACAAAACCAAAGGGGAAGAGCTGAGGGAGGGAGGGAGGGAGGGGGCAAGGGAAAGGGGTGGGGGGTAGGCAGAGACAAATGTATTTGAAAAAATAAAAATTAAAAAAATAAATAAAAATAAATAATAAAATAAAATATCTTATTAATTGCTATAACATAGGTGTTCATAATTGCAACTAAGAATCTGCTGGCTTCTTATGTGAACATGTCAGAGTTCAAGGCTAAGAAAGGAAACATGATCAAAGAAGAAAGACCTTTAACTTCTCAGTCTGAATCTGTTCACAGAACACAGTAATTGGATGTCCCTTAGAAAGAGGGTAGAGGTCTAGTGACCCAGTTGCTATATGATCTCTCAACAACATCATTACCTTAGATTAACTTTCTAACATTTACTCTTTTGTGTAAAAGATATCTCTCTCCCTCTCTGGTCTTGAATTCAGTTTCCTTCAGCAGGGAGTTGGGGGACCAGCAGCCAGTAGGTGATATCAGGCCTCTTGTTGGGCCTGCACATTATGGACTATACAATATTTCAAAAAGCAGTAGCTGACTTTGAACACTTTAAATACATAAAGATATGGAGCTCCTACTGAAATATTGGAACTTTTGGTGACCTAGGACATTTTCCACACGGCAGCAATTAATTTGGATGACTTTGTCCACAGATCAGACATGTATCTCACACTTTCTACATTTTCTTCTACGCTCAACTTTAAGGATACGTTTCTCTTTGACATCAGCTTCCCAGCAAGAATCTGAGATTGTTCAGTGGTTTTTTTTCTTGGCTCCCTCTAGTGGCCTGATTCACTTGATTAATACCTTGATTGTATTTCCAGATCTTTAATCCTCTACTTTTTCCACTTCTTTGTCTCACATTTCATTCCTCCTCCCTAACCAATGTTCATAGAATGTGCCAGTTGCAATTAACTTTTAAATAACTTTGACATTTTTATTATTTTCCCTCCTATCATTGATATGTAGGTAAAATCTTGACCACTGTAGAATTTAGATATTTATTTAAAAAAAGAAAGAAAATTATAAGAAAGTTAGTATAACTTCAAGAAATAATATTCAGGAAAAATATTTCATGAACACATTCTAGTAAAATATTTGTTAAGAATATTTTACTTCAAATACTCTTTGTTTAAACAAAGGTTCAGAGAAGCAAGCATATAACAGCGTACAGTTTCAGTCTATTGTGAGAGTTTCCTCATTTGTCCTTCTCTCAAAAATATTACTTTCATGAAATATAGAATTGTTTAAGAGCCCAACTTCAAATCCAAGTGCATTTCTTTTTCTAATGGCATTTTAAGGAAAGTGCAATAGTTGCAGCTTTCCAATGCATATTGAGTGTCTCTGGCAATAAAATCTGTGTTTTCGCAATAGCTAGTGATATGGTTACGGTTGAAAGAAAAGGCAGGTTATAGGTTTTCTTTGAACTTTCATTAAAGCTATGAAAAATTCACTATTTCAGTTGCTTTGTTCTATAAACAGACTCACCCCGGCAATGTGCTCCTTCATCGTACCCATCTGAGCAGTCCAAGACGCCATTGCAGAGCTGGGATAAATGAACACATTTGTTGGCACCAAGGCAAGCAATGTAATTCAAGGGGCACTTGATTTCTACCTCCTCAGGACCTGGAAAAATAATGTAAAAAAGGATCATTTTTTACAATGGATTAGCTTTGCTAATTTTTTTTACTTGTTAAGCACAAAAAAATTACTATAGTTAATTTACAAAACAAAATTATAGAAATACTATGAGAGGGCAGCTCTGATCCTAACAGACATTGAAATTAGGCTATGTGATTAAAAACCTAATGAAAAACATCTATATAGGAAATAAAATATTGTGTATTCTTTTCAAAGAATGCATTAGCAACACAAATATTTTTCAACCATTAAAGTAGCTTGAACAAAAAATCTGTGGTTTGCTCTGAGTCATTGCTCTGTAACAACCTTAGATAAGAGGACAAGGCACTCAAACCCTATAAATCTCAATTACCTCAACTGTGAAATACAGATAATAACAACTTCTTGGCAGGGTTCTTATTAGAATTATAGCAAGTAACAGGAACAAAAATATTTTAGTGGAATTCAAATGAATTTGTGACAACCTAAAATGTTTTTTTTTAATGTGATTTAAGAATATGAAGACTAGCTAGTTATGTACTTATTTATGTACAGATTCTTTTTTTTTCCCTTAAAAACACCTTCACTGAGCAACTATAATGCAATAGAATTTGCTAAAGAATGAGGAGGCGATGATGATCAGGGCATATTCCTTGAGTTTACTTGCTGCTGGTACGTGTACTTTATATCATCACCCTTTTTGCTTTTAAAGATGCACTAAAGTCAGAATGCATACTCTTTTCTCAAAGGTCACCAATTCCAAATCCTCATCAAACACCCAAGTTGTATACTGTTGTATCTAAATTTCAGGTATATTGTTGTATCTAATTCCCAAATCCTATCTACACTTCTTCTGTAGGCACTCCCAAATTCCCCGTAATGACTTTAAATCTTGTTCAGTTCTCCCACATCTTAAGTGTAATCATACCAATGACTACAATTATGTATTAATTTGATGTTGATTATGACAGCAAATCAGATTCTATAGTCATACATGTTTAGCTTTTAACTACACTTCTAGCAATGCCCATGGGGCATTTATTTAATGAACTCAGCACTAGGTTTCTTGTCTGTAAATGGTACTGTTAACTGAGCCTATTTGTTGAGGTTGCTGTGAATGTCAAATGTTACTAATGGTAAAGCACTGAGCACTGTGAGATGCTGGCTCAGAGCATAAATTCAAATTCAATATGTATTGTTCACGTAAATTAATGCAAAATAGTAGGGACGGTAACAGATTCTGGAGCCAGATTATTGGGTCCAATTCCTGGTCTCATCACTTGTAAACTGAGTAACTTGAGCAAGTTATTTATACCTTTTCTGTGTTTCCCCAGGTTGTTGTAAGAATTGTATCAAAAACTCTTGGCATTTCTCCTAGCAAGCCCTAAGTGTTTTCTATTATCATAGTTAAATAAAGATTGGGCCAAGAATGTGAGTTGGCTTTTGGTAAACACTTGTATCTCATAGCTTTATCTTCTGTTGCAAGCCCCATCCCCAACAAATGCTAAAAAATAATGAAAATGCCAATCTAACGTATTCTAGGATATGCAAAGTTATGAGAATTGCAGAATTAGAAAATGAAAAAAAAAGAAAAAGTATTACACAAGCAAAACACAATTAGCTGGAGTTGCCAAAAGAAAGATGTGCTTTCTTGAAATGCCTTATCAAATATTAATTATAGGTGTATGTGATTTTGTCTGATGGTTAAACAGCTTGAAACATTTTGCATTTGAGAGATGTAAACAAATTTTTATGTAATTTCACTACCTGAAGTGTTGCCACTAACAGGTGTCTGTATCTTTTCATGTATATTTATACAATTACTGCTATAAAAAACTATTAGTTTTGTCAGACACTTGTCTCTGCAGATGCACAACTCATCTTACTGTAACATGTCTCTGTAACTTGAGTATCAATATCTTAAAAAATAAATGTTTTTCTCATATATAGCTGAAGTACAAACACAAATTTAAATATGATTCATAAAAATAAAAGTAAAATTTTCACTGAGAGTTTTTAGCTATTTAATACTGTATTTGTAACATTAACATAAATCCATTTTTAAAATAAAATTTAAAAAACATGAAATAGTTTTGAAAAGGTGTAAGCTTCTATGACCAACAGTCGCAAACTAGTTCTTAAAATTAATTGCCTGATTCCTCAAAATTTAAAAACACATATCCTTGCAATGTCAAAGTCAGGTTAAGACCAGATACATCGAGATCTCTCTGAAAATTAAAAACGTAATAACCCACACAAAGAACACTTCAAAACCCTGGGGAATTTTAGATATTTTACACTTAGAGACCAAAAGCGCTTCAGTAGTTCTTAGAAAAAACAAGATTCTTTATTTTTTTTAATTTAATATTTATTATATTTTTCCATTACCATTTAGTCTCTATATGCACCCCTCCCCTCAGCAAAGTGATACATATGTTGGTACAAATTGAGTATGATTTTTAATTTTGAAGACGGCCATGTAAATGATGAACATGACAGAAGGAGTGGAATGCACATCTGGTGTTCCGAAAAAAGGCTTGGCTACCTACGGATTTTGAGAAAACAAGAAAAATGTTTGGATTTCTCAAGGGTAATATATAGGCCTATTAAATTCCTCTAGTGGTAAGAATTTGGGAAAGTAAGAGAAATTCATTTGAAATAATGAAACAGTTCATAAGTTTCTTTATAGACTAACCAATGTACTCTTCCCCATCTTTGATGTACTTTCATCTTGCTCTGATCAACACTGGATAACCGGTAAGACGGCTGGGCCACAGCTTGCTGGACCGTTCCTCAGCCAGTCCTCCCAAAATGTTTATATTAAGGCACATAAGACAATGATGATATTTGCAAGTTCCACTGAAGTAAATAGCAGAAATTAGTTGTAGAGGTTAACCCAGACCTTAGGAATTAACCTCAAAATTGAGAGATCAGTTTCTTAACCCTCTTTGACCAGTGCTAGGATACTTTAGTTGGAAAACTCTGCTAAAACCAGTATTGTGCTGTTCTTTCTGGAAAATGGGAATAGAGACAGGTCAGTGTGAGAAACAGTAATGACCGCCGCAACTAAAATCCTCACAGAAGCCCAGCAATAGGGGTATTTGCTGACTGTTGCTTTGGAGAACAATCTGTTCTTAAGCCCTAGTCATTATTTGTGCAGTAAAGGCTGTACTCTCCTGCGGGACTCCTTTAGTCTATTCTGTGAGGGATGGGAGACTCAGTCTGTCAACTACTTTTACCCATTTACCTGTGTGACAAGGGCAACCATATGATAATGAAACCTGCATGAATGCCTGAGAACATGTCAATATTGCCTTAAATGATCCACGTCATGAAGACTTCTAGGCGTTCAAATGCTTTAAAAATCAGAAATCATAATCTGACCATATCAAGACGTAGGGTTGGAGGCTCCCTCATATACCCAAATTTATCTCTTTAGTTGCTAAATCATGTGCATTTGGGGGGACCTGGGAGAGGGACTGGCATAACTGGGCAGCATGTGAGAAATTTCAAAATACTACAAAGACAGTCAAAAAAATTAACAAGTACTGTAGTCCTATGGAGAATACCACTTTGATTTTTGGTAATGCATACGCAGAAAACATTTCCAGTCCCTCAAATCTAATTTTAGGTGACCTGAGCAAGGTAGCAGAATTTAACATATAGTAATTAATTATAAGAAAGAATATCTCATTCATTAGGAAGATTTTAAAATATCAATAAAGAAGAATAGTATAAGTATTTTTTTAATTTGTATAAGCCTTACCCAATTAGTTGAAATAAGATTAATTTCTTAAACTATTTTTTTTACAAAGAAGCCTTCTAGAATAATGCAAGGATAACATGATTCATGTGTATGTTTTTGAATGTTTACATTATTTTTTTACACATAGAGTAAATATCTTACTTTGTTGAGTAAAACATAGTAAAAGAAGACATAGCCTTATTAAATGCCTTCTCAGTTTAAAGAAAACTAAGATAGTGTATTTTGTGAAGGAGGTATTTCTTCTGTAATGGGAGGTAAGTAGAATACCTCTACTTGTCACTATGTCATTGTATCTTAGCAGAATCCTCATCCTCAAAAGATAACCTCTCTTGCTGCACTCTATCACATCCCGCGCACTGTTTTGATTTATCAAGATTTGCTGCTTGGTTATACTGTACTTTCCAATGATTCTAAGTTTTTGGCCTGCAATTTCATCGACTTTTCTTACTCTTCACTCAAGAAAAAAGTCACTTTTGCTGATTGAACTTTCCTTCAATCAGCATCCCTTCTTTCCTAAGTTTCCTTTTAACTCTTAAACCCTGCAAAATGTAGACTGGGCCTGCTGCATTCCCATGTCCTTCACACAGTAGCCTCTGTTTCCACCCCTGCTGAGCTTCTCCCAAAGGTCTCCATGGTCCCGCTACTGGTGAAGCCAGAGACATACACTGTCCTCAAGGTGGACCTAGATTCCTCTGCCGTAGACACACTTCTCACTGTTATTCCTTATGCCTCTTATACTTCAGTCACACTATTACAGCTGTTGTTACTGTTATTTATGTTATTCTATAAACACACTTGGATACATTTCACACACACTCTTGCATAAATTCAGCTGTCTGTCTGGAAAACAAACATCTAGTACACTTTGTGGCACAGAACAGGTGTTCGATATACAGTTGCTGAATGATGCTCAAGATACATTTTAACTCCTGGATAATTTCTACTTTTTTTTGATGTTCCAGAAGTTACCTTTTCCCACCACCAATACATTCTGAAAATAAATATTACAAATACTGTTTCACCCAACAGCTACTCTCAAAATCCTAACTGTTTTTATTGAGGGCCACAATAAAATCAAACTTCTTTGCCTGATTTCATCGTCTAATTAAAAATTAACATTACTTCCAAATTATTTTTAGTATTTATACTATATTGCATTCAGTGTCATCTTTTACCTACTTACAATAAACCAAATTTTCCCACTTCTTGGTTTTTCTTTCAGCAATATTATCATCTGGAAAGTAAACCTCTTTCTTTCTGCCCAGCAAAATCTCACATAGACAGCCTCAAACTCCTGCCTGTCCATCAGATTTTCATTATAAAAACAGTATGACATAATGTGAAGATTATAATCCGTAGAGAGCAAGCCCTTGTGTTAAAGTTTTTATCTGCCATTTATTAGTTGTTCTATACTTAAAGTACTTAATTTCATTGTGACTCATTTTTTAAATTTGAGAAATGGATATACTAATCGTGTTTACCTCATATGATTTTCATAAGGTTTGGGAAGCAACATAAAACTGAGAGTTTTTTGCATGTAGCTGTCCAAGGGTTATTTTTTCTCCATTTTATGCTTCTGCCCCTTTTGTTGAATATTAACTGACCATAGAGGCATGGGTTTCTTTCTGGGCTCTCCAATCTGTTCCATTAATCTATGGGTCTGTTCTTATTCCAGTACCAGGCTGTTTTGATTACAGTGGCCTTGTAACATAGTTTTATATCAAGTATTCTGATCCCTCTTACTTTGTTCTTCTTAAAATTGCTGCAACTATCTGGGGTTGTTTATGCTTACATATAAATTTTTGGAATGTTTTTTCTATACCTGTGAAATATGTCATTGCTATTTTAATTGGTATTGCATTGAATCTATCAATCGCATTGGGTAATATGGATATTTTGATGATGTTAATTCTTCTAATCCATGAACACAGTATATTCTTCTATTTATTTGTGTCTTCCTTAATTTCTTTCTTCAGTATTGTGTAGTTTTCGGAGTACAGCTCTTTTACCTCCTTGGTTAGATCAAAAAACTATGGTACATTTACACAATGGAATACCGCATAGCAGAAAGAAAAAAGAGCTCCTACCATTTGTGACAGCATGGATGGATCTGGAGAGCATTATACTAAGTGAAAGAAGCCAGGAGGTGAAAGGCAAATACCATATGATCTCACCTATAAGTGGAACCTAATCAACAAAACTAACAAGAAAGCAAAATATAATGAGAGACATTGAAATAAAGAACAAAGAGACAGTAACCAGAGGGGAAGAGAGAGGGGGATAAAAGGGAAAAGACAGGGAAAGGTCATCAAGGAACATGTATAAAGTACCCACGGACAAAGCCAAAGTGGGGTAGGAGCTGGGGGTAGATGGGGTGGGGGAGGGGGAAATGGAGACAACTGTACTTGAACAACAATAAAAAAAGTTACAATAAAAAATGGGAGTTTTTATAGGGGTTATTGATCACACTTTGTCCTATGAACTTATACAGACATTATTTACATCACATTTTAATTTGCAATAAAAATATCTCAGTAAAATGCATGAACTTGTGTTAATATATGCAATTTCACATATATTTCATGAGTCACAAGACCTCTCATGTATTTATTTTATTTCCTTTTCTTTACAATATAAAGCAAAAGGCAGGAATAAACAAATATTGATTGCTAGTTATTATACAAATAAGTAAAAATAATTTGGTATAAAAATTATCAACAAAAGGCATAAAATGCCTTCCAAATTAAAATTTTAAATTATGCAGTTTGGATTGCATTTGAAGGTACCCGTTGATTCACATAAAACATTGAGATTTGATTATAACTTGAAAATTTATTTAAAACTCAGCTTCTAGTAAAGCCCAGTATTTGTTTTAAAAATACTCAGGTATATAAGGATGATTTCTAATGATAGAATACAATATTTACTATTGAATATTGTACCTTGTGGAGATTTTCTATTTATTAAAGATCCCATGATTTCTAAGCATTTTTAACAATTGCCTTAAAATTAACTTTCCTAAAGTAATTTAAAAACAATTTTTTAGTGTCATTATAACTAATTAATATATAATGATTTCTAGAGCATCATAAACTTGATTGCAAATGCTTAATATTTTCTATTTTTAGGTTTTTTTAATAAATAGTTTTCCACACAATCAGTTCCAGTTTCCTGGAAATATAGACAATCATCTTTTAAAAGGAGAAGGTAATTCTTATATGATTAAATATATGGAAATATTGCATTACAAAATTAATTATAATTCTCACAGTTGAGAAATCAAAACAGTTATAGCAATATGTACCACTTATGAAAACTATAAAGCATGTGAATTGTTTATTCCATGGTTTTTGTAAAAATTGGTATATAACATAAAGGTGTTTAATATTATCTGATTTCTATTAAATATAACATTGGATCACATAATACATTTACAGAAATAATACAATGTTTCTATACTGTCTTTATTTTATAAGACCCTTGTCTTATTTTCAGGCATGATTTTCTTTTATATGTGAGGTAATTCACCTGACAAACTATTTTAAGGAGAAAATGAAAGAAATTTATAGTATTTCAAAGAAAATTAAAATTAGATTTATGAGTTTCAACTTTTAAATAAAATATTAATTGATGTCATGTCTTAATTTCTGATTACACTTAAGAAATACAGGAAAATGAATAACAACCTCTAAAGATAAATGTACATTTAATCTAATAGTAACTCACTCAAATGAAATAATTTCTCTGTAAAATACATTTTAGTAAGGTCTTCTGTGTTTACATATTTCAAATGGATGTTATGAAGCTTCAAGAATGGGGAGAGATCTAAAAGTGATTGATTTTGTCGACTGCACTACCCTTAAGCCATCTCTGACATCTGTCCTATTTTTAAAGTCCCTGAGGAATGAGATTTTGCAGGTTTGATATCTTGTTCCAAGGTTTAAAAATTATTTTTCTTTAGCCCACTTCCTTAGATGTCTCAGTGTAGGAGAATTCCTTGCATCCAACATATTGAGCTGTATTTATGTATTTAATATAGGGAAATCATGCCTAGTAACCTAAGACAGATTATGCCATGTGAGAGCAATTCTGCTATGAGCAAAGTCACCATTGTGTTTATTATTATGTGTATAAATAAATAAATGGTTAGTTAAGACTCTTTTACTAAAACTTTCTAAATCCCATTAAGAAACACTGTTTTGTTAAAAAAAAAAGAGTCCTATATTTGTGTGTGTGTGTGTGTTTGTATATGTTTGTTTTCTGCTAATTTTAGAATATATCAAGTGATTTTTTTTATCAATTTAATTGACTGTCAGCATCAAACAAATATAGGTTAGACGATAACCTTCTCCTGCACTGAAACTGTAAACATTTAGAGTTCAGTCTAAATTGGCAAACAAAAATTATTGTACAACATAGCAAAAGTGTTATTGTTATTAATTATAGCCTTAGAAATCAGAACTTTATCAGGCCAATGGACCATCTTGCTTCCTGATCTTTCATTTAAGGGCAAGTAGAAAGAAAAATAAATGAAATCACTCTTTTATGAGTGACCATAACTGCAACATTGCTATTCACTAAACCATGCAAATGGAGGGAACTCAATTTAGATGATTTTAAAAGTAGCATTATTTCAGTGTTTTTAAAGCTCCCTTACCCCTCTCCATGTATCTACTTATCATGTTGCTTGATTGCTAGATTGCCCCCTCTCTCTTTGTCAGAAAGTCAAAAAATGGCTTTTTTTTCTTCCTCCACCTCAGCTAAAATAGAGCTGCATGATTTTTTGAGTCCTGCTCTTTGCTAGCTAACTTCATAAACTAGCTGGTAATGTATTTGCATTCAACAAGATTCTTATAGAAACAATGGATTAACTGTAAAGATCAAAATTTTAGGCCCTCTGCAAAAATGACAAAAGTACTTTTCTTTGTGAGAAAGGGGCAGTTCATTGATTTTTGATGGCACACCTCTGGGTAGCAGTTGTGTTAATTTCTAAAGTTGGCTCTTGACTCTCTTTTGAAATAAGTAAATATGTATTAAATCAATGAACCGGAAAGAGGGTGCCTATTTTCAATTTGTAGAAATCCTATAGTATTTCCAATAAGTAAAATATATGTTCTAGTCATTTCTTAAAACTCTTCTCTAAAGAAAAGATTTACCCAAATTTGCAGATATAATAACTAAGGAAGCCGCTATAATGTTCCATTTGGGAGTATGTTCCTACAGAAACACAGAATAAAATATAAGTGCTTCATCTCTAAAGCCAATGCTTTTTGCTCTTGTTCTCTGGGTTACTTTACTTATTACATCCCAGGGACAGCTCCTGATTGCAACTTGAAGTTTTGGACAATGTGGAAAGCATACCCAGTTTGAAGCAGAGATGACCCCCAGTAGGAAACATGTTAACAGACAAATACATGGCAGGAAAAGACAAGCTAAAATCAGATAGATTCACACATCTCCCAGAGAAAAGGAGCTTTACTGCAACAAAGGGACAATGAGTAAGAGCAGCCTACTGGTGCATCTGCATGTTAGGACATCTGAGAGTCTGATCTTTGATTCCACAAATGTGTTAGGAATTGCTTCTGAGCCAAACTGTGCACATAGAAGCACTACTGTCGCCACTCTTAAGATGGATTTTTCTTTTTTTTTTTTTAGAAATCTTCAAAGGAAGAGGGTTATTTTCCCAGCCTCTTCCCCTATAGGCTACAATAATAAAAAGTTACATGCCTGTCCCAGTTTAAGGCCTAAAAACCAAAGGCAGGCTAATGGCAGGTGATTAATGGAGGAAAGGACTACCAGGGTGTGTTGCCCAAATGACAACAGTTAAAGGTCAAAGAAATTATAAGTATATAAATTGTTTCCAAAACACTTCAAAGACATTATTAATTTCCCCCCAAAAAATGGTAACAAAGCCAACATTTGATGACTAAATATGTAAGAAACCAAAACTAATAAACACAAATATCTGTAGTTCCTTATACTCAGAACAAATAAAAAGAGCTACTTTGAGGATACAATGGATGACAAACCTAATTCTTATCCAACTAGTTCTTTACTAATTTAGACAAGATGAAAACAACTCCACACAAACTAGAGAACAATCTTATTTTGTAGGGCTCGCCTAAGACAACAGTAAATTATATACACTGACAAAAAACAAAAAACAAAAAAAACAACTGTCTGATTTAGAGAGAAATCTGTTCTATGAACTTTGGTCAAACAACAGATTCACTCTGATATATGTAAACAATGAGTAGAAAGATCTTTTCTGATTTCATTATTTAATAGGAGTTATTCATTGTTTATTCTGTTTGGAGAAAAGAATGATATTTGCTTGCAATGAAGGAATAAGAGAAAAATGGAGAAGAGAGTAGTGTAAATATATGCCTTGAATCAATGTTTCACATTCTGAAAAACAGTTCTAAGCTGTATATGAAACAAATAAACAATTGTTTGAGAGACCTGATTAGCATACAAACGGTTTTACAGTTAGAGGAACCAAATAATGCACATGTCATTAATCATCTTTCACTGGAAGAACCATGTTGGGAAACCCAGTGATTCTTATATAAATCAATTTATACTTGAGAGGAAAACAAATGTTAAACAGCACAATTTAGAAGCCATACGTTGATACAGATATTCTCACACTCTTGAATCATTTGTAGTGTATACACATTGTGTATTTCAGACCAAATTTAAAAAGTTGTTGATAAGAAATATTCTTCAAATATAACTTTATGCTATTCAAAATGATATTAACTGTGAAAATAATTTTATGATGCACTTTTATTGAAAACAGTTTTCTCTTGCATTCTGTAAAAGTAGTATTGTATCAATTGGAGGACTGCTGTTTGTTAAGTATTTTTTATGCTCCAGTCTCTGTGGTAAACATGTAATGTCCACCATCTTATTAAATCCTTACAAGACCACTCTGAGTTATATATTATAGTTGCTATTATATAGATGAAAAAACTGAACATTGCAGACAAATACCTTCTTCAGGTTTACAAAGTTATAATCCTATTATTTGAATTTAGGTCTCTTACATTTTCAAAACCTGGTTTCTTTTGTAATATGTTGTATCCACTGCACTACCATATCAATCCCAGGTACCAAAGAAATAAACAAGGCAATGAAACCTAATTGTGTTATCTCTGTCCATCTGCTTTTCTCTCTCTCTCTTTGTGAAATAGATTACAGAAGGACCTTGAGGAAGAGGAAAGGTAATCATGCTAGTGGTCAAGGTTGTGAAGTCATATATGTCAATGCCTAAACAACTCTTATAGTCAGGGAAGATACCCAATTTTTAACACAATGTGAAATGCACTTTACAGAATACAACTTCTACAATCAATTGTGCTTAGAGGAATTTGCATTGCCCATTTTCAGCAAATTCTAACTAGGAATATGTTTCCCACATGCTTTGCTTTGATGACAGAATAATTACTATGAATCTAGGTTGTCCTCAGTAAATACAAACAAGTTTTAAATGGTATGTTTTGCTAAGGTAAAGTCAAAATCTTCTAATGGTCAACCTAGGGTTTTAGCACAAAAACCCTTCCTTCAATCATTTAAATCAGTCTTTTACCAGGACTTATTTCTGCTTTGGCGGGGCATCCACTAGATCAAGCAGACTGGCCACATGTCAGTCGCTATCTCTTCCTGGCAAAGCCCTGCCACTTCCGCTACTTGGCACAGCTTCAGTGCCTGGCTTTCTTGGCAGGCTCCAGCCCAGTATGAAGGATGCCAACATCACAGGTTCAAATACCATATGGTACAATTATCTGCCTTTCTGTTTTTCAGACACAGATTTTACATCCTAACATCTGCGGCTCGTATATCCTCTTCATGCTAGAACTGACACAGGGCAAATCAGTATCTTTGAAGCAATACAAATCCGTAAGAGGAAGAATTGATACCACTTATGATTCAATTGTATATTTGAAAAGACAGAGGCTTAGCCAGGTTTAAGTTTGAGTTCAATGTGCCAACAATAAACACTCATCTAGATTCTCCCCTGGAAACCCTCAACAGAAGCACTCCAGGGCCTTTGAGTGTGCTCATGTAATTGCTTCAGTTCATTATATGACACCTTGGCTCCCCTCTTTTAAACGGAGCTGAATTTCTCCAACTTATGTGAAAAATTAAAACAACTACTAAATAAACAGTGTTTGCTGACTAGTAAAGCAGCAAAAAAATTTTCTTTCTTAATAGAAATCATTTACTGGAAGTTGGTACTTTCCTCAAAATTGTATAAAGCAATTACTTTTTTCCCAGCATACTATGTACATAGAGGTTTATGCCAGGTAAAAGGAAAATACAGAAAACAAAAATCAGATTGAGACAAACACACTCAAACACTTACACACAGAATTATTTCATGACTAATAAAGGTAATGAAAGTAATCCACTAAATGATATCTGAATGGTCTAAAAAAGGTAATAAACTGATAACTGTTATTTGGATACTAGAGAGGAATTCTTTATTTTTATGGACAATTCTAATGATTTATAAAGTTACAATTTCCTCTTGAAAATTTCTTGGCTCAGGAAAAAAATCAAAGAAAAAGAGCAACAACAAAAGGAATTTTCTGATTCTCTATGTTGAAAATTATGAAAAAAAAAAATGGGAAAAAAATGAAACTCATGTATCAGCCAAATACCCAGGTTGGCTTTCTCCTGCATTCTGTATGAAGAATCCAAGGCTGGTGAGAGTTACACTAAATTTTGATCTACCATTGTTGCAAAATTTCAGTGAGTCTCATCTTGTCCACCAAATCTTTTTTGTCCGATATATTTGCAAAGAAAACCACTGATGTATTTTCATTGTATCTGCCCTTTGTGACCTTTTATATCCATGTTAATGAACAGAAAAATGGTCAAGAGGACCTGAAATAGTACGGAAGAACAGAAAAGGTTAACAGAAATGTGCAGAAGGAAAATCAGATATAGGGCAACAGAATTGACCCAGTTTTTTCCCACCCTAAATTCATGACTTTTGAAATCAGTAGTTTGAACAGGTACATGCAAATGAAAAAAACTTCCAAAAGAACAACTTTTTTTCATGTTTATATTTAATATTTATTCTGTAAATAAATTTTAAATAATTTGTTAGTTTAACAGCATCACCTCTGGAATTGGATTAAAACCTATTGAAGTTGGACTTCTGTGCCTGTATATGTAAACATACACACACAATGAATTGGTAAAATTGAAAATAATAGTCTACTACAAGCAAAACTATATATACAGCGTATAGCAAAAGTAGGTTTACAGTTATGAATATGTGGACCACACAGTTTATTCTTGTATTATTTATTAATTATTATATTATTTTTCAGACAAACAACTGTAAACCTACTTTTGCCCCATCGAGTATCTGTCAGTTTGGGAAAACATAGAAATCCTTTACTGCAGCATTTCCTTTGATTTCACCTGTGTTTCATTATGGTATTCTCTGATGAAGTTGATTAATGACCACAACTAAGGTAAAATAGCACAGTATTTAAGATAGAAGGAGTAATCCATAAAATTTCTTTAAGAACGTCTCAGTTATATGTAAAGTTGTCATGGAAATGTTGTGTTTTATTAGAGTGTTTTATTTAAAAAATAGATATCTAAAAGCTTCTTAAAATATTAAAGTAAAAAAAGAAAATGACCCCAGGATGGGGTAAACATTTTGGTATTTTATGCTGGAGTGCATGAAGGATTCCACCTTCTTATCAGTTATTCAACATATTTCACCATTTTGCTACTCTGCTCTGATTTTCATGGATTATGTCTCTCATGAATATTTCCCCACATTTCATAGTAAACATTTTGTCAAGGTCACATTTAGTGTCACACTACATATGCTAAGACAATGCTACCCCAACTTTAATGCACATGTGGATCACCTAGGTGTCTCCTTGAAGTACAGAGTTGGATTCCGCAGATCTGGGCAGGGCTGGCACCCTGCCTTTCCTTCAGCTGCCGGGTGACGCCCGCGCAGCTCCCGCACAGACCACGCTTGGCGTGGCGATATGCTAATACATCTAAAAGTGGGTTTTAAATTCAGTGCCCATTTTCTGAAAATACCTTCACTGAAATGGAATCTAAGAAAGGGAGCACATCATTTTGTTTAACCACAAATTAAACAAAATGTCACTTGAGAGGCCAGAAGCACATAATTTTAAACTTTTATTAATATTATTGTATTGACACATTCTAGAAATGCTGATCCGAAGCAGATTCTTATGAAACATTGTGTCTTTGGGACAACATATGCATTCTTATACTGATGAAAATTTTCCAAATGTTACCCAGGGATCTTATGTTGTCAAAGAAAAAGTAAGATAAAAAAGCATCATGAGCTACGGGGAAGATACTGAATATAAAAAGTGGGAAATTATGCAAAAAGTTCACTTTTTCTGTTACTTGGTTTTAGAAACTGTGAATGGATAGTGTGAGAGTACAAATGATAAAGTGATCCTATGATGTCAGATCTGACAGCTTGGTTAAAATTGTATTAGAAGTAGTCACTTCTCAATTTACTGTACATAGTAAGTCAAGGATGAAAAACCTTAACTGCTGTGAGTCAGAACTCCAGACCTGGGAAAGACTAAGGCAGAGACTGGCTTTCTTTTTGTTTGCAAGCCCTATGTAATATTGTTTTATATATAGTTATACACACAAACACACACACACACACATAAAATAAACGCGCGCACACACCCATATATACACACACATAATTTCACCCTGCTTGTTTTCCTTCTGCATCCTAACTTCATTTCTTCCCTTAATTTTTCAAAATTTACTCTTGGAAAGTTAAACGGCTGGTTTAGGTCTCTGGGACACTGACATCAAGATATTTCAAATATTAATTTAGACCAACTATCTTCTCTGAACTGCTACCTGCAATTGTTTACACTTGTACCACTGCATGTAGTGAAAGCATGTTCTTCAATATTTAATTAAGTTGTTAGAGAAAACTAGTTTGAAGCCACTTTGTGTCCTAGTTTAAAGCTATAAAAGACCTAGACTAACTAACTAAGGAGGCGTGGAAGCTTGCTCTTTGCCATATATTAGTGTGAAGTAAGGGCAAGGGAATGGGTCCCAGAGAAAAAAGTGAAGAGATGCCAGAATAAGCAGTGCGGGCGGATTTCTGTTTGCCCAAACTTCTTTACTTTCACCTAACCCTGAAGTGCCTTAAAAATGCTTAAGGAATTGAGTAAGTGTCTGCTAGGCCTGAGCTCTCGTGCAAATCTACTGAAAAAATGGCTAATTGCAAAATGCTAACGAAAGAAAAAAGTCTGATAACTCATTTGACAATGCATAATTGTAAGTATTCTATCTTGAAGGTATTTAACTTAAATTGTAACTTTATAAAAATAACAAAATATAAATTAATATTAGGAAGTAAATTCATTCTGAATCTTTTAGGAAATGTCTCTAAAAGTAAAAATAACCTAATACAGTAGTACAATAAAACATAAATTACTCAAAGATTATGCTTACTAAGTATGATGACTTGAAAAGTACAGCTCTAAGCCTTGGCTGAGTAGCTAATGTGGGTACAGAATCATCTCAATACACCAAGGTTGAGGGTTTAATCCACGGTTAGAGCACATACAAGAACCAACCAATGAATGCATAAGAGTACAACTTTAAATGCTTGAAATTTTTGGTTTTACACAAAAAAATATACAAATTTAAATATCTCAGGACCAAACATATCTGTAAAACATTAGTATTTAATGCTGCAGTACTATAAAGGGCAAAAAACCAAGGATATTACTTATGAGAATAATAAAACATAACCATTAAATGGATTAAATTGCTGAAAAGAAACGGTAGAATAATAACACAATTATTATTTTTAAATAGAGATATTTTGTTAGTCTGAAATTAACATCTTCATCTATAGACCTTTAATAACCTGTTCTTGTGTATAAAGTTCTACTGAGAAATAAAATCCCAGATATTTAAAATCCACTATTCAGTTGGGTAAGATTCTGAGTAATATAGTTTCATAGGCTGCAATTATGGACCTTTCTTCTTCAAGACATTTTTTTTTGATGTGAGCTTTAGGTCACCGTCATTTTGAAAAATAAATCCTCTTGCAAGTTTCCTACCTGGTAAAATAACTTTTCACAATGGTATCCTTTTATATATTTCACTATCTATTATGGCATCAGTGAAACTTCTAAGAAAACAAATTTTACCAAAGATTCAGCCCCTTAAAACAAGTCAAAATTATGTCTCTAAGCCCCATACCCCACCTTGCAAAAAGAGCTGCTTCCTGGATGACACTTAGAGCAACTACATAGTAGCTTGTATTTTTTTGTCATTCCAAGGAAAGCATGGCCGAATGAAAATAAACACCTCCAGACCACTCCAAAGGTAACCAGTTCCAACAGATATTTGCCACAGACTGTCTGAGTAGTGTCTGCCTTTAAATAGGAACTCTACTGTCTGTGTTTTTGTTGTAAATATCCTTAAAATTTAGTTATGGCTTCTACAAAGTTGGCCTTGGCTTAGATGAGCAAATACCAGCCCTCAATCTGTTTCATCCAGGCCCTCATTTCCTTAGGACTTGAGCAACGCGGTCATATATTCCTTGGTCAGCAATCTGTCCTTACGTGGCTTTATGCCTCGACTCTGGTGTGAGACATTAGAGAAGACGATATAGTGTTTAATTCAGAAGAGATGCTTTCCTTTGATAACGATATAGCTAATATTTAATTTAATGCTTCCCATATGTCAGGCAGTGTTATAAAGGCCTTTGGAATTAACTCAGCCTTGAGGTCATTTTTATGGGGCACACTTACTATTCCTGTTTTAAACATCAGGAAACAGAAACCCAGGAGTTAAATATCTTATACAGTATGACGGCTATTACCACACTTTGTGAAATAAGAATTCAAACACAGACATTATGGCTTCAGGGCCCATACAATTACCCACTCTTGCCTGTGAAACTAAATTAGTAGAGTAGAATCTCTCCCTTTCTGTAATACTTATCTCAATTATTTGCTCACATTGTCCTGCCTGATTCTTTTGATTTTGTATCTTTTGCATTACCTCTTAAATCTTACTGATATCCCACCCCCGCTTTTCTTCTCCTTGTCAGAAGGGATTTTTTTCACCCCGTTTTATTGAGAGATACTTGACATATAACACTGGTCAGTTAACTTGTAAACATAATGATTTATATATTAATATACTGCAAAATTATTACCACAATATGTTTAGTTAACATCAATCACCTCATGCACTTACATTGTTTCTTATTATGAGAACTTTTAAGATTCACTCTCTTAGCAACTATCAAATACACAATACAGTATTATTAACTATCATGACTGATGCCAGTGTCTCTCCAGAGTGTGTGGAGGGGTCACAGGAAATACTGGAGGTGGCAGTACTGAAGCTGCAGCTGGCACATGATAGATTTCCTTACTCTTGGGTAAAAGGTAAGCAAAACAGCATGGTAGTGTCACATTACCCTGACAACCAAGCTAGGGTGCACGGTGTGTGGCAGCAGAAGGAGACCTTGCCTGGAGCTTACACAGTTTGGCAAGGGTGATTGATGGAGGGAAACACTCTCCTATTCCCCTCTGGAACATGGTGACCAGGGGAAGTGCAGACCTACCAGTCTACCATGGCAAAAGGACAGATTAGTTAGGGAAGTTGGACATTTCTAGAATGCATGGAATTTGGGGCCTGGAGATTAAAATGGAGGGAGGACAGAGACTCAGCCCTTCTCCTTCCCCTTGCTCACCCTGTTGGGGCCGGAGGGCCTGTGGACCAGTGGGCCCTCAAACTATGTGGCTGAACAGCAGCTCCAGGCCCTGTGCATGGGAAGCAGGGGTGGTGGTGTGGCTGTGCAGGCCACATGCACACTGACCGCAAAAAAAATGCCTGAAGCCACCCTGCTACTGGCAGCCAGTTTAGCTGCCTGGATGATTATGCTGCAGCTGCCTATGTGTCCCAAAGGATGATGTTTTTAAAGGGGAGAAGAAACTCTTGGCACAGCCTGTGCTGGTCTGGCAGAGGGTGGTGCAATGTTTTTCTGGATGTATTGAAGGGGAGGGGTCCTGAGGCAGAAGCCTGCCGTTCTTCCAAAATTGTGTAGCTTTTCAATAAATGATTCCTTTCCTCTTCACCAAACCTGACTCTGGAGTTTGCCTATGGAGTGGGCAGCAGGACCCCATTTCTGTTTGGTAACATGACCATGCTGTACTCTTCATCTCCAGATCCTATGCATCTTGTAAGTGGAAATTTGTACCTTTTCACCATTTTTGTCCATTTCCCCTATTCCCGAACTCCACTTCTGGCAACCACAAAGCTCTTCTCTTTGTCTATGAGTTTGTTTGTTTTTTAGGTTCCACATGTAAATGAGATCATACAAGATTTGTTCTTCTGTGTCCGACTTAGCATCATGCCCTCGAAGTCCACCCTTGTTCACACAAAGGAAAGGCTCTAAAAGGGCAGGGATAGATTTTGTGCAACATGACATGATAATCAATAATTTAAGTAAAGTTTCAGATATCACATTTTTAAATTTCACAAATGAATAAAGATTAGGAACATAGCTAGTATTTGGGTTATTAAATAAATTATTTTTAAGCTATAATAATTGGCCAGAGAAAGTAAACAAAGAATAATATAAAACTCAATTAGGAATAAAAAAGTAAAATATATAATATTTGGTTTAGCACTCAGGATTAGGCTGCTTATTAGATGTGTATTTTTCTATAGTTTTTTTTTATTACTAAAAGGGATACATTTTTAGAGATAAAGCTACCCCTTTTGTCAGAGCACCTTTAGAGAACTAGGGAACATAACAGAAAATGCAAAAAAAAAAAAAAGTATTCCATAGAAGGAAATACGTTGAATGAAATCTGGGAATTATTCTTTTAAGTCAAAGGTTGAAAAACTGAGAAAGATTGTCCTGCAGAAGACAAGCCAGAAAATTAAGAATATTGTAAGGAAGGTTTTCATTGAAGGAAGATTATTATTATTATTATATGAAGTTTTCACAATGAAAGAGGGTATAGGTTGTTGTTTCCTCCAGAATTTCAAAAGAAAGCACTTTTTAATCCACATAAGAAAAGACTTGCAAACAACTAGATATATATAACAAGGGCATAAGTAGTCTCCTGAGCGAAGGAACTTATTTTTTCTTGACAAATTCTAGCAGAGGAGATGTCATCCTCAAGGATTGTCTAGATGTAATTGTTCTATTGCTTTATAGTTGGACAAGACTATCACTACAGTGCTCTCCAACAACAGGATCCTGAAAGCCTCTATTTTCTTTGTATATCCTTTGGCTTTTACATTGTGCGCCCTTTGCCATTTTTCCCATTTCTTACAGATAATATACTTATGCAAAATAACTAATCATTCTAAATCCCTCTCATTTTTAAATAACAATATCATGTTTATTTATAAATCTCTTAAGTACAATATGGCTTCTCACAAAGTTGGCCAATAATGATAATAATCTACTTTATTATCTTTCTTTTTCCACAGAAAAGCATTCCATTCTCGTTAAAGACACTTTCATTTTCTTTGGAATTGGTGAAGTGTGGGAAGTTCATAAATTTTATGTTTTATATATTCTATTTTTATGTATAATGAACTGATATAGTCAAGGTAGAAAGTAGGTGCATATGGTATAACTCAACATTAATCAATACCATATTCTTTTCATGCATTCTGAATACATGAGAGGTAAAATAATACTATAGTACATGAAAAAATGCAATGGTTTGTAAATAGCTTCCAGTGTCCAGTGAAGCAGTTGTCATTGATTCTGGCTTATATTTAAGGCACTACAGTACAATTAACTTTGAAGTTAATGACTCACAAAAGTTAAATTGAAGGAGGGAAGTTACAACTTTTTGTTACTGTTGTTGAAGTTATAGTCCTGGTAACTTGAAAAGATTTTCTGCAAAGTTAGCTTTGAAATCAGCTGCTATACAAAAATGAAGCTATGCATTAAAGTTAGTGATCATATGAGACACATTTGTGATGTAGTCATGACAAAGATTTAAAAGAAGAAAAAGCATTGTACAGGGTGATGTAATAAGTTACAATTTTTGAAAAGTTTTATCTGTCCCCCAAATTTACACATCCCCAAATTATGGTCTAGGAGAAATAGCTACAGACCTGGCATCAGATGCCAAGGCCTGGCTCTGGCACTCCACCATGGAATCCAAGAAACTTGTTTACAAAGCCTAGTTTCGTTCTACCATCTGTTAAATGTTGGTGACCTAGCAGGTGTTGTGGAGACAAGGCACCACCCTAACTTCACAGTTTAACCTGTGAGGGTTAAATGTAATAACAGGAATAGAATACTTGTTAATAACCAAGTATCATCCAAAACTGTAAGATTTAATTATACTAGTCAAGTAGTAGATCTGCTTATTTAGAAAGCTTATTTCAAAATATCTCATCTCTTTGCAGAAAAAGTATCAATTTTGTTTTTTTCAAATGTTCTATAGAAATCAATATACTCATTCTTCTAAATTAATAGAAAGTATATGCAAGAGAATAAGCCTAGGTCCTCCCAAAGGAGAATATAAATCGTTTTTTTTTTCATATTTGACACAATAAAGCAGATATTCTAATACCGTGGTTACCGTAAAATAAATGGGGGAATGCCCCATGTTTAAGGTTTTTCCATTAATATTTATATCTGATAATTATTTTAATCAAAATACTCCAGAATGCATGAAACCTAACAAAATTACTTGATTTAAAAGTAATATTTCTTATAGGAATATGTAAATAGATATAGATAAGTAGGTAGGTAGATGGGTAGATTATATAGATATATGAAGTACAACTGTAATTACTATCAAGAAAAAATAGCTTATGAGAAATATTTTACCAGCATTATTAAAATTGAATAGATAGGATGATGGAATTTCAAATTCATGAAACTTATGTTGAAATTAATTTAAAAGTAATTTTTTAAATGTTCAGGCTCTTATGTATCTTATTGATAGTAGCATGAAGAGGAACTGACCTCACCTATAATGTGCTTGAACTTCAATCTTTAAATGCATGTAAATAGAAGAATATCAATTATGGATTTTTACCTCAAAGAGAAAATAATAATTTACTATGAAAATATATATATGTATCTCTCTCTCTCTCTCTCTCTCTCTCTCTCTCTCTCTCTCCCCTCTCTCTCTATATATAAATTTTCGTCTAGTCTGGACCTGTACACAATTGATGAAGTTTCCCTTAATGACTCTGATGTTCCACTTCCAACATTTGACGACATAAGAAATCCCAAAATCATCTCCTGATTGCCAGGTTTGAATTTAAATCTGAAAACACTATAGAACTTAATAATAATGTAATTATGTATGAAAATTTTACCTGTACATTAAATGCTGTAATGATACACAGTATTTTATCCTCTCCCCTCTACATGATTTGCATTTTGCTAGGGTAGCCTCTCTCTCCACCTAACCCTTGTCATACTTACAAAGTGAGATCCTTTTCCAATACCTCTCTTTAAACATAACATTCTGAAACTCATCACAATACGAGTGAGTTCTTTCATTTGCTCTTATTCCTCCAAGTAACACGCAGGATAGGAGAATGGGATATGTCAAAGGGGAGAGGAATGGGGAGAGAGAGAGTGATAAGGCAAACTTTGTCATGTTGAACTTGGAAAAGAGAGAAAATTAATAAGCAGAATATAGGCTGATCAATATATTTAGGCATTCAGGCATATCCTAACACTAACTACTTTATGTCATATGTACAAAGGAATAAATTAGAAATTTTTGTATCAGATCATTAGCTACAAAAGCCACCTTGGAAAGATCTTAGGCTATTGGATTTCTGCCAGCCCTAAAGAGTATCTAATAATTTAATTATGATCCAGGTGAATGGCATGTCCAAAGGAAGTTTATTGTATGATAAATATTTTCTTCTTGCTGGTGAATTCACATTTATTGTAGACAATTTCCCATGGGCCTTGTATTAATTAAGCAAGCCTTGGAAAATTAATTGGCTTACTTATACTGCTGTGGCATTTAAAGATTGTAGGTTCCTCAAGGGCAGGGACAATACTTAATCATTTTGGGTCACTAGTGGCTAGCAGAGGTGTAAAATATTTAGCAGTCATTAAATACTAACAAACACATTCAGTAAGTTATAATTTAGCATCTGATTGATTTACAACTATGGCTGGTAGTTAGATCGCACTAAAAATAAGGGATAAGTTTACTCTGTGAGAAATGACTCCATAAAACATACCTGTATACTAACTGATGACATCATTCATGTTTATAAGTAACTCATAGGTGATAATTTAAAACTGGGAATTCCAACAAGGGGACAAGCCTATAAGTCAAAATTAGTAACTGAGCTAACTGTTTGCACCTTGTCTACAAAAATACTGTATTGCTAGGTAAGAAATGGTTGTCAGTAAGCCTGGATGTTTACAGTGGATGCCCATAGAGCAATCATCGATTCATACTCTTTTCACCCACGGATCTAGAACACTCTGGAACATAAAACATTGACTATCATAGAGATGGATGCCTGGAACTGTACAATCCAATATGGTAGGTCCTAGGTACATGAAGCTATTGAAATTAAAATTAATTAAAGTGAGATAAAATTAAAGATTTAGTTCTTCAGTCTCAATAGCCAAATAAGCCTAGTGGCTAATATATTGGACAGGACTGACACAGAGCATTTTCCTCATCACAAAGCTTAATTGGACAATGATGCTTTAAATCAAAGGTTTAAAATTACTTTTATTAGTGGCACAATTTTATATAATAGAATTATTTTTGCCATGCTTAAGAATAAATTTGTTATCTTTTTCTTACTCTTACTCTCTCTCCCTAAAAATAATTTAAATAAACTCACTACTGTTATACTAGTGAAGAATAACAAAAATAACTCTTAGAGTCTTTAAAAGCTTCAGTGGCTGTCACATATTCCTTTAGTTTCATTTAAGTATTACTCTTTTACCCTTTAACCATTCCCGCATACTCATAGGATAATATTTGTAAGTTCCAGTGAATTCTTTTTTTTTTCCCTATCCTGGTGTTATGTTAGGCCTCTTCTTTCTCAGAAAGAAACATATTTTAATATCTGCTCAACTCACATATACTTCTGAGGTGCATTGCTGCAATAGTATGTGTTTGCTTCTTACCATATGTATCAATAACAAAAATACAACATATATGTTGATTAAAGTTGATCTTATTCCATGAAATGTTTGCAGTAAAACTGTGAATTGAAATGTACTGATTAAAAAATATTATGGTAGGTTTCATAACTTTATAACAAGAGCCACTGAAATTATTCAACACTTATCCTTCATTTTAACTAATACTATGTTCTCACCAATGAAAATTGTAATTATATCTCAGTTTTTTAGTTATACAGTAAGTTTTATAAATAGAAAACACATGGTAATTAGCTGACACGCATAGTTTAGTCTGTATGTATCTTTTGAGAATTAGTAACATTCTGTTTTAGAGACGAATTTCTTTCAAGATTTTTATGTGGGTTAATTCCTAAGGAACCCACCTGCATTCTTTAAATGTTCAAAATGTAGCAAAGTGGTGTGCTCTCATGAAGTCCTGTCTGAGCATACGGTAAGCTTCCACATGTACCTAGTCCCTGTTCAGCTGCAGTTCATAGAATATACTTGTGGTTGCTAAGACTCGGGGTACTTTTCCAAGGACTGCTAAATTTATAATAATATACTGATACCATTTATTGATCAGTCTCTATACACCAACCACTGTCTTTAGAATACTGATTTCCAAATGTCTTGAATATTGTACCACCTCTAAAGATTGCATCATACCTAGCTGCTGGGGAAGTGTGACATCTCTAGTTACGCTGATAGAAATTCATAATCATCTGTCATTGTATTTGAAGAGAGAAGAAAAGCCCCTTGGTCTGCAGAAAGGCCTCAGAATGTCAATATTCTTTCCCTTTGGAAAGACAGACATAAACGTTTTGTTAATGGATTTCTTTCTGATTGAATACAACATATTAAAAGCAGAATTTGTGACTCCTGAAGAAAGTGAATGTCGTTCTCTGAAGATGGTCATCCATCATTAGAAGTCTATTTGTAATTGGAAGTTTTAATTTAATTAATGTCACATACTTAAAGGCTGCCTGTGCCAACTGTTGTATGATACACTATCTGTTCCTTCTAGAGTGTAGGTTGCTAATAAGCATTTCAATTGAAACAAAATGATAATGAGAAGAACAACAGAAGTGTTAATTACCTGTGCAATAAAACTGCCTTATATGAGCATAGTGTTAACACTTCACGGTATTTACATATCTAATAGCTATTAATCTTTAGTTAAAAATGCTATTTTCACTATTTACAGCTTTCCAGTTAAATTAGGGCAAAAGGCAATAGTGTAGCTTATAGGCTTTGTCTACATATTTTCCAGCAAATTCTGGTTAAACAATATAATTATTTAAGCTCTTTGTATCAGAATGTAACAATAGAGGTACATTATACAACATGCATTCCATTTTTCTGGCTATATGAGGCAATTTTTTTCCTTCTTAAAACTTCTTTCATGCTTTAAAAAGTAAAATGTGTAGTCCAATTTGCCTTTGGAATATATGATATCTAAATAAAATTCCACAGTCCTTGAAGTGCAACTCTTTTTCCTTTTTTCTTTTGCAAATTCTAGTGACATGGGCTGCATATAGTTGGTGCTCAATAAATGTTAGCTTAATAAAGTTACTTCTATAGAAGATGTTTAACTTATCTGAAATAGGATATTTATCACATAGGTAATACCTATTAAGATTAGGCTATTAATTAAGAGAATATAGTCCATTATTCATAAAGATATTCATGGCATCTTACCTAAAACGATTAACAATGGATGTTGAAAATAAGATAGAAATTTAGAAGATCTTTAAACTTTAAAATATACATTTTCAGAAACACAGTTTACTATGGTATTGAAATACAAAAATAACTAACGCAGTTTTTCATTATCATGTTATTTGTTTAGCACTCAGTGAAGAATTTATTATTAAAGCAAAAGATCAAGTTAATGCTAAACAATTAAAAACAAATTCCATGTAATGACTTTGTTTGTAGCTGACAGCTTTAAAGTTTAAATAGAACACAAAAATAAACTGAAAATTGATAAAAGACTTAAATGTAAGTTGTGAAGCCATAAAAAATCCTAGAAGAAAACAAAGGTAGTAAAATCTCAGATATTCAATGTAGAAATCTTTTTGCCAATATATTTGCCAATAAGCTACTGGAAACAAAGCAGAAAATAAACAAATGGGACTATATTAGATTTAAAAGCTCTGTACAGCTAAAGACACCTTCAGCAACACAAATAGGGAAACCACTGTATGGGAGAACATTTTCACCAATAATATATCTGATAAAGGTTGAATCTCCAAACTATTCAAACAATATTCAACTCAATGCCAGTAAGAAAAACAACCCAGTTGAGAAATGGGCAAAAGATGCAAATAGACCCTTCCACAACGAGGAGGTACAGCTGACCCATAGACATATGAAAAAATGCTCAATGACACTAATCATCAGAGAGATGCAAATTAAAATCTCAATGAGATATCACCTTATATCTGCCAGAATGGCTACCATCAATAAATCAACAAAAAACAAATTATGAGGATGTGGAGAAAATGGAACCCTAGTGTACTGCTGGTGGGAAATACAGTCTGGTGCAGCCACTGTATAAAACTATATGGTGTATCTTTAAAAACTAAAAATGGAACTTTCTTTTGACCTAGCAATTCCACTTCTGGGAATATACACCAAGGATCTTGAGGCACCAATACAAAAAATAATAATAATTTATATATATAATGATATTATTATTATATATAATGTATTAATAATACATATAATATATTAATAATACATATTATGTGTGTGTGTGTGTATACACACATACATATCTCCCCATGTTTATAGTGGTGCTATTTAAAACAGCCAACATTTGGAAACAGCCTAAGTGATCAGCAATAGATGACTGGTTAAAAAAAGCTATGATACATTGACACAATGGAATACTACACAGCAGTAAAAAGAAAAAAAAGAAGAAGAAACTTACGTTTTGCAACATCACTGATGGACCTGGAGAAAATTATGCTAAGTGAATTAAGCCCTTCAGTGAAAAAAAAATACTACATGATCTCACTATGTGGAATATAATGAAAATAACACAGTATCAAACAAAATAGTAACAGAAGTTTAGATACATAAAACAAGCTGACAGCGGCCAGAGAGGAGAGGGATTCCAAGATGAAAAGTAGTGAAGGGATTGACCAAAGAACATGCATGCACAGCCCATGGACATGGACAACAACACGGGGATTGGCTTGTGGCGGGGAGAGGCTGGGGCTGGGTGGAGGCAGGGAAAGGAAAACACGCAGGAACAACCGTAACAGCATAAACATTAAAAATTTTAAAAAATAAGCGGAAGATACAGAATATGGTTGAAGGATATAAGCAAAGTTTTGTTGGGATATCTAAGAAATAAATATCAATATGAAATCATATAGATATTTTCCAATTACAAAATTCTCAACACACAAAGTTATTCGTAACAGTGTGAGCAAGGAATATCTAATATAAATTGGTTTCCACTAAAAAAAAATGTGAGATTTATTTTTTCCAATGCAGTCAGGCAGTAAAGCTGACAGCAGATTCTCTTTAGCTGAGTACAAAGTTAGCATTCCGAAATTATAGGCCAATTCATAGTGGCATATATTAAACTGCATCAGAAATACAGGACTCATAGGAATATATTTGGATTATATCATTTTAAAATTCTAGTTACAGCATTTTAAAGAAAAAACTATATTTTTTGAATACCCACTATGTGACATTCAATGAGCTTGGCACTTTTCCAGAATGTATCTAATTAATTTATCCCAAGTCAGTTTCCATCCTCTCCAGTATACAAAGAGAAAATTGAAGCTCTGAATAGTTAAAAAAAAAAAAAAAAAGAGGTTCAAACTGCTCATGAATGACACAGGCAGTCCTTTCTATTACTTACGGCATCTCACGCTCTGGCATACTGCCTCTTGCTCTAATAAATACAAAAAAGTACTAGTCATATAGTTCTGCTTTGTTTTGTTTTAGTAAAAGATAGTTAAATACATTTTGAATAGCATCAGTAATTACTAGGGGGAAAAACATACATTTTCTTTTCAAAGAGTAAGAGATAACTGAACATGGTATTCATTATTTTTAGAGCCCAAGAAGGCTTTGCATATGTTAAAGGGGAAATACATCTTACTAAGCACGGCAATAATTGGTTTATTTCCCTCTTCAAGTATATCCATCATAGTGAATGAAAGTTATGGGAAGATAATTTGTCTTTGATACAAGGCACTCACTCAAACAATTAGAAAAGCATAAAATGGAATCGACTTCCTCCTGAGATTCCAATTGAGAGTCAATGACATGTAGGGGACATTTATTGATGCATCATAGGGCTGGGACTTGCTAGGCTGTAGAAGGCATTTATTGTGCGCGCATAGAGTGGTACAGACTACTTTTTTAACTTTGGGTGTCTGTGGTTTCAATGTAGAGAGCATTCAGAAATAAAGTGTTAACAGAGAAGGAAAGAACATAAAAAGAGACTTAAAAAAATAAACTGGCTTCAAGCAGAAAATATAGCTTACTTATATTTATGGAAACTTGAGATATGGCAGGTTTGAAATAGCTTGAGATAAATATAATAAATCCCCACTTAAATCAAAAAAGAAAGGCACAGGAATTTAAAACTGGGTATGGGCTAGAGAACTGTCAAGTCATGCCATTGTTTTATGGTTGTGCAACTTAGCCTCGTAATTAAGAAACTGCCATTGTGCGAGCAACAAGGAAGCAACACACTTTCTGCTTGCACCAAATCTTCTGTGATGCTCATACTACTGTGTTACTTAGCTTCTATTGTTGCAATATTTTTTTTCCTAATCTGAACTACACAATATCCAGACACTACGAAGTCTTGGTGCTAGAGCTGAAAACAATTTTTTCCAATTCCAACTTTGGAATAGGTGCTAAAAAGTGTTGACACACAATCAAAATATTCAAACAACTGTACAGTTGACTCAAGAGCAAATAAATATATTGAGAAATATAGATAACAGTGCTGAGAAATAATAAAACAGAGTAAAGCAAAAGTACACAGTAATTGTTGTAGAACTGTATACTCCCATAATGTACAATATTTCCATTCTTTACAGTTATTCCTATCGGAAAATACTTACACAAAGTGTAAAGGAAAAGGTCTCTGTAACTATGCTTAATTATATTTTTGACTACTAAAGAACTTCATGGAGTAATAATTGTTATAACAGGATCAGACTCACAGCTATACCAACCTTTTGTCCTCTATAGTTCAAAAAACTTGTTAAGGAGAAAAACTAAACTCAAAGAGCTATTGATTTAAGAAATAACAATTAAGCAAAAATATATTATTTCATGAACAGAAATTAATAGATTTATATTTATAATAGTATATTTCTATATATGAAATTTCTATTAATACCTACTCAAATCTAAACCATAAACCAAAGTATGATAAATATATGTTAGGGAATTATTTGATTAAAATATAGTACAAGGTTATTAATTTTAAAATACATACACACATTATATGCTGAATTGATATTTGAGGATATATGAGGGGGGACCCAAAAACAGGATTTATTTATAAAAATTGTGTATTTATTTTTACATGTTGAAACTTCAGTCACCTTCAAAGTACTCTCTTTGTATTATATTTGATGCAATATACCTATCGAGACTTTTTTCCAGTGCTCAAAGCAGTTTTTGAACTCATCAATTTTGATAGCTTTTAGTGTTTCTGTCATTTTTTTTTGTTTCACCTCTTCTATCCACATTGGCAAAATGTTTCCCTTTGAGGATTTTTTTCATCAGGGGAAAGTAAAGAAGTCACTTGCGGGTGAGTAGGGAGGGTGGGGCATGGGCGTTCTTGTCATTTCGGGTCAAAAACTGCAAAACACTCAGCAAGGTATGGGCAGGTGCACTCATAAATCAACCATCATGAAATGGTCAAATATGTTGCGTCTTCAAGGAAAAATCACTGAAGCTCAACACAGCCTCTCACTGCAACGCAAGCAGATACACAGATTCAAACGGGTTCCCAGGACACCCACGTATCAGGGAAGCCTGTACTACAAGGAGCCTGCCCTCCAGAATACAATTTCAGTTTTTTGAGGGGGTTCCCCATATTATTACATTTTAATAATCCCTATTCTGTAATTCTTTTTCCTTCCCCACAAAATGTTCCCTTTTAAAAGAAAAAAAAACTTCCATTTGAACATCCACATCTTTTTTATTTTTAATTAATTTATTTACTTTTTAAATACATTTGTCTCTGCCTTCCCCCCCCTCTTTCCCCCCCCCCCCTCCCCCCTCAGTCTCCCCTTGTCCATGAGTCCTTGAATTCCTTACTTTCCCCTTCCCCCTCCCCCCCCACCTTCAGTTTGCTGTCAATTTTCCTTGCTTCTTTGCATTGTTGGTTAGGTCCACATCTTTAAGTTGAAATAACAGTGAGTAGCATTAGTACACATTAGATTATCAATAAATGAGTTGAATGATCTGTCATTCCAAGGCAATAAGTCAGAGTAGCTAGGATTCAACTCTAGGTTTTCTGAGTGCACTTTTAAGGTTTTCTTCACTATGTCGTATAAAGTTGTCTTTTCCTCAAGGGGTTGGGCTGGGAAGAGAATCAAAATCTGTGGTGCAGGTATAAAAGCATATAACATCTTTTTTCACTGACTTAATCATAATTTATATTTCTCTAATATGTATTTTGTGGCTGGCTAATTAGGGATACGATCTTTTGTCTTCAATCAGAACCAAAATATCACAATTTTATGAGCACAAACACCTGGCTTATCTAGCATAATCCATCTTCCTCACGGGCAGAATCCTAACTAGAGAGGGATTTTCAGTTAATCACAATGCAAAGTATATGTTCTTAGATTTATGTTTGAAATTAGTAGCAGCTGTCCATATCAATATTTTAGGGAAAATTCCACTAAAATGTCACTCCAATTTAAAATTAAAAACTCAAATATCTATCAGGATAGTTTTGGGATAAAGAAGATATAGTTCTAAATCCCATTTTATTGTAAAATATGTTATGTTGGTGGGAGATTTTAAATGCTGAATTTTCACTGCTGGAATAAGTTATAGCTTTTATTTAGTTAGCTTGTTATTCAAAACTCCTTGTGTTTATTCGGTGCTTAAGCAACTTGCATTTCCCCCACTGTTATCTAACACATCACAACATTTGTGTGAGCCCCAATGAATATTGCAGCTAAAAGAATAACTCTAACAATGTTTATATTTCATTTTTGCTGCTATAAAAAATGAGGGATGATTTCATAATTTCCAATTGACTTTGAGTTTATTTTCCTGCAAACACTACAAATGCATTTTCTTATACGGTATTTTTCCCCAAGGAACCCATAAATGATGAGATCACCTACTTAGTCACTTTCCAACCATTTGGCTCACTTAAACATTTTGATTAACAGAACACATAGGCAAAGTAATAACCACCAACGCAGAGAGTAAATGCCAATAATGCACGGCTCCTGGGCTTGTCCTCTTTTCTCACCCTCTAGGAAAGTCCATTTTATTTACTTTATGTGGAGAGCAAATTTCCATCAGCTCATGCCCTACCTTCTCTGTACCTGCACCTTAATCATAATGAGGATGACAGGTACTAATAGATTACATTTATTGAGCCCTTACCATATATTCTGAACTGCACTACATGCTTTAGATATAACAGCCTCCTTCTTCCAACAGTTTAGTGAAAGTGAGTATCTTTTTACACTCATATAAAAGACTGCTGACACCCCTACTCCCCACTTGTTCTTCCCCCTTTGTACCTGGCACATGGCCCTCGGCATCCCGCAGCTCCTTTGGCAGCCTGCATGGCCATGCTACTAAAGTCCCAGAAGTGTGAACGGAAGGTATATCCATAATTTCGCAAGCATCTTCTAAAAAGAGACTTGCCTGCACTCACTGTCCATTTCCTTTCAGTGTCGAAGAGTAATAGTGGCTAGAACACTGTTGGAATTATGTGTTGAGAAAGGCAGAGACAACCCTCTAGCCTGGGTTCCTGAAGGGCTCCGTGGAGCTGAAAGCTTCTGTCTGAATGCCCCAAACTGTTATATAAAAGAAAAATATATTCTCTTTAACTTCTATAATTTAGGATCTCTTCATTATAGCAGCTTAGCTTTTACCTTAGTGAATATAACTGATATTTCGCATGAGAAAACTGAAGCTAAGAAAAGTAGAGTTATTTTCTCAAGTTCACACATACATACAGTACATCCTCAGTTCAAAAAACAAAAAGCTTTGTGTAATTTTTCCAAGTAAAATCCAAAATATTCTTCAGTTTAATATGGATTTTCACATTCAGCCCTTTTATCAATCTTATACTAAACGTGTCTTTGTATTCCCGGGAAGGGAATAACCAAAAAAAAAATCTAGATTGTCAATAAATCACTGCAATGAAAATTAACTAAAAGCAGTACAATATTCCACCTCTGTAATGACTTTTTCCTATATCTGTCCTAAAATGTATACACTTCCATTATAATTGTGTAAGCCCCTTAGCCTCAGTATCCATGGGATATAAATTTAAAATAGAAGAGTTGAGATTCTAGTAGCTTTAAAATGATGATCTAACTTTTTTTTTCCAAGAAGTTTGAAAAGTTATGGTTTAATAAGCATTATTGCAGCTTTTTAGAAATGAGTTCCTTAATTTTAAGCTTCTATTTTTTTTCTGAATGACTAAAAGTTAAATAATGCTATAAATGAGCAAAATGAAAGTTGGATTGTTTAAATTTACATATGTTTTATATTCATGTTAAAAATGACCCAAATTTCATGGAATTTTAAATGAATTATCTAGTTAGGGCAATAACCTACTACTTCTCAGCAATTTTGTTTTGTTTTGCTTTTTATATTACTGGATGACTTTCAATTTGGTGTTTAAAGTCAGCATTGAGACTTTTTAAAATATCTGTGTGAATCTTGACAGATGATTTGATATGCAAATACACAACTGAAGACAGTGGGCATGATGATTCTCAGAGAATTAATTCAAGGCCATTAATTTTTTTTTAAGAGAGAGAGAGAGATACCCAGGGTCTGTATTAGAGAAAAAAAAAATCAGGCTTTATACAAGGCTTCTCAATATAAGACCTCGGTTCACGAAGAAAACTGTTCTCTAATTTTAAACCACCAAGTATGGGCTGAATCCCCTGGAGCAGACCTAAAGGACATTCTTTAAGCCCTAGTATAACACCCTAGTATAACAAACTGCATTTTTATTAGCCAAAAGCCATTGGTAGCAGGATAGCAGCTATTGTTATTTTTCAAAAAAAATGTAAACTCCTAAAATTTCAACAGATATTTATTAGCCAATAAGAAATACAAACAAGCTTTATATATGAACACTTACTCTGCAAACACTTCAAAAATTCTGACAGTGAATTTTTACTTTAGCATTTCATGTTAAATAGTAAGGCAATTCATAAAGATAATATTTATGCCTTAAGCTTCTAAAGGCCAGTGTACAAGGGGAAATGGAGTGATACATAATATGCATGATGATTATGAGAAGAATTTAGAGTTTATTATGGGTAACTTAACAAGGTGTTAATGAGTGAGAAGTCACATTAACATGAACACTCAAGTGAACCACAGTTAAGAATGCTCTCATGCATAGAATCGTGGGTCCCATCAGAATGTGAAAACAGAAAAAAACTTACATTCAGCTTGCAGTAAGACTCTTGTTTTGTGAAAAGAGAACATTAAAAAAAAAAAAGAAAACTATGTTCTGTGGTGATTAAATTAATAGTTTTAACAAACAAAAAAGAAAATACCAGCATGCAGCGACTATTATTTTTGGAGTTATGTGGTACTTCAATTATCATTAGAGAGCTTTAATCTAAAATCTAGGCCCACCTACATCAATTTCACAACAACCTATTTCTGGCCAAGTTTCTATGGTTTGGTCTAAGGAATATCCCAAAGACACGATGGCTTTCAGGGACATTTGCTTTGGACATTCTTCTTCCTATAACATTCAAAAGCATTTCAAAATGTTGACTTCTTTCTCTAAATCCCTATAGCAAGATAAAATATTATATATTAATTACTCAGTGGAACCATTACAGAGGTCTTCAATATTAGTCACGATATTATATTATACAACACCTTTTGGCTCACAACTAAATTCCTTAGGTCTCAGATAGTATTTTTCCAGAGTACTTTCTGTTGAAAAAATATATTTATTCTAATCAAAATGGACAAATTATGAACTTGATCCAAAATAATGGATTTTCATTAAATTTTAAAAATGTAACCATAGTAAAGTATAATTAGTCAATTAAGTTATTTTGATTTTTTTTTCAGCATAGGTCAAAGGTTCTATTATTTCCAACTTTATATGACTGTAGCATAAAAATATCTATTTTTTAATGTTATGTTTACTTGATGTACTACTTTTATTACCATCCTAAAAGTAACCAATAAACCATGGGGTTACTAGTTGTTCTCTTCTTTTCCTGATCTATATTGACCATATCTTAGAAGGACAAGAACTTCTCGCACACATACACTCAGGCACACATATATACATATACACATTCATTCAAAAGAGTGTGGTGGGGGGCGGAGATCTTTAGATTTTGATGTCAGATCTTTAGGTTCCAATTCGAATTTTGTCTTCCTTCTGAAGGCATACTCCCAGTTGAACTACTCATCATTACGGCAGCTCCATCCCTCACCTTGGAGTGTTTACTGTAAATTCTTGCATATCAGAGAATGCATCTGTTAAAATCACTGTGTGTGTTGAACATCATAGTCTATATATAATACCAGTTCTGATTATAGACATTTTTTTGATTATTTGAGACCCTGTCTTCTACAAGCATCAGTTAAACTTAATTCTGAGTTCTCCAACATGAGTTAAAAAACAAGAAAATATCACACCAGTGTATTTGTTTCAAAACAGCTTCCAAAGAAGCTTTTAAATGTTAACTCCTCTTGACGTGAGTACACATATGGAATGATACCAAAGAGGTTTCAATTGTGCTTATAAGATTTTACTGCCTAAAATGTGACATGGACTACTAGATAGAGAAAATTTTATTTAAAGGATGTGAGAAAGTTTTTTTTAAGTTAAAAAAGTAATTATAAACCTCTTTCTTTTGGAACAAACCATGGTACTAATAAAAATTCTGTTTGAGGACTTAGGTAATCATGTAACAAATATTTACTAATATCCTACTATTATGTTCAATTGTTAGAAATGAGGTGGTAACCAAAAAAAAAAAAAAGACATGGCATATGTAGCTAACAAAATTTTGAAATTGCAAGAAAGACAAACATTAATTAAATAATTAAATGAGTAAATGTATAGTTGTAAGTTGAACAAGGAGGTCTAAAGAAAGTTATTTAAATATATAAGAATGACTTAGGTAGAGGGGAATGCAGAGAGCTCTCAAAAGAAGGAGATTGTCCTTAAACCAAACCAAGGGCAGAGCAAAGGAGTGTATGTTGATGTTTAATATCTGGAAGTTAAGAGATGTCCATCAAATTCTTGAGTGAGGGTAGAGATTTGGGTGGGTCAATGTGGTTAATAAACAATATACATAATTGTATTAAATAATTTCTTTAAATTTCTTAACATGATTAATAAATTATTAATCTTAAAAATTTCTTAAAATTTTCTCTGAAAATACGCTACTTTATTTCTCCCAGAAAATTTGAAAGAAAATCCCAAATAAACATAATTTACTTTGGGAGTTTTCTCCAAACAATACGCAGCTTCATATTCTTAATATGAAAAAGCAAAGACAGAAAATTTAAAATTGGTTTGTTTTTAAAATGTTTGGGATTTTTCCATAGATTTGTAATCTTAAGAGTTACCATTTACAACATGGCTATTAATATAATGAGAGAGAGAGACTGCCATTGCTTAAATATTAAACTGTACCCCAACAGTGCAATCACCACACTCTTATCCATGTCCATGAGTTCTTTTTCCTTTTTGCTGAATCCCTCTACCCCCTCACCCTCCCACTAGCTGTCATCTGCTCTCCATCTACGAGTCTGTCTCTGTTTTGTTTGTCAGTTCAATTTGTTCATTAGATTCCACATATGAGTGAAATCAGTGGTATTTATCTTTCTCTGGCTGGCTGATTTCACTTAGTATAATGGGCAAAGGACCTGACTAGACCAAAGAGGACATACAGATGGCCAATAGACATCTGGAAAGATACTCAACATCATTAATCCTCAGAGGAATACAACTTAAAACCAAAGTGAGATGTCACTTCACACTTGACAAAATGTCAACAAAGTATTGGTGAAGATGTGAAAAAAAAGGAACCCTTGTGCACTATTGGTGAGAATTCAGATTGGTGCAGCCACTGTGGAAAACATTATGAACTTACTTCAGTTAAAAATGGAACTGCCTTATGGCCTAATAATTCTACTTCTGGCAATTTACCTGGAGAAAGCCAAAACACTAATTCAAAAATATGTATGTGCCCCTATGTTTGTTACAACATTTTTACAACAGCCAAGATTTGGAAGCAGCCCAAGTTCCCATCAGTAGATGAATGGATAAAACAACCATGGGACATTTACACAATGAAATACTACTGGGCCATAAAAAAGAAGGAAATCTTACCTTTTGCAACAGTGTGGATAGACATATAGAGAATTATGCTAAATGAAATAAGCCGGTCAGAGAAAGACAAGTACCGTAAGATTTCGCTTTTATGTGGAATCTTATAAACAAAATCAACTAACAAACAAAATAGAAACAGACTCCTAGATAGAGAACAGGCAGACAGCCGTCAGAGGGGTGGGAGTTGTGGGGCTGGGTGAAAAAGGTAAAGGGATTAAGAAAAAAAGCTCATAGACAAAGACCATAGTAAGGTAATTACCAGAGGGAAGGGGGTTGGGGGAAGTAGAAGAGGGTATGGGAGACAGATGGTACCATTACCATCTTAACTCAGGTTGGTAAATCAATACAATATACAGGTAATGGATTATAGGATTGCACACCTGAAACTTATATAATTTTATTAACCAATGTCATCCAAATAAGTTTAATCAAAAAGTAAAAATAAAACAAATAAAATAATATTTATTGATTGCTGAATTCTCAGTGAATTATTGCCAGTGTCCAAACAACATTTTGGTTATGACAGGTAGTTCTCCCAGCTGGAAGGATTCAATCATATTTGACTTCTATTTACTTGAGTTGTGAAAATCAAGATAAACCTACTGAAACCAAAATTTAGAAGTAGTCTCTACACCTGGAAAGTCTGGAAAGCCAATAGCAAAGTAAAGTATAAATCACTGGAAATTTCTTTGTGTGTGTGCACAGGTGTACCTACATACAGGTTTGTTGAATGTAGGGATAACAGAAATTCAGACTGAGTAAAAAAAAAGTAATTTCTTGTGTTGCAGTGTTCTTTCTTGCCAATAGCCTCTTCTCCTGGACATCCTTAGCAAAGCAACAGGATCTACAATAGGACATAAAGTCTATTAAAAGCTTGGCATGTCCACATCAGTTGATCTTGTTTACTAAAATCCCCCTGTCAGGGACAAGAAATAAGGCTTAAATTCATTCTGGTAGGAAAATCAGACAAAAGAAGGAGTAAAAACTTATATGTATATTAGATTTTATATATGTGTGTGTGTATATATATATATATATATATATATATGCACACACACATTAAATGAAATGTATATATATAAAATATTTAAATCCTTACACGGAAGGTATTTTCCATGTGACTTTCAGAAAGAGGCTATCATATTTTTTCTTGCTACTCGCCCCTGTGAGGTGCCATTTTCACTGCAACAATGAGCTAGTGTGGAAGTAGAATAAAGAAAATAGGCACATTAGGACTTTGACAATAAACTCATTCATGGCTCTTTCAGTCTGGAAGATTCTGAGACTTTAGCAACATAGCCAGTGCTAAATAGATGAAGGCAAATGGATTCTGATAAAAACGAGTACCAGTGATTTCAAAGAAAGAGAAATAGAGCAAGGCACTTAATTGTGAAAGGCTGATCCGTGATGACTGGGTTTAGTTTCAGAATACCTCTCAAGACAAATTCTTTTCTGATCTCTGACCAAGTGGCTCAATTATAACAGCAATAGGAAGTGGAAGGAGAGAGGATTTAAAGGGATAAATTTACTTCTGCTTTATATTTTCAAAGATGTTTGCTCTCCTTGATGATAGATATTATAAACTTCCACAAGGAAAGCAAACATGGAGTATCTGCAATCTTTTACATTAACACAACCTTAAAGAGTGCTGTTTTGAACTTCCCTTTCTTTTTTTCTTTGTTCTTGTATTTTCCTTTTTTTTTTTTTTTTTTTTTTTTGCTTTCATTGCCTGGGATGCTTTTACAAAAATAAACCAGGTCAGTGGACTGTTGGCAGGCTTTCCCCCTCTGTCACTTTATCTGATTCCCTTGGTGGTGATGACTTTTCACTCAACTTTTTTATTTTCTTTAATAAAAAAAGGAGGATACTTAAAATGCTAATACTTTAGTACATGAGTCATGCTCAGCATCTCTCTCTATCTCTTACTAGTCTTGCTTTAGGCACACAACTGACCTTATAAAGAAATACATCAATAAAAACTAAACACTACTTCTGTGCTGAGAATGACTTAGAGGTGGCAATGTTACCTTGAGGATGGCAGTTTCATGGTCTTGGGCCTGATGTCCTAGCCTAATGCCCCTTACCTTTTGCCCGAGGTTCCATTAGCCCTGTGCACATAGATTTTTAATAGCTGACTTTCAGAAATCTCACACTAACATCGTCAGTCATAGATTCATCACCTTTTATCCATATTTTCAAATACAAAAATAATTATAGCCCATTCTTTTTTCCCCCTTCTCTGTCCCCTTCTTTTTTCTTCCTTTTTTCCCCCTCAACTTTCTGGGAAAAGGAGCCAGAAGTATGGAAATTTTAATCCTTAACTGAAAGTAAGTATTTTCTTATTGCTATGACCAAATGTAGAATATGGATTATGTCAATTGTGTGATTTTTTATTTGTTTATAGATTTAGACTTTTAGTGTTTCTGATATATAGGTATATGCATTACCTATTGTTTTTCTATTACGTATTTTTGCATCAAATAAGGTATTAAATCCAAATAAGAAATTTAACATTTAGAGGTATAAATTGAATTAAAATTATAACATATTAATTTCTTAGATATTTAATTGTAACCCATGTATTCCAAGTCTGGTTTCCATTAAGGACAAGATTCTTAATTCAAGAACAGTGATTTTAATCATTGAATTTTATGACATTTATCAGTCATCCTGCCTTCTGGACCAATCCTTATAATGTGGTTCCATACTTCAACCAATAACAATGAGACTTTCTGCATCCAGTAGGAACTGCACAGCTGTATTCTCATTAGCCTTCAGCTACCAATCAAAGTAGCTCTATTCTACTCAACAGTGATTTCTAGAATAATCAAACTATGAGGATTTAAAGTTCTCATGTTTGTGAGAATGGACCAATCACAGACCAAGGGTAGGGTCGTCTTTCTGTATAATCCAGCCACCCTCTGGCTCAAAGAGCACACTTTCTGTTTTCATCTAAGATTGCGCTTCCCCACCTGGAGCTGTACCATCTGAGCTGGAGCTGTACCATCTGAGCTGGAGCTGTCTGGCTAGAGCAAAGTGGAGCTATATCACTGGAACGACCTCACCTGAGCTCTCTCATGGCCATGCTGTTCCACAGCTGAGCTGTATCAAAATTGAGCTGCATTACTATTGAGCTGTTATAGCTGGGCTGTTCCATAGCCAACCTGTGTCAAAACTGAAATGTTTGCACTAAATAAAGTCTCCCCTCACTGTACCCTAAATCGTGAACTCCTGTTGGCATTGAGTTGGCAGTGACAACCTTCATTTAACAATATCTTTAGGCTAGAGTAGATTTCATTTTTGCCTGCCCAATAATGCAACATCAATTCCATCTTCTGACTGTAGCCACTGATTTTCCTTTGCTTCCTGCAGTCATGTTAAAAACAAACAAACAAACAAAAAAAACTATATAATCATTTATTCCTTCAGCCTCAGGATTTCAGGATTTGGTTTAAGAAATAGCACACAAACCTAAGTTTGTACAATACACATCAACCTCAGGATTTGAGGTGAGATATGTATGCTTGAAATTGCTGGTAGCCAGATATTTTCTGCGGACAGAATCAGCCTCAGAAAGCAGCCAGCCCTGAGGAATGAAGAGACGGGAAGAAGCTAATTATTGACAACATATGCTGAGGTCCCAGATCTAAATATATCTTAAGCCATAAATACTAAGATTTCATGTACATGATCCACTAAATTATTTTTCTTGTTACCAGTTTGTCTGAGTTTCTGTCATCTGATTGCGAAATAGGAAAATGAGATCACTACGGACGTTACTCTAAGTCAGTTTCTCCGAGGGTGGTTCATGGTCCAGCAACAGCAGCAGCTCCTGGGAACTTCTTTGAAATGCAAAGTTTCAGCAGATCTATTAAACCAAAAGCTGTAGGAGTGGAGCCTACTTAATTAATCTGCATTTTAACAAGGCCTATAGGTGATGCTAATGTCCATCAGGAGATGTTCTTGTCTGAGAACCAATGTTCTAGCTTATTCGTATCTAGACAATGAGCGTAAGGCTTGACTAGATTCCACTTTTCCATCGATGTTTCAGAAGCATTAAGCAAATATTTTCAGTTGGGAGTTTGGGTAAGAGCCAGAATAGAGGTAAGATATGAGTCGCAAATGAAAGGAGAACAAGAGCATGGCAGACGGGGAATGTTACCAATGCATTAAGTTCCCCTGGACCTTTAAAAAAGTAAGATGGAATAATTTATCCACAAAGGTGCATCTTGAAAATCAGACCTGATCTTTATCTTGGGCTGGAAATATTTGACTTGTCTTATAAGTCAAAGAAACTGCTGACATTCAGAAACACAATCGTGAGCTAAGAAAAGGACCGGAGGAGATATTTGAAAGGTGAAAAGGATCAATGGGAGAAGTCAAGGGTTCAAATATTGGAAATGTAAAATATGTCAGTACGACGCCATATGTGGGACGCTAAGACGAGGTAAAGCCAAGGGCCAAGACTGAACAAATGAAAAATTACTTTTAAAAAAGTCCATGTTTGGCAAGGTTTTTTTGCCATCTGCAAACTGCCTTTTGCAATCTGAAGTGTTTTCATCTTATTTGTAAGCAACCACTTCGGCGACTGACATGTGTTTCCACCGAGCCAGAGAACCTCTTTTCACCAATGAGGTAATGGAATGGAAAGAGATCCAAATGACTGTCAGATCTGCCAGGAATCAGTATTTATTTTTCAGGCTTCAGTGATCTCTTCTACTCTGGAGAGTAACTCCTCTATGTTGTGAGAGCTCTGACATCTTCCCTGACCACCAGCTTGTTTTCTTCTCTAAATACAGAATCAACTTCTGTCCAGTAAGGTCAGGATAGAAATCAAAACTAACATTGTTATTTAAAAAAAAAAAACTAATGATTTAAGTGTCATGAATATCAGAATTTAAAAGTGCTTAGAGTATGAAAGTGAAATGATGATGACATTAAGTGTAATTCCAAGTGAGATAAGTACATTTAATATGATATAGGGACCCAGACCATATAAATATTTTAAATTGAGTGCTGGGTTTTTTTAATGTCAATGCAAAGTAATTAAGAAGATGGTTTTTCTGTTAGAGTTGGCTGGCTTGAGACCAATTTCAAATCTTTACTTTCTAGTTATCTTAGTTAATGTCCCTAAAGCTTTTTTTATCTCATCTGGAAAATCTTAATGACAGTAATGGCCAAGGTTTGCACTGAGTCAATGAGTTAACATAAATGAGCGTTTTGCATAGGGCTCAACATCCATAAGAAATCAATAAACTATTAACAACAATAATAAATATGTGTTTGGTCATACGTACTTTTTTTGTCCTTTAGACAAACTACATAAAAATGAAATTAAAAAGGTGACAAGTTATAACTAATTTTTAATAATATTTTCCTTTATTTAACATAAATTACTACATACTTAAAAACAGAAAGTAATTGGTTGAGAGAACTCTAAATAACCACCCCGAGCAGTGTTACCCGTTTTAGAAGGTGCTCAGGAAAGCAAAAGGACACTTTGTTACTGTCAGGCAAAAAGGAATTCTGTGCCCTATCTGCTACCATAATAGGCCAGTGAGGTCCATTACTGTCTTACGATGATTCATGGACTCTTTTTAAATTTTAGCACGTTAATTGAACACCCACTGTGTGCTGTTGCTGCACAAGCTCTAAAACTAAACCAATGCCTGCCACTTGTAATTGTTCCCAGTGAAACCTGCAAGGTCATTTGTCTGGTAAAAAAGATTAAGTATCAATTATTTTTCAGTATAAATTTCTCATTGCATACTTTCAATATGATCTCTGACTTCCCAAAGCACAATTTAAGGGCACTCAAATGATCTTAAAGTAAAGCTTTTTGAAATTCTCTTTCACTGTATTCTACAGTCTAAGGCCTGTATGTTTTATATTTCTTGAATCTGGCTCAACACCTTGTGCATAATAGGTGCTCAATAAATACTTATTGTATTCCATACACAATAAAAGATCCTGTGAAGGCTACGGACATGTTATGTGGCCTTTTTAACATTAGCAATTGAGTGACCTACTAGTAAATTATTCCTTTTTCTGCCATTGTGAAGGAGTGTATCCATGGAGAGAATACCTTCTGACAATGGACTAGGACTCGTTAGAACTCATTTTAAGTCTTGGTTGGCTCAGTCTGAGTAATCACCATGAAGCCACTTCTTTACATTGTAATTTCTCCATGTAGCCAATGAAGATGGCTATGAAAACAAAATAAAATATTATTAAAAGGAATTTTTAAAAGAAAAAAAGACAGTGCTAGTTGCTTCAGGATATTACTATTTTATCATTTAAAGGAAGAATCTAGTAACGGTCTAGGCTTTCACATCACACTTTCAAATGTACTTTGTGTGAGGAAAAAGAGCATAGGCGGATCATCTGAACTGAAATATCTACTTGTTTTCCATCAATATTAACTTCTTTCTTTGGCTCTGGAATACTTTTCATATTTAAAATTCTTTATAAAGTCTCTTATAAATCCCTAAACTAAAAACACTAACCCACAGTCAGTTAACTAACTCTTGGCATATTAGTGTTTTAGGTGATGTTCAACTGAGACAAAAATAAAAAGGACCTCAGTAATAATGACAAAAGCAAAAGAAAGATGATCTGAAGGAAACTTCAGTTTTTTATTTTTTGTCTCAGTGTCTCAGTTTAATCTAATGAACAATTGACATTAGGTTAGGAAGTACTTAGAAATTATACCTGGGTAGAATGAGCTACCCTTTAGGTTTTTTTCTGTCTCAAATAACTTCCTTTCTTTATCTCTGTAATAAATTGTGTAGAGGATTTTTAACAGTAATAGATTTCTCACTGTCATACCATTGTTACCAACAGGAAGTAACTATTCAGGACCTTTTAATGCTAAAATTTATCTTCCTGTAAAATCATTGCTTTCAAGAAACTCCAGGAAGTTGGAAACAGTTTATTAAATTCATAGGTGTCCAATGATCACTCATAGCTCTCATCAGAGAAAATGCATCTAAGTATAATTATATTGAACTGATCCTGATAGAGTAAATGAAAAGGAGCTGATATGCTATATTATTTCACTGATCATATGAGAAAACAAATATACAGAGTTCTAAGTAACAAATGATTTTTGCAAGTAGTTTACATATAAGAGTTACCAGGTAAAATGTAGGAAATAAAGAAAAAAGTTTAAAAAATATTAATTTAACAAAAAATAAAATAAAACATTTAAAATATAATTTCAAATAAACAACAAATAGTTGTTATCCTAACTATGTCTCATACTGAGTATAAGTGTTATTTATACAAAAATATATTTGTTGCTTATATGAAATTCAAATTTAGTAGGGTCTTTATTGTTTTGTTATATTGTATTTTATTTTATCTTGTATTTCTTTGCTAAATCAGGCAACTCAAACTAAACATTTAATCTTCATGAAACTCGATAGGGTAAGTAATATTATCAATATTTTAATAGATTTACCAAGACCGTGAGTTTGAATATCTACACTAAAGCAACGCAGTTTGTATGTGTTGAAGCCAGTCTTCGAAACCAAGCAGCTTGGCTCTCAAGCTCTGCTTTTAACTGCTCTGCACGCCATCACGTTAGGTTAAAGACATGCTGTTTTAAGATGACAGAAGCTGCACATTTCCACCAGTGTAAATGAGAATGACTTAAGCAAAACTAATTTCAGTGTTTCTCTTTAGTAGCATAAGAAATGTTTTCTTTTAGCAGAGTAGTGACATTGTCACACCCAACTTAAAAGGAAAGACTAAAGTAATTAGGGAATGGCATTCCTAAATTTCCAAGTCTCCTAGAACAAAGGCAAAACCCCACAAGTCCATTTAATCTACATTGCAGTTTACAAATCCTTGATCCAATTAAGTGCTGGTTACAGCTAAGCACCACTTAATATTAAATTTTCCTATTGTGACAATAACACTAAGAGAGTGACTGATTTCAGCTTAGATTCTCCAGAACTTCCTCATGCTTTATTTTTTATCTAGCAATGTCCTACATTATCTTTATTGGAATCTACAAAATCATTTGTCTCTCTGACAAGTAATAAACTCCTCATTCTTGCTTTGATTATGTTTGAGCCTGACATCCTAAGCCTTGCTTTTCACAGTCTAGTGCAGCTCATGTCTCTCTTCTAAACTGTTTTCCTCATTCTCTTACTTTTATCATTCCTTCTCTTTGTTTCCTGAGCCTTCCAAATTTTTCATTATATTCTGCTTCCTATCAATACATTTCTCTTCTTCTTTAATTTTCTTTCTAATATTCATGCACTGATTTGATTTTCTCCAACTCTCATATTTGTCTGTTTTCTACTCATCTCTGTAATCCTACCTTGACAAGGAAACAATTAAATATTCTCCTATACGCACCTTTCCTCCCCCATTCTCCCTCCTGAGTGGGGAAAATCTGAAGTTTGCCATACAAAATTAGAGAAATGAAGAGCCTATTAAAATATTGCTCATACGGCCTTCTACTTAGTCTTCTGTTTGAGGATTTAATTGTAACTTAGGTCTCACTAGCATAAATGCACTAGAAGTGTGTGTGTGTGTATCCTGAGGATATGTTTATTGATTTTAGAGAAAGAGAAATGGAGAGAGAGAGAGAGGGAGAGAGAGAGAGAGAGACATCAAAAGAGAAAGAAAAAGAAACATCAATGTGAGAAACATCAATCAGTTGTCTCCCTGAAGTGCTTCTACCAGGGTTTGAACCTGCAACCCTTTGGTATACTGGATGATGCTGCAATCATCTGAGTTACCTGGCCAGAGGACAGGGCTAGGAGTATATTTTTGAAGTACCTGGGACAGTACCAGATCCTGGTAGTTGGTTATTAGAAGAATAAATCATCACTGTACTTAATTCTTTGCCCAAGCTACTCAGAGCAGTATTGCTTTTCCTCATTCACTTTTATCTATTTTTCATGCCTTTCTTTGAATGATAAAAATAAATTAGAGTAAAGGGTGTATGAACTATTTAGAGAAATTAAAATTGTGTTTCTTCTGCATGTGTAGTTTCTGAAAATGTTTTAGATGCCAGAATCAAGGAAGAATTTACAACTCAGACTTTTGTGTTCTGCAATATCAAAACTGGTAATTACAGATAGAATAATATGAATACATATTAAATAACCATTCAATAATTGATTAAACCCGGTCACCTAGTAGATACTGAGTATGGGAGTTTTGGGAGTTTGTTTGTTTGGGCAGAACCCCATTGCTTCTTCTCAGGCCAAAACTAATAATCCCTCAACCACAATTGAAGGGGGATGGATTCTTTGTTTCAACATATGTAAGGAGGTTTGTTATTTACTTTAGTTTTTGCTTATATTTTTTCATGTAAAGACACAATACAGAAAAATATCATTTCTGGCCTTCATGTCATCAAACAGACAAATATAGGCATTTTCCACAAAAAATCCTCCGACACTAGTCACACGGGAAATTAATCACTCTATATATTTGCTAACATTATAGATTACAGTATTGAACTATATGAATCTGATGATAAATGCAACTGTCTCTGGTCAACAAAATTGGAATTCCACAAAATTCAACTCAGTAATTTAGTTAACAAACATTGTTGGAGACAATGCCAGAACATTGCCAGACACCTTCTTAATTGTTCTTCAAACCAAAATGAATAAATGATGTTTTTCTATTTATAAAAAATTATGAAAAAATGTACTATTACATACAGTACATGCTAGTTCTAGAAAATTGAATTTTTAGGTAACTGAAATAGATCCCTTTAAGTACTAAACTTTTAAAAAGTATGCACCTCAATTTGTTGTAAGTACTTCTAAAATATACTACACCTTTACAGTGTTCATAAATAGAGTATGCTGAATAAAATGTAATCCAATCTTGATGACTTAGAGCTATGGTCTAACTTTCCTTACATTTATAAATAATTTATATAGTATGCCTTCTAAATTTATTCCTCAGTGGCCAGGGTGATGAACTCCAGAATCTTAGAGGAGGTATGCAGGGATATCTGTCCCTCATCTAAGACAGACATATACTTTTGAAAGATGAGGGTTTGCTTTTCTTTCATCATCACTTCTTACCGCTCCCTGCTCTAGATTTTTCTACAGCCCTTTCTTATCCAGTTGGCTCTTCTCTGTCCTGCTTTGACCTAGAGACAAAATATCCAAGTGTGTTAGCTTTGAGTGTAAATTGCAATTAAATGGGTCCTGAGTGACAACTTTTAAGGTTCTCCCATTGTGTGTTAAGTAAATTTAATAAGTGTTTTTTACTCTTGCCCAGGGAAACTGGGGTTAAATTCCTGATAGGGTAACTGGTTAAGACACCACTGGATAGGTTAAGTGTTACTTAAAAAGAATCTCACTATTCATTAGTCAGTTTCTCTATAGAGCCTCTCCAACCAATGGAGTAGCCATTCATCTTGGAAAAAAGTTTTCATATAAATACATGTACAAATGCATTTGCAAATGTGGCATATTCAAATATTTTGATATATGATAAATACAGGATATATAATTTGAAAACTTTTTAATTGTCTTTACTGTAAGTCTTTGCTTTCTGGGTTAAATTAGAACTTGAGTAAAATCTAATGTGACCTCAACCCTGGATATGTTAGGTCAACTGAAATCATGATGTTGTACATATAGGAGAACTGGCTGAGCTATTGGAAGTAGCTGGAACTCAGGACTGTATTTATTATGAGAAAAATACAAGTATCTATAAGGCAAGGTTTATAACAGTTTTCAAAATTCTAGTAGTATTTATGTTTTATTTATAACAACATATAAATATCTTCCATGTAATAACAAATAATAATTTAAATGCATTTCATTTTTTACTGCATATAATTCTTAGCCCAAGGTGTTTGTCTAAAGCACAAAATAGTTAAATCCTGACCTAGTGTAATGATTCAAATTATCTGGCAAGCCCTCAGTCTCTCTGGAGAATTCTGTAACTTTTTCTTTTTAATCTGAAACATGTTTGAGTTCATTGGTGTTGAGGCTTGCCCTCTGGCCTGGCTTATGTCAACTGACTGTGTGTCCCTTACTTAAGCATTGTGAGGTAACACCTAAGTACTAGAGAAATAAAAAGACTTAAAAATAAACAAACAAAAAAAAGCTTCCCAACTCTGTTTTTTTAAAAAAATATATTGGTAGGTAGGTAGATTTCTACCATTATTTTAAATTTTTTAAAAAATTTTTTAGAGAGATGAAGGGAGGGAGAGAGGGCGAGACACATCAATGTGTGGTTGCCTATCGCATGCCCCCTTCTGGGGACCTGGCCTGCAACCCAGGCATGTGCCCTGATTGGGAATCCAACCAACCGCCTTTTGATTCTCAGGCCTCCACTCAACCCACTGTGCCACACCAACCAGGGCCCAACTTTGTTTCTGTGATTAGTCTAATCAAATATATCTGTCTTTCTAAACAATGTTCTCAAGAAAGTTACTCCATTATTAGTTAGCCGGTACTGTTAGCTGATAAGTTCTTTTCAGAACTTATGTATTTGATATGAAATATACACTGCTTGTTTGTCCTTCAAGTATTTGTTTTCTCTTGAAGAAAAAACAATTAAGAAGAAAGATTAAACAAAAGTGAAGGAGAAAAGACTGAAAACAATCATCAATAAATATTTTGGGATTTTGAAACTTAACTAGTTAAAGTTATAGATTATTATAACTATAACTAGTTATAGTTATAGATTATTTTATGTAACAGATTATATATATACATACTGCTCTAGGATTCACCTTGAACAACTATCAAGATAAGAAAATGTTTAGCCTATGTTTTAGATATTCCTAGATAGTAAAATTAACTGCGATTTAGGTATAGAATCTGACTTTCCCTATACTTGACTTTCCCCTGTAATTTTTCTAGTTACATCCCATTTTACATTGTAAATGAATCCTGAAAATATATACCATTATTTAGCATATCAACCTTTATCATTATTCAGCAACATATACTGTTTAGAAAAAAAAACTTTCTTAGATAAAAAATATTGGTAGTGAGAGATAAAATACTACTGTCATTTTTAACAGCTGGTGTTAGTGTGAAGCACTGAGAGCTTGCTGAATATAAACAAGAAAAATGATCTACTCTACAAACCACATACTGTTTATGTGGTTGTATATAGTGGTGACGACAAGCAGTAATTTCAAAGCTACTGCGTTAGTCCTCCTGCAATTTACTGAGGAAAATAATGACATATTGTCTGAACACCAGCCACCACCGAATAAAAGAGAGCTATTGTGAACTTTTAAGGTGAAATCTCATAAGTATTGTTATTCTAATAATAGCAATCTGATTACTACTTGAGATTGTAATTATACAAGAGGAAACCAAGGTCTTTGTAATAATAGTCCAGGAATATTGATTTTATAGCAGAAAGCTCTATCATACAAGTGATGCTGTGGTGGCTTCAAGAATAGGTAATGTCTATGACTCTTTCCAAAATAAGGTTGATTCATTAATAAAGTTATAGGTATGATTATTTTTCCAGTCTGGAGGAGGAGAGCATGTGAAATACAGAATGAAGTTTCCATAAAAAGGTCAGTATCACCAAAGTGCATTCATTACAGAGAGGTAACACGAGAAAATTGTTCTTGTCACTTGCCAACTGATTCAATCTCTGACCCCTGGGTAATGATCTTCTCAAACACTTACTTGGAATAGGTATTCATTTTTCATTCATTTCTCTGTCAACAAATGGTTTTTGAATATCTCTCACGTGTACTGTTCTAGGTGTTGAGGATACAGCAGTGAACAGTCAACGTAGCCACTCTTATCAGATAATAAACAAGCAGAACAATTGATAAATTCAGATAAGGTCAACTGCCATGAAAAATTAAAAGAGAATAATAAGGTAGAGAAGTTTAAGAGTTAAGGAAGGGACTAGTACTAGATCGGCAATGTGAAAATGTTCTCTCTTAGGAAGTATCATTTCAATGGATGCCCAGCTGATGGGTGGGAAGTAGCTCTGAAGAGCATTCCAAGCCTAGAGAATAGCAAATACAAGTGCATGAGAGAGGAATTAACATGACATGCTTGAGAAATAGAAGAGGCCCACTGCATAGGAAAGCCGAGAGTGGGAAGGGAAAAGATAGGAGAGGCAGGCAGGACAAGATGGCTCACATGAGGCCTGATAGCCATGCCGAGATGTTTGCATTTTAAGTTCAGTGGGAAGCCATTGGTAGGTTTCAAGTAAAGAAACATGATAACCTGGTTTACATCTAAAAAGAATAATTTAGTTAAGCATTTTAACCAAACATGTCAGAAAAAAATATCAGAAAATATGGAAGGAGAAGAGATGAATATAGCTTTATTGGATGGATGCAACTCTACAATATAGATGCATACCTAAGAAGGGTTTCTCCATGAGTAATTAATGCACATTTGGGAGAGAGTAGCAAATCTACTTCTTGAACCAAGTCATTTCCTAGTGCAAAGAAAGACAATATTTGTTTTGTTCCCTCGATGTTTTTCCACATAGTTCTGATCCTTTAATTTAACCTCCAAACCTCAACCCTGTATGTCTGGGGTTTCCAAGGAGCTCCTGACGTACTGAGTTTTTTTAGATAACATATTAATATAACTTGGACAATATCTCCATTTCAAATTGTATTACTACAGACTAAATAGCACTGATATGAATGTTTATAGCTTCATAAAATCGACTGTGTCATGTACAATGGAAGCTATGGTTGCGTGCATATAGTAATATTGTTGCATTACAGGAAGGTAATTGATTTGCTTAAAATGTTGCAACAATGAACCATTTCTCAGAAAAGATTACCGCTTAACCAAGAGCACAGCAAAGTTAGTATAGAAAGACAATTCAAAGAAATTTAATTTTGATTTGTTTTTGCAAAGAAAGCTGGCCATGTTATATGAAGATGGATTAAAGAGTGTACATGATTCAGCATGGTCAAATTGTTATGAACAATCTCTGTTGTGAGAGACTCAGGTTTGTAGTTAAAATCAAAACCAAGGAGAATAAAAAATATTGAATATAAAGATGTCTAAATATTTTGTAGGAACATAGCATAAATTTGTGAGGTAGAGGCATTATAGATCATACATTGACATTCCACTATAATTAACACATGTTCCTTTTGTTGAAAATTGAAGGTATAAGTGCCACCCCCTGACTGGAATGCAACAAACTAGCAAAGTCCTGTTTGTGCTGCCAATTTTGTCCTTAGTTGTTCACCAACGGAATATACTGGATAACAGATAAACACAAATCCTTATTGGACTAGAGTAGGGAGAACAAATCCATGATGTTTGAAATACCTGTACTATTTCCTTTGTAACCATGTAAATATCTTTAGTACAGACAATGAGTTGTATGGTTGCAATATGCACATTCATTAGTCTAAAGAGATGATCATATCAATATCCATGGTTTCACATTGCATCTGTTCAGAAGTCAAGTAGATTTTGCAAATTCAAGAGGTAGCCATGATTTTCCAAGGTGCATTTTGGATTACAATGCACAAACTTAATAAATAAACTGCATTACTCTTAAGCATAGTTAATCAAGCCATTCATATTTATCAATAATTTATGCCTGACCAAATATTTCCCATTTTAAGAAATATCACAAATTAACTATCTGATTTGAAAGGTACAGTTTCATTTCCATGCCCAAGTTCAAAGATAGAAGAGTTATTCTAACAAGTCATTATAATTTATCCACCCCCCTACTCAGTATGAGTAGCATTAGTGTTTTAAATAATATCACAGCATAGATAAAACAGTATTATCTTCTGGCAAAAGGATGAGTGGTTCACATGCAAAGATGAATGTACATCTTTATTCTCAATAGGACACTGAATTATTCTTTTGTATTAATGAATTTTCTCTAGAACAACTTGCTGCATTTCCAGGACTTTCATAACGAATGCACAAATTTTCAGAAAAGCCATTTAGGATTAGAAGAAAAGCTGACAGCCTACAGTCAAAAAACATTGTAAAGGCATGGCACATTCAGAGTGAAGACATATGAAGTTCACCTCACTAATTCAGTGCTTGATTCAACTGAGCTTCTTGCCTTCAGAAAAAGTCAAGACTTGACTCATGAACAGTCATAAAGCTAAAGAGGGGATCATAGATTAATGAGAAATAGAATAAGATTCCAAAGTTTGATAATATCCAGCCAACATTTTCATTGAAAACAAAACCTGGAATAATTTTCAATATGGGTATTATTTTCTTGAAAACATTTATTAACAATTGTATAACTCATTAGTATATTAAAATAGAGTATATTTCCATATAGAGAAAGAACACAAGCAACAGCCTCCTTCATTTTTTCTTCCTCATAATTATATGTAATAAGGTATCAACTATTTACATCTTTTCCTGAGAACCAAATACTGAAAGGAAGCAATCTCTGTTTTGGCCCACAGGTGCCTTTATGTAACTATATGTCTATACATTTATTTAGTAAACCAATTGTGAGTAAATGCTATTTACAAGTTTAATAAACTGCATGAAGACCTGTAAATAAGTTTATTCTCACATTACCTACAAATTTTAAACAAGCGAGTATCAGAATCTTTTACTTGAATGAGGACATTGTTAACAATATTGTTGTATGTGCCTATCACTACATGACTCTCTTAGCCACTTGAAATCTCTCCTGCTCGGGATGAGATCCATTTAGATCATAGTCCTGTTTGCTACAATGACTTAGGACTGAGGGTTTTGGTGCCCACTTGCTTGCCTATCTCTATCATCAAGTTACACCATAATTGTCAACAACATCCTGATTTTTATCTAGCAATTGCAAGTAAACATCTGATATTTATTTTCTACTCAGGTTTATGATGCTTATTTTCTACTCACTTTTATGTTTTAAGAGCTTTATATGCCTGTGTATAATTTCTTCTTATGGGTTAAATTTTCTCTATTTATATGTTACATCTAAAGGTGATAGAACCAAGTCATTTTCTTTCTCTCTCACTCACACACACACACACCCACACATACCCCCATACATATACACACATGGGAAATTTATTACAACTTCTTTAGGTCCCAAAACATAGACATACATTTTCAACCACTGTCTTAACCAGAGGATTAAAAGAGAACTGCAAGGCAATCATTCAAAGAGCAGATGCCCTGAATGCATGAAACATCTTGGTCCTCTTATACTAGTACTTAATGGAGTTGGTCAGTGAGAGTTTAGCTGAGAACTGAAAACCAACCAGAGTTGACAGAGTAGAAAACAAGATTGTGCTGACTGATGAAAGGCATTAGCTATATCCAAAATAATTTTAAATTTATGTAAATGATTTACAGGTTTCTCTTTCTATTGTAAGGTTCATATTATTCCCTTGTATATTCATTCAACTATCAAAACATTACAAAAGCTTCTGACAGACAATTTTTACTTTTTAAAGGCTGTTAAAAGAATAGCTCAATGAAGAAGCATTCGGAGTTTTCCAGAAATACCTAAATGAGTGTATTAATTTCAAATTCTCTCTCACACAATCAAATCATTGCTCCTGAGGTCTAAATAAGACACTGTCTTTCCAACTCAACACACAGGACAGGGAAACAGATTTGTATCAATATAAAAGTTCTGGTCAAGGTCTCATGTGTACTTACTGCCCATTTTGTACCAGAATTATATGCCCTGAGATAGGGAGCTTTTTACTGGTGGTTGGCAGTTGCCCAGAGGCTGCAAACTAAAAACAGAAGAGAGGATGCTGTACTGAATTTTAATTTTCTTCAGGTTTCACATGGGTCTTTTTCTTTTGGTCCTAGATCCAGTACCTCAGGGCACTGGGCTGAGAAAGAAAATCTATGACCTCACAAAAACACTATACTTTCAATTTTTTTCTTCCCTTCTTTTTTGTCTCTTTGTGGTTTGGTACATCTTTTTTGAACACCAACAATTTTCCTTTAGTTTCTAAAACTGGTTTCTAGCATCATGACTTCTCCTTTCCAAACCAGGACTGTTTTAACATTTATTCAGCCAACATTCCTGCTGAGGCTCTCTCACACAGCTCTGTGGCTTTCCAATCATTTTTGCTAGTCCATCTTTTAAAAATTATCTGGCTGCTCTATTTCCTGGTACACGACTCTCCTTAGTATCTGCTGGTAACACTTTAAATGCTCAGGACTGGCTGAGCAGACCTTTCTGTGACCTGCAGTCCTTCTTCAACTGAGTCCATGTTTTGTAATACACCTCTTTGGGAGCCATCTATTTTCACAATAGCTGTTGAATACTTCCCTTTCAACTCTTTATGCACATAAAATCCAGTACAACTTACTATCTGTAAACCCTGTAGCACAGTGTTAGTTCATGGATAAAATGAAAACTTCCCCCAAAGAAATATAATAGGGTAATACCAAGACTATTACTGTTTTGTAAATATGTTAGAACTCAGGGAGATAAAATTCCAGATTCTCCTGTGAGCTTATTCACCTCAAGAGAACTGCCATTTCTAGGATTCCTGAAAGGAAAATGGTAGTAAAGAAGATACACAATGGACTGAGATGTAGAATGAAGTCTTTTTCAATGTTTTAGTGAAAAAGTGGAGCAAATTAATTGAAATAGAAATGAAAGGAAGAATCTTTACTGTCAAATAAAATGTTGCCCAAGAGAAAGTTTGATACTTTTACATGGAAAAGCATGTTTACATGCATCATAGTGGTAATTTATTAAATTACCATCTTGAAACCCTGAATGATGCCCCAGTAAACTAAAAGGTTAATGAAGCTCCAACAGTATCTATTTCATCACTTCAAAACTCATTTGAACAATAAAACAAATACCCTTTATATGTGTCAGAATTTGAGCAGTTCTGAACTACTTCTACATCTGCGATCATTAATTGCTTTGTCAATATTGACAACTGCATAACCTAAGTATATACCTATTACAGAAAATCTATTTTTATATATATATATATATGTATATATATATATATATCAAGTTATAACTTCACAATAAAACAACACATACAAAATTACAACTCTCAGTACAAATGTAAGATGGTATAAATTTCAGTGTTATAATACTTCTTTATAAACAGTAGATGTTAAATATATTGACCTACATTTGCTCTAAAAGGGCAACACTGCAAAACTTTTATTTCAACTATCATTCCATGAATTAGAAATAATGTTTCATAAATGATTTAACTGCTTTAAGTCATTTGAAATACTCAGGTTACCTGAATGTTGACCTACACTTTCCAACATTTTTATCTAACAGTTAGTTTTAACATATGAGATATCACTTAATTCAAGAAAGCATCAATGATAATTGAAATTAATAAATATGAGAAAACATTTAAAAATGTTTATACCCTTCAACTTTATTTGCAACTTTTTTATAAATGAGATAAATTCAATAGTTTCCCATTAATAAAAATTTAATTTGTAGTTATAGAATGGGCTCTGTTTCTCTCTAGAGAATGTTATAAACTTACATGATAGAATTATTTTAAAAGATTTGTGGGGAGATGAAAGATGGCTTTAGAGTCGCAGGAAGTCCTGACCACTTGCCCCTTTAGTCTTGTAGCTAAACCACAGAGCAATCAACTTGAAAATCCAGCATGGAGTGGGTGAGTGCCAGGGAGTGTGCATGAGTGTGCTTGCAGGGCACTGGGAGCCGGTGGCGGTCCAGGCTCTCCTAACAGAGCAGCCGACACCATCACTGTCCAGACCAGCACTTCTGGCTGCTCAGGTTAGGGGTGGTTGTGAACCAGCGCCGGAGGCACGAGCTCTGACAGCAGAGAGAGAAGGCGGCTGGGGAGGCACTGCCTGCAGAACCAGTGCAGCGGGAACAAGCCCGCCCAAGGCTGAGAATCTCTGGAGGCGGTGGGGGCAACTCTCTGCCACTGTTAGTGTATCACTGAGGGAACCTTCCCAGTGCCATCCAGGAGAGATCCAGAGAGAAACTTTGTCTAAAACTCTTAGAGGCTCTGTCAGGCATGGTCTGCTCTGACCGAGACAGACTTGGTGATTCTGGGGGAGGGAAAGGGCATGGAGGACAGGCCCCCCAGGTGCTGCAGCCTGGGGGCCACATGTGTGGAAACTCTTTTAAAAAAGGAGCTGAGGAGAGACTTGAGAATAGGCAGGGACCTCGTACCCACATGCATATGTGTGCATACATGACAGCTCTCCTAACAAAGAAATCAGAGGGATGGAGTCCAGCTGAAGGGACTGTGGAACCTCAACCAGCATGGCTAGTGATCAGAGGACTGGACAGAGTAGAGTTTGGGCCTCACCGTCCTGTGAGAGAGCATCAGGCAGGGCCTGGACAACCAGGAGCTGAGCATCTGAGATTTGCTGCAGCCAGGCAGGCCCTCTCCCAGACAGCTGTGCCCAATCCCAACCTGTGGGATTATAGGCTCTGCAAATCAGGACTGGTTCAGGAGCTCTCTGCTGAGCTCATTTTCCCCAGGGGAAAAAGAAAATGGTCTTAAAGGGCCATTCACCAGATACTATGAGCTACGCTGTTTCGCGGGCCTTGATCCACTAAAAGAAGCAGAGCAGAGATTAGAGATAGGTGCAACAGGGTTCAGGACCCCACCAGCCTCAGAACCTAGGCAGAGCTTCTGTCTGTGCCAGGCAGGAAAGAGTTGCCCCTTTTATATAGATTGGCCCCTCACAGGAAATGGACAGCTAATTTATCAAAAGCCATACATAATCGGAAAGAATCAGGGACAGACAAAGACATGTGGCAAGGGAATGGGAAAACGCTCCCACTATCTTCCCCGAAGACTGAATAGTGCCCCCTAGGGTGAACTAGGGTTCCCACCCTTCTGATCGCATCAGAGGCTCCCTCTGGAGTCAGGTGGAAAAGGTACTGGCAAACCTATTAGGTCATTAAATGAACCACTCCTGGGCCCTGGGCTAACAGGAAGCCAGCAGGGCAGAACAGTGGGGACCAGCCAAATCTGAAGGAGACAGCCCCAGACTGTGGATCGCTTGTAGTCTCCAACAGGCTGCCTAGGGCCAGACCAGGACACTACCTGACATTACCAGGGGCAGAACCAGAAAGAGAAGACAGTGGTAAACACTGGATTCTACTGAGAAGAATTCCACCACAGTCTTCTTCATGAATTTACATTATTTCCTTTCCTGTAGAGCTTTTTAACATTCATTTCTTTCCTTCAACTTTGTGCCTATTAGTTCACTAGTTTTTAATATTTTAGTTTATTTCAAATCTCATATTTTTCTTCCCTTCTCTTACTCTATTTTACATTCTTCCTTCCGCTTCTTATTGTTTTTTACTGTATTTTTTCTTTTGCTATGACATGTTTCCATTCTGAATCCCTATAATTTCTCTCCGCTCCAGCCTTTCAAACCATTTTCTTGCCATTAGTTATCCCACATTCTTTTCGCCATTCTTAAAATCCTCTTATTCTCTCTCCACCTTTACCAGTCTTTGCTCATTGGTTGTTGATATGGTGGTGGTTGTTGAATTTCTTCAATTTTTCTACATACCCAATATTTTTGTACTTTAAATCTCAAATACTACCATTCTCGCTCCAACTCTATTTTGCCTTCCTCCTGCCCTCTCTTTTTTACATTTTAAATTTTATTTTTTCCCCTATCTTAGCCTGGTTTTCACTTCTCATTCTTAATATTCCTTTTCCCTGTATCCTCTCAAAATCAATTTTCTTTCCTACAGACATCTTATAACCTTTTCTTCCTTACATTTTCCTTCTTATTCCCATTCTACCTACATTAATCTTTACTTATTTGTTATTGACATTGTGGTGGTGGGTCCTTTTCTCCAATTTGGTTCCTACTTTTTTCACTATATATTTTTTTAAATTTTTGTTTAAACATAATACTATATACTTCCCTTCTCTTACTCAATTCTGCCTTTTCCCTCCCTTTTTTATTTATGATGTAATTTTAACTTTCTTTCTTTGCCTTGTTTCTATATCCTACCCTTAATATTTTTCCTCCCTCTACCTTCTTCAAATCATTTTTCTTTGAGTCAGTCATCTCACATTTTTTTCCTTTCTTATAATACTCCTAATTTCTTTACACCTTTCTTAATTGCTCATTTGCTGTTGATAGTGTGTTTGTGGGTAGGGCAGGTGTGGTTTTGATTTCTGGGTTGTTCAGTTTTGTTCTGGCAGCATCTGTACAATAGTATACAAGATATGGTGGGCAGTGTATCTCTCAGTCAGCCAGCCAGAAGAAAGGACCCACCAAAGAACAACCCAACAATAACAAAAATAACAAACATGCAATTACAACTAGAGAGTCCACATAAACATCATAAAGGGCATCCCCAGAGCATCACAGTCAAAAAATTAAGGAGACTACATGACTGAGTCCCACATGTCTCCTACCACAGAAGGTCACACCACAAAGACAGATGCAAAGTAGATCAATCTAATATGCAGAAACAAACAAAAAGTCACCTAAAGTGAGGAGACAAAGAAACAACCCCCAATCGAAAGAAATGGAAGAATCCCCAGAAAGAGTGCTAAATGAAACTGAGGCAAGCAAACTGTCAGACACCTGAGTTCAAAAAATTGTTTAAAAGGATGCTTAAAGAGCTTAGTGAGAACTACAAGGAACTTCATGGAAGCTTCAAGGAACTTACTTCAAATGACACCAGCATGAAAAAGGTCATAGAAATTATTTTTTTTTAAAAAGTCAGGAGAATATGAAGACTACAATATCTGAAATGAAGAATACATTAGAAGCAACTAAAAGCAGCCTAGATAAAGCAGAAGATTGAATTAGTGAGCTAGAGGACAAGGTTGAAAAAATTTCTGACAGTGACAAAACAAAGACTCAAAAAGAAGGAAGAGAGTTTAAGGGAGCTGCAGGACAACATGAAGTATAATAATATTCATATCATAGGGATACCAGACGAAGAAGAAGTGGAGGAGGAGGAGCAAGGGATAGAAAATCTGTTTGAAAAAGTAACGAGAGAAAACTTTCCTAATTTAAAGAGGGAAAAAATCATGCAAGTCCAGGAAACACAGACGGTCCCAATTAAGATGAACTCAAAGAGGACCACTCTAAGACACATTATAATTAATACAGCAAAATCTAAAGACAAAGAGAAAATCTTAAAGGCAACAAGGGAGAAACTGCTAGCAACATACAAGGGAGCTCCAATAAGGATATCAGCTGATTTATCAACAGAAACACTACAAGTAAGAAGGGAATGACAAGAAGTATTCCAATTAATGCAAACGCAACGGCCTGCAACCATGACTACTCTATCCAGCAAGGCTCTCATTTAAAATGAAAGTTGAAATAAGAAGTTTCCCGGGCAAAAAAAAAAAAAAAAAAGGCTAAAAAAATACATCTCTACCTAATCAGTATTGCAAGAGAATCTAAAAAGGGACTACTTTAAAAAGATGAAAAAGAAAGAAAGAGAGAGAGAGAGGAACACAAGTATAAAGGGAAAAACTGGCAATGAATAAGTACCTATCAATAATAACCTTACATTTAAATGGATTAAATGCTTCAATGAAAAAACATAGGGTAGCTGAATGGATAAGAAAACATGACCCATGTATATGCTGTCTACCAAAAGACCTACCTCAGAACAAAAGACCTATACAGACTGAAAGCAAAGGGATGGAAAAAATATTCTAAGCAAATTGACATGAAAAAATATCTGGGATAGCAATACTTATAACAGATAAAACAGATTTCAAAACAAAAGCCATGGAAAGAGACAAAGAAGGACACTACATAATACTTAAGGGATTAACACATCAAGAAGAAATAACCCTTGGTAATTATATGCATCCAACATTGGAGCACCTAAATGTATATGGAAAAACTTGGAGGACTTCAAGAAAGAAATTGACAGCAACACACTCATCATAGGGGATTTTTAACACCCCATTATCAGCAATGGATAGATCTTCCAAGCAAAGAATCAACAAGGATATTATCACATTGAAAACACTCTAGATAAAATTGACTTAGTTGACTTATACAGAACGTTTCACCTCAAAGAAGCAAAATATACATTCTTTTCAAAAGCACATGAAAGATTTTCAAAGATAGATCACTTGGTAGGATACAAAACAAGCATCAACAAATTCAAGAAAATTGAAATCATATTAAGCATGTGCTCAGATCACAGTGATTGAAATTAGAAACCAACCTCAAGAAAAAGACTCAAAAATATTCAAATACATGGAGAGTCAATAACATATTGTAAAATAATGAATGGGTCAACAATGGGATCAAAAAGGAAATGAAAAAGTTTCTGGAAACAAATGAGAACACAAAACAACATGAACCTATGGGACATGGCAAAGGCAGTCCTGAGTGGGAAATTCATAGCAATAGAAGCCTAAGTAAAAAAGATAGAAAAATCACCCTAACTGGTGTGGCTCAATGGATTGAGTGCCAGCCTGTGAACTGAAAGTTCACAGATTTGATTCCTAATCAGGGCGCATGCCTGGATTGCATGCCAGGTCACCAGCTGCGGATGTGTGAGAGGAAACTGATCAATGTATCTCTCATACATTGATGTTTCTTTCCCTCTTTCACCCTTCTTTCTCCTCTCTCTAAAAATAAATGAAGTCTTTAAAATAAAAGAAAAATCTCAAATAAACAACCTAACCCTACATCTACAGGAACTAGAGGAACAACAACAAAGTGCAGAGTGAGCAGAAGGATGGAAATGATCAAATCAGAGCAAAATTAAATAACATAGAGACTAAAAGAACATTTCAAATGATCAAAAAAATCCCGGAGATGGTTCTTCGAAAATATCAACAAAATTGACAACTTTTAACCAGACCCATCAAGAAAAGAAGAGAGAGGATCTAAATAAATAAAATCAGAAACAAAAGAGAAGAAGTTTCAACTGATACCAAAGAAATACAAAGGATCATAAGAAATTACTAAGAACAACTACATGCCAAGAAATTAGAAAACTCGGGTAAAATTTCTAGAACTATACAATCTTCCAAAACTGAATCAAGAAGTAGAAATCCTGAATATACCAATATCAACTAATGAAATTGAAGCAGTGATTTCATTTGTGAAGCAGAGCTTTCACAAAAGCCCTGGACCAGATAGTTTCACAAGGGAATTTTAACAAACAATTAAGCAAGAACTAACTCCTATCCTTCTCAAACTATTCCAAAAAGTTCAAGAAGAGGGAAGACTCCCAAACCCTTTTTTCAAGGCTGGTGTGATACTAATTCCACAACCAAGTAAAGATAAAACAATGAAAGAAAACTATAGGCCAGAATACCTGATAAACATAGATATTAAAATCATCAACAAAGTACTGTAAATCCAGGTTCAGAAATACATTAAAAAGATCATATACCAAAATCGAGTGGGATTCATCCCAGGGATGTGAGGATGGCACAATATTTGCAAATCAATAAAAGTAATACACCACATAAAAAAGTAAAGGACAAAAATTACAGGATCATATCAATAGATGCTGAAAAATCATTTGATAAAGCCCAGCACCCAATTATGATACAAACAACTCAGCAAAAAGTAGGATAGAGTGAGCATAACTCAACATAATAAAAACCATATACAAGAAACGTACAGCCAACTTTATACTTAATGGGCCAAAACTAAAAGCTTTCCCTTTATAATCAGGAACAAGACAAGGGTGTCTTCCCAAAGCAATAAATAGATTCAATGCAATTCCTACTAAAATACAATGGAATATTTCACAGATCCAGAATAAGTATTTCAAAAATGTACATGGAACCAGAAAAGACCCTGATTAGCCTTGGCAAGCTTGAGAAAGAAGAACAAAGTAGGAGGGATCACTATACCCAATATAAAACTATAATACAAGGCCACAGTAATCAAAAGAGTCTCATACTGGCATAAAAACAGATATACAGATCAATGGAACATAATAGAGAGCCCAGAAATAAACCCAAGTCTCTATGGTCAATTAATATTTGAAGAAGGAGGCATGAGCATGCAGTGGTGCAAATATAACATCTTCAATAAATACTGTTCAGGGAACTAGACTGGTACATGCCAAAAAAAAAAAAAAAAAGAAAAGAAAAGAAAGAAACTGGACCACAAACACCATACACTAGAATAAGCTCAAAATGGATAAAGGACTTAAATATAAGTCATGACACCACATAAGTCCTAGAGGAAAACACAGGCAGTAAAATTTCAGATATACAATGTAGTGATATTTTTTGTTGATATATCTCCCAGGGCATGGGAAATAGAGGAAAAAATAAACAAATGGGACTACATCAATCTAAAAAGCTTCTGCATGGCTAAAGTAACCATCATCAAAATGTAGAGGAGACCAACTGTATGGGAAAATATATTTGCCAATGATACCTCGGACAAGGGTTTGATCTCCAAAATACATAAAGAACTCATATGACTCAACACCAGGAAGACAAGCAATCCAATTAAAAAATGGGCAAAGGACCTGAACAGACTCTTCTTCAAGGTGCACATACAGAGGACCCATAGGCATATGGTAGGATGCTCACCATCACTAGCCATCAGAGAAATGCAAATTAAAACCACTATGAGATATCACCCCATACCTGTCAGAATGGCTGTCATTTAATAAATCAACAAACAAGTGCTGGTGAGATGTGGAGAAAGGGAACCCTAGCGTACTGTTGATGGGAATGTAAACTGGTGCAGCCACTGTGGAAAAAGTATGGAATTTCCTTAAAAAACTAAAAATAGAACTGCCTCTTGACCCAGATATTCTGCTGCTGGAAAAATATCCTAACAATCGTGAATCATCAATTCAAAATAACTTAAGCACCCCAATGTTCATAGCAGTGCTATTTACAATAGCCAAGTGCTGGTAACAACCTAAGTGCCCTTCAGTAAATGAATGGATATAAAAACTGTGGTACTTTTATTACAAAATGGAATACTACACAGCAAAAGAAAGAAGGAACTCTTACTTTTTGCCACAGCACAGATAGAAATCGAGAGTACTATTCTAAGTGATGTAAGCCAGTCGGTCAAAGACAAATACCATGTGATCTCACCTGTAAGATGAATCTAATGAAAAAAATAAACTAACGAACAAAATAGAACCACAGGCACGGAAACATGAAACAGACTGAAAGTGACCAAACGGGATGGGCAAGGGAGATAATGGTGGAAAGAAGGGGAAGGGACTTGACAACATGTATGAATGACCCATGGACATGGACAACAGTGTAGGAATTAAATGTGGGAGTGTGGGGTGGGGGATGGGTGAAGGAGGGCAAATGGGGAAAAATTGGGACAACTCTAATAGAATAACAATAAAAATGATTTTAAAAGTTTGTTTAATGCTCTACCAAAACTAATAATGAAACAATAATTAGAGAAACAGCAGTAATAAGACAGAGAAGTTAAACGGACATATGGTAGAGGTAAAGACATTAGAAATTATCAATTAAATAAAACACTGTTCTATGAGTTCATGGGAGGGTCAAGTTACACATCCAATAATGCCCTAGCACAACTTTTCAAAGCAAATTGCTAAGAATGCTGATTAGACGCTCCAGAGAAAGTGGAGACATTCATTTTCGGAAACACATTGAACACTAAAAGACTTATTTGACCAATATTATAACAAAATTGATGGCAATTAAAGAGATACATTGAAGAAAACATGACATTATTTTTTTTCTTGTGCCATAGAAAAGGGCACAATGTGAGTAAATTATGAGCCTGACATTTAATTAGAATCAGTGAAAATATACCATCAAAATATCTTTGCCAGAGACCAGGAAATTAAACTGTCAGGAGGGAGCATATTTTTGAAATAGAAAATCTTGTCACCATTCTCCTTGTACCCATCCTCTTACTATAATCTATAATTGAGGAAATGAGAATGAGAAAAAGAAGAGATTAAAAAAACACTATTTTTTTAAAAAAGAAACTAGTAAATGATCATTCCAAAAATAACATCACAAACTGCTAGGTGAGAGCACATTCTATCTTATTTAATACATTTCTTTATCACAGAGCTAAAGCAAATTAGTTGCTTTGCATACAGCATGGATTCATTTGTATGTAATCTGATTCATTAATGTGTTGGAATTATAATGGATAAAATTTAATGAATGTAAATATATGAATCTCATGAGAGACTACATATCAAAATTTTGGTTATCTTTTATCATGGTTTATAGGGATTTTAGATAAATAAATAAAACATAGTTAATAGGATATGCATCATTTTTTATTTGGAATGATGAAAATAATTGATATTTTGATAATCAATAACATGAGGAAAGAAAATTAAAGAAGTAATTAGATTTCATTGGGTTTTTATCATCTCTTTGGACAGGTATAAATCAGAATGTTTAACCATTGTTTAATAACGCAAAGGACATTAGTCAAAGAAAATTAATATGAATTTCCATGCTACATAAAACTGTGTAACTTTAGGTAAATCACATGTCTATTTGAATCTTCGTTTTCTTAATTGTAAAGTGTAAATATGTATTGCCATTCTATGTTATTCCACAATTTCAATGAATTTAAAATCAGATTGTATATTATGTGGATGCATGAGGATATCATTTCCATTATGATGAAGAATCAAACTTAGAGAGAATGAGAAGTTTTCTAATATGTGGAAATGTTTTAGGATCTGACTTATCTAGAGCAGGATGGGGCTTGGTGCAGACAGATAAAGAAGTCAGACTTCATTATTATTATATATATAATATACAGAGGGACATTTAATAAATATATTATAAATATATAATATATTAAGTACATTTGTATACAGATATATTTAATAAATATAGTTTATAAATATATATTATAATAGTAAATATATAATAAATAGATATAATAAATAGATATACATATATTTGTTTTTCCAAACTTCTTAACAATCTCTTTATGGAATTCCACCTAGAACACTGTCTCATTAACACTAGAGATTTACTTGCCACTGCAAACCCCTCAAAAATTGAAGTTTTTTTTCAGAAAATTGTGCTCTATGTTTTAAAATCTGCTCACAGTATTCTATTTCCTCCTTTTGTCTTTCACTAAATTTTAATAGGTCATGCAGATACACAAATTTGTTTCTGTGCCTGCTAGACACACATATGAGTGTATATATGTTCATACTCATAGGATGAAAAGGAGTCCTGGTGTGTCCATGCAAGGAGCCCATGCAGCCACCATTTGCTTGCTGTTCTGAGCATAGTTTTTGCAGACTCTAATATCTCAGAGAATCCTAGAGACATTTAGTGTCAAACAGTACAAATAAGGGAAAGTATATTATATAATAACAGAGATGTCCATTTGTCTTCAGTTACTAATTACCATGTAAGCTTTAGTTCAAAAATCTTTCCTCCTGCTAGAGTATGTGACATGAATATGGTTGGTAAAGGGCAAAGTTTTAACAGCTCCTTTCAGAAATCACCACTAAAAAGCTCTTTTAGCTTTTTTTACTTAATCAAATCATCAGTCATTCCTTCAGCAACCTATTATAGCTAAGTTATGAACCTCAGGTCATTCAGATTTTGGAAATGTGGTTCATTTTAAACACTAAATACAGATGGGTCAATGATGAATCCACACTTCTCAAAAATAGCATCACTCATCCATTAGTCTCATCAGTTAGAGGAAAAAAAGCCACACTGGAAGTAATTGTTTTGAAAATAAGACCTCAGTGTGTACATTACACATACGTTCAATAAGCTACACGTTCTTGGCACTGAAAGCCAAATTACAAAAACAATACATTTGAGGGGTTCTAAGGATGCAAGAATTATGATCAGAGCAGGAAAACAAATTATTAATGATTATATAATGCCAACATGCCTCAATTCAAACACAAACTGTGTACAAATATCACAAAATTGGTGTACAGAAATAGTGGTGCCTCAATAAGTTGTCCTCATAGATTTAGGTCAGAAATGTAATCCTACCATTGAAACAGGTGTTGTGATTCAGCTCTTCCTCTGGCCATTTCAATCTGCTGTTAAAAATGTGCATATTTTCAAAACCTAGTTGATGACGTCAGTTACAGTGTGCACATGATCACATCACTACTTTTATTTTTCTAGTTTTCTCAATCAAATCATATAAGTAATTTTATCATTCCTATTTTAATTCTCTAAGTATTTTTTTTATTTTCCTAGCCACAACCTATAAAGGATTTTGTGTTTCTATTTCCTAATTTTCTTGATATTTTGACAAGCAAAGCCTATAAAGAATATTTACTATTTTCATCTTCTAATTCAGGTAATGTTTGCAGGATTAGACTGTAAACCTTTCCTCTAAAGAGCCAGATCATAAATATTTCAGGCTTTGTAACCCATATTTTCTCTATTGCATCTATTCAGTGCTGCATTATATCATGAATGTAAACATAAAATAAATAAGAATGCACCTGTTCTAATGCAATCTTATTTATGAATGATAAAATTTGACTTTCATAAATTTATTTTTCAAAAAAAGTCTTAATTTATTTCAAACTTTCAAAACTAAAAACCATGGGCCTTATAAAAGAAGTCACAGGCCAGATTTGGCCAGCAGACTATAGTTTTCCAAGACTTTGTTTAGGCAACACAAAATTACAGAAATTAAATAATACTCTCAGACCAAAAAAAAAATTAACTATATAGAAAGCACCTTTGGAAAAAAATTTATGTTACAAGTAGCCCCTAACTTAAGATAGCCTGCTCAATTATGAAATTGTATTTAAATCTTATTTTTGCTTAATAGACAATAAATACTTTATCAGACATATTATTTTACTTAATCCTCTCTTTCTATAGATGGAGAAATGGAAACTCAAAAGCATTAAGCAATACGCTTTTGAGTTTTTTGACCAAAGTCAAACACAATGTTAAGAGGGATAAGAGGCCAAAATCCTGTAAAAATTTAACACATGTTGGGGAATATGCAGGTGGCTTTTGTATAAAAACCACAAAAATATTATTCCCTCACTTTGACTGATGGATACAAATTTGTCTCTTTCAAACATTATCATCAGGAAAAGATGCACTCATAATTGTATTAGATTGTATCCTCTAATTTAGCTTTTAAAGGGAAATTCAAATGTGCCTATATTTAGCTATCTTTAACTTTTGAATTTTTAAGAGTATAATTTCAATGACAATTGAGTTTGTTAAGAAAAGTGTTCAGATCATTTACATTAAAAATTGGAGTCCAACAGGTAACCAAAGACAATGTTATTATTGAGGCGTTCTTGGCTTTTCTAGAGGGTAACTCTGTTGTAAAACAGTTCTCGACCTCTAATTTAATTTAACATGTCTGTAATTTCTAACATATACACCAAAGGATTTAGTTAATGCCCTTAGGAAAGGGGAGCATTCATGCATTGTTGGAATGCAGATTGGTGCAGCTACTGTGGAAAGCAGTGTGGAGTTACCTCAAAAAATTAAAAATGGAACTACCTTATGACCCAACGATAACACTTTTGAGAATTTATCTGAAGAAACCCAAAACACTATTTTGAAAAAATACATGCACCCCTATATTCATAGCAGTGTTATTTACAATAGCCAAGAGTTAAAAGCAGCCCAAGTGTCCATCAGTAGATAGTTGATAAAACAGCTGTGATACATTTACACAGCAGAATACTACTTGACCATAAAAAAGTCGAAAATGTTACCTTTTGCAACAACATAGGTAGACACTGAGAACATTATGCTAAGTGAAATAAGCCAGTCCAAGAGGTACAAATACCATAATATTTCACTTACATGGGGAATCTAAAGAACAGATTGAACTAAGAAGCAAAATAGAGACAGACTCATAGACAGTGAGCAGGCTGACAGCTCTGGGGGAGGGTGGTGCGAGGGTGGTGTAGGGATTAAGCAAAATAGAAAAAGAGAGAGAATGAGTCATGGACATGACAACAGTGTGGTGATTGTCGGAAGGGAAAGAGTGGCTGGAGGTGGAAGGGGGTAAGGGGGGATAAATGGAGATGGAAAAAATAAAAAAAAATTAAACATTTTTATACTGCAAAATTATGATCAATTTGTGCTATTATGAGATCCCTGAAATGTAATTATTACCTGGATTCTTTGTAATTTTTCCAAAATTTCCTATGTTAAAAATCTCCTGTGCTCATAGATTAAGTTTCCAGGGCCACTCATCTGAATGTACTATTAAAATGACATGCCAGAGGTGGTAATCATTTCACATTTTTAGATCATGCAGAGAGAAATATTAAAGACCACTATGGTAGTTGGCACAAAATGAAATAAAATGTATATGGAGCATTCTACAAGGCTGCTCAAAAACGTAACAGGAAAAAAATATATTACACTTTATTACACTTTGAAATTCCACGAGACAATCAGTAAGGTCAAACTCTCCTCCACAAAGAAGTGTTTTGATTACAAAGCATAAGGCACAAGACTATCTAGTCTTTAAATACTAAAAGGTAGTGAGTATATTATGAAAGAATTATTACAGTCCAGGTAATGTTCATTCCTTCTAAAAACAGTTACGATCCAGTACCCCGATATTTTGCTATATTTGGATAGAAGCATAATAAAATAAGCAGACCCTTCCAACTAGGCACACATCTCCTGTTGAGACAGATATGCAGATTTGTTTCAATTTTAAAGTACTTTGGAAGGAGAAGGCAGATGACTAATTCTGCTTGTGGCTAGATAAAAATGACATTTGAAATATGTCCTAAGAACAATAGTTTGGGAAGACTTGTTTAATCTAAAATCTTCATTTTTTTTTAGTGGTTGACACCATACTCTATATACAGCAGATTCATAAAATGTCTGTTATTGGTGAAAATAACCACATCAAATTTCAACAATTTTGTCCCCTTTTGTTATAACGTTCACACATTCAGATTGAGCACAATCCTGATAGTTGAAATTTAATTCTCAGTCTTGGATATTCAATAATACACCTGTTGTGAGTGTTAGAATTCAAACAAGATCTACTTATTTTTCCTTGTACCTATAATGTGGAGTTATCATGGAGTACATCTGTCACTAAAATAAATAAATATATACCATATTATTTTTAAAAATAAAATGGAATAGAGACTTAGAAATGGTCAAAGGTAATGCCAAGGGCTTTTATGTAAAATAAATATAGTAACATCCATCTTTCAAAATTGTTCTCAAGATTAAGTAAACCAATTCAATTAAAAATTCGTGGATGTTCACACTTTTTTAGTGTCATTTTTCCCCATCCTATTTGAATTTCACATTTAGAAAGACTATTAAAGAAGACATCTTTTCTAACTTTTAATCATTTCTAACATAAAAATATGTGGCTAAAATATATTGCTTTCTTTCTCTTCACACGATCTTTAAGCCAATTAATACCATGATTTTCCAAAATTACATAAATCTTTGGGGTAGACATCTGTTACCTGTCTTTGTTTTTCATCTGACCTTTTTCCTAAATAAGAAGACATTATAAACAATAAAACCTTCTAACTATTGTAGTGTAACTTGAAATATAATTTTGCTAATCAAAAAATAGCAAAAATATTAATAGAATTAGCAGTGAATTTGGCAAAAGTAGAATATCTGTTCTCTTTCTCTCACTTTAAGGTAAGAAAGTGTGAAATGACCTTTTTTATCTTCCTTCCTACTGCTTGGGTTAGACCAGCTAGCTTTGTTAAACCAGTCTCACTCCCCTCTAACATCTATTCGCAGCCGTGATGAAACCAGGACTTACATGAGAAAGGGTAAAAGTCCAAGAACACCATTCAGGTATTAAAATAGAATGAGGTAGCTTTTTATGTACTGATAGAGAAATATTTCCAAGCTACTTTATTAAGTAAAAAAAAGGGGGAGGAGGGGCACAATAGAACAGTGCGTTCATTTGTTATTATTTGAGTAAAGACTAACCATATTTATTACCCATATAGGCATTAACTGTTTCTGTAAGAAAATGTAAAAATTTGGTAAGATTGCTGTCTCTTAGGGAGAAGTCTGGCTATTCAGGGGGAAGTAGTACAGATGTGACAACAGAAGAGATGTTGCAGTGATGGCTTTGAAAATGGAATAAAGGACCAAGAGTTAAGGAATGTGGCAGCCTCAGAAAACTGGAAAAGACAGGGAAACAAATTCTCCCCTAGGACTTCTAGAAAGGAATACAGGCCCGCTGGCACCTTGATTATAGTCCAGTGAGACCTGTGTGGAGAACAGTAAATAATACTTACACATTGTTTAAGCCACTAAATTTGTGGTAATTTATTATAGCAGCAATAGGAAATGAATATAATTAGGCATCTCAGTATGTTCCCTTTCACCACTTGTGAGACTCACAATCCCAGGTTCCAAACACAATCTGATAAACTTCTGATTTATTATGAGTGTCTTTATCATTACCATGGAGTTTTTTTGTCACATGTAGCTGAGTCACTCATTCACTCAGTTAACCCTTACTTAAACAATCTTCTGATCTAGTAACTGTATGAGCACCATCTCATGGGGGAGAAAACTCATGCTTAGAGAGCTGGAACAATTCGCTCGTGTTCACAAAGACAGTACAGTAAATGGGGAAATAGAATTTAAGCCCAACCCATCTAACCCTTGGTCCTAAGCATAGTGTCTCCCCTCAAGAGTGATTTGTCTCTTTTGTATCTGTCACCTGCCCTCTCTATATCATGAGTACCATCTTCTCTTGGATCTTTTACTACTTTCTCATTCTATTCATTCCCTCTTCTAAGGATTTTTTGTCTATTAGTCTCATTCAGTGTCTTTCTAACATACATTAAATTAATTCAGCCACCCTAAATATATATTGAGTGCTTACTATGTGTGTGGGATTATATACCACTTGCTAGACATACAGCAAAGAGGAAGGAGAACAGATCCCCTGTCCTAAATAAAACATTTTCTCTCTTGAAAATGAGCACTGAAGTATGAAACACCAAATTTAACATTCTCAGTATTGTTAATTGATGTCAAAAGTTCTGATATTCTTTATTTTCTACTGGCTCCCAAGTGGAATTCTTCAATTCTGATTTCTTTTGCTCTTTTTGAATTTCCAGTACTTTCTTAGGTATATTCTCATGGTTAATCCTGCAGCTAACACAAACAGACCACATCCAAAACTGTACTGTGTAGCTCTCAAACTGGTTCTTTTCCCAATGTTTTTTATTAGTAACATCATCTTCTGACATAAACTAGGTTGGCTCAGGGATATTTTAAATGCATTCCTTTTCATACACATGCCATTGATTTCACTTCTGCAGTGTCTTTAAATTCAATATAATTCTACATTCTCAGTTTTAATTTTGGTTCAGCTCTTAATTTCTATTTTTTTTAAATATTTACAGCACCCTGATAATTGGTCTCCCAATTTGCTTTAACTCATTCTTTCCCCATCTCAAGCAAAGACAGGCTTTTAAAGCAATTATCTGAGCATGTACTTTTTCAGCACAGAACTATTTGATGCTTTCTGGTGCCAACAAAATAGTTTCCTAATTCTCTGGCCTGCATTTAACCTTCTTTATCAGCAGGTCCAAAGTACAATACTTTATCTGCCCTACTTCTTAGCACTCTCATTTTCATAAACGTCCTCCTCACTCTAATCACCAACGACTACTCAGTGTTTTTAAGAACAATGGATTCTCCTAGTCCACTGTTGGTGGGAATGCAGACTGGTGCAGCCACTATGGAAAGCAGTGTGGAATTTCCTCAGAAAGCTGAAAATGGAACTGCCTTTTGATCCAGCGATTCCCCTGCTGGGAATATACCCTGAGAACACCAAAACGCCAATACAAAAGAACCTATGCACCCCAATGTTCATAGCAGCACAATTTACAATAGCCAAGTCTTGGAAGCAACCTAAATGCCCATTAGTAGATGATTGGATCAAAAAATTATGGTACATATACACAATGGAGTACTACGCAGCAGAAAGAAAAAAGAAGTACTAAACTTTGCAACAGCATGGATGGAACTGGAGAGCATCATGCTAAGCGAAATAAGCCAGGGGGCGAAAGACAAATACCATATGATCTCACCTATAAGCGGAACCTAACCAACAATGCAAAGATGCAAGGCAAATATGACCAGCAACACTGAAAGGAAAAGAAATCAACAGAGACAAGAGGGAAGGGGGGGGCAGGGAAAGGGAAGGGAAGGGGAAAGTCAAGGAACATATAACAAGGACTCATGGACAAAACCAAAGAGGAAGAGCTGAGGGAGGGAAGGTGGGAGGGGGCAAGGGAAAGAGGTGGGGGGGAGGCAGAGACAAATGTATTTAAAAAGTAAATAAATAAAATAAAAAAAAATATTCCTAGAATTTATCCACAGAGGATAAACTGGGATAATGTAATTAGTCTGTAACAGTGCTCAACAAATTAATTTGTATTTATTTGTAATATTCTTATTTCTCAAATTGTGTTTTTATATAATAACAACAATAAAGGTATTAAGCACAAAAAAAAAAAAGAACAATGGATTCTCAAGACTGCGCTTTGCTCCACCTGTTCCATCTAGCTGGGGTGCTACTTCCCCTACCTCACCTACCCTGGAGCTCTGTCTTCATGCTTTTCTCAGTAACTCTTTCTCTTTAAAAGCCTTCTTGATTTCTCTCATATAATGAATCCTTCATTATTTACTTAATATATTATAGTAACAATGGATAAAAGTTAAGATATGGTCCCTCCCTTCAAGCAATTTGATGCTTAGTAGCGAAATACAATATATTTTCTAAAAATCAGTATGTATTAGGAACTGTGAGCACAAAGAAGAGGTAGGGTGCAATCCCCAATTCTTCTGAATATACATGTGACAGGGACTTGGGGGCAAGAACAAGGAAGACTTTATAGAAACATACTTTTATGTCTTGAATATCTATGCATAAAAAACAAAAGTTTCAAAGTCAAACAGAAGAGGTCTATATTTGAAACCCAGCTATGCCCATATTAACTATGAAGGGTTAGGCAAATTACTGTATTTTATCTGTCCTAAACTCAATTTTATCATCTATAAAACAGTGATAATAATATTCACCTTTTGGGTTGTCATGAGATTTCAAAGAGCTGTTGCTTTGCGAACATCTGGATTAGTTCATGAAAACATGAGTTTGTTATCATTAGTGTTGTCTTAATATCATTACCATATTGTTACTATGAGTGGAGGATGAGTGGGAATTTAACAGATTAATTAAAATGGTGGAGGCTCTGTTTCGAGTAGCATGTACAAAGGCACTTAGGTGCAATGCTGAATTACACATGGATTAGATAGGGCCATGCCTCAGAGCTATTTATCTTGTTCCTGAAATGCTTAATTCCTTGCTAGGTACCCAAAGACATGCTGACTTTTGAGGGTTTGTTGTCTTTTGCTAATTGTTAGTGTACTGCTGAATTAACAAAATTCAGTGAAATTTTCAGCTCAGTATTTCCAATAGAAGTCTTTGACCTTGAGTAATATTTCTTTGATATATAACATCAGACTTGTTCTGCCTGAGTTTTAATCCTTATCAGCCTGCTGATTTAGCACATTATTTTGTTTTGTTACCAGGACGGTGCATGCCTTCTTTACACAGGTACATATGTAAGTACTGCTTGGTGATTCTGCACATAGTATTGCTGAATAATAAGGCACCTTATATTCCTGTGATTAATTGTAGCAACAAAGAGCTAACATTTTCTGATTTCATGCCATAAAATCTTAGAAATTCCTACCTAATCTTTAAAGTCATGCTCCATAATCTCCTGAATGATGAAATATTTGATATCTTTTGAAGCACTAATTTGTTTTAAAAACAACAACAATAACATGCAATGGAAAGATATATGGTCATCAACTATAGCAGTAGGCCATGGTTTATTAAAATGATGCATTCTCAAATCATGTACTCAACAAAGATGCAACAGTACCTATTCAACTAAAAAAATGTCCTATATAAAATTAGATACTTCATTTAGAAGGAAAAATACAGTAGGGTAGTTAAGAGCACAAACTTTGGAGTCAGACAATAAAGATTCAAATCTTGATTCTATTACTTGGCCACTTTAATGGTGGGTACCAACTTTCAGTAGCCAAATGCTCAAAGTGGCCATAATAATAATGTCAACATTAGACTAGACTCTTGCACAGAGCAAGCTGTTACCTCAGTATTATCTAATTCTACAATTGAAGCAAAATGCACAATAATAGAATACTATTATAGTACCTTTGAACATTTAACAAAAAAACAATAATTACAATTACGTAAACATGTTTTAGGGAAAATCCCAAGAAAAAAATAAATTTTTACCTCACATTACTGATATCAGATGTCAATTCCCAGGTGTTTAATCAGACATTTGTGTTGTCCAGATTGAGTATTTCCAATTTTCATGCTGAACACTTTTTATCAATAATCTCACACCTCTTCTTTGATATGGATATTCTAGTTAAGATTTTACAGTGTGGTAGAGAACTACTTGCAAGACATTCCTGTCATTTCTAACCTTTCCCTTCTTATTACTACTATCGATTTTCTCATTTTTAAAAAAGCGAATGGTTCAGTGAGAAAGATGCAGGAAAAAAAGACATTTTGGCATCATTCAACTATTACTCAAATCAAGGCTGTTTCTGGCAGTGAGATTTAACAATTACTTGGCTTTTTATTAGCAGCTGTTCTCTTAATCCAAGGAACAGCATTTTTTTTTTGTTTTGTTTTTAAGAAGAGGAATGATATACTGTAAGTGGCTTGAACATTTATGAACATTTGCTTAATTTATAAATGAATGAATTCACAAGTTTACTTTTCCATATTTAATTCATGGACATTTCGTTTCAGCAGACTTGGAGATGCATTAATCTTTCTCCTTTCAGTTACATTTTCAGCCTTAGCAAGAATCTTTTGTCAATTTTCTCTTTTTCTGTGTAATTTGACTCCTGTTTTCCTTTAATCTCATAACTAGCCTCAGATCTATTGTTTGGGCACTTCAAAAGGGGATGGAGGAGTGTCATCATTTCTTTAAACAACAAAAAAAAATGTCTTTCCTATCTTATGTAGCCTACTTTTAAATGTACAAATTTGAGCCAGAACCTACAGGAAACAATTCTCATACATATATGATTTGTCATTGACTATATGTGTTATATATTTCGCTTTTGTTGAAGCTTCTCATTCAACACTGCCAAACTCTTAGAGCTTACCTCTGAATGGTGAGATTATAAGCAGTTTTAATTTATTAGTTTAAATTTGCCTATATTTATATTTTTAATAACCATACATTACTTTTGAAATAAGAAAAAGGGCAAAGAGAGTGATTTTTTAAAAGTCTATATTTTTAAATATCTTCAGAAGTGAATCTTACTCATTTTAGCTCCTGAAATACATTTTTGGATTAATTTTTTAATCCTTTTCATTTACAATTTGTAGAAATACTGTCATTTGTAAACAGATTTTAGCTCCTGTCCTAGAAAAATATCAGATGCAAATTTATTTTGTAATTTCTCACAATACTTTAGAGAGTGGTTCTAAAAAATACGGTAAGATAGAAAAGAAGGAATCTAGAATTAGAACTTTTGGTTTTCTGTTATTCAACAAATAAACCCTTTTAAAAGAAAGTGAAATAATGTTATATTTTATTATTTTAAAAAAAAAAAAAAAAAAAAAAAGGAAAAAAAAAAGACTCAAATTACCCTTCAATATAGGTATCTTTTGGCTATTCCTTTGATCTTTCTATCTCCTTATTTTTTTTTACTTTTTAAATTAGATATCTAACCTGTCTTTTTTTTTAATCTAAATTGCCAATCCAATCTTTTTCCCAAGATTTTTGACACTTAAAAAGAAACACATTCAATTTAAATAGGTTAGTTTAGATCCACAATTAGAGTGCAAAATCTACTTTCCCTAATAACTTATCTTTGTATCCTATCCATTCCTTCAAATTTCAGAACAAGTCTGAACCACATTTCCCACTTGAAGTGCTTCAGTTGGATGTATTGTATGATGACCTTAATTAATTTATACTTTTAGAATATAATTTTACTATAAGAAAGCATTATTTACCAATATATAACCTGAATAGACACACAAGAAATATGTGTCCTATTATACGATATATGCACACATCTATAACTAAATTTTATCAAACATATTGCAAAGTATTTTTATATTATTTTAAAGCTTCTGTGCTGGAGACAAAAATGTTATTATGGTTTGCAATCTTAGCTATTATGTGCAAAGCTCATACAAATTTTATATAGAAATTTATTTCTTGATATTGTGCATGTGGACACTGTACTAATAATTAATTGTGAAATATGAAATAAAAATAAATGTATAAATGATTGGGAGTTCTTTTCCCTACTGTGGTTTTCAATAGGCTATGGATAATTCATGGTCAATAAATGTTATTGTAAAAATTTTTTCAAGTTTTCTATTTTTACAGATTCTCAGGGGATGATATTGTTTCATACTAGATTTAGGTATTAATTATATATTGTAGAAATGAATAACCATTATCCAGCTTTACATCAAAAATCTCATTCAGTTAAATGAATTGATTTTATTGACTTTTTAATTAAGACTTTTTTCCAATAAATCCCAAACTGTAGCCAAAATCAAAGTTACTAGTTTAAAAAAAGTGTTTAAAAAAAGGCTAAATTAAAAAAAAAAGTCTGTATTACTTTCCCTAAAATACAAGGCCTGTCCAGAAAAAAGTCCAGCCATTGTTAACATAACAAGAATGGTTTGCAAGAGATCAATGTAATCTGGCAGCCAAGGAAAGTAGACTGGACTGTGCCTGGGTGAGCAATGGTGACTTCACTGTAATAGTCAGTGGGGACAATAGATAGCTTTGAGTGAGCATGTGTACTGTGTGACCATCACATTCAAAATGGCTGAGTAGAGCAATGACTCTGCATCAAATTTTGCATTAAGCTTCAACATTCCTCCATGGAAACTATTTGGATGATTCAGAAGGCCGCAGCTCTGGGCAACTGGTGATTGGCAGCTTCATCATGACAATGGCCCGCTCAGGCATCAGGTCTCTTGAGAATTTTTTGGCAAAACATCAAATCACTCAAGTGACTCAGCCCCCATAGTACCCAGATTTAGTGTCCTGTGACTTCTGGCTTTTCCCAAAACTAAAGTCACCTTTGAAGGGGAAGAGATTTCAGACTGTCAATGAGATTCAGGAAAATACAGTGGGGCAGCTGATGGGAGAACTATATGAGGTTCCAAGGTTCCTATGTTGAAGGGGACTGAGGCATCATTGTCCGACGTTCAGTGTTTCTTGTATCTTGTATCTCCTTCAATAAATGTCTCTATTTTTCATAGTACATGGCTGGATCCATTCTGGACAGACCTTGTACATTCAGACCCAAACTGCACCACACATATAATAGGCTATAGCACTTTCAAATGTGTGGGAAAGAGCCATTTAGCTTAAATCAACCTTCATACTCAGCTTTGACTCCTAAAGTTTGCCTCTATTAAAAATACAGAGGGAAAAATGACAATCCCATGGGAACATACTAGTCACTCTATCTGTGGGTTTATTCATCCTAATACTCTCATTTAATGAAAATGAAAAACGTTCCATTAGCTTCAGGAATATTTCTGTTTTGATTATGGATTTTGTTCACATGCAATTAACAAGTACTTAAGATTTAGATTTCTCTGACCCTCAAATAATCCATTATTTGATTGTTGGCACCAACTGGGTTTCCAATGTATTCTGTAATTATTGAGTCTAATCACAGTGTAATATTTAACAGAAAATGTTGTCTTTCTTTCTCAATATGAATACCAGTAATTCATTAGAAGCTTATCATCAAGATAACTAGATTCCCATCATTTTTCTTTCTGAAAAATTTAACATCATCACTATCAAAGAAACTAATTAGGCTAGAGGACAAAGATTATTTTTTATTCCTCCAGACTGTACTTAAATCCTATATTGGTGTCATTAATTATCTCTAGTGGAAAATGACAATTCTTTCAGTTCGAAGCCCTTACATTTCTGAAGTCCAAAGGTCCAGCATCTCAGCATCTCTGAATGACACAATAATGCATGCACTCTCACACAAAGAGTATTAAAATGGAACAATTTCTTATGAACCTAACATAGACTTGATAACATTTAAAACACTTTATAGACTCCAAATTTAATTTAAAGTAATAATATAATCATAGTAGAAATGATGATAAGGGGAATTAAAGGTTATCTACTTGGACTAACCATCAGCTAAACAAAGTGTTTCTCCAAATTATCTAATATCTGGTTGTACAGCCCTACTTTAGCACTTAGATCGATGAGACTCGCAACCTTAAAATATAATGCATACATAATAATTTTAACATGTGGTTATTATTTATAACATTCTACAAATTTCCTTTGTATCAAACAAGCATTTTTCTTGAGAAAATGTCCTCAGTTAACTAGCATTAGAACAAAATAGAACCAGGGACATGGAAATAAAGAACAAACTGACAGTGACCGAGGGGGAAGTGGGAGTGGGATGATGGGGAAAGAAAGGGAAGGGGCAAGTCAAGGCACATGCATATGATGGACCCGTGGACAAGGACGGGGGGGGAGGGTGACTGAGTGTGGGAGGCAGGGTGGGCAGGGCGGGCGAGGGAAAGGGGGGGAATGAGAACAACTGTCATTGAACAATAAAAAAATTTAAGAAAACAAAAAAATGATGTGTGGGGAAGAAAATGTGTTCTGTAATTCCTCATGTGTGTCCAACCAATAGAAACGGTTTGCTGGGACATAGTGTAGAGGGGACAATCCTTGAAAAATAAGAAAAGGCCCCTGTCTCCGTGGTACCACAAAAAGGACACCAACATAATAGAACATATTGGGTTGGCCAAAAAGTCCATTTTTTTTCTTCTGTAAAATAAAATACACATTTTTCATTTTCACCAATAACTTTATTGATTTGGATATTTTGTATATGTCAGCTGTCTCCCACTTTGGTTTCTAGTGGGTAGAGGCCGGGGGTGTTGCTAAACATCTTCCAATGCATAAGACAGCCCCACAGCAAATAATTATTTGGCCAAAATGTCAGTAGTACAAAGAAACTTCACAAACCACGTTTGACATGTTTGATCAGTCACAGCACCTTCTCCATAAACTGCACAAATCATTTTTTTTTATGTTTTAGTTGTTACCTTTCTTGAAATAATAAACATGGCACACTGAAAATGTTGCATATCTTCTTCCTTCTTCAATATTAAAATGGCTGTATAAAAAGCCACCAATTTTGATTTTTTTTAAATGTACACTGATGTAACAGCTGTAACAATACAATGTTTTGAATGAAGTTAAAGACAACTAAGTGCTTCTAGAGCCATTGTACAGAAAAAAACTAAACAAACTTTTTGGCCAATGCAATATAAGCATACTTTATGATGTAGGGGTTCAGAAACCATTTCACATTTTTTAAAAATTGAAAGAATACCAGAAGAAGGTAATATGTGCAAAAGTGATGGGGAAAGTTGCTAAAGGTGGGGAGCAGAGGTGATTTTCCCTGAAACGTGCCAGGCTTATCTTACCTAATGCCAGTCTAGCACCAGTGAATGCACTCTATAGAATGATGACTACTAGCTCAACAGGGAATATGCCTTAAGTCAATGCCTGCCTCCACTATGGTACAGATTGCTGCCTAGCACTGATGATGTCCCAGCTGAAGCAGGATGAGAAATGAAGAAGAGGGGTTTTGCTAATATGTATTTTAATTTTCAGAAACACAATCTTGTGGCATAGTTGTTCAAGGTACCCACTAAAAATGTGGTAACAAAAAACTTGAGAGTTTCTGGTCCATATGAGGAATTAAGTGTTAAGATATGAATACCAAGGGAAGAGGTGTGGGGAAGAGAGGGCACTAAAAGATAAGCCCCCAGGGTATCTTCGTTACTCCCTTATAGCTATAAAATAAGACCCAACCATATGTGCATATCTGACAAATAATCACAAACTTTTTCTCAGTCAACAAGTAAAAGTTCAGATAAATAGGGCACTTTAGTTGAGGAATTTTTCATGCTACAATTTTGAAATTAGGCTGCAATGTTCATTTGGGAATAGATTATTATGTTTATCTTAAAAGAGCCATCTTTTAGAACAATTTTATTTGAGAAACTAGCTAGAAAGCTTCTGGAAGAAAACTTGGTCATACTCTTTTTTAAAAAGTAACTTTTCGTTGTGTTTTTTCCATTACCATTTGTCTCCCTTATTCCCTCTTCCACCTCTAACTATCCACCCCACCCCCTGCAATCACCACACTGTCGTCCTTGTCCATAAATCCTTTTACCTTTTTGCTTGATCCTTCCACTCTCCCATGCCCACGCCCAAAGCTGTCAGCCTGCTCTATATAAATCTGTCTTATTTGCTTGTTATCTACAGTTTGCTCATCAGATTTCACATATGAGTGGAATCATACAGTATTTGTCTTTCTCTGGCTGGTTTAGTTCACTTAGCATAATTTTCTCCTCATCCATCCATTCTATTACAAAGGGTAATTTTTTCATCTTTTCTATGATAGGGTAGTAAGTATTCCATTGTGAAAATGTACCATAGTTATTTTATGTACTCATTTACAGATGGACACTTAGGTTGTTTCCAAATCTTGATTATTGTAAATAAAATGGCAATGAACCTAGGGGTGCTTATATTCTTTTTAATTAATGTTTCAGGTTTCTTCGGATATATTCCAAAAAGTGGAATTAGTGGGTCATAAGGCAGATCCATTTTTAATTTTTTGAGGAAACTCCATACTGCTTTCCACAGTGGCTACACCAACCTGCATTCACACCAATAGTGGAAAAGGATTACCCTTTTTCCACATCCTTGTCAGCACTTATTGTTTGCTGATTTACTGTTGATAGCTGTTCTAACAGGTATTAGGTGGTATCTCATTGTGGTTTTAATTTGCACCTCTCTGATGGCTAGTGATGTTGAGTCTCTTTTCATATGTTTATGGGCCTTCTCTATGTCCTCTTTGGAGAAGTGTCTATTGAGGTCTTTTGCCCATTTTTTAATTGGATTTTTGTTTTTTTGGTGCTGAGTTTTATATGTTCTTCAAAAATTTTGGATATTAACCAATTATTAGATGTATAGGTTAATATGTTCTCCCATTCAATGGGTTGTCTTTTTATTTTATTGATGGTTTCCTTTGCTGTGCAAAAAGTTTTTAGTTTGATATAGTCCCATTTATTTTTTCTTTTGCTCCCCTTGCCTGGGGTGATATATCAGAAAAAAATAGTGCTACAAGAAATGCCCAAGATTTTGCTGCCTATGCTTCCTTGAGGGATTTTTATGGTTTTGAGCCTAATTTCCAGATGTGAAACTCAGTTTCATTCAGAAGAAAAGTGGGCCTAAAAAGAACATTACATATACAACAAGTACTCGTAAACACTATTATTTTGATTTGAGCCATGTTTTATGGTTGAATAAAGAAGTAATGGTGGTAAGAGTGAAGTTCACAGTGAGTTATGTAGGTTGAAATCATACCAGGGGCAAAAGCATAATATTCTCTTCAAACCATAAAAGAAGGCAGCCCAAGTGAGAGGAGATCTGTGGAACCCAGCATCTTTTATTTTTTTTTTTAAAGGGACTACATAGATACTCTAGCAGATGTGTCCAATCTTTTGGCATCTCTGGGCCACACTGAAAGAAGAGTTGTCTTGGGACACACATTAAATACACAAACACTAATGAAATCTGATGAGCAAAACAAGGTTTTAAGTAAATTTATGATTTTGTGTGGGGCCGTGTTTGTAGCTGTCCTGGGCTGCATGCAGCCCTCAGCCCGCAGGTGGGACAACCCCTGCAAGAGCTAACAAGACCAAAAACAAATTCAGGCTCTTCCTGTTCAAACCTGTTTTTACTCTCAAATTGTATTCTCTGTTTCTCAAAATTCAACCAGGAATTCCTGTCACTTTAGTCGACTAATATGTCCTGAGCACTTCTTAAGTGACAGTTAATATGTTAGGTACTATGATTGAGTGGGAACCCCCCCCATGGAATTATTTTCTGGATGGTGGGCCCCATGCAGTATAGGTTCCCCCCACTAGACGAGTGTCCTAAGAATCCATCTGTATCAGTGTATTAGCTGACGTGGTTGTGATAGGCTGTGTTGGGCTTCAGGGATTTTTTTTTTTAAGACTTTTTCAACACATTTGCCCATTTCATGACAGGTGATTTACAGGGGCACCTGCCCACACTGTACTGCACTTGAACAGTTTTTGACGAAAAATAGCAAGACCCCTGTGCCCCACCCTTCCTGTTCAGCAGATCGTGCCCCAAGCAACTTTTTGTTCATTTGTTTACACAGATAAAAAAATTGTCCTGAAAGGGAAATGTTTTTGCCAGTTTGGAAGTGGTGAAACAAAAAACAGCAGAAACACCAAAAGGCATCAAAATCAATGAGTTCAAAAACTTTTGAGCAGTGGGGAAATAACCATCTTGATAGATGTAGTACATCAAATGGAGAGTATTTTGAAGCTGACTAAAGATTAATCATGTAAGAATAAATATACAATTTTTAATTAAAAAATTCCTTTATTTGTAGCTTGGTCTAATTTATGTCCTCAAAAATCTCTTGCTTCTATTATTGAAACACTTTTCTACAAAACCCTTCTTCATTCTTGCAAGTGCTTCCAATGCCTGTTTATCTTCTACAAAGCTGGAAGAAATTACTATACATACATACATATCCAAAAAAAAAAGATGATGGCACTTCCCTTCTTGAAATGACTGTTGCTTCTGGAGGATAAGACTTTAGATTCTTTATAACTTGGCCTTTGTATAAGGTACTGGTCTTTTCCTTTCCTGAAATAATCTTAGAATCACAGAACTTCTTATCATGATAGTGATATATTCTTTTTCTTTCTTTATTTATTTTTCCTGCTTGTAATTCATCACTGGATTTAATTCTTAATCCAGCCAAATTCCTCTTACCCTTTCAAGTTCAGTACAAGTGTTGCATGTCCTTTTAAATCCTCAGCGTACCTAGGGAAGTCTACCACTGTCCTCCCTGGGTTTTCATGGAGAGCAGCACTGGCCTCCATGTTTGACATCTGAGTGTAATCTCAGGTAGTTTTTCTTCTGGGTAGACTTTCTTTAATTCCTAGGCTGAATTGACAATTTAAAATTTTTTTCACATCTAACTATATTATACATTTATTGCCCTGCACAATAATTGTTCACATTTCTCTGTCTCTACTGCAGTCTATGAACCTACTTGGAGTTGGGGTCATAATCATTTTTTTGTATTCATAGTGCCTAACTCAGAACCTGGCAGAGTTGGCACTCACTATGTTAACACTGTAAGGGAAAAAAGGAGAGAGGGAGACAGGGAGAAATCCATCACTCTCATTGGAACTAAAATCAATTTCATTTGTTTTCTGTATGCTTTCCTCCAACACGCAGTTAGGTCTTACATTTAGGAGGGTATATAATATTTGTTGTATGACAAAATCCATGAACAAAACTGGTTAAATTTACTTTATTAACAAGGATTTCAGGTAATGATATAAAAATTATCCAACGTATGTTTAGTGTGGAAAGAAGACTGTCAATTCCATTTGTAAAAGAAACATATCAGACTTCAAGCCAAGATGGAGGCATAGGTAGGTACACTTTTCCTCCTCGCACAAGCAGAAGAACAAGAACAAATTTAAAAACAAAAAACAACCTGAACTGCCAGAAAATCTAACTGTATGGAAGTCCAACAACCAAGAAGTTAAAGAAGTAACATTCGTCCAGACTGTGCCACACTCAACGATGTGAGTTGCCCAGCTCTGATGAATACCTAACTTTCTGCCCCTTACAATGTAACAGGTGCACCAAGACAAAGAAATACGGACAAAATGAAAGAGCAGATCAAAACTCCAAAAACAGAACTAAGTGACAGAGAGATAGCCAGCCAATCAGATGCAAATTTCAAAACACTGAGAATCAGGATGCTCACAGAAAGAGTTGAGGATGGTCACAAAAGAGAGGAAAAAGTGAAGGCTATGCAAAGTGAAATAAAGAAAAATATACAGGGAACCAACAGTGAAGGAAAGGAAACCAGTACTCAAATCAATGATTTGGAACAGAAGAAAAAAATAAAGCATTCAACCAGAACAGCAAGAAGAAAAAATAATTCAAAAGAAGAGGAGAAGTTTAGGAACCTCTGGGACAACTTAAAACATTCCAACATCCAAATTGTAGGGGTGCCAGAAGGAGAAGAGGAAGAATAAGAAATTGAAAACTTATCTGAAAAAATAATGAAGGAGAGCTTCCCCAGTCTGGCCAAGGAAATAGACTTCCAGGAGATCCAGGAAGCTCAGAGAGTCCCAAACAAGTTGGACCGAAGGAAGCACACACACCAAGGCACATCATAATTACATTACCCAAGATTAAAGATAAGGAGAGAATCTTAAAAGCAGCAAGAGAAAAGGAGACAGTTACCTACAAAGGAGTTCCCATAAGGTTATCCGCTGATTTCTTAAAAGAAACCTTACAGGAAAGAAGGTGCTGGCAAGAAGTATTCAAAGTCATGAAAGTCAAGGACCTACATCCAAGATTACTCTATCCAGCGAAGCTATCATCTAGAATGGAAGGGCAGATAAAGTGCTTCCCAGATAAGGTCAAGTTAAAGGAGTTCATCATCACCAAGGCATTATTATATGAAATGTTAAAGGGACTTCTCTAAGAAAAAGAAGACCCAAAACTATGAACAGTAAAATGAAAACAAACTCACAACTATCAACGACTGAACCTAAAACAAAAACAAACTAAGCAAAACACTAGAAAAGGAACAGAATCACAGAAATGGGGATCACATGAAGGGTTATCAGCAGGGAAGGGGGAGGGAAGAAATGGGGGAAAAGGTAAAAGAAATCAGAAGCATAAATGGTAGGTACAAGATAGACAGGGTGAGGTTTAGAATAGTATAGAAAATGGAGAAGCCAAAGAGCTTATATGTATGACCCATGGACATGAATTAAAGGTGGGGATGCTGGTGGGAGGCAGAGTGGAGGGCAGAGGGGAATAAATGGGAGAAAAGAAACGGGATGCCTGTGATAGCGTAATCAATAGAATGCACTTTAAAAAAAAGAAATGCATCAATGATACACTGTATACATATTTGCTTTGCACACTTTTGGAAAAAATAAGAAATTGTTAACAGTGGTTTCCTTGAACAATAGAATGGAAGATTAAGGAGTAAATTGTTATTATTACTTTACATAATTAATGTATGAAAGAAAAAGTATACTTATAGCAAGACAAATGATTCCGATAATAGCAGGAACATAGTCAGAATTTCAAAATGTTTTAGTTATGTATTTTTAATTTCTCTAAGACACACTGTTTTCCTATAATTTAAATATTGGTACCAAATTTAATATTAATATTATCACTAACACCTAACTGGATTTATTTCAGTTAAAAAAAAGCTGCGTTGAATAAATATCCTTTTATCCCTCAACAATTAATGGTCTAGGGACATGCCACCCAATGTGGTCCACAGAACTACAGTGCCTGCGCACTTGTTATAAATGCAAATTTTGAGGCCTCACCCAAAACTACTGAATCCGAATCCTTAGGCAGTAGGACCCAGAAATCTGTGTTGTATCAGGTCCTCCAGGTGATTCCAAAATATACTTAAGTCTGAGTAAGCTGCTCTCAAGAACTTTATTCTTGAGAGCTGTACAACCTAACAGCACCATCTGTTGGTGATGACCAGAACCAAGATACAAAGTTCCAAAGTGGAATGTGCTTAGACTTTTAATATCTATCAGTTGTCATACATGGTATTAAAGATTGAGAATAAACAAAGTTACTGATGAAAAGATACCTACACATACAGATGCATCCAACATTTTCTCTGAGAAAGGTTACAGCTTATTGGAGTGTGAGTAAACAGATAAACATCACCATATATATATTACAAATAAGGAGCTGGTGGGATATAGAGGCTGTAGCAGTCAGGTCTATCAGAGGAAGTCAGAAAATGCTCTGAAATAGTGGCAATATTTAAACCAAGTATCATCAAAAATTAACCACTATTATGTTTTAGAATAAATAACTAAAAATAAAATATTCAATAATTCAAGCCAGTACTTACTGAGCACTTACTATGTACCAAGCGCTATTTCTGGGGTCCTGTCCCTGGGTCTAAATATACAGTACAATCAGTCCAGGGCAAAGAAAAGTAGCAAGCACATCTTAGGCAGTCAATAATTCTCTTATTTGATAAATGAGTAAACATGAAAATACCATATATTTGGTTAAATCCTTTTTTTTAAAAAAAGTTGTATTTATTTATTTTTAGACAGAGAGGAAGGGAGCAAGAGAGAGAGAGAAACATTAACATCAATCTATGGTTACTTCTCACACGCCTCCTACCGGGGACTTGGTCTGCAACTGAGGCATGTGCCCTGACTTGGAAGAAAAACTGCAACCCTTTGGTTCACATGCTGACACTCAATCCACTGAGCTACACCAGCCAGGGCTATTTAGTTATATTCTTTATAAAAAGAGGAAGATTTTTAAAAAGTCATCCTGCTTAGGATTTCTTCAATCAAAATAGACAAACTTGCCATTATCTGAATTATTTAGGTATTTTTTATAAACTGCCTTCAGATTTTATAAAATTTTAAATAATTGTTTCAAAAATCCCTTATTGACACCTCCTACACTACTCTATAGTAAGCAACATTAATGAAGTTCTTGCTGAGTGTAGAATGTTGTATTTTATATATATTTAATATATTTATAACAGCTTGTGAAAAGGCAATTCAGCATTTCAAATCACAGGAACTTCCAAAAAAAAAAAAAAAAAAAACACTCTCTTACCAAGATACTAAAGCGAGTTAAAGGGTAAGAAAACCAGTTTTTAATTTTGTTATTTCTGCAGGGATTTTGTTAAGTAAGCCATTCCATTTTCTGCTGGTTTGTGGTAACTAAACACTTTCTGGATTTTTATGGACCAATTCACATCTTTACTTAAACTCATGTTTATCATAATAATCATTACTGATGATGACCAGTGAGCCAGCATAATCTCAATGTTTCCATGTTATCCATTAATAGAAATTCTTGTGCTTCACTTGGGACTATCACAAATAGGTTTATATATCAGCTTCCAGGATTACATTAGGTAAAATGAAGACAATTAGCTGCACTTTCTTTTAAGAATGTACTGGCATTAAAGCACCAACACTGAGAAAATTGCCAGAAGCTACCTAAGATGAAGCATAGAACAAATTCCTAATAATGTCAGCTTGCCAAGTATCTTTTGGGAACTCACTCATTTTACAGGCAGAATTTAGAAACAAAGCATCCATTGTTAGTGAAGTTTAATCACTGTAAATGTTCTGATTATTGGGGTTTGAAAAACAGGGAGTCTCTCCAAAAGAGGCACACTCTCCATCTGCAAGATACTGAAAAAATCTTTATAGAGACTCAATCTTTGTAAAATCCAGACATTATCTGAATGATTTGATTGGGGATATTTATTAACAGCTGAATGCAAATATCTATTTAGAACTCCTTTAATTAGATGGAAATAGACCTTTATATATTTCATTTAAAAAATACCAAATTCCAAAAAAACCTTTGGAGGTTGGTATTGGTTAAAAATATGAGGTTTGGAATCAGACAAAGATGAGTTCAACTTTCGGTACTGTACCTGGCTGTGTATGGGAAGGTTCATTTCTACCCAACCTGAGAGTATTGCAAATATTACTGAGCCCAAGCAAGCACTCAATAGTATCTCCATTTTATAGATGAGGAATTTAAGGCTGAGAAGTTACATAATTTGCTCAGAACATAAGTTGAGGCTACAAACCTCTTCTAGATGACCCTAAAAGCATACTAGCACTGTCTCCTCCTCCCATATGAAATCCTTTATGTAAAAAGAAAGGCAAAACCTTTAAAAATAAAAATGGAAGAAACAAAATTCAATAAGAAACAAGAAAAAAACAGAGCCAACCACCAACTGGGGGAAAAGATGGTGCAGGAAACCATTTGGTATCTATGATCTTTCCTCTTTCAGAAACCAGGCTACTTGTTTTCAGTTTTATTATAATTGTTTAATTACTGATATTCTGAAAATGGCAAGCAGCACATATTCATTGAAAATATTTAAACAACCTAGAAGTTTGTAAAATAAAATAAGGGAAGTCTGCCCTTACTTTTTTTTTCACTCACCCCTTCTAGGTTGGACCTCTTTCACTGGTAGATGGGTAAAAATGTATAACTTAAATGAAATACCCTTCTGTGCCCACCACTTTTTTCTTATAATATCACTCTTTTCTCTATTTCTTTCCATTCCACTTTCCAAAACATTAGTGTAAATAATATGCTTACTTCTCAGCCATTCTACTTTGGGCTGATGTTACTTAACAAAAACAACAAAAGTTTAAATAACGGATGCCCATGGTAAAAGGAATATCTGGAGAAGATTTCATAAACTCATTGACTTCTTTCTGTACAGTAGAAAGGCCTTATTCTATTTCCACAAAAATACCTAAGTTGGCCAACAGACAAAAAACAATGCTACAATGCCAACTCTGGAAAAAACAAAAAAACGAAGAAGAGTATATAAAGAAAGAAAGTAATTCTCGGGCTGAGTTCACATTTTATGGACATCACACACTAAGAAAGATAAACTAACATTTCAGTATTGCATGGATCACTAGAGTAAGATAGAATAAACTCAGGGATAGAAATACAATAATTTTTAATAAAGTGTTTATAAGTAATTGCAGAAAAGTAGTAGATTTCCTTAGAAAATATTTATGTATTTTCCTTAGTCATGTTGCCACAACTAGATGTGCCATGACTAAGTTTTCATGACTGGGATGTGGATAAAGGCAATGTATACAACTTCCACATCAATTCCTTAAAAGAAACATCCATGTCCTTCACTTTCCTTCCCGTTTGTCTGTGGGCTGGAGGGCACATGAGGTGCACTGATGCAAAACTCTCAGCAATTAATGAGTCACAAGAGAAAAGGTACTTGGGGCTACTGCAGGGGAGAGAAATAAATCTTTGCTTGAGCTATTAAGTTTTGGGCTTTTTCATTACAGAAGCTTTGCCTTACCATAACTAACTTGTAAATAGGCACCTACAAATGGGAAACTCCCACAACCAAAATCAACATCCGCATAGGGGACAGTGAGGATGCACATGATCCTATTAAACCCTGGCTACATACATAGCAACACACTTCCTTCGGACCAGAATGTTGAAGTGTGTAGGTTTCCTCTTGCTGATGCTACGACTCTATATAATCTAGATAAAAATCAGTCAATAATTAAGAACTAACTTGGTTGCAAACAGAAACAGACTCATAGATACAGAGAACAAATTGATGTTTGCCAGATTAGAGGGGTTTTGGGGACTGGTTGAAAAAATTGAAGAGATTAGGGGTTACAAACTGGTAGCTACAGAATAGTGATGGGGATGTAAAGTACAGCATTGAGAATATAGTCGATAATATTGTAATAACTATGTATGGTGCCAGGTGGGTACGAGGTTTATCAGGAGGATCACTTTGTAAATTATATAAATATCTAACCAATATGCTGTGCACCTGAAAGTAATATAATAAAATGTAGAATGTCAACTGTAATTGAAAACCAAAAGAATTAACTTGTTTGCAACCATATAAAGGAGAGAGTACTGCTGCTCTAAAAGGGTGCTCTCAAGTGACCCACAACCAAAATTAACCAGGAATCTGGAAACTTGAGGCTTTGCAAGTTGGCAAAGGCAAAACTCTGCTCTTTGAAATTCAAACAGCTCCCTTTCTAATCAGCTTTTTACTAGCATGTAATTAGCCTTTAAAGTACTTTTAAAGGGGAGCAACACCTGTGGACTATTAGGTCTCTGAGGTTCAATAGGTATGAACTAGTAGAAGATACCTAAACTTACGGTGGTGACTTATTCTCCAGATACCTATGTTGGAGTGAAGCTGTCTTAGGAAAGATCACTTGTCATCCTCTCAACACCATTCAATAGGTCGTATCAGGAAAATGACGCAGATAATTTTTTTTCTTTTCCTCAGCAAGCTAAAATATGTCAGCTACAAAATGCCAAAATAATTATTAACTGAAGTGCCCTCACCCTAAAATATTAAATATAATTAAGTTCCCTCTTGTTTCACATAAGATTGGATTCTCTATTCCTCCTCAACAACAAGAATAAACTTCATAGTGAAATTGTTAGCTATGTCATGGATGACCCTATATGAGCTTATTAATTTGCAGTTTAAATTTATCCTGAACTTTACATTCAAGGCACTTTGTCCTATTATGTCATGGCTACGACATCCAAAGTTAATGCACAAGTAAACAGTAGTGCAGGTAAGAAGCAATTCAGCTAAGGTCAAGTTTATGCACTAATGGTTGCAGGCAATCTTCACTCAATATCTTCAAGGCCTAAGTAGGTCAACAGCCTGAAATATAGGAAATCGTTTTCAGCATAAGATCAAAATATCAAAAATCAATATGCTGTTCAGTTCTTATATTTTTAACACAGCTCTATAAATCAATTCAAGGCCATAGGTATAAAATACAGGAATTGATAGATAGAACTAACTCATTTTGGCCTAAGTCTACAGACCTGAGTGTGTTTTGTCAATATTCTTGCTCCTAATTTTAGGCATAAATTCTTAATAGTACCTATCATTGATCTTAAGAAAGTTGAGATAAAAAAATAATAACTTTTTAATCTAAGTTTTTTAATTCTTTTGATAAATTATTTTCATATATTAATACAGTAATTAGATATTAATATTTGATGTTTGGTCAATTACTTTAAAATGGCTATATAAATTATTGTTTGTATTCTCCAGCACTATCATGTTTCTTTCATTTTTCAAATTTAAGTTTTTTTACTTCAAGAATGTTGATATATTTTTCCTAGAAAGTTGTTAAATGTCTACTCTCAGAGACAAATGTTAGTTCTATCAACAGTCTATGATTGATTGATTGATGTCCACCAGCAGATACCTGACAACATCCTTGTTATTTAGCTTGTCAGTGAATAAGAATACTAGCCACATGCCCATTATCAGAATGGAGAGAACATATCACAGCCAAATGAAAATGATGCTGATAAGATTTCACTCTGTCATGTTACATTGTGCTTCTTTTTATTACCAGATCCAACTTGAAGTTGAAGTTGAAGTAATATAGTAATATTACTATATTACTTGGTCCAATTAGATATATTATTATTTTTTAAATTTTTTAATGGCCAAAGTCAGCATTAATTTGGATAGTAGATACTTATTGTAATTTTAAGATGGACATTAGTTAAAAAATTGTATAGGTTTCAGCTATATGATTTTATAATACAACATTTGTATTCAATTAAAAAAAGATAGCTGCCTTGGTATCATAAAGTAAATCTGTTCCAAATAGAAAATATCATAAGCAGCACAGTGCACTGAACACTATAGGGGCATAATAAATGATAATTCTCATTAACCAGGAGGATAGTAAAATAATTGGAACTGAGGCCACAATTGCTCTCAACTGTCTTGTAGAAACTTATAATAAATTTATTTGAAAAACATTTTTCTGTTTACCAGTATAATATTTCAAATTTTAATGATTGTTTTATATTGTTGAGCTCAGGACATTATTAAAAACATGGAAAGTTCAAGATGGAAACAAGATAATTTAGTCCAACTTCTTTATTTTACAGTTAAAGAAAAAACAGCCCAGAGAATATAAATTAATTTCCTAAGGGCAAAACCCTGAACCATAACTTTCGACTAGGCTAAGTTCTCTCTGCTTAATCATCCTGCCTTTTCAAATGCTTTGAGTTTTAGTATTTTTACTCCTTTTGTGACAGGATGATAAAATGTTAGGAACATTCCCAGGCCAGTGGAATGGGGGAACTGAGACAAGAAAATTTAACAAAGCCCAACATTTTGAGCAACTTACAGCCAGCTTGTGAATCCAAGATTTTATCTCCCCTAACTAAGGACACTTGAGAGCAAATGGTTTATACCTCTCCTCCCTAGCCCAAGAATACATAGCTTAAATCACCCTGGTCTGAGAAGTAAAGAACAGAGACCCAATTAATGTCATTTGTGCCAGCTAAATCCAAGGATAGATGAAGTCAGGGGAATAAACAACAACAACAACAACAACAACAACATCAAACATTAAAAGCCAATCAGACCCAAGACAGAACAGTAGAGCAGACCAAAAATATTCCCAAACCCCTTTATGCACTCATTCTGATGCATCAGTATATTAAAAATGCTCCTGGAAAGCTGGTGAATATTCTCCTGAAACCCTCCCCTAAGACTCTTACCCAGGGAAGTAAGATAAAAAGCCCCCAGGACAAAGACTCAAGGTGGCATTGCTCTGTAAGGAGCTCCTGCCCCTTCCTGGACAGGAACCTTTTATTTCCTCCTAAACGCTAAGGGCCCTTAGGAGACTTGCAGCCAGGAAAGCAGTGGCATCTCTCAGGGCTTACCCCTGACCGTCTTCGGGGTCCCCTTTTTCTCTGACTTCCCAGTGAGCTAACAGCAGCCCCACCTAGGCTCACTCCTTTTTTATAACATTCCTAGGGAGCCAGAAAAGAGTACCACCTAGGCTTTCTCCTATTATTTCTTTTATCCTAAATCTTTCCTTTGTCTCACTTTTCCCAATCCTAATAATATACTTTCAAAATCACCAGGACTGATGTTGTGAAATCTTTCCTACAAGGAGTCAAGAACTGACACACTACAGGCTGCCCTGCTCCTGGCCAGTCCTTGTCCAGTAACACTTTGACACCTGAGACATGCAAAAAGGCAAAGGGATGGTTAAGAAAAATACTAGAAAATGCATTTTCTCCAACCATTCACAATATAATAACATAGTTACCTAACTATTTTATCCACTTTAAGATATTTAACGTATCTAACAATATAGTGCACTTAAGGTAAAAAAAAAAAAAAAAGAAAAGAAAAACCCTTCATTTTCCTTTCCCCAAGGCAACCTGAATAGGAAATAAACAAAAGTGCACTTGGGAAAAGGGTGTGATATTTTTTAAAAGCAATCTTATCTTTACATTAGTACTTAAATAGCTAAGCAGCTGGACTGCTTTTCCAATTGACTAGGCTTGTGGGTTTCCTACATCTCTCATGTAAAGTATATGTCTTGTAGACGTTGCATTTTACTCAAATTTTCCAAAGGGAATTTATATAATAACTCAACTGATCCTTTCTCTGGCTCACTTAGCTAGTTTGAATCAGTGGATTAGCGGGAATTGAGACCTAAGTTTAGATCAAAGTCCGTTTATGTTTTAACACACTGATGATGGATTGTTCTTTAGGGGAGGGAATAAAGGAGGGAGATTTTTGAGAAATTCTGGACATTAAATTCCACATTTTTAAAAATAAGGTACCTTTTGGTTAAGAGTTTTTATAAGAAACTCATTAACTAGTTGAAAGTTAGGAGATTAGTAATAAAGCATAATCTCTATTTGAATATGAGTCAAAATACAGTATCAGGAAATAATAAGCTATTCATGCCTCATAATCATTAAGTCCTGAGTTACAAGGAACACATTATAGTGTTTTTGGAATATAAAGACTCCTGTTTCTTTTTTTCCCACTTATTGATAAATTTGCTGTAAGTAGGATCTGCAGAAAAAGGTGGGCATTTGCAATTAAAACATTATTTGAACTGTGAATTAGCTGGTCTAGTTTGTACATTATAAACAGGGTAGAACTTGGTCAATGACTAAGATTTTTGAAGAAAAATTATGTTTTATTTTTAAATATCTCTAAAACCATAAACCATGGCAGACAATAAATGTTAAATATAATTCTTATTGGATGATATCCATAGCATTATATAGTATGGCATAGATTTATGTATCCCTTAAATCATTATGTTCCTGAAATGGAACTCCATGTAACATTGAAATTACATATACCAGAATCTGAACCAAATTCCATAAATTACAAACATTTTCTCAAATAGATTAGCATTTATTGAGAAAGGTCTGGGGCTATTTTATCTCAGTATGTTGGTTTATCTGTTTTCAAAATTAATTTAGAACTTCATATAGCAAACTAGGACAAGTTGTGCCTCACGACAGAAAGGCAGCAAAGATGTCAATCTTGGCAATTTAAACATCCTGCTTCTGTGAATATTCCCATTTATTACTCTTAAGCATTATCAATTTCCCTTTTTTATAATGATCTGACCATTTTCACTCCCCAGAACACGTCTACTAAATACTTTCAGAAAAATTAAATGTCTTTGTTTAAACATGTCATAGATTAGTCTGAGAATCAAATCACAGACTGTTGATTTTCTTTACCTTTCATAAAACTTCCTCTCCTAATCTTTAACTAAAGTATCAATGCCTACATTTTATAGTACAAGGTACTCCCAATATACTCTAAAATGTAAGAGAATTATTATAAAATCTACTATTGCACAATCACTATAAATTTTAACTTACCATAACCTTTACCACTTTATTATTTCTTCCAGGATAAATTGCCAATTGAAGATATTTAACTTCTATGTGTTATTTATAAATTGACTTAATAAATGTTTACTGTTGTCTGTGTACCTAGCAACAAGGATTATAGAGAATAGAGGCGGAGATAGAAATATAAATAACACCTTCCAATCTCCAGGTGTTTATAATTTAATCAAGGCGCTATATTCCATATGGAGATAGTTTAACATTGTGTCAAAAGCAAATGGTTATATAAAAGGAAAAAATGATGTATGGCGAAGGTTAAGAAGTTGATTTGATCTAAACAGTTTCAGGGAAAAATTTGTGAACACAATGCCTCATCAACAGTGTCAGAGGCATTTTCTCTTTTGGAAAACCTAGATAATATTCAGGTGATTTGGAGAATGGTTTTAACACTGACCTGAAAAGGGATTTTTTTTCTACCTCTAATAGTTGCCTGTTTTTACAATAAATAATCTCAGCTCAGCTAATGGATTATATTTTCTCACTTACTCAGTATGGCTCTAACTATCTCACTGTTACTCCCCATTACAGACCTTGTGCTGTATGTTCATGACTGTTTTCAGGTCACTCACTAAACTCAATGCCTGCATTTATATAAAGCGATACTTATCTGGTGATCTCTACATAGCTCCTTGTTGTGGGCAAGACAAGTCAGACAAAATGTAGAATGTTTTTTACGGGCACCTGCAAGGGCATCCCATGCAGAGGAAATTGTACAACCACTAGCGTCAACTCAATAAAACAAAGAATGTTTAAAAGAAGGAGATTCTGCTGGCTCCTGAGCATATCCATTCCAATTACTTATTCTGGAATTGTAAAACTAACCAGAGGATAAGTTTGGGGACACACTGGACCCAATGTAAGACATATATGAGCTAAAACTCCATTGATCACCTGACTTCCGTAAGTCCTTAAACTGACTGGTGACAAGATTTTATTAACAAATGCTATTTTTATAAGTTTCATCAAGTAGAGAACAATGTGAAAGCAGTGCACTCTGTTAATTTATAGTACAGCAAAAGGTCAAAAAAAAAAAGCGTGAGCTCATGTTAGTAACTAAAAACAGTGTCTTATACATTATAATAATGTGGAGTTTTTCAGGGTTTATGTATTTATTTATTTTAGAGAGAGGGGAAGGGGGGGAGAAAGAGAGAGAGAAACATTGATGAGAGAGAGAAACATCGATGTGAGAGAGAAAGATCTATCAGTTGCCCCTCCTATACGCCAGGACTGTGGATCAAACTCACAACCCAGGCATGTGCCCTGACCAGGAAGGAAACCGGCAACTTTTCAATTTGTGGGATGACACTCAACCAACTGAGCCACACTGGTCAGGGCAATAATATGTGTTTTGAAAGTAAAACCTACCCATAAGAATATAATAATAAGAATAGTTATTATACAAGATATAAGTAATCACATTGATACTTCATAAAATAATATGAAAGAATAAGATGACAAACTATTTAAAATTAACAATTAACTCACATTCAGTAAAGTAATGGTTAGGCAGTACGGGAAAGAAAAGTATTTGTACCGAGCAATGTTTGTCATCATGAAGCCACTGTATTGGTTCTATTGCCTAGGTCCACTATTAGAGCCACCTAAATAATTGTAATTACATCTGCAATTTAAGAATCCATTGAGGTCCAGAGTTTTAGGCAGAGTATAGTGTCAGATATCTGAGTTCAAGGAATAGCATAGCGAGAATGAATAAGGGCTTTTTTAATATCTATATTTTCTGGTATAAAGTCTCTGCGTTGTTTATATCTGTAATGTATTCTACATGGCTTAGCTTATTTACCCCACACCAGGAGACATGATTCAAGTGAAGTTAGAATACTTTTTCCCATCCCATTTTTACTTTTTGATTTTTCATCTGAAGCCTAAGGAACATGACATTATAAGTGAAAAGGGACAAAAAGAATCAATTCTTTTAAGAGCTGCAAAGAACCTGCTATACCTTCGTTCTTTATATCTAGCATAAGTAAAATACAGCAACTAATGATGTGAGATGCAATAAAGATTTTATTATTTTTTTACTGGAATGGATATCCTATCTTACTCATATATCTGCCTTTATAGTTCATTCAGCCCACTTTTAGTAATAAAGTTAATGGCATTACACACTTAACATTCACACAGTATTTTATGTTTTATTCATACATATATATATATATGAAATAACAAAATATAACAGGCAGAGAATAAACAAAGTCCAAGATTATACTGTTAATGATAATTTAATATACACATTGTTTATTATGCTTAATTAGTAAATAAAATCTAAATTCACTGATCCTTTCATCTTATTTTTTCCTACTCTGCTTCCAGAAATACCAGTTCATTAAAATCAACCATAGTTGCAAATATAACTAAGTTTATTAAGCACCCATTTTTGTGCTACCCTGACATTTTATACTTTGCGTTATCTAATTCTCACCACACTTTTCCAGTGATTAGCTCATTTCCTTATTTTACAGAGAGGCCATAACTTGACTAACATCTAAGGAGTGGCCTTATCAGAATTTAAATTTAGGTCTTTCAGCTGCACATGTTCTTTCTTTCCACTGCCACCAGTCTGGGCAGAAAAGGATATTGGAATACATTACAATTTAGTGAACTATGTATTTGCTATCAACTTAACTGGCATGCAAACATAGCCCCTATTTTTTATCAATATTGTCTTGAATTATGTGTGGACCTCCAGAATACTACTTCCATCTTAAAAGGTGACTGCCTTTGATATATAAAATCCCCAACTTTGCTTTAGTTTTCTCATCTAGGACACAGAAATATCAAACCCTTTTTTTTCCATAAACCTCACTGATTAAAAATATATTCTAGGTATAAAAGCACTTGGAAAGGAATTTGCTTAACATTAAAGTTATAGTATGATTATTAATAATTACAGCTTAGAAAAAAGTGTTTTAATTTGCTTTAATCAATAATAATCCAGTAATACCTACTATTATTAGGTAAACAAGGTCATTAAATACTCCTGGAATTAGAGAAAGATTAAATTATTTCAGTATAATTCAATCTTAAATCCTTTAGTTTGCTATTATAAATGAAACTTTTAAAAGAGACATATTTGCTTAAAAAAACACTCTGATCCTTTGACTATCCCATATCATCACATAAGTAAAAGAAATTTATAAAAAGATCATGTTTCTATCATTTTAGAGAGGAGAGTTAGGGAAAACCTCACTGACGTGGTAGGTTTTGAGCAGGCCCTTGAAAGATAAGAAAAGTGCATATTCAGAAAGAAAAAGGAAGGTATTTCAGTGGAAAAAACAAAGAGTAGATTATAAATAATATACTTGAAAAACAAAAGTTATTATTTTATCAAGGCTGAAAGCATCCCTAAAATATTATTTTGGTTTGTGGTAGAGGGTATTAATAACATGGATGATTATAGAAAAGCAGGCCAAAATGTTAGCTTCTTTAATGCCCCAATTGCATTATCTGATATAACAATGTCTTGTGCACTATACAAAGGAAATCTATTTTAAGCAATACTAAAATACAACACAAGAACAAGTGGGACTACGACTCCCTATTATGTTATTGAAGATATTTAAACTGACTGATAATCCAAAGCACTGTTGTTTTAATTGGCTGTCTGGAAAATGGCAAAGTAACAAGTATTAACTAGTCTGACTTGAACTTTACTTTCTCTCATTGGATACTATCATTTTATTTCTTATTTTTTCCTATCTATCGCTACTATGAAGGGCATTCAAGGCACATCCAAGAATGTGAGAGAAATTAAAAAGAATTTTTCAATTTAATTTTTCTCATGTTTGTATAGATGGTATTTAAATACATTTTAACTATATTAAAAAATGTTTCAGTCTGGCAGTTTGACCCTGAAACACAAATTAAGCCTCAATCATTTAAAACCAGTTCTTTTAAATGCAAATTGAGGGTGGTGTTGTTCTGGTTTCATTAATAATCTAACAACCTCCATATCCTACACACACACACACACACACACACACACACAGAGTTTATCTCAGGTACCTAACATGGGGTAAAATGACTGAATTTTTATGGGCAATTAAACTACATATAGGACAGATTTTCAGTATTTTTAAAAAGTGATATATTTAGTTAAAGTTATAGAACAAATACTTTAAGAACATATGCATTATATTTTAAATAACTTGCACAGGTATATAATACCTAAATGAATAGAGACAGAGACAACGAAAAACACTAAAGCATTGAATGTTTGTGAAGGAAAAAAAATAAAAATCAGCTAGATCAGTGTGTTAAAAACTGTAATAAAATAGAAATCTTAAAATGCTTAATAGTCATATATTATAAAATACCTTAAAGTATTAATGTGATATGTGCCATCATTTTAAAATAGATTTAAATAAAAAAATTTAGAAATATATTATACCAGAAATATGTAAATATAGCAAAATAGTAATGTGATATATAAAAAATGATGGTTGGAAAACATTTATTGTTCCAGTAGGAACATTGAAAATAAATATGATACCTGCTTTGCTCAAACACTAATAACCATTTGTTCAAGTGTATGATTGGGAAAAACATTTTCTAATACCATAAAACCTAACCACTCACCTATTGTATAATTTATTCAATTCAAGATATACAATCCAAATAGTTAATTTAAGTTATTGATGTCTCCTTAAAGTTTTAATCATACTTGCAAATGGAACATTAACTATTGGTGACTATCAAGTTTATTTTTAAATAGATTGTTTTAATTTTAAAAGTAGCAACCTAATTCATATTTCATAGGATGAATAAAGAAATGTTCAGGTTTATTTCAGTTTCATTTGAGACAAGTTAGATCACTTAAAAAGAGCAATTAAGAAATGATAAGAAGAGTTTGTTTAGTTTTGTTTTGGGATATATGCGTAGGGGAATTAATACAATGATATGTGTGACCTATACTACCAGAGCAAATATTCCACAGAATCAAGGGCTATATTTACATAGTTCACTAGTCCTCTTCATTTAGCTCATATTCTAGAATGTAGTCAGTTTTCAGTAAATATCATAAATAACAGGCATGAAGTTAAATTATACAAAAATTTACTTCAAGACTTAGAATGCTCTAAAAGGGAATGAAGCTGCTGTAGGGAGTAATGATCACAACTCCAGGAGGACTTCTCATGGCTAGAAGCAGCGGAGGAGACCGAAGCACCTGATGGACACTGGCATAGATTCCCCCAGTCCCTTTCAGTTATGAGATTCTATCATTTTTTTCCTATGAAAACCTGGGGCATGTTGAATTATATTATGTCTTACAAAATAGAAGGGCACCATTCAGTAATTTACTACATCCATGCATTGAATTGCAGTTTCATAACTGAAGAATTAAATGCTTCGAATGCATAATTAACATATTCTCCTGGAAGTACATAAGCGGTTCCTCAGTAAATCTTCATAAATTGTCATATAATTGTTATACTCATTTTATAATTAGCAAAACCAAGGCAGGAAGGCACTGCGAATCCTCTTACTTCCTAGCTTTAATCATAATGATTCCCAGGATTTCACACTATATCCCTCAGAGCTCAGATATTGGTAATGAGGTTTTTTCCATATTATTGAGTATAGAAACTCACAATTTTTTTTTGTGTTAATAGCATACATAAAAGGCATTTATTCAAATAATGTTTAGCTGAATCTAAGGGACTTGAAAGAAATCAGTCATTGTCTACAAACTTTGTTAGAAGAAAATCTCCCAGGACACAGAGAAGGCCTGATTCAGAAGCAAATGTATATTTCATTACCTCATATGTGCATATACACCCTCAGGCCTACTCATCGGTACTTATTTCTGAGTTCATGAATGAAATATTAGAAATGTTCCCAATTTATATATTCTCAAAAGCAATGGTGGAAAAATGAAAAATTCCAAAACTAAAATATTTCATTTTGAAACTCAAACTCATTTACTTCAATGCCCTATTGACAGATACAATTTTAGATTATAACAGGAAGAACAAAGCACATGCTGCCTAAAGAAGTAATAAGTAAGAAACATTTTGAAATGGAGACCCTGGAGACAGGAAGGAACTTAGGTAAAGTTTCCAAAGTATGTGCAAAAATACCCATAAGTAAAATGAACCAGTATGTTGAAACACAATTTTATAATTCCCATGGCAACTTCTTGGGGAACTAAGTTTGCAAGCACTATATTTGAAATACATGTTGGAGTGTGTTTCCAGAAAAACCGGATCAGTTTCAAGAGATCCTTTCTTATGATATAGTCATGAAATAATGTAGGTTATTAATTATGAGGCTGTGCTCTTTCTTTCATCAGTGGGATTCTGACTATTAACCAGAAACATACAAAACTCTTTTGGAACTACCTACTGGTAGGTGAATTTTTTTCCTTTTCATAAATGTCACTTTATTTACTCTTCCTATTTCTAAATATAGCTGTAAACAATTTCTGCATCAACTATCCCATACAAGCAGAACAGATTCAGAGAATAATAAGTCACTGAAATTGAGGCAGTTACAGTCACATTTGCACTCCCTGAAGCTGGCAGTTTCATTCTCTAGAGACAGGTGCATTTATCACATTCACAACCATAGTAAAATGAAATCGTCAACTAAAGGGACTGTGGCTCACTCATTTTCCTCTAGGAGAACCAACAAACATTTCAAATATTTAAGAAGAGGAACTCCATACTCTATTAGTTTGAGAGGAAGCAGAAAGCCTGGAGGAATTGATGGCCAGTGTCAAGATACTCTGCGGTACATTTAGAACTAAGGACATTATTAAGTCCTTAAAGACTGCATTAATATGGCATATGTGAACTCATAAATTAGAACTAAGAGGTCAAGGGTGAGAGAGTAAACTAGCATAAAAGAAACCTTTGGGAAAGTTTTTTCACTTCAGTTGCAATCTCACTTAATTGCAACCAGTCATGCTTCTTTCCTTACCGAAACAAAACAGAACAAAAACTTCTTTGTTGTTTTTGTTTTAACACAGTTTTCAACGCATGATTTTTTATTGTTTTTTTCCACACATAATACACACATTTTCCTTATCATCTCTTCCGTATTGATCATCTTTGCTGGATAAGTAGTTAGAATTTGAAATAGTTCTGTATTTAGCCATTTTCTTTCCCTACAACTTGTTGTTTAAGTGTATTCTTTTTTAAAATACATATGTTATGATTATGCTATTACAGTTGTCCCACGTTTCCCCCTTTGCCCTCCTTCCATCAGGTACCACTTTTCCTTCCTGCAACACCCCCCTTTGTTCACGTCCCTGGGTCATACCTACAGGTTCTTTGGCTTTTCCATTTCCCATACTATTCTTAACTTCCCTCTGTCTGTTTGTTCCTACTCATTAGGCTTCTTAATCCCTGCATCTTTTCCCACACTCTCTCCCTTCTCCCTCCCAGCTGATAACCCTCCAAAAGACCTCCATATCTATGGTTCTGTTCCTGTTCTGGTGGTTTACTTAGTTTGTTTTTTAGACTCATTTGTTGACAGTTGTAAATTTGTTACCATTTTAATGTTCATAGTTTTGATCTTCTTTTCCTTAATTAAGTCCCTTTCACATTTCATGTAATAATGGATGCGTGATGATGAACTCCTTTAGCTTTACCTTATCTGGCAAGCACTTTATCTGCCCTTCCATTCTAAATGATAGCTTTGCTTGGTAGAGAAATGGTTGTAGGTCCTTGCTTTTCATCATTTTGAATACTTCTTGTCAGTCCCTTCTTGTCTTGCCAAAGTTTCTTTTAAGAAATCACCCAAGGGTCTTATGGGGACTCCTTTGAGGGTAACTCTCTGGTTTTCTCTTGCTACTTTTAAGATTCTCTCTTTATCTCTAACCTTTGGCATTTTAATTTATGATGTATGTTGGTATGGTCCTCTTTGGGTCCAACTTGTTTGGGACCCTCTGTGCTTTCTGAACTTGTATATATAATTTCCTTTGCCAAATTAGGGAAGTTTTCTTTCAATATTTTTTTCAAATCAGTTTTCAATTTCTTGTTCTTTCTCTTCTCCTCCTGGCATCCCTATGATTCAGACGTTGGCAAGTTTGGAGATGCCCCAGAGGGTCCTTATACTATCCTTGCTTTTTGAATTCTTTTTTCTTCTTGCTGTTCTGATTGAATGCTTATTGCTCCCCTGTGTTCCAAATTGTTGATTTGATTCGCAGCTTCCTTACCTCCACTGATGATTCCCTGTAGATTTGTCTTTATTTCACTTAATGTCACTTTTATTTCTTTGTACACATTGTTGCAATACTCCATGAGTTCTTTGACCATCCTACTCCTCAGAGTTTTGAACTCTGCATCTGATAGGTTGGCTATCTCCATTTTGTTTAGTTCTTTTTCTCGGGTTTTGTTCTGTTCTTTCGTTTAGGCCGTATTTCTTTGTCTCTTAAATTTGGCAGCCCCCCTCTGTTTGTTTCTGTGTATTAGGTAGAGCTATTTTGACTCCCTGTCTTAGTAGTGTGGTATATTGTAGAAAAGACACCTGTAAATTGTGTAGGGTAGAGCTTTAGATAATCACCAAGGTGGGGCAACCTACTTCACCACTTTGTGGCTCTGTGTGGAGGGAGGGCTCAGAGAGGGGTCAATGACACTGCCTAGCTTCTGGAGATTTGCCTGGCACTCGCCTCATTTCCAGTCACTTCACCTAGTTTCCGCATGTGCTTGGTACCCTTTGAGCTGTTGCTCTGGTGTTCAATCTGAGTGAGTGGGTTTGCATACATTCTAGGTCCATGTGGGCCCTTTCAATGGATCTGTAGAAAATCCAGCAGTTTCTCCTGCCACCCCAATCCTCACTGGTTTTTACAGCCAGAAGTTATGGGGCTTTACCTTCCTAGCACTAGAACTCTAGGCTGTGGTGCCAGGCCTGCGGCTAGAATTGCTTGCTCCCAAGGTATCCCTCCTGACTTTTATTCACCATATGTGAATGTGGGACCATCCGTTCCACCGCCTCTGTCCTCTCTCCCCGCCACACGGCATCTCTGCACCTCTCCACCTGTCTCTACAACTCTGCCTCTCCTATCCATCTGGATGAATGTGGCTTCTTTAAATCCTTGGTTGTCGGACTTCCATAGAGCTAGATTTTCTGACAGTTCTGGGTGTTGTTTTGAGATCTGGTTGTAATTCTTTCCCTGTCTGTGTGAAAAAGTGAAGCGTGTCTACCTATGCTTCCATCTTGACCAGGAGTCTCAGAATTACAATTCTTTGCAACAAATTTATTTTCAAGTAAGTAGCCACTGGTTTAAGGCTAAAATCTTCTTAAGTGTATTCTTAATCTCATGGGAAAAATAAATCAAGTTTTATTGCTTCTTTCTCTTTATTGTTTCCATTTCAGAAGTAGGAAACATTTTATTTTGTCACCAAATTCCATTGGCTTTGAGCAATAGCAATCAATATATTTTGCTTAGGAATCCTCATTTTCCATAATCTCAACAATTAGAAATGCCAAAATTAAAAAATGTATTCTTTCTAGACACTAATTTAGACCCACCGTTTATGTAATATGTACACAAACAATTTCAAAAAGGCAAATATGTGTGTGTATCACATAGATATACTAGGAAAAGACTTAACCTTTTCTTCTTTATTAAATGATGAACACTATAAACTAAGTGTAGTTCATCGATGAACCACAAACACAACCTCCTGGATGTGACTAAACCGTAACTTTGCAGAGCACCATTGACCTTCTTATACCGGAAACATAAATATGCATGCTCTCTACATAATGTGATTTATGTAATATGCATTTTTATTCTTAGACCACATTTTAGAGTATTCTGGCATCAATTGAGAAATATTAGTGTTTGGGAATTAAATAGATGTCTACGAATGATGTGCCAAATATGTCAGGACAAACCTGGGTTTCCTCAAACTAAAAGTCTTCCTATTTTCTAAAAGTCTCTACATGATGCGGATAAATGTTTAGAACCTTTGCAAGATCACATAAAAACAAATGAGAACATATAGAGCAGTAAGTACACCATTTGAGCAATCAGTGGTCATTTCTATGATAGATTCTCTAAACATAAATCGATCCTTATGTGCAACAGAGTGCACAAAGCACAAAACTTTTCTGCAAAACACCCTTGTATTTTGAAAATACAGTGGTCCTGTCTCTTATCTGCAGTTTCACTTTCTGTGGTTTCAGTTCCCCATGGTCAGCCATAGCCAGAGACTATTAAATGGAAAATTCCACAAATAAACAATTCATAAGCTTTAAATGGCATGCCTTTCTGAGCAGCATGATGAAACACTGTGTTGTCTCACCGCATGCCACCAGGGCTCTGAGTTATCCCTTTATAACCATGTCCACTCAGCATATGCTCTTGCTCCTCTTTCACCTAGGAGGCATCTCAGTTATCAGACTGATTGTTGTGGTAGGCCAGCGCCTCTGTTCAAATCACCCTTATTTTACTTAATAATGGCCCCAAAGTGAAAGAATGGTGATACTGGCAATTCAAATATTCCAAGGAGAAGATGTAAAGTACTTATTTTAAGTGAAAGGTGCAAGTTCTCGATTTAATAAGAAAACTATTGTATGTTGAGATTTCTAAGAAATATGGCAAGAATGAATCTTCTATCTGTGAAATCATGAAGAAGGAAAAAGTAGCATCTGCTAGTTTTGCTGTCACACCCTAAATAGCATGTAACAGCCACAGTGCATGATCAGTGCTTATTTAAGATGAAAAATTTGTGAGTGGAAGATATACACGGAAAATACGTTCTGATTGACAGCTATTTGTTTTCACAGTAAACATTGAGTCCACAGGAAGACTTCAGCAATGGATTCCCTGAAATAAGCAACACCAAACTATTCACTTCAAGTAAGGGATGGTTACACAGATTCAGGAATAGGTCTGGACTGAAAAATGTAAAAGTTACTTGAGAGGCTGTGTCTACTGCTGCCATATTTCCAGCAGAGTTGAAATTGATTAAGGTTCGATATTACCTGTGCTTTCAGGTATCCACTGAGGGTCTTGGAATGCATACCCCACGACTACCAAAGTCCTGAAGTTTCACAGGTAAAGAGAAAGAACTGCTCTTCAGAACTCAGTAACACTTACTAAAATAGAAGAAGGCAGTGATTACACATTGAAATGTAAAAAGATTAGCCCTTAGTCTTCCAAAGCTCAAATAAAGTCATCAGGAATTATTGTCTATTGGTTATTGGGATGCTTCCACTTAACTGTTAATCCATCTCTCTAAAATGTAGCAGGTATTGTAATAAGCATATACATGTTACGTGAAACTGAGAATTGACAATGATTACGGAATGTGTGTTATTCAGTGTCTCAAGCAAGCATCAAATAAGGTTTCTCAGTTTCTAGGCTGACATACTCTCTATGAACTTTCTCAAACCTGCATTTTCTCCTCTCCACTGAAAACTTTCAGTTATTTTCTCTTTTATTTAAGATTTTATTTATTTACTTTTAGAGAGAATGAAAATAAATATTTATTTATTTTAAGAGAAGGAGAGAAAAACCAATGTGTGGTTGCCTCTGAAGCACCCCCTTCTAGGGACCTGGCCAACAACCCAGGCATGTGCCTTGTCTGGGAATCAAACCGACAACCCTTTGGTTCACAGGCTGGCACTCCATCCACTAAGCCACACCAGCCAGGACTATTTTCTTAATAATGTTCCCAATAACGGCAAAGGTTTCTACTGATCAAGATAACCTCTAATCTCTAGCTCATCTTCTTTCAAGAGAGAATTGTTTGAAAACAGTTTTACCTTTTCTAATGAAATTTTAGCTCCCCACTTAACTTTTCCCATCTCATATTTTGGATATTGTTTTATTTTAATGATATATGCAGATATTGATTACCTGATATTTTTCACATCAAAATACCTATCTGGGAGGGTGGGCAGGTTAACCTTTAAAATAATGACCAAGTAAAATACCTTTAAGAGAGAGAGAGAAAACAAATAATTGTATTTTCAAGTTCAACCACCACATAGTGAACAGTTTAAAATAGCTTTCTATAAAAAATGAAATAAAATAATCTACTCACAGAAATTAGGTCTGAAGAACACTCTTTTATAAAGCTAGGTCATAGATAATTAAAGTGCTTCAAACTTCCAAGGAGTCTCAAGCCTTTAATTCATATGCCTGGCAAATCATGTCTCTATAATGACATCCAGAGACTAGGTTCAGCAGTTTTCCCCTCTTCTTTGTCATTCATTACATTGTAAGCATTTGTGCCCTACAATCTACGTAGGGCAACTAGCTTTGTAACTATTCTTAGCTCTGTAAAGCCAAATATGACCATTCTATAGAAATTCTTATTTTGCTTTTTAACTACTTCATCACTTGATATACTAGTTAAAATTTTAGCAGAAGACTGTTCAAGATAAAGAAATTGTGTGGAAAATAAATAGTTAATTCATTGTTGTAAGTTTCCGATTCAAAAGTGCAATGTCACATATATGAACTATTTCTTTTTTTCTCAACCTTTCTTTTCCCAAAGTGAAATCTAAGAATGAAAATATGTTCTGCATAAAAGTTGAGAGATTCTCATAGACTTATCTCATGAGTTATGACAATAGACTTTTTTAAATGGCCTTTATCTAAGAAGTAAGGTTGTATTCCCATCTGTATCTATTTTATTTCCAATGCCTCTGTGTATTGAGCAAACAGTTGAGACAATGATAGAGTCTTCGTCTTCAAGAATTAACTTAAAATGACCTGAAAGAAAACAGAGGAATTATTATGACCTATATGTGTTAATGCTGTTCTTTGAGGCCCTGTCAAGGGAGTGACCCGGACTCAATATTAAAAGTGATTAAGGACTACAAAAGTAGAAAATCAGTAATGGTTATTTTTTTGCCAGTCAGGCAGGTCCCCATTCCCCATATCAATGATCCTGAAGAACAAGAACAAAGTGACAGAAGCTCTTAAAGGATTTGCATCAGCGAAGACAACAAGAATAACAAAAAATATAGAAGAATTTTTGTCAGACATAAGAAAACTTCTAATGACCTGGATTAAAGACCAGACACAGAAGCATATCCCTCTCAGAACCATCATGATTATGGTCAAAGCAAATGTTTTTGATATTGAAAGAAAAGGCTAGACCCAAATAAGATGTTGACTTCACTGCCAGTGTGAGGTGATTTAAAAGTTCTATGCTTGTTATTCATTACATATTGGGAAAGTGGGTGGTGAGTCTGTGAGTGCTAATGTAGAGCCAGCTGAAAAAGTTTTGGAATATCTAGATAAGCTGATTATGGAAGAAAATTACTTGCTAGAGCAAATATTGAATATGGATGAAATGTCCCTATTCTGGAAACAGATGCCTGGAAGGAATTTCATCCATGAGGAGGCCAAGTCAGTGCCAGGTTTCAAGGCTTTTAAGGTCAGGAGAGCTGCCTTGCTTGGGTACAAAGTTATGGGCTAAAAAGTAAAACCCTTTGTGATCTGGCACAGTGAGAACCCCAGGGCCTTTAGGCAAAACATTAAGTGCTCCACCGGTGTACTGCAGACGCAATAAGAAATCAGGGATAAACAAAGTCCTCTTTTAAGATACCTTCCTGAATTGCTATGCTAGAATAGGTTGAGGTTGGAAAGGGTACATCAGTATATTTGCAGGAGAAAGATTTTTAAGTTAGATATCCAACCTCTGTGGGGGTTAGGAATTCAGGGCATGTTAGCTATATATGAATTCGCCTTCTAAATGTGTTTTAGTGTATGTTTTATCTCCTTGGATGGCCTAGTGAAGCTACTTTTAACCACTAGTTCTGAAGTTAAGATAAAAACATTTTCATAAATATGTCAGCAATTAATTTCAAAAGAAACAAATAATTATCAAGATATTCTAAGAGAAGTTATTGTCCATTCCATTATTTGGAATAAAGTTTAAAGTGGGCTTTGATATAACATAAAATGCAAATGAGCAAGTAATCCTATCCTGGAAACAGAGTAGTCTGGTTAAATCATTAAACCTTTTCAATTTATAGCATACTTGTTCTTATTTTTTAATGAGCTGTTGGATGTGAATGTACGGCATAGATCCTTTAATTTGTCAAAATTCTTTTTTTTTTTTGCATTGCAAACATATCTAAATTATACAGAATAAAAGATTAAAAGACTTCAAAGCCAATATTGCTAACCACTTTTAGACAGATTTTTAACATCAACTGTGGTTTTACTAAGATATCCTTTTTTTACAGTACTACTTAGCTTTTTCTATTTTGTATAAATATGGAGAGATTATTAAAATAAATTAAAAGGCTGGACCCCATTAGACTGGAAATAGCTTTGACCTAGCAGTAGCTGTGCCTTGAAATAAAGCTAAAGCATTTTTATGGTTAAACATCAAGAAAACAATTTAACTTCCCATTAAATCACAGTTTAGTACATTCTAGAAAAAATGAAATGATTGAAAATTTCAGCTATATAATGATATTATATTTGTACTCCAAAAACATACATGCATAAATGCCATTGACAAATTCCAGCACACATTAAAGAGAGAAAGAGAGGGGAAATAATGTTAGGCAGAGTGTAGGTTAAAAACTCACTATTTGTCAAAGCAGAATGTAAATGAACTCATTCTGCAACGCACAACTACATGTTTGTGCAGTGTTAAGAAATAAACAGAAATGTATAATTGGCAACGGATATGCAAAAACATGGGCTATAAACCATATATCTGATTATTTTTGCCTTATCAACAAAAAGCATCGATGTGTCATCCACCCCCTTTCCCTGTATCTAGTAGACTGAGATACTGAATAATTTATATTACGCTAGTGAATAGTCTACCAGATAGGGAAATTAACCACTGTTGCCAGAAGACAGCATCATATAGTTGAAAAAGTACCTGCTTTAGGGACTGACGGGGCCTTACATTTTAAGCGTACTGTTTTCTATAAATAGAGCTTCTGAAACTTTTTTCTTAAAAAAGCAGGATAATGTCTATCTCAAAGAACTGTTATGATGAAAACATTAAATAGCATCTATAAACCAGCTAGAGAGTGTCTAGTGCATATTACTTTCTACACAATTATTGATATCCTTTTTTCTTCTCTAACTAGGTTATACTGAGAAAACAATATGAAATTTCTTCCCCTTTAAACACATCATAACAAAATACAGGGTCCGGCACAAATAATGCCCCCTTTTTTATTACAAGCTCTTTTATTACAAAATCATAAGCATATAATTCTGTAACATAACAATATCACACTCAAGCACACTGTATGACATTTTAGGTGAAACACCCATGTTATTACCCTACCAACCACACTCAAGCAGGTGTTACTACTGCTGGACCTTGTACACACTAAAATGTCTACACAATCTTCTCCTTTAAGGGTAATTCACTTCTAAAACCTCAGGGAAATTATTGGAATTTAAAAACATAATTCCCATGGAGAGTAATGGTACATAATTAAGTTAAAAACACATGTGAGATAATTAATGCTCATGTAATTGAAATGTACAACCAAACAACACAACAAAAAAAAAGTGAAGAAAAAGCGGTCAGTGAAAACAATGCAAGTGATTACTATTATAAACTAGACAACTAACAATATTTGATAGGAAAATTTAAATGACAATACAAAAAATATACACATGAGAATTTCTTTCCTTTCTCTGAGCTTAATGGTTTACAAGATGTGCAAAATCCAAATTGGTCCTCGACATCCTAATACCTTGTTAAATCAAAATAGTTATATAAAATTACATTCTTCATCAAGCTGGGCTTATCTTGGAATTTGACTATATATTTATCTGATAAATCTCTTTTGCATACTATGCAATTTTTTATGGGAGGTACAAAAATATAATTTCTCTTAAGATGTACATTCTTGTCAAAACACTGACAATTCTTGTCCAGGTGAGTCCACAATATCCCAAGGAACAGTTTTCAAAAGCATACATTTGTTAATCCTTCCATAGAACTGGCAGCTTTTTCCCCCCAGATACACAGAAGCAAAAATAAAAGTTTAATATGTAAATAATAATATTAATAATAAAATTTACTTAATTTAAACTCAATTCCGTATCTCAGACACCATCTGATAATTATAGATGAGTTTATGGAGCTTAATTTTTAAGTATATAATTATGCTCACTCTCTATAATATAACTATGTGTTGGCTTCTAGGCAGATGTAGTCGAAGATTCCGCTTCACTTTTTCAAAAGAGGATACCAGGGCCTAGAAAATATAACTTAATACTTGTCCAAGACCACGGAACTGGAGCTAGAATTGAAGCTATGATTATGTCCTCTTGCACAGCTTACTTCAATGTCTCAGTGACCAGATGAGTTAAATGGAGAACAGAGTACGACACTGAAACTCACTCAAGCTCATTTGTACCACAGTATTAATAGCTAACATACATTTGTAGAGATTGTTTTAGCTCCTCCCTAGCAGGAGGTTAAAGGTAATGAGAATATCCTGCATTTGATACATAGGCTCCCACTGTGGGTTTCAATTTCTTTATCTGAAAATTGAGCTTCTAAGTTTATTGCAAGATAATGTAAACGTAATAGGAGCACTGTGCTTACCACAAGTAGGTGCATAATGTGGGTTAGTTCACTTTCTGTTGTGAAAATAAAATAAAAACTCGGGTTTTTATTTTTTTTAAATGCCATTTTTATATATGTAGATAATAAGATGTTGTTCCAATAATTATGTGGTTATTTTTCCTGGAAGGAGGGAGGAATTTAATTTTTTGTGCCATTTTGGGAGGCAAATGAAGGCACAAAACAAAGACAACAGGCCATATGGCAATCGAACTTGCATCTTTGGACAAACCAGAAAAATATTGTAATATATTTAGCCACCTAGGCACAGAGGCCATATGAAAACATTAACTGACTTTATTTTATATTAGGATTTTTTGCAGCTGGGCAGATTCTAAAAAAGCTTGGGCAGTCTCATTACCCAATAAATAATTTTATGCTAGTTGCTTAATTTTCAAAGTGGGTCTCACTTGCTATATTGGATAATGAGTTAGCAAAATAAAGAAAAAAACTATATGACAGCTCAAAGTTTAGTCCTCCAAACCTTTTTTTTTTAAGATAGCTATTCTGCATGAAACTCTATACAAAATTAATTGCATATTTTTTGTTATTGTTGTTTTCTTAATACTGTTCAAACTACTGAACCTAACATTGTTCAGTAACAATGTAAGTAACATTGGCTAATGACCCGTGGCCATCATTAGGAGTACCAGTTATTGTTTGGTGATGTCCCTCAGGATTATAAAAGTCTGTAGGTCAGTTTATCCCTATTAAATAGCTCAGTTCCTGTGCTTTTTGAGTTTCTGTATGGATTATTTTTTTATGGATTTTCTGTCAACTCACTTGTTGTCACTTTCCGTTGCAATCACTGTGCTCGTCCTAACAGCCCCGCACCCTTTTCTAATTTGCTGCTTCCTAATAGGCAGTGGCTTTGGCAACAAGATAACTAAACTTTTTAAAAATATCAGTTAAATAAAATTTTGTAGAGTCTAAGAGAACATTCATAAGTGAAAAATGCATTTGCTTTGCTGCATGGACTTTGTGGTTGCAATTTTGATGGTGCATATTTTCTTGTTTTAAATCTTGCTTCTCAGCTCTGTCAAGAAAGGTAGGCTGTTCTATAGCTGAATCCTGAGGGGTGAAATGTTACTCTTGACTACATTAAATAGACAGACTGCCTCATCTATATCAGGTACTTTATGCAGAAAAGTTAGGTCATGTCTGGAAATGTTAGGGTGCACATCTGGAAAAAGTAAAAAATAGTTATTCAAACAGCATTATTAAAATAAATAGTATTCTTTGTAGTTTAATTTAAAAGTCACTAAATTGCACATGTTGTTAAACTTGAAAAATATAGCCGTATTTTCTGTTATTCTTACTTCTTCTAAAAGTCTCTTTTGGATTGGAATGGCTTATATTGGCAGCTTATTCACTGCAACCTATCCTGTTTGCAAATGTGGAAAAAACATGGTTAATTTTGGTTGATTCCATCCATGCGGGAAAGTGCCTCACCACTTCACAGCCTAAAACAAACAATTACTGGTGATAGTCTCATTATAAATTGCTTTCCATGGACATAATGAGATTCCTTTCCTTTCTTTTTTAAGAGACTTAGATACATGACATACATGAACTGAATTGTGTTTGTCTGACATAAGCTGAATTTAAAGCTCTGGTTGAGATTACCACTCTTTAATATCTTTGTGTATTCCTTTGCGACACAAAGGCTGAATGTTGAAAACTTCTCTACAGCAAAAGCAATTTCTACATATAAAAATACCGGGAGTGCCCTGGGGGTTGCTCATGTTGCAGAGAGACAGAGGGTGAGTGTGATTTTAAGTTTCAAACATTTATGGCCTAAATGGAGATGTCATTCTGAATTAAGCCTCAAACATTTTTTTGTAGGCAACCAAGGATATCATTTCTATGATAAGCCATAAAAGAGTGAAACAAGGCTCCAGTCACTTGCACTCATCAGAGAATTTTTTTCTCCCTAAAGAGAACAGATTTCAACTGACGCTGCCTGCCTCCTTCCAATTTGAGCACTTGTGCTTCTCTCCCATGAATCCCCTAACAATTTCAATCAGGGGAGATATTTTATTTTTCCTTCCTGCTGCTACCAGATCTGTCTGGCTGTTGATGTAAAATCATTGCCACATGACAGTGACTGCTCAGGGCTGTACTTCTCCGACTCATCAGTCAAGGACACCAACTGAATAAAACGGAAGTCCTTTTCAGTGTTCCTACACCCCTGGCCTCTCTATTTACACACATATCCTTTTTAAAAATCTTTGCCACTTTTCCTTTTTTCTTTACCTACCTGGATGTTTATGAAGCCTGAGCCACAGTAAATAGCCTACAGCTTGTCTCGTCTTCCACCTCTGCCCCTTTGTACATTATAATTAGGCAGTGATTCTCTTAAGCCAAAAAGACAGAGGGTTAACCTGAGGCAGGGCCAAGAAGCATGCCTTTAGTATATCTCCTGATGCCCTTTGCTCATTTTTGCACCCCTCTTTCATGCATCCTGATTACTACAAATTTCATATAGCCTTGTGCTTTCCCTACCCAGACTTGTCTCCTTAGGAAAGATCTAAATGCCTTAACATGCTGCCTTCAATCAAAAATTGGGTTTTAGTTCTCATTCCTTCAGGCTTGTGATATGGACTGAGTGCTGGCCACGAAGTAGAAAATCATCAATAAGTAATTGTGCATTTAGGAAAAAACTATTTTTGAGCCACAACTCCCAGTTAATACAGACATCCTTCAGCAGGGGCAATCAAAACACATAATATTTTGTTTAATATTTTGATTAAAGTTTTGATCAGTGAGGAAATTTTTAAGGTCTTGGTAGGCCATTGAAGAGTGGGCTGTGTGTGTGTTCATGCATGTATGTATTTCCCATGGGTGTGTGTTTACTTCCCATGTATATTTGTAGGAGGAGTAGTTGATATGAGGCAGTTAGGAAGAGAGACCCAAATGCACTTCTCAATTCATACAGCATTAAACATCTTATGTGAATGATCAAGCCCCTAAAAATATTGACTATACAGTTTAGATTTTCCTTTTTTCTAATTTTTCCATAAGTCTCTTTGGTAGATAATATGCATCTGCTGTTTAGTTAGTTTTATACCAGTGCTAGTACTGATGGTAAAAAATAAAAAATTAAAAAATATTTGAAAATAAATACAAAATCCAGAATCTTCAAGTAATCCACCTTTTCAGGGCCTATGAAGACTCCTGAAAAATTTTCAGTTTCAAATTTCTCAACCTGAGAGTTTCTTTCTAAACAATAACTCAGTCACGACCCCCTCTTGGAAGACTCCTCTGATGCTCTCTCTGCTCCTGACCTCAGTCTCACATTGTGCCATCTCCCGCCAACACTGAATGTGGTACTCTGTTCTCCCAACCACTCATTCAATTGTTTCCCCCTTCTTGGTGCATGTGGCTTTCTTGCATTTTTTTGTAAGCTTTCTAAGGACAGGGTTTCTATTTATTTCACCTTAAAGAACTGCAGATATATATGGAATATTTTATATGTATGTATGTGTTTATGTGTCTGAGTATATACTCAATATTGTGCTTTAGAATTTTCATCATATAAATTGTGGAGGGGAGACTCACTAAAAATGAAGATATTACACTTTTAATGCTGCTCTATGAAATTCCTTTATTTCTCCTAAGCAGGCCCACATTTGAGATTGTAGAGTATGTTTTACTCACATAATTAGAAACTGTTTATTAAGTAGGAAGAATCCTTAGTATTTTGGATTATAGTGTAGCATTCAACAAAAGTCAATTTAAATTAAGCAACTTGCCTGATGAACCAGGCCATTTTATTTTCTAAGCGTATAATGGAAAAGTCCTTTAAAATCTTCATAATAGAATCTCCTTTATTTCTATAACTGGAGTGTTACTAGTATAAATAAATGTTATAAAGTCAATTCAGGATGAGTTTTCTAGAGTTAGCTTCCGCCAAAATATGTTGAACAAGACAATTTAGCTGTTGTACAAACAAAAATCTAGAGAGCAGATAATGGTAACAGAACCAGATAACAATATTTCTGCTAAAAGATATTAAGGATTTCAGAGGGTGATAGGAATTTTACATTCAGGAGAATACCGATAACCCTCAAGAGCCTGTACAAAGAGAAAAAGCACAGATGAAACCTGGGCTGGTGAAAGAACATCCCTCAGTGCATTACTGCCAGACGGGTATTTCCTCACATTACTCAGATGATACAGATGGACAAAGATGTAGATACAGGGGAAATATATATAGATTTTTTTATGAATAAATGTGTGTATTCTTTTAGTATCTCCAAATTTCTGTCCCCTATGAGGTATTCTGAATACTTTGTTCTTAAGAAACATGACTAGTTTTCTTAAATGTAGAAAGAGAATAACATGGACACTTGGGAAAGGGGATGGCAAATGGAATGAGGCTGGTAACCTGGCTGGTAACTCAAAAGCACTAAGCAAAGCATTGTGAATTGCACATTTTTATAGGTACAGAATTGAAGTTTCTAGGGTGTCCCAAAGATCCTTAAGTCTAGCACTAACTTAAAATGTGGAGGGATAAACAGAAAAGGAATTGTAGTTTTCTTCTGACTTTGTGTCTAACCAACATTATGATTTATGATCAGACTAATTTGAGTTATAGATGACCAATTTAAAAAACTCAGCTGCAAACTAATATTTGGGAGAGAATAGTGCTTTTCAATTTATCATAATTTTCATTGATTGGTTACAGTGATCAGGTTATGAGATGAATCAATTTCTTACTCTGCAAAGGTAAATAAAAGTTACCTAATTTTAATTTGATAGAAGACAAAAGGGAAAATAACTATTTAACTTAATTTACAGACTGTTCATCCTGTTGATATTACATAGGCACACACCACCTTAAACATGAATAAATAGAAATATGTATCATCTTATTGTCAAGAATATGTCTAGCTCTAAACAAGCTGTTTATGGGATTACCAGGGTTTTCATGAAGTATTGAAGCCTGTGTGGTAAAGAATCCTTTTTACCTCATGGTTCATAGTAATAAAAAATATTGAAATAGTTTGTGTCCTCTTTTAATACAGCCACTTTTATAAACATAATCCATGGGCGATATACTAGTACAAATTATTTAAGTCCAATATTGTTTTTTTAAGGAAAACTAACAATGAAACATATACTTAATTACCTATTAATTTGATTACATTACACACAGTATAGAATTACAAATACTAATTTATAAAAATATAATTGGAATACAAAACATTAGTGTACATTAGTATGGTTAAATATTACTTTTTGAAACTTTTCTTTTAGTTACCAGTATCTATTGAAAATATAGACATGTATTGACTAGGTTAAGGTGTAAAATATATTTCTCACTGACAATCACAAGTAAAGTTTAAGAGCCACTTCATGTTACAATGACACATACTTTTATGATGTTGGTTTCTAGACTTGTTTACCTGAAATTCTATTATGGGATGGAGCATAACGAAGTTGGGTTTATACATTAGACATTTGTAAACTATAAAACAAAACCCAATCAGCTTTTGAATTTAAGTACTAATGACCTTTGGCAATAAAGAGATAGTATACTAAGCACACAAAAAAAGTGACAGACTTCTGAAATGTAGACTTTATTGTGTTACTCATAACCTATCATTCTTTTATGTAATATTTTGACAAAGTGGGAAAAAATAGAAAAATACTGCAGATTTTGACCAATTTCTCTAAGCATCTGCTACTTAAGGGTCATATGGGTAAACAGAAGTCATAGGTTTCCATTACCATCACAGCACTGGAAAAACATCGAATTCATGAATACATGTTTTTTAAGTGTCCTGCATATACCGGAAATCTTAGTTCATATCTAAAGCACATTCAATGTTGCAGGGTGAGTTTTAGAAGTATTTGAAGATTAAATTATTTATTGAAAGTTAATCAAAATTTATCTACATCCATTTTGAAGGTAATATCATATGCAGTACTAATAGTAAATTACAACTCAAACAGTGTTTATCTATGGGGGATCTATATTTATTAAGATAGTGATCAGAAAAACTACATGTACCATTATAACATTTATGGGGCTATATTAATTATATTTTATGTGAACACTATTATTTCAATATTTCAAAATGGATAACCATTAACTAGCATACACAGAATGCGATGCATTTTTTCAAAGGTTAAAATGACTTTTTTTTCCTGACTTCCTAAATCACAGGGAATGAAAATTTATGTAGTAAGCTATGTCAAAACTTGTTTATCTTATCTAAGCTTAGGTACTATTATCAGTTACTGCAACCCTTCTCCAGGGTATTTGTTGTACACTCTATTTTGCTAAGAGAAAAAATGCAAAATTTGATGTTATTTAATTAATAATTATAGTCATTACAGATTATTGTTATTATTAAAAATGAAAATACTTGGTGTTAGAATGAGGCTTAAACAGGATCCTGAATTTAAGTTCTAAAAAAAGTGCTTGATAAAAATATAAGAACTTATATTCTTCATAAGCACTGGGAAAAGTTGGCTCCTTTTAAATTAGTGTAGGTTTCTGTTCTGAAAAGCCCAAATGCAACCTAACCCACTTGATAAAAAGTCAAGGGATGAGATATATTTGGATAGATGGATATATCAGTGAAAGACTTCATAATGAAATTCTTTCCCTGTCATGGATATACAGAAATGTAATAATGATAATAATGGCAAAATATACTCCTAAAGCATATTCAGCATAACCACAGATGAGCTATTGATCTAAGTTACTGTGATGAACTTAATTACATTCTAGATTTTAAAAACTTGCTAACAAATTTTATCATTTAAAAATAATTTACATCCTACTGTAGAAATTTGTCAAAAGGAATGTGCTATATGCCACTGAGGAATAAGCATTTGGGACTACTTAATTCATGTTTTAAGTAAATCCAATAAAGGAAAATAGTTTATGAAAAAGAGTTATTTCATGACTATTATCAGATTAAACATTTATCTATACCTATCTCTATATATATTATCTAACTATTTATCAATAGGTATACATACATACATACAGGGAGAGAGAGAGAAGGAGAGAGAGAGAGTTAATCCAAAGTGATTCAAACACATATTTTTCCCCATTGTCAATATCTGTCCTATTGTCAGTAAGAAGGAAAATCCACACAACAATATTTCTTGGGTCTTTCCTCTACTTTGTTGTTTCCAATAACACTTTCCCAGTTCCAGCTCTCCTTATCTCCATCCTAATACAACACAATCTATTTCTATCTCAAGTCTTTCTCTTATCTAGTCTCCTGTGAGAACTCTGCTGACAGGTACTCACAACTCAACCACAACTAAGGCAACCGTCTCCTCCCAATGGCTCTTCTGGTTCAGTGGCCTCTAGTTAATTGTAACTTTCTCTCCCTGGTAGCATTGTTTGACCTGCCCTCCTAGGTATCACTTCTTGACACCCATCTCATATTTTAATCTTCTGACAGAAAGGACTGCTTGCAATTCATTTAAATATTTTATTTTATTTTTTCAAGCTCTATGCTTTGCCAAGACTGCATGGGCTTGTAACAGAAAAGTCCTTAGTTGTCAAAGTCAAATTTGTTCTTAAAATCTCAAGTTCAATCTCCTTTATGAAGTTTCTTTCTGAACCTTCTATTGTGGCATTTGCTTTTTCTCCTTTAAACTCCACAAACCCTTTGTCCTTCTCTTAAGGTACTTGTTACAGTATTTTAATAAAATGGAGGTACATTGCATAGCATTCAAATTTTGAACATTCAGCTGAATACATCAGCCTTAACAACAGAAACAGTGTTTTATGGTTTTAATTAGTGTCTAATTTTGTGTTTTGCTTTATTTTATTGTTTGTTTTAGGTATTAAAAGACCTTATAAACAAGCCAACAACCTTATGTGGGACCTATTCAAACAAACAGCATTCTGTTCAGAAGATAAACTATACTGTATTTGCTGTAAGTTAGTGCCACACACACACAAATCTGTACACACAGAAATTCCTGGGCAATTTATGAAATTTTAAAATATGATTTTTACGACACATGATTTTCACATTAATCATGGGCTTTGGGACCCAACTCTTGAGTAAGAATCTCCTTATTTACAGTTATGTGTATAGTAGCCCTCCCTTATCTGCAGGGGATACTATGAGACTCCCAGTGGATGCCTAAAACCACGGATAGTATCAAATCCCAATCAACTTCTTCAGCATTGTTGGAAATGTGTGCTTCTGTATGGGCAGATGCAGAATCTCCAGAATTTTTTATAGTTTTCTGTCTAAACTTTTCTCCAGAATCCTTGTAATGGCACTTTACTTGCAGTAGAGGGCTGGTGTCACTTATTTCATGGAATCTCTAGTGGAAGTCTCAATGCTTTTTTATACAATATGTTGCCATTAATCAGAACACATTTTCTGTTCTTTCACTCACAAATTTAAGGCCTTTTCCATTTTAACTAACTACTTACCATACGCTGTGGCCATAACTTTTTCATTTTGAGATGTTACAGCAAAACTGGCACAAATTTCTTTTCCTTCTTCATAATTTCATGGATAGAAGAGTTAGTTGTTCTTATCATAGATCTTAAGAACTAAGCATTCAATTTTTTTTTTCTCATTAAATTGAGAATACGTTTTGCTTTTTTTTAAAGGAAGCACTTAGCAGCTTCCTATTGGCATATCCGAATTGCCAGCATTGCTACTTTTGCCCTTTAGGGCCATTACTAGGTAAAATAATAGTTACCCGAGCACAAGCACTGCAATACTGCAACAGTTAATCTGATAACTGAGAAGGCTGCTCAGGCAAATGGGTGGAAAACAGAGACAACGTTGAGATTCAGGACAACGGCATAGTTTACCTCCTCAGCAAGGGGGGGTGAGGAGGGGTGAGATTTCATCTCACTACTCAGAATGACATGCAATTTAAAACTAGTGGAGTGTTTATTTCTGAAAGTGTCCAGTTAATATTTTAAGGCCACAGTTGACCATGTGTAACTGAAATTGTGGATAAAGCGGGGCTAACTGTATTTTGTATTCATTCCTTTAGTGGGCAGTATCATCAGGAATGTGGACTCCAACTTTGAATGTCACAAGTTCTTTAGTAGTACCTCCCATATACTTGGCATTTAACACATTTTTTTCATACTTTGAAGAAAAAATAGTAAAATTGTCTAAATAGCTGAAAAATTCTAGATGGAAAATAATCATGGAGATCAAGTTATGTGTTAATTATACAATAATTTTTAAAAAGAGTACGAGTGAACTACTTTGGGGATTAATTACACTGCTTATTTGTAAAATTTATGGAGTTTCAAGAGTTCTTCACATCTTGCCTTCACTTTTTAAATTGAAAACTCCTTAAGGACAGTAATGATAGCATACTTCTTGGTATCTGCTGGATTGTTGCAGTATGTCTTGTATTAATCTCACAAAAGATAGCTTCATGTGATGCTTCCAGAAAAATCTCAGCACTCTACACAAGGCAAATGCCAAAAATATTTTCAGAAATAATTAACTTTTTGCACCTTTAAGACTCAGCCTAGTATAGTGGTCTAATATAAGTGCTAACAGTGAGCTCAATTTAAATATGGTTGATTGAAATAAAGATAAAATGAGACATTGTGCCACAAAGAAGTGTACAGGAGCCAGAGAACACTCCAAGAGACAATATCTTTTAAGCAGCCATGGCATCATGCAATCCAGAAGGTGAAGGGTAATGTCACATCTAGCAGCAGACAGTCAACTAAAAGATAGCTGATTAGGCAACATCAGATGTGCTAGCCACACTAGTAGTCACTTTCTGCTGCAGCACTCTCCAATACAAAGGGAAACTAACTCCACAGAAAGTCAGCTTTTTTTTTTTTTAAATCACTTTTACCCCATTTCTCTTCAAGTGCTCTAATTTTGGAAAGTCACTATTTCAGATCAACTCCACAGAGAGCTGTGTTTTGTCACTTTGCAATCAGCAACTCAAGCAGTCATTCACTTTTGTTCATAGCTACTGTGTTACTTCCAAATTGGTCTACGATATTGAAAAACAGCACTGGAAGTAATGCGCATAAAAACAAAATCCTATTTCTCTCTTTGGCATTTTTCATTCCCCTCTTCAGCATTTTGATTATCTATTTTATTTTATATTTATAGCTTATTTTGCCTCAGAAAAGGATTTTCTTTTTGGTTATGTTGATAAGGCACATTTCAGGAAGTCCAGATCCACAAGTTCACTTATGAGTAATAAAACATAACTCTGGTACTGCAGGAAGTTTTAAACTTGAGTATTAATTTTCATTTCAATTGAATTCTCTTTTAATCCTTTAGTTTAAGATAACTATGGCTGGAACTTGCAGCTATTACAATCACAACACTTGAACAGATGAAAGAATTTTTAGCTTTTAATCCGAACCTCCTGTTTTATGCTGTGTCAGAGATAAATGTTACAAAGATATAAGCTATATAAGGTGAACTACATTATGGTTCCATGGCGGATCTATGTCACATTTAAAGAAATATGAGATTAGCAATTTAACTTTTTTCTTGGTTTCTCAAAGGACATCATAGGGAAATTCTATTTGTAAAATGAAGTAAATCCTCTTGAAATTTGATTTCCTGATTTCCTTGTATCCAATATGCCTCGAGACGTCTCCAAATGTGCTTTCTATCTAAACTTCCCTGAACTTTCTAGCTTGGAGCACTTGGATAATGGTATTTTCTACCTTTCCCATCCTTTATCCATCTTTTAATCTATTCATTTTTGTTTCTCCATAGCAATCTCATCATTCCAGTGTAAATAAATCTCCCCTTTCTAAACCACCCAGTACTGTGATCAATATCACACAAACAAAAAGAAGCAAAAGCTAAGTAGGTAGAAGAAAGGAAATAAAGGCTCAATGATCAATTTCTACCCTAACTCCATGGCCTTCCCATTTAAGCACTTTGGTTAAAGAAGTCTTTCTTGTGCCTTGGAATCACCTAGAGAGCTTTTAAGAAAACACAATGCCCAACATTGTCCCAGGCCAATTAGATATGTTTCCGGGATAGAGCTCAGACAACTTAAAAACCCTTTCCAGATCAATCTAATACACAGCCAAAGATGAAAAACACTGGTTTGGAGATTTGTGTTCTACAAAGGAAGGCATCATATTTTTTTCTAAAGGAATTGTTCATAGAGAAATGGTGGTAGTTTTGGGGAAAGGAGGAGATGGCGAGTAGTGACTGTCATGGCATCTGTTGGAGTCAGGATTTAATGTGAATGGACAAACTGGAAGAATCTGCAATCTGAGGCTCCTGCACTCTTTAGCCACCATTAAACTCAAGGGCAGCCCCTACGTCTCTGACTAGCACACCCTCAACAGGAAAAGCATCAGTTAACTATGGTACCTATGAAAACACTTAATTCCAGAGTCTCTGCTTTAACATAAGAAAAGTTTTTCATTCACTGGACTCTTTTCCTAATGGATTCAGGTTGAAAGTAGATATTCCTCTCACAAACACAGAGATATCTGCACCCTACTTGGGCCTACAAAATACTGAGACAGACAAGGCCAAGCATTACAGAAATTCCTCTTGTGTTCAAGGCTGTTACAGGAAAAGCAGTTTAGTTTGCACAGCCTCCAAACAGAACCTTGTGTTATCTATTTAAATGCCCATCTAGCCACACTAATTAGGATCTGTTTTATCTGTAATCCAATATCAAGAGTTGAAATCACGCATATCTATGCAGGTGCCTTAAGTCTATCTTTGTGCTTAAATATGAGCTCTGTAATTTGGTGCTAGTGTTATTTCTGAAGGACCTCAATGGTTTCCCCATTTTCTGACTCAAAATTGATTAGTTTTACAGTAGTGAAAATTCAGATAGCCCATAGGCCCTTAGGTTTAAAATAGATCTTAAAATTATCTATGTGTCTATCTATCTAAATCTACCTATTTACTTCTCTATATATCTATCTTCATGTCTCTAGCCAAGTAAAATATTTCAACAAACTGTGCTACAACTTTCCCTGGGAGATTATTGTTGCAATCTCTCCATCCTCTACATACAAGTACCATATATATATGTATAAAATTGATATGCAAATATATATATTCAACAGATGAATGCAGGCAAATCTGTAGGTTTCTAGGGCAGTGAAGTATGTTGCAATACAAACAGAAGCTGGATTACTTCCAGATCACAAATATCTTCTAATGTTGAACTACAGACCTTTATCTTGCTATATATATATCTGATTTTAATAGCATTTCTAGAATATCGTAGTACTTAGGACCATAAGCTCTATTTTTTTCTGGACATCCACAATGAACTCCACCAAAGTTCTCAAGTTACTAAAATAACACAGGCAGTGTCAGCAGTTCTGAAAAAGCAAGATGTAGTAACAGCAAATTTCCCAGGGAACCTCCCATCAGTGGAGCAGAGAGAAAGCCATGAGCTAGCTTCAACATAGCTACTGTGACCTCCATCATCCACAAAGGACTCCAATTTTAAAAAGTCTATGCCCATGGAGACTGAGTTTCAAACACATTTCTTGTTTTCAATTTAAAAAAAGAGCCCATTACATCTCGGAGTAGTTTCTAGTGCTTCCCTCTGAGGTAGTATTCTAAGAAACCTAAAAGTTTTATAGGGTACATCTTTACCTTTTGAACTATGAGTCTAATGAGATTGTAAACATCATGAAATTATGCTTTGAATTATTGACTTTTCTTAAAGTACAGCTGAGAACTGAACTGAAAAGTCTAGGTTCCGAAATGTGATCCACAAAGAATCGGTCAAGTGCCCTTGCATTTCCATGTTGGCTCAAGTCAAACAGGCAAAGATACGTAGACAGTACAGTAAAGTCCACACTTAAAGTAGTCGACAGGTTCTATGACTTTAAGCCAAATGACATAAAACAAAACCAATTTTACCACAGGAAATTGACATAAACAAGAGTGAAGTTCCTTCCATATCTCAACTTTAGGACAAAACAATGTTGAACAAAAAGACATTATTCCAGAACATGTTGTTTAAATAGTGTATAATCCTTTCAGAATGTTATAAGGGGGAATCCTATTCAAAATGCACCACTAAATTCCTAAAAATATGTTTCTTTATTTTCTTACAGTAGTTCCAAAAATACGTCTCTCTTATTTAAACTCCCTAAAACTCTCTCTTTGAAATAACTCACTTGGGTTCTCTACTTGTCCAGTTCTTCTTCACTTCCCTGGACTCATTGTTTTCTCCTAGTACAGCCAACTATGAAGGAAGAATGGTCAAGGCGTAAACCTATAAATATTTTTACATTCAGGGTTTTTAATTTCAAAAGGAAATCTTTGCATCTAATCTAGATGACAGACATCAACATGTTTAAGGTGTCACATTGACAGATTAAAGTGAGGTTGACAGTCCTAAAACTAATTGATTAATATTAATATATTACCTATTTTAGCACAGATTAAAATGTCAATAAATATCTGCTGAGAAATGTCATGTACCAAGTACCGAATATATATTATCTCATTGATTTTTAACATTATTTTGTAATGTACTGTTATATTGAGATACCTAATTGTGTTACACAAATTCTAGAAAACCAATAAAGGACATGGAATAATATCAATTGAATGCTATGGTTTATAATTGGTTTGTATTAAAGTTAAACATAGTTGTATCACTTTTAGATATCTTAAAGCAAGACCAGTACCCAACTCAAGTAATTCAAATAAGTGAATATAATCCAAGGTTTTCTGTAAGGTATATATCATTTCATTAAAAAAGAAAAGGCTGTGTTTCTAAACTTTTGAAAAAAATACAATAGTTTCAATAAGCTCAGTTGGATATGTATGTGTGTAAAATGTTAAAACAGTCACGAATCTTTAAAAATACTAGGTTCTATAATAAAGGTGTTCTCTCTGCTTGAAGGCTTATGCTTGATGAAGCAATTAATATCTTCATAATTTTATTTGCCTATTACTTGCATCAGAAAAATATACATAGAATATTATTTTTCTGTCTCAAAAAACTGCAATGGACTCGTTTAGAATTTAGTTTATTTCTACAGGGCTGTTACATTTAATAGCTAATACATCCATGTTACAATATCATAACTGACCAATGAATAAAGCATTCCATTCAAAAGTTCCTGATATTTGATGTTTTTAAATAAAACACCATGCATCAACATTTGACTCTACCTTTACTTCAAATCTGTAATTGTATATAACATTCATTTAAAAAATAAATTTTTCTATAGGTCTAGGTAAAGTAAATTTCTCCTCTCAAACGCATCTAAAAGAACAATCATAAAACATGTTTTAAAGAAAATGATTTGAGGATAACTCCTCAATTAATAACATTTTCTTTAGGATGAGGTCTAAACTTGAAATTCTAACTAACAAATGCTGGATTCTAAAATCCAGTTTTATAAGGAGCTTGCCTTAGGAGTTTGGCTAGATTCCAGTGAGTTAATTGCATTACATCTTCTTAATTTTTCATAGAAATTTCAAATGAATGCAGCTTTCTTCTTTGTATGCTGATTAGGAAATGCTACTAAAGAGTGAACAAACAAAAGCGTATATGTGAATATATGTGTAGAGATGATGATAGTTAACTGGAAATGGTTGGAAAGGCCGCTGACAGCCGAGTGGAAGAAGAACTACAGGAGAGTATGACGTGGAGAAAACATTGTTTCTGTGCCTTAGCCTCCTGATCAGTCTAGGTGTCACTTTTCATGACCCCAAACTTCCCTATACCCTTGGCCCTCAAGGACCCTGAAGATGGCTAATTCTTAGATATGGACAAGAAAAAAAGTTATGAGATGTTTTCAAAGTAATTGCAGCAAGCCAGAGCGTTAAGGAAAAGAGACAGAACAGGTAACCAGTGAATAGCTGTGGGCCAGCTAACAAAAGACTGCTCTTCTCCCTGGATGTATGTTGAAGCTTCGAATCAGCCTCCAGGAGTCTGCTATCTTGCCGCTAGACACTACTGCATCTCTGCATATCCATGAACTAAAGGACATTGCCTGTAACCAATTAAAAGTATTTCTTCCTTATAGACTATGCACCTATCATAGAAACCACTCCCTTCTCACTTCCCCCTCCCCCTTATCTGTAGCTGATGTAATTTCTTTCAAACAACTTATATCTGTCTTCTCCAAAACAATGTATAAAAGCACCCACCTATTCCTGAATGCTGGACATGCTTGTTTTTTCTACTGAGCCATACAGCTGGTGGTTTAAATTTCACCTCCCAGGGCTTAGTTTTTTCTGGCTAGCATTTGGCTTAACAAAATATTATAAAAACTTTCAGCCATGATTTTTTTTGTTTGTTTTTTAAGCACATGAATGGCTGACATTAGCTTTCCATGGAAATGCCATTTCTAAAAAAGGGATCAAGAACTTTCACTAAAGCAGCAATGTTTTATATAATAAAATTATATAAATTATATATGTTATATGCACACACACACAGAGTCAAGCTCTGTATACAGAGGACACGGTAAAGCAAAACTAAACAAGGATTTTTCTTTAAAGGTACTACTATAGAGCGCATTTAGATTTGCCATATCTATTTGTACAACTTGAAGGACAAAAGAAACTATGACCCATAGGAAAAATCCAACATATGGCCTTTTTTATTCTTTTTTTTTTAATGAGCCTTGAGATAAGAAAGGTTTATGTGTTCAGAATACAGAATGAAGACATATGTGGCCTACAAAGCCTAAAATACTTGCTATCAGCCCTATCCAGAAAAAACAAAAATGCTGACACGATTCAAGCTGTTAAAAAAATAAAATTAAAAAAGGTCCTATTTGAATGAATTATTTTTAGTTAATTTGGAGGAGAATTAGTTCCGTCTTGTTTGAGCTTCCTCTTCATTTGCAGATTGATGGCATTAAAAAAAAAGCCTGACATCTCTTAGCTAAGTCCGGTAAGACCACCTGGAACTCTAGGCCTCAGGCCAGGCCCCTTTAAGCAGAATATTCTAGAGAAGCGTGGCTAGGTCTGGCAGCAGAACACCCAGCCCATTACTTGATCCAGAGGGTTCTGCCACCATAAACACATAGGAAAAGGCTGGGTACATTTCAGTAGTTGTTACTGCTAACTAGGAAAATACACTTCCATACGCCAAGAAAGGCATAGTAGGAAAGTTCACCTCAGCCACAAGCTCAGAAGTGGTATATTTTTGGGGGGCATCAAACAGGATATACATCCTGTCTTGATATACCCATGTTTAATGTCAGAATAATGTTTGTTAATTTTTCTTCTCCATTTTTTTAAAGTTGTTACATCATTTAGCTGCTTTGATTTTTATTATAATAATAAAGTCCAATTTCAGTGTGGTAAATGTAAAACGAAAAAAATAAACACTGAGCCCAAATAAATAACCCTCAGCCTGATAGTCATCAAAAGCCTCTGGCTGCCTCTTTGTACACATTTGGAGCAATTTATTTCTTTCATACACAGCCACGTTAGAGCCCTCCTTTCCATGTTTCAGCTCTGTCAAGCACATCATGATGCTTTTCCCACAGGAAATAAAATTGACTACATCACTTTTATCCCCAAAAATCACTCACCAGACTCAAGAATCTTAAGTGAAAAATAGAAAGTTTCAGCAAATACTGATACACACTGTACTACTATTTATAAGTCAATATATGATGAAATGGAGGAATTAGTTAATGTATGCAAGTAATAATATTCATGTTTGCAAAGCTTTTAATGATATGGTAATATATTTAAAATAAAAATAATAAACTAAAAACAAAGTAAAAAATTACATGTCAACTATCCAATGAAGAAAAGCACTGAAAATGGACTCACAGAAATGGCATAGGCTGAATTTTACCCCACACCCAAAAACAGATGTTGAAGCCTTTACCCCCCAAAACTGAGAATGTGACTGTTTTTGGACATAGGGTCATTAAATAAGTGATTGAGTTAAAATAAGGCCAATGTGGTGGGACCTAATTCAATGTGACTGGCATTCTCATAAGGGGACAATATTTGGACACAAAAAAGACACCAGGGATAGAGGAAAAGACCGTGGGAGGACACGGGGAGAAGGCATCAGCAAGCTGAGGAAAGGGGCCACATGAGAAACCAAAATTGCCAACACATCGGCCTTGAACTTCTAGCCTTCAGAACTATTAGAAAATAAATTTCTGTTGTTTAAGCCACCCAGTCTGTGACATTTTGATATAGCAGCCCTAGCAAACTAACACAAGAAACATAATAAAATACTGTTACCATTACATTTGGTTGGTCAAATTATACCTGAGTTTTATGCCTTTATACTTCTTTCAACTCATTACTTTGTCAGATCCCTTGCCTTCCTTCTTGTTTCTGTTCCTCCTTCCTTTCTTATGCTTTTCTTTCAAAGAGTATTTTTTGAGTGCTTACTGTGTGGCCAGCTTCATGAATACTTAACTGCTAGTCATTTAAAGCATGATTTGTTTTTTTTTATCTTTACAAAATTTAATCTGGTAGATTTTAACTGTAATATTTAACAAAAAAATAATGGAAAAAATCCATATCAACATTTCCCAATACACACACACCTCCCCCGCCCCATATTATGGATTAGTTATATAGAAGCATGCTGCTAAGTATTTTTGCAATGACAAAAGAACAGTCTATGTTTTGCAGTTTGATTTAAAATGACTATATCAAAGGCCATTATGACCAAAGCAAATTGTCTCAGGCTGCTTTGTGATACCTGTTCTTAAGCTTCCAGTACCCTTGAACAATATTAGAGATGTTGATGATCACTAGTAGGATAGCAGTCAGGAGCTATTTTTAAAGATGGATTTCTATTTTCTTTAGAGACCACTCCCCAACCCTCCCCATCCTTTCTCTGCTAATTAGACCTCAAATCTAAAAATATTTCTTCTAGCATCACCATATTGTCCCAAAGTTTTGATGAAGAGGAGACAGCGATCAATGAGAAGTTTTGTTTGTTTGTTTTTTTAACAAAATCCTTTGCCAAAGTTAAGTGGTGTTTGGCAGATTTTCTCTTGAGGGTCATTTCAAAATCTGAAGCTAATATATGGATGCTCCAAATGGTACAGGTCAATGGAATGGGTGGTGGTAATCAGAGCCACAGCACACAACTCCAAGTACAATGAATGATTCCTCCTGCTGAGCCCTCACATGTACGATTTCTCTTTTTAGTTTTCACTACCTGCTGTAGTAGCCAGAGTAGTATTGAGAGACCCAGACCATCGCTGAATAGGAATATTAAGTTAAAATAGTAAATTAGTGAGTATGTTCATAGGAATTACATGGATAGGAGCCCTCAGACAAAGGTCAGATAATGGCAAAATTGTAAAGCAGGTAATTTTGGGGGCTGTAACCCAGTGATCACAATAAATGTTTAACAAATAACTTTATTAAAAAATATGAATACTTAGGTTGTTAAAATGTTACTCTATAAAGGATACATAGCAGCCAGATAAAAAATTATAATTAAATATGAGGTATGTCCAGAAGTTATCCAGCCATGGAATATGAAAAATAGAGACATTTATTGAAGACATAAGATACAAGAAACATTGTACATAGGGCAATGATGCCTCTGTTCCCTTGAAACTAGGCACGATGGGACCTCATACAGTTCTCCCAATCACCATCACCTGTCCAGTCATATTTTCCTGAGTCTCACTGGTGGTCTGAAATCTCTTCCCTTTCAAAGGTGAATTTAGTTTTGGGGAAATTCAGGAGTCACAGGATGCTAAATCTGGGCTATAGAGGGGCTGAATCACCTGGGTGATTTGATGTTTCATCAAAACCTTTGAATAAGATGTGATGCATGAGTGGGCATGTTGTCCTGATGAAGCTGCCAATCACCAGTTGCCCATAGCTGTGGCCTTCTGAATCATCCGAATAGTTTCTGTGGAAGAATGTTCAAGCTTAACACAAAATTGGGTGTAGCTTCGTTGCTCTATTCGCTCAGGCATTTTGAATGTGACAGCCACACAGTACGTGTACTCACTCAACAGCATCTACTGCCCCAAATGACTAGTACAGTGACGTCATCATTGTTCCAGTATGCACATTGCAGTCCAATATACTTGGCTGCCAGATTATATCAATGCCGTGCAAACTGTTCTCATTATATTAACAATGGCTGGGCTTTTTCTGTATAGTATATAATACTCTTCACTGAAAATTCCCTATAGTCAATTGTTTCAGCTAAAATGTTTCCATTTATTTTGCTACACTCTTGTATTTGTAACCAATGTATGATACAGTTGGTGAAGAGGCATAGTTCCATAGCAGTTTTTGACTGCTGGAAGAATATTTTCTTCATTTCTTGTGCTATTCACAATGTAGCAGATACAGCCATGACACTTAAATTCAATCTACATTTTTAACATGTGTTATCCATTACTTTATTAAGTCTACAGCAGACAATCAACAAAACAATGAATCGAACTCTGGTTTCTTTTGTTTGTAATTTTCATGATGTAAATACCCACATCATAGTCAATTTCAAGATCTTAACATGATGTCACCGAGCAAGGAGTTGGGAAAACATGCACAACAGAACACTTGTATATAGTTATTCCCACCATAATTACAGTGGTTTTAAAATAATGCTGAGAGTGAAAATAATTAAATGCAATGAAGCAGTTAGAAAGTAATGAGTTTTAAGTATTATCATCACTTTAATATCATTTATTTAACTGCAAATTCTTATTATTTTTATTTTAACCATGACTGTTTAACAATTGGCTCTCAGTTTATAAAAATGTAAACAGTTGGCTCCCATAAGTGGTACAATCCAGCTCCAACTGTTATCTGCTTCTTTCGGCCAATCCTTTTCCTTTGAAACCTCTTTTCTCTTTCTCATGATGGTTTTTTTCCAGGTGCTCACAAAACTCTGTCTTTTCCTTGAACAATTCTTCTAACATTTCTTCTCCTTTAAGCCTGCTTTTCAGTCTTTCCACAATCTAATCTTATATTTTAGCATTAAAAATATGATAAAGCAATTCACTAACATTGTGTACATGTGAGTTAAAAATAGCTAATATATGTCCTTTTCGATAACAGTATACTACAAAAATTTCAAGTAAATCTCTAATAGTGAAATTTCAATTTTTAATGATATGCCAAGGAACAGAGACATTTGGGGGCAGTTGCTTCAAATTATAGAATGTAGTTTATGTGAATATTTTTTAGATTTGTGTGTTCTGGTCTAATAACTAACTATTTGCAGTTCTCTTATAGCTTTGGAATTGACAATCCTACTAAGTAATTAACCTTTTGGCTGATGCTATCTAAAACACTTATTTCCATCATTACGCTGCTTTGCTCTCAGTTGTCTAGCCATTGTCAAGTACATTTTCCTAAAACTGCCACACTCCCTTAAGCCTTCGGGTGTTTCCTCAAGTTCTCTCTACTTCTCTAACCTCACCTCCTGTGGTTAGCTTCAGATCTTCCTATGTCAGGTGAGCCATCATTTTCCCTAGAAACCTCCCCTGCCCTTTCTGGAGTAAGCCCTTGGTAGGACCTCAAGCATCCTGTGCTTTCCCTTGCAGGGATAATTGTCTCAAGTATAATCACTTTTCTACATCACTCATGTGAGAATTCTATGAAGAGGGTGGGGGTGGGAGTTTAGTCTGCCTTGTTCATCAGTATTTTCTGACACCCAGAGTGATGCTCGGCAGTTGGTTGGCAGTCTGCAAATACTGGTTGATTGCAATGCTGATGATTCCAAGGAGGAAAAACCAGAGCCCTGGGATTATACACATGCTTCCTATTTGTTTAGCAGGTTACAACTGTATTATTTTGATTTTTTTTAAGATATATCACACTTGACTGAATTTTATTGGATGGGCAACTGTTCAGCAATAAATGGCAGCAGGAGCTTACTAGAACACAACCTTCCACATTCCTGAAAGCCTTCTGGGATGCAGAAAGTTGTTAAAAAGTCAGGTCTGATTTTACAACAAGCGAAGAAGGATCTCTACTCACTATCCTACTACACATTTGCCTGCCTTATTCCATCAGCTTGAAACATTCAAACAATCCACATAAGATAATGGCAGAAATCTTTTAACCATGGTTTGCCAAGAACAGTGAAACTACATCTCCTCAGTGGTAAATGCGAGCTAAATATAAAAATAAATGAAATCTTGATGAAACTTCCTGACTTTCCAACCTGATACACTTATTTTGCAGATCAGGAAAAGTCATGACACATTACATCATCTGTCAGATACACTGCTTAATCTGAGTCCCATTTCCAGTAATCATTACCAGAAAAGAGATGCCTTTGATCAAAGCATGTCAAAATAGGTCGTTTCCTCCTCCTCACATCCTTCTGGAAGGCAATTCTATTCAAATTTAAAACTGAAGCCACTCCACCCTACCCCACCTCACAGTATTATAACCTAAGAGAAGAACTGCACATACGAAATACTATTACTTTGCAGCCAGCACAAAAGGACAGGGATTTGCATTAGAACAAGTGCTAACAGTTGAGCTTCAGGCAAGGAAAGATCATTATTTATAACAAGCTGTTCTGCTTCTATATGATTAACAGAACAGTGAATTAATGTTGGTATCTTAATACTGCTTAAATGGCCTCTAGATGTGGTGTGAAGCCAGACCGTGCAGAGTGGTTAACAGAGTAAATGTCAATCTAAGAGATTTCTGGGAAACTTTTACCTGTACTAGAATTTGCTTAATTAATGGCCTCAAAATGAAAAGCTCTGATCATTCTCTGCTGTATGGTCTTATTTTATTTGGGGAAACAGGCTACAGCCTGATTTAAATGGGATTTTCCACAGAGACTGGTATCACTGGTGAGCTTCTGGATAATTATTGGCCATTTTAGTGATTTCTTTTCAAAATGTAGTTCATGCCCTAGGTTGTCTGGGGAAAAGGATGAGGAAAGTGTGAAATTAGAATGGAGCATTTTATCATTACTTATTGCTTTAACTGTCAGCTTGAACAGGAAGTTGGATTTTAAGACATAAACAAGCTAATACGGACTGCTAAACTAGGTCTTCATTAAATGACTGCTTTAGAATTAGTAGCCCATAATAGGTAAAACAGTGTAGGCAGGTTTAGGTGAGACTATGTTACTAATTGACCTGAGACTAGAAGGGCCTTTATAAAGTGAACTAAGCATAAGACCACATTCCAGGAGCTTGTTCCTGCTTTTGAAAGCAAACTCCAGGTATAAGAAACCCTTGCCAGTTATCCCTCTTGACATCTTTCTTATTACCTCTTAAAAGTTAAATTGTAATAGGATGAAGTCATGGGCATAGAATAAACTGAAGGCAGTGATGTGTGCAAAATAAATATTTATAATCTAGAATACTGCAAATTTAAACTCGGAAGAATAGTATTCCAAACTAATTATCATTAATTTGGGATATTTGTAAATGATACCAGTCGTGTCTTGAATAACTTATAGAAATACACCCAAACGTACCAGAGGCTTCACAATAATATGGGACATGAGTAAGAAAGAGTTTTCCATTTTCTGAAAGATCCTTCACGTTAAGTAGTAGGTAACCACTGGGTATCACATCAGCAGGTAGTACGGTACAACCCCCTAAAATCTCAACTCTACTCAGCTTTTCTCAGACAACAGTGGGAACATCGAACGTGTTTTCACCTCACATAAAACTTCTCTTTTTTGGGGGGGATGGGATGGAAGAGGGCAGTCTACTGCCTTTCTGTACTTCTTCTCCCCTTTGGTGACAATCATCCAGTAAACTTATCAACACTTAGGTACTTTCCCTGCCTGTGTATTGTCTTTTTTCTATAGTAGTACTTAGTATGTATGGAAACATCATAGCTAGCTCCCTTGGGTCCTACATTCCCTAACACTAAAGCCGATATTAATATGACCTCTAGCTATTGAACATGAAGTGACTGGAATGTTGTACTTTTTAAGGAAAAAAAAAACAATAATAATCCTGCCTCCTAGAGACTGCATTTTCACACCACCACGTTTACTTTCATAGTTTTGTTGCTTTTTTATTAAATTTTTAAGTATTAATCTGAATGGATTTGAGATATAGATATTGATAATTCTGAACTCAAACTCTGGTAGCTCTATAGCAAAATATATCTATACTCTTATTGATTACCTATCAATAATAAAAAATAAATTTGGAAATTCTATCTTGGCGTCCGTCTGGTTTTCCAATCTGGTTAACCTTCTTAAAAGTTCTGGGCAGAATACATGAGTGGGAAAGAAGTCTATGCTTTTATTGCAGTGTGTCCTCCAAGGATTTTCCAAGTAATGGAATAGTTTCAAGGAAAGTGTTAAGATTAACTGACCCCCTGGTGAATATCATCTGAAAACTGATAAGTTCATTCATTTTCTTTACTGTAGGAATTCTCAGAATCCTTAATAGGCTAATAAGCATTGTGAATCACAGAGAAGGGAAATAGAATGCTACCTAAAAAAAAAGTTCAATTGATTATGGAATATTTTCCTATTCAGTACTTTGATAGACCAGTTCTTCACAGAACACACTTTGGAAAATTTCACTCCATTGTAACTTTTCTGGTAAAAAATGAATGTATGACCTGCCTGTGTTGGCAAGGGAAAAATACAGCATGGGTATGAAAAGACAGCACTGACTCCCTTCTAATAGGCTATTCTATTTACTAATATATCATGTGTGATGGGTTGAATTGTGTCCCCTAAAAATCAATAAAGTCCTACACCTGGTACCTGTGAATGTGATCTTTTTTTTTGGAAAGAGGGTCTTTACATATGCAATCAAGTTAAGATGAAGTCTTTAGGTTGGGCCACAGTCCAGTATTATTGGCGTGCTTATGAGAAGGGGAAATTTGGATAGAGAGACATCGCATACAGGAGCCAACAGAGAGACACAGACAAGACACATTGTGGAGATGGAAGCAGAGACTCAAGTGATGCGTGTACAAGCTAAGGAATTGCAAGGATTAATGGCTTTCCCTAGAAGCTAGGAGAGATGCAGGGAACAGATTTTTCTCAGAAGGAATCAACCCTGCTGACTCCCTGAAGAGAACTTCTAGCCTCTAGGACTCAGAGAATGAAGTTCAGTTGTTTTAAGCCACCCAGGTTGTGGTATTTTGTCATGGCAACCGAAGGAAATAAAGTGAGATTTTGCTGTGGGGGATTCTATGACGTATACCTAAAAAAGTGGTGTTGGATTAAGTAATGGGTACAGGCTGAAAACATTTTACAGCACTTAATAGAAAGAACCTAGATTGCCTTGAAGAGGCTTGGTAAAAATATGGATGTTAAAGGTGCCTTCAGTGAGGACTTCAAGTGAGAAACATATCGGAAAGGGAAGGAAAGGCAATCCTTGTTATCTAGTGGCAAATAACTTGGTGCATATTTTTCTACTGTTGGGAGCCAAGTAGAACTTGTAAATAATAAACTTAGATATTTAACTGAGGATATTTCAAAGTAAAGTGTGGAAAGCACAACGTGGTTTCTCTTTTCTGCTTACAGATAATGTGAGAGGAAAAAGATAAATTGAGTAAAGAATTCTGCCTCAGGCCTGGCTCAAAACATAGTCTATCTAATATACCATGTTTATCACTTCTTGTATATCTTTTCCCTCTACTAGAATATAACCACACAGGGCCAGGTATGCCAGTCTGTTCTGTTCACTGATATTTCCCAACTGCCCAGATGTGTAAAGGATCAATAAAACTAATGCATGGAGCTGAAATTCTCAAATTAGGCTCACCAGTTTTCATGTCTCATTTTCCAAAAGGCTTATAAAAGATTCATACTTCTTATATTTTTTGTAATTGGAAAAATAGAATTACTTAATCTCCAAATGAAAACAATTTATGTGACTATATTGGGTTTTACAACAGAGACATTGACATAAAATAAGAATTAAAATTTACCTAATAATGGGATTCAAAACAAGGATGCTTAGGTAACTTCCCTGAAGAAGGACAATTAAAGAGTTTCAGAAAAGGAAAAAAAGTTTATTTCATAGAATTGCAAATTTTAAGCTATTTATGAAATGGGTTCTCAGTGAGACCTTAGCATTTTATTTTTCTAATGAGACTTGGTAATAGCTGGGTAGTCTTGAATACCATAAATCCCATTAACAGTAATAACAAAAGAAACTAACTAACTCATAGAGACACAACTAGACAACAGTACTGTGGTTACCAGAGGAAAAGGGATGGAGGGAGGTGGAAAAGGGTAAAGGGGAAATAAATGGTGATGGAGGGAGACTTGACTTGGGGTGGTGAACACACAACACAATATACAGACGATGTGTTATGGAATTGTATACCTGAGACCCGTATAATTTTATTAACCAAGGTCGTCCAAATAGATTCAATTAAAAAACAAAAACAAAAAAAAGAAAAACAGTACTAGCAAACAAAGATCCAAGCCTCCATAGAATACATCAGACCATAAAAAAAGATGACTGTCTTTATTTTAGCTTAATCAAACTTCCACCTTAAATAATCATTGTTTTAAAAATGCTACATAAAATGATATGAACTTTATATGAACAGTCTAATTACGTTAGGGATTTAAAACAATAACCTAATTAATTGACTTTGCCCACCCTCATTCTTTTTTTCAGTAGCTTTCATACACAGCCATACCTCCTCTTTTAATAGAAGTTGATACTCTGCTATGAATTATTAAAAGTTTTATTTTTCATTGCTATATATCCATATATGCCATTTCCAGTAATAGAGATCTTTAAGTATACTATTTAGAAAGATATTTTATCGATGTTAAAAGACTAAAAATTGTTATAATTTTAACAATTATATAACAATTGTTTTAATTAATATAAAAACAAATATTTAGGAAATATTTCTTTTCATTTCTTCTATATATAAACATAGTTATTTGCAATAATTATGTTAATGTTTACACACATGCTCAATCATCCATCTGTTCCTTCCAACTTCACATTACCAACATTTTTCAAATTCATCTCTTTACATATATATGTCTTATATACATCCACCTTGTGATGATGTTTTGCTGTAATACCATCAAAACTTGCATGTACTGTTTTATTAAGGCTCTAAGTCATTGCTCTCTAATCTCTCTGCCTTTCTCCCCCAATTCCCATCATCTCTAAATTGTATTTAAAAGGTTGTCCTCTTCTCAGTTTTCTCCTTGGGCAATCAGACTCATTCCTCAGGTTCCTGTACAAACATCCATGCATCTGCTACGTCTTCCCCAACTCCTGCAGGTGGGGTTATTCGCTCACTCTTTTATTCCATGTTTATTTTAGCATTTGGGCCATATCTCTGTTAAATAGCTTATTGTATTGTAATAATTATGTTTGGGGATCTGGCTCCTCTATGAGACTGTGTGCTCTCTAAGATAAGAACTGTAACTTTCTTTATACTCTTATCTCTAGTGCATTGACCAGTACTTGAAATAAGTTAGAGCCTCAATAAATATTTACTGAAGAAACACATAAAAAAGAGAAATTTAGAGAGCAGAAGAAAAATTAAGTCAATAGATATTTGTGCTACTGTTATAGTAAGTCAAAGCATTATGGAAATAAATAGATTAACATCTTTATTTTTCTTGGTGCAATTTTGGGGTCTATTTAATATGGTGAGATATCATTTGCCTGGACTGCAGAATAGCATTCTGCATATAGCCTTTGAAGTAATTTTCAGAGATCAATGTGGCTATTTTCATTTCTATAAAGATTCATCCAGATTTATCACATTTATCAGTGACTTTCTTACTTAGCCAGCTTCTTCTTAGTCCTCTCTCATCAGGTCATAGTAAGAGAATGTGATTTTTCTCTTCAGATAATACAAATAGAGTTATCCAGGAAAAAGAGCTCAAAGCAAATCAGCTTACTATACTGATGAATTAGCAAAATAGGGGAAGTAAATTGAGAAATTTAATTATCATGTTTAAGTTTTGCCATTTTTCTTAATTTACTTTTCTAATGTGAAATTATAAACATACAAAATTCTTGAGAGAGTAGTACATAGAACTCTCATATTCTTGTCAATCAGCTTCAACAATTGTTAGTGTTTTAGTGTCCTATCCTATTTGCTTCAAAGAAAAGCCTAAATAAAATACAAAACAAAAACTAATATGTAATTATTAGCAGTTTTAAAGGACTTCAGGCTATGTTTTCAAAAAAGGGAGTGAAAATATGCTGTGGACTTATTAATATAAAAATCAGAAACGCAAACTCAGTTTGCAGAAAGTCCAAAGAAAACTCACGTGTGTTTGCTCAGTGTGAGCGAACTCACGTGCATCCACAGGCATGCATTTATTTTGAGGTCTACAGAATGAAGAACAGGAGTTTGCCCTTAAATAGGACCCTGTAGTCTTCTCTTGTGCTTTCGCTTTCCAGTCATTAGTCATCACAGCATCGCAACCTTTAACAAATTGGTGGTAATAATATGTACAGTAAGAAGAAAGGGAGAGCCCTTGTGCCTTCCCCATCTCTCTAAAAGCAGAATATCTGCTCTGCTTTAGATTCATCAATGAATGCAAGGTCTATTTATTTCAACTTAAAAAAATGTTTTAATGTCTTTTACAAGCAAGACATGCTAAATCGTGTTCATTATTCGGTTATCCACTCATTCCTTCATACATTAAGCATTTATTTAGTTTCTCCTATCTTCCCTCAGAGTACACAGACATGTAAGTAACAATGTGATCATAAAAATAAAAATCAAATGCCATGAGAACATCTATTAAAAATAGATTATCTGTGTGCTATTTCTGTGGTGTTAATCTAAAGAGTAAGTCAGGACATTACTGTGACAGTCTAAATATAAGAATTAAACTAAGCTATGAGAATAGCAGTGGGTGTAGAAAGGATATTACATTTGATATATTTTGTCCTGCTGAGTTTACCTAACACCCTGCCCTTAGCCTCTGCTGAATGTATAAACCTAGGTGGCCAATATCGCTGCTCTGCACCCTATATAATAGAATTATAGTGGGCAGCTAAATTAGGGAATCGATCCAGAAACTAAGCTATGAGTTTATTTTTTCTTTTTAGAATGTGAAATAAGAGGTAATACACTGGAAGTACAAGACATAAACTTATGGAGTTCAAGTAAGTTGCATTAAAGTAAAATATTATAAGAAAGGTTTAAGGACTTAAATCTGCTCTGGTCACCCAAGGCTTAGAGTTTTTTGTTTTTTGTTTCCAGTTTTCACCCAAGGAGATAGAATTATTTTTAAAAAAATATATATATATATATATATATATATATATATATATATATATATATAATTCAGGATATGTTTTTTATTGATTTTAGAGAGAAAAATTGATGTGAGAAACATGTATTGGTTGCCTCCCTACACTCCCTGACTGGGGATCAAACCCACAATGTAGGTATGTGATCTGACCAGGAACCAAACCTGCAGCCTTTTGGTGTACGGGACGATGTTCCAACCAACTGAGTCACCTGGCCAGGGCCCACACGGCTGTCTTAAGTCCGGAAATTACTCTCCTTTTAGAGCCCTACTGGCTTCTTGATGGTCAGTGTTTCCTATCTTAGTTGAGTTCTGCATACTTAAAACTTTTCCCCAACTCCTCAACTCAACCTGTTTTTCTTGAGCCTTTTTTCGTTGTTGTTGAAATTTTTGTCCTTATAATTAAAGAGTTTAGGCTTGAATAGTTAATATTTACTTAACTAATTAATTTCCCTTAATACTGTATTTAGAACTCTGATTCATTTTTTTTGTTTTTTTATTTGTTTGGTTGGTTTTGTCATCATCTCTTAATGTCATTCTTTAAGTTGCAGTAATTCAAATAGACACAATTATAAATATAGCTGGAACAAAGTTGTGATGATTAATTTTATGTGTCAACTTGGCAAGACAGTAGTATTCAGTTATTTGGTCAAATACTTTTTCTAGAGTTTCCCTGAAAGTGATTTTTATTTTAATTAATTATTTTTTCAAATACATTTGTCTCTGCCCTACCCCAACCACTTTCCTTTGCCCCCTCCCCGCTTCTCTCCCTCAGCTCTTCCCCTTCGGTTTTGTCCATGAGTCCTTGCTATGTGTTCCTTGACTTTCCCCTTTACTACTTGTTTCTCATTGTAACCTCTGAAACCATAAGAGCTATTATTTAGTATCTATTTGCACATCCTGTTTATAGCTTGGGACCTTATAGGGCTTCTTAAATCCTTGTTAAAATAATAAATAAATAGTGCACATGAAAGACATGGGGAGATAACATCTAAGGGAAATGACATTTGATTGAATGAAAAGAGGAAAAGTCAGGAATGATCCTGCAGTTCAGTTCATTTGCATTATAATCTGTCTGATTGGTTTCATTTAAATTTATTTTACGGAATTTCCTGCTTTTTTAAAAGTATAATAATGAACAATGTATTAAAATATGAGTTATTAAGAACCTAAGAGGGTTTGTAAATTAATGAATTCAAATTATCTGGAGCTTAGTTCAACAAGAGTGGTAAAACAGTAATTTCTCCCCAAAAATACAAGATAAGATTAGAGGACAATGCTTGGATTCCTTTGGCACATGGGGTTAAATTGGCAGAACACATCTCTTAGAAAAGCAAATCTTCAGGAATTACCCTAAACTGAGAACAAGTGCTCACTAGCTCTAAAGCCATCCTTTTAGCAGATTAAAGGGTTAATGTTGATGTTTAGGTAATATAATTATTTCAGGCTACCTATAAAACAGCAATTATTAAAAATCAATATACTTTGTATAGTCATGGCAAAAATCCAAACTGAACTTTGCAGTGAAGGTTAGTTAAGGCATGATTTGTGGCGTCTACTATCCCTTTCCAGGGGCGGCCTTTAAAACAGCTGTTATATGGCATTGACTATTCTAGCAGCCTAACTGATAAAGGCGGGACGGACTGCATCTTGTAAAGAAGATGATTTTAACTCCCCACACCATGAAACAAATAGAAATGGCATGTGGAAGAAGCAATAAAGGTTTTCTTTCTTAAAGTTCATTCTGGACACATTAGCTAATAGAAAAGAATGATACAAGACATACATTTTTGCTCTAAGTTAAAAAATAATTTTCTGACATTTCATTTATAATTGTTTTCTGTTGAAATAATTCATGGTACAATAATACTGTCACAAAATTCAAATATATTTAACCATTAGAAATACCAAAATTTACAATCTTTACTGTGATCACAATTAATATCTCTCTCTCCTCCCCGATTTTTACACTTTTTTTTAATGCACTTAAATAATGACCCTCTTTGGGAACCCATTCAGTTGAAGCCTTTGTTATAGTATTGATTTTTAAAGTGGCTTGTATCATTCAGGTTAGTTGGACATACTGGGAAATTTTCCAGACTTTGGCAAAAACCCAAACTGAACTTTGCTCCAATAAGCCAGGAAGGATTTCATTAACCTTTTAGTTAAAAAAAAAAAAGTGTATTTCTCATTTGCTCAACTCTAAGGCCATGTATTCCCAGAGGAATAAAACACCCAGATCATAACACGTTTAATATTTGAGAAAGGTAGAGTGTTAGAATTGTTTCTACAGCCAAGAAATGGTTTGGCGCATCCTTCATACTTTTACATGCATAGTACATATGTAAAAGTTTATGTTTACTACATACTATGATGATATTAGTGTCATAATGTCACTGAGTCAATGCAATGTTTTGAGGTTCTTTCTCAAATGGCAAGGAAAGATTAAATGAAAGGAGGGAAACATTTTTGTGTTTGAAATAATTTTAATTGTTTTAAATTTCAAAATTAATATAAATAATGGTCAATTCTGACCATTTCCCACTGTATTGGTGAAAAAGTGCCTGACAAGGAAGGAAATACTAGAACAGCTAAGTAAAAATTAAATAATCAGAAGAATTTAAGCACAATTTTTATCATCAGTATATGCAAAGACTTATTTTTTGAAGTGTATTTTCCAGATGCTGGTAAATTCATTACCTATTTTCTCAAAATAGAATTAGAATTAAACTAATCATACTACTGCCTCAGTTATGTCAAAATTAAGGGTTATTTGGACAATAATTAATAAATCTCAGGACTTTCCTAAACTAGGAAAAACTTTACTAAATTGAAATATTTAGGGTTAGTTAGAACTCTATACTGAGGTAGGGCAGAAAGTGAAATAGTTCTGACAATTTTGTCAGAAGTTTTCCTCTCACAATTTTGAGTTTGTGGATTTCATGTGAAAATAATGGATTGAGGAAAATATTTAGGGGAGCAAGAAGGAAGATTGGGGAGGAGCAATATATATAAGAATTTCATCTCTTTCATACCAAGGCACTTAATTAAGTAATGAATAATTTTAAGTATCTCTTTCTATTGAAGAGAAAATTGTGTGATCTTAAAAATTATACATTTTATGTTTGTATTGCTCATCTATGAATATCACAGCTAAGTATCCAATTTTAAGTTTCTTTATAGATCCTACAATGGTACATTTTTGAAACAGAGTTACATAAAGATAAAATGGCTTCTTTTTGAATTATGTAACTTTCATGTCAATTATTATACTTAACTTCCTTTTTAGAACTTGCATGTCAGCAGGTAGTACAGGGTTCTGCTACATATCTTTTAATATATCTACTTAAAAACTGCCCTTTGAACTTCAACTTCTTGCTGTCGCATCAGTAAAGTGATTCACATTACAAATTGCTGCATTAACTGTTCCAGGACTATGTGAGTCTCCATTTTTATTGACATGCTTGTGTCCATAGAGTCTCTTTGGGAAGCAAAGAAAAAGAGCCATTGTCTCTGCAAATACTACCAGTCAAACAATGAAAAGGATTGCTAGTGGCTATCCTATTTTTCGGCTGCTGTAGTGACATTGTGAAATTCTGATGTTCTTGAGGTAGCTGTCCTGCTGTTCATTCCAAATTTGTCGGTTATTCGGCACCTGGTCCGACCTTAATGTCTAGGATGAACTGCTGAGCTATGAAGTGTTCTGATTTTTCGATGCTTTGCCAAATTTCTCCCCTCCATTCCTGCCACCTTTAAAATAACAAGGTCAATTAAAAAAAAAAAAAAAAGGCAGAGTTTCAGGTCCAATGGTGCTGATTATCAGCATAACACATGCGGTGAAGCATGACATCAACTTGTCCTTGAAGACTATGGCAAGTCCAGTTGGAATTAGCTAAGATTACTCAAAAAAGCAATTGTAAATGAAAAACACACATTTTTCTAAGGATAATTTACAAAACAACGAATACGGTGTACTTTAACATTTGTTTTCAAACCTATGGTTATGCATATTTAAAAAACCACTTTTGAGAAAAAACATTGTTAATTCACAGTGGCCATGTCCAAATAAATAAATTCTGAATGAATAAAGCAGCCACATTCTTCTAAAATTGACTTAATAAATTGCATGGTTGACACAAAAATTTGAAGACAGTAAAAGTAAGACCCTATTGATTGATAATGCCATGCCAGGTCTCCCCAAAATCAAAAAGAATCTGTTCTTAGTGTTAAGATCAAGGAAAATTCCAGAAAAAGAAAGTTCCCCCAAATTGAGTAATTTACAAACATTTTTATTTCCTTCTCATTGCCTATATAATGTCCATGTTTTATCTTTTCTAATCTTGTGGTATCCATCTACTCTCTTCTTGCAGTACAGAATTTTGAAATTTGGTCTTATATACACTCATGTAAAAATAACCTAAATTTTAGATGAAAATAACACAGTTTTGCCTTAGAATCCCCCACCTCAGTAAGCAGGACAAAATTATATCACAGTTCTCATTCTGTAATGGGGTGCTGAGCTGTAGGTCCTCCCCAAAATCCTAAAGCCCCCATAGCTATCACTTGGGGGATGAGGGAAGCAGATCAGGACCACTGAGAGCCACTTTGCATATCTGAAGAGCTTGCCCAATGTTTTAATAACGTTAAAATCTATGCCTGTGCTTGGAGCCAGGGAGATAGGCATGACTCTAACCTGTGATGCAAGGTAGGTGGAGGGACTTCCTGCACCTTTGATAGTCGCTCGGCGACCTGGAGGCGACTTCTCCGTTAAGGGGCCACACTTGCCCGGACTAACAATGGCAGCCGAGAAAGGCAGAAGAAACTGCCAGGTGTAACCCAGTGTGAGGGGTGTTGGAAAAGTGACTACGGAGGAAGACTCACATCGGGATTTAAACCCAGGTGCGGCAGCCATGCTGGGGCTTTTTACCGTGTGGTTTGGGAGAGGAGAGAGTGGCTCTCTTGACCACGGAGCTTAGAAAGTAGAAAAGCAGGATATAGCAGCAGTGCAGGGCGCTTGACCGTGCGGCTGGGGAAGGAGAAGTCTCTTGACCACGTAGCAGCGGTGCGGGGTCTTGGCCATGTGATTTGAAAGGATGCAGAAGGATTCTCTGGCCCACCATGAGGGTGCTGTTTTTGGATTAAGAATGGGAGCCTAATCGAACTACGGACTTCTATTTTCTTTTGCTGAGATACAGTACCCCTGTCTGGTCTGGTTTGGAAAGGGGAGGCAGTACTGTGTGTGTGTGTGTGTGTGTGTGTTTGTGGGTGTTTTGAAGGGATCTTGGGATTTAACGGCAACATTTCACTATTATTCTGAATCTGTATAACTTTTGAATAAGCAGTTCCTTTCCTTTTTAACAAATTCTGCCATTGAGAGCCACAGTTCATATCAGAGGAGGGGAAAAAGAACCACAGAATAACAAGACCCACAGGGGAGTTTCTGTTACAATTCCCTGTTCAACAGGGCTATACAGAATCGGGTTATGATTTCTAATGGATATAGAAAATTATTGGTTATACACACACACACACACAGACTGCAAGGAATAAAATGAATACATAATATATATGTACATGGTCTACAGAAAGCTATGCAAATAGTAACTAAATCTTCATTTGAGAACACTTAAAGGCAGCTAGTAGGGTATAAGTTGTTTTTTATTCACCCAACCAAAATTTTTATTGAAGACCAGCTATATGCATAATGCTATACATACTGAGTAGATATTTTATCATAAAACTTTAAAGTAAGAGAAATGTTAGCAATCAGCCAACATTTCCTATATGAGGAGAAGATGCCCAGGGAGGTTAAGTAACATCTCTAAAAGTATCAACATCTAGTTTAATAAAAAAGCACTAGAATATTGATTCCACAAAAACATGGTTTGTCTTCATTTGAAATAGCTAATATATGATGTGTATATCTATTTAGAACATTCTTGTCTTTGAATTAAAATAGTATTAAAATATCACTGGGCCCTGGCCGGTATGGCTCAGTGGATTGCTTGCTGGCCTGTGAACCAAAGGGTCACTGGTTTGATTCCCAGTCAGGGCACATGCCTGGGTTACAGGCCAGGTCTCCAGTAGCGGGTGCACAAGAGGCGACCACACATTGATGTTTCCCTTTTTTTCTCCCCCTATTCACCTCTCTAAAAATAAATAAATAAAATCTTAAAAAAAGCAAAACAAAACAAAATGTTGGTAAATATCTCTCCTTGTATGTATGTATATGTGGTTTTATATATATAATTATATATGACCATATTTACAATTTAAATATAACTACCATTTAAAAAATCAAATGTTATTTTAATATTATTTATTCTCCCAAGCTCCTTTTTACAAATGTAACTCATTAAAGGGGCACAATTAAACAAAAATGTCTTCTGTTCCTAGTAGCAAAATTTTTCTAGCTTTTTTTTTTGTGGTAATTAAAATTAAAATGTTGTTTTTGGTCCTTTTCTCCTTCCTTTTGAAGCCACAGAATTTATTCAACTGAAGAAGTCTCAGAAAATCACCAACACAATGCCAACATGATTCAGCAGAAATGTTATGTAATTATTCAAACCTGGAATGTTACCTTGAGTGATGTAATTAATATTATACTCAATGATAGGATATTTCAATTGCCTGAGATAATGGATCTTAAAAAAAATATTGGATCATATCAATCCATCTTAATTAAGGCTAAGAAAAATTTAGAAGAAAGATAAAAAAACATCCTAAGGACATTATAAAATATTATCTACTCTGTGAAGTATTTTATAATCTTTCCAAACACTTTTCTTTATGCTTCTATTTGCCCATTTATTTTAATCTTTTACTTGTCACTCTAATTTACCTTTTCTTCCAGGCATAGTACCCGATCTGCTCAGAGCTCAATACCTGTTTGCTAAGTAAATAAATAAATAAACAATAAACGTAGTATACATTTACATGCAACTTTAGATATCATGAACTTTGAAATTACTTCACACATACATCAATGGTACCTAACTGCAGGTGAGCATAAAAATCACCTGGAGTTTTTAATAAAAATACAGATTCCAAGGACTCTTTCTTGAAGAAATTTGGGTCATGACTGGGAAACCATAAGATTAAAAGTGCCCCAGAAGAGTTATATGATCAGGTAATTTGGAACAATCTAGAGTACTCCATATTTATGTATGGAAGAGCACATTTCAAGAAGATTAAGAAAACACATTTAAGTTTATATTGTCCATATATTCTATGGAATGATTGACTGATTCTCTCTAATATTATAGAGAGGTTCACATTGCAAATGTTTATCCTGTTCCTATATTTGGGTCTTAGGCATACATAGGTTTAAAATATGATGCAGATCTTTATACATCTCACAACACATGAGGGAACAAACATCCAAATGTAAATTATTAGAGGCTAGAAATAGACCTACATAAATATATTCCACTGATTTTTAATAAAGGAAAAAAAGGAAATACAAAGGAGAAAATATAGCCTTTCAACAAATGATGCTGGAACAACTTGATATCTCCAACAAGGATATGAATCTGGATATGAATTTTATATTCATCACAAAAATTATCTAAAAACAGATCACAGGCCTAAATGTGAAATGAAAAATATTAAAACTCCTCGAATACAACATAGAAGAAAATCTAGGCTACCTTAGGTATGACAGTAACATTGTAAATATGATTACATGATCCATGAAATAAATAATTGATAAGTTGAACTTAATTAAAATGATAAAACAATGTTCTGTGAAAAAGATCAAGAAAATGAGACAATAAGCTACCTACTGTGGTAAAATTATTAAGGCTATAAACAGACACCTCATCAAAGACAATATACAGATAGCAAATGATCATAGGATATTAGGGAACTGTTAAACACCACATATCATTGGGGATTTGCAAATTAAAACAGCAGTGAGATACCACAGCACATCCATTAGAATGGACCCAGTTCAAAACATTGACAATAGCAAATGCTGGTAGGGATATGGAACCATCCTCAGGAACTCTCATTCATTGATGATGGGAATATAAAATGGTACAGAAACTTTAAAAGACAATATGGCAGTATTTTATAAAACTTAACATTCTTTTACTATATGATCCAACAATCATTCTCTTTGGTATGGAACCAAATGAGTTAAAAACTTACGTCCACAAAAAAACACCTGTATGCAGATATTTATGTCAGCTTTATGCAAACTAAAAACTTGGAAGCAGCCAAGACATCTTTTAGGAAGTGATGGATAAATAAACTATGGTATACCTAGATAATGCAATGTTATCCAGTGTTTAAAAAAAAAATAAAGAGAAAGAGAGATCAAAAAAAGAAATAAAGAAAACTTAAATGTATATTGCTAAATAAAAAAGCCAATCTGAAAGGATTACATATTGCATGATTCCAACTAAAAACTATGGATGATACAGGGAAATTTGATCAGATCACTGGGGAGGAGTAGGAAGGAGTCATAGGAGCAGGTTTCTCAAGGCAATGGAAAACAACCTAGTGCTGGATTGGCTGAGAAGCCGGATGTCTCTGGAGCACATGGAATTATGGGTGCGAAGCTTTGAATATGGGAGGTTTTTTTCTTTCTCAGGCTCTCTGGGGCTTCTCCCTGGCTCCGTTTTTCCTCAAGGATGCCTGGATGATCATGATCATGTCGCAGCTATCTGCGTTTCACCAATGGATGGTATTTTGCACGGAAGAAACTCCAGGCACAGCCTAGAATCTAGGATCGGCCTGGCCTGGTAGAGGGTGGCAGGGTTATTCTTCTTTGGGTGTTCTAGAGAGGAAGAGCTCTGAGGCAGAAGCCTGCTTTTCTTCCAAAACTGTGTAGCTTTCGTTTCTTTGTATTTTGTAGCTTGTGTTGTTTTAGTTTGTAAACTAACCCTCTAAAGATAAGATAATTAAAACTAATAGGGGGAAAAGATAGGAGAACTCAGGTGTTAAAAAGGTTAGCCTTAATTAATATACTTAAGTGATTAAAGTTGTAAGTAAAGAGTTAAAGATTTCAGCCTTAGTTCATAGGCTTAAGTGGCAAATGCCTGTGGAACGCTGTTATTTCAAAATTGTGAGGTTTTTGAATAGTCTCCTTTCCTTTATTCACCAAACCATTGTCTCTGGAATTTGGCCTGGAGGGCAGTGGTGGGTAGGAGGACCCCACTTGCTGTTTGGTAACATGACATAAAAAGACCAGTGGTCACAAGGGGTAAAAGACCAATGAATAAGTGGAGTACAGCAGGTTTTTAAGGCAATGAAACTATTTTTTAAGATAATGCAATGGTGATACATGTCATTTTCACTGTTCAAAACCCATACAATGATAATTCAAAAATAATACAAGATATAACATCAAAAGTGAAAACTAAGATAAAATATGGACTTTGGGTGATGATGATATATCAAAGTAGGGTCATCAGTTATAACAAATATTCCACTCTGGTGGGAACTTTGATAATAGGGGAGGCTTTGCATGTGTGGGTATAGGGAGTATATGTGAAATCTCTGTACCTTCCGCTTAATGTTCCTGTAAACCTAAAACTACCCTAAAATAATTTTTATTTAAAAAGTCAATTATAATACAGCATGGTAACAACTGGACATATTTTGAAGGTTCTGAGAGAGCCCACAGTAAGTGGCTGAGAGGAAAGAGCAACACGAGTCTCTGAACAGGGAATAAGATCCAAGGACACTAAAACTGGCTGACTTGCTTGATTCAGAGGATAAATAGAGATAAAGAAAACACTCTATTGGACTCAGAAAGGAGGTAGGCATCAGAGAAGTCATTATCACTCTTCTTGAGCTTAGCATTTCTCTATAGCTCCTTGTCGGTAACTACAAAAGTAAATCACATTTATTTTCTTAATATAAAGCGTAGAATGATTAGAATTTAAGAAAATATTTTTTTTAAATAATCCTCCCCTGAGGATATTCATTGATTTTGGTGGTGGGTGGGAGACAGAGAAGGAGAAATACTGATGGGAGAAACATTGATTGGTTGCCTCCTGCACGTTCCTGGCCAGGGATCGAACCCAAAACCTAGATATGTGCCCTGACTGGGAATCAAACTCACAACCTTACGGTGCACAGGACAATGCTCCAACTAATTGAACCACACAGCCAGGGCAAGAAAAGAAATTTCTTGATGGAGGAGCTGATGTTTTTAACAGAATTCTTCCAATAGGTGGCTAATTGGAATTTTAAAAACTGGTTTTGAAAGACAATAAACATGTAAACAGGTGAAATAAGTGTCCCTCAGTCCTCAAGCAAGGTTACGTGCAGTGGGGGAAGGGGGAGAGAAGCGATAATAATGGTCTATTATCAATAAATACTTATGAGAATGTTATATACACTATCTCATTTAATTTGCCAACCAATCCAAAATATAGGTATTGTCATCATTTGCCGATAAACAACATGACATGCAAAAATCAAACGTTCCATTGGAGACCAAGCTAGATCTCTAAGTAATATCTATATATTTTTCAAATTTACTATGACCAATGGGTTTTAAAATTCTTTGGGAAAGAAAGACTCATAGTCTCCTAATATACTTCACATCTACTGGCATTTTTACTCTCCATTTGCAAAAGCCATTTTCAGTGGAAAAAGCTAAGTGAGGTGGGGTTGGGGAGTGACAGAGACGGTGAGAAAACACCAAACTAAACATGGTAAGCTACCAGGGAGTCTCCTACCGTCTGCACAGTCTCCCACGCAAACACCGTTTCTTTGAGGGAGCTTTCTCTGACCCCCGCCCCAGACGAGGTGAGTTTGCCAGCCCTTCTTTATAGCACTTTAAATTAGCTGTTTGGTTTCACTTTCTAAGGTAAACTCTTGAGGTAAGGGATCATGTCTGCTCCAGGAATGTGCAAATCTACCACCATGGCTTTATCGCCAGTGCCTGGAACACTATATAAATTTATAGTGAATACAATAAAAAAGATTTGAAATCATGTAAATAGTTGTTTCTACTTTAATATCTGTTCTGAGCAAGATTCTTGCCCTGAAAACAGGTTCCTCGTATCCTGCTTCCATCCTTTCTACCTTCTACAAATCTTATAAGGTTGACATTTTGCAGCATTTAACTCTAAATGTAACTCAAGTTTGTTTAAACAACCATTTTGAGAATTAGACTTCAAACTGAGGGAAGGGAATCTAAGGTTAATATATCAAACTGAGGCTCTGGCCTGATTCTCCTTCTTCCTATAGACAATCCATAAACTTCATATGACCGTTGCAGAGAATGGATTCCTAGCCAGCTATTTGATTAAATTCTGTTCCAACCAAGAGGGAAGTCATTAACAAGCTAAGGAAAAAACGGTTCAAGAGAAGAGCAATCCCACCCCCTGTCAAGGCATTCATAAACTGGATCAATACAATCTTAAAAAGCACCCACAAAAACAGAAATGATATTCTAACTTCATCCAAGTTCGCTTGCCCCCTACAGCTAACAAAAGGCAATATTCTACCACTCACAGCAGTAGCTTAATGTCCCCTGCTGCTGTGGAAAATGCTATATTGGACAAATGGGCCTCAGTGCGGCTATGGGATTAAGATGCATCTGCAGAATCTCAGAATATAACATACAGGAGACTACGGTTGTTGAGGACAAGACCGAGAGAGCCTACTGTATTGATTTCCATAGTGCTCAAGGCAAAAGCAGAAAGAATGAGATTGTTGGAAAAAACAATACTAAGTTACTAGCATAAAGGAACAGAAACTCTCTTAAGCAAAGCTGCAGGGACAAAACCAAACTTCCAGAAAAAAGCCCTCATAGTGGGTTCTTTAACTGACTTCACTTGTCACACTCGAAACTTCCTTATGCCTTGAACTACCAGTTCCTATTTGAATCGCATAAAAGAATTTAGTCTTTCATGGAGTTTTTGTTTGTTTCTCTTTCAGGTTAATTTAGCAAAGACTTCTCTCCAACCCCTACCCCAGACTAATCAAATAAAATATAACCCCAAAGCTATAGCAAATCATGCTGTCACTATAAAAGCCAAAAAAGTGACTACTTAATTAATGACTATTGTGAGAATAAACTCCATAGTCCCTTACTATGGAGTTTACTATTCAATGCCCTTTTGGAATGCTCTTCAATCTCTTTTAAGTTTTCTAATTATGTCTTATTTCTTTCCATCTTTACAGTTTCTTTTTTTCTTCTTTAAAATTCATATCATAGTACTCTACTTTGCATGTATGGTCACTAATATCTTGAGATCATCAATCTTATGATTTTTTAAATATTACCTATAAAGTATACAAATGCCAACTTTTATGCATGTTGTGGTATATTGTACAAATATTTTTATTTATTTTTAAAAAATATTTTATTTATTTATAGAAAGAAGGAAAGGGAGGGAGAAAAAGAGGGAGAGAAACATCAATGTGTGGTTGCCTCTTGTGTGCCCCTTACTGGGGACCTGGCCTGCAACCCAGGCATGTGCCCTGCCTGGGAATTGAACCGTGACTCTTTGGTTTTCAAGCCGGCGCTCAATTCACTGAGCCACACCAGCCAGGGCACAAATATTTTTTAAAAATGTTATTAAAGAAGAAACATATAAAAATCTGGTATTATTAAATTAATACAGCACTTAAAATATTTAATAATTAGCAACTGAATATTTTTAATTCTCTAACACTCAATTCAATATGTCATTATTTTCTGTAGTTTCTGTTACTCTCTGTCTAGTAGTCATGCATTTCTCCTGGAAGATTCTCTTGCTATGGTTGCCCTGTTATAACCTGTCAGTGAAGCTTTACCTAAGACTAGTTCGTTAGATTGTTTCTGTATCCTGAATACTTTTGAAGAAATTTAAACTAATGAGAATTGTCAGGGCCATATTTTTCTATCTTTTATATAAAATACAAATTTAATTTAAAATTACTTCCTGAGTCTTGTTTAAAACACAAAATGTCCAATTACGAAAAAAACTACTTGACAATAGGGGGAGTCTTTTAATAGATTTTAAAAAAGTTTTGTTTAATTGGATCTAATATCAAATACAGTTAGGCATTTGGTTCAGGATGAAGATTAAATGAAGCTAGAGAGACAGGAGTGAACCATAACATAAAAACTGATCAATGTTGCTCAAAGTTCTTCTAGCTCTGTACCAATTAGTCCCAACAGCAAAACATTTACAGACAGTTGTACTCTGTGAATGCATTCCAGTAGTGCTGCAAGAGTTAACAAACGCCTATTCTCCTGGACAGGGCCATCCTTTTATAAAGGAGGACAATAGCCTAAACTACTAATTTCTAAATATGTTCTGGATTTAAGGAGGATCAAATTTGTTTAAGATTTTGACATTTTTCTCAGTATCAAATTGACTTTCATCTTCAGAGTTGGAATTTTCCACATGAACACTATTTTGGATATTTCTCTGTACGTCTTCATTTATATATGGCTTTGGTCACTCCTGAGAATAAGGTGGTAATTAGTCTCCAGTAAACACAGGAAAACTGCATATTCCAATAACTTAAAAGAGGAAGCTCTACAAACTGGTGGGGATGCCAGTATTCTCTCTGAATGAGTCTGTTTTTACTCTAGTAACTGAAATTGTGTATTCCATTCACATCCATATCATCAAAATGACAAAGGTGAATATTCTGGCTTTAAGGAAAGAACTATAAACATGTATATGGATATGGAATTAAAAGACCCATAGAGGTCATAGCACCCTTAAGACAGATATTACCTTCAAATTATTATTACAGCACACTTGCTTGGAGAAAGTTAGGTATCTAGAATCCAACATTAAAAAAGTTAGCCTCAAATATTAAATTCGAAGTATTTTCTGATTCATTTTCTTCCAAGGAAGTGCTTTTCTTTGAATTCACTAATGTAATTCCAGAAATAATTAATGTAATGGTCTTGCTATACTTGTTTTTTATCTTAGTAAAATATACTAACATAAAATTTACCACTTTTAGATGCGCAACTCAGTTGCAATAGGCATACGTTCACACAGTTGTGAAACAATCACCGCTAGCCATTTCCAGAAATTTTTTATCACCCCAGACAGAAACTCTGTACTCATTAAACATTACTTATTTTATGAATATTCACAGGCACAATCAGGTTGCATTAAAGAACTGCTGAAATTCTGAAAAAAAAAAGGACTATAAAAATTAAGCAATCTAAAGTAAAATTAGCCACATGTGCTAAGGTTCTTGAATTAGCATAGGAGAGAATAATATAGAATTCATGTTACACACTCTTCCATTTAAATATTTGTGCCAAAAGAAAACTGAAAAGGGTACTAAGGATTTAAGTTCTTTGTTCTTTATCACAAAGATATTAATGTTAGAGCTTGGGTTAAAATTATTAAACATGAATAATTATTTCCCACTAAGCAATACATTTTAAAGAATATTCAGAAAAAAAAATAACCCTATTGGGAAAATTAGTTCTAAGAGAAAATGAAATACATATAGCAGTCCCCATTTCTTATATAATGTGCTCATATAAATTCTATCAAAAAGGCTCATCCTAAAACATATTGTTCTCTTTTTATAGAAACAATGTTATAATTGGGGGGCTGTATTCCTGAGCATGACTTTGCGTAAAATTAAATCATAGATATGACCAACAAGATGTCATAAAAGCAGAGCTATAAAATCTATAAATCTTTGTAATCATTTAAAATAGTAAACTTATACTCCTTTGCAAACTTTAACAACTAGAAAAGAATTTAGAATATTGCTGAATTTAAGCCCCTTATTTTACAGAGGGGGATATACAACCAAAACCTTCTCTATGAAAGAGTGACATTCTTTTAATTTCCCAAAGAAGCTTGTAACAGGAGTCACTAAAACTGAAGTTTACTTATTCTCAAACTCTTGTTTCTTATATGTATTTTAATGCTTCCATTATAATATTTCAGCAATTATGTTGTGCATTAATTATGCAGTATAAATATTAAATTGGGTATATATGCAATATATAAAGTTTTATAATATAAAAAGCTATATACAACTAATATTCTTTCTGTATGTACGTTAACTTCATAAATCATTTATTTATTTAGAATTTTGGTAGACTTAGTGGTATTAATGGAGTGCACCATTTTAATTAAGAATAACACAGGGAAGTTTGACCAGAAGTTTGGCATTGATTTTCCTGTTGATAAAATTTCCAATTGAGTAAAGATATGCAAAAATATTATTTCTTTCTATATTATTGTAAAATAACCATTTTAGTTTCTTGATATGTAAAAGTATCTCTAAATATTATAATTAAGAGGAATCAATTTTGAACTTTATTGTATGACAAATATTTAGCTCTCTAGCTAAAACCACCCATCCTCCACATGTACCACCAAGGAGAGCTCTGAGAGAAACATTTACTTTCATTCATCTCCCAACATCCCACACAAAAAGGAAAAAAACAAATTTAAAATTTCCACTCTAGGATTATATGCTTATATACAGGATGGATGAGAAAGACAATTTTCCCATAACCTGCATTACAGATTGATTAAAAGTACCTCATAGCCTTTTAAAATGTAATTTAGAGAAAATCATATTCTTTCACATCAGAAACACAAACCATGCCTCCAAGATTAGGAATGAAATACATTGGGTGTTACCCCCAAATCTGGCAAATGAGTGAATAAAGGCTTTCAGAAGTGAAGTGTATATTCTAATTGGTAGTGAGAGAAATGTTGAAAAATGGAAAAGGACTACTATATTTTGCTTGAATCTTGAATATAGTCTTTATTCTTAAGGAAACTAGTACTCTGCTCACTTAAAAATATGAAAAATCTGCATTCTTTATTTGCTTTTAAATATGTACTTGAAAAAAGTGTTATATGGGAGTGGAGGGCTGGTGTGGCAGCAGAGAGCAACAGGGGAAAACCGGGAAACTGTAATAGAACAATACAATCTAAAAACTATACAGAACAAATGATTTGACCACCTCAATGTGTCCAAATATTTTAGCTGGCTTTTGCATGCAGCATATGGAATAACATTTCAAATATGACTTCCTGACAGTATATTTTGAAAATATTCTGGTTTAACACACCTTTCCAGTGAAATATAATGGAAAGAGCTAAACAAATTAGTGAAGATAAACACATCATTTGATGAATGAATGTATAAAATAATGAATCCCCGAGTGACGGAACAGACCAGAAATGAGTGGTTATATGTCTAGAAATACAGGCCTCTTTCATTCTCTGGTATTATATATTCAGGATTGATAACTCACCTAATAACCTACAGCAGTCCCAGAGGGGACTGTGTTACTCACTCTTAGCATTGAGCCAGCAGCAGATTTCTGTTGGCCTTTGTCTTGATTTTGTCATTGTTGTCTCCGTTACCAATTGACAATCAATATTAAGTGAATATTTATTGTGTTTAAGTTGTGTACTGAGCATGATAGCCAAGATACAAAACAAGGACCCAAAACTAATGGAGTCTAATACCTACATGTATAAAGAATAAATATAAAAATAAGCAATACATATATACTGCTTAACATTGGGTATCACCACTAAATTAGTGATATATAGAAATTATGAATATCTGGAATGTATAAACTGTTTTATTAAATAATTAAAATAAGAACTCAACAGAAAACAAAACAAACATGGGCCTAGGGTATTATTAGGAAATCCATAGGCTAATAAATTAAATGTACAAAAGCAGATGAACTCAACCCCAGTAACAATGAGAAAAATGCAAATTAAAATACTAAGGTATAAATTTGCATTCATAATGCTGAAAAAACTTTAGATTAACTAATTAGATTAGTAATATCAAATGCTGAAATCTGTGGTTGGTTTGTAAATTGGTAAAGTCCATTTGAAATGCAATTATCAGTGTCCATCTAAATTAGAATTGTAGAATATTTCTTTGACAAAGTAATTCCATCTGTAGGAATTTAATCTTGAGATATTGCCATATAATTTTATATAACTTTGTATCATATAATTTTATATCATATATAATACCAACACATGCCAATAAAAATGTTCCTTGCTCTATATTTGAATGTAAAAGATGTGAACCCAACTAAAGGCGCAGCTGTAGAAAAGTGGTTAAAAAATTCATGGTTTTTCTCTATTATGGAATACTTTGAAGTTGTTAAAAAAAGTGAGGTAAATTTTGTGTATTATCATATATTCACCTATTGGGCATATGGCTAAATGAATAAAGTACATCACAGAACAATACATATGTTTATGTAAATTAACATATATGTGTCTATTCCATCTAGCTTACATATGTATATATGTAAATGCACAAAAAATGCCTGAAAAAATATATTACAAACTGTTGAAATCTTTATTTCTGGGAGGAAAATGAGAGTTGGGGAAGAAGTAAAGGGAGGCTAGAATGTTTTGCATACTGTTTGGAATTTTTGCTTCATGAATACATTAATGTAAACTTTTTGGGGTTTTTTTTAGGGCAAAGGTGTGTACAAGAACAGAAAATATATGGGATTGATAAAGCAGCAGCATCAGTATTGGGGCAAGAATGACAGATAGATTAATGGATTGTATAGTAGAAGGAAAATAAGAAGCTTACCAAAGTAATTTAGAAGGCCCTGGGCTTTTCTTAAAAAGAAACTTTTTAACTTCTTCAGCTCTTTTGAGATATAATTGACATGTGTAGTGTATCTATACATAGTACATGTATTGATTTGATACACTTAGATATTGTGAAATGATTACCATTGTAGTGCTAGTTAATACCTTCATCACATCACATAATAACCATTTTTTGTGGTGAGACTATTTAAGGTCTAATCTCTTAGCAACTTAAAAGAATATAATGTAGCAGTGTTGACTATAATCACCATACTGTGCGTAGGTCCCCAGGACTTACTCATGTTATAACTAGAAGTTTGTACCCTTTGACCAACATCTCCTCATTCTCCCCACTTCCCAGGCCCTCAAAACCACCACCATTCTCTTCTCCCTTCATGTATCCTTCTTTGCCTTTGGTATCAGGGTAATTCTGGCCTTATAAAATGGATTTGGGAGTATTCCCTGCTCTCTACTTTTTGGAAGGCTTTGAGAAGAATTGGTGTTAATTCTTCTTTAAATGTTTAGTAGAATTCACCAGAAACACCGTCTGGTGCTGGGCTTTTCTACTGAGAGATATACTTTGTAATTGTTTTTTTTTTTAAATTAGAGTTGACTGTTGCGAAATATTTGATTTCTGATTCAATCTCCTTACTTACTTGTTACTAATCTGTTCAAATTATCTATCTCTTTAAGATTCGGCCTTGGTTGGTTGTGTGTTTCTAGAAATTATTTCTCCTAGGTTACCCAATTTGTTGGCGTATAATTGTTCATTGCAGTCCATACGATTCTTCTATTCTGTGATATCAGTTGTACCATCTCTTGCTTTTCTGATTTTAATTATTGAGTCTTCTTTTTTTTCTTCAGTCTAAAAGTTTTTAAAATTGTTTATCTTTTTAAAAACCAGTTCTTCGTTTAATTGATCTTTACTAACCTTTTTTCTCATCTTCGTATCATGTTTTTTTTTACTTCTCTGATCTTTGTTATTCCCTTCCTTTTGCTAACTTTGCAGCCATGAGATTTCTTACTCTGGGCTTGTTTTTTTTTTTTTTTTTTTTTTGGTTTTGTTTTTTTTTAATAAACAAGTATATTCCTTCAGATCTTTTTTACAGCTGAATTGCTATTTAATAGAGTAAGGCATCTCAGCAGCCACTGTGAAAACAGGAAGTTGAAATCCTCAGTTGTGAGACAGCTACTTGCAGCCCCGACCCTCAGAGGATTAGGACTCCATTTCGGCAGCGGTCGCGAGTGTCTAACAGTGCTTGCTTCCACGGCACACACTAAAACTGTGCAGATACAGATTAACATGGCCTTGCACAAGGATGGCACACAAATCTGTGAAGGGATCCCTCTTTTTTGAGGGGTAATAACTAGATTTTTGGAGGTGATTACTTTGTAGGGCATACAGATGTTGTATACTAGCAACATGTAAAAAACAGACAAACAAACCAGCCCACACGTATCTGCCTAAACAAGGCTATGACCAGGCTCCTATGTAGGAGGCAACACTCGGAAGTATGTGAACTAGCTGGAGGCATCCTGGTCAAGGACAGCTTTGCCCTACACAGGGTGCATGTTCAGAGCAGGAAGAGAAGGAGACACAGCAATAAGAATGGTTATGAAGTGTTTAAAAAAAAAGAAAAGTTGTGAAGTTGTACGACAGAAAATTCATGGAAGCCCCACTGCTAGGTGAAAAGCATTTCCATGATTCAGTGCCCATGAGAAGTTAGACCTAAGCAAACAGACTGCGGGTGTGCTCCCGGGGGCGCCATCCCTGCGCACAGATCACGGTGCAAAGGCCAAGCGGGCCTTTGGGAATGCTTTCTAACTGAGAATCGGTACCAAAATGAGGAAGTTCTCCTATTGATAGATGACGGTATAAGCCCCAGAGGCCCCAGAAACCCAAGGAATCAAAGAGCAGACAGGGACACTTAGGTAGATGTGACTGGGGATGACTTTGAAATGACTTGGGACAGTTGAGGTTTGCTTGTCTGTCATGTCCCTGCATAAATCCCAGGAAGTGCCTCATCAACAAGCTTTGATGTGAGGAATCACATCCTTACTTGCCCCTCTCTCTTTCTGGAGCATTTAAAAACTCTGTTTTTAATTCTATTTTAATTAGTATGCATTGGGATTGTGTTTAAAGTAGCATTACTTCATCAGAACCCCTTTGAGACTTTAAGTCCTTTGAAAAGTCTGCACATAGGAGAGGAAAAATAAAAAATTTGTCTCAAGGTCAATTTCACATTTCACTGTGTTAAAAATGCTGTTTCTAGAAATTATATTTTAGTGCCAAGTACGAATTCAATTTTCTAAGGTAAGACTATGTTAAAAATAGGTTTTCGATTCAGATTTTCACTAAATGCAAGATTTTTGTGTGACAGAGCAAACACCTAAATCAAGCAATCCTTATTTTAAGTTTTTCACCAGTGTGGTTGGCCATGCAGCAGAGACTGAAGGTCAAGTGAATTAGGTGTGCAATTGGGTAAATTATTTAGTCTTCCTGAGACTTGGTTTCTCCATACATCAAAGGGTGCACCTGGTGACTGTGAACATGCTACAGTGTCTGATCAGTATTTCTTTTTTCTTTTCTTATTGACACTTTTAAAAAGCAGTTTTAAGTTCACAGCATAATTGAGGAGAAGGTACAAAGATTTTTCACGTTTCCCCTGCCCCCACACTTGCATAGCCTCTCCCATCACAAAGATTCCTCACCAGAGTGGTACATTTGTCACTGCAGTTGATCCTACACTGACACATGATAATCACCGAAAGTCCATGGTTTACGATATGGTTCACTCATGGCATTGGACATCTGTGAGTTTGCGAAAGTAAGTTATGACATGTATCCATTATCATGGTATATCCAAAGTATGTTCACTGCTCTAAAAATCCTCTGTGCTTCAACCGTTTATGCCCCAATTGCCCCCAAAACCTTTGGCAACCACTAATTTTTTCTACAGTCTCCATAGTCTTGCCTTCTCTAGAATTTCATATAGTTAGAATCATATAGCATGCAGCCTTTTCAGATTGGCTTCTTTCACTAACTAATATGCATTTCAGGTTCTTACATGTATTTTCATGGCTTAATAATATTTTTTCTAATATTAAATAATATTTTATTATCTGAATGTATCATAGTTTATCCAGTATCCTTTTGAACACATCTGGGTTGTTTTCAAGTTTTAATGAATTTAAATAAAGCTTCTATAAACATCTATGTACAGGTTTTAGTGGGCAGAAGTTTTCAACTTTTTTTTAAAATACCAAATAGTATAATTGCTCGGTTGTATTTTAAGACTATGTTTAGTTTTGTAAAAACACTGCCAAACTGTGTTATAAAGTGGCAGTACCATTATGTAACCTCACTGGCAATGAATGAGAGTTGCTGTTCCTCCACATCCTTGCCAGCATTTGGATTTGTCAATGTTGTGAATTTTGGCCCTTCTAACCAATATATAGTAGCATCACCTTATTGTACTAATTTGCATATCCCTGTTGATACATGATGTGAAGTACCTTTTTTAAAAAAACTTACATTTTATTATATTTATTTAAAACTATAAAATGTAAGACAAAAATAAAAAAATACAAGAAAAAAAGAGAAAGCTCTAAAAGAAAAAAAATGAAAGACCTGTGAAAGAGTAGGTTGAAGAAGAGGCACAGTAGCTAGAATTAAGTAGGGTTCTAGAAACAACTTGTTTTTCACTGGAGCAGGGTACCAGCTTACAGTCTACAGGAGCCAGTTCAAGTTTAGATGATGGCTCTCCCTTCAGGGGCAGTGAACCCAACACCAGCTCAGGGTCTTCTGCAGGAGCCAATGTAGGTGCCATGATGGCTTCCACTTCAGGGGGTATGAACCCAGCACCAGGTCAGGATCTTACGCAGGTGCCAATGCAGGTGCAGGTGATGGTTTAATCTTCAGTGGTGGTACATCCAGTACCAGCCCAGCATCTTCTGAGGAGCTAGCACAGGTGCAGGCGATGGTTCTCTCCTCAGGGGTGGTATATCCTATACAAGCTCAGGGGCTCCTGCAGAAACTGCCCCACATCAGGTCCAGACCTGCAGACGGAATGGATGTTGGTACTGGATGCCAGTTTAGAGTGACTTCTAGAGGTGGCAGGACAGTTGGCAGTGGACAATCCTCTGATTCTAGAGTGACCTTTATTCTGCACTGGTTCCTGCACATTCACCTTGCTTCACAGGATGTGTAGGCGCTGAAGCTGGAGCTGGTTATGATTTATAAGCTGGTACTGGAGACTCAGGCTCTGTCTTTGTGGAATCAGGTCCTCTGACCCAGTCAAGTGAAGGTGGCCATACTCCGGTGGGAGCCTGAAATGCTAAGCTGCGTGCTGACTCTGTGTTGGATGCTGGGGGGTGGCCTGGGTGACATCTGGGCAGGAGGCCTTTCCTGGATACTCCTGGACCCCAGTTCTGGAAAACCCTCTGTGCCTACACTCACATGCTGGGGCTTATTGGTGGTGTGTGACATCTGCCCCTCACTCAGGGTGATGGAATGGGTGTTACTGTTGAGTTGCTCCTCACTGATCCTGAGTGAAGCTCTGCAATGACAATGCCTGGTAGCCAGTCCAGAGGCATTGCAGCCATGCCTGGCCCTGGTTGCTGCCACTTCTGCCCACTCGACCTTCTGCTCTCAAATCAGGCACAGACCTGTGTCTGCACAGACCTCCACCCAGGTGATATGAGATTCATTTCCAGGGCTCAGGATACACCTTGGGCAGAAGGGCAACACTCCATACTCCATGCCCACCCAGCCAGCCTTGGCCTGGGGTGTGAACATGATCAGCCCACCAGGCTTTCTGACCCATTCTCGGCCTGCCTCTGCTAAGAACAGGCCCTCCCCACATGAGCCACCCCCTCCCTCCTTCGCACACATTGGGTGGGGGGACATAGAGCTGCCAAGTTGAGATCAGAGTGGTAGCCTGGCCTAAACTGACTACCTGGGTCTTCCTGTGTTACCTTTGAGTCCCTTCAAGAAAGGGCCAGAGGTGTCTGGGGTGAGACCTGGCCCACCATCTGCAGCATTAGAACAAGCTATCAGTGTGGCATTTCTTGAGGCCACAGCCTTGGGACATGGGGAAGCAGCAAGTGTCTCCAGCCAAGTGACCTAGGTCGGGCCTTCTCTAGAATATGGCTTCCTGGTTACCCAGGTTCCAAGTTTTCTTGGATTCTGTTGTCAAGAATTGAGGTCACTGCTTGGAGTCCCGAACTCAGACTTCCTCCTTGGAAAATCACTCCCCAGGTGCTTTTCTGGGCTGCTAACTGATCACCCTCCACCCCCCGCCATGCACATTTACACTGTAACTGTCCATACACAGTTATACCACCAAAGCCCACCCACAGCCCTGGAGATGCCTGTGGATAGGCAGGGTCCTGGCTTTGAAGATGCAGATCTGGGTTCAGACCTGGCTACACCCATTTTGTTTTTTTGGTTTGTTTGTCTGTTTGTTATTAAATGTACTGGGGTGACATTGGTTAATAAGATTATAGAACTTTCAAGTATGCATTGAATTCCATAATATATCATCTATATATTACATTCTGTGCTCACCACCCAAAGTCTAGTCTCCTTCCATCACCATATGCTTGACCCTCTTTTACCTTTTTACCTCCCTTCAAACCCCTTTTCCTCTGATAGCCACCATACTGTTATCTGTGTCTATGAACAAGTCTCTTTTGTTTTGTTTGTTGCTTCCAGTTTTATATTCCACATGAGTGAAACTAAATGGCTCTTGTCCTTTTTCATCTGACTTATTTAATTTAACATGATATACTCAAGATCTATCCATGTTATCATAAATGGCAGTATTTCATCTTTTCTGGTGGCTGAGTAGTATTCCATTGTGTGTGTATACTACATCTTCTTCATCCAATCATCCATTGATGAAGGACACTGAGGTTCTTTCCAGGATTGATGATCATGAATAATGCTGCAATGAGAATAGGGGTACATACATCTTTTAGAAAAAAAATTCTCAAATATTTCAGGTAGATATCCAGAAAACGGATTGCTGGGTCATATAATAGCTCTGTTCTTTATTTCCTGAGGAGCCTCCATACTGTTTTCCATAGTGGTTGTACCAGTTTACATTCCCACCAGCAGTGAATGAGGGTTCATTTTTCTCTACATCTTCTCTAGCATTTGTTATTACTTGTCTTGTTCAATTCTAACAGGTATAGTGGGGATTTAACAGGTGAGTTGGTATCATTCCAATTCACATATTTACCTATCTCTTTTGTAATGTTTCTGTGACAAATTAATATATGATTATTATAACTAGTGATTCTCAGTATGTACATTGTGAGTGGGGACAAACATTTAAATTTAGACTATTCCACAGGGTCCTCTGAGAAACAGATGTCAAAATGGAATAGAATGTTCAAGGGTGTTATTAATGATATGCTTGTAAGAGAGAAAATCAGACCAGTCTGGAAGAACTCTCAGATCCATGTAAGTCTGACCATTAGTGAAAAAAGAGAGGGAGAGAAAGTTGGGTGGAAAAGTTTAAAGGTGTGAAAAAGCTTGTTAAGTAGTTCTTGTGCCACAGTTACCTCAGAGTAGTCATGCATCTCCCAGGAACGTCCCTGCTTTAGCCCTTCTGCCGCATTTATTTTTGGGTGCAATTAATTTTGGGTGGAAACTCAGTGACCAAATTTCAGTTTCTAATACTACTCTCCAATAAAGGAACCAAGACTCCTTGGAAAAATAGTTGATTCTAGGGATGAGGCATTTTGTAATGCCAGAAAGTAAGGAAGTTCTAAAAACAAGAACAGCAGTAAACTACAGAGTATGTCAAAGGGAAAGAGGAGACAAGAGAAGGAGATTCTAATGGTCAAAGGTGGAATAATTTGAGCAAAAAAACAACTGTTTATGTTCAGCAGGAACATCATGGTCTAGCTGTCAGAGTCAGACTAGTTAGTCTGCCAACAATTAAGAGCTTCTTTCTTTTTTCCTTAAATTTTAGTGTTTATCTTTATGAATGCATCTTTTTAATCTCTTAATAAATAATTGCTATCCCTAAGGCAGAACCAAATTCTCCTGTATTCTAGCCATAAAATATTGTTTACAACAAAACTATGTATATAATCACACAAACTTGAATAGAGTTGTCATATTATTTTGAATAAATTGTTACCTAGTAAATCAATTAAGAGTAAAAAGAACTTTTTTTCCTTTTAATTCTCACTTGAGGATTTTTTTTTATTGATTTTAGAGAGAGAGGAAGGGAGGGAAGGAGAGCATTAGAGAGAGAAACAATGATATGAGAAACATCAGTTGGTTGACTCCCACACATGCCCTGACTGGGGATTGAACCTGAAACCTAGGTATGTGCCCTGACTTGGAATAGGACCTGCAAAGTTTTGTTGTACAGGATGATGCTCCAATCAAGTGGTCATGTACCAACTGGTCACCTGGTCAGGGATATAAAGTTTTTTTTGTCTTCATTTAATCCTTCTCCAGTGCTCTTTCTCACTTAACATAGATCCAAAACTCTAACCTATATTTTTCTTATTTCTAAACAAAACTGTTTTCAAACTTTCCTGCAAGGTGGATCTATAGAAGAAACCTTCTTCGATTTTGTTTGTCTGATAAAATCTTTATTTCTCTTTCACTTTTGAAGGATAATTTTGCAAGGTAGAGAATTCTAGTTTGATGTTTTTATTCCTCTCAACACTTTAAATATTTCACTCCACTCTTTTCTAACACTCTCCCAAAAATATGTTTTAGAGAGAAAGGGAGGGAGGATGTGAGAGAGAGAGAGAGAGAGAGAGAGAGAGAGAGACGTCAATGTGAGAGATAAACATCAATTGGCTGCCTCACTTAAATGCCATGACCAGGGCTCAGCATGCACTCTAGGTACGCGCTCTGACCAGGAATACAACCTGTGACCTTTTGGTGTATTGGAGGACACTCCAACCAACACAGTCACCTGGCCAGGGCACCCCATTCTGTTCTTGTTTGCACGATGTCTGTGAAATTGAATGTAATTTTTATCTTTGTTTCTTGTTAGGTATTTTTTCCCCTCTGTATACTTCCAGAATTTTTTTTTAATCTTTGATTTTCTGTACTTTGAAGATAATATGCTGAGGTATACTTTTTTGTAGGCAGGGAGGCATTTATCCAGTTCGTTGTTCTCTGAGCTTCCTGGATCTGTGGATTGATGTCTGACATTAATATGCAGAAATTCTCAGTCATTGGTGCCTCAAATATTTCTCCTGTCCCTTTCTCTCTTTCTTCTCCTCCTTCTCCTTCTTCATTGTTCCCATTATGCATGTGTTACAGCTGTTGCACTTGTCCCAGTTGTTAGATATTCTGTTCTGTTTTTTTTTTTTCCCCAATTTTTGCTTTACTACTACATTGTTCCACGTCAAAGGTAGTCTACATTTCTCTTATAGTGTTTTTAATATCCAGCATTTATTTTTAGTTCTTTTTTTGTGTTTCCATTTCTGCCTACATGGCCCATCTGATCTTGCATGTTGTCTACTTCCTCCACTAGAGCCTTTAGTATATTAATCCTAACTGTTTTACACTCCTGACAATCCCAACATCTTTGCCATGTCTGGTTCTGGTCTGATGCTTGCTATATTTCTTCAAATTGTGTCTTTTGCCTTTTGATATGCTTCTGAAATTTTCCTTTAAACCCAGCCTTGATGCGCTCGGTGGCAGGAATGGCTATAAAAAGGTGTCTGTTAATGTGGTGGTGAAGTGTAGGGGAGGGAAAGTGTTCTGTAGTCCTATGATTAGGTCTCGGTCTTTTAGCGAGCCTATTCACTGTCAACTTTACAAGTTTTTCTCAGTTATTCCCTCCTTCTTTAGGTGGGACAGTCTGGCTAGAGTTGGCTGGGGTTGGATATATCCCTTTTGCCATATGGGAGGGTAGAGCCAGATGGAGCTGGGTATTTCCCTTCCACCAAAGTGGTTAGACTCTGATAATACTGTGAACTAGATTATCCTGTGGGAAGGCCTTGTTAGGAAGAACAGAGTGCTCTGGCATATTTCAAAATGGTTTCTTTCTCTCCACCACTGCTTGAAGCCTGAGAAGATTCTTGTTTACATATTTATTGTGGGAATCTGATCGAGCTCCTGGTGGTAAATCTCACAATATTATGGGATCTGCCTTTGACTTGGATGACCTGGAATTTTAAATCTGAGTTGCTCACATTGAGCCTCCAGCGATTCATCAGTTATCGTGCCCCTACACTCGTCCCTGCAGTGATTTCTGCTTGTGAGTCTCTGCTCTGGTAAGTTGTGACTCACGTGTTGTTATGGTCTGGTTATCAAAATTAACAAATTAATATTTGTATGAAATTTTAAACTATAGACTTTATTCTTATTTTCCATTTTCCACTAATGTACTTTTGCAGAGTATTGGTCAGATGTTTTGCAAACTGTGCCTCAATTTGGGATTGTCTAATATTTTCCTGTGATTATAGATTGTCCTTTCGTAATTTGGGGAAGAATACCACAGGAACAAAATGCCCTTTCTATTGCATCATACCAGGGGGAAAATTATCATGGCTTCTTACTGCTGAACTTTTTACTTTGACCAAAATGTCTGCTAGGTTCTTCCAGTTTATTTTTTTCCCTTTTGGCTATTATTTGCTTGAAGTGTGTCATTAAGTCTGGCCTATTCTAGTGGAGGAAATTAAGCTCTAGATGAGAGGAAAAGCATAAAAAGAGTTCCAATATATACTGAAGTCACCACTGTAATTAATTCATATTTTGAAAGAGATATTTTTAGCCACTCCAATATCCTGGTTCTCCTTCAATTTCCACCCATGGACATTAAGGATTCATTTGTGCATCTTGTCTACGATTATTGCTCTAGTATTCTAATGGTGACTTTCTATTTCTTCATTGCTTCTACATTTATAATTTGGATTTATTCTATTAAAAAGATGTGCCTTGCCTTGGCTGGGTGGCTAAGTTGGTTGGAGCATTGTCCTGTACACCAAATGGTTTCAGGTTTGTTTCCTGGTCAGGGCACGTACCTAGGTAGTGGTTTCAATCCCCAGTATGGGTGCATATGGGAGGCAACCGATCAGTGTTTCTCTCTCATACCCATGTCTCTCTCTCTCTCCCTTCCCTCTCTCTAAAATCAATAAACATATACTTGGATGAGAATATTTTTAAAAATGTTCTTTTCCCATTTATTTACTTATTCAATCATTTATTTATAATCAGCATTATTAACATTTAGTAAGTATGTTATCATATTTCTCTATTTTTTGGTGCTGAAATGATTCTAGCTTTGACCATTGGTTGAGCTCTTTCAAGTTAATAGCTGCATCATTTTGACATTCCCCCCAATTTAATTTTAAGCTCTTCCTTATGTTCTGGCAATACAAAAAGTTTTAAACTAATCTTGTATTTGTTTTGTGTTAGCCTTAGAAGTAGTCATTTATGTATAGAGCTCTGGTTTCTTCCACTGGATAAATATTTGGAAACTAAGATCCGGGCACTGGGTATGCTTGTTGCTACTAAAGTGTCACTGCTTCCATTCTGTCTCCAGACACAAAACTAGAAGTATACTGTATATATCAAGTCTTGCATACATTCTGTATTTAACCCTGTGTCTATCCATCTGCAGATATTTTAAGAGAAGCCTGGATTTCTGATATCTCCTACTTTAATCCAGCAATACAAGGTTCATTCTAGCCTTCCTTCCTTTCTGGAAGCTTATTTTTAACATTTTTTATTAGAAAATGGTATTTATGTATACTTACCTTTTTTGTCTTTTACCTCATAGTGTCTGATCAAAACACTGTTTTTAAAAGTTACTTAAGTGAGCTACTTTAATCTGACCTTTTGATGGGGTTTATCATATAGTCAGATATAATTAGATTCATTTGTCAGTGTATTCACACCTTACTCTAATACCCCCAAATGATTTGGATTTGATTTTTATACAGCAAAATTTATTCTTTGTGATGTGCAGTTTTATGATTTGACAAATAAATAGTAAATCTAGAGCTAGAGTTAGGTATCTACCATCACCACCTAGAACAGTTATAGCAACTTAAAAAATTTGTTGTGTGACAACTTTGTAGTTAACTCCTTCCCAACTCCTGTTCTAACCCAGTAAATTTAATTTTTTCAGAATGTCATATAAAGAGAATCACACAATACTTATGCCCAATTCTAGGCAATTATAAATAAATAAAGCTTATTTAAACATTGTCATACAGGTTTCTGTGTAACGTAATTTTCATTTTCTTAGGTGTGTACTAGAAGTAGAATTACAGCCTCACCTACTTTTTATTAAAAAATAAAGCGAATCTTTTTTTTTTCTCAAAGTGGTTATTATACAATTTGTGTTCCCATGTATGAGATTGCTAGTTTCTCTACATCATTGTCAGCACTTAGAATTCTCAGGGTCTTATTTTTTAATATTTTTATGTTTTGACCATTCTAATGGGTGCACAGTGATATATTATTGTCAGCTTACTTTGCCTTTCACTGATAACTAAAATTTTTAGCATCTTTTATGTGCTCATTGGTCATTCATATAGCTTCTCTGACATTGTGCTGTTCATATCTTTTTCCATTACATTGCTTTTTTATTATATTATTGACTTTTAATGTTTCATTATATTTTATAAATGTTATTTACCAAAAATGAGTTTGAAAATATTTTCTCCCAGCCTTTTGTCTCTCTTTTCAAAACCTTAATAGTGTCTTTTGAAGAGCAATTGTTTTAAGTTTTCATATTGCTAATTTTATAATTTATTTTCCATCCAGCCTACAGGTTTGTGTCCTAAAATTTTTTTTTGCTTAATTAATGTTGATAAATATTTTCTGCTCTCCTTCTCCAAAAGTATTAAAATTTTAACTCTTACATTTAGGTCTAGGATATCTTTTTACTTAATTTTTTATTATAGTGTGGGTAAAGGATCAAGTTTCATTCTTTTACATATCAATCTATAGCTAAGTTCTGGATATGAACCGGCCGTCTCCTTTACTTGCAATAAGTAAATAAAAATCAAGTCTAGTTTTTGAATAGAGTACTCTAAGCAGTGAACTCCTTGAGTTTGGTAACATCAAGAAAATCATGTATTTCTTGAATAGAATTATGTAAACCACTATTAGATACTAGTATTTTGAGGAAAGAAAAAGGGTATGATAATTAAGATGAGCTATTTGAACATAGATACTAAAAGGAACCAGAGTGGATGAAAGAGGACAAAGTCACGAGACCAGCAAAGCATCTACTATGAATCTTGTGCAAAAGGTATCACCAGGTCTGAGAGTTTTTTTTCTACACTTAGAAAATTAAGGACATGAACACACGACAGATAATGAGAACTTGGTGACTATATTATCCAGTTATGTTTGTTGGGAATTTGCTTGCTGGTTTGCTCTTCTCTGGATCACACCTAAATTAGTTTCAATGTTCATAATCTCCTTTGATGTTCACAAACAGTGGGTGTTAAATAGATGAAAAGAGAAATCATAAGATTTTAACACCAGGTCCTTGCTTAAGGGTGATACCCATAAAAGTTTCATAATGTAATAACTTCTGTTTAGAGGATGAGGGGAGAGCCACAGTCAGTTTAGACCACAACGGAGTGTTAGTAAATGCAGTTTCAGGCAACATACTGCAGTCAAAGGCCAGAGGAAGGCAGGCAGTGGCACGCACACTGAGGAAGGACTAGCTCCTGGCTCATGAGGCAGCACCAGCAAGCAATTTGGAGGCTTATGTGACATAGTTAATTAAACATATAAAACATATTTTATATAAGAATTTGGATAGTACTAACACTGGATCCTGGACAGCACCAGTGGATGTAGGCCAATGCCACCCTGGATCAAAATTGAGATTCCATGTAGCCACATTTGAAGCAAGTTTTTCATGGGTGCTTAACTGATCAGGTATCTTTGTACTAGAATCCTACCGAACAGCCTCCTAAATCTTCTGTATCAATATTTGCTTGTTAAATATAATTAAAGTATAGAAACACACACACACACATATATATATTACTCACTTTATCTCAGTTAGTTATATAGGTTTTTATTCTTAAATAATTCTTCTGTTATTTTCACTGGGCTTTCACTTCAGGAATCCCTTCAGGATTGTTACAGAAAAGCAAACTCTTTCTGCCTGACTGCTATGGTAAAGGTTTGAGCAAATAAATAATAAAACATTTAACAGGCAGCATTTTGTACACACTGTGTACAAAGCCCACCCACACTTCCTTTTTTTTTTACATAGTATACAGCCACAAGCTTATATTCTAAGACTTGTTTTATAAGCACATGTATGAGGCAACAAAAAGGAAATGCACAGTGGTTCCCAACTGTGGAAACTCACATTGAAGTACAGACCTTGGAAATGATGATTCAGTAATAGAAACTTGAACCAAAGTGAATGGTAAACTAATAACTCTAATCACCTGCAATAATTTACTTGGATTTCAATAGCATCATAACAAAAAAGAGAAAACCAAAGAGCTATTCATATCCCAGTCTTCACATTCCCTTCTGCTGACATTAGAACTGAGCTTCTTGAAGGATTTATTTGTTTATTTGTTACTGGAGGTCAGGATAATTACTGTATTTATCCAAGGCATGAAATTATCTAAATCTTGCAGTATGGTTATTACTTTGATTTTGAATACACTGAACATAATTTGGGTTGTGTGTGTCTGTGGCCAATGAGTTAATATTCTTATGGGTAAACTATAGATTTATATAGTCTTTAGGATACCTAAACCCAATTTTCTTTCCATCTCATCAGAATTGTCCTTCCTGCTCATCCTTCAGCTTCAATTAACATGACACCTTCTCTCTTGATTTTTCCCCACAAAATACCTGAAGCCACTGCTACTGCCATCAGAATGAATCTTTGTACTCTCCTGGTGTTCTCACAGTATTTTTCACACACCTCATTCTTTACACAGAGTGTGTTGTATGAGAATAAGAGTTTTTGTTGTTTTTTAAATGGTGGGGAGGTTCATTTTTTGGTCTTTTTATCCTGAGGGCCTGGCACATAGCAGTATATCCCCAATTAATGTTTGTTAAAAAGAGAGCTAAAGTTAGTTTACTAAATATATACTCAGGCAAACAGTAGTTATAAATACTTTGAATGGAGGTGTCTATTTTCTATTTCCATTAACTTTCAATTAACTTTCCCTCCTCTCTATTGAGAAAATTAGAGTCCTCTGCAATAATTTAAATTCCATTTATTGAAAGTGTCAGCAATAATTGTATCATAAAAATATAAAAATAATTGTACCATTTAAGGTATTTTACTGAGATCTAATGCATCTCATTTTTAAAAAATGCATTCAGATCCCATTGGTGTTTACCATATGATCTTCCAGTTGTTCCCGACATTGATATATACAGTTTGCTAATAAAGAGTTATAAAAAGGTGTGAATATGCAGTAATTAACTTGAAAATTACATACTACACTGAATATTCATTTTATTTTATTATAGGGCACATAGTTTATATTTTAAATTAGTGGGTTATGGAATCAATTTTAAAGCACAATAAAGTAGGTTTTGAATTAGAGATGCTCCCAAAACACTTTAAAACTCACTTTAAACTCTTAAATGCAATGTTGTAATTCTAAAAACCAATAATAGTTAAATATCTCCCAAGGAGGCTACTCATAAAATGACATTATGAAGGCTTATATACCATAAATATTTTTCATGCACGTGTTAGAGCCTCTAATATTACCAGTCAAACGTAATATGCCTGGGTGAGAAATGGCAAAATAGAAACAGGTGATTGCTTTGAATCCTGATTGCCATGCTAGGGGCCCTGGGATAAGGATTAATAACACTGTTCAATAATCTTATATTTTAACTTCCAATATTATTTTTGAAACGTGTTTTGGATTGAAATAATGAATCATTTTATTCTGATATGAAAAACATGTTATTCCAGAAACATGTTTTTAATTCAATATGACAGATCATTTCAGGCTTTGGAATTGTTGATGTAGCATGCAAAAAACAAACAAACAAACAAACTAACTAACTAACTAACAAAGGCTGGACGTGAAGTTACAAGGGATTTTCTACTTTGCCATTTACATGTTATTTGATCCTAGGTAATTTACTTAACTTTCTGTTTTTCTTACCAATAAAACAAGGAGAGCAGCATATTTTTGCCAACCTGAAAGTGTCATCATGATGATTACACATGTTAAAGTTAGTGGAAGTGCTTTCCAAAATGCAAAGGGCTGAGGAAATTTCCAATCATATAAAGTTGTATAAATTTATAGGAAAAAGTAGAACACAAAGGAAAAGGGGAATGATTTTCTGACTACCTACATGACAAGTTTCCACATAAGAAAATGACTGTAGTCCTAATAGAAGTGTCATAGAAAGAATATACAGACTTTCTTAAATCACTTGGAGATGGGTATCTTCTTGGGTAGAAAAATCCTGGGCAAGGTATTTATTTTAGAAAAACAAATCAGGGAGGATATAAAAAAAAAGGATGCCATGAGAAAAGCTTGAAGGGAAAACAACGAATGAGGTCCGGACATACAGCTTACACCTTATATGGGAGGGATAAGGAAAGCCTTTTCGAACACAAAATAAGGTTTAGTGGTGCTAAGCACAAAACGAAATAGCAGATAATAAAACTGTTGAGAGATTAAAATGACAAGGTCCATTTTGTAGCAAGCCTTTTTTTTTTTTACCCAAACTGAGTCAACTCTGATTCCGGCCAAATAAAAGCTAAATAAATCATGCAGTAAAAGCACCAATAGCCAATACAATTAGACGGTGAAGTAACAGAAGGGTCTGGCCAGATCACTGGCTAAAGCGAAACCTCAATCCAGCACAGGAAGCTGTGTTCCTGCCCCCCTAAAAAATGGAGGGATGGAAGGAAACCCCAAGGTGTGAATTAAAGCAGCAACCAGCCTGCCTTCCCGAAGAGAGGGACCCCTGAGAGGGGTTATAAAGTGAGGGAGGCAGCCTACGATTAAAACCAGAGCTGGGGCGTGATTCTATACCCCCAGGCAACAATGAACAAATAATGCTGCTCCTGATACTGCTTGCACAGAGCCTGAGTGGGCTGTTAGGGATGGAAAAGGTCACCACATACGTATAACAAGGTGATGCCCTGCTCCCAGGCAGAGACTCGGTGTCCCTGGTTGGCTAGAAAACCTTCCTACCCACTTCTGGATCAGGGCGGCTGGAGGAGGGGCACAGAGGCAGTGTGAGCTGATGCTCAAGGCAGATGCTGGCTCGAAATTGGCTAGGAATTTGGATACTCCCACAACATGTAGGAACTGGGGAAACAATTTAAAATTGAGGGCATGCAGAAGGGCTTCCCTTTTTTTCTTCCCCTCACTTGCACTGTTAGGAACCAACTTGCGGAGGCTGAGTCCTGTGCAGGATGGATATGCCACCAGGGACAGGCCTGTGGGATGCTGGACCTTGCTCATGGCTTTTGGTCTGGAGCAGGCTCCTTCAAGATGCGCACCTTGCCAGCAGCAGGCTTGAGCAGGATGCTGCGGCTTCACGCTGCATGGTGAGAGTCTTGGCCTGCTCCCATTCTCTCACCCAGAAAGCAGTGCACAAATGTGTGGGCCAGGAAGGTTCACCAGCCTGCGAGGGTGCATGCAGCCATAAATACCAGAGACCAGCAAACGGAGCCCCTTGTAGAACTGGCTGCAATGACCTGGTAGTACAACCCAGTCCCAGGAAAGGGAGGAAGCTGCGGCGAGCAATGGAGACACTGGCCTCACAAGCGCACAGTCCAAAGAGAGAGCCTGGAGATGGAGAGACAGAGACCCATCCGTGTAGCAGCCCTGGACTCCAGAAGGGCAGATAAGGATGGAGGGGGGGTGTCTCTGGACATGGATTTGGATTTCAGTCTTTTTTGGAAACAAGGGGATTCCTGAGATTTGCAGAAGAGAATGGCTTGGAGCAGGGGAGCTACTACTGCCCCAAATGGGGCACCCTGTTAATAAAAACCTTTTTCCTTCCCCACCAATCTCTGTGTTATGATTGCGTGTGGTGGCAGGCAGCGGAATCTCAGTTTGCCCTGTTACAGTGAGGCGAGAACAACGTTAATGTCACATTTAAAAGACAAACATAAGTGTAAACTTACTGAGAAAGACAAGAAAAAAAATGTAATGAAAGAATACTGTTAAGGGAGAAAAAAACATTCAATCTGAAATATACAGGAAATTAAGAAGTAGACATCTGAGAATTGTTAATATGCTGTGCAAAAGCAGCAGTTTACTTCTAATGTCTGTCACATTATCTGTGCTGCACTGGCAGCAACACTAATCTGATCCTCCACAATGGCACAGCTGGAATGCTGGCCCCCTTTAAATTACTTTGTTAACAAGCAATGCAATAATTAATGTCACAGAAATACCTTTCTCGGTCTGCATTTCAGAAAAAATGTATTTCACCTGCATGCATCTATGGTTTGGCAAAGGGAAAGGAGTTGATCTCTAAAGGACATTCCACACATGCCCACAAGAGTAGCACAAACATTTGAGACAATGAGATAGTACCCACTACTTTAAAAAAAAAACAACAACAAACAAACCTATAGTGAGATGAATGTGAAAATTCTATTATAGAACATTTTCAGAAATGCAGGTTTGTGGGAGAAGCTGCTTTGATATAATAAGTTTTTCATGCACTCATCTAGGTCTCCAAGTATCTATATAAATATATGTGCAAGCTATTGAACATTGCTGTAAATTGGTCTACTGGGAAAAAAAGTTTCCAGTATTTTTTCAGACAAAAGTATTGAGGTAGAAAATTGAGCTAAAATGGGTCAAAGAGGAGAGCATCAGACATTGAATTCATACTTCTTATTTTACACGTGTTATCAGAGGTCTTTTTGATGTTGTGGAATGAGCACTAAATAGATTGCACTGTCATGCCCTTGACTTCAATACATATTAGTTTCATGACATTGGGAAAATATCTACTTCTCTTTTTCTTTGGTTCATTGTGTGCATAATGGGAATAATACTTTAGCTACCACAGAGAGTTGTTGCAAGGATTAAGTTTAGAAGATTAAATACATTTCAGGGAAAATTCATAGCACATTGCACATGATAGATCTACCCATCTGTATGTATATCTATCTATCTATCTATCTATCTATCTATCTATCCATCCATCTACCTATCAGCTATCTATCTGTCTATCTGTCTATATTCAGACCTACAACTAAGTTTTTTCAACTTTAAAGTCATTGAGTTTTCTTCCTATATGATCATTCTCTCTATGGGCAAATATTTTCTTTTCTTACTGTGATAACTAGTTAAATTAAAATTCTTGGGGAAAATGTTATAAACAATATTACAATATATTCTTGTGGGGTATTTAGTAATCACAGCAAGTGTGATGTCCACACGGACTACTTTGCTTTTCATAGAAAATACATCTTTTGAGGGCAGAGTGTCAATGTGAACCTGGCCAGTTGACTGATAAATGCCCATGTTGGTCACAGGTTACCAAAAAAAGAATTATTACTGATTTCTGACCTCTGGAAAAATTACTCTTGACACTCATTTCCTCTTAATCCATCCATTTGCATCAGCATTAAACTTAGCATCTTCACTCACCACAATCATTTAGAAATAGTACTAATTATAACAGAAAGTGCAGTACATTGGTTGCATTTGAGAGGAAATAAACAAACACAAAAATTTAGTAAAACATATGTCATTTAATGAGAAATTGAAAGAATAAAGTATGTTACATATGGAAAAAAAGAGAATGTTTAAACTGATGATGGAATGAGTATCTTTCAAATGAATATAAGTGGTCTTTTGAAAGCTAGCTAAACACCATGTGTTTATATGCCACAGGGGAATTCAGGGTGAACTATGAGAAAGTACAGTAGGCTGCCAAGGAAAGGAAGACACTTTTCTGGGAAGACTTTAAGGTTAGGAAAAACTTTCCCCTGACTTTGATGAGAATTTATTCTTTGGATAAAGAAAGCAGAGAGCAGTGAACTGCATGGCCTTCAAAGTCCCTATAACTCTTTGATTGGACTCCATCTCATCCCTTGTGAGAGGAATTCTATTCTAGCAGCTTGAAAGCCATAGATCTCAGCCTCATGGTTATGACCACGTCTGCAGATGAAAATGCAAAGGAATCAGTAGCAGCCATGAGATAATTAGATTCCTTCAGGAAAAAACAAACAAACAGGCTTTTTTCAAGGTTTTGACTTTATTTTTATTATCATTACTCTTTCTATTTCTGCACAAGTAGAGTATGGCTTATTGGTTTAAGAATCAGATTTAAAATAACAAATAAGTTAGAAACTAAACACTTAATTTTGGCAAAGTCAGTATCAATATTTTATTTTCCAAAATTCTTTGATCAAATGAATCTACTACATTTGGTTTTTACAGACAAGTCCTTATAGACTGAGGCTTAAATGTTCTGCTACGGATTCTAGGATACCCTCCAAAGAGTGAGTAGTTTTCCACACAATCTCTGAGATAGGTACTAAATAGAGAGAAAGTACACACCACACACCCATACTCATAAACAAATGACTAGAAGCCAGCTTTACGTTTCATAAGAGTTAGTGCATTTTGGTTCAAAATAAATTTAAAAAAATATAGGCCAAGAAAATTGCCTGGAATTATAAGTTCCTTTGTGTCAACTTTTATTATAGTTGTAACCACATAAGATTTCAACACAAAATCTTTCTACTAGCATGCTCCATACTTAACATAATACACTCTGATTTAAGTTTTGCTTGTTCCGGTATTTGTACAATTCGCTAAGTACTGTCAGCTCAAATTTCCCCAAATTTCCTCTAGTTCCTGTTTGCATATAATTAGAATGGGGAATCAGGGTAAAGTTTTCAAGGAGTTGCATCTTAGATTTTATATTCATTTTGCCAAACTATAGAAGAGAATTCCTTGTTAGCACTGAAACTCAGTATGTATGTGTTTGAAAGCCAAATGTATAAAACAATGACAGATATGATTCATTATAATTAAACTCCATTTATAAAACAGAAATTGCTATTTTCAAATGTGTTTAAGAGGGTGTAACCTATACACCCTCTTCCATGGACATTGTTTCACCTTAAAGCATTTAAAAGGGGAATCAGTCAATCTGCAGAAGCTCATTGAGGACCTGCTGTATACAGAATGTTGTACTGATATTAAGATAATGGTTTGTTTAAAACTATGAATTAATCAATTCATTAAATTGTTTTAGTGAACACTTTCTATATACTGAGTACTTTGCTATGCATTAGAAATATGGCAATGAGTAGGACAGGTTACAATCTAACAAGACATTTATAATTTGGTTGTGAAGAGAACCCATGGAAATGTGTAAAAAATCTAAACCATAGTTAAGCTGTAAATAAATTCACATAATCAGGAGAATGGGAAATGTAGTTCTTTTCTATCTCAAAAATCCAGGGGTGGCTTCACAAGTCAGGGAACCCTGAACAAGGAGTTAAGGATGGGTTCACTGTTCATAAAGTGAACGGAGAACCATCCCCATAAGAAGATTAAAAGCCATAAGGTGCTAGTTATTGAATGATCATGCAGCAAGACTGGAATCAGGCCAAAATAATAATAGTGGGTGTCTAGAGAAAAGGGAACAATGATTCTGATTTTTTAATAGGTGTTTCTTCTCCTCCTTCCCTTTCCTACCTCCTTCTTTCTTCTTCATATCGCTGAATATCCTCAGAGGGGTTATGGCAGCCAGGTAATAGTGAAGACAAGTTGTGAGTGAGGGAAGAAGAGCCTAAGTAGGAGGAGGGGTGAGTATGAGAACACTATTGATTTTGTGTCATTGTCAAATTAAGGCTTTAGCTGGGGGAATGCTGTGTGTTCGCCAATCTATCTTTTCACATTTCTTTGCTGCTAGGTTGGAAACATAGATTTCATTTCAGTCATTCTAGTGGGCAGAATTGTGGCAGAGTTTTAAAAAAGTGTCCCAGGAAACTTCTAGTCCTCTCTTTCCTGTCCTAGCTATCTTGGAATCCAAGTGTTCCTGGAGATATAGCTATAAATAAAATATACGAAGCGATCACACTAGGAGAAAGCTTTTTTTGTTTTGTGTTGTTTTGTTTTAAGTCACTGAGCTTTGAAAGTTAATCTGTTTCTATAGGCTAGTGTTGTCTTTCCTGGTTAAGAGCAACAATGCTTCTCTAGTGAAACTGCTTACAAACTTAAGGTGATTTTTATAAAACTTGATTAATATCATTGAGAGTTAACATGCTTGGTCATTTATGCAAATGAAGCATAAATACTATGACCCTCAACTTCAATCTTCTTAGCTCTATTATTTTTATTATTTTGCTCACTTATAAGATAGCCTATGAATTCATAATGAATACATTTCTCTGAAAACTTTAGAGGGGTTTGGAACAAAGAATAACAACTCCAATTTTTTTTAACTAGATAGATATGTATTTTGATGGCAATCTTTAATTATCATTGGTTTTTGTAAGCTCCAATTTTTGCCCAGTAAAAATTTTTTAGTGTTTTCAATGAAATGATAAAAATTTGAATGTAAATACTATAAGAACTTTATGTTATTACTTGATGTATGCAAATAAGGGCTCAGGAAATAAATAAAGGTAGGTTTCAGTAACAAAATTAATAAAAATATTGTATTTTTACTTTACATAGAAAATAAATAATAAGTGTCTAAATACGAAGATAGGTGGAATTCTGGCATTCTATCCTGAGAGACTTCATTGAACACTACTTGGAAGATTTTAAAGTGAGACTAATCATGCAATTCAGGAAGAAACTCTGTAGCCAGCAAGTTCTAAATTAAACAAGATCATCTTCAGTTTTGTGCTAAGAAAAAACATCCAACTTGGGTTGGCATAAATAGACTAGACCTGCAAGGAGAATGCTTGATCTTTTGACTGAATTCCACCACTAATTAAGCTCATGGCATTCATTGAATCCAATAATCTGTCCCTCAAGACATTTCACTTATCTGGTCTATAAATGATGAAATATAAGATTGCTTTCATTTTACAGTATAGTATATAATAATCCCTTTTTCCAATCCTTTTATCAGCACTAGGTATCTGTTTTTCAAAGAACTATATAAGTACTTATCATTTCTTTATCAATCATTTCCTGACTTCTCTCTCTTTAAAAAAAATATTATTCTCTTATTTGTATTACTACATTAATCCTGTTACTAAAATTTGGCATCTTATTTCTTTATATATTCATTTTCTGTATGTGTGTGTGTGTGTGTGTGTATGTGTGTGTGTTCTGTGGCAGAGATCATATCCCCTAGTTTAATCTCTAACCTACAGAATATGCTCAATAAATTTTTGTCAGGTGGGAGAATGAATAAATGGGTATGCTCCCTCAGGTTTCAAGGGTGAAAAGGCATGTTTGTTCAGCAGCAGATCAATTTGGAGTGAGAGCTGAATGCAGGAGAAACATAGATGAAGCTAAAGATGTCAAAGCCTTCAGGTACTCTCCTCCTGGGTTTGTTCTGTCTCTTTGAATCTGTTCAGGTCATGTCTGAACAGAGTCAGGTACTGGATTTGCATAGCTATTTCCTGCTCTAACCACATCTGCTAGCAGCATGTAATCAGTCTTTTCATGTTCTATTTTTATTCTTATTTTTTTTGAGTCCTTGACAAAGAAAATCAAATAAACTAAGGATTAGGAATTTCAAAGAATATAGTTATAGGTAGATGAGTCCAGGCATGATTAATCAATAGACAATCTAGGGTAGACTGGACTTCTAATCCATTCCTCCTGGAGGGATTATGTTCAACTGGGACAACTTTCTAGGCCAATTCATAACACAGACTGCAGGTTGCTTAGAACCTTCCAAAGTGAATCTGAGAGTTATCTTGAGAACAAGTAGGAGCCTAGTAGAAAAGAGAGTTTGTGGGGAGGCTTAGAGTAATTGGAGAATGAAAAAGCAGACACACCAGACTGTAGAAGGATGTCAGTTAAGTTTAAAAATAAGTTGAAGAGATAGATATTAAAAATAAGCTGAAGAGCTATGCATTAAAATATATATATGTATATTTACTGTATTTTGCCCTGTATAATGTGCTCCTATGTGTAATTCACACCCACATTTTTGGCCCAAATTTTCAGGAAAAAAATGTTTCATTTTAATTTTTTGATTCAATTATTTATTTATTTATATTTAGAAACAAAACTGATTATCATATTCCAGGGTATTATTTTGCATACAGATATTGTTATTGCTTTCTAGAGTTACACAGTAAACATATAAGCATAAGTAAAAGAATTAAAAACATTTATGTAGATACAGAATTAGTACAAAATTTGGTTTTGAGAGAAACCAAATTTGAGCAAAAAATTGCCCATTATACATAGCAAAATATGGTACACCTGTTCCAATATGCTGGCTATGAAAGTGGAAAGGAGAAATGGTCTTATAGATTCAATTTCAGGAATTAATACTATTTAAGATATCTTGAGAATTTGTCTGAGTGGAGTTTAGGTCTAAAGAAATAAAATAGCATTTGCTGAATGGGTAGTTTTGTGGTAAAAAGAGGATTTGCCATTCGCACTTTACTTCTTGGTTTTAAATTTGCTTGCAAGGGTGTCCAACTTTTTGGTGTCTCTGGGCCACACTGGAAGAAGAAGAGCTGTCTTGGGCAATACATTAAATACACAGAAATTAATGAAAACTGATGAGCAAAAAAAAAGTCTTTAAGTAAATTTGCGATTTTCTGTTGGGCCACATCCACAGCCATACTGGGCCACATGCAGCCAGTGGGCCATGGGCTGAACACTCGTGGAGAGCAATGGGGTTTTCAAAGTCTGGTCCCAAACCAGCATCATTAGCATCACCTGGGGACTTGTAAGAAATGCATATCTTCAGGCCCTAATCCATACATACGGAATTAGAAATTCTGGGGATGAGGTCCAGCAATCTGTGTTAATGAGCTGTTCATTTATGTTTAATGCATACTGTAGTTTGAAAACCACTTGCTTAGACCACGTTTAAAGGTAGTTTTAGGGAAAAATATATGTAAGGAAGATTTCACATTGCTTATAGTGGGATTTGCCAAATACTTGGCCAAGCAATTTAACTGAGTTAGAGACAAACCTAAGATTAAAAATACTAAAATAAGTAGTAAGGCAAATAAGTAACCAATCAATTAAAATATATATGCATATTTTAATATATAATTAAATATATATTCATGAATATATTAAATTATATTTAATATATATTAAATATATAACTTATATAAATATAAAATTATATTTAATATATATTTAATATGTAATTTAATATATACATATAGGAATGAATAGAGAATTGACATAAATGCATTAAAGAATAAAGAAGGTCAACATACAAGATAAACTGTAAGGGTAGAAACTAATGTAAACAGCATTTTCATGTATATTTTTAGCTAGATCCCTGTCCCGTTACCTATGGCTATAACTCTGCTTGTTAAAATCATTCCTTCTTGAGATGCTAGGAACAATTCAAAACATAGCGGGGGCATTGGTTTGATTTAGCCTTCTTCCTGGTGATTTTAGCCTCGAGAGAGTTGTCTGGAATAGGAGAGGTATCAGTAATGAGTTTAGAGAGGCAGAGAGATCCAGTTGATTCAGGCCATGTTAAAACTTTGGACTTATCCTAAAAACAAAGGAAATCTTTGAGGGACTTTAGAAAAAAATATTTTATTTTATTTATTTTTTTTAGACAAAGGGGAAAGGAGGGAGAAAGAGAAGGAGAGAAACATTAACGTTTGGTTGCCTCTCGTATGCCCCTTACTGGGGACCTGGCCCACAACCCAGGCATGTGCCCTGACTGGGAATCAAACTGCAACTCTTTGGTTCGCAGGCCAGCACTCAATCCACTGAGCCACACGAGCCAGGGCAAGACTTTTAAATAATGTATTGACAAGATCATATTTCAAACATTACAATGGTTGACATGCATATATAGGATTGGAATAAGGAAGTGGTAAGGCTATAAACAAGGAAAGCCGATTTTCATTGCAATGGTTTTTTAAATTCACCTGACTTAGAAATGAATAACAGTGCAATGCTTAAAGAATATTTGATGTTAGAACATATTCAAAGAATCAAATAAGTTTATGGGAAACATTGAGATAAAGAAAAAACATCTAGTGAGTCGCTTTGTCTAAGGGCCCATTTCAAAACTACATTCATAAGACATAACCCTCAATGTTTTTCAGTGTCCTATTTTCCCACTAATCTCTAATTTCTCTAAATACCTTCTATTATTTCCATGTTAATGTATACTGTATGAGAGTATTTCTTGATATGAATATTGATTGTTTGCCCAAATTCTAGTTAAACAGATACCTATCTCTGCCATCTTCACTCTGAACATTCTTTGAGAGCTGGACACTTTAAACAGCCATTGAATGTATAGTTAAATAATATTAATTTGTCAAGTATTATCCATGCCAGACGTTTTACCATGGAGAAGATAAGTTGAAATTTCTCAGCCTTATAATACATTATTTCCAGCAAGCTCCTTTCTCAAAAGCAAAGTATCTTTGTTCACTTAATTTCTTATATTTCATTCAAAGTATTTTATTTTTCCAGTAGCATGTTTAGTGTAATTACAGTGTCAAAGGCAACGCATAATACCTCATTTTTTAAATATATATATATATATATATATATATATATATATATATATACCTATAAAGGTAAAGTGAAAAAAATAATCTCTAAACATCTAACAACATCTGTGCCAGATATAATAAAGGATATCTAATTAAACTTGAATCCCAGATAAGTAATGAAGAATTTTCAGTATAATACTATTAAAAATATTGCATGAAAAAATCTTATGCTAAAGTTAATTATTTACTTGAAATTCAAATTTAACAATGTGTCCAGATTTTTAATATAAATGAAATACTTATCTGAGGATTACCTTATATTGCAGGTCTATATATATATATATTTTTAGCAATAGATATGTCATAAACAGGTGATATAATAAATGTTATTTTTAATCAAATGACATTTTCAATATTTTTGAGCATGTAAAGCATATAAAGCCTTTGAAAAAATTTTACATTTTAAAATCAAGCCCTTAACTAATCGTATTTATAAATATGTGATACTTATATATGAAAGTAACAGACAGTATTAACACGGTTTTTGTTCCCATTTATATTTTAGACCAAGTTTTATTTCCATTGTATATGTAATATATAGAGATCAGCTCATAACACACAACTTCCCTCAATTTTATTAGATGGGAGCCCCAAGGAGACATTTCTCCACCTGTTCAGGTTAAGTCTTATTTAGCATAATGGTGACATTATAAAGCTCTTGACTAGTCTCTCCTTGTAGAATTTCCTTTTATGCTTTCCCATTGAGAACATTCTCTTTCATTTCCTAAGAGAAATTTTGTTCCAGAAAAAAAAAGACACTCAATTTGAAAGCTATTTGTTGGAAAAATACATACATAAATACAGCCAGATAACTTTATGAAGGATCTACAAAGCAATGAAAGCAGTAATTTACCCTAGGTTTTGTTTGTGAATGTGATTTATAAGAACAGTGTTGTATGTGACTGGATAAATGAATGTCAAGGCAGAATATCGATAAACACAGTGGTACATTTGATTCTTTAGTGTCATTAATGGCACTGAGAGGCAAGCATTACTGAGGTTCAGTCACACTGATTGATGAGTAGGCTTCAAATTAGGGCGGGGCATGCAAAGGGAAGGGAGGATGACAATAGTTATGAACTGATAACTTTGCCCTTTTCATAGAATGCTAAAACAAGTAAGACCTTAAAAACCATCAAGCTCAATAACTGTCTTTTACATTGTCAGTTTAAACTTAGACAAAAAATTTGTTGAGATCGTATAACTGACAGATAAAATCCAAACCCCCTAACCCCTCACTCTACCACTTTGTCACTACTCAATAATAGCTCATAGCCTACACCTACTTTGTAATCAAATATATATCAATAGAAAAATGGCTGTGTTTTGCAATATGTAAGTATTTCTTAACATTTGGCTTCCTATATTTACTTCATAAGCTAAGGGACATTATACATAAAATGCCAAATGTGTTTGTGGGTTGGAATAATTATTATGGTTGGGTGTATTGATGACTCTTCTCTATTTTAATTTTCAATAGTATTATATTTATATTAAAAAAACTTAGAAGGCTTTAATCAGAATTGTACCGGTTATAACGTGATCCCTCAATAGCCCTGCCTCAGGTAAATAGAAGACATCTGATGAATCTGTAAGGTCACTGGCAGTTGACACTAAATCACCATTAGTAGTTTTGTCCTGAGACATAAATTCTGCCAGTTGAATCCACACTTTGGTGAGGACATTGCTGCTGATATTTCAGGCCTATGCCACTTTTCTCAATGCTGTAATTTAGAGGATTTATCAGAAGGCATGTTTCAAGATCATCATGTACAGAGGTCGTGATGAAGCTCTCCAATAGAGACTAGAAACTGAACCAAATTGACAATTTATAATCACCCAAGAAATAGCCCAGTCTGGAAAGATTGCATCAGTACGTGTCATAGAAATGAAAGCAGTGACTTCTAATACAAATTCTGCTTGTAACACAGTCAGAATGCTCTTGGCATCAGTAAAACCCTGTGAATGTGTGTCCTGTAATATCTACAGATCTAGTCACACTTATCAATTCTTACTTAAATTCTGAAAGCTCCACTTATACTTTCTAGTGTATAGGCTTTGCAATGGAATTGCCATTGATATTATAATATGGATTTGAGTGGAATTCAAAGTATGCCAGGCTGCTTTCATGTCATCAGATGATCTCAAGCTTTTGTGTGGCAGTGAGTCAAATTCAGATGGTTCAGGTTAAATTACCTCAACACACTAGCACACTTAATGGAGACTTAGGTCAATCAATGAATAAATTGAGGACAGAGAATCCAATGAGCATTAAGCATAGAAAACCAGTTGGGAATTTACAACATTTGTGGTTTATAATACTTCATAAAGCTACTTTCCACTAAACTTTTTCACAGGAATCTTTGCTTCAGTTGTTAAGGCACCATGTATTCTTAAAGCATATAATTACAGAGTTGTTTCTGAATGTTGAATCCTCATTGTGGCTGCTTCACATAGATATTCTATGCATGATGAAAGGAAAGTAATTCAAAGCCTTCTTGGGAAGGAATTGAAACACAACTAAAAATTAAATCCACTTATATACAGGAATTTACAACCCAAATCCTGTAATTATGTTATGTAGGACAAGGGAATCCATTAACTTGGATATTGACCTTAAATTGCAAAGGGGTAAGGGTAGGTAAGGCTAAATATTTTATTATATGAGGTTTTCTCATACTGGTTGTGTGTTTGTAATAAAATATATAAATCAGACTGTTGGTAAACAGTTTTACAAGAAGCTGAATGTTTGGTTAGGCTACAGAGTTCCTATAATTTCAAGGGAGCAGCGTCTTGACAAATATGACCTTAATTAGGGATCCTTTGATTGAATGGTAACTATAACCTTATTTGAACTACCTTAAGCTAAAAGGGAAATTTATTGGAAATATACTGGAAGCAGGTGTGCTCCTAGGCCTCAGGAGTAGATTCCGGAGCTGGAGTGGTTTAGTGACCCTGAGAAACTCTCCCTCTATCACATGTGGGTTCGTGACTCATCTGCTTGCTCCTTGCTTTGCACTTGCATTTCTCCTCAGTCACGTACAGCAAAATTGCCTTTTGTATCTAGCTCTCTCTCCGTTCACTAGGTCTGGGGAAAATGTTGTTAATAAACACTGGACCAAAGTTTTCCCAAGTTTAATGTACTCCTGGGAGTCATTAAGTGCCACTCTTCTTTCTAAAGTACAAATTTATCATTTCTTTAAGATTCTCTTTTAAGGATAGCAGTACTACCTCAAGTCTGTTTTCCTATATGGAGGGATAGAAGAGTTTATTGAAGCTTCTCTTTCAGCCTTCAGGTGATTCATGCGATATTGTCTTGCTGTTATATTAGTAAGGACAGAAATAAGATGGTTATATTTTACGGATGTGTTCAATGTGGATAAATTTATGGTTTTTGTAATTTGTCAATGCAGAGGCTACATTTGAGACAACCTAGAAGAGCTCTAAAGACATATAAACCTGTCTTGTGAAAATGCTCTATTCCTGCTTTACTAATACCAACGCCAGTGACCCAAACTTCAAATCCTTTGTACCAACAAATGGAAGGAAAGGGGGCTTCATTTATTGAGTAAAAGGACAACTTAATTATAATATGTAACACATTACCAAAATTTGATCCCTTTGTCACTATGTTTTCAATGCTTAAATTTTCATACCAAATAAAATAAAATAAACTGAGAATTATACAATATCTAATGTTTTTTACTTCCATTAAATCATACTGATAGAATAATAAGGAATAAATAATATAGCTAAGACAAATATTGAGTCTTATAGAGTCCTTCCTGCTGCCATCATACTAAGTTGAAAGTTCCCAATTCACATAAAACTGCAATGGCTGTGCAAATCAATATACTGTCGGGCCCAATTTTATCCCGAATTGGTCCACATGTATGGTGTGCCTGTCCATGGAAATCACAATAAAAGAAAATAAAATGCATGTGAGCATTCATTTCTTTCAATAGTTTTGATCACCTATTATTTGTCAAGACACACAATACATTATTTATTTTAATTTTCATTGTTCTATTGTTAATATAAATATTCTGCTTGAATGTGGCAGAATTAATCTATGGAAACAAATTTTTGTGAAGGTGTAAATTCCTTCAGAAATCACGTAGAGCAAATTTGCCATTTCATCGCTGGAGGAAACAAAGTTCAGGACTGTTAAACGATAAACCCAAAGTCACAGTCATTGGCCTTTAGTCTTCAATGATTACTTTGCCTAGTAGGAAGCATATTTCTAAATACAAATTGGGGCAAAAGTAGGTTTACAGTTTTGAGTACAAGAAACAGATTTCATTCTTGCATTATTTATTAATTATTGTATTATTTTTCACACAAACAATAGTAAATCTACTTTTGCCATACCATGTATATGAAAAAAAAATGTAGAGTTCAAAGGATAAAAATGAGTCTTATTTAAACTAATGCAGAATTACAAAAGTCCCTTTTATTTTTTTCTTAAGTAAAACACTTACATGGAGCTGTTCTAAGTATTGTACATGTGGGGGTCAATGGACATGGACCTTACCGCTCCCATGACTGAGGGCTGGTCAGACGGCCTCTGGCCAGAAGGAATGTGTATTGTTTTGGGAACAGACTGTAACTCCCTCCTTATCTTTTGGGGAGCATCTTCTTGTCCTGTGACTGTTTTTTGACCTTTTCTTCCTGCCTGTACACACAGAGATAATGTAGTTTAGAGTCAGGCATAGGACATGTGTCTCCTTTGTCTGGGACCCCTTATAAAAAGCCTCCGACTGGAAGAGGTGCCGTCTCTCTCACTGACCCGCCGCTGCCAGTACACTCCCCTGTAATATGAGTAATAAATGGCATGTCCACATCTGCGAGTCCTCCAGGTGTTTTTTTTTAATATTACAGACACTTATGCAGCTCCTCAGACACTTATGTGCTACAGTATATATACTAACTGATTTAATTATTATGAAATACTTATGAAGTAGGTTTAATTTTTATACCTATTTTGTAAATAAGGAACTCAGGCACAAAATGGTTATGTGACTGTTAAAGTTGCACAGCCAGTGCAAAGTTTAGCCAAGAATTAAAGTTAGAAACTCTAGCTTCATAAGCCTGAACACATCCTGATGTTTCCTCCCTTAAAATTCAACAGTTTTTAGCTGTAATATGCACGTCATACAAATAATGCCAATTGGATATCCCTGTCTTTTCATCACAGGTCTTCAAATTGAAAAAAAAATTTAAAAAACTGACTTAGTTTATTTTCCTGTCATATGGAAGGATCCCTCATTGAACATTAGAGATAAATGTTTCATCTATCTGTGATCCACTATCTAAAAATAGCGTAATCATCACTAAAATCATTCTTGGGAAGTGTTTAAACCTGTGCATGTCAATAATGAAACTTGAACATCAGGTTGTTATGATATTACACATAAACGATGAATTCAAAGTGAAGAGCATTTTTCTACCTTTAGTATTGACTTAAATGTTCATAATTAAAGAATAGTTCTATCCTCTCAATATTTACCAAATAGCATTGTGCACCAAGCATTACAATTATTTAATACTCCACATTTAAATATGAATATTTGCTTTTAAATTCCATTTTAAAATTGTTCATATTGCATTGACAACCTAAGCGATTAAAGTTTACTTGAGCTGAGAACTTTACCTAATCCATATGTATGCATGTAAAGTATATATTACATAGATGTTGTAGCTTAACAATTTTCTTTTGAGTATATTGTATGTGTCTGGCTCCATGTTCTATACTCACATAAATGCAATAGCAGATACATAATTTAAATTCTTAGAGGGGTATCATAATAGAAGGGGAACCTAAAAGCATATATAATTCAGTCCAAAGATGAAGTATTGCAATGTAAGAACAAAGCAATTTATATAAATATTACAAATCTTAATGCTAAGTTAGTCAGGATTTCTAAGCCATTTTGGGAAAATGATTTTTGGGGCCTAGTATCCATTATATAAAACTACTGTTTTAAAGAAACTTTACAAAGCAAAATTTTTTATAGTTTTGCTGAATTTAGGAGGAAAATTTTTGAGGCCCCAAATAATTATGATACATCTTCTTAACCAAAAACATATATTGTATTTAATTAACAATACAAAATGCTTATGTCTAAGCTTCTGGAAAATACAGAGTTGAGTAAATGACCAAAAGAAATGTAAAGTTACACATAACAAAATAATACATTGTCTTAAAATATCATTCCTAACTTACTTTCTAATGTAGATTTCTCAAGACTGCACATTTAATTCTTGATAAAGTCTGGCTTATGGATCAAATAAATTTTATTCTTGGCTTTGAATGTAGTTTAACTCAAATATCCAATTTCCACAAATAGTTTCTGTTATGAATAGCAAATGCCATCAAATGAATTATATTCTATAGGTATGACAATCCATTGGAATTCAAATTAACCCAATTTCAAGGCCCTCTGTTAAGTTACTCACACTATTGTTAGTAAAAGTCTGTCATTGCTTCAATTATATGTCTCTCTTTTCAGTAATTTATAACTAATTAATTGGGGCTAAAACAAGAGCCAAAATTTAAACATATATACAAACTCAACTTGGATATGACTGAAAGCTGTAAAAAAAGTAGTTATTTTTGGTAAATTTAGAAATTATTTGTGTGTTACATGTTTATGTTATTGTTGGTGACTGATAAATCTGTAGTTTGAAAAGGAATATAACTTTTCATATCATAATGTATTATTTTTCTGAAGTAATATTTTATTAACCAAACATCTTACTTTAGTCAAATCAGTATTGTGCATGTCACCTTCTGCCCCAATTCATGTTATTAACAGAAGAAGTTTAATTGATGTCTAGAATCTCCATTATCCACAAGTCTGCCTAGCAACTGACTTTAATAAAGTACAACAAAAAAAAATATAATCTTGCCAACATGCTAATTTACTTCTTCTGGCGTGATTCTATTCTTACATCTGACCCAAACAGCTGGTCACATGAAGTATTTTTTATGGGGGGGGGATTTAATTGGTACCATTTAAAAGAAAAAAAAAAACCTCCAGTAGATCAACAAACAGCTTCCCAGACAGTGCTGATAACCCGGACACATAACATTGGAGACAAGAAGGGTTAACTGGTCAAGGAACCGCATCTAAGAATATTTCACCATGAGTGAATATATTAATGTCAATACGTCTACATGAGTTTAGTTTGTTTTCAAAACAGAATAAAACTTAAACATTTCATGGCTTGCTCACTCTAACGCTTACAAGGGTAAGCAGATAACATACAGTGGGGCAGGTGCGATGCACTAGCATGTACAGTGGAGGTGGGAGCTGGGATAGACATGCCCTGCCTAGAAGAGCAGCTATAACTCAGCTGAAGCCAATCATTGGCATAAAGGTATGTAGACTCTGTGCTGCCAAATATCTACCACTTTACGATAACTCAGAAGTCTGCATTCAAAATTTTACTAGAAATCTAGTTTTCAAATGGTAACAATTGATAGCTTTTATCTCTTAAAGGAAGATGTTTAGAATTACAGTCACTAATTCTAATCTAGAATTGTTCTGTTCATCTTCTCAGATCTTGCAATCTTTTGTAACAAAAATTGGTCATCTTATGCCTTGTGTCATATACATATACATATAATTTTTTCTTTTCCTGATATACTTTTATACTTTACTTCTTATTGATAGAGAGATATCTTCAGATTTTCATGGAAGTGTTTGTGTTAGCATATATAACAGGGGTGTCCAAACTTATGGTGTCTCTGGGCCACACTCAAAGAAGAGTGGTCTTGGGCCACATGTTAAATATGTTGCCACAAGTAATCACAAAAAGGTTTCATAATGTTTTAAGTAAATTTACAATTTTGTGTTGGGCTGAATTCATAGTCATCTTGATGGCTGCAGGTTGGACATCCTTGATGTATAACAACTCTTTTGCTTTTTCTAAGGCATTGTTTCATTGTCACACATTCAGTAGCAGGTACTTAAAAATACTTGCTGAGTTGAAGCTATCTGCTCATAGTTAACATACAAAAAAAAAAAAAGACCAAACCACTTTGTGTTTATAATAAAACATGCTTTCTCTATGTGCATGTTACTTAACAATAAATCATCTTAATTTTTCTCAGCACTAAAGCATTATCACAAATAAAACCTTCTTTCTAGCTTCAATAAGCTCATAACCCCATTCCATTTTATGTGCAAATGCTTTTGGCTTCATTGCTAATGATTTGTTATGATTTGAAATAAAGTTCAGAATTTTACCCTCTGTCACCACCATGCATTTATTATACATCCTTAAATAAAATTCCACATAATTAGATATCACTCCACAAGAGAAATGGAATTTCATATTGTCTTCAGGAAATTAAGTGATTCGTAGTGCCAGACCCACACTGCACTTCCTGGCTCTGGTCACTGACAGATTCTAAAATGTCTTAAAATAACTAATGTCATTTTAGGTTTTGAACATGCACACTATTGATTGAGACAAAGTTACTATCCATAAATTTTCTTACAAGGCAGCTGGAGGCAGATGTACGGAAAAGTGTTATAAAGTGATAATTCTCTTGCTAGTTGTGAGTGTTACATGCTGGTAGAGAGGCAAGAACCAGTCTGCATTAAGAGATAGAAAGTCTCAGAGAGCAAGTGAGATTTGAAGTATATCTTGAAGAATTAGGTTTTGCAGGCATGACTTGTAGGAACAGGGTAGAAGAAGGAATGAAATTCAAAGGATAAGAAAGAAGGAAAGCAAGGACATACAACCAAAATTCCTCTACTGAGCAAAGCTATCATTTAGACCCAGAAGACACACAAAGAGCTTCCCAGGCAAGAAAAAGCTACAGGATTGTATCACCACCAAACCAGTATTACATAAAATATTAAAGGACTTTCCCTAAGAAGAAGAAGGAAAATAAAAGATTAAAAAATGAATAGTAAAATGGCAATAAATCTTCAACAGTCGAACCTATAAAACAAAGTAAATGAACACGCAGAGCAGAAACAGACTGAGAGATATGAGTAAATTTTGATGGTTGCCAGATGGGAGGGAGTAAGGGAGTTTTCTGTGGTAACTACTCAGCTCTGTCATTGCACCATGAGAGCAGCCACAGAACATACATAAATTACGTGTCATTATATTTTAATAAAACTTACAAAAACAGTTAATGGATTGAATTTGTACTAAAGAAAAGGCAGAGGGATAAAAATAGAAGACTCATAACATTTTTTTGTTACAATCAATGTGCTGTGACACTGGGAGTTACTGAGATAGAAAACACAGGAACAAAGCTGTTTTTTTTTTCCTTTCTATCTTTTTTTTATTAGTTTTGGGAACTTATATTACTTTATTTCTCTCTCAACATAGATACAGATCATTCCTCACATAATTATCAATTCTTTTTTCTTTACTTTAAATAATTTTTATTTTTCAATTACAGTTGACATACAATATTAGTTTCAGGTGTAAAATCTAGTTATTAGACATTATATAAGTTATCATCCCAAAAATATTGTACCCACCTAACACCATATAGTTATTACAATATTGCTGACTATATTTTCTGTACTATACTTGTATTTTGGTTGTGGGTTCTTGCTTTTCATCACTTTGATTATTTGCTTGCTAATTCTTTCCAGCTTGTAAAATTTCTGTTGAGAAATCAGCTGACAGTCTTATGGGAGCTTTTTTGTAGGTAACTGACTGTTTTTCTCTTGATGTTTTTTAAGAGTCTCTCTTTGTCTTTAAGCTTTGGCATTTTAATAATGATGTGCCTTGATGTGGGGGCCTCTTTGGGTTCTTCCTGTTTAGGATTCTCTGCACTTCCTAGATTTGTATGTCTGTTTCCTTCACCAAGTTAGGAGAGTTATCCATCATTATTTTTTTACATAGGTTTTTAATTCCTTGCTTTCTCTCTTCTTCTGGCACCCCCATTAGGTGAATGTCAGTATGCTTAAGTTGGGCTAGAAACTCCTTAAACTCCTTCATTTTCTGGATTCTTTTTTTCTTTTTGTTCTTCTGTCTGGGTGTTCTCTGTTACCTTATCCTCCCAATTTCTGATTTGATCCTCTACTTCATCAATTCCACTGTTGATTTCCTATAATGCATTTTTCACTTCAGTTAATATATTCTTCATTTCTGACTGGTTCATTTTATGTTTTCTAGTTTCATTTTTATGTTTCATATCTCTTTGTAGAAGTTCTCACCAAATTCATCTATTCTTCCCGTAAGTTCATTGAGCATTTTTATAGTCTGTGTTTTGAACTCTGCATCTAATGGATTACTCATCTCCATTTTGTTTAGGTATTTTGTTTTGCTTCCTTTTAAGCTCTGTTCTGTTCTTTCAGTTGGGACATTTTCTTTTCTCCTCATCTAGACAGCCTTTTCTGTGGTTATTTCTCTGTATTAGTTAGAGCTGCTATATCTCATGGACTTGATAGAGTGGTCTTATGGAGGAGGTGTCCTGTATAGTCCAGGGGCACAGCCTCCTCATTTACCCAAGATGTTCACTCCAGGTGTATCCCCAATGTAAACTGTGCACATGTTCCTGGTATAGTTGAGCCTTGATTGTAATTATCATGCTAATAGGAGGGATTTACCCTTAGGCCAGTGGGCTGCATGAACTGGCTTTTACCACCATTAACAATCAGCCATGTAGTGGCCCACTTATTTCAGTGGAATTTTGGTTCCTACTGTGTTCACCCCTTGAGGGTTTTCCTTATGGAAGTGGTTGAGTGGTGTTTTGACATGGACTGAAGCTATCTACTGGGTATGCTGGCTCTGGGGAATTCTGGGAGTGCAGGCCAAGGTCATCTGTCACCTGTGCCCTGCCTGAGGCCATCCAGCATGAGCTACAAAGCTATTTGCAGATGCCTGATAATTGCACTGGGCTTGGAGGTATCTTGGAGAGGAAAAGCTGCTAACCAAGTCCACTGTCTAGTCTCAGATCTGGGGCCACTTAGCAACAGGTATGGGGCACATTGAGGCCCAATGCTGCTTGTCTGAGAAATTTTAGGGAAGCCTGAAGCATGAGCCAAGACAGGTTTTCATATGCAAAAGTCACTGGAAACAGCTTGGGTTGGCCCACAATATGGGTGGGATGGGATCGCAGTGAATCACCAGGGCAGGGCAAACAATGAGAGCCAGATGATGGAATCTCAGATATGGCACCCACCTGCCAGCTCTGTAGGGGAAGGGCTCAGAAAAGGAACAATGGCCTCTGCCAGCATTTCTGTATGGAAGAAAGCTGCACCTTCAGCTTTTGCCTTGCAGACAGATAATTCAGCTCCTCTCCCTAATGTCTCTAGTGCCTTTCAAGCTCCTTCTCCAATGCTGGATGTCAGTGTGAGTAAGTCCATAAGCAGGCCCTTTAAGAGGAATACCTGAGACTCCAGAAACCCTTTATCTCACTTAGCCACAATCCCTGATGGTATTTACAGGCAGAAGTTGTGGGGACTTTTCTTTTTAGTACTGGAACCCTGGGCAGGTGTCCCAGTGTGGGGCTGGGACCCTTCACTCCTTAGGGGGGAAATCCACACCTGAGATATCTCTCCTGATTTTTATCTACTACACATGGTTGTGAGACCAGCCCTTTCCATACTTCACTGCTCCTACCAGTCTCAATGTGGCTTCTTTATATCCTTATCTATAGGACTTCTGTTCAGCCATATCTCAGGCAATTCTGAGTAATAGTTGTTCTGTAGTTCAGCTGTAATTTTGATGCAGTTGTGGGAGATTCAAGTACTGCATTTATCTATGCTGCCATGACTGGAAGACATGATTCTGATTTTAATTTTACTATCAATAAAAGAGAGTGTTGAATGAAAAATTGTGAGCACTGAAAACAGAACCCTTGAAGTAATTATTGTCTAAGCCATAAGTACATGGAAGGTATATTAACAGAAGACACCAGAAGGGGGAAAAATTCACTGAGAATGCTATCTTGAATTTAAAAGAAATGTACTTCAAAACAGAATGGGCATTTGTGGAAGACCACTGCTGTGGAAAGTACCAGCAGGCTGATACTTGGGACCTGGTCTTTGTAGGCAACAAATTGTCTTAAGTGACTTGGGAAAAACCAGAGCGAGGAAAAGGATAGAGGCGTGTTTGATTATAAAACAACAAGCTCACAAAATTAATTAATCCTTCTTAGTTATTTTATATAGTGACTGCTCCGAGTGACTACTACTTCTTCTAATGTGCCAATACAACTCAACTACCTTCTATGAATGCCTTTCAACCTGCCTATATGGTGGATGATACAGGCTGAGAAAAATGAATCTCTGGTCTTAGGGAATAGCCCAGGTATGAGTGTGTGACCCAATAAGAACCCTTTCTGGAAATTGTTTTTTTTAAACCAGTGGGGAAAACTCATATATTTTTTAGTCAACCTAGTCATAGTCGGTTTTCTGTCTCTTGAACAGATCTAGCCCAACTTACACATCCTCAGAAAGACAAATTCTAGGACAAACACATTAATGTATAATACCACATGATGTAATGAGGGGTAAACACTGAAACCATTTGACCCTGGTCCAGCTTCTTTATTAAATACAATAGCATTCCCTGATGGCTTTATTATCCTTCGATGTCATTTGAAGTCTCATATCGCTGCCCTCAGCTCATTTGCTTTATTTTCAAATTTTTTAGATTCATGACTATGGATAGGTTCAAAATGTTAGAGAAGTGAAGTTCCTGAGGGAAATAGATGCTTCTCTTTGTCCTTCATTATTACATAATCCATTGCATGTTTCCTAAGCACTTAACCTAATTTACATTTTAATGAACTACCATACTGTACTTATCAAATGTTTAATGGGTCAGTATTAGAGGTCTCATTATAGGAGTCAGAAACAAGTAATGATCAGAATGAGAGCAAACCAGAGCATTTGCAGAACTGGCATGGCAAGAAATATTTTCAAATTTAATTTGGGATATCCTTTATTTCCATGTTTATTCATGTATCAAAATTTCAGTGTGTTTCTCTAGATAAGGTCACTATGTTTGCTATCTATCTATCTAAATATATATGTATATATGTATGTATTTGTATGTATATATGTATATTTAATTTATTTAAATAAATTAAATATACATTTAAATAAAACATTATATCACTTTCATAAATGTAAACAAATAAATTAAATACATACTTGTAAAAAACAAGCATTTTTCAGTACCACCTAAAGATGGATACATTTTTTCTGGCCCTTTTACAGGGGTGTCCAACCTGCAACTGGCATCCCAGGATTGCTATGAATGTGGCCCAAAACAAAATTGTGAATTTACTTAAAACATTATGAGATATTTTTGCCATTACATGTCATAATTTATTTAATGGGTGGCCCAAGACAATTCTTCTTCTTCCAGTGTGGCCCAGAGATGCCAAAATGTTGCACACTCACACAGGAGAAAGCACCTCCACATTTGGAAAAAAAAATTCTTGTGGGAACTAATGTGGTGCAGTGTTATGAAAAGATAGGCCTCATAAACTTATGTTCAACCTCAGTTTTACATCTTATTGATCCTTCTACTTTTATTCATAGAACGCTCTATCCTCTTCATCACACTCATCACATTTTAGTGAATTATTTATATAACATCATTTTTGTTTGTAGTAGCAGAGGTGTCCAAACTTTTGGCATCAGTGGGCCACACTGAAAGAAGAAGAGTTGTTTTGAGCCACACATTAAATACATTGTGACACATAATCGCACAAAAAATCTCATAATGTTTTAAGCAAATTTATGATTTTGTGTTGGGATTCAGTCATAGCTATCCTGAGCACATGCACCCGTGGGCCACAGGTTGGACACCCCTTTTAGAGTCTAAGTTCTGTGAGGACAGGGGATATTTTGTCTTCACTCTTAATGTCCATGAGAGGCATCCATGGATGGATGGATGCATAAATGGTGGATGGATGAATAGAAGAACTAACCTCCCTGTGCTTTCATTTCCTTATCTAAATTCAGGAAAAAAACAAAATATACCTTGAAGCATTATGGTGTTACACACACACACAGACACACACACATACACACACAACACACATACACACACAGGGTCTGTCCAGAGGTATCCAGGCTTATAATATGAAGAAGAGAGACATTTATTAAAGAAGATGCAAGATGCAAGAAACATTGTACATAAGACAATGACACTTCAGTCCCCTTCAAAGTAGGCATTTTGGGACCTCACACAGTTCTCCCAATTGCCATCAGCTGCCCTGTCATATTTATATTTTTCTGGATCTTCATAGTCTGAAATCTCTTCCCTTTCAAAGGTGATTTGAGTTTTGGGAAAAGGCAGAAGTTGCAGGGTGCCAAATCTGGGTTGTAGGGGGGCTGAGTCACCTGGATGATGTGATGTTTTGCCAAAAAACTCTACATGAGACATAATACGTGAGCAAGCCCATTGCCATGATGAGCTGCCAATCTCCAGTTGCCCATAGCTGTGGACTTCTGAATCATGTATAGTTTCTGTGGAAGAATGTTCAAGCTTCACAAAAGCAAAATTTGATGCAGATTCAATGCACTAATCATTTTGAATGTGGCAGCCACATAGTACACATGCTCACTCAATAGCATCTACTGACCTTACTGGCTAGTACAGTGAAGTTGTCGTTCACACATGCACATTCCAGTCCACTCTCCTTGGCTGTCAGATTACACTGATGTATATTAACAATGGATGTATTTTTTTCTGGACAGACAAAACATAGAACGTGGTTGAAATGATAGCTATAAAGCATGGCACTGAATTTCAATAGATCATCAAACTCAAAGGCTTCTGCCACTTACATAATGGAATACATAACATTTCAGAGCTCTGCTAGCATTCAGTGTTTCACTATTTCTGAATATATATACCCTTTCATTTCACCTTGTCTTTTCATGGTCTTTATTTCCTTCTGGAATATCTTTAGCTCATCCTCTAACTTATAATTTTATATAGAAACCCTGTAAGGTCCAGATCAACTCTCCCCTGGGAAGACAGCCCCTAGGCAACAATTGGGCTAAACTTTATAGTAAAGCCTCAGATTTAATTTCCAAATGAAAGGCAGAAAATTAAGAGTACTACTTCTATAAAATAGTTCCTATACTTCTATTTGGTGGCTCTAAAGCAGTGTCATGGTTTCATGGCCATTCTTTTGTTGAGTAATATTTACGCAGGGTGGGAGAAAAGTAGGTTTACAGTTGTTCGTGTGGAAAATAATAGAATAATTAATAATAATAATAATACAAGAATAAACTTGGTTTTGTATGTTCACAACTGTAAACCTACTTTTGACCTGCCCTGCCTGTAGTTAAAAAGCTTCAATATATTAATTTCCAATGGATAAATTAAAAATCTGTGGTCTGCATACATTTTTATCATTCCTGGTTTATTCTTTGGGTTGCTTTTATACAAGTCAGCCTCTTCATTAAGACTAGAGCTCCTGCCCTGACTGGTGTGGCTCAGTTGGTGGGGTGACATCCCACGAAGCAAAAGGTCATTGGTTCAATTCCCAGTCAGAGAAGATGCCTGGGTTGTAGGTTTATCCCCTGTCAGTTGGAGCATGTATGAGAAGCAACAGAGCGATGTTCCTCTCTCACATTGATATTTCTTTCCCTCTCTCTCTCCCTCTGTTCCCTTCTCTCTAGAAATAAAATAAAATATTTTAAAAAGAAAAAGACTTGAGCTCCTTCAGTGCAGACATTGTATTTGATCATCACTTCAGTCTACCACCTAGCATGGTCTCAGAAACCTCGTAAGAAATCAAAAAATATCTGTTATAGAATAAATAAATAAATGAGCAAATGATTCTGTAATTTCACATACTAATTGTATATGAGAAAACAGGACACTTGATTTTAAAAACATGCAAATCCTCTATCATGTGGAAAATTAGGTAGGTGGATTACAGGAAGAATTTTCTAAAACTTCAGCCAAAGACTTTAGATCTTTTTTACTTTACCTAGGTTGGGGGTAAAAAAAGAATGGAGATGACTGGGGAGGGGCCAGAAATGATGGAGTGGAAGCAGCCCTTTAAGTATTTTAATATCTCTTCTAATAATCCAATAGGCTAATATACCTTTTATATTTTAGATGAAGAGCAAGACTCCTCCAGTAAATCAAAGTCTTTTGCAGACATATAAAAACAAATATTTTCTAATGAAAAGTACAGCTTGCCTGTGCAGTGGAATAAAAAACTGAATCTCTTACCTTAGAAACTTTGATACTTAGTTCCCAAACGAAATTTGGTGTGAAGTTCCTCAGTTAATTCCCAGTGGGTCATTTCTTATTGTCACAAATTCATAGATTTGTCAGACTCTGCTTAAAATTATGACTGAGAATATCTGGAGTGTTACAATCTCATGCTTCTTTAAAATTGTTACTGTCCAAAAATATTAAAATTAGACTCATAAGGTATTTCAATCACTAAAACTAATATGTGATGTTGTTATTTGCTATGGTTAGTTTGGTCCTTGTTCCCAGTAATCTTTTGCGATCTTTCCATTTTGAGAAGAAGAATTTTGTTATGACTTTTTTCTACTAATTTTTGCAAAAACTAATGTTATATAGAAATGCTTAGGACCTAAAGAGATTATATGAAAAGTAATGACATAAAGATTTTGAAGAAATATCTAGTTTTTGAATTAATCTTTGAGAGGTAATGATTTTATTCACAATTACTACTGAAAACAACTGAGTTTAAGATTATCATTAAAATATTGCAAATAGTAGGAAAAAAATTTAGTCTAAGGCCAGGTTGACTAGAAGCAGATCAGAAAGTAGGGATTCACGCCCAAGTATTTGAAGAATGGAGGAGGCAGAGTAGGGGAGGGGGAAATACCAAGCAATGATGGCTCTCAAGCCAAGTCCTGCAGAGAGGGTAATGTCCAATTGATTCCACAGAAGAACACAGAAATGCGAGTTAAGCCTCCAATGAGTTTCCTTATATCTGCCAGTGGACAAGTGTATGGATACCGGGTTGGAAGTGTAAATGGGGAAAAAGCAATAAAGCACTTCTGGGTGTTATATAATTAAAAACTAATTCACATCAACAGAGCCTTGTGTTCTTCTAGGGTCTTTCTGATACAAAACCTGGCTTTAAGCACATTACCTGGCATAAAATGGGTTGTATGTATAAATCTTATTAGTAAATATACAAGTCCGTCCTTAACCCATTTCCTATTTTTTCCATAAACAAAATCGTATTCATTCAATTAATAATCATTGAGCTTATCCTATTTCTCTATGTGCCAGGCATTAGGATATGCTTTGGAGTTAGAGCACCAAACAAGGCAGACACAGTGTCTGCCCCCAACAAATATCCATTCTATGTAGGGAGGTAGGTATTAAAAATGTATTGATATAAACAGATAATTAAATTCAGTTGTGATTAATCTCAGTTGTGAATTAAAGTATAGGGTGAGAGCACACGATGAATAAGGACCCAACCTTATCTGGAATGTGCCAAAAGGGCTTTCAGAAAGTATTAAAAATATATAATCAACTCTCAAATTTCAAAACTTCAGGTGTTTCAGGATCTGAGGCAATTTATACTCTATAAAACTAGATAACAATAAAGTTTCCTTGAAGAAAATTAAGAGATCAGCTTCAGTAGAAAGAGAATGTTACTCCTCATCAAATAACCACTCAATAACATTTCCCTTTCTTTTTACAATTACTTTATTTTAATTATAGTTGATATATAGTATATATTATTTTCAGGTACACAATTAAAATAAGTCTAGTAATCATCTATTACCCTACATACCAATTAAAACATTATTGACTCTTTTCCCTATGCTGTACATTACATCCTCATGACTTATTTCATAACTGAAAGTTTTGTACTTCTTAATCTCATTTCCTTTTCATCCCTTCCCTCACCCCTTCCCCTCTGGAAACCATCAATTTGTTCTCTGAATCTATGATATTTTTTAAAGGTTTTATTCTTTTATTTTAAAATTATTTTTAAAAACTTTACAGTATACTTGAAACTAATACAAAATCATATTGAATGTAAACTGTAATTGAAGACTCAATAACATTTGTGACACAGCGCGAAAGGTTGAGGGTTCTGAGGGCCTGTGGGGACGGCACTGAGTGTCCACAAATGTAAGTCACTGTGAGATGGATGCAGGTGCTTAGATTTCAAATTTAGCCTATTTTATAATGTTATTTCTAGGCTTAAGAGCTCCGTTTCCTGAAACAGAGGTTACAAAATCAAATGGGAGAAATCCTTTGTGATAGAAGGACTGAATTAATAATACTTGGATCTCATAAAAATTTTTATATACCTAAATTCATGTAATCTGGTTTGTAAAAACATCTAAAGTTAAATATACCTATTTTTTTTTTCTGGATTCCAGGCCAGCAAAGTTGTTCTAGAGAGAAAACTTAAGTGGATTGACTAGGGGAAAAGTATAAAAATGAGACATATGATGACTAAAAGGAGAATAGAATGAATCACAAAGAATTTGTCTCTTTGATCCTATGTTGTTATTATTAAAGAACCACAAAATAATCATGGCAAAGCCTTTAAAACCTTTAAAGGACTTTAAAAAAAAGTGTAACTGGAGATGAAAAGTAGAAAAAGTGCTCATCATGAAGTATTCCTTTCTCGGAAATTCCCTTTGCCACCTGAATTGAAGAGAGTCCCAGTGTACCACTTTGCTGCAAAGAACTGATTTTGCAGTTACTGTAAAAGTCTTCCTTTTGGGTATCATTAACTGACTCCCCCCACACCAAATAATCTTGTACATCACTGTCAGTTAAATTGCCTTAAAACAGAGGTGAATGGGAGAATAAATTTGATGTGGAAGTCTTCTGCTTTCCAGATTTGTATTCTTTTTACTTTACCATGCCTCTTTTTATAGAATAAATCTTATAAGTAATTTAATCCGAATTTTCTTCCTGTTAACAAAACCTTTTCTACAACTCTGAAGGCAGTCTTCCTACTGTCTACTTAACTACTTCCAGCTATGAGAATTTTAATACTAAAAAAAGTTTACTGCAACATTAAACATCTCTCATTGTGAGAAAGTCTGTCCTAAAATGAATTTTACCTTCCTGCATATTTCAGCTGTGCTCATAATGCTGTTTCTTATTCTGCAAGGAAAACCTTCAGATGTTTGAAAAGACCTATCATGTCTCCCCTCAATTTCCTTTCACCAGGGGAAACATTCCTAGTTCCTTCAACTCTCAAATCTGTAACACATTTCATATGCCCTCTGGATATATTTCAATATGTCAATGTTTCTCTTAAAATGTGATGAATAAAATGGAATACAATAATCTGAACACTGAAAAGAATACTAAGTGTGTAAAACAATACAATTTTTAAACAGTTCCATCACAATTTGCGATCATAAATTTTGTGTATAATAATAGTTTGTCATACAACTTCTGTAATTGTGCAATTAATATTTTGAACTCTAAGCAATTCACAGTTCTCTTTGCTATCTAGTATCTTGTTGATCCTAACTTAATGCCTTATATCCCTTAGTTCATTTCAAATCTTGGTTACATCATCTATATGCAAGCCCGTTACCCTATGCAATTTTGCTAGATGTGCAAATTTAGGATTCCTACCTCTAAAAACCCTCCCAGCCACCTGATAAAAATGCTAGGCAGAATCTGCCCATTGGCAAGACCTTGTCAGTCCACCAAACATATCTCATTCAGATTGACATCCAAACTAACTGCCACATGTATAAACTCCTTCCTCTCCGTTTTTAGGAATGCTCTGGTGTCATCATAGCACAATACTTCCCAGTCATATTTCAAAATCTTACTCATAAATAAGAAAAAAGCATGTTTTTCTGAAGTAAAAATATATGGTGTTTTAAAATGTCAACTCAACACTTTCATGTAGAGAGACTTTGACTTTTTTATGAATTTGTGTTTATCTATAGTGTTTTCTGTGTCCTTTTAAATAAAAGCACCTACTGAATAACCATTTTAAGGATTGTCTATTGACTATTACACATTTTCTGAATCTGATTCCATTGCACATGTTACTTTACTCACATAGGGAAAATTTTGCCCATTTCCTATCTTTTGAGGAAAAACTTATCCTTCACAATTTTACAAAAATAACTGCAATTATTCCAAGAGTACACTAAGTACTACTAATAGAAATTAGTTTTATAGTACAGTGAACATCTTCATAAAGCTATTCCTTTGCACTTAAGACATATTTATTGTATAATTAATAATAATCACAATGTTTAATATTTATCAACTCCTAAAATGTGATAATTGCTTTATATGCATAATTTAATTTAATCACATGACAATCCTGTGAAGTAATTTTGCTTCTGCTATATTGTTTTACAAATGAGTAATTTAAGGCTTATAAAAGTGAGGAATTTCTTCAAGGGCATATGTATAAATGGAATAGCAGGAAACTGAATCTAGTTTGTTCTGAAAGCAAAGTCCTTAACAACTACACACTAAACTGTACTGCATAGATTTCTAGAAAAAAAGTTGCTTTATCAAAGAAAATGCACATTAAACATTTTGATAGATACTATAATTTGCCCTTCTGAAAGCACTGAGCAATTTATACACACACTAAAAATATATGCTGGTGCCCATAACAACACTGTATTGTTAACAGTTTGATTTTGTAAGTGGCACTTTTTAAAAAGATTTTATTTATTTATTTTTAGAGAGGAGGAGGGGAAGGAGAGGCAGAGAGAAACATCAATGTGTGGTTCCTTCTCACATGTTCCTCTATTGAGGACCTGGTCCACAACTGGGAATCAAACCAGTGACCCATTGATTCTCAGGCTGGTGCTCAATCCACTGAGCCATACCAGCCAGGGCTTTTTTGTGTGTTTTAATTTGTATTTTCACTCTCATGAATGAACATGTATGTTAAAATATGTTTTGGAACATTTTGTTTTTATTTTTCTGTGAATGGTTGTTCTTATATGTTGCCATTTATTATTTTCCTTATTGAGATTTGTGGAAACTACTTGGCTGTTAATATTAACATAATTTATACTATATGCACTGCAAATATTTCCTTCCATTCTTACAATTGTTTGACTGTTTCAGGCATCATTCACATTACAATATTTTTTGAAATTTCCTGAAGTCAAATTTATACACTTTTACTTTATGGCTTTGGTTCTTGCTTTAGGGAGGTTTTTATCTACATCAAAGTTATAAAAACAATTTTCATAGATGATTTCTAATATTATATCTTTAATCCAACATTTACAGACTTTTAACTAAATATTTTATAGAGGTTGTAGAACATAGTATTAAGAAGTCGTGTTCGTACAGTCCTTAAATCCAAATCATAATTGGTAATCTACTTGATCTTTTAGTGTCTCAGTTCCTTGTATTTAAAATGTGGATAAAGATAGCACCTATCTTAAAGGGACTGTCCAAATATTACATGAGACAATGTACATGGTATACATAAAAATGCTTGTGTCAGAGAAGTTACCTTTTAACTATCTTAAATTCATCTGGTGTATGAATATTTGTTTTAGCAGAAATTAGAAATTTAATTTTTTTAAACAGGGAAGCAATTGTTTTTATATCTTCCATCATTAAATTTTGCATCATTTTCTCACTAATTCAACTGAAATGTATTCTCAGATTCTATTTGAATGTTGATCTGTTTTCCCAACATTTGTAACATTTATGCTTCTAAACCTTTCATCAATTTTTACTTGTTTTTTTTACCTATCAAGAAACTGAGACTTGGAGAGGTGATGTAAAGAGATAAGGTTATCCCGTTGTAAATGATTTGCAATTTATATCTACATCTCTTCAAAATGGCTAGATTCCTAGCAGTAGTCTTGCTTCTTCAAAAAGAATATGCTCAGGAAACATGATTTTTCCATCATACAGCACTGCCACTTTTTAGGAAATACTTACAAAGCATTGTATTTTAGGTATGTGTATCTTTTCTCTTTTATAGATTCTTTATGGGAGATAATATTATAATTATCCATTTCTAAGAATGTCACCCACTATTTAGAGGTACACAGAGACTAGGGACAAGAGACTAGGGACATATCTTATTCACGTTTGTATCCCTGATGCCTAGCAGTGTCCCTTACATAGCCAAAAATCAATACATGTTTATTAATGGAACATACACTTATTTTTAAAATAATTCACAATCATTTTGCACCACTGTTCAAAATCTCACAATATTTTGTGGCCACTACTCAAACTGAAGCAAGATAATATGAAACTAGGAAAAGTCCTGAGCAGGAGAATGGGGGAACTGAGACAAGAATATCAAACAAGGCCAAATAGTTTGAGTAAATTTTGGACAGCTGGTGAATCACAGGAACTTATTTCCCCTAACAATGGACACTTGAGAGGGTATGGCTCATCTCTCTCCTCCCTAATCAAAGAATGCATAGCTTCAATTTCCCTGGTCTGGGAGACAGAGAACAGAGACCTGATTAAGTGACCTGTGTCAGCTAAACCCAACGACAGATGAAGTCAGAGGAACAGATAACAAAACCCCATTAAAAGCCAGATAGACTCAAGGTAAAGGTGAGACAGTATAGCAGACCCCAAAATACTCCCCAGACCCCCATACACTCATTTTGATGCATCAGCATATTAGAAATGCACCTGGAAAGCTTATGAATATTCTGCTAAAACCCTCTCCTAAGATTCTCACCTGCAAAAAAAAGATAGAAAGCCCTCAGGACAAAGATACAGTGCGGCAGTGCTCTAGAGCATGCCCTTGCCCTTTCTGGGGCACTGAACTTTTTATTCTCTCCTAAACTCCAAGGGTCCAAGGAGACTTGCAGCCAGGGGAACAGTGGGCAGTAGCATCTTGACCGTGGCATACTCCCAGAACCTCTCTCTAGGCCCTGTTTTCCTCTGATTTTCTGGTGAGCTAAGAGAAGCCCTGCCTTTCCTATAATTTTTCTAGGGAGCAAAAGCAGAGTACTGCCGAAGCTCTCTCCTCTTACTTCTTCTACCCTAAGTCTTTCCTTAGTTTCACTGTCCCTAGCCATAATAAATGTACTCTCAAAATCATCTCGACTCACACTATGAAATCTTTCTTGCATGAAGTCAAGAACCCACACACTATAGGTGGGCCTGAGGCAGACTCGCTCTGGGTGGTGCCTGTCTGGTAGCAAAACCAATTCAAAACTCATGTCCTAATCTTTAGATGCCTCAGAAAAATGGTTCTATGAAAATTATCTCTGCCACAAAAATCCAAAATAGTCCTTTGTTTCAGGCAGCTGTTCATCTCACTTTATTATCTCAGAATACTTCCGTTGACTTTTACATCTTACCTATTTATTATAACTTTTATCATCAAAAACTTCTTCATGAAGTTTTCCTTAACTACTTGGGAGCATATTGATTTTTCTTTCTTCCTGAGCCAGCAGTTAGAATTGTTTAATTTTAGAGGTAAAAACGATCTTGGACTTGATCTAGGTTAAGCCCTTCATTTAATAATGAGGAACTCATAGCTAGTAAGGTTATGAAACTTTCCCTCAGAGTATTCTTAATGACTATGACTCTCATTTTAGTTTTCAGTTTTGTGTTTCCTTTAATTTTGTACCAATGGGGATTAAAAACTCCTTGGGAGCTACAACTAGCAGAAGATTCAGCAATTCATCGAAGAAATATTAATTAAGTGCCAACTGTAAGCTGAGCAATATTTTAGAATCTAGAATGTGAAAGTACTACTGATATGAGTCTAGCTCTTATATAATCACAGTCTGTGATAAAGAAGATGTTAATCAAACAATTATAAAAAAAATAAACCACTGTGTAAATTTGTGACATGATATGAAGAAAAACTAAATTATGTCATGAAACAGACACTAGAATATTTAATATAGGCCAGAGGGGCAACCAATAATTTTTCAAAAAAGTGATTATTACAACTGAAATCTGAAGAACAAATATAAGTCAGGCAAAAGTGGGAAGATATTTTTTCATGCAGACAAAACTATGAGTTCAAAATATTTAGCCTGAAAGTAGTTTAAAATTTTACAGAAAGAAAGAAAGAAAGAAAGAAAGAAAGAAAGAAAGAAAGAAAGAAAGAAAGAAAGCCAGTGTGAACAACAAAGTAAGAGGAAACTGAGAATGAACATGGCAGGAAGTCTAGTTTGGTTAAGCACTATGTGCAATGTCTGTCAATATGGTCTCTCACTGAAGACTCAAAATCTCACTCAATTAAAAGTATTCAGAAAGTGATTTCATGATTTTAACAGTCAAATTATTTTACATTTAAAAATAATTGGTTTATATTAAAAATGCCATTATTTAATATTAAAATGTTATGATTTTTTTTGTTTTTTTTTAAAGGTGGGGAATATAAGAAAAATGAAAATGGGAGACCATGGCATAACCCCAAGGAAGGAAGAAAATAGTTTGGTTAAGGTGATAGCTGAAGAGTTGGAGAGGCATGGGTAAATAGAAGAGGTTTGAGATAGTAATATATATAGGACTTGATGTTTAAGAAACAAGGTATCATAGATAATTTCTGGTTTTCTGGTATCACCAACTGGTACACTCAGAAACAAAAATGACCAATGTTTTAGACTTAGGGCTATTAAACTTTAGAATCCTGTGATACATCTAAGTGAACACATTATGTAGAAGATTGGTGATACTGTTCTGGAGAGATAAATTTGAGGATTATTATTGTAATAATAAATGTAAATCCATAGGACTAAATAAAATTACCAAGGAGAGAATGTCAGGTATGATCCTGATGAATTCAAAAAATTTTGAGGTCAAGAAGTGGAAATATCAACAAAAGAGCCTGCCAAAGAGCAGCCACAGTGGAAAGGGGGGAAAATGATATGTGAAATATCATGAAGGTTGAGAACACATAGTACACCTGAGAAAGTTACAACCCATATCTTGAATTCATTTATTCAAGATAAATGAATGAAACTACTCATCTGTATTAAATGCTGCCAAGTCAATTAAGATGGGGACTGAAAATCATCCATTGACTTTAACATAAAAATCAATGATGACTTTACAAGAGTGGTTTTCGTAATAGGATTGGGGAAAAAGTGGGAAAGAATATCAAATTAAAGTGGGTTTAAGAGTGAATGGGTTTCAGCTCATAAGACCAACCATATTAGAATGAAGAATATGTATTAAGAATAAAGCAAACAAACATAAAACTAGATAGAAAAATGGGGAAAATATAAATAGGTAGTTTGCAAAACAGAAACCTTATTGGCCCAAAACATATGAAATGACATCCAATGAATAATCAGAAAAATGTAAGAATGCTACAGTGAAATACTGTCATAGGCAGCCTCCAAGATAACCTTCAATATCCCTGCCTCCTAGCATTCACATTCTTGTATTAACCCCTTCTCTTGAGGGTAGGCTGGACCCAGTGACTTGCTATCAATTAGTAAAATCAGGCAAAGGTGACAAGATATCTCTTTCTGACGTAAAGTTACAAAAACGACTATGACTTACCTGGTATTTATGTTCTCCAACTCTCTTGCTGACTTCGAATTAAACTAACTGCCATATTGTCAGCTGCCCCATAGAAAGTTACATGTGACAAAGAGCTGTGGGAGGTGTCTTCCAAAAGCCTATGCGGATCATTGTACATGATCTACAGTATAATCATACACAAGACACTGAATATTGCTAATAGCCATATGAGTAAGGTTAGAAAAAGCTTTCCCCAGTGAAGCCTTCAGATAAAAATACAGCCCCCACTAACACCTGATTGCTGCCTGTGAGAAATCCTGAGGCAGATACCCAGCTGGGCCATGATTAATGACTCACAGAAACTTTAAGATACTGTTTGCTGTTTTAGGGACAATTTGCTATGCATTAATGAATAACAAATACAAGGACATTTATACTCCTCAAATAAGCAAAAATCTCAACATTTGATTAAAACATTCTGTTAAGGATTAGAGAAAAGGGAAAGATTCATGTACTACTAATGTGATGTGAGTATAAACTGGTTCAATCATTTTGAAAAGCAATTTGACGGTCCCTAGTCGCAGAAGATCCTGTACCCTCTGGTCATCAATATTCTTTGTAAAGGAAAAACGTCACACAAGCAAAGAAATATTTATAATTATTGTTTGATTATTTACAAGAATGAAAATGGACAATTTAAATATTCATCAATATGAGAATAAATAAACTTTGATGTATTCATTTTCTGGAACACTATATTTAAGGTAACATAAATAAACCAGATTCCATATATTAACATAATGCAATAATATGAATACTTGAATATGATTTACATAGAGATAAAATATATAAATAGTACTGTAATATTATATAGATATAAACATTATACAGTATAAAAATTAGAGTAAACATGGTACATGCCTCCTTTAAGATAATAGTCATGACTTAATTGGTATGAATTAATTGTACCCATAGTATAATTTTTCTTTGAAAAAAAAATCCAAAGTAGAATGGAAAATTATCAACATCAATGAAATCTGAGAATGGGTATGTACATCACTATGGGTTATATAATTCTCTCTTTTTGTTTGAAATATTTCAAATTTTAAACTTTAAGAACTGTGAATAAGAATCAGGTAGAGACATTATTTGTAGCAAACACTTTCAAGAAGCTTGATTATGAAAGAAATGAGGACATTAGGGATAGCTGAAGAATTTGTGAGGTCAAGAAAGAAAGTGATTTTATTTTTCTTGTTATTTTTTAAATGGAAGAAACTAGAATATATAGATGATAATGAGGATGGCTTATCCTGAGACAGATGGACAATTGAAAGTCCAGTAAGAGAGCAAAGTAAAATCACTGAGGAAATTGGAAGAAATAAGTGTAAAACTACAGTCTTTGACAGGACACACTGTTCTCCCAACTTAATGAAAGATGGAAAGACAGAGCAAGTGCAGATGCAGAAAAAGATGAAAATGTCCATACTACCCAAAGCAATCTATAGATTCAGTGCAATTCCTATCAAAATACCAATGTCATATTTCATAGAACTAGAATAAATATTCCAAATATATATATATATATTTATATATAGAACCACAGATGACCCTGAATAGCCTCAGTAATCATGAGAAATAAGAACAAAGTTGGAGGAATCATGATACCTGATGTCAAACTATACTATAAGGTCATAGTATTCAAAAGAACATGGCACTGGCATAAAAGCAGACATACAGATCAATGAAACAGAATATCTCAGACTAAACTCACAACTTTATGGCCAATTCATATTTGGTAAAGAAAGCAATAACATACAATGGGGTAAAGACAAATTATTCATTAAATGGTATTGGAAAAATTGGATAGATATGTGCAAAAAAATGAAACTAGACCACCTCATCCCCCCATACAAAATAATAAACTCAAAATGGATTAAGAATAAAATGAAAAACTAAAAACCATAAAAATCCTAGAAGAAAACATAGGCAGCAAAATCTCAGACATTTCTCTTAGCAATTTTTTTTTTGATGTATCTCCTCAGGCACTGAAACAAAAGAAAAAATAAACAAATCAACTACATCAAATTTAAAAAGTTTTGGCACTGCAAAGGAAACCATCAACACAAAGTAAAGACAACCACTAAATGGGAGAATATTCTCACCAATAATATATCTGATAAAAGGTTAATATCAAAAATTTTATAGAACTCATCAAACAAAAGACCAAAATCAGTAATACAATTAAAAAATATGCAAAGGATCTGAATATCTTCCCCAAAAAGGACATACAGATGGCCAATTATCAGAAAAATGCAAATTAAAACCACAATAAGATATCACCTAACACCTTTCACAATGGCTATCATCAATAAATCAACAAATAAGTGCTGGTGAGGATGTGGAGAAAAGGGAACCCTCCTGCACTATTGGAAATACAGATTGGTGCAGTCACTATGGAAAACTGTACAGAGTTCCTTTGAAAATTTAAAAATGGAACTGCTTTATGACCCAGTGATTCCAGTTCTGGGAGTATAGTCAAAGAAACACAAAACAGTAATTTTAAATAATGTATTAAATCCTATATTCATTGCAGCACTATTTATAACAGCCAAGATTTGGAAGCAGCCCAAGTGCCCATGAGTAGATGAGTGGATAAAAAAGCTGTGGCACATTTACACAATGGAATACTACTCAGTTGTAAAAAAAAAAAAAAAAAAAAAAAAAAAAAAAAAAAAGAGAGAGAGAGAGAGAATGAAATCTTACTTTTTGTGACAGCATGGATGGACCTAGAAGGTATTATGCTAATTGAAATAAGCCACTCAGATAAAGACAAAATACATGCGATTTCACTTATAAGTAGATTCTAATGAACAAAATAAAGAAACTAACAAAATAGAAACAAATTCATGGATACAGAGAACAGAATTACAGCTGTCAGAGAGGAGGAGGTAGGGGGACTGAGTGAAATAGATGAAGGAAATAAGAAAAAAAAGGGAGAACAAGGAAGGAAAGAATGAAGGAAGGAAGGAAGGAAGGAAAGAAAAAAAGACAAAAGAATTATTAAAAACAGTAATATCTACTCTTGTCAACATTTGGAAGACTTCAATTTTATAAAGGCTACAAGTCTTTACAAGGAAAACATAGTAATGCAACAGAAAAAAAGTGGAATTTCTGCCCTTATTGGTACATTATTTCCTACTTTATCCATTTGACTTATGTTTTTACATTGATTGCTTTATCAATAAATGTCAATACATTGCTTGAAAGCAAAACACTGAATTCAAACTGTTCTTTCAGTCATCTTTACCTTTCAAATATTTAGGACATAAATTAGGTGGAAATGATTATCTTGAATTTTACTGTGCTTGTACAAGCATTTTGTTGTTTGGTATTCCAATGAATTATATCCCTTTGAATTTTTTAGACCATGTTGTGATTCAAGTGTTCACATGTTCACATTAATTGTATTTTTACAAGAAGAAATATGCTAAATCTGGAGGAAGAATTATATCTATAAATTTATATAACAAAAGTATAAATAAAAACAAGTTTTAAAAAAGTATGAATTAGTTATGAGGCATCTACTTATATCTAACATTAGTTTGTATTTCAGTGTTATATTTGGATTTTTATTAAAAAGCATCTGGTATAAATGGAGTCAATTGCAAATAAGTAAAGAAATCCTAAAGCTAGGTAGCAGCTGTATAAACTTGGGTATCAGACATAATAACTAGAGACTTTTATCTTTGCAAATCTCATAATTATTTTTGAATCTAAAACTGCAGGTCTCTAATTCTAAAACCAAACTCTGGTATCATGTTTATGTCAAATTGTAAAAACAAATACTAATTTTTTAGATCATTTTTTTCCTTCCTTATCTGTAAACTTACACTCAAGTTTTAAAATCTTGGCTCCCACTCTACACCACCCATTCACTTAATTGTTCAATTTTAGTATACACATATAGCAGTATCAGCATTTTTAACCCATCACCTTTAACTTTATTGCTTACATACAGTTTCTCTTGTCTTTGAAGTCCACTTATTTGCAAAGTTACTTAGCTTAGCAACTTTTCTCCCCACATACTGCATGTCACAGTATGCATTCGGTTCCGGGACTCCCTAAGCACCCCCAAATATATATTTTTAATTTGTATATGTGAATTATCACTCTTTGTGCTGTGAAGGTTTTTTTTTGATGAATGCAGTTTTATGTGCCCAGAATTATGATATTATATATAATAACTTTACTACCCCAAAACCTGTGTTTATTTAATTCAATTACTAAATTTTTAAACCAGTTTTAGCATCCAACAAAAATCAGCATTTCCTGGCATTTTCATTCAGAGTTCATTTGCATTCAGTTTGCTTCCATCATATAGAATGAAATGGTGTATTCTTTATTTCCTCCTCTTCCAGGGTGCCTCTCTTGTATTATAGTCAGTTTTTCTATGTGGTACACCATCAGGACCACATGAGACATATGGGGTAGCAAAAGAATTTAACTTAAGTTCTTCAGGAAAAGCCAACAACATTTTATTGATGTTCTCATATTTATAAGAATAGAGTATTGATAGACTTGAAGAACTCTGGTAACTCTGGTAATTTCTGAAGTAAAAGATGGGAAAACCAATGGTTCACAGAAGAGAATATAGTAACTGCTGAAAGGACTTTATTACTGTTGACTTCATCTAATAGATTGCCTAGCAGGCATTCATTAACCAGATCCATTTATACTCATATTAGATGGCAGCTGAAAAATACCACATTTCTAGGAATGACTTCTCTATTTGGGAAAAATATACCTCTATTATGAATATTCAGTATAGGAGCACAAGGGAAATTGAGATTTCCATTCTCTCTCTAGTTAAGACCCTGAATATATGGCTGTCTCAGCAGTGGTAGGATGACCTGTTCTAGTGACCAGATGGAAACAGAATCCCTTTTTCGCTTATGTTAGAACAAAAAGAATACCAACTCTCAGTGTGACACACATATGTTTGTCATAGGCATTTTACTATGTACATTAAGGTCCACCACATAAGAGTATGGTATGACACCGGTAGTGAGGACCCTATACTTTCATAGAGTCAAAGCTTATGTAGAAGTCGATTTCATTCTGTACTGCAAGATATTGACTGTATATACACCAGGGCATACTTAGATATTTAAGTGATTTGATTTCTTAACAGTATTTAAAGCTCTTAATCGGAATGCCTGACTGCATGTTTTGGGATTGTTTTTTTAAATTTTTTTTCTTCTAGGCCATCTCTACAAACTTCTCCACTCACAAGGTTTCTATTTCCTCCTTAAACTGTTATCTTCAACATGAGAGCCTTGCACACTCCAGGAGCTCTTGTTTTTCTGCTTCTGGATCTTTCCATGTGAGTATCATGTACATAGCTTCAAGTCAGCTCTTCTAACATATAAGTCATGTCTGCTGCACAAACATACTCTCTCCTGTGGCTGACACCTCAGCAAACATAATCATTCAGTCATTTTCCAACTGAAAATATGGTCATTATTCCTGACTGCTCATCTCTTACTTTGAAAATCCTGTCAACCAGTATTTTGTCTGACTTCTCTGCCTCCCCTGTCAGATTGTTGATTCAAGTCTTCCTTGCTTAGATTAATGAAAGTGCCATTTAACTAGCCCCTTGATTGATTTTTCTCCAGAGCAACTAAGAGTAATTTTTCTAAAACAGACGTCTAAACAGACTCACCCATCTAAATTCATCCAATGACTACAATCCTTTTAGGATAAATGAGTCTCTGTATCATGCCTTGCATGATTGCCTGTGATCTGTGCCCTTCTTTATCTCATACTTCTTACCTTTCACTGTATAATTAAAGTACACTAACTTACTGTGAATTCTCCATGCTTTTGCTCAATGCAGAGCTTACTAAATATTAACAAACAATGTAGAGTATAAACTATTCCCTCTTTTTATAATTCTTTTCTCTCTTCCACCTGACAAATTCCTATTCATTTTAGCTTAAGTTCTTCATTATCTCTTTGGAGAAGCTTCTCCATCTAGAGATTGGCTCATATGTCCACCCTATGTGTTTCCATGGTAGCATGTTCTTACCCTACTGTATTAGCTAATTAGAGTTAAAAGGGACAGTTACATAATTTTCTAGGGCCGAGTGCAAAACAAAAATGAGAGACCTTTTGTTTAAAAGTTATTAAAATTTCAAGTAGGTGATGACAGAGCATTCGGCCAAGTAAAGTGCTCTACTAAGTATCCAGCACTTTGCTACTACATAGGTCAGACATTGATGAAATACCCTGAAAGTGCATCTGAAAGTACATTTTATTGCCGTTTTCATGTTTCTAGTGCTCACTAAATCCTAAGCACTTGGAAAGCAGAGTCAGGGACTTTGTCCTACTCATTATTTCTTCAGCAATTAGCATTTTTCCTTGTCTTTAACATCCTCTCCAAAATATCTGTTGATCCAATCCTCCATTCTGAGAAAAGAAGTCACAATGTGGGCATCAGTTTTCTGCTAACACCTATAAAATGAGAAGACTGGGTCAGATGCTATCATTGGGCACTTCCAGGAGTAGTATTAATTTTAAACTTCTCTGCATAACCACTCCCAAAGTTATTCAGGACAGTAGCTAAGGAGATGAGTTATGAAATCTGATATTCTAAATAATAATTATTATTATGTAAATATATATTTGCATAAATATGAAACATTATTATAATTCAAGTGGCTGTGGGTTATGCTTTGTTGGCCAGTGAGCATCCATAGTTTCAAGTACTACAGTGCTTTTGCAGACTTACGTAAATGTTCAAGTAGTACTAAGTGTAGCCTCATATAAACAGATAATTTAATTGTTTTTTAAAATATTTTTTCCATTATAGTTCCTTCCCAGTTTATTCTCTTTACCTAAATAACTTAATCATGAACAATTTATATCAATGGCCCCTCTTCAGTCTTCTAGGATTTTAGATTTACTCTGTCTTCATCACATTCTCTTGTGCTGCCTAGAATTACTTGCCTCGGTGCTGCAGTTTTTTCAATAGAAGGGAATTGTGAAAATGTTGAGTGGAGCACAAGACCACCTTGAAACCCAAATTTTTATGTGTCCCAAGCATTACTCTCTCTCTTCTCTCCTCTTTACCTCTCTACCTCTCTGAGCCCTAGTTTGATCATTTGCAGAAGGTATACTCATATTTTTCAACTTTCATTGTTCTTGAGAGCTTTACTAATGTATCACCTGCTTCTCAGAATAGGAAAGGCTGGGCCTTAGGGGAAAAGCAGAACTTAAATAAATGTAAGGGAGGGAGGACACTGAACAAGGCTTGGCCAAAATAAGTACCCCTTACCCCATGCGCAAGGGACTGGAAGTTAGCTTGCCCTACTGACCCAACTGAATTGCAGGAAACATGTAAATCTGTCTGGAGTACTTAATATGCCAAGCACTGTTCTAATAACTTCTTGAGAACAAATCATTTATCATCACAAGAGTCCTAGTCTTATCCTTTTTTTATGGGTGAGAGAAATTAAATTGCATGGTTTGTGATAGATTCAGGATTTGAAATCATATCATTGACCTCATGCTTGTCCTAGGTCTACATGATTAGGAAATCCCTAAAGTTGCATACTGAGGAATGTGGGCTCATTATCATTGGATTGTTCCTGAAAAATAAAGGAAAACAGCATAATCTCTTTTCCTTTATACATTTTTAGGGAAAAAGTGGTGCCTTTAGATATCACAATGAACATAAAAATACAGTTCTCACAAAATTAGAAACAGGAAAGGAGATACAAAATGACAATGGATGAGAAAGCATTCTTTTACTTCTTTTCTGAGCATCATCATATTTCTGCGGATGATTACATCCCATCTCTGCCTGTTATTTTTCTTGCTGAATAATTTTTCACAGACATTGTTCTGCACACTCATCATCTTTAATGTTCCTTTTGATAGCTCTTTAAAAAATGTCCTTATGTCTCTTTTCAATAGAATGAATAACTACCATAACATTACTCTAAGTTCTCCATTCTCTAACACATTAAGAAACAATGTTTGATTATTTAAAGACAGTATTGCCACATTTGGGAATGGTTGTCCCCAATGAACTATAGATTCATCACAGCTGGGTTGGCACTATGCCAATTGTCTGTCTTTTTTCCCCCAATATTTTTATTTATTTATTTTTAGAGAGACAGGAAAGGAGGGAGAAAGAAAGGGAGAGAAACATGGATGTGTGAGAGATACAAAGACCAGTTGCCTCTCTCATGCCCCCAACCGGCGATCTGGCCTGCAACCCGGGCATGAGCCTTGATTGGGAATCGAACCAGCGACACTTTGATTCACAGGCTACACTCAATCCACTGAGACACACCAACCAAAATGCAAATTGTCTTTTTTGTGCTCTTTCTTTGTCCCCATTCAAGATTTATTATGCTAAATTATATCCCTATTGAGTATAATTCTCTGCAACTATTATTTACCATTTAACCTAACTTAGGTTAGGGTCTGTTCTTGTCATTTGAAGCGGTGCATAATGAATTGAACACAAGTCATTTTTCTGATGCTTTCTAGATTAAATTTCCTGTACTTCTAAAGAGACATAAAAAAGATAAATTTTATTCTGCTTTTTTTGGAAATAGCCTAGTAGTCTACATGAAAATATGCCTGATCTACTTCGAAAAGGTCACCGCACCATTGTCTAGTAATGCTTAATAATAATAATAATAATGTCTTCAGTTGATATAATAAATGCTTTGTACAGATTAACTTAATCTTCACAACAAGTTTATGAAGTGGCCTTGTTATCCCCAATTTGAAGAGAGAGAGAGAAAGTAAATCTTAGAGGTTTTAACTTTGCATAGTCATAATTATAATATGCTTTTGGCATTATCATGCTCTTGGTTGGAGCTGTGATTTGAATCAGGTCTGTCTGACTTTATCCACGTATTATAAATAAAAGCAGTTGGCTTAAACAATGACTATCTCTTGGTCATCCTCACTACAAATAACATATCCACTTATATATGGTAATGCCGCTGCAATGTTAAAAAATATAGTGAGGTCCTAAATAACATCATATACAAAGGCTCAGGGCCAAAGTCTGTTGAAAGCATTGTAAAAATTGCTGATCCAATGTTACAGTGATTCAGTTACCATCAAATTCTAGGGAAAAAAATAGACATGTCCTGTATATCCTCTCATTTATTTTGACCTATAAAGAGAGTAACTTCTAGTTTATAAATGAAAATCCTTTTATGAATTGAAATAAGATACAGCATTTAGTTCTCCTTGAATTACCTCTCTTTCTACCCTTTGAAAATAATCTTACTTCGATCTAACCCTGTATTTTGTAACTCTATAATTCATAAATGCCCTTTGAAACATATATTACATATCCATCTCAAGGTCAACTTGTATATATGTTTTAGGTACAAATTTATTAATTTATTTTTCTCTCTCTTAAAAATTTTAACAGACTTAGTACAACCCTGAAAAAAGACAAATTGCTATTAAAACTTAAGTTTAAGGTAGGTAGTACAATATTGCCAAAGTAAAGTAAGTTTAGAGTAGAAAGTACAATATCATCAAAATAAATTAAGAATAAAAAATAGTGTGAATTTTGATAATTAAAAGATAAATATAAATGCATATTAACTAATCATACCAACGATATAAAATCATCAAATAGTCATAATATAAATTAAAAATTAAGTTACTTTTAATTATTGGAATTATTGGATTAAAAATGGTAATTCTGCAACCATAAATAGAATGTACCATGTGTTCTTGTTTTAAAGTTATTTTTACATTGGCTTTTAAATATAATTTTTATCTCTACATTATTTATTCTGGCTTAGCAGTCTAGGTACTGAAAATTATTCACAATGGGTGAGGGGCAACTAAAGACTCAGAACTCTGAACACATATAAATTGCTGTACACAGTCACAGTCTAATTTTCCATTTTGAAATCTTAGGAATAAAACAATTAAGAAATAATACAATAATTATTCCCCACCGTTTCTCAGCAGACAAATTGGAAGAACCACTATAATGATTAAGCATCTGGAGAGATTCAATTATGAGGGAAGATTAAGGAACTAAATATGTATAACTTGGCTTAGTGACAACAGCTAAGAGAGGATATGGGTGACTGTTGTCATATTTACATATCTTCAAAGACGGAAATTAATCATTTACCACGTGATAACAGGCAATAGGAATTAAAAAAGAAACGCAGTCAAAATCAATGATAATAAAGAAGTAATTTTATAATAGTTTTTGTGTGTTATAGAACTATACTTAGAAGAAAAATAGATTAATGTAGCATTCTGGCCCAGGTCAAGTTTTCTTAATTTTAGCAGCAGCTATTTTTTTTTTAATCCTCACCCAAGGGCATTTTATTTTTCATTGTTTTTAGAGTGAGAGAAAAACATTGTGAAAGAGAAACATCAGTTGGTTTCTTTCTGTAAGCACCCTGACTGAGGACTGAACCCACAACCCAGGTATGTGCCCTGACCAGGAATCAAACCCACAACTTTTTGGTTATGTGATGATGCTCTAACCAGATGAACAGCATAGTCCAGGACAAACGGCAACCATTTTTTCTTTTTGGTTATCAGACATATTTAAAAATTATACCTACTATTTTTCAATTTTTGTCTGTCAAATAAAAATATTTTTAACATGGCATCCTTCAAGATTGGAAATTTATAGTTGATATAAAACTCAGCCATTTTTTTCTACCTGATTTTAGTGATACAAAAGTAAATACGATAATTAGCATAAAATGTGTCACCCCTCACATTTTAGCTTAATAAATGAACGTGTACTGGCTGGCCTATTAGTCTAATGGTTTGTCAACTATGGGCCTCAAAATACTGAATTGGTACGTTGTTCTCTCACAAGTTTAAGGCTGCTGTTAGGTTCAATCTCATTTACCTTCTCATTTAATGTTCTGGAAAGAGGGGTTATATGCAACATTTGTTATTTTCATGTATCAATAGGTACGGATTAAGATGTATTCAAGAAAAAAATTAGGTTACCTGAAAAAGTATTGGAAAGTAAGGAAAAAGGACTCATGAACTGGACAACAGTGTGGTGATTGTGGGGGGTGGAGGGAAAGGTGTAAAAGGGGACTAAATGGTAATGGAAAAAATACAATAAAAATTGTAAAAACCTAAATGTGAAAATAAACAATAAATTAAAATATTTTCCATAAAAAATGGTAGCAAAACTAGTAATGCAACATGGGACTTGTATATCTGGTTATTTCCTAGATGTCTTAAGCTTTATTGGTAATGTTGATGTATATACTACTAAGACTGTCAATTTGTTCTGGTCACTTGAACATCAAACATGACTGAAAAAAGATCAAGAATCAGTGTGACTACAGAACTACAGATTTTCCTCTACAAATAATCATTGGCACCATTTATATAAAATTTACTACAAATGGGATCAAAACTAGTAGAAGATTAGACAGCAAAACCATAATTCATCAGCAGAAGGCAGGTGTGTCACTTGTAACTTGTATACTATGATATGATCACTATGGTGATGTTCATGACAAGTTTTTGCTGATGGTACTTCTACCCTTGTCGAGATGTTCCTGAGCTGTACAGCCCCAAATATAGTTAGGGGGTAGCATTGTATTACATAGAATAACTATACTGTGTCTTAGAAGAATAGGTACTGCTTTTCTGTAGAAATCTTAAGGGTCAATAAATTCATGACAATTTTTTACTATGTGCCTGCATTCCCGAGCACAAACTTTTGGTGGTGGATGGCATCATTTTGTGTGCACTCCATAGAGTTTGAAACCCCCGTAATGCTGGAAAAGCACTAGTAAGCAAATCAAATGAGTATGAGCTCTCACACATCTTGCTACCTAGTAGAAAGTTCAGATAATTAAACTAAAGAGAAAAATAAGGAATGATGATTGCTGTACAGGATGCTGGGAAACCTAGAGCAAATTGGCCTAGTATATCCAAAATTTAGTGAAGGCCTTTCTGAGAAAATGAAATAGAAACCAAAGGGACTCATTGGCTTTGCAAGTGAGACCCAAGGATAAAATCGATTAAAGTATGTAAAAAAACAAAACAAAACAAAAAACAGGTATTTATTTTTTGAGAGATTTAATTACTTTTAAGTTCTGTCTAGAAAGTATCCATCCATGTAATATGCAAAATAGAGATATTTGTCAACGAAGATACAAGATACAAGAAATATTATATATAGGGCAATGATAACTCAGTCCTTTTCAAAGTAGGCTCCTTGGGACCTCACACAGTTCTCCCAAACACCATCAGCTTCCCCATTGCATTTCCCTGAATCTCATCTATTGTCTGAAATCTCTTCCCTTTCAAAGGTGATTTTAGTTTGGGGAAAAGCCAGAAGTTGCATGGTGCCAAATCTGGGCTGCAGGGGGACTGAGTCAACCTGAGTGATTTGATCTTTCACCAAAAAACTGCATGAAACTATGCATGAATGGGCACATTGTCATGATGAAGCTGCCAATCACTAGTGGCCCATAGCTATGGTCCTCTGAATCATCCAAATAGTTTTCATGGAAGAATGTTCAAGCTTAATGCAAGATTTGATGCAGAGTTGTTGTTCTACTTGTTCAGTCATTGAGAATGTGATGGCCACACAATATACATGCTCACTCAAAGGTGTCTACTGCCCCTACTAATTAGTACAGTGAAGTTGTTGTTCACGGTTGCTAATCCCAGTCAACTTTCCTTGGCTGCCAGGTTACATTGATGTCATGCACACCATTCTTGTTATATTAACAATGGTTGGACTTTTTCTGGACAGACCTCGTAGGTCTAACAAATGGTAAGTGGGATATAAAATACACCTATCTCTGACCTATCTATAAGCCTTAGAGTAATAACCAGAAGATCTCCATACTCTATAGAAATCCTTATTTAATTTCTCTGATTATTTGACTGACCTGGAGTATATTCTAATTATAAATTATTCAACTGCATTATGTTTGTGCCCACACAATAGCCCTTTTCCAGATTATTAAAATTTTGAGGAAAAAATGCTCAATGGTGTTTAGTACATTAACTTGAAGCAGTGAATCTCAAATTTGGGGTGCATGAGATTCTCTAAGATGCTTAATAAAAATTTGGACATCTGACACGGTACCACTGCTACTGAAATTCTAATTCAGGAGATTTGCAACTGGGCTCAATAGTTTGCACTTTTAACCAGGATCCAATTATTCTGATGTAAGTGTTCCAAATCCACACCTAAATTAGAAGGTGTGCTAAATACAGTGGTAGCGGCTCTTGTGGGATGGCACAGAGAAAATTTTCTCACTTTTCTCCTTTTCCCCTCTCTTTTGTCAATACCTATTCAAGCCATAGGGATTGCAAAGAGGTTTCTCTATACATACCCTAAACCCTAAACCCTGTTCACAGGCAAGAAGAGGGAAAAACAGTATTTCCCAAGTCTGGTTACACAGTACAATCACCTGGGGAGCTTTAAAAATTTACTGGTACTCAGATTCATTCCCTCTAGAGTCTGATTGGACTCGTGAACCTCTGGTAGTAGTTTAAGTTTCCCAGGTGATTCTAATATTCATGGGTCAGGTGATGGTAAGGAGGAGGAAGAGGGAACTACAGGCAAAAAAAGGGAAGAGAAACTTCACTATGCTACAGTCCCTTTGCTAAAAGCTTTTATATCTCTACATATACATATATAGAGATAGTCTGCTTAGTAATCACATCATTTACAAATATTAATAAGAAGTCTAAATCAATGAGGCAAGGGCACAGATACAGTGTAAGGATTACAATTTTGAGCTGCTTAATTTGATGTTCATGCTTATTTTTAGTTTTTGTTTTTATCCCTAATTCAAACTGTTCTTTGTTTTTTATATTTAACATGTAATCTATGACAACCTCAGATTACATCTCCAGTGCTGAGATATGCTTTTGCATGCTGGCATGACCTTCCAGTCAAAAGTTCTGTTTTAGAGGTGGTATTTAATTTTATGTTGCACTGAGCTTGGCATTTACTATAAAATAATGTCAGGTTTTTAAATGGCCTTTCTAGTAGGGTTTTTGCAAGCATACGGGTATTTGTTGTATTTTGAACTTTGCTACATTCTAAACACGTGCCAAATAGAAAATGAAAGTGTTGACGTTACAGATGGTAAAGTTGAAGGAACGATGGCATTATTGGTAGGCAAAACAAAGTATGTTCTCAGTCTCCAAGCACATTCCTTGATATCTCTTAATTTATTGTACGTTGAGAAAGCTGTTAAGAAGAACAGGAGGCCTGGTCAGGTGGTTCAGTTGGTTGGAGCATTGTCCCATGCACCAAAAAGGTTGTGGGTTTGATTCCCAGTCAGGGCACATACCAAAGTTTCTGGTTCCATTCCCAGCTAGGGAGCATATGAGAGGCAACATGTCTCTCCCTCTCTCTCTCCTTTCCTCTCTCTCTTCATAGTCAGTAGACATATCCTTGAGTGAGGAGGAAGAGGCAGGGAAGGATGGGGAGAAGGAGAGGAGGAGGAGGAGGAGGAAAAGAAGGAGAAGAAGAAGAAACAAAATAATCTACATACTAATTTGGAGCTACACCATTGGAACTCGTACCTAAATATGAGGTTTCGTGAACTGAAGAGAATTTTAAAGTTACTGCTTTAAGCATAATTTTCCATTAATATAAAGGTAAATTCCTCCTGTCCATTCAGTTTTTAATAAGAACACAGCTTGCTGGAAAAAACTTAATAAATAAAAATAGTGTAGTTTTCAACTTTCTCTTGACATAAAAAAAAACCTGCTAAGATAACATCACCTTCAACATTATGAAAACATTCTACTAAACTCCTTTTAAAAGGTCGATCTTTTTTGTGGCCTGTCTCTACCAGTTCCCTGTAAACTTATAACAGCATATACCTTATACATTTTATCACTTCCACATTACCAGTGCCTAGAGCAGTGTTTATCACAGAGCTTACTATTTATCAAAAGAATAAAGAAAAACACACCAGGAAGCTTTATGCTTGATATTAAAATTAATTTCCTTTTGCTAAAACTACAACCTCAAATAACCTAAGAGAATAATATATTGAGTAAATAATTCTTCTTTAGAAGTGTATTCTAAGTTTTACATTTAATGTATAACATTATGTGCATTCATATGGTAAATTTGTACAATGACTAGAGATACTTTTGGCAGTATGTCAAATCCCCTTACATAGTATAAGTCTATTATTAAACTTTTGGACATTTGACTTTCATAATACTTTTGATGGATATATTAGATAATAAGGAAGGCGGCCTCTACTTCCTTGGGTTCTACAAGAAAGCTGGTAAAAATCTCTCTTGAAAAATGAACAATACATTTCACAATGGATTAAATATCAGTTGTGTGATACATAAGAGTAATGACACAGATTCCTTAGTTACCAATATGTGCCCTTAGATACTCAGAGAATACTGGAAAGTGTTCCGACAAGAAAATAAAATTATTTGATAGGAGGAGCTTGACAGTTTTTAAGACCTTATGCTTATGCCAAAAAGAAACAGAAATTTCTCAGGGAGTTATGGGTTCAATATGAGCCACTGATTGTAAAAGAAAAAAAAAAACCTGATAAGTTATCTGAGATACATTTAAAAAGTCTACTCATCATCTCTTACTGCTTCAACTCTCCTTCTCCTGTCTTCCCTATTTCTATTAATGTCTTCAGAAACAAAGTTTGAAACTCTGATGTCATATCAGAACTTTTTCTCTCTAAGTTTCCCAAAACCTAACTCTCTTTTTTGTTTCTTGATTGACATTTGAATTTAATACCTGGTTCACACCTTTAACAAATGTGAGTTGACCTATTATTGCATCTTCATTGGTCACACAACCTTAGTATATCATCTGTACCTTTGCAGAAAATAATTTCATCACATCATACCCTTAGAAACTTTCAGTGTTCTCCATTGTCCAGAGAAATACATATGTCCAAATTCCTTGGCATATTTTGCTTAATTTTGCCACACCATGTGTTCTAACCCACTTAGTTGCTTACTAAGCCCTGAAAACATCACACACTTTCACCTACTATGCCTTTAATCAAATTATATACATACTCCTAGAGTACTTCACCCTTCTCTGTATGATATATTTCTAAGTATTACAAGGGCCACTCCACATGTCAACCTCTTTAAGGAAGTCATCTTAAATTCACAATACAGAATTATCTGTTCCATTGTTACGTCCATTGATTAAGTATCTGCGATCAAATCTTAATTCTATCACTTATAACATAGACATCCTTATGGAAGTATTTACACTCTCAGTTTCCCCAAGAACCTGCCTCAGAACTATGACAATTATAGGATTTTGATAAAAGGGAAGTACTTAGACCAATGTCTGGAAGGTAGGTATTTAATAAGTGCTGTTAATGTTATTAAAAAAAAAACCACACAGGCTTTTTCATCTTATATTGCTCTGTAATTTTTATTCTGAAAGGAAGTCTTCCTATGATGGACTATAAATTAACATTGGAAAAGGCACTGTTTTGTTTTCATTCAAATTTCTAGTGACCAAAGCAGTACTTGTTATAATAATTAAATTTTCAACATTTATTGAATAACTATTATTTATATAATTTGGTGCTGTACTTGGATTTATAAAGAGATAAATGTGATTGTCCCAATCTTCAAGTTGCTTATCATGTATTTTGGGAAATAAACCTTACACGGAATATTAGAAGTTATGCTAATTGCCTTCAAACCAAAGTTCTACATATGAAAGAACATGAGATCTCAAAGCAGGCACAGAGGGTAGAAGGAATTGGGGAATATTCTTGAAACAGGAGAACTTGGAATGGGTGTTAAAATGATGGTGTATATTACAGAAGGCATTTTGCATAAGTAGTCCTGTATAGAATGGCGTAGAAATAGAGATAATTAGAATAAGATCAATTTGGCTTATGCAGAAGATGTTTTGTAGGACAAGAGTAAACATCAGGGGTTGCAAACCACAGCACTTACAGGCAAATGGGATAAATGAGAAAAGGAAGCCAGATATAAGGCAATAAAAATATGGGGGTCTGGTAAACTAGGGGTGCTTTACTCCTTGAGTGAAGGAGGAGGCTGTCCATCAACTGCAACATAAATGTTTTCCTATGGAAATGGTTAGAGCACATGCTTTTTAAAAATGAGATCTCTTCTGCCCTGGCCACATTGTTCAGTTGGTTGGAGCGTCGTCCCAATGCACCAAGGTTGTGGGTTTGATCCCTGTCAGGCAACAAATTGATTCTCCTCTCTCTCTCCCTTCCTCTCCCTAAATATCAATAAATTTAAAAACTTCAAAATAATTTAAATTAAAAATTAGATCTCTTCTGATTTTTAAAATGAGTATTTTCAACATTTTAAGAAACACTGTGTAGATCAAACAAGTTATGCTTTCCAAACACTGCTGTCCCTGGCTGCCAATTTGTAACATCTGAGAAAGTCTGAAGTGGCCCTGTGTAGGTCTAGGTGCCACGTGAAGTATTTATAATTCATATGTTAATAAAAACCATTCAACGTTTTTGAGCAGAAATGTTACATGCTCAGGAATATTTTAAGCAGATCACTCCAGGAAATTGTTTGCAAGATGGGTTGTTAAAAAAAGTTGAGAAGCAAAATGTCTAGTTTAGAAATAATTGTTTTAATCTAGGTTAAAATACTAAGGTCCAAAATAAGGTGTTAGCTGTGGAGCTGTAAAGGGAGTGGTCTAAGGTTCAAATTGAACTCTTTCTAATTTCAGTTGATTCAAATTAGTTTTTTTGTCTGCCCGAAGTGTGCTCATTTCTCCCATTTTTCTTATTTCTCCTTTAATCAAAAAATTAACATAAGTGAGCTCATTAAAAGAAAATCATGTCTTACCAAACGAACCTTGCCATTTTGTGTAATAATTATAGCACAAAAGAAAAGGTTAATCTGATTATACATAAGAGGATAAACAGAACATTTTCAACATCTGTGATAAGTAATCCTGAATGTTTCTTCTATGTCCTCAAGCAAATAAATAGAATTACACATGACTTTCAGTAAAAGTCATCTTTGCACTCAGGCTTTTGAAAATTAGCAGCTATCATTTCCAACCTAAGGACAGAATATTGTGTTGTAAAATGTACAAGATGCTACAAGGAATCTCTTAGCTGAAAATTTTGCAAGCTGTTGCAAAGACATTCAGGAAAGACAAATTTGTACTTACTGTTCAGTGATAAAGTATAATTACCTGGCTTCTCCTCTCCAGGGTGTTAAATTAAAAAGCAATAGTTAATCTATGGTTCATGTTAGTTTGTTTTTATGTATTAATAACGATGATTATGGGTAATTTTCTTACTTATGAAATTAAAAGCTTTCATAGGAACATCATTCGACTCAGCAATGATTTGCATTACTCCCAATACAGAGAAAACCATTGTGGATGTGTGCCAAAACTCTTCGGATTGCCGGCTCGTTCTCTGAGCATTAGAGGGATATTAGTTTTAATTTTGAGGTCTTTTCATTCAACTCCCAAACATCAATCCCTGTCCTGAGCTTTCTGAAATGAACCGTGCAGTCAGCAAAATCAAATAGAGTCATTTCATCCATAATCATGAACACAGGTTGAACACCTCCAACAGAGGTATGGCTGAGTATGCACGTAACAAAAGCTCAGGTGTGGGGGAAGGAGGTTCTGTGGTGCTAACTCACCTTGCCATCTGCAAATGGGCTGGTTGTGTTGATTGCAGGTAGTAACTCAATATCTCCTAAGTATTCTTCCTAAACTATCCTGATACAACCTGATGTAATAAAATATTTCATTACAGAGAATGTTTGAAATTGCCACTACTGTTCTACCACTTGGTAATACATCTTCCTCCATATTTTACTGATTTCTCCACACCGTCCACCCCAGTAATTCTGATGAAATATTTTACATATAACCTAATGATGGAAATTCAGGCTTAATTAAAAATAAGGCAAGTAAGTAATCCATTTTAATGAGAAATTGAAAAATGGTGAACTCAAAGAATTGTTCTTGGTGAATGACTTCTTTGCATTAATGCTTAGACAGGAATATTTTTGAAAGTACATGCAGTGTCATGATGTGTTAGCATTTTGTTCCATCTTGTTTCTGTTCTGTTTGATTTACTGACCTTTCTCTTACTCAAAATGGTTATCAGTTAAGATGCTTTATTAACCAGAACTTTTAAACTCATCATGTTAGGGTAGTTTTAAAAAAATCAATTTGAAACATAACATAATATTTTGATGTCCCTTCTGAATTATCAAAAAAATATGTATAATTTTATTACCTAATTTTTTCAGTGTAACACCTAAAACCTTCCAGATTTCTGAATTTGAAATTTAAGCTTAAACTTTTCCTAAGGCTATTGAAGAACCATATAATTTCAGTTGCTTCTTGCTCCCTGTTGCTACCCAGTTGCAGCCAACCTCTTCGTCCCCTGGGCATTATACAACTTGCATAAGGCACATGGAGCTCACACTTTATCTCTCCTGATAAAAATAAGCTCAGCATCACCCCTGGCTTGATGCCTGAAAGCATCTAAACGATACTTTCTTCTTGCCTCCATTGGTGTCCTGGCAGTAATCTCTTCTCACCACAAGCCCTTCTCATTATAGCCACTCAATGACCCACTCATCTTGCCATGTCCTCAACCATTATCTGGTATAATGGGATATATTTACTTCAGGCTGCTCCTATGAATTCCAAGTTTATATTTTCAGTGGTCTATTGCAAATGATCATTTACTATCTATCTAATGATGCAAACTCAAAGGACAAACAATAGAGTCCCTTATATCCTTTCATTGTAAAGCTGTATCTTGAAGATTATATTGGAGGTCAATACACTCTTAACCATAACAATTGCTCTTTGGGGAGTATACTATGTGTTAAGTAATGGTCTAAACTCCTTACATATACTACTTCATTTAATCCTAACAATTTATGAGAAGACACATTAATAACCTCATTTTACAGTGACCTTATCTCTGTAAATTTCAGTTTTTTCACCTTTTGACTAGATAATCTAATTTCCTCACAGGGTTTATGTGAGGAAAGCCCTTTTTTTGGAGGATGATCAACCTTTCCTGGTTCACCCAAGACTTTCCCAGTTTTAGCACTGTTCCAAGAACTCCTAGCATTAGGAAAACAAGTACAATTTAAATTTATTTACAATGATAAGGATAGATATCCAGTCTTCTGGAATTGGTGGCGACGGCCAAAAAATTAACAACAATATCTCTTTTCTACTTGCAATTATTGCTTACACAGGGCCATGGAAAGCTAGTTGTGTGAGTACTGCTGTTGAAAATACCTGTTAAGTCTTTTGATCAAGAAACATGTATTTGGTGTCTATCAAGAGTCAAGCAATTCATTATATACTTTGGATACAAAAGTTACAGTTACAAACATGGGAACGCATGATTGTTATACAATGCAATGAATACTTTAATAAAGGCAGGTGCAAAGTGTACTGGAAGCACACAGCCTGGCGGATTCACTCAAAAACAGATATGTATTAGGAGCCAACAAGTGAGAAGCATTGCTCTAGATGTTGCATTTGTGCACTCTAATATTTTTAAATTAAAAATCTTCCAACATTTTGCAAGAGATTTTTTGTTTACATTTACAGCAATCTTTGTGTTCCTTCAATCAGCACTTTTGAAATATTGAAGAAAAGTGTCATCTAATTAGCATGTTATTGTTTAGGCAACTTTCAAATGCCAATATTAAGAAAATGAGGAAGGAAGTGAAGGGAAAGGCTTACCTGTTTATTTTTAACAGGTTTCTGCAATATTTTCCAAGCACCCCCACTCAAAAATATTTATGTGAAATATAAAATATATAGCTTCTCATTTGTGAAATGCCTTCTTTTCTTGGTGATGTCATAGGAGCAACAGTATAGTACAGATCTCTTCAGGATGCCAGAAAGATCCTCTTCTGAAAAACTACATTTAACAGGGGCAAATAAGCAGCAGCAGGAATTGGGTTCTACCTTCGAGAACAGTGGGACCTGAGGGCAGGATTGGAGTAGATAGATTCCCCCATTGCTGATATAGGCACAGCCATGGACACAAAAATTTAAAAAGCTCTTTAAAAATAATAAAAATAATAAATATGCCATTTCTGGACTACTCTAAAATTTTAAACAGTCCTCCAATTGATATTTTAAACTATTTACACTGCTTCTTCTAATGTCTTTTCATCATAGTCTTAATGATCTTCTCTTATGGGCTAAATTGGGTCCCTTCAAAATTCATATGTCCTAACCCTTAAGAACGTGACTGTAGTTGGAAATAGAGCCTTTAAAGAAGTGATTATGTGAAAATGGAGTCTTCAAAGTGGTCCTTATCCAATTTGATCGGTGTCTTTGTAAGAACTGAAAACTTGGGCACACAGAGAGACACGAGGGGTCCATATGCACAGACAAAGCATGTGAGGACATAGTAAGAAGCAGCTGTCTACAAGACAAAAAATGAGGCCTCAGAAGAAACCAAACCTGCTGACACCTTGACCTTGGACTTCCAGCATTTAACAAAATACAACTCTCTTTAGGTCACACAGTCTGTTATGGAGATATAGAAAGCTACTAAGTCAGCCCATTAACACATAACCTTTAAAAACTGTTAAAAAGTGATCCCACTTGGAGAATGATCTCTGGGACTGATTGTTCTCACCCCAGCTATGTAGTGGTTACAAGCTGTCAGGGATACATTTTGTGGAGATACTGAGAAAGCACTAATGATTTTTTAAAGTATCTATTAGATCCAGGGACTGGGGTTTCTTTGTTTGAATACATGCTTCCCAGCTTGTTGAAAGGCACAGGGATGGAAAAAAGTATTATTACTAAGTTATGAGTGTGTACATCAGGCTGTTAGACCCTTTTCTGAGAGTGGACTGATGGAACAAGGGTTGAAGAAAAGTTGTGGAGAGACTTGTATGGAGCAGAGGCCCAAAGGGACAAGAGAAACAGTTAGCTAAAGGCACGAAGGCAAACTTTAGTAACTTGACAGTGTTCTTGTTCTTCCTTCCTCCCTCCCTCCCTCCCTTCCTTCCTTCACCTTTTCTCTCTGTTCCTTTTAGTTTGTTTGATAAAGATTTAATTTGAGTAAGAGATTAGCCTCTTACTTTTTTTCTCTGCTAATGAGAGATATTATAAATGTTATGTGAAGAGAAAGTCCCATTCTTCTAGGTTTGCTCCAGGAAGTCTGATATTCTTTCGGTTTGGAGGACTAGCCCATGAAGGAGCTCCCATGTGAAGGTGGAGGAGCTATATTTGATGTGCAGTAGGCTTGTGGACCCATAGGCCTCCATGACCCTCAGAAGATGGGTTTGACAGTTCTCAGTAAGACCTGCCTGTTTTTGTACAAATAACATTTCTAGAATTCAAATTGAATACTGTTCTTCTCATACTGCTATCAAAATCCTCTTTAACTTATCGGGTATTTTCCTATTCTGTACTCCTCTCAAAATAAGTCAGTTTTCCCCCCCTAAATTTCCCTCTGCATTGTCTGTTAAATATAATGAGGGGGATGGATGCTGATTTTGAATGGGAAAATCTAGAAGGGGCAATTCTACCAGACAACTCCCACCATTTTATTTCTCTTAACAAAACAGCTTCAATGATTAAAAAGCAAAGAACAGCTACCTTGTGATGGTATAGTAAATTATAGAATTCCACTGGGCTTCTGAGCACGGAAATGTGAAACAATTCAGGATGAGGTTTTTTCTACTCAATTGTGTCATTTCTTGTTTTAGCTATATGGGTTAAAGTAGTTTAGCGCTAAAAGAGTTGGAGCAAGAGCTATTATGCACATGGCAAAAATATCTATATTACAGAGTAAGTATGATGCTTTCTAGAATAAAGCTTAATTGGGAATTATTTAAGGTCATAGAATCAGATATAAAATAAAAAATAAAATATAGTCAAAGATTTCCACCTCGGGCTTATTCACCAATACAGATTACAGAGGATGTGAAATAGATCTTAAAGTCACCTTTGTTTTATTTTTTTAAAGGTAATGCTTCTTTTATTTTTTAAAGATTCTATTTAATTATTTATTGAGCTAGGAGAAGGGAGGAAGAAAGAGAGGGAGAGGAACATCAATGTGTGGTTGCCTACTGAGGACCTGGCCCACAACCCAGGCAATGTGCCCTGACTGGGAATGGAACCAGCGACCCTTTGGTTCACAGGCCAGTGCTCAGTCCACTAAGCCACACCAGCCAGGGCTTAAAGTCACCTTTGAATATGGCTACAAACAGGTCATCTGGAAATTCATTAATTGGAGAGTTTAGTAAAGGAAAGACACCCAATCTAATGATCACTTTCATCTATTCTATATCAATACTATCAACCAAGCTAAGAAAGATCATTTTCTCCCTTATAAGGATTTTTTTTTTTATTATTAGGTTTCCTGTCATATAAGATCAGCAGTAACCTGAGAAAATATACTTTACATTGTATTTATACCTAGGTCATCTAATTGGCTATCTTTGCCAGGATGATCTGAGAATAGTTCGTAACCTTTCATCCCTGGTCTTTAGGACTATTAACCTATTAATTACCCAAATTTTACCATCTTTTATTTACTCCTGTGATTTGATCTGGGCATTAATCCCAATGACAAATTATACTTGAAACATTTTGGTACCCCAATTCCCATGGATGGTCCCTACTAGCACTTCCCCCCATGTAGGGTGAGCCAACCGAGCCATAGTTGATTGGACAAGCAGTATACATCAGACTCTAGCTTACCGACCACAGTCTCTCTAAGGAATATTGGAATTGGAACCAGGAGTGATTAAGTAGCTTAACTAGACCAATAGTGAATTCTGCTAGTTCGATTAGTTTAGTTACCAAATGTGCAGAAGCAGAGAAAACTTATCTGTGGAGTAAGATGGATGAAATGAAACTGAAGAGAAAAAGCATAGAGGAGATTCCAGGTAGAAGGAGGGAGTGGGAAAGAGCAAGAATGAGAGCGTGAGAACAAGACACAGAGAGGGAAAGCAGCTGCTTTTGCTCACCAGAGTTCCCATGTTCCTGGTTTGGGACTATCTAGAAACACATCTCTTCTTCCTGAGTTTCCAGCAGTAACCCTGAGGCTTTAATATAAAATTCCCCTTAATGTCGATGTTAAACTTAAATGATAATATAAAATCCACCACAGTTTTTAGTGATATTCGCAGGCTCCCTTTCCCTTGGGGGCCAAAGTCCTAACCATAGTTTTCTGATTTCCTCTTAAATCTTTCCATCCAGAAACCCAGTAACTGTTAAGTTAAATCTTCCTCTGGTTGAAATATACTCCACTGCCAGTCACATATAGCTTAACATGTCCTTAAGCCAACTTTACCTGTCTCAACAGCACTTACATTTTAAATGTAGGCTCTCTTTCTGTCTCTCTCTTGCTCTCTCTCTCACTCTCTCTTTCTCTTTCTCACACACAAACCCCACTCTTTTGAAGCTACAAGGAAATGAACTCCAATTAGTTCCTTAGAAGTCATATAAAAAACAAAAATAAGGTTTACTCCACCCACTCAAGAAGTTAGAACTACCAAATTCACTTGAAAATAAAATGTTTATGAGCGGTGTTCATTTTCAATTTATTATAATTAATGTGAAAAGTACCTTTCCATATTTTGAAACCAATTTTTGATGTGATATCAATTGGAAATCAGATAATTTATAAACAGAAAATTTAAGATGCTTAGGAATCATATAGGTTGGTAATTTACCTAATACATTTACCTAAATTTTAAAATATAGTTTTAATTCAGTGACAAAGCTCTTAATGAAATAAACATACATTTGATCCACATGGATATTTCTTTAAAGACTTTCAAAAAGTACATTAGAGCATATGGAAGGGATAACACACAGGCAACGAGTATAATAAAACATAATAAGTGCTCTATCTGTTAAACAGCAATGTTAATGTCAGTCCAGGTTTAATGTCAATAAAACTCAACTTTAATGTATAAAGGTTTTCCTGAGTAATTATTAGTTAAAATAAATTGTTGCATCATTCTAGTAAATTGCCAAAATGCTAGAATAAAGCTACCCAAATAACAAATTTTTTAAATCCTCATCAAGGACATTTTTATTGCACTTTTAGAGAGAGGAAAGAGAAAGAGTGACATTGATGTGACAGAGAAACGTCAGTTGATTGCCCTCTTGTATGCTTTCTGACTAGGTAACAAACCTGCCACCTCGGTACATGCCTTGACCAGAAATCAGACCTGTGACCTTTCTGTGTCCTGGATAATGGTCCAGTCAACTGAGCCACACCAGCCAGAGCATAACACTTAACTTATGAGATGGCATAATCTAAAAATAGAATAAAAGTTATTTCAAATAAACTTATTCATAATATCATGAATCATTAGGTGAATATAATTTCCTAATATAATTACAAATAGTTTTGTGTTATTCTATGCTTGAAGATCAATCAAGTTATTAGTTAACTAACCCTTCTTACTCATATGCAATGTCTTTTCCCATCTTATCATCATTAGCTATACAGATGCTAAGGCTTGGTGCCCAGGCATTATTCAGTAAATGGCAATTTTTTTAATTTGATATGCTTTCTTTATCATAGCAGTGATATTTGTCAGTGGAGTGCTATAGCCTATCTCTCTTCACTGTCATTCACTTAAACTTATTCCAGTACCTTTCCTTCCCTTTTTGGTCTACAACTACAACTATGAACTTGTAGAACCCCCAATGATTAGAATACATTTAGGAAAAAGGAGGTAAAACTCAGACTAAAAGCAGCTCAACTCTTAACATAAATAACTAGATAAGGTATGTAATCTTTGTTCTCTGGATCTAAGTTTAACATTATATTTGGATACATGTGTAATAACTAGTGAAAATGAAACATGAGAAATTGTTCTTAACAGGCACCTGGTAGAGAAACAGATTAACAGTCAGATCAATGAATGCTACTGTTGAAGACCACTACTACTCAAAACACAGTGTGCCCTTTTAATGAGTGACAGTTTCTTCCTTTGCTTCAGTGGTAAGTGTGTTTTTGGTTAGGTTAATCTTTTTTTTTTTTTTAATTTTAGTTAACATTGAAGTAAATTGTCTCTTTAGGCAGTTTATTTCTGTGTTTTGAGTATTTAAGCTTTGAAAGTTGATATTAAAAGGCAAAAAATGGCTTTTTATTTGCCTATTCCTCCTACTTTTTATCTGAATGTACCTATTTATTTATAGTTTTATTTTTACAAAGAGACTTCCAAGTTGAAGTCACTGTTCAAATAATTGCTTTATGCAGAGACAAAATTGTTAGAAATCCATGACCTGATGGGAACTTGGATTTTGAGTAGGGATCAGTTAGAACAGACAAAAGTGAGAATTGGTTTTAGAAAAACAAACTAGGATGGGGTCCAAACAACCCAGAATAGTAACCGAGGATGAAATGGGGGTTTATGTTTCCAAATCAGCATAGGACTGGAGATACGCAGAATGATGTAGTGGGTTCAAATGTATATGGAGTTTTTCGTTTGTTTGTTTGTTTTACTTAGAAAAAAAGGATGAAGCCTCAAGAAGCATGAATAAAAGAAAGTATAATTCCAAGATGGGTAAAAGTATTTTGATTGTTACTTTTGTTTTATACTGCCCTTTTTATTCAGGCATTTTCTCACTAATAGCTTCAGTGAAATATACTGGACACACATGACCCACGTTTGTTTCTGGAATCCTACTCTCTTTGTAATGTTGACTAAAGTAGACAAGTAGAGTATTTCAGAGATATAATTCTTGCTTGACTCATAATGAACATCAAAGTTAACAATTTTCATGGTTTCTTTATAAGAAAGCAGCCTATTTCAGAGTAGTACTGAAACAAAGAACTAGTTTTTGCCTCTAACACTATTGTTGTTGAAATAAGTTACCAAAAATATGGACAGTTGTGTGTGTGTGTATGTGTCTGTGTGTGTGTCTGTGTGTGTGTCGAAGGCTACAGAGCTAGCCAGTGGCTATTTGTTTGATAGTCAAAGTCAATTATATACAATCCCTCAACTGATGTTGATAAAATACATATCTCTTTGGGGTGGAACACAGAATAATAAAAGAAGTTCACAAGGTTCTCCATAATCTTACAAGAGCCAACTAACACTTTTTAACACTTCTAAGCTAACTCCTTCACTAGAGAACAGTGTTTCTGCATTCAGCACAAAGCTATAAAGGGGATTAGAAGCACTCCTTAAAATGTTCAACAGCCTCAGCAACAAAATTGTAGTGCTCAAGTCCTATAATTCAGGGAACAGGTATTTTTATGCCTTAGCAAGCTTTATATTTTATTTCACTTCTGAGAGTCACAGATGCTAGTGTTTTAATGAATTTTTTTTTCAAAAGCGACAATATGTATGCTTTTGTTCCCCCCAGGAAATGACTCCTGTTTTAGTGCTAGAACTCCAGTATGAATATGATGATTGGTGAGAAATACATAATTTAAAGTAATGAAGGAGAGTTTCAGGAAGAATCTGGAGGAAAATAAACTATTTCAACAACAAGTTTTCAGTTGCAATTTAAGGTGATCATCTAATAGAAACGTGCTTGAAAGGAAAGCCACTGCTCTGCATATGTTTTTGTCATTTGCAAAAGCTAAAAAAATCTGCTAAAGCCAAGCAGTTTTGGCGACCTGCAATCTTTCTATAGCATGCTGTGCTCAGTAATGCTCAGTGACTAAAAGCAATAACGTTTTGATTCTAGACTAATATGTCTGGCTTTGCAATTGATTGTAAGCCACTTTATGAGACAGTCTGAAATCCTTCCTGTGCCTACTAGTCTTGATGAGCCAGCTCCTTAGCAAAATAAATTAGCAATTTTGAAGCTTTCCCCCCCTACTTTCCTACTGCCAAGGCTTTCTAAATAAACCCTCTGTATTTTCTCCCTCAGCATGATTCACAGGTGGGATTGCAATTCCAAGTTGCTTGTGTTAATTTGGGTTTAGGTGTTTAGGTGTTCGTGCAGCTCTCAGCAACATCTCCTTTGTACTTGCTTTACATGACTTGATTCCATTTTTATTTTCTTAAAGCTCAGAGGTATGATATAAATGTCAATAAAAATTAATCTCTGGCCAGTTCTAACCCAAAAGGACCTTCTCTATCTTAATAACCCACAAAGCAATTTTCTCCCAGCAACTAACTTGCAAATATTTATCAACTACATATTAATATTATTCTAGACGAAAGCAGTTGTTTTTTTAATTTGAGTTGCTGAAGGTCAAGTACTATTGGATAGATAATGTTAGTGTACTTGAATAATTGCTATTATGTAAAATATTGCTCTTTATGGTCGAAAAGATGTTTTTCCTCTAAACCATTTCAAGTTGATCCAGAGCGTTGCAGAGATTGATCCTGTGGCAGAGGTCCTATGTTTTTCAAATATCAGGTGTTGCACTTAGTGGCAGCATCAGCTCAGGCCATCTTGGTTTGCCAAGATAACTCAATGTATCTTAAATGGAAACAGCAGTTATAGCTGATTCAAGCTGGAGCTGCTCTTCTGTGACTGTCGATAAAGTAGTTAGTAGGTGCTACATGTTTCCTTGGTGTAGGACTGGGGACAGCTGCTGCTCTCTAAAGGATATGCAGATCAACACATCTGTCCCAGGTCATGGGACAAATACATTAAATTTAATTCACTTTTGGCACATTTGTTCACTATCATTATCAGCAAAATAATATAATCAACCTACTGCTAATATTGATAATATAAATTATCGATATGATATTGATAAAATTGTGACGATTTAAATTTCAAAATAGTAAAGGCCTTAAGGAAAAGATACGGCCATGACTCATGATGAAAGAAGGGTGTAATTATCCGGGCTCTTTCTATGAGACATAGGAAAGAAGTAATTTTAGCTTCTTTAGACAACCATCTAACTGTAGATGAGAGTGAAAAAGATGAAAGAAAAAGAAGATAGAGGAGTACTTGCTGGTATAATGAACCTTGGCAGGGCTATGCATAGGGTGGACACTGTGGCAAAGGTGTTGGAAAGGAGTTGGTCTAAGAAGCTGGCAGAGCTTGTGCATCACAAGTCGAGCTGTGCATTTTGGGGGAGGCCATAGGTGGTCAAAGGAGGGGTGACACTTTGCACACTGCTGATGCTTTTCAGGGTAAAGAGAGAAACAAAGCACCACTGACAGCAAACTTATAAATTGCCAAGGGCCAGTTTTCTTTCGTTTTCCTCCCTCCCTAGACTGCAGGTTGATTGACATTTTTTTCATGTCCTATCTGGCTGTTTTTTCTCCTTGCTCGACTGCCTTTGGTGACAGCTTACCTCATGTTTCTCAGGTACAGGATCATTATCTAACATGCTCAGCCTAGTGCATGGCACTAAGTATACATTCACAAGAAGAATGCTTTTGCCCTGACTGGTGTGGCTCAGTAGATTGAGCATCATCCTGCAAAACAAAGGTCACCAGTTCAATTTCCTATTAAGGCACATGCATGGGTCGCAGGCCAGGTCCCAAGTTGGAGGCATGCGAGAGGCAACCAATCAACCGATTGATGTTTTTCTCCCTTTCTTCCTTCCTTCCCTTCCCTTCTCTCTAAAAATAAATAAATAAATTCTTAAAAAAAGAAAAGAAGAATGCTTTCTCCCCCTCACTCCAAACTCCTCTTGTGAAATCCCATTGGCTTGAGTCTTAGATTCCATCTAGCTGCGGGTGGTAAATACAGTGTACAAATGATGCGTTGTAGAATTGTGCACCTGAAGCCTCTATAATTTTGTTAACAAATATCACCCCAATAAATTCCATTAAAAAGATTCCATCTAGGAATGATCCTGCACACCTGTAGAACTTCTAACATTTGTGAATATTTTATTTTTTTACCTCAGTTACACAATGACGCTTACTAAAAACATTTTTTTTTAACCCCATGATGTGGGCTGAAACTTGAGAGCAAAAGCACAGAGTCATGGATAAGGAATGTTCAAAATGAAGCAACTGTGTTCTATTCATTGTAGTTATGGTGTGAAAGGGTCAGAAATAAGAGAAAGGGTCCTTCCTTAGATTTTTAAAATATTAGTCTAGCAGAGCAGAGAAACAAAAGAACGGACCATAAAAACTGACAAAATATTTGACATCCTATCAATTAGTTCTAGGAAAAGGAAATTCAGCATTTGCCTACCTTCTTCAGCAGGAAGTTTGAAAGGTAGTAAAAACAAACAAACAAAAAAAAAACCCAACTATAATAACAACGACCAAGAGTTAAAATAGCTAGAGTAAACATTTCTATTGATATAATATGGAAAATTTTAAAAACAAGTACTGAGTATAGTTCCTGGGTTCCTAAAGAAATTAAAGCTAATGCAGTGGAAGTTCAAAAGTGAGTTTAATGAAGAATATATACTTTCTTTTTTGTCAATTTTTTTTTAGTTTTTATGAGTAAACATGTCAATCAGAAAGGAGACTTGCTTAATGTTATCTCAGATAGACATTCTTATTATCTATAATATTAAGTCTAGGGTATACAAGTGTAATTTCGAGACTTGGGTAGTTTTAAAGTGGGTTTAAGAGCACAACTTTTTCAATTAATTAATTAATTTTTCCAAATACATTTGTCTCCACCTTCCCCCCACCACTTTCCCCTACCCCTCTCCCCTCCCTCCCTCAATCCTTCCCCACTTTGGCTTTGTCCATGAGTCCTTGCTGTACGTTCCTTGACTTGCCCCTTCCCTTCCTTTTCCCCTGCCCACCCCTCCAAACTTTTAACAGTTGACTAAACTCAAAGCAATTTCATGTCTTTCTTGTTCTGTTTCTTGGCACATTCTTTAATATTATTTTTTTTGAAAATACATATTGCCTTACCGGTTGCTTTTCATGTCAAGAGCAAGACAAAGGTGAAATTTAATAGGATATTCAGGTATGTCAGTAAACATGTAATAGGGTTCCAACTCAGCAACTAGCTAATTATAAAATGTTAGGTCACTTTGCCTCAGTGGGTTCAGTTATTCATAAAAGGTTAGTAATGACTATATCAGTGTTTTCAAGCATTTATCAATATATTCCTAAAAATATAAGAACTCAGTAATTTTGGATAGGAAGAGAAGGGAAAGGATTAGACCACAAATAAATGAATAAATAGAAAACAAATTGTTTGATATCTTCACATAAAAATTGCATTCATCACCACAATAGGTATAAAAATAATGTTTCACATTGCCTGTATATAAAAAAAAGAACTGCAATCGATTTATGCCACATATATATACAATTTTTCAATGCTGAACTTTAGAAAGTTGTTCTGGATGAAAGAGAACTGTTACCAAAGGTTACAAGCAATGTTTTGACGAATTCCCTATTCTGCTTTTTATTAGTTTTGTTTAGATCCTTGGTTTACATAAACACATGGATACAAGTGGCAGTAGCACATTTTTAAAAACTGCTTTGTAAATTTTGTCACTGCAGAGAAATGACCTGAAAAATAGGGAGAAAATGCACGGTGTAACATTTTCAGAACGACTGTTGTTGGTAAGTTTAAGTAGTTTCTTTCTGAGCAGTGAGGGTCTTTTCATTGCACAGTGGTCACAAAATGGTTCCTATAAACCATTTTGTACTTTTTTACAGCTAGATCTTTTTCCTGACTATTTTAACCAAAGCCTTTTTTTCATTATAGAAATAACTAATTTCATTCTTTCTCATTTTAACACTACCAATTCTAATCACATGTAAATGGCAAGTATCATATAACTTGTAATATCCATGATCTCTTCACCCAGCTCTCAAGCTTCATTTGCATTGCTCTCTTTTCTTTGTTACAATTTATGCTTCATATTGTTGATTTAGTTATGACTGGATTGACAAAACACTTGCTAAATGAGCCAGTTGTTATTATGAACTATAAATGTATGTGTTGATTCAGGGTTACAAATACATATGTGCCCCCCTTCTCTCTTATGGAAAGTAATAAATTAATGTAGAGTTGGAAGACTATTTCCAGTACATTTCTCTTGCTCAATAATGCGTATCAGTGAATTTACAGTTGTAACTATCACATTAAGATCATTGAAAGATAATTAAGTGAATGTTCTTCTGACAGATTCTCTCCAGTAAGGATATACTGGTTGTTCAAGCATTCAGGTATGGACTGGCTACCACTCCCACAATTTTCCTTCTGATAGAACTGTACCTATTTACACACTATTTTTCCTTTAGTCAATGGCATGTTTATAACAACAAGAACAACAACAAAAGCACTTGCATATTTTATCAAATGTATCTTGTTATCATAATAATAAGGAGAAATTACACTTCTTCCCTATCATTCTAAGATAAAGAATGAGATTTACCTCTGATTTTAATCATTTACATGGGAACTTGAAGCCCATTTACAATTATTATTTGATTGTGATCTTTGAAAATAACATTTTTTTCTTGTTTTTAGCTTCACTGCCCATATTTTTTATTATAAACATATTTAATCGTGTATATGATATTTGGCGACAGCCAATATTTACCTAATACATACTTCACAAGCAAAGAGAATGTTGAAAATAACTATAAATGAATCAACAAGGGTTATGTTTCTTATTAATGTGTTCTTCATCATGTTACTTTATCAAAATTTTTTCTCCTGCTTTTATTCCAAAATTTGCACGACTGGTCTTTAAAACATGCTGAGGTAGTGTTTTAATGCCATCATTGCTCTATTTTCTTCTTAAATAAGTTTCTAAGAATTCTTAGCTTTAGATAGACTGTTATTACTTAGTATTAATTTACTAGTAATGATTGAGTTAGTGCTATTGGTTATTATCTCTAAGGAAGATTGTAAGAAGCCTCTGGAGCAGACCAAATTTTGTCATTTTTTAAAAAGATACTAGATTTTCTGCACTTTTCAAAATGTTGCATAGTTTCATTGATTTTTAGCTAATTTATAAAAATCATTGTTTTTAATTGGATTAATGTATGCCACTTAAAATCAAAATATATTTCCATTTTAATTAACATAAAATTTAGAGAATTCTGTGAAATACAGCATTTTTGTTTTCTGGAGCTTTTTGTTTGTTTGTTTGTTTGTTTTTTGTAAGGCCAGAGAACTTTATTCTTCAGAAAAAGCAACTAAGCAAAACCATATGTTTGTTTAAAAAAATTTACCTGGCAACACTATGATAAAAGGACTGAACTGATTTAAGTCTATCAAGTTTTCTTGATGCAAACAAACTATAAGAAATTACTGATGCAAAACCCCCTGTACTCCCAAAACTTGCATGGCTATCTGATGAATCAACTACATCTTTAGTCCAGAACAGCAAAACAACGACCAAAGAAGGCTTCCCATTCCTCTTCTCTAGCAGACATGCTACAGGCTGTAGTGGGCCAGAGTCTTGGTTTTACTTTCATAAAAAGTTAAAAAATAAAAATATATATAAAATGTGTTCTCTTATCTTTAGTTAATACTCAAGTTTTCAGAGGATGTTCGGATGTCCCCTGTAGTTTTTAACAAGTACTATATGCTTCCATTGAAAAGGATGGTCAGCCTCAGTCCCTCCATGCAATTAGACATCTTTGCTGCCTGTTTATTTAGAGAATGTTGAAGGAATTTATATTGAGCTGATTTCTTCTTTGTGCGTATGTTAGTTCATTTTATTAGTAATCCTTACCATTTTCTATTTGGAGTAAAGTGTGTTCATTTTAACTGGTAAAACAATAGAAATATGTCTTAAGCAAAACTCCACGTTCATGTTTAATATATGAATATATACACAGGTATAGAAGTATTGCCTTGTAATGTTTTGGTATTATTGACTTTTTTAATATTATAAACATAGTCCTCCAGATCAGTAAATGAGGATCTAATACTTTTAACAGCAGTGTGATTGCCATCAAGAGGATTAACATATTTATCCAAATAGTCTTCTGTTGATGGTGGTTTGCATTTGCTTGCCGGGACAAACAGTACTAGAATGCATAAACTTGGTATCTGTATCCTTGCTTACTTGTGTTTTTATTTATGTAGTGAGCTTTTATAAAGTTGGTTAGGGATTTTGTATATTTATAATTTATAGATATTGCCAGAATGCAAAATGGTTTATGGACTTCAGCTCTCACCAGGAGTAGCACTTTTCCCAATCTGGTTATTGTGAAAAATTTCATCATTGTTTCCCTTCATAGTCCCCTGACAACTAAGGAGATAGTACATCTTTTAATAGGTTTGTTGACTGTTTTTAATGTGAACTCCTATTCATACCATGTTCTCCTCTTTCTATTGTGTTATTTGTATCTTTAAAAATCAATGGGACTTTAATAAACATAGTCGAAATAAAAATTATATTTAATTTACATGCCGCATGTATGCAAATTTTCTTAACTCTTTGGGTTCATTAGAATATACCTTTATCACTAAATAGATAATATTCTCCAGGATCAGATGTAAAAAGTGTCCAAACAGAAATAAAGCATGGATTTATAGCATCAGAGTCCAAAGAGAAAAGGTAGATTAAACAGAGTTTGGGTTCACTGTATATGTTTCTGTCTTGTATTTGAAGGTTAGCCTAACATTTATTTTACATCTCTTTGTTTCATAGGTTATTTAAATGGCTTACAGAAGATGGATTGATACAAATTGATACGATTCTTTAATTCTTCCATAGGGGAAACTATTTTTTACCTATGACTGTATTTCATGCCCTAGTGTCCCTCCTCAAATTATCACCACACCCAGGCCATTCCAGCAAATGTCCTAAAATATAAATGAGCACTAAAAGCAAAATAGAAGTTATATATTTTCACACTCTCCACTTAAAATTCACCAAAAATGTCAACAGCAGTCAGGCCAAGTGACAGTAAGTTGATCTCACTTTATAATGTTTCCAGTTATGGTTGTTCTTCATGTTTCCCAGAAAGGAAAAGAGAAAGAAAAAGTCAAATGATTACTGGAAAGATTCAATACTGATAAGACTTTTAACAGATAAGGAAAAAAAATAAATAAGTCTGTACCATCATGATTTGCTTATATTTTGGAAAAGGGCCTAAATACGTTTCATGAGAAAACATGTTGTATAAAATTTGATAGCATATTATCTTTAAAATTTTTTTCTTAACCAACCCATAGACACATACTAACACACACACACACACACACACACACACACACACCCCACCCTACAGATGGCTATTCATTTGTCATAAAATTTGTGATGAAATCACCTCATTTTATTTGGAAACATAATGTGTTCTAATTATATTACTTTTGGACATTTAGATTTGGTATAATTCCTGGGAATTATACCATATAATTCAGGGTAAAACTGGGCAAACCAAAAATCATGAATTCAATTTTTAAGAATGAAAGAAATGTGGAACTTAGAAAACCAAAGGTCAGAATAAATAATATAATTTTTTATAATGCACTATTTCTTCAACATTTACCTAGTGATTGTTCTGTGTCAGACAGCACCAAAACCAATAATTATAATATAATGTCTAAAACTAATAAGAGACACTTTAAGCCAAGCGAATTTAAACTAAATTCACAACCTAACCTCTAAGACAGAAAATCTCAGGCTGATATTCTTTGTTCAAGTGGCTGTGAAAAGGATCAACTATGCAGTTTTGTTATTTTTTTTAATACAGTACCTCATTTAATGTATTAATCTGGAAGAAAGGAGAACACTGGAAAATATGTAATCTTTAAACATAAAGGTAAGACAATAAGAAAACTAAGGAAGGAAATAAATGAAAATAACATGGGATAGAAAAATTGAGGCTCAGTGAGGTAGAAAGCAGAAAATTTCTGGTTGGGAAATAGTCATTTTTCAGGGTATTAAATATTGCCAGAATAGTGGACCTTTTCTTGTAACCATTTTTATTTTATTTTATTTTATTTTTCGTTAAGAGAAACTGTTGCTCCAAAAATATTCAGGAAGTTACGGCAATGAAAAGAATGGTGGGGCAAATAGGAAGATGTTAATGATTTGACATAGGCTAAGAGAAAACAACTATTAAAATTGAACTCTCCCTTTCCTAAGGAGAGTCTACAACAAACATGAGCTGATGTAGGAGAAAGGTGAGTTCTGATTTCTGATATAGTGCCAAGGTTAGAGTGTCTGGGACAAAGTGGAGCAGTGTCTTTCTACTTAGTTTAAGAGGTTGGTGTGAGAGAGTCAGAACCGAAGGTAAAAGAATGTTTAGATTAAAAAAAATAGCAGATAAGCCTAAGAAATAAGGAGAAATTTAAGGTAGATGTCTATCTGGAATAAGGTTATCATATTTGAGCTGAAAATACAGTTCTGTTAATGCCATCTGGTGATACCAAGAATATACCAATTGTTTTAATTTAAAGAAAATGTATTTTAACAATATATACCCTTGAATAAGATACTATACTACAGTGTCACTAATGGGCTTTTAGCAGGAAACCCACTCTTGGTAGAGAAGTATTTACATTTCAGGCTGAGCCAAAAGTTTTAGGTAGTTTAAGGAATCATAATATTGAAAATAAATTTGTATATTTATAACCAGAACAAAACATTCTTTCTGGATTTTTGTTTTATTCTTTTCCTTTGATTTATTACACAGCAACTGGATGGGAAAATGGAGAGTAAAAATGATGAAAAGGAAAAAAATGACTCTAAATTAGATTGGCTATTCTGTCTTGTGTTCACCAGAACAGTTATATACTGAATTTATTTTTAAAAATCTGTTTTTTAAAAACATGTATTTGTACCTTTCACATTCAGAATTATGCTTGTTTTAAATTAAAATCAAGTTACATTAAAAGAAAAATACTAATTTTAAACAAATTATATTTCTAGACAATATAGGCTGATAATGCACAGCTATAGCAATGGTTCCCCACCTCCACTTCCAACATTTTATTATGGACCCTGGTCATCAGTCATGTAAAATTACATTTAGTTTAAGAACAATAAAATTATGACGGAAACTTGACACATGCATCACAAATTCACTCCTGAGTTAAATATATTTGATTGGGAATTATTAAACTTTCTGAGTTACCTTTTTACTGCCTTAGCACCTGTAAGTGAGAGCTGACATGGCAGGTAAAAGGAGCTGGAATTTCATGACATTCCATCTGACGTTATTTTTTTCCCATGGGATTGAATTTAACATTTAATACAAACTATAACTGAGACTTTTAAGAACCAACTTAGCTTAAGTTTCTTTTATAGTTTGGAGATTCATTGGTAAATTAGTAATGGAGTTACAAGATTATTATTTGGATTTATGAAAGTAGCTATCTGAAAACTAAACATAGAAACAGTCAAAGCTTCTGCATATAAAAAAAGGGATGAGAGAATGATATCTACAAGACTTTTATGTCCAATTATTCAATATTGTTGATTTTCTTATCATATACTTATATTACTTTATCATTTTAAATAATGGCCCTGCATGCTTATGATATGAGTGTGTATGGTACTTAAAAAGTTTTATAAAAGCTATACCAAACACGGGTTTTGCTTATCTCTGAACTATGGATCTAAGTGAATTTTGTTTTCTTTTGGCTTTTGCTTATTTTTATTTTTTCCAAATAGTCTTCTTTAATGTGTCATATTTTATGAATAAAATAATAAATCAACTCATATTAAAAAAACACTAAACTTCTGCAAATTTCGGAAGAAATATTGTGAATTACCATATTATAGCATCAATAATTTGCCAAGTAATAATTGATTCATTGTGAAATGCTGAATGATTAAAAATTATTGGAGACTAAGAATGGTAGATATTTCAGAGGTGCCTTTAATCAAGAGAAAAATGTTCATTAAAATTATTAAAATGTGGTGATTAATTAAACTTACAACAGGTTATGATAAGGAAGAATTTTGAATTTTATGAGCCATAAGAAAGATTTTTGTAATTTGGTAAAGATTTTTTAAATAAGTCTTTTGAATATGACAAGAATCCAAATAGTCTTCTTGGTTGAAATGATACAGCAAATAATTTAGAATGGCTTTTCCCTTTGAAATACTTATTTTACTTCTAGAAATTTAGAAGTGAATAATTTACTGGCAAATATGATAAAGCAGAAGGAAGTGAGGCTTTGGCATCAGCCTACCTGGTTCTAACTACCATATTTTCTAGGTATTCATCAATTTGAAAAAAAAAATCCAGTTTTTTTTAATCTGCAATGTGTTTCCTCATCTATAAGAAGGCAATATTCTTACTTTGCAAATTAAACAATTATATAAGCTAAGGAATACGTATATAAAGTGCCTAGCACATAGAGACCTTCTTAATAAAAGCAATTTATGATTATTCTTCTGTAAGTGGGCTAAGATTTATCATTTACCACAAAAAAGTAAATTTATAAAAAAGTTAGAGAATAAATTATTTAAAAGAACTATGACTTCTGTAAAAAAAGACATTATGTAGTCTTTAAAATCATGTCACAGATCATTTAATGTCATGAAAATATATTTATAATTTGTTATTTAATAAAAATGCTACAAAATAGGTTGTATGATCCCATTACTACTTTATAAAATATATATAAACATATGCATACAACTGAAAGGATATTAACTAAATATACTGTGATTATCTCTGGATAAAGGTAAATTAAAAACTTTTTCTCAATTTTCCAAATGGTAATTTAAACACATATTATTTTGTATCAAGAACGCGTAGGCCTCAGTCACCTTTCTCTGTCTGCACTGAGGCAGCCACCTTACTCTTGCAGCGTCCTGGTATTGGGGACCCTCCCTGCTTCAGATTTACCAACAGCATAACCAAAACAAGTTAGCCAAACCTCAGGCTCCGGTCCAGAGAGGGGGCAAGGGTACTGCTAGCAGAAAAAAGAAGGTGATACATAGAATAGATAACAATTGATTTCAAAAAAAGTCAGAGTTCTCTAAAAAATGTGCTGTGAATAAGTTGCTGGTATTGAAGATGTAAATATGATTGTAGATGATGGAACAGTTATTCATTTTAACAATTCTCAAGTCCATGCTTCCCTTTATGCTAACACCTTTGCAATTATCAGTCCTGCGGAAGCCAAACCTATCATAGAAATACCAAGTCATCTTGGTGCTAACAGCTTAGCAAGCCCCAGGAAGTTAAATGAACAGTTAGTTCCAAAGGCAAGTGGATGGCAAAGCACCAACACCAGAAGACATTGACAACATCTTCATATCTCCTAGAAAATTCTGATGAGGCATCAAATAATGAAGCTAACTAAAATATTTTCTGGTTTTTGGAAGCTGGCATGGACTAGATTTAGTAATGCCTTCCAAAGTATTACAAGACATAGAGAACATAAACTGTGACTTTTTCAGTAATATAAACATTTTATATATTAATAATGCTTTTTGCTTAGCATTTTGCAGTCATCTGATTTTGTATTTTGCATTTCCTCCCAGGATCTTTTCTGTTAGTCAAAACACAAAATATTGGTGCAGTTTGAAAGTGTTTAGATTTTGATTATTTTGGGGGGGGGTAATTTTGGTGTGTATACTTGTGTGGGTATGTGTGTATACAGTGGAGAACAAATTAGAAAACAGTTCTGTTTATCTTCCCCTTTCTCCCAGTGGAAGTAAAACAAATATATATGTAAAAGACTATTTTTAGAAAGAAATCAGAAATCTAAAATATCAAGTTTCCTGTACTGTTTATTTTAGGAAACATGGTAGTTGGTTAATTTGAAAATGTTGTTCATTATTCTTCAAGCTATAGTGATTTGCGGTAATATGTGAGTCCAAACATTGTAATGCATTTCAAACATCATTAGAAGAATAAGCTTGGAAATTACTCTCAATAATACCAGTTCTGAGTTTATTCACAAAAATACGTTATGAAAGAAAAATCTGTAACTATCCAGAGGATATTGGAATCAAAAGCAATAAAGTAGTGTGGCTTATGAAAAATAAATCCAACCAGTCAAATTCAATAAATTTGTCCCCCAATGTAATAACAGAATTACTGGATTATAAGAACACATTTAAACAAAGCATGTCATGGAATAACTTATGAAGTTTGCTCACAGAATTGATTCAAAGTTGAAGTAGAGGCAATTCTCTGCCTGAAAAATTGAAGACAGAAAGAATAATATATGAGAATATTTTAAAGGATGAGAAGCTGTTTGGTAGGACTAGCATGTATTCTAAATCGTCTGGTTTTATATCTGTATTTGTGATTTAGAATTGGGTAATAAGTTGTGCATTTATAAAGAGTACAGTTTATGCTGATTTGAAAAAAAACTATACAACTTAACACAGGAAAAAAGTTACATCTGCAAAGCTACCAATATAGAAAACTAAATGTTCCAAAATGCATTGTTTTTAAAAGAAAACAGAGGAAAGAAGTCAAGAGGAAAATATCTTAACTATTGTTTGGTTAAAGTTAATATCTGGCAATAGATTAATATGGGAAGAACCACACCTGTATGAACCCATCAATCCTCAGTTTAGCCCTAGGAGGTGGATTTTATTATTTCAGTTTTACAGATGAGGATCCTGAAGAACAGAGAGGAAAAGAAACCAACAGAGACAAGAGGGAAGGAGGGAGGGGGGCGGGGAAAAGGAAGGGAAGGGGAAAGTCAAGGAACATATAGCAAGGACTCATGGACAAAACCCAAGGGGAAGAGCTGAGGGAGGGAAGGAGGGAGGGGGCAAGGGAAAGTGGTGCGGGGGAGGCAGAGACAAATGTATTTGAAAAAATAAATTAAAATAAAATTTAAAAAAAAAAGAATTGGCCCCAGGTAACACAGTAAGAGGCAGGGCTACAATGCGGCCTACCTAAAACACTTTCCCTTAATTGAATTTCCGTAGTTCTTTGCACTGTGCTACAGTAATTGCATACAGGTTTGTAGTGTGTCTCACTAGCTGACTTGCTCACTACCTTTACAGTACAACCAAGGAGCTGTATTGATGGAAACAACATGATTTAAAGAGATTGACATTAAATTTGGATTCTAGCCTGGTAATTCTCCCTACAAGATGTGAGCTCTTGGTCAAGCCACTTAATTAAAATTTGGTCTGAGTTTCCATGTCCCTAAAATAAAAAGAATGATATAATCTTCACTGTTCTTCCCAGTCTAATAAATGATTATTATCTCTAAGCCATTACTTTGTATTCCTTTAAAGCAACGTTTAAGATGTTTTATATGAGTCCCGGTGAAGGGTAATAAAAGAAAAAGAAAAAGCCCGAATTGAATTTGATAAGACGCTATGATTGGGTTCGACAGGAGAATTGCTGTCCATGGAGACTCAGCACCTTGTGCAAAAACTATCAAGTCATCACAGTTGGAGAAGCTTGAAGGGGAGGTGCATTGGGCTATTTCTTTCTCTTTTTTGTAAGGCTTTTTCTGTTTTGAAACTTACTTGATGACCCCCCCCCCCCACTACGCGCACAGAGAAAACACACTAAACATTACTTTTAGCACTATAATGGGGGAAAGAAAAACCCATATTCTAGAGAATAGCAGTATTTTTCAAGAGATGTAGCACAACTTATGAATGTGGAATAGCTCAGGGAAAATATCTAAGGAAGAGAAACTTGCAGAGTGTAGAGAGAAAGAAGGGAAGTTCTTGTAAAATAAAGGTCACCTCGGTTGCCCAGCATCTCTCTAGATCGTCGAAAGTCTTCAGTCACTCTTCAAAAGGGCTGGAACATTAGGCAGGAGCTGGAGCAACTGCCAAGATCTCTTTTTTTGTTCTGAGGAGTGCCAGTCTCTGGGGCACGATCTTACCCTCCAACTGCAAGGCTGACTTAAACTGGGAGCCTCTACAAGCTCCGAATAAAGGATGAGAGTGCCGAGGGAATGACTCCTTTCTGTCACGTTACTTTTTTTTTTTTAAAGCAAGTAGAAATCCAGGGCTCCGAGAAAGAATGGTAAAATCCGAGTTAACTGTTCCTATTGCCTTAAAGTTAAGGAGAAAATGTAGACTGCATGGCCATGGGAGTAAATTAGAGAGGTCCAAACTTATTCCTAAAATTTGACGTTTGCATCTAGAAGTTAATTTGCCAGTAGCAACACAATATCAGTCAGAAGCAAAGTAAACACTTTTGGGCTCTGACTATAGCATCACTACTAAAAGGCCATGTGTGATCATCATTTTAAATTCACGTTTGAAATATTGTAGATGTATCATTCATTTTTACTTCACTTTATTCTGGTAAGACTCCTGATCCATAAGCTGTTGCAAAGCATCATCCTTGACTGACTCTATCTGCTCTCACATACAATGCTTGGCTTAACAAATGTTTTCCTTCCATTTATTCATTTAAAGAAACAATTCTCTTCCTGTTTCTCTTCTGTATGAATTTGCTGTGTCAGGGGGAGGTGCCAAGAGTGCTGTGTTTGCCAACAGGTGGCCAGACACTAGATCAGTCTCTCTCAATCAGCCAGCCCCCATCTGCTAGCTGGAACCTCCATGTGTTCGTTCTGCTTATTACAGCAGCTGAGCCTCAAGCTGAGTTCTTTGTGGGCTTCAGACAGATGCTTAACAAGGTGAGCCAAAGGGAGCCTGGCCATCAGGAGCTGGGTTAAGATGGCCTCAGCTGGAATCTGTTTTTCTCATGTTTTTCAAGTGTTTGCCTACAGCTTTCCCTGATAGCTTTGCCATAGGGTTTCATTGGGGCATCAATCAGACGTGGGGATGAGAGTTGATACTTCAAACAAAAATGTGTATGCCATGTTACTTTTTTAGGCTTTACATCTTATTTTGAGTTTAAAAGTGTTTAGTGATTATCAACACCATAGCTTAAGCATTATTGGTTTTGAAGGAGAGTCTTAGTAGGGACTTTAAGGTAATTGCATTGTGAACTATTGTGTGAAGAGATCTGGAATCAGAAATCATACACCACAGGGTTAAATGGTACGTTAGTGGCGGTGCAGCCTCAGGATGCGTTCCCCGTTGGTTAGCAGTAATAATTGCACAGAGATCTGATGGACAGCTCACTGGAGGCTAATCCACATTCTGCACAGGGACTGGTACAGACTAACCTGTGCCAACAAATAAAATAATTACCTAAGTTGCTTTAACAATTTATCTTAGGTTCAGACATTTTCTAAAATGGATTTACATTTTCAAAAATGTTCTTTAAACACATTTTGTTCTCTTCATTTTCTATTCCTAGTTTGTCATGTTTGAGTGATACTGTAGGTGGAATAAAAATGGTGGGGGGAAGGAACCCATTTCTGTAAAAACTAATCATTACACATTTTTTTTTACATAGGATCCAATCAAGCAAGGGTCTGATAACCAGCAGAGAACGGAATTGGTCCAAATCACGTTCTTTCACAGAATAAGCAAAAAGTCCTGAGTGACAGTGTGCAATACCTGAAAGCATTTTTATTTAGTTGAGGTCTGAAGTCCATGGGATTCCCCCAGGAGACACAAAGGCAAAACTGTCTCAGAAAACCGTGAGCAGGCATTTGAAAAACACATGAAGAGGAACTTCCAGCTGAGCCAATTTTTGTCAAACATCATGTGGTGTGGCCAGCTTCGGCTTTCCTAGTCGAATCTGAAGGCAGAGGAACCCCAGCCGAGCCTCAGCCACCCTGCTGTGCAAAGATATGGAACAGGGAGACTGGTGTCCAGATGGAAGAGTCTTTTAATTGGTAGCGTGTGAACCAGGGTCTGGACTCAGGATGTCAGGCACGTCCTTGCTGGCATCATCATTACTGAAGAGGCTGAGCTGTCTGCAGCCTTGCACCGTATCTGGACACGGGGCAGTAAAAGAAAAAAGTGCATCCCTTGCTAAAGTACTTGAAAATGCTGCTTTAACTCACTTAGTGTTATGATACATACTTTCTTGTCTATGTTTTAAGGCTATTCCTTTTTTCATTTCTTTTCCAAATCAGACATTCCCAGTATTCTTTTGTCCCTCCATCCCCAACTGCCCATTATGCTAATTAAAAATCAGTTTTTATAGGGAAATTCTGAGCCTAAAGATGTAAAGCCAGCCTTAAACAATATTACTGTATACAGTATTTATGAATCAGAAGAAGCTTCTGGTTCATTATTCAGAGTGATAGGAAAGCTTACCTCTTTATATATTAGTTAAGTGGTTTTTAGATTCAGAAATCATCATGTACATAGATGGCTGCCTACACTTAGTAATCTGAGCTGAAGTCGACACTCCTTCCCTGAACATCAAGCTTGATACCCTTTGCTCTACAGAAATGGTTTTATTTGGGTAAACTTGCGGGCTTTCCTATGTGTAAGGACTTCCTTCTGGCATATAAGGACTTCATAAGGACCTCTCCTTGTGGGGGCCCAGCTTTAAACTATGACCTTATAGCATGTCAGGGGTAAGGAAACAACTTGAACACGTGAACTAGATGAAGTGTAGGTACTCCCAAGTAGGATATGCAGAGGGAAATAAGGAAGGATCAGGAGATTATGATACAACTGAAAAAAAAAATTGGCTGTTTCCCCAAGTAAAGCGGACTTGCATTAACAACCCTCATTTACCTCTTTCAATAATAATGAACATTTTACCTACTGGTGTAGGTTTGCAAAGTTTTTAAAAGAGAGATTATTTCAAAATCACCCAGAGAACTCCCAAATACTAATTTTTTAGGCCCAAGTTCACATTGACTCAGAATTTCCAGGGATAGTATTTAGGCCTGCTTGTGCATTTTGAAAAAGTTTCTAGGAGACTCAGAGGCACATATCTAGTTAATAATTATGGTATAGCTGCTTACTTTTTTTTAGGCCTTACCAGGGGACCAATTACACCCTCCTTCAACTGTCCAGCATGACTCCTATTTAACTGATCTCCTACTTAGACATGACAATTTAAGATGTTAAGTGAAAAATACACTTATTGACTGCTCTGCTCTGTCTGTTCCTTCATACTTTTCCACATCAGAATATGAAGTCACCTAGTTTTTTCCCAAATTCCAGAGGAAAGGTGTGTGTGACAGTTTTCACCTCTGCTTTCTCAGTATCTAAGTCCATTACCTCTTTGATTTGAGATGCAGTATAATATTCTGGTTTCCAGCCTCTCAAGCCAGACTATCTAGTCTAAAGTTAGACTCCACCACTTACCAATTATATAAACTTAGAACAATTACTTTGCTTCCTCATCTGTGAAATGGAGAGACAAATCTCATCAGGCTGTTACAGGAAATAGTTATTACATGTAAAGCATTTAGATAGGTGTCTGAATACATTATTTTTCCTCACAGCACTCTTCAATCTAGATTTTGACTTTTCTACGTCATACGACAGTATCATCTATTCCCTTTTTTTATTTTCTCTATTCTAGTTTCTGTGACAACACTCTATCCTGGTTTATCTCCAATTTTTCTTATTATTTTTTCACAATGTTTTTGAGGAAGAAGGGTTTTTCTCCTTTCTTCACACATTCAGTGTAGTATTCCTCAAGGTAATCTCAACTACCAAAATGTTAATGGCTTTCTTCTATTACCAAGTCTCAGACTCAACTATTCATCTTTTCACAGAACATTATCTTTTCTCCTAACTCTACTCCTATTCCATATATTAATAGAGGTTGTCGGTTACAGTGTTGGGGAATTGCTGCCAAAGTTATGATTTTTAAAAACTACAACTCTTTTAGAGTGTAGAAAACACCAAGAATCTTAAAATATAACTGCATTTATGAAAATGGTTCTTTTTCCCCCACCCCATATGAGAGAGGCATGGCCTCTAGTTCATTTAAAATGATGACAAGTCCATTATATGCTGCTGAAATTAAGGTGGACAAATTTTCATTTGAGTCATCAAAAGCCTGGTTCTACAAACCTTTTCTCTTTGTGTAGGCTGTAGTATTTTTGGATAAATGCTGTTTAAGCATCATCAACTGAGGTGTTATATTTAGTTCAAGTAGCTTAACACTAAAACTAATTTCTGCTTGCGAAGTCAGTCCATAGAAATTTCAATGAGAAAAACCACACACAATGATTTCACAAGAGAGTGAGTATGTTGGCAGAATTTGAAAGGGAGCCAGAGAAGGATAGCCACAAGAGTTTTCCTTAGAAATTTTAAAATATGGTGGCTATTACTATGGAGGTGAGCAATATTATAGTTTTGTAATGGGGATACGTACAGTCAACTTAACACACCATTTAGATTAGAGATCTAGAAGATTCAATTATAATCTGATTGACTATTAAAGTAACTAAAGAAGAAAAAAAACTGTGTCATTCATAATGTGCATTGAGGAGCAATAGAAGCAGAGGGAAAAAAAGTCAAAGTGATAAATCTCGTCATCACTAACCCATATTCTACTTTAAAAAAAGCAAGCACTTCTGCTGTTGGCCTTAGAATATTTTATATTCCAGTTCCAATGGCAAAGCCATACCTCTTGGGAAGATGGATGGTGGGAGTTGTAGCCAAGGACTCAAAATATTCCGATACATTTAGCAAGATGGTCACACCAGGCTACACTTGCCTGAAGCTATTGAATGTTTTATTATTTTAGCTCCACTTAGTCTGATTCTGGGGCAACAGTCTGATTACAATTTGACTTTTCTTTTATGTCAAGAAAATTGTTTGGGTATGAGAATAAAAGGTTTCAAGTTCCCTGAATTACATTTATTATTGTGAGTTAAATTTGATTTATGATGGTCTTCCTGTAAATGTGTGTTCTCAGATAATGCACTGGTCCTACAGACTTTCTTCACATAACATAAGATTAACACTCTAGTCCACTGTATAGCCTTAGTTGTTAGATCAGAGCCTTAGCTTCTCTCATCTGGACTACAGTAATAACCTTCTAGCTTCTTGTCTATGGCCTTACTCCTTCCATCCATCATTTACAATGTTTTCAGAATGACCTTCTTCAAATGCAAATCTTGTCATTTTATCCACTTGCTTAAATTCCTTTAATGTCTCCCCACTGCCTACAGAGTAAAGTTTAAATTGCTTAGCTGGGCTCAAGGCTCTTTGTGATCCATCTATCGCTTTTAAGTTATACCTCCTCAAATAATTCCCACACCATCATCATTATCTTGTGTAGAGCTTCTCAAATATGTTATGTTTTTTCACAACTCCATGTTTTTGAGTATGCAGTTCCTACTGCTAGAAATGACCTTCCTCTTCTTTCTGCCTGCCTGAAAACAAGTCAGTGTTTTGGTCTTGGCGTGATTGTTAAGGTTGCTCTGAATATTCTACTATCAGATCATTCTTTCACATCTATATAGCATGTGCATCATAATAGAACTATAAGGCTTTATTGTATTTATACCTTATATATCTGCCTTTACCTATTTTATTTTGATCTCACTGAGTTTAGTGACCACATTTTGCTTACCTTTATAGTTACAGTACTGATCAAAATATTTTGCCTATTTTAGGCACCCAGTATTTGTTGAATGACTTAAACAATCAGGGAGTAGGCAATTAGATGTTGGCATTAAATAAATAACTTTTATTAAGTGCTTACTGTAAGCCAAAGACAGCACTGAATCCATTTTAATTAATTGATAATTAAACTCTAGATTATCTGGGAGGAGAATAGATAAAAGAAAATAAATATAGTTAATAAAAATTCTAATAATATAATCAACTTTAGAAATCTAGTAAACTAAAATAACACTAATAATAATAGCAATACATTTAGTTAAATGAAAACGTTTAAGCTATATAAATTGTACAGATTCATGATTCTATATTTAGCAGTTATATATATTTTAACATCAGAATCTTTTTCCATATTTAAAACAGTCTATTAAAAATTGACAAAGAAAAATATTTAAGAAAAACAGTAAAAGGTAATTTCTATTGTCAATATGCTTTATACTGGCCATTATTTTTAATGAGACCATGGTTTCATTTTATTTTTAAATGACATTTACTTTTGTTTTGCCTCCTGGGCATTTATATTTGCGGTGAGCTTCAGTTCTTCTGTTTTTAAAGACATTTCTTTAGGGCCCCTCTGTCTGCCTCCTTGGCGTTTTGAAATGCTCTTGAGAACCCTTTGGATGACAACCAGTGTTGCAAACTGCAGGTGAATGGGCCTGAGAATTGCACAAATAGCAAACCAAAGTATTTTATAATAACAAATATAGAGACTGGGGAGTCCTTATGAATAGGTTACTAAGCACCTGCATTCCAGTTCCTCAAATGAAGACATTTGCAAAGAGAAGATGCTAACTTTTGTCCAGAATTGATGTTTGTAGAGAAACTGTGCCTGTCTGTTTTTCCAACTAAGTTAACTTAAATTTCCATAATTAAAATATACTTCCCCCCAGTGCCCATTTGAATATTTAAGTCTCATCATATAATTCTACTCCAGCTATATTCCTTATAGGTAGAAAGGGTTTGACCTTGGAGAAGCATTAAAAATAATTTTCTATGCTGGAAATTACTAGTTCTTGTTCCTTTGTTTCTTTTTTTTTTTAAGATTTTATTTATTTATTTTTGGAGAGAGGGGAAGGGAAGGAGAAAGAGAGGGAAAGAAACATCAGTGTGCAGTTGACTCTTGCGTGCCCCCTACTGGGGACCTGGCATAACCCAGGCATGTGCCCTGACTGGGAATCAAACCAGCAACCCTTTGGTTTGTGGGCTGGCACTCAATCCACTAAGCCACACCAGCCAGGGCTGTTTCTTTAAAAAATTAAAATTATCCACCTAAAAGACAAAGTCTAGTGCAGAGATACATGTTTGGCAATTTACTGTTCAGAGGAAAGGGTGTAGCAATGAAGCACAGGTAGCATAAAAGAGGAACGGGCAAAATATTTGGAAGTCAGAAAGGAGAGACCAGTGAGGGAAGACATTCAAAGGGGACTTGTCTAATTCTTCAAGCTCATAAAGAAAGTCACAGGAAAAACTTAGGTGGTTTGTGAATAGGATTCACACAATATTTTCCACCCTTAGAAGATCAAGTTCTAAGCAAATTAAGACAAGGATTCAAGTATTATCAGAACCAAAAGAGTTTTGTTGTTGTTTTAAAATAAATAGACTCTTTCAAAGCTTGAGTAATGCAGTTTAGAGAAAACATTTAGTGAGAGCTCACTATTACTCAGTGGAAGATAAACACAAAGTGTGCCCACTACTATTATTAATTCTATTAGAATTTCTTAGAGTAAGATATTCAATAAGGTAGAATTTTTCTTTTTCATTCTGCAGAGATTGATTTATTGGAGGGTTGAACAAATATGAATACAATATTTAGAAACTCTAATCATCTATTTCAAAATTATGGAAATCTAGCAGAAGCAGGTTTCATGAAGGCCAATATGGCACTGAAAACAAGGGCTGTTTGAAAAGAAAGAACACTATCTTCCGACTAGGAACAAGGTCTGCAAATAATTTTTTAGGTCAAATTATGTAATGGAAGAAAAAGATGGGAACTATGTATGGACTCCCACCCCAAGCCAGAGATTGTGGGGGAACAGGGTATTTGGGTTTGTGATACTGGAGATATTGAGACTTCTCCTCACTTAGCCTTTCAAGGGGCATGCTGTTTCAGGAAAAGAAGGTGAGTTATATTAAGGAGCAGAGCATTGAAAATCCAGCCTTAATCGGAGTGCACTGCCCAAACTGAGTATAAAGCTGCCTCTCTTTCTCCATAATAAGTCTAGATAGGGTTGTAATATGCACTAATGGCAATGGCAGTGAATGGAGCTCAAGGATGGTCTTATGAGTTGAATTTCGTCTCTCAAAAAGATATGGTGAAGACTTAACCCCAAGAATCTGTGAATGTGTCTTATTTAAAAATAGAATATTTACAAATGCAATCAAATTAAGATGAGGTTATTATGGTGAGGCCTAATTGATCATACTGGTTCCCTTATGAGAAGAGGAAAATTTGGGCAGAGACAGACAAAGACGAGAACATCTAGGCAAAGACGGACACAGACTGAAGGTGGCCCTATGAACATGGAAGCCGAGACTGGAGTTATGCCACCATAAACCAAGCAACGTCTGGGATTACCAGCTGGAAGAGGCAAGAAAGAATCCTCTTCTACAGGTTTTGGAGGAATGTGGCCTGGCCAACTCCTTGATTTCATACTGTAGTCTCCAGATCTGTGAGATGATAAATATACGTGTTTTCAAGCCATTCCTCCATGGTACTTTGTTATGGCAGCTCTGACATCACCACAGGGTGTCAACATCATCACAGGGCCAATAGCAACGCACTACAGTGGCAGCAGTTGAGATTCATAGAGGAACTTCTTTGGAATTTGAACTTTCTAGGAATCATTTATGTCACCTTTTTTCAGAGGATTGATAACAGTTAAGGTATCTACCTTCGATAAAGCAGAATCATATGAATTCGATTGATATCAGGGGATGTTTTACAATTATCAGAGGAGGGATGACCTCAAGAAGAAAGGACAACATTCTTTATAATAAAAACTGATGAGATGAAGAATAACAGAAGCAGTTCGGAAAGGGAACTTTAATTTCCTCTGTGCTCTAAGAATGGTGAAGTCTTGAAACAAATCTTACTGAAGGATCAGGTTTGTCCTAGGTAGGGAGGGAACCTTATTCTTGAAGGTGGATGGATACTTCCATATGCAGAAGTTAACCACAGCCCAGCCATACCTTACTAAGGACTTGATGCTTATTAGGATATAGAGCTTCTTAAACAAAGGTCACAGAGAAATCCTCATGAGGGCACTCTGGGAGTTGGTCTCAAAATATAAAATGCAGTATTTAACTTCAAGAGCGGCAATAAATTATTGGCTTAAGGGGAAAATGCATGCAATGAATGTATTAAGGCTGGTAGACTCTCAGATTCATCTAATTTACCCCATATAGATAAGAAAACCAAGAGCAATAGGATTGCATACTTTTTAACCAACTTGAGTTTTTCATATGCTATCTCATATTCATAACTCAATGTATCATTTGTAAACCATGTTAGAGCTCTTCTGGCTGATGCCGATGTTGCTCCAGTTATTGACATTGACTTACATTAAGTCATCCTGAAAAGTGAACTTTCTTCCAGTGCTTCACTAACAGTCTTTAATGGGAGGCACCCTTCTTAAAATTGCATTTTTTATTTGTGTGTATGTAAGTAATGATAGAATTTATGCATTCTATTATTTGACAAATAGTTTTAAATTGAATTTACTGGAGTGACTGGTTAATAAAATTATAGAGGTTTCAGGTGTTCAGTTCTATAATACATTATCTATATATTGTATAGTGTGTTAACCACCCCAAGTTAAGTCTCCTTCCAGTACCATTTATTCCTCCTCATGCCTTCTTCTACCTCCCCACACCCCCTTTCTCTTTGGTAATCACCACACTGTAGTCTCTATGAAGTTTTTTTTTTTTATTTTGCTTAATGCTCTTATGTTTTTCACCCAGCCTTCTAACTGCCTTACCATATGACAGCTGTAACCCTCTTCTCTTCCTATGAGTCTGTTTCTATTTTGTTTGTTAGTTTATTTTGTTCATTAGAGTCTACATATGAGTGAAATCATATGGTATTTGTCTTTCTCTGACTGGCTTATTTCACTTAGCACAATGCGGTCCAGGTCCATCCATTCTGTCTAAAGAGTAAGATTTGCTTCCTTTTTATGGCCAAGTAGTATTTCATTGGGCATTTCATTTTATTTCTCATTGGAGAGCCACTGCTTTGTGTCATCATGATAGAGGATCTGCTGTCCTCTTAATTTATCTGAATTAGTTTTTATCATATCTGTTAGCTCTTTAGGCTAGTTTTAAAATTCCATGACAAGAATTGTTGAAATTTCTTTTTTAACTGTTGATCTATTCTTGCAAAGATACATAAAAGCTCCAGGAAGAAAAAATTGTGTGGTCTATAATATTATCCAAAAATCAGTTCTGTTTATCATAATGTATTCAGGGAATACAAAGTTATACTATCTACATATAGGAACATTTAAAATTTCTATGTTAGTTCTGGGAATGAGTATCCATTGGGTTGCCCAAAAAGTTCCTCTCCCCCCATAAGATGGCTTTTGTACTACTTAATTGTCTTTAACTCCATATGAAACAATTTTGTTAGGGTATAATCCCAGCAGTAGAATTGTTAGGTCAAAAGGCAGTTCCATTTTTAGCTTTTTGAGGAAATCCCATACTGTCTTCCACAGTGGCTGCACCAATCTGTACTCCTATTAAGAGTGCACTCGGGTTCCTTTTTCCCACAGCCGCACCAGAACTTGTTGTTTGTTGATTTGTTTATCATGGCCATTCTGACCAGTGTGAAGTGCCATCTCCTTGTGGTTTTAATTTGCATCTCTCTGAGGACTAGTCATGCTAAGCATCCTTTAATATGTCTCTGGGCCTCCTTGGAGAAGTGTCTGTTCAGGTCCTTTGCCCATTTTTTAATTGGGTTGTTTATCTTCCTGGAGTGGGGTCATGTGATTTCTTTATATATTTTGGAGATCAAACACTTGTTCAACCTAAGTGACCATCAGTAAATGAGTGGATCACAAAAATTATGGTATACTTACACAATGGAATACTGCACAGCAGAAAGAAAGAAGGAGCTCCTACTCTTCGCAAAAGCATGGATGGAGATGGAGAGCATTATGCTAAGCAAAATAAGCCAGGCAGTAAAAAGAAAATTACCACATGATCTCACCTATAAGTGGAACATAATCAACAAAGCAAAAAAGCAAACAAAATATAACCAGAGACATTGAAATAAAAATAAAACTGACAGTAACCAGAGGGGAGGGAGGAGGAGGATAATAAGGAAAAAAAGGGCAGGGGTCATCAAGGAACATGTATAAAGGACACGTGGACAAAGCCAAGGGGGGAAGGATTGAGTGTAGGGGTTAGGGATTAGTGGCGACAGGGGAGTGGTGGGGGGAAAATGGAGACCGTACTTGAACAATAAAAAATAATAATTTACAATTTAAAAAATAAAAATAAATAAAAATAAACTATTTTGTTAGATTGTATTGTGACACCTGTCATATCAGTGTGCCTTAAGAAAATATCAAAATTGGTAAATTTTGGTGTAGCCATTTTAATATTGAAGATAGAAGAAAATGCACAATATTTTCAGCATATTATGCTTTATTATTTCAAGAAAGGTAAAAATGCAACTGAAACATAAAAACAGATTTGTGCAGTGTATGAAGAAGGTACTGTGACTGATGGAGTGTGTCAAAAGTGTTTTGTGAAATTTTATGCTGGAGCTTTCTTGCTGGATGATACTCTATAGTCAGGTAGACCAGTTGAAGCTGATAGCAATCAAATTGAGGCATTAATTGGCAACGATCAACATAATACTATTGGGGAGCTAGCTGATATACTCAAATATCCAAATTAATAGTGTTATTAGTGAAAATGAAAAAAAAATGTGTCTTTTATTCTACAGAAGAAAACATACAGACTTCAGGGCCAACTCAATAAAAATGGTAAAATAAAAGAAAAACACATTATAGTATGCTAAATTAAACCAAATTTTCCCATATCTGGCAAGTTGTTTTTTTTTTAAATTGATTTGAGAGAGAGAGAGATTCATTTGTTGTTTCACTTTATTGATGCATTCACTGGTTGATTCTTGCAATGTGCCCTGACAAAAGATCAAATCTAGTCTACATCACAGTGTAAATTCCAGCAAATAACTTTGGCATATCAGGACAATGTTCTATCCTGGCCAGGGCACAACTGGAAAGTTTATATTTATAGCTCTGCTACTTTCCCAAAAATAGAGATAGACTTTCAACTTACATAAAAATCAAAAGCTTTTAATCATCAAGTTAAATCAGAACATTTATCTTATTTGTATAACATATACACACATACACAACACAGAGCCTCTAGGTACAGTTGAACAGGTTATAAACTGCACAGGTCAAAGATACTCTATTTTTCTCACAATAAAAACAAAAAAAAGGTATTATTTTATGTTGGAAAGCACACGACCAATGAACAGGTGACAATGGCCCTATAAAATATATAGATGAACAAAAGAAAAATAAAACTCAGGTGAGTCTTACCTTTTTCAGAACTGACAAAATTTTACAACATAGTTTTTAAGTTAATAAGCTACATCATCACATTCTAAGGTTAAAGTTAAGTTATATTAGAAAAAGTCACTCCTAATTAGGATAAGTAGATGTGAGGGTTCTTCTGCTTCCAATTTTTAATCCTCAATAATCAATCTCTTTGATATAAAAATACTAAATATAATTTAATTTCATATAAATTGCTAGAGCTAAAAAATGTACAGAAAAATATTGACATCCCCCCCTTATACTTGATCTTTTTCAAACTGAAAGTAATTAGGAAATGCCTACATTTATGAAAAAAAGAATAAAATATGTAAAAGCAAGAAGGTCTATTTTTAATATTTTTTTCAACTTGGAGCAAATGACTAAAACATGCAATTTTTATTATACATACAGACACACTGACATATTGCACACTAACACAGAAAGTAGGAACATAAATAAAATATAAGTCTTATTCAGAGCTCTGAAGAGAAACAACAAAAAACTCTGACCTTGATTCAAAATGAAAAAGACAAAAAGAAGTGAAGAAAATCTCAGAAGATTAAAATAATTCTAAATATTTTGGATTGCATCAGGAGAAATAATTTAAACTTTGGCTTTTTGTTCTGCTATCCTTTCTTTCTCTAAATGCTAAGCAGGTTGAATATCTAAGGGAGTGGCAGTGTACTGCTTATCCTACTTCCCAGAACATGTCATTTAGCCTTACTTTTAGTACAGGAAAGCAAATGAGATCTGAACCCAAAATAAATAAATTAAGAAATAAAAACATACAGATGCATGCCTATGAAAAGAAAGATGTTTTTTCATTGTCTTGACTCAGGAGGCAAATGCTTGGATTTTGTTTTATAGTAGCAAATGTAGCACCTTGGAAAGAACATAGACTCTGGACAGAGTTGGGATTGAATTACTACTCTGGTTCTAGTCTACACCACAGCGTGACTCCCAGCAAATGACAACCTACCCAGACCTAAGTTTCCTCATCTGAAAAATGAAGTAACACTCTCTTCACTTGAGAGGTTGTTTAAATAACATAATACAATGAAACTTTTCTGTCCTTTTACCACTATTAATAAAATAGCTTTGATTACTATAAAGAAAAACAAATATGCAGAAGTGACTTAAAATATACACTATAAAAAGGAAAGGCTTACCTCTGGAGAATAACACTTGCTCACATGCCTGGACTCCACTGAACCCATATCGCTCACCCTTCCTGAGATACATTTTCTGACCAAGTTTAGCAAAGTATCTGTCTTTTCCTCCTCAAAGCGCAGCTCAAAACTCATTTCCTTTATGAAGTCTGTCCAGATTGAAAACTCTATGAATCAAGTCATTATGACAGCATTCCTAGACTGTATATGAAGAGATACCTTTTCAAATTCACCACAAATCAATTTTGAAAGGAGGTAAGGTATAGCAATAAAGAAGAAAAAGAGAAAAAAATTAATAAATCGGTTTGTGAACACTTGAAAAAGAGTATTTCAATTCATGAAAACCATCATTGTGTCATTAATTGATATCAGGTCAATATAATGCCATCTCCTTTTTGGAGGGATGACTGCATCGGTAGATCATAGAAATGACATATTTTATTATATTTCCATTTTAGTAAGATATTCAATAAAGTTTCCCAGGAAATCATTATTACAAGGTTGATAAATGTTGACTAGAGGCCAAGAGTTGGAATAAGGACAATGGAGGGCTCCCCTAGGCTGTTCACATCACAGCTTTGTATTTCACTGTAATCAGTATCAATACATTTATTACTTACATTGTTGTGAATCCAATAACATAACCCTTGGGCAACAGCTAGTAAATAAAAGAATTATAATTTTAATAAAATCCTTAAAACTAAACTTAGAAGCCCAAAATAAGACTAAAAATGATAAAATGAATGTAAAGCTATACACTTAAGTTAAAAAGCATAACACAAATGTGAGCTTAATACCCTTGAAATATGGCTGCAATAATACATGTAGATATAAATGACACTCTTCCCCTCAAACAACAACGATCCTAAGTCTATTATAGTTGTTTAAAAGCATTAAAATAATTTTTCTGAATATTTTTCGTGGTGGAAAATCCCAGAAGCCAAAAGTTTGTGGGAGAAGAGAGAAGTTTGTCCCAAGAAGGAAAACCGCCTCTAATTTGTCCCTGCCACAGCTGAGTAAGGCTAGAATATTAAACACTAAGTGGAACCAGAACTGGAGACAATATTAAGAATATAAGCAGAAGACTTATGATCAAATACTACATGATGTGGAGGCAAAGAAAAACTCCCTTCTAATTATAGAAACTACCTGTTGCACAAAGTCACATCATGACTCAGCTATAAAAATGGAGAATATTTTACCCTTTGTGAGAATATGGGTGGAGCTGGAGAACATTATAATAAGTGAAATAAGCCAGTCAGAGAAAGACAAATGCCATTTGATTTCACTCGTATGTTCAATCTAATGAACAAACTGAACTAACAAGGAAAATGAGGACAGACTCATAGATGGAGAACAGGATGGCAACTGGGATTGGGAGGAGGTGAGTGTGTGGAGGGATTGAGCAAAAAAGAAGGACTCATGGACATGGACAACAGTGTGGTGATTGCTGCGGGGGAGGGTGGTATAAGGGGACTAAATGGTAATGGAAAAAATACAATAAAGATTAAATTTAAAAAATAAATAATTATAGGAGTAGAAATCAATTAGCTATAAAGCACACAACAAAAAAAATCAACAAAGCCAAAGACTTCTAAAATATTAATATAATATATTAATATTAACAATATATAATTATATATTATATAATAAAATTAATATATTACCAAAAATGAAGTGTTAAAACCAGTCTAAAACCCAACTCTACAAATTTAACAAAAATGTTTAATCAGATATAACAGTTTGTTGTTGAATAAAATGCTTTTGTAGACTATGTAAGAACATTAAAAATGCTCAGGAAGCAATATCAATTGTAAAATTGGTGACAAGACTATGATTATAATTCTGTTAGAACATATTATTTTAAAAGAAACTTGCTAAAGGTATTTTAAAATAAAGTATACTATACTCATCAAAAGATTGTGTCTGGGAGATGGGTAATGAGTGATATTTTCATCACTTTGTTTTTATGAATTTTCTAAATTCTCCCTTATTATTAGGAAATAATGATAATAAGAATAATGTATATTTATTGTTTACTTTTGTTATGGATGTATTCAATTGCCCTACTTGCATTTCCTCATTTAATTCTTGAGATCATGAAATAGTTACTTCTATTACCCATTTTTATAGATGAGGAAACTGGGATGAATGTAACTATCTAGATTAATGAGTGTGATAACTTATTATTATTGTTAATATCATCATCATCATCACTATTACCTAGAAGTAAGCCTTTTATTTAACATCTGGTGATTTACTTTGAAGTGAAAAATTTTAATCACTTATAATATAAAGGGATGCATAGTCCAGTTAATGTCAAAATTACACCATAGCTAGTCTATAGTTAATACCTTCAAGTATTCATGTTCAACATTTTATATGCTAAGGTAGCTAGCCAATACCTATTCTCAAATTACTGACACAATTTTAGCCATGTAACCTCAGACAAATTATATCACATCAATTCTTAATTCTTCCTTTAAAAGAATAACACCACCATGTAAAGTTTTTATGATAATTAGAAATAATATACTTAAAAGGCCCAAGTCAATGACTATAAACATCCAGTTTTATTACTATTGTTACTAGGAGAAATTGTTTTTCCCCAAAAACTCGTTACAGCTTATTTTCTAACAAATATTTTCTAATTTTTGTGTTCTTCTATTACAGGACACGGATGATATTTCAATTCTTCCTCTGGACACTCACTTATCAAACCTAATATGACCAAATTTGAATACAGCCCAACACCCCACATACGACCAGTGCTAAAAGGAAGCCTTTGGTCTTATCTATCTCCCCCGAGGCATTATACTTTTGATATCCTTTTGATATTGTGCACTTTTGCCTCTTTATAACTTGTTTTAGGTGGTACCATTGTAACAACTCATAAGGGCTGGTGACAGTTCCATTTTTCATCACCAACAGGGAGGATATGCCACATTTCCATGGTAGAAGGACTCTGGCCTTTCCCAGTGAAGAACGCCTTGGGCTTAGACCTCCAAATAGAAGAAAACATCCAGCGCTGTTGAAGGCCCTGGCTTCTGAAAATGGAACAGATCGCTGAAACCACTTTTGCCTTGATCCAGCAATTCATTATCTCCCAGATATGGTGGTTTTTAGAACTGCTAAGGGGCCTCTGTATTCTTTTAAAAAGAAGAAATAATTCCAATACAGAAGTGAATACTCAAACCTTTATATTAAAATCTATAGGCTTAATTTTATTGCCTAAATCTGAAATCAATCTGGGAGTGGGATGAAATATTTTTATAAAACAAGTTTAGATAAGAACTAATTTTATTTTTTATAAAAAATAACTTGGCATTTCATAATAAGCTTTCCAAATAGTCCAAAGGAAAAAAATAGTTTTTATCCCCTCATTATACAGTTGGGAAATTATTAAAATTAATATAAAATCCTTGATTTCATTCACGCTTGATATAAGAAACCAAGCTTTTCAAGCTTTTGACCAGATTTATAATATATGTGTACAATAATTAATAAAGGGAATCCTGTAGTCCTAAATTGACTCCATCATTGACATCAATAGATTACTTTAAGAAATTAACTCCAGAGATGAAAACAACACAAATCCAGGGTGTTACCTAACATGCCAGAGGCCTGTATTGACATAATTAATTAACAACATTATTCATGAGTATATAGTGGGTAAATAATCATGTTTATTTATAGTTATCATGTCTGAATCTAAATATAGGAGTATTTCTATAAAACCTAAACTTGAATGACAGCATTCAACAAAATGAGGATCTTGATTTGTGAAGCTCATATTCTATCAGTATTTATACAGGGTAACTTTACTTAGCTCAGTGAGGTGGAAAGAATAGGGATCAGAGGAGGCTACAGAGAATGGATTTGAGTCAGATCCATGGCAGATGGAATGTAAAAACGAACTTTGGCTAATATGTACATCAGGGAAAAGGCTGACTTCAACTAAGATTCAAAGTTATAAACCTTGTATGAGGCACAATTTTATATATTGAGGATTCAAAGGACATTAATGATAATAACGCCTAGATGCCTGGGAAATGTATCACAGTTTGATCCGGAATGACAATTAGGTGATATTTTTTATTACCATAAAGATACGAAATGAAGCTACAGTGAAGTAGTCATGAACTTGAACCAGTGGCACAGGGAAGGCTGAGTTGGTAAACTACCAGACCAGTTTAACAAGTCAACAGCTAGCGAGGACTCAGTGAAGGCATCATGAAGTCATAGCTGTTTTTAACTGATTCTGAGAAAGAGCTAATACATGTCTGGTCGGTTTCACAGTAGAGATATACACTTGAATTTATGTATTTGCAGAGTTAAGGGACCAACTCCTTTCATGGAAGCCCATATGTATAATAACTTGGGGATGCCTTCAGTAAGTTTTATTTTCTATAACTCCATTGTTCATGCTCATGCCACTTGGATGATCATTAGCCTTCTATTTCTAGAAAGATGCTTTTAGGTAAAAATAAATTTTCAGGTGCTATTCTATCAGGTGTCCTGAATTTGCAAGTGACTTCCTGCCCTCAAGGACTGAAACTGGATGTTAATTTCTAATCCAGTCTTTATATAGATTTTTCCCTCGGAAGCTAGAAGGGTTAAAAATTAAAAAGCTTCTCATTTCTCCTTGCCCCTGGAGTCCACTGCCAATCCTTTCTTCATGTCCTAAAAGCATCAGTAAGCATTTTATTATTGCAGTCACATTTGTAAAGAAGGAAAACAAAAAGAAAACCTAGCATATTTTACTATTTGATTATAATAATTAGAATAAAGCAATGTATCTATGAGATAAGTGTGAGTATATTAGACATATACTTTTTAAATAGTGAAATTTTTAAATTATGTTGTATGATGGTAATGAGAATAATTGTACAAATGAAAATAATTTTACACATGAAATAATTTTATAAATTCTAGATTTTTATTTTGATAAAATATGAGAAATCTCATTATTATGAAAGATTCATTAGAAAACATAAATATCAGAATATAAAACAAATTGATTTATAGAACTAAAAATGATAAGGTGATTAGGCAGTATTTTTAAAAATTTTAGATGAATTCCATGAGAAAAAAATTATACTATATACTTCTTTGAATCAGTAATTACATTTTAGTATAATCACTTACATTAAGATTTTCAACCATTACTAAAATATTTAAGAATTTAAATAGAAGTATTACAATGATATTTTCTTTGTAATCTTTCTTGCTCAAGGGAGAAATACTTTATTTTTTGCATTTGTTTTTAATGGGATAGACGATATGTTATAGGAAAGAGTTAACAAACAAAAAGACAGAAAATAAATCCAATACTTACCTTGGACTTCTAGTCAAGATGGTAAATGTAGTACTTGCCTCCCTCCACAAACACATCAAAATTACAAATTAACTATAAAGCAGTCATTATTCAGTACCACCTGCAAAGTGGCTGAAACTAGGTAGTCCTAAAACTAGGAAATTAAAAGAGAAGCTACTTCGAGACTGGTAGAAGGGGCAGAGACTCAGAACAAGCTGGTCCCACATTCATGTAGCAGATAAAAATTGGGAGGGATATCTCAGCTGCAGAGGTCGCCCCTGAGGGATAAGGGGTCCCACCTCGACACCAGGCCTCTGAGCCAGGGGTTCCAGAGCCAGAAAGAGAAGTTCCTACAACTTCTGGCTGTAAAAAGCTGCAGGGATTGAGGCTGAGGGAAACTAAGGTAGTTTTTTTTAAAGGGCCTGAACATAGACTCACTCACACTCACTCTCTCTCAGCTCCAGTGCTGGGGCATCAACTTAAAGGGCACCTGAGGCATATGGAGAGAAACTGAATAGTCCAGCATCAGGCAAGCTCTTGGGGGCAGCTTTTCCTAGACAGAGGTGCTAGAAGAACCATTATTCGTTTGATGAGTCTTCCCTCCCATAGAGCCAGTAAGTAGGCACATATCTGAGACTCCACCAACATGGCTCACACTATTTTTATGGACTTGGCAATTCCCTGAGGCCCCACCCCACCCAACTACAGGCCCATTCAAGGTGCTTCCAGTGGCTTTTCCATACGAATGGCCTGTTTTGCCTCATGCCTCAAGTTTTTCTAAAATCTCTCAACAAGCAACATCTGGCTTCATTTTGCCCCATACCTCTTCCTAAGTGATCCCAGGCCTGACACTACCAGCAGCCAGACTTAGTTTGCAGCTTGACCTCACCTGGGCACCTTCAAGCCCAGCAAAAGTAGCAGCTTTCTGCAGATTGCTTTGTAGCTCATGCTGGGTGGCCCTGGGAAGAACACAGCATGACCTTGGTCTATACCTCCTGGGAGGCCCCAAAGCCAGCACATCTGGTGGACAGCTTCAGACCATACTGACGCATCACCACCCAACCACCTCCACTAGTGGCACACTCAAGGGGTGGACTGAGCATGCACCTGAGCCCTGCTCAAGTAAGTCCTGCTCTGTGGGTTACACCCTTGCACAGCTGATACTATATGGTGTTCAAAAGTTGGTGTTTGATGATTGCAGCCAGTCCTTGCAACTAATTGACTCAGAGGTAAATCCCTACCATTGATGTGCAAAGAGCCATCAAGGCTCAACTACAACATGGGGTGTACATAGCACACATGGATGTTGTGCCTTAACTGCCCAGCTTGGGAGATCAGGGAGACTGTGCCACTGGACCCTACAGACCACCTATCACTCTACCAAGCCTAAGATATGTATCAGCTCTACTTAATATATAAAAATAAATAGAAGGTTGGCTTCCAAAATGAGGAGACTAAGAAATATGTTCAAAATGAAAAACAGATCAAAACTCTAGAAAAAGGACAAAAAAAAAAAACTGGAGACAAGGAGTATACTAGATGCAGAGTTCAAACACTGATTATACAGATGCTCAATGAACTTAGAACAACAACATAAAAAAGGGACCAGTCAGAAACAAAGGATGTATTAGCTGAAATGAAGAATAATTTACAGGAAATCTACAGTAGAGTAGATGTAGCAAAGAATCAAATAGGCAATTTGGAATTTAAGGAAGCAAAAAACACTCTATCAGAATAGCAAAAAGAAATAGAATCCCATCGCCCTCACCAAAAAAAGGAGGATAGCTTAAGGAGTCTCTGTAAAACTTCAAGTGCTCTGACATTTGCATATTGGGGATGCTGGAAGGAGAAGAGAAAGAGTCATTGAAAACCTATTTTAAAAAATATTGACAAAAACTTCCCTAATTTGGTGAGATAAAAAGACATGCAAGTCCAAGAAGCACAGAGAGCCCCAAACAAGATGAACCCAAAGAGGCCCACACCAATATATATCATAATTAAAATAAAAAGTTTAAAGACAAAAAGAGAATCTTAAACTCAGCAAGAAGTTAATTACCTATAATGGAGCTCCCATACGTCTGTGAGCTGATTTCTCATCAGACATTGTGCCTGCCAGAAAGGATTGGCAAGAAATAAACAAAGTGATGAAAAACAAGGACCTACAACCAAGATAACTATACCCAGAGGATCTATCTTTTATAATCAAAGGGAAGACAAAGAGCTTTCGAGACAAGAAAATGCTGAAGGAATTTATCACCACCAAACTAATATTATATGAAATATTAAAGGGCCTTCTTGAAGAAAAAAAATGAACGTTAAAATGGGAAAAACACATATCTATCAACAACTGAATCTAAAAAAACAAAAACAAAGAAGCAGAACAGAAACAGACTCGTAGACACAGAGAACATTTTGAAGGTTGCCAGATGGAAGAGGGGTTGGGGAGATGAGTAAAAAAGGTGAAGGGATTCAGAAAGGCAAATTTGTTGTTATAAAATAGTCATGGGATATAAAGTACAACACAGAGAATATAGTCAATAACACTCTAATAACTATGTATGATGTCAGATGGATATGAGATTTATCTAGATGATTACTTAGAAGGCTATATAATGTCTAATCACTGGGGTGTATTTCTAAAACATAATAATGTATGTCAACTGTAATTGAAAAATAAAAATAATTTTTAAAAAACAAAAAATATATACTGTGTTTGAATTTCTTTCTCTAGAATATAGATTAATGGAGGGAATTTGCGGCTCTATCTTATTTGAATTTTTAACATTTTAAAAATCTCAGAAGTAAAAATTTATCTGTAGGAAATACAACTGAATTAAAGTCTTAATGTATTAAAAATCTTATGAAGAAATAAATGCATATAAACTCATTTCTTTACTGCAAATTTGCCTGTTAGGATTTTTTTAATTAGTGGACCCTAATACATTGAATATCAAAATAAATGTGCTGTAAATGAAAAGTTTAACAACTGCAAAAAGATATATAGATTATTTCTAAGAACTAGGGGTTATGAGTGATTGATGGGCTAATGAGAGGTTGCTTCAAAAACTAATAAATGGTCTGTAATATAATCATTTCAAATGAAGATTCCTTGTCTTTGCTCTCTCCTACTCCAAAGTATTTTCATTGACAATTTCTCCTAAATAGATTATCCAAAAGAGGAAAATATATCACTAGCCTCTTATTCAGTTTATCTCCAAAAACAAACACAAATAAATTAAGAAGGGGTAAAGAATTTAAATATTTGCTCAAAAAGATCTAAGCAGAGTAATTACATAGACTTGAAATGGAAATACAATATTTTAACATCAAGCATTACAGAGTTTTTCACTTGGAAAGCAATTTTTTGCATGTGATTTAAATTGTTTTAAATTAACTTTTATATTTAAGACATGGCCATCTTTCTTCCAACATTTTCAAATTCTACAATAAATAGTAATCTTCATAACTGATTAAAATGGGCTTCATAATTTAAAAAATAAATTGCAGATTAGACTTTTCCTCAAAACACATTAAGCTCAGTGAAAATGAAATGAATATTTTGTATGTAAGAAAGAAGTATAATTTGTTTTTATATTAGTACCAGTCTTGACCTATGTATTTACAAATCAATACTAAATTTATGTTTAATGGCATCTATAAATATATTTATGTAAGAAGTTTAATTTTTGTGCTATACTTACAAATGCATTTTTTAAGTGCATGGGAAGTTTTAAAAGGGCATAAGTGAATTTAAAGGTGCTATTTACATACATATAAAGTCCCTAGAGTGGAGAAATCTTTCGTTAAGAAACCTCAAACATTTGCTTGAGTCTGGAGGCCCAATGTAGTATGGAAACAGTTTTGCTGTTAAGAATTAGATATCTGAGGGCTGTCCTGGAAGAGTTTAAGCACTCATGATGCTTTTTTGGGAACCACTACCCAGATGAGCAGTAACTTGCTTTCCTTCCTCACCTTCCCTCTTCATCACTGACCATTTTGGCTCCTGCCCCAGACCAGTGGTTCTCAGAGGAAGCTGTGAATTAGCATGATCTGAGTAGCTTTTTAAAAACACACTATCTCAACCGCACTGCACATCAAATATATCAGAATCATGAGTTGCGTGTGCAGCTGTGGTGTGTTGGTGGTGGTCGGTATGTATGTGTGTGTGTGTGGAGCGGTTAGGCAGTGCTTTTTAAAATATGCCGGATGATTTCAATGATCACCCAAGGTTCAGAATCACACTCCAAGATAATTCAGGTTTTTTTCGTTTACTATTTTTAAAATTTTCCTGTTTAATTTGTGTTCTCTAAAGACCTCAAACCTGCCTCATTCTCCATCTTCACCTACATGAGCCTACGAGTTGTCATCTTAATGCCATGTTGTCCATATACTGAAGGCATCAAGATTCTGTGGATCAAGAAGGCTCACTAGGCCCAGAACAGTATCTAGTTTCTTCTCACATTAGCTTTATTCTTTTGATTACTGCACCAGCCTGGTAACTTGCCTTTCTATATTTCATTCTCACCCTACCCAACCATTTCTTCACAACAGTATGGGTAATTTTTTTTTTTAATGAATCATTTCCTGAGTGAAAACTCTCTAAACAACCTCTCATGAAAAATCTCAACGGGACAGACTTTACACAAATGGTACTTTTCCCTGACCCACTGACTTAAGTTGTCCCTTAGCTGCAATCACTTTGTGTAAAACCACCCTATTTTTTTCTTCACGGCACTTATCTCTAAATAAGTATTTCTTAAGTATTTTTTCCAGCCTCAGCATAGAATTTCAGCACCATAAATAAAGTATCTTGTCCGTCTCATTCACCTTATAACCCTAATACCTTGGACTGTGCATGCACACAGGAGGTACTTTAACTGATAATTTCCAAAGGAAGAACAAATCATTTTAATTTCAAACTTTTCCATGACTGTATATAGCTATCTAGTTATAGCCCCTATAGCATGCTCTGAACTATTAAAACCATAGTTACCTGATGGTCATCAGAGACAGTTTATACAGAATTTCTTCACTCTCGTCCATTTCTGTGAGTGAATTCATAAACCAAATCCCTAGAGTCTTCCTGAGAATCTCATTTTCTGGAAACAGTCCCCGGGCTCTTTCATTTTCGACCTCTACGATTTCTACAGCAGTGAACAAAATCCCCAGACAGATTACTTTCCACTAGCATGGATAATTGAGATTTAACAAGGCACTATTATCTTTCCAGATGAGCAAGTTACTTCTTTAAGCACTTTATAAATGTTACAGATTTGGAAATGCATGGGTTCTTTTAGTCAACAGCATATAATTCAAGAAATTGACATTTCAAGGAATGGATTGATATCTGGATGATTAGATGTTTAGGTATCTTTCAAAATATCTATTTACCAACACACAATAATATCATATTTAGAATTCATTTTAGACTACCAGTGATAATCAGTTTAGTGGAATGTATAAGTGAATTGGCATCAGAATAAAATTTCTTTCATTTATCTTTCAAAAATATGCCTGTTGACATTGTTTACCCGGATTCCTTGAAAGATCTGGAGCCAAACCACCAATATGTCTCTCCTTTTTGTTTTCTTTCTTTGGTGCTAAATAGAACCACTTTTAACCCAGTAGCTGTGACCAAATTGGACTACACAAAAAGATCAGTACTGTAGCATGCAATTGCTTGTTTGTATAAAACATATCAAGATACTCAACTTCCTTTAATTCCATCTCTTGAAGGACTAATATGAAGTAACCACAATTTCCATCCTCATAGAAAACAACTTGAAACAGATCTAGACCTAGCCCATTTGTTTTCTACTGTGATTTATTTTATCTACTAGCTACTCCGCTTTTTTAGGTGGAAATTAAAGCAAAGAAACTATGAAATAAAATATTTTGACAGTTAATATGTTAAATATAATAGGAGTTTGGATTTAAAAATTTAGAAATTTGGAAGCTAAGAACTTTTTAAGGCTGATATGATTTCATCCAAAATAATATCTATTTTCCAGGATGTAATTTATAGGTCACAAGGCAGATTTGGATTTATTTTAAAAATACAAGATAACCAAACTCTGCTATCCTCTTATAACAGGAAAAGGATAGAGGAGATGATAGGTTACTTATCCCTCACTTCAAAGTAGTGCAATGGTTGCACTTAGATAATGCCTTGCATTGGACATTTTATTTATTTTTTTCTTTTGTTTTTGAAAGAGGAATTTCAGAGGAAAGTAATTGTAGTGGAGATTCAGAGTTTACTTCATAGAGTTTTAAAATATGACAATAAAACACCATGGATTGTTTAGAAAAGAAAATGATAAAAAGGAAATACAGGCTGTATAAAAAATATGGCAGTTAATCTCCTTAATGTATAACAGGTTCTTACAAACCAGTAACAAAATATAAATATTAAACTTTAAATACCCCAATTAAAAATGATAAGAAACTTTAATTCAAGAAAAACAGGTGAACCATACACCTCTAAGGAAAATATTTAGCCTAAACTAATAAAGAAATAGAAGTTAATACACTGTGTCTTATCATTTCAAGTAGTATATTAGCAAAAAATATTGCAATATTACTAATGAGTCTTGGCAAGGACACAGAAATCTTGCTTGCTGGCAGTGAGAAGGTCACTAGAAGAGCAAAATTCAGAAATAAGTATCAAGAATTTTACAAATGTTTATATTCTTCCATTCTTTTTTTTTGGTCAGGATTTTATTTATAAACAAAGCAAATGAACAAATAAAGCAAAACAAAAACAAATTCATAGAAACAAGAGATAAGAATGATGGTTGTCAGAGGGGAACTGGGTAGGAGAATGGGTAAAAAAAGTGAAGAGGAATATAGCCAATAATTTTTTGATAAGTTTGAACAGTGACAGATGATTACTAGACTTAGTGCGGTTATCATAGTGTAAGACATGTAAGTGTTGAATCAATATATTGTAACCTGAAATTAATATATTATATACCAACTATACTTAAGATAAATAAAAATAAATGAAACATTTAAAAACCCTGCAGCATACAAAAGAAAAACAATATAAAGGCATTTGCAAAAAGATGTTGAATAAGAATATTCACTGCAGCACCAATGAAAATAAAAATATGAACAAATATAAATATCTAGAAATAGGTAATTGACTAGTTAATTTTTAGTCTACACATAGAGCACAATCCATAGAGTAGAATCCAAAGTGTTGATTCCAAATTTACATATTTATAGTTTCATTAATAATTTAATAATATGGGAAATCACACAAGAGTAAATGAAAAATGCAATGTAAATAGAGCCTATACTATATATTAATTTTTTAAAAATATAAAATTGTTATATTATAAATATGCACACAAAAAACAAAGTAAATATATTGTGTTAAAGGTAGAATTGTTTGATACTTAAAATTTAATATATCATGATTCTTTTTCACCATATTGATAAACAGAAGAAATAGCTGTTAGTCAACAAAATATATACCTCCAAAGTCCCTGTTAATTGATAATTGTTCTACCTTTATCTGCATCTCTTTTACCAGAAGATTCAGAGTTATTAATTTCTCCATAAATGTCAAGTGTTTGAATCAGTATGTGGATATTGGGAAACAGTTTAGTTGAATTAACAAACTGTGGTTATTTAATGATGGTCCCTTTTTCTAACAACTCAACTGCTCAGCTCGCCCCAGTACAAGGATCCTTGATTTTAATGAGTTCAAATTAAATTGACTCGCACCATGCAATTCAAAAATATTTTGAATTAAACAGGAATTAAGTTCAATTTTCCAAAAGCATTCATCTTGTAGTTTAATATCAATCTATATTAATTAAGCATTTTAGAATAAGACAAAGTTACAGCATTAAAATACTTTAATTCTGAAGTTATGATTGAATCTCTCCCAAAATATTTATACATATGTCATAGACAACATATGTGTATACATATATATAAAAATATATGTGCACATATGTAAGTTATATTAATCTTTACCCTAATTGATAGATGAAATGCAGCAACAATTACTGGTAGAAATTTTAAGATGAAGTCTACTTAAGTAGCTTTAAAAGTTTCTTTTCAAAGCTTTTATTATTGATTTAAAATAAAATTATTCAAAAAGTCATGGCAATATGATGCACCAGTTCCTTTGGCTTAAAGATCCACCCTCTGAGTATAGCTCCTTTATCAGCACCCCTTGGAAGCGGGACATTCAGTCCTCATCGCTAACCTACTGAATCAGAATCCATAGTTCACAGGATCCCCAGGGGAATGACTTTCACACTAAACCTTGAGAGATACTAAATAAGAAGAAGCAATAACAATGACAATAAAATTTAAGATCAATAAAAACATGATAAGATTTGGTGCATGTATTGGTAGTGGAGTAATTAATCTTTCTTTTACAAACTGTAACTCAGATATACCCCTCAACAGTTCCTCAGAGCTTACTTATCATTTCTTTTAATTTAGTATTTTCTAAGTCTTTACAATATACATCAGAAGATGATATGTGAATACAAAAAAGAAAAAAACTTAACAGGATAAGTTTGAGAATGGCAAACTCTGAAGCAGTTTTAACTTTGTTTAGAGCCAGAAAATGGACAAAATAGATTATAGCTATATTTACAAATTATGCAAATTCAACAGTTGCAGTTTATGCCAGTCATATATAAGGCCCTTAAGTGTGTCATTAACCTACAAATATCCCTTGGAGATATTTATATACAGATAAAAGCACAATTTCTCCTTTTCCCTTTTTTAATGATGATTGTAGGAGTATTAAATTTGTAATATCTCAATATATTTTGTATTCTTTCACACAAAAAAATCATATATGGATTAATATAATATACTTTATTAATTCATTTAAATTTAGCCTCTATAATTCTTATAATTTCAGAACCACATATAATGATCTAGAAGTTTGAGAGAATCCTCAAAGCTAAACATCAAATGCATTTTTTATTTATTTTTGTTAAGTTTTTCACAAATCTATTTTAAATGTCAATAATGTATATAACAACAAATCAAATATATACATTTATATATGCTGAATAAAATACCCAAATACCATGTATAATTACCATAAGAGGACATGATAATAAAAAATGAGACATCAACAGATAATCATTAAGAGAAATCTTGAATTTATAAAGTCAATAACTATTTAACAGTACATATTTGTTAATATCTTCATTTATTGATTACTTGTTATAAGCCAGGTACTCTATTAGACGCAGGATACAGAAAGAGAGAAAAAAGAAAGGCCCTACCTTTAAGAAGTTTATGTTCTAATGCAGAGAAATAAATTTGTGTTTCATTTGATGTTTAACATTTGTTTTTATTTAATTTATTATTTTATTTTATTTGTATTTATGATCTTTAAGAAAGTGTCACTTCTAAAACATTTATAATAGATTAATACCCACTAGAAAATGAATTTTAAGTGAGAGCTGAGAAAAATTAGTCTGCCCTTCAAAATTTGATCTAGAAAATAGATTTTTACAAATGTTCAAAGAGCAGGATTTAAGCTAAATCATGATGAACCATATCATGATAGTTAATTTTGTTAATAAAAATGCAAGAAGAAGACTTTCAAAAGAAACACAAATGTCACACAAGGACAAAAGGTATTACAAGGATAGGAAATGAGAGCAGTTCCAAGCAAATCCTGATGAGAAATCTATCAGGTGTGTGTTTGCTGCCTTCATCATATATGCAGGGGTTGAAGAGGAGAAGAAAAATTTCTGTTCTGGGTATTTTTTTCTCTTTAAGTACTGTTCTATAGAGTTAATAGGACACTTACAGGGGACAATATTTTAAAACTAGTAAATAGAGATTCAATAAAAAGAAGCATTCAGGCTACATGCCCTAGACAGGGTATTAACTTTGGGGGAAAAAAATCAGATAGAGTGAAGCAAAGTAAACAAAAACAAACAGAAGAACCCAAGAAAAGAGAAAATGAATACCTCTATCATAGTCAATTATGTAACCATAATGATATTAGGTTGTTGTTGCTGTTTCCTTATTTGTTTTTATGACACTACTAAATGATGGCAGAGTTGCAGTATGACATTTTTATACAGTGTTAGTGTAAGAAAAATTGTGTTTTCATAACTTTAAGCAAGTAATTTCACTTCTTATAATCTTTCTAAAAATAATTAGAGGTAAAAAAAGATGTTCATGACAACATCATATGTAACAGCAAATTCTTTTTAAAATCTAAATGTGTGATATTAAGGATATATAACACATCATTATAAAAAAATAATAATAAAACTGTACGATGGACTACCTATATTGAGGCAAAATAATTTCAATTGTAAATATACTTATAAATCCTAGAGGAACATAAAATAATATATCCACAATGATTATGTTCATTTGTTTCTTTATACTTTTTCGGAATTATTAAAATCTTCTATCACAAGCACATATTCCTTTTAAGATAGTGTTAGGAACTGAATTGTGTTTCCCACAAAATTTATATGTCAAAGCCCTAACTCCCCCAAATGACTTGTATTTAGAGATATGGCCTTAAGGTGGTACTTAAGGTTCAAAGGTATGATAAGGGCTGGGTCCTAATCCAATAGACTGGTGTCCTTATAAGAAAGGAAAGAAACATCACACACTATATTCTTTGTGTGCACAGAGTAAAAGCCATAAAAGCAGTGTAAGAACATAGCAAGAAGGCAGATGTAATGATATAACAAGATGGCAGCTTTCTGCAGACCAGGAAAAGAGGCCTCACTCAAAATGCTAACCTTGACAGCAACTTGATTAGGAACTTGCAGCCTGTGAAACTGTGAGAAAATAAACTTTTGATGTTTAAGCCACCTAGTCTGTGATATTTCTTATGGCAATTTGAGCAGACTAATAAATACAGTTAGTCTAATCAAAATGGTTATAACTATGTATAAACATTGGTATTGTTTTATAATCAGCTTAAGTGAAAACAAATCAGCACACATAATAGAGCATGTATTTATCATTATGACTCAAACTCAACAAGGTCAAGACCATAACTAGATAATAGAAAAGTCCTATTGTATCAGATCAGTTTTCTATTTCTTCTGTTTTTAAATACAGTTTTTGTCTTACTAATAATATTATTTTAAGAAATTGGTGACCAGGGATAATCAATATTATTGAAGCGGGCTGCAAGCTATCCTAATACTAATGATAAAATGGGTTCTCTGGAAAAGCTCTTTAGTAACAAGAGATGTGAGTCCTACCTGAGAGAATGAAGCTGAGGCTACCACTTCATACCAGAAATTGGGGAAGACTTCATAGGTAGGGTTTTTTTTTCCCCCACAGGTGGAAAAAAATACTTTAAAATAAGCTCTGAGAAGTTGAGGTTGGAAAGTCATGTCTAGTAATTAGTAAACACCCTAAGAAAAAGAAATACATTTAAACCTTTTTAAAATAAATCACCCAAGATTAAAATTACAGTAGAGCTAAAAGCAAGATTATAATCTTATGAATTTATCTTCTATTCATTTATTAATTACCATTAGTTTAGTCAAACAGGTTTTCACTTCCATATAACTAGTTTAAATTGTTATAGATACTGTCTCAAACTTTGTTGAATTCATACAAGCTTAATCGAGGAAACTGCTGGCACCATTGGGAAGCTATACACATACAGACCAGATATATAGACAATGAAATATTATTCTGACATTGATGAAAGAAGGAAAGAAGGAAAGAGAAAGGAAGGAAGGAAGGAAAAAAAAGAAGGAAAGGAGGGAGGGATCTTATTATTTCCAACATGATAAACCTTGAAGCCATTATGCTAAAAGAAATAAATCATACAGAGAAAAACAAATACTATATGCTCTCGTTTATATTTGGAATCTAAAACAAAACAAAACAGCAACAAAAAATAAATTAAGAGAAAACACCAAACTCATAGAAAGAGATCTAACTTGTGGTTACCAGAGGTGGGGGTTGGAGGGAGTGGAAATTGGATGAAGGTGGTTAAAAAGCACATACTTCCAGGTAGGAGGTAAATAGTGTACGACACTAGGAAAATAATGTACAACATAATGACTATAATACTGATGTAGGATACATAAGAAAGTTGTTAAGAATGTAGATTCTAAGACTTTTAGCACAAGGATAATTTTTTTCTTTTCTTTTTATTGTATCTATATGAGATTTGATGAATATTAACTAAACATTGCAGTAATCATTTCACAATATATACAAATCGAATCATCGTGCTGTACATCTTAAATTTATACAGTGATATATCAATTATTTCTCAATAAAACTTAAAAATAAAAATTTAAATAGAGAGCAGGTAAAATTCTAAGTGATATCTGGATAAAAGCTTAAAATCTAAAAAAAAAAACCCCAAACCCCAAAATATATCCTTGGAACTATTCAGAAGTGAGATAGTGAATACATTCAGGCTTTTGGCAGAGGTACCAGTTTTCCCAGAAAGAAAATTGACTTACATGAAAAAGTTTCAAGCACAATGCAAGCTGATCATTTCCAAACAGAGTAAAAGCCACTTGTGGTACCGCATCTTCAGGAAGAATTCAAAGCTGGTGATTCTTTATCCCCTTATTTCAGTGACTCTCAGAATGTTTTTCGGATCACCCCTACCAGCATCTCCTAGGACCTTGTAACAAAAACACATTCTTGGAACCTATGCTTGACTTAAAGAATTGGAAAACCTCAGGGTGAGGCCCAACATTCTGTGTTTTTGCAACACGCCCTCCAGGGGATTCTAAAGCACCTTCATGTCTGAGAAGCACTGTCTTCATTGAATTTCCAGGGAACCAAATTTCTATTGCAGAGGAACGCATGAAAAGGATCACCCTATTCCTTTTCCCCCTTTCCATTGCTACACCATTTCTTTAGATAGTTACGGATTTCCCCATTAAGCTTATTAGTACAAAATAAAGTATGGATAATTAGCTACAGCTATTTATCATCAAAGATAATCAGATAAGAATAGAAAGGAATGGCAAGAAATAAAAAGGAAGAATCATAAAAGCATAGACTTTCAGGCAGCTTACACTTTGTCAGGTTATCTTGGGGGCAAAGATAAGAAAAAAAAATAAGTCCAGGATAATCAGAAAACTTTGGTGAAATTGATTACGTGTATGTCTATTGATAGAGTGAAAAAAGACCATTTTCTGTGTATTCCAGGTTATGTGAAATCTCCCTAGTGATTCCCTGGTCACAGAAGAAGGAACTTCTCTGTATTAAATGCCTGCAGGTGCATTTTCAAGGCAACTATTGTGTTACAGTTCTTGTTCTCAGAACCTAAATTCCTCTGAAGTGGTTAGCTCAGAAGACTGAGCAAAAAGCAGGAACAAGCTTTCTAGAGGACTTCATTTAAAACTAATCTTCCAAGTAAAAATAATTGCAGTCTTTCAGTTTCTCTTGAAGAGTCCTCAAACAGAGAGGCTTCTCTCCTTGGGAAAATGGAGAGAAGCAAAGCAAAACTAATGCACACTAAGACAGAGAAAAGTGCTTTTCGAAAGGTCAGCTTCAATGCTTACCAGAGGCTTCAGTCATGGCACAGAAATCCTTTGGGATCCATGTGAATACTTTTTATATCTTCCTCACATGCACACTCTCTCTCTTTTTTTCTTTTTGTCTCTAAGAGTAAGAAGGTCATTATTCCTATCTTTTACTATTTTTTAAACCCCATAGCAACTACCAGGACAACAGGAAGACTTTTAGCCTTGTACATACACTCTGTTCTACCCTTTTTTCCAACCCATTCCAGTTGTTTGAACCTGAGAGAGTGTGTAGGAAGGAAAACAAACCCCTTGAATAAAGTTTGATAAATTATTTGCCTCTTAACACAAGTTTTATACAAAAGGAGAAAAAGACTAATTTTTATTATTCTGAGTTGTACTTTACTTAAAGAGAGAAAATAATGGACAGAAATTCCACTAGGGATAAGTTATGGAAATAATAAATCATTGAGGCAAAAATACTTGATAGAACAAAGGATGTCATGTGCACATACATATAAACTACAAAGAGAAACTCACCAGCATTTGGTCAGGGAGACACTTGACCTCAGGGATCTGGGGATACATGCCTTCATACTCTGAAATCTGGCTAGACTCTGAGAAAGCTAGACAAGCTATGTTTAATGAGCTATAGTATTAAGCAAAGTTGCACAAGTCACCATTTTTATTTTAAGACAGAGCTTGCCTAAGCACTTTCTTTCAAAAAACGTGTGGATTTTGTCTGCAACCACATCTGAACCAAGCAGGAGAAAGCAATTGCATTTAATTTCTGAAGTTATTGGGTAGGTTCAGGTAAAATAGTCTATGTCCCTTAAAGCTTCTGAAGTGCTTTCACATTTTATTTCTCTTAATATTGTCAAGATTTGATGAATAGACTATTCATTTCCTTTCCCTCAGGGAGTTGCCGTACTTTCTACCCTGTCCTTAATTTTTTAGCTTTATTCTATCACTCACTCTTTCCCCCAGGTTACTAAATATAAAGTAAATGGTTGAACTACAAGATTCTGAGAGCAGTCTTTTTGGATAAAAATGTGAGTTCAATGAATTGTCAGGCAAGTCTGACATTAAACCCTTGGCCCATGGGAGCCAGAGAACTGAGAAACATAGTTCTTCATATTTCCCCTACTTCAAGTTCAATCCACAATATCAAGAAGATTAAACAATTTCACTCTTTGGTTGAAAACATGCCCCATTTTTCTCTTCCATGGTAATTTCCGTCAAATCAAAAGAAGCTAATTTGTTAAACTTCTGTGGGTTCTAAATTGGCACGTTTTCAGAAATTATTTGCATGGCTGGTTTTTCTGTTCACACACACACATGACAATGATCTACCAGCCAAGAAACAGTAGGAAAAAGAAGAATTTGGGGACAATATAACTTTTTGATCTCCTTGAAATACTTATCCCAGTGTATTAGTGAAGTTTGTCATAAATAATCCAATAAATGTCAAATTAAATGTCTTGGGATATATGGAGCTTTGAAATAAAAGTGTATGCACTGTGTCAAAGACATATTCAAAAGCTTCTAAATATTGAAGAGCCATTAAATAGTCTTTACATGCATTTTGGCTTTCAATGTTTGTCATGTAGATCTGTGTTGCTTTTGTTGTTTTGTTTTATAAATCATTCCTTGTTTTTATACTTGGATCTAAGTGGTGGAGATTTTCCAGGCAGATCTTTTCATGCTTGAGCTTTCTTTTTTTGTATTTTCTAATAGAATATCTCTTTATCCTTCATGCAACTGGCACATGAAACTTAGCATTTAATTTTGCTTTCTTTTCAAAAAATAGTATTTTCAATATAAGCTTTAAAGGGAATTTCTCTTCCTTATTTCATTAATTTGGATTAGGGTATATTTTATTTAGACAATTTACCAGTTTTTCAGAAATGAGAAATTAAATTATTTCAGTAAAAACTATTTATGGTTAATCATGATGATGATGCTTCTTCAGTTGTTTTCACCAAAAAAATACAATAATATTGATGCCATGTACTTCACAGGAAAAATGATTTCTACATAATACTTTAACTGCAAATTTATCAAGATTTCTATTTGTTTGAGTGAATTAGTAATTATACTAATAATTATCAGGGTTATAGCATTTATCATTGTACCAGTGTACTTAATGATAGATATAGATAAATAATATAGATACAACTGATTATATGTTACATAACTAATTTTCTCCCAAATCCTAAGATTTGGAATGGGGATGTAGAAACTTATTATCCCCATTTTCTGATGGGTAAATGACAAGGGATTGCACAAATGAGAGAGAACCACCATCTGCAATCCAAGGTCACACAGCTGTTCATAGGTCAAGAAGAGAGTCAAAACCCAGAGAGTCTTATTCCGGAACTCCCATTTTAACCATTTTGTTTGTCTTAGGTAATTCAAATCTCACATGACAGGAAATTAGGCCTGGCATGGAATATAGACAGATCCACTGGTTCTTTAGAGTTTATAAGTTGAAGGACAACGCAGGGGTATCTGCCTGATCCACTATGTAAACCAACTCTACAGTACTCTGTAATGCTAACTGAAATTCCCACCATTAACAACACTGCTATTTCTTGAAGTTAAGATATTGTCTTTCAAAACCCTCTGTAAAAATTGGCATGCTTTCCTTGAGAGGTAACACAGAAATAAAGTCAATAAAGATTGTATCTGAGATTCCGTAGTTCTCACAAAGCAGATCTTACCATGCAGGTAGCAGTGCCTTAAAGACAGCATTAGTTTGGATCAGAGGTCAAAGGTAGGTGTGGAACTTGGTACATTAACATGGGAGGTCAGGCTCCATGTGGAATATACACAATAGATGGTTTTGGATGATTAGGATAATAAAAGACTCTGAACTGACTAAAAATAGAAATGTTTCTGAGAGAACCATGAAGATCACTGACACCTTCTACATCCAATCCTGATGATGATGATTAATGCTGATCAAACCATACAGTTAAAATAGATATTTTTTACATAGTTCTATAGTCGGTATTTTTTAACCAATGAACTTTCAGTTGGAGTCACATTCTATACCCGCTGTGTCACTGTCTTTCAACCTCCCAATTATCACCATGTGCTATAAAGTTGGTCTATCTTAAAGGGGTATATTGAGGAAGGGCCTGTTAGAGCAAGATGGAACCTTGAAAATCATCTAGGTCTTTTCCTTTAATGGGCAGAGAAGCTAATGACAAGAAAGGGTAAGTGATAAGTTTCAAGTCACCCAGAGACTTAGTGGCAAAATGCTGGACACAAATTATCCAATTTCTCTCTACTGAAGACCACTTGAAGACTAGCTAGTATTACATGTTATATAGTATGTAATGAGTCAAAAGGAAAATGAAAAGGTAGTTCAGTCCCTAAATATTCAACTGAGTCAGCTGATGATTTCTAATTGGTTCTGAATTTCCCCATCTCTCAATTTCAGAGTTTTGTTTTACTTTCCAGAAAAGCTAGTTACATTTTTTTCTTCAAAGTAGCAATGTGCATATATACATATGTTTCTTTTGTGTTTGCTTCTTTGCATTCTCTTATGCAATTCCTCTTTTATTCAATTTCTCCAAAATTCTCTTATGCTAACTTCAAATCTTCACTTCTCAAAATCTTTCGAGTATATGCATAAGCATCACTATTCTCACTTCTCCAATGGTCAAATCAGAAATAACTGAACACTCTATTACTTCAAAGAAATATTCTTAGATCTGAAAATGGCATGCTGCTCATGAGTATTTAATAATTGTGAACAAATTTTTATCTATTCAAGGTGATAGCCTAAACCATTCTACTAACACCTAAACCGCTAGGTATTACTCAGAGTTATAACTGACTGCCACAGCTATAAATATAGAGAAGTGTTTTTGTTGTTGTTGTTGTTGTTTTTGTTTATTGCCAGAAATGAAGTTTGTCTTTCTCTGAACATGTTTTCTTTCAAAATGAGTTTGAAAGCTTTTAGTCTTATGCTATTATTTCAAGAAACATCCCACTCCCTCAGTCTCTTGAAAATGAATGCAAAGCCCAACAGAAGGTGCAGTTAGATTCTACCTCCCTATGGGTGTTTGGAAGAGGTCAGTGAGGGAGATTAAACTTGAGACACCTATTGATATGCATACAAGTGTGGAAATCAGTTGCCTGTTAATAAGATAAACTTTATTTATCTTAATGTTTCTCAGTCTTTAAAGATTATAATTGCAAAAAAAGCCCTCAACTTCACCAGCTGGTTATTAACTGCTAAAAGGAGGCTAACCTGCAGGTCACTCATGCTTAATTAAATACAAAATTTAAAGCTGAGTAATGGATTGAGCCATAGAACTGACTTCTAGTCTTACCCTAAAACACTGTTAAAAATAACAAAACTACAAATGAAAAGGGGCCACCTACTAACCTGACAAGCTCAGCGGAGGCCTACATGCTGGCCTTGCAAACTCAGAGACCTAAAGTAACGAAAAAGGACGGTCTGAAATTAAAACCTTTTCACTATGAACAGTTTATGGCAGTTCATGCTCTAGGCTAGAATCTTCCCTAACAAAGGTCAAATAACTAAGGCTGTCTGTTATCTTCATGCATCTAGGATTACACACCTGATAAACATGCCTTTGCAAAAACAAAATAATTTTCCTTTTTCCTGACCCCTCAAAGCATTGGCAGAGCACCAGAGCTGAGACCGCAAATCTCCTCATTGCCAATGTTATCACGTTAATTGTTAACTGTTAACTATCCTGTACCCATCTGTATAAAATTAATAGGTGTCTATCATTTTTATTTTATTCCAATCCCAGAAGTTCCCCTGCTTTGCTTTCCCCTGCCTCCCTAATCTATCGCCAATAGATTTCATGTAATCGACTTATGTCTTCTTCTGATTGTCATGTATAAAGCAGGGTGCAGGATCACCACTTCCTGGAGCATTTTTCTCAACTTCTTAATGTTTTGCTTCCTGGAAATGGTTGTTAGTTTGGCTCATAGACCCAACAAAATTTTCCTAAGTACTTCATCCCTTTTCCATTCTGTGGACCCCAAGTTTATGAGTGCCCCAGGCTGAGAAACATAGGTGATCGTTCTAATGTTATACAGGGGGGGACAAAAGGTTTACAGTTGTTCGTATGGAAAATAGTATATAATATACTAATTAATAAATAGTAATATAAGACTAAGCTCATACATACTCATAACTATAACTACTTTTGCCCCACACTGTTAATAATGAAAATAGTGGTGGGAAAATGAGTGGTGGGAAATAGTGGTGGGAAAATTCTCTCAGATTTGAATGTTCGTGATGCTAACAAAAGATTATCCCCTCAAAACCCCATATATACCCTTACTTCTAACTATTTGCTTTTACTAGTTATAACTAGATTTTTATAACAGTTACTGGGGTAATGAATGGCTTTTGGAACAAATAATAAGTAACTCCCCCAGCTGGTCATTCATTCTTAAAAACCTTAAGAGGTTTGATTATTACTATTTAATTAGCCTTCAAACTAGTTGCAAGCGGTACAGACAAATGCCCAGCTTCTTCAAAGTGCCAGGACCTGATTGGCAAACAATGAAATTGGTAAAAGTTTACATGATCTTAATTGACTTTTACATGTGTTAAATCCACCCAAGTCTGTACTTTTGTTAATATATTATCAGTTTCTGCAATGGGATGCTAATCATGCATGTTACACTTATTCCTAAGTATAAGGAAAGCCTAACCAAGTTATAAAATGAACAACAACAACAACAAACTGTATGGGTAACTATATGAGAAACAATCTAGAAATACAAAGATTGCATAAAGGTTATTTGGAGGCAGACAGCACATTATTAGGACATTTTTCTAAGATATTGATTTTATTCCTTATTGCTATAGAGTATGGTTTTGTGTTTCTCAATTACATATGTTGAAGCCATATCACCATGTGATATATTAGAAGGTGCAGACTTTGGGAGTAAGTTAGTCACTGGGGTGGAGCTCTTATGAAAAGAGAGATGATCTCTCTCTCCCCCATGTGAGGATACAATGAGAAGCTTCTTCAAACAAGGAAGCAGACCCTCACCAGACACTGAATCTGCCATCACCCTGATCTTGAACTTTTCAACTTCCAGGAATGTGAGAGAAACATCTCTGTTGATTAAATCACCCATAATGGTAAATTGTTATAACAGCCTGAACTAAGACAACTGTTAATCTTAATTTGTGTCTAAGGCTATAGAGGTTATCTGTTTGCATAAGAATAAAATATTTAATAAAACTAAAGTGTTCTCAAAATGTGGTTCCCTGATCCACAGCATTAGCATCACCTGAAATTTATTAAAAATGCAAATTCTCAGGCTCTACCCCAAACCCTGTGAATGAGAAACTCTGGGGTGGGGCCCAGCATTAGTGTTTACAAAAGACCCCAGCTGATGATGACACGCACTAAAATCTGAGAATCACCACTTTATAGGTTTTATGGTCCTTTTATTTTGACCGTATATTACACACAAGCTACTCATTATTTACTTACTTATTTTTTTATAGTTTAAATACATTTATCTCCATTTTCCCACCACTATTTTCATTATTAACAGTGTGGGGCAGAAGTAGTTATAGTTATGAGTATGTATGAGCTTAGTCTTATATTACTATTTATTAATTAGTATATTATATACTATTTTCCATACGAACAACTGTAAACCTTTTGTCCCGCCCTGTATAACATTAGAACGATCACCTATGTTTCTCAGCCTGGGGCACTCATAAACTTGGGGTCCATAGAATGGAAAAGGGATGAAGTACTTAGGAAAATTTTGTTGGGTCTTTGCCTCAGATTTGGCTCCTAGATTACCTGGGTATATTCATCCACATTTTTTTTTTGTGGTCCTAGATATTCTTAAATGAGAAAGTTTAAGAAGATCTCTCAGTTATTTCTACCTGCCAGGGCTAAACTTCCTAACTTGACTTAAGGGTGCTCTAAGTCCTGTCTTCCCATGACATTCTCATATTTTTTAGGCCAAAAGATGCCTTTGGTATAAAGGGCTTGAAAAGTAACTGTTGAAATACAAATGCTAACTAGGTGCTGGTAATATTTCAAGCCAAAGTAAATTAGGAAATAATAAGAATTTTCCCAAATGAATTTTTATTTAATTTAAAATACTAAATACTGTCAGTTGTGATTTCTTTCTCCACTGGTTTAACTGTCCTTCATGTTATAATTCGATGAGGATGGCATAATTTAGGGTTGATCTTATTTTATTTCACATGCCACAATTTGATATAATTAAAAGTAAACACTTCTTTACCTTTGCCACTGTTTGTTTGCTTATTTTTTTTGTCTTTAATTTAACTAATCCATGATGTCAAAAATTCTGGGAAATACCTCATTAAACACTTATGGTCCTACACTTACTTAATCACTAGATAGCAAATAACAGAACCAAGTGCTGCAGGAACAGAATCAAGGCCAAATGTATTTTGGTGGAAGGAGAGTTAAGGAAATAATAAAGCTCTAAGGTACCCCAAATGAGGAAGACTATTCATCATTACAAAATAGAAAAGGATCAGAGGACAAGGTGACTACCTAAGGACATTGGTGGAATGAGAGAGTATGGCACAGGTTGTGGAAACTCAAGGCACATCTCTTAGGTTTCCTGTCATTGTGCTTAGGCTTTGTCTCTGCTAACTCCCTGAAACATTGTCTTCTCAGATTATCAGCCAGAAGGTGTTTACTTGCAAGACTTTAGGTGGGGCGGTTGTAGGGGCTAGGGTGCGGAGGGATTGAACAAAATGGAAAAAGGACTCACGGACATGGACAGCAGTGTGGTGATTGCGGGAATGAGGGGATTATAAGGGGGCTAAATGGTGATGGAAAAATACAATAACATTAAAAAAAATAAAGCTCTGGTTTGGATTAAAGTCTTAAAAAACTATATCTAAAGGGTTAAATATATTTTGCAGGGTATATGAACTAAGGCACGATAATGGGTTAGGAGTGTGTACGCACTCAAGTAGAAACAGAAGATATTGAAAAACAAAGCAAAGTGAGTGGAAGTAGCTTAAGCCTTGCTCTTTTAAATCAAAACAGCAAAATAAAAACCCAGATATCAGTTTTTTATGTCCAGAACTCTAAGCCTTTTGCTATTCTCAGAAATATGTTGAAAGGCACAGTAGTAAAAAGCTGCAAAAAAATGAGACTATGATAGGTGACATTATTTCAATTTTAGCATATGTCTTCTTGTCTTACTACGTTTGGGTGACATGGTAATTAAAATCATATTTTTAAAGTTTAATAAGAATATTTGTTCATGAGGACAAAAGAATGGCTCAAAAAGATAGCTGGGAAAGTAAAGCACAGATTTTTCTTCAGAAGAAATGAAAAGTACTAATCTTTTTTCAATGTGGAAATCTTGGAAAATAGGATCTCTTCAAATACTGCCACACTTAAAACATCTTTACATTAATTCACTCAACCTCTGCCACCAGGTGGTAACCCTTCATAGATCTTATATAGAAAATGTCCTTGATAGTACAATGAGAATATATCCAGGGCAACCGGAGAAAGAGTTCTGATCTTTTCTCTGCAGCTAGAGCGGCTCAAGTCCATTCATAAAATCTCTCAGTAAAGGGGATCTAATCCACCCTACTCATACTACCTCTTTAGGCCACATTTTCTTTTCCAATTCTCTGAATCTTTTAAAATAAACCTGATTCTAATGGAATAAAAATGTTAAGGAAGAAACTACAACTTGGTGTGTGCTAGTTTTATGACACCTAAAGGATAATCTTAATTATCTGTACTCTGCTAAAAGCCACAAGACAAGTAGGAGTCTTTGTCCGTCACTCTTGTAGGGGGAAAATGTTATATACATTTTAATGAACCAGAAAAGATCACTGCATATCTTGCCTAACACATACTAGATGGCTATCTCAACCTTTTACTGCCCTTTATTATCCATTTCATGGCTCTGTAAATTATAGAAAATTAATAATTAATGCAAATTGTTCTTGTCCATATACATTCAAATTAGTTGTGTGGAATGCAATTGAGTTTTGACCTGTAGAAGGACCAATTCTGCATATATTTGTATATTCAATTCAGCATTCCTTATATGCATGTATATGTGCGGTTCTTTTCAGTTTACCTCGAGCCAGTTGTAATATCTCACTAGTTCTTTCATTCACTAATTAATTAAAATCTTCAACATTTGCTTATTGTTTATCAGTAGAAGAATCATGACAATACATTTTAAAAAATTAACACTCCTTTTTAACAAAATGCTAGCAACATAGAAATCATAATCTCAAGAAGTGAAAACATATATACTTGAATAACTGGTACTTTCTCTAATATAGATAGAATGATAGAAAAAAAAGGATTCCAAAAAAGGCTAATCACTCTTCTTCCTAATTAGAAAAATTTCCTTTTAAATATCCCAAAAACTGTTATGTAAAGCCAATACAAATATTTTAAGTAATATATAATCTAGATATTTATTTATTAACATTTTCATCAAGTTGTCATACTTGTTGCCTTGTTTGCAATCTATGGCTGATATCTTAATCTCAAAATGTTTAGTTCTTGGTTAATAAAAGTGTTAATATCATATGTTTTAATGTTCTTTATTTCCAAAGATTTGTTTACTAAAAGAACACTTTAAAGGGAAAATATGGAGATGGAAAATTAGTTTTATTCTCAAAATTCTGCAAAAATTAATTCTGACATTATTTAAAGTATATTGGCAAGAGCCAGTCCACATATTCTTAACTAATTGCAAGACCTTAGAGTTCAGAGCATGCAAAACTTCATGTCATGCAGCATTTTTATTAGCATGCTATTGTTTTGTGTATGTTTTTCCCATGGCCCCAAATAGGCTCCATGCTCCCTGAAGAGCAAAGGAAGTACCATTTTTATAACATATACAACACGGAACATAGTAAATGATCCATAATACCTGATTGATTGACTGATTAATAGTATTAGTGTTGGCAGGGTCATTATGGCTTTATAAAGAAGAATATGTTTTCATTTCAGGAATCAAAAAGATGAGGAGGTTAGAGGGTCAGGGGGTGGAGGAACTGAACAAAAAGGAGAACAGACTCATGGACGTGGACAACAGTGTGGTTATTGTGGCAGGTGGTGGAGGGGTCAGTGGTATAAGGGGACTAAATGGTAATGGAAAAAAATACATTTTTTTCTTTTTTAAAGACCAGGTTTTGAACCTTGCCTGCACGTAATAATTCTGTGACTCAAGCAAATCACTTAATCTCTTTAAGTATTATCTATTTTAGAAAAGTGCTAGGGAGATTAAATATCAAGGGGTACATGAATTTCCTGATGAAATGAGATGCTATACATGCCTGGTGAAGAGTAGAGCCAAATCAATTATAACTAATAATAGATTATAACAGCTTCCATATACTGGCTGTTTACTATGTGCCAGATATCATCCACATCAAAGTTATAACTATGTATCATATTTTATTATCATAATTATCTATTTTTAAGGTGCTATGAAGTATCTACCTATATTGTTTCTGCTATGGATAACTTTAGCCAGTAATTGTTACCTCTGAAACCAATAGTGGAATTATAAATGTTCACAATAGTTTACCTGGAGTGATAATTGAAATGAGGGAAGGGTTAGAACTGTTATCTAACAACAGGCCAGAAGGGCTAAAAACTAACTAAAACCTTTGGAGTAGCAGAGACTAAAAGAAGACATGGTTGTCCTCTGTATGATCACAAATTGTGTAAATATGGTGAAAGTAGATTTGTTAATTAAATCCCTGTAATGAGGATGAGGGGCCCATTTTGACATGTGGGCAACGTAATTTAAAAATGAATAACTGCAACTTCAGATAGTAGATAGAGAAGCTATTAAATATGTTACGCCAGGAAATAAGAGTAAATCAAAAACAGTCTGGTCATATTTGTAAAAGTTGAAGCAAGCAGTGCCTTTGAAAAACAGATAAGGATGTGTTCAGGAAGACAACTTTAGCATTCCATAATCTCACTAGGCAATTATTGTGATAAAATATTTGACTATGGAGGTTGAAGAACTGATATCCAAAATATAGAAGTAACTTTAATGATGTAACTGCTTTCTGAAAAAAAATTCAAAATTGCTAGTGAACAAAATTGCAATCTATTAATAGAATATATATGAAAAATTAAATATATACAGATTTATGTATTCTATTTGTATAGATAGATCATTACACATTCAACTAAATAGTTATATATGAAATAATAAGTAAGCTGAATACAAATTAGTTGCTGTAGAGCTAGAAATGGAATTATTTTCGGAAAATGGTTTGTATTGGGGAGTTGGAAACTATTATGTTTTCCTTCTGCATTTAAGTTTGCTGTTATTTTTGTTCTGTTTTATTTTTACTTTTATATTATTATTAATCTTTCAGAACACTTTCAGCTTTAGTAAGTTTGCTGTTATTTACATCATCTTTTGAATAAGTGATTAGAATGTATAATTTGATTTACTTGCATCTATTTACCATACATGAGATTAAAGATGATCTTTACATTCTTGGTCTTTATGAAAGAAGTTTGTGATCTAGGCATGTTTACACACTATTGTGGAAACTCTGAAAATTCTAAGAGAGGGTCAGGCAAGCACCTGATATGCTTCTGAAATCTTTGCTTTCTACATAGTCCTATCTGTAGTCAACGCTTCACTTTCTAGACACAGAGTATCTGCTCATCTCACTCTAGCCTGCAGCTCAGAGATAGCCAGAGAGCAGTTGAACTGTCGGGAGTAGCGCTTCACAAGTGTAGTGGAAACCAGTTGTATTTATTCAGGACTTTGTAGTTAGTCTCAGTCACTTCCTATCTCAGAACACCAAAGAGCTGACTCCATTTTCCACCATAGTGTGTGTAATATGTCTCAAAACAAATTTATAGTATGAGCATGAACTACAAAATGTAATGGGGCAGAAAATGCAGACGCAGATTATTTTCCCTCCTACACAGTTGGAATTTCTCTCTTCTTTGCACCAGCAGCCTTTGAGACTAGGAATGACAGGCACTTTTTTTGTTTCTTCTTCTGTAGCATAGAAAAACAATAGAGAGAGAGAAGGTCGCTCTATTTAGATCAACAACCACATCATCATTTGTAGGAAGGAATGCTTTCACTGCTTAATGTTTTGGAAGTAAATTATTAAGCACAAGTATCATAAAGTAAAACTCTCTAAGGTTGGCTGCAAGAGGGCAGAGATTTGGGGGGAAAGATTTCATGGCCTATATCTCTTGTTCTACCTCAGTCTTCTGGAATCTCAGGAATCCAGTTGCTACTTGACCACTTATATTTTCTCATTTAATCTGAGGAAGAAAATTGTGCTTTGGAAATTATTCACACTTTATTAAAGAGAAAATTGAAGTTTAGAGAGGTTATGTAACATGCTTATGACCAAATGACTTAACTTAGATTTGTACCTAGGGTTCTCATATGTCAAATGAACTGATTGCATTAGTTTGTTTTTGTGAATCCTTCTAATTCTAAAATCTCATGATTGCATGAAACACTTTTCTAGTGTATGGTCATCTCTGAGCCAGAGTTAATTTTCTTGTATCTTTGCTTCAGATTGGCTATTTTCAAATTAATTCTCTTCAAAAAGACTTTTAAGGAAGATGTCCTCTAGCTTGAAATATGTGAATGTGATATTACTACATATGTTGATAATAGAAAAATATGAAACACAATAAGCATTGGTGAGAGACAGAGAGTCAGGAGGCTTTTAGGAAAGTGCAGCCTGTGAACATCTGTCTCTGTTCTCAGAGATGCTGTTAAGTTGCTAACCTGCTACTAAGCTCAGCTCAAGGCTGAATCATAAACATCCTGGAAAAGCAACTGCTGTACAGACACACATGGACTTGAGCTCCTCCTTGAAGTTTTTGCCTCCCTTATTAGCATATTGGAACTAACCAATCCCTGTTAACGAGCCAGCAATCCTTCATTAGTATAAAAGAATTACATTTCATGGATTTTGGCTTTATAAACCCTTCCCATCTTTGTTCTCTTCAGAACAGTTTACTTTGCTACTTGAATCTGTGCCTCCCAGATTGCAATGCTTTTGTGCAAATGTCTTTTGATCTGTACTACAGCCTGAACCATTTTAATCAATGTGTGTGTGTGTTTGTATACACACATACACATTTTAAATATATATATTTAATATATAATATATATAATAAATATATATATTATATATATTATATATATATAAGGGGGGACCCCATAAAAAAACAGAATTATCTTCTGGAGGACAGGTCCCTTGTAGTATAGGCTCCCCAACTAGGTGAGTAATTTAGGAACCCATCCAGGGCTCCAGATGCTGTTGTTGTGAGAGGTAGCATTCAGCTTCAGTGAATTGTTTTTGAAGTCTCAGTGCATTTGCCCGTTTCATGATGGGTGATTTACGTGAATACCTGCCCACACAGTGCTGAATTTTCAGCAGTTTTTGACCCAAAACGGCATGACCCCCATGCCCACCCTCGCTATTCACTCGATCTCACTCCAAGCACCCTTTTTTTTTTCTTTCTCTGGATGAAAAAAGTCCTCAAAGGGAAACATTTTGCTAATGTGGGAGATGTGAAACAAAAAATGGTAGAAGCACTAAAAAACGTCAAAATCAATGAGTCAAAAACTATTTTGAGCAGTGAAAAAAAGTCTTGATAGGTGTATTGCATTTTACTTTGGATTCAATTGGAGAGTAATTTGAAGGTGACTAATGAAGTTTACACATGTAAGAGTAAGTACACAATGTATTATAAGTCTTGGTTTTTGGGTCCCCCTATATATATATTTTTATCATATATATATATATATGATAAAAAACTTTAGAACATTTAAAAATACCTATTAATTACCATGTTACATGACATCACTAGGCATTTTTCGTACATCATTTTATTTAATCCTAGAAAAAGTCTAATGCGGTAGATACTGTTTCCATTTTTTAAAATGAGGAAATTGAACCTCAGAAGAGTTAAATAAATTAAGATTATACAGCTTAATAAAAGAAATTTGTGTTTAAGTCCAGACATTTTTCATTGCATAGATCTCTCTGTTTTTACTATGCCACATTGCTACCACTTGTTTCTGTCTCTTATTTAACTGAATTGACTATTTTTATATTTATAAAATACCCTTCATGGTATTTTCTTTTCCCAACCTACTGTCTTTGGTGATACTTCACAATATCCCTAGAAAATAAATATTATAAATCTAGATTTCTACCCTCCCTTTCTAATAGTGGGTCATTTGCATATCAATAAAGAACACATAGATTTACAAATGCATTATAATAGAAGTATGTTTATAGATTGTATAAATACTAACAAATATCTAGAAACAATGTAAAAAATATAAGAAGGAACTTTCTAAGTCACTTACCTAAAAGATTACAGTTACAGGAAACAAAACAAGAGGGCTAGAGACTCACCTTCAGAGATGCTAAGTACTAAATTTCAAACATTTCTTAGGACTAAAACTTTTTCTAAAAATAAAATGTCATTGGAAATCACATATGTCTGTTTTTTGTGAATGAGTAAGTCAACTGTTCCTTTTCAGGTCTGTAACACTCTGATTCTTCATTAACTCTACAATATTCCCCCACTAATGCGAACATTTATCATATTATCTAACTCAATCAGTGATGTGCTGGTAAACACTTATTGACAAACTCTCCAAGAAAAAAAAAATCCCCAATGCATCATTTGCTCATCTCTGTATTGTAAATATTCCCACAGTTGGCCATTTTAATTGAACTGAAGTTGGGAAAAGCTGCACCTCATCCACGCTCCCAAGTCATTAGTAGCCAGCTACAGCACCGTCCTGAATCCACCTTGGTGAAGGGAAAGGTACCCGAGGTGTGCCTTATATTTCAATACTTCCCCATTCTCTTAAATACATTAGAAATTGATTTGAGTTGGCTAGCAACAAGGAAAAAACTACAAGGGAAAGATTCCTAGAAAGTTTATCTCCATTTCATCTTATCACAGGTTGTTCTTTCAGATATTCAAGTCATTTTGCTTTACATTAGTAGGACTTTAGGTAATAGTTATTTAACACTGGGGAGATGAGGTGGGGAGTGATTAAAATTTGTCATTTTGAATTTCAAGGAAGATACTGTGGAAGGACAGGCAAGAGTGTGGAAATTGAATGTAAGTGTGAGAGTGGGAAGCAGAAAACAAGAGAAAAAAGTCCAAGAAGAAAGTGTGGCAATGATAGTAAAATGGGAAGGGGGTGGCTTTAAAAACAACATCTACCAATTTCTCATTTCTTTTCTAGGACTGAAGCTCCAATGCTCCTTAGAAAATCTAGAAGGGTTTCCTAGGGGCCTTCCTCCTTAAAGCATTGATTGCTAATCCCTGCACTCAACTAACACTATATATTGTTATTTATTTATTTATTTATTGTTGATACTATTATAAATGTCCCCATTTCCCTTCTTTGCCCTCCTCTACTCTCGCCCCCACCTGCATTGCATTGCGGCCTGTGTCCACGGGCTTTGCATAGGTGCATATATGTTCTTTGGCTACTGTCTCCTCCCCCTCCCTCAGTCCCTCCCCTCTGAGAACTGTCAGTCTGCTCCATGCCATCCATGCCTCAGTTTTATTTTGTGCATCAGTTTATTTTGTTCATTTGATTCCCCATACGAGTAAATCATATAGTACTTTTCTTTCTCTGATTGGTTTACTCTGTATTTTTAAGCTCTTTATTTTTTGAGATGAGATAAAGGGACTAGAAGAAAGGAATTAAAACAAATCTGGCCCTGGCCAGGAAGCTCAGTTGGTTAGAATATCATTCGATATGCTAAGGTTGTAGTTTTGATACCTAGGTAGGGCACATACAAGAATCAACCAATAAATACATAAATAAGTAGAACAACAAATCGATGTTTCTCTCTCTCTCTCTCCTTTCCATTCTCTAACAATAAATGAAAAAAGAAAAGAAAATTATGGCAAGCCTGTAACACAGGCCAATCAGGCAGTATGCTATGGATATAAAGGTGTCAAAATGATTAACCCTATTCTTGTGGTGTACAAGTTTGAAGAAATTATTATTAATTCTGTTATCCTACTATTTGATTTGTTAATTACTAGGGGTTTTTTTGTCAGCTAATTGATTTTTCTGTGACAGTCTCTTCATATATTGTGTAGCATCCTCGGTAGACAAAACTGAAGTCAGTGCAAAAATAAAGGAACATTCTAGCACTCCTGAAGGTCAAACCATCCTTTTCTGTTTGTACACAATTTTGAATAAAAGGACTTTAAAAACGAGAAAACAAAACAGATAGCAGCATTTACTTGAGGGAGTTTGGTGGAAGAATATATCATTTCAGGAAATTTCAATAAATTCTTTACTTTAAACTTCTTTTCTTGTGAGTTATAAATAGCACTTGTTGGCTTTATTGAGAATTTGTAAGTCTCTTTTTTGTCGTCACACAGATATAGATAAAAAAATATTTATGTAGCTTTTCCAAAATCCTCCAAGGTAGCTAGAAAAAATTCTTGCGAGCTAAGCAGCAAGTTGTTTTCAGTGGGATGATAATGGTGATGACGATGGTGACGGTGGTGATTCTTTTCTTCATCTGATTTCTTAAAACACTCTTTTAAATAACTCTTGATATATAAATTATTCTCTCTGTTCTGTTTTTCCTACTAAGCAAGTATGTACCTGTCTCTCACTTTCATAGCATTTTCTGTTGATAATGGGTCCCTGAGCCATTTTATCACACCGATAACATATATATCGAGGTTATAAAATATTGTCTAATTATCATCTCATTGAGGATGGCTGAAAATATGTGGATTTTGATTATGTTTTGATTGTTATGAATTTAACTGTTCAGCCAGAATGTGCTGCATTAGTTATACAACTAGCACAACGATCCAATGGGTCTTTCATAATCATAGTGGACTTGCCAGATGTGACTGGACGATGCTTATTACTTTTCTAGGTAAAGATTATTATTTTCCTTTTTTTTGAAATATGTCTTTTAAAAGCATCTTCAAATTTTATAGACGCTAAAATTTCAGACTGAGTCAGCCCCTGTCCACTTAAACAATAATGGATTTTATCTCAGAATCATCATTTCTAGTTAATACAACTTTGCCCCATTTTCTGCTTTATGCACATTTATGACAAAATGATATTATCCTTTACCCATTTAGCCTCCATTACCTGGGACTATCCTTTAATCCATTTTATCCTTGTAAAGTTCATTTACTTTGGTCGCAACTGTATTTCCTTCCATGTCCTACTTTTCCCTCTTTTTTTTTTTTCCCTAACATAACGTCCTAAATGATATTCAACTCTGTAACCGAAGTAATGCACACTCATTTAAAAAAAATGAAGTAGCGGAATTACAGTGTTTTAGACACTGATCAAATAGGTTTTGTGCAACACTCACCATTGTGCAATCGTTAGATAGCAAAATTACCCAAAGCAAACAAAACATATGTTAGCAAAGATTGAGCATATGGTCAATGTAGAATGTGTGATCTAGGTGAAGTAATTGCACTGTCAGCTTCTCACAGAAGCTTTTCTCCCATTTCAATTCACATAAACAAATTTTATTGTATGTTTATTCTATATAAGGCACTGTGTTAGACATGCTTTTTCTGAAGAGAATTTGGGAGATTCTTTCTCCTAAGAGAATATGCAAACAAGGGAAGATGTGGGGATATTTAAGAGCTGACTTGGGGAAAAAGGTAGATATTTTTTAGTTCGCTTTCACATTCATTCAAATATATATTCAACAAATATTTACTGGGTAGTATTTATCTGTCAGGATTTATACAAGGGCAAGAGTGGAATAGTAGCAAATGGTTGAGAGATACAGTCATTGCCTACTGCAGAGATAAACTAAGGGGTTTAACTTATCCCCAGTCACATTAGCACTTTTCTGCTGTTAGATGCACAAAGCATGGGCATACTTTCTTTAAAGAAGGCAATTCTGTGACTTGAGATATTGCTAGAATAGAAGGTCAAGGAGAGGGGAGTTCATTTCGAAGCTTTCTGGGGAGAATCAATGTAAAAAGAAGAAAGAATTCAATAGCACTATACTCTACAACATCCAAAGACCTTACAGTAAAAATATGTGAACCCAATCTCCTTTATCATGCTGACAATTTCCTTGACTGCAAATTCTGAACTACTGGATTGACGTACTGAATTTTTTCCTAGTATACGCAGATCTATTCCTTACAGAAATAGATCTACTGCTTGTGTTCTCACTATTTTTCTAGTCTCTAAATCTATGAATTCTGTTTAGTGTTGTAGCTGTATGATTTCACCTAGTTGTGACATATTAGTGTTATTTGGAACTTGTAGTATTTTATGAAGCGAAGTCTTCCAGCAAACCTAAGAAAACATCCAATAATACATATGAAAATAACACAAGTTAAATGCCAAATTTTATATATCAAGTAATATTGGTGTTAATATCTTGAGAATTAGATTGGCTGTTACAATGAACAATTAATTATTAATAAAATATCAATTAGCAATAAGATTAATTACTAAGAAATGGATTAAGTATTTCTAAAATATATTTAATATTATTGTCTGAGAACATATTGAACAAATGTTTACTCTTTTAACATTTCATTAATGGACTTGTTGAAAAATCAACCTCTTAAAAATTAGATAGTAGGACCTACTAATATATAGGTAATAGTTGGTGATAAAACCACTCTATTTATGCAGCTCAGGTTATTTTTTAAAATCATAATGTGTTTTGGTACTTAAAAGCTATTTATGCATAGTTTTATATGTAAGAAATTTGCTACCTTTATCTTCCCAAAATGAAAATAATGCATATGCTGGACGTAGAATTACATTTGAGATAAATATGGGGTAGACATTTAATATTTACACAGTGATCAGATTAAACCTGTATATGGTATATATATGCATACTTATATGTATATATATATATAAGCTTGCTTTGCATGGAATATATGATAAAATTCACATTTCTGTACACTCTGAAAATATTTAAAATTTACTGAAAAACATGTTTGGATCCTAGTCCCAGCTCTACACCACTAGCTATGTGATCTGTAAATTACTCCATCCAGTCCTTTCATCAACACTATATTATAACAAAAAAAAACAGTGATTTTCCACATTAAAAAAAGTTTTAATTTTATTTGATTGTTCTTCAAAAGTCTACATCTGAATACTCTAGATTTTAATCTGACCTGCAGACACAACAAGAGCAACAAATCTGATTTTCTTACACCAAACAACCAAATGCCAAATTGTCACTCTTTCTTCCTAAGCTTAAACAATAGGAATGTGGAGATTATATAACTCACTTTCTCAAAAGTCTTTTAAATATATATGGCAATTTATGAACCTTATATGAATATTGTAGTACTTACTCCAAAATGATTTTTATACAACTTTTAACATCGTCACCGATAAGAATTAATGTTTTCTTAATTCTCATCCAGGTTGTCTTATTGGTGATGCCTACCTTTGATTATTCTCAAGTCTTAGATGTGAGTTGGGAAATGTATGCAGACTGTCAAGTTATTGATGGGCGGACAGATATGGAAATGGTAACCTCTTCGGAGATTAAATAGATGAAAAGTTTCCTGTTAGAATAGAGATTTCTAGTGCTCACCCATTTCTGATTTTTTTTTCCTCTTAGCTTCACAGGAAAACACCACTTAGCCTGTTTGCTTTTAGGCAGAGACACGACTAGTGTTGCTAATGACAAACATCACTTCTGGCTGAAACTCTTAAGAACCAGTGCTCGATTTCAATGATGTTCCCTTTTCCCCTAAAATGGTTACCTTGGAAACCATGTGTTAAGATGGCAATATCATAGAAAGGAGACAGCAGATGGCAAAGCACACTTTCTGAGAACCATCAGACTTGGTGTCAGCAAGGAATAACTAAGCCACTGAGTTTCAGGATTTATCTGTTGCAGCACCTAGTAGTTATATATCCTGGTTAACACATCTGTAACCATCTGTGAGAAATGTGGAAAAGAAGCCAGTCCTAACATAGAGCTATGCATCATTGTATTGACTCTGGAAAGGGAAACTATAAAGGTGTTTCCTCCCATTTGTCAAAATCTGGTTCATAACTACAACTCCCTACAAGAGGTGTAGAGGAGATGAACAAGGCAATAAGACAAAAGTCATTTGATCCAAGTAATGGCAGGAATAAGGAAGGCCTGAATGTTAAAATATCCCCAACCAGAAAAGATAAGGGTATGTTTTCTTTCACATCCAGTGTGATTACTGTGTCTTTAATTAAAAATATATATATATATATGGAATAGTAATTTACTGGTACTTCTTCATTTTATAGTTCCCTCTATTCTTGAAACTGACAGAGCTCAAGCTCTATGTGTGATAATCACCAGAATGCTTGCCAGTGGGAAAAGACAAGATAAAGGTTTTGCATGGAAAGAGTATCTCCAAGATCATCAGCTTTAACCATACAGAATGCTGCATTAAAGTTAACATCAGAATTCCAAAAGAGAAAAATAAGGAAATTTTAATCTTACTTCAAACACATAAGATAAAAATTATATGGCAGTCACAGTCACTGTAAATCAAAAATAGTTGCAAATTAAAAAATCTAAATGAGGCAATTACTGATGTTTTAGAGATGCCTGAGACACACTCTATCCCCTGATAATCTATAGAGAAAGGATAGATAGGTTTTGCCTTCCACCTGTCAATGAAAGTATTCTAAGTAGGCTGGTCCCTCTCCATTGTGTAATTACCATGTTATATTTATGTGGAAGAAGAAAACAAAGTGGTTTAAATAAGACATGCTTATAACACCTACCTTCAATTAAACACAAAATGTTTTATTTTTTAATAGAAAAAGAAATGAAAGGCTTCACTCTCAGTTATTATATTACAATTGACCTACTTGGATATCCACCACTGTGTTTGAGATTTTGTGCTCTGGGGCTTGTAGAGAAATGAGAAGGACAGAGAGATAAGAAACCTAAGGACCAGATTTACTTCTTAATTGTGTGCACCAATGCAGAAGCCTAGTGCAGTTTTTAATTGAGAATCATCAATTTGAATATAAAAATGTGATTGATTTTTATATATTGATCTTATATCATGAAACATTGCTAAATCTACTTATAAGTTCTAGTTGTTGTTGTTATTTGTATTTTCTTTGTTCAATTTCTACCTAGACTGGCATGTCTGAAATAGAGATAGCTCTGGTTCTTCTTTTCCATATTCTCTGCCTTTGATTTTGTTTTCTTGCCTTATAGTATGGCTAGGACCTCCAGTACGATATTGAATTTGACGTGGGAGAACATACATCCTTATTTTAATCCTGATCTTACAAAAAAATTCAGTCTTTCACCATTAGAAATCATGTTAGCTATAGAAATTTTTGAAATGTCTTTTATTATGGTGAGAAATTTTGCTTTCTAAGAGGATTTTTGTTTTTGGTCATGAATATATACTGACTTTTGTTCAATACCTTTACTACATCTACTCAGATGATTATATTGTTTCCTTCTTTAGATCTTTGATATGATGAATTATATTGTTTAATTCTGAATGTGTAAACAACTTTATATTTCCAGTATCAACATCAATTGGTTATGATGTATTATTTTTTATATTGTTGATGATTTTAATATCTTTATTATGGACAATATAAAGTACTTGGAAGTATGCAAAAAAACTAAATTATACATTTCTAGTAAATGTAAAGTAATTTATTTTGAAAAACAGTTTGGCAGTTTCTTGTAAGTTTAGACATCTGTATTTTACCCCCAAGATCCCACTTCTAGAAATTTAACCTAGAGAAAGACAAACTGCCATTAAAACAAAATCTGTCTATGAAGATCTATATTAACTTTATTTGCAATCATCCTAAACTAGGAATGATAATTTGTTTATCAAAGACATTTGATGAATTGATAAGCAAATTATGATATATTTATATACTGGAATACATAAAAAGAATGAACTACTGATTCACACAACAATGTAGATGAGGCTCAAATGTATTATGGTGTGTGAAAGAAGTCAGACATACAAGGTTACACACTGTAAATCTACTTAAATGTCATACTGGAGAATGTAAAATAATAAGCACAAATGACAGATCAGCCTCAGGGACCAAGATTAGGGGAGGAAGTTGGCTATAAATTTTTTAAAAATGAAAACTTTCTAGGAGTGATAAAAATGTTCTGAGTCTTAACTCGTGGCTACTCGACGCAATGGTATGCATTTGTCAAAACTCAGAAACATACTCTAAAAAGTATGAGTCTTACTCTATATACTTTATTAAACATGATTAAAAATGAAACAATTGTTCTTCTAAATAATATGAACTATTATACTTGACTACATAATCTAATAATATTACTGATTTCTAATAAAAATATAGTAGTCTCTCTTATTAAATTTGTTTTCCATATATCTTTTCTCACTTTGCAGTAAGTTTATGTAAAGCTACTATTCTAACCATTCCCACAATCATATTTTGATGAAACACCTTCAAATATGTATAAATGGATAGAATTCTGTCCTAAATTTGAGCTATCAAAGGCCTATTTGGTTAGTTTTTCATTACTGGTGGGAAGTGCCTGGTGTCTGAGACAGAAATAACCTTTCCTCTTCTCTGCTAAATATTCGTCAATATAGTATATTTACCTCTACAAGATTCATGTTTCAGGTCCACATTTATAACTTTTCAAAGAAACATAAAAGTAGTATTTTTCTGTTCATAACAAACCCAGGATTTGAGCTACGTGCAGCCTGAAATTGTTTTATAGTAACTGAGAACTGCTGAGCTCTAATCATCAGCTTTCCTAACACTGATGATTTTTAAACTAGGAAGGTTCTGTGAGCTCTTCTATTATGTTTCTGCTAGTTCATAAAAACTGGACTTTTTAATAGCAAGAATTACAGTATTGTTGTTTTCTTATGACCACTATATATGTTACCAATTAAAAGTGATAATTAGAAACTTTGTAAAATTAAAAATACCTGGAACTTAACAGTCATTATGGCTCCTAATTGCTTATTATTCTTTAGAAAAATTAATATGCAACCTCTGGATAAAGATTGATAAAGCAAACTAGATGTTTTATTGGGGGGATCCAGTTCTCTATTAACACTCTCCTAATACCTCATAGGAGGAATTTTAACGGTGTGTTGCAAGAAAATTTTTTATTTAATCTTTATTGTATTTTTTCTCATTACCATTTAGCCCCTTCATACTTCTTCCTCTAGTAATCAGTACATTGTTGTCCATGTCCTTGAGTCCTTTTTCCTTTTTGTCCAATCTGCAAGACTTTTTAAAACATGAAATACATGACGATTTAGTCAAAGGCACTGATCACTTTTCTATTAGATTGTAAAAAAAAACCAAACAAAAAAACAGCCAACACAATGATAGCTTTACAGTATGAACGAATAAAAAATATATGTATTTTTTGTCAGCAAAAAATATATTTTTAGGTGTGCCACAGAATTTTAGTAATTAGTTTCCATGTACCATGAGATGAAAAATGTTAAAATCACCACCTCATAGCATTGTTACAAGGATGAAACAATTCAGTAGTGCACTAGTATCATATCTACACATGGTGAGAACTCAAATTTTAGCTATGAAAATAGTATTTTATTATTGTAAAATAATAACAACAGCAGCCCAGAATGACCCAGAATACCATTCATCAAGAAGGATAAGATGAGCCGCTTTGTAGTTGTTTTAATGACTATGCTCTCAATCAAAGCATGGCAGTGGCTGCAGGCCTACGGTTCAGGCTTAAAAGAAATGAATATAAAGTGATAAAATCATTTTAATAAGAAACATACCAGCTTTACTCTATGTTTTCTTTTTGGCAGCTGTAGAATAAAAACTGCTTCTACAGGAATCTGTGTGTTTTGGCTGAAGAAAGCTGTTCATACTTTCCATTTTCGTGTAATAATAGAAGAAGAGAGGAGTTAAGAAGAGCTCATGGGGTGGTACTGGAATGTGAGCAAGGCCAAGGGAATTTGTTCCAGTTTTGAGTCAGGTGGTTTAATAATGTTTGAAATAATATTTTCAAGGCTGTGCAGCCTCCCTCAGATCTGCCTCAAATAGGAACATTCTACTTGGAGGAGACTAAAAGGACTCTAAATGGCCTTCATTTTCCCATTTATTGATGACTTTACCACCACTGATATGCTACATTATAGCTTCAAGTACACTATAGTCCTTGAAGTTGGATGGCTAAGATCCATAAAGAATTCAAATTAGGAATAAAGAAATAGTTTAAGCTTAGTAGTTTTCCACATTAACAATGTCCTTTTACTGCTTTTTCAGATTCATTTTTCAGGTGTTAATAGTTTGGACACACATAGTTTGAATCATTACCTCGTTGTTATTGATGCATAGTGTGTCTCTGGAGATAAACAGTGCATTTATCTTTATGTATGTTTTATTATGAAAAATTACCAGGAAAAGACTGTAGTAGAGATTCAGTTATTTAATTAAAATAAAATGTGTTCTGTTAATGAATAGAATTAAGCCTTTATATCTTCTTTCATTTTACTTATATCTATGCTTTTTTAAAGTTTCCCAAAATTAAATACCTTATGTATAACTCCTCTGATCTTAGATGCACTTTAGGGTAATGGTTTCAAGCTGTGCTCTCCTGTGCCCTGGGGATTCTGGAAAGTCTCCGCAGGGGCAACTGCGGGCTCGTGTGTGGGCAGGTGGCAGGCACTCAGGGGCCCTCATTTCCACCCGGCCTGAGCAATGCTAAACAGGATTCTATCGAATTTATATAATAAGAATCACCATTGAAAAGTAAAAAATGTTTTTCACCTAAAAAGAAAGTATTTTGGAAGCAGAATCTCCAGCAGTACCCTATTACATCATCCTAAATTAACAGATTTTTATAATAAAAATCTATTTTAGAAATATAACAGTGCCTTAGAAACAATGCATTCCTTAGGAATAAGTTCCTTAGAAACAATACATTCAATGTTTTCATTCATTATATTTAAAAATAGATTAGAAATATCTGAGGATACTTCGTTGATAAAGGAGTGGCAGGGTTTGAGATGACTGCAACTTCGAAAGAAGTTCTGTGGGTAATATGCTATTAAACAGAATCACATGCTACAGAGAAATTGTTAATGAAAGAAAGAGTTAATAAAGGCAGAAAATTTCATTGTTGCTTTATTTAAAAAATTGTCAGAGTCACCCTGACTTTCAGCAACCACAACCCTAACCAGTCAGCAGCTATCAAAATGGCAAAATCTTCTACCAGCAAAAAAATTTGCAGTTTGTTAAAAGCTCAGATGAAAGTTAGTGTTTTTTTTTTTAGCAATAAAGTATTTTTAAGTTAAGATATTCACAGTACATTGTTTTTCTAGACAATGCTATTGCACACTTAATTGACTATAATATAGTGTAAACATAATTCTTATATGCACTGGGAACACCCTCCCCAAAAGTGTTATTTTCTGTATTTTGATATTTGCTTGACTGTGGTGGTCTAGAATGTAACCCTCAATATCTCTAAGGTTTGCTGTATTATCTATAAATTTTCTACAGCTACGGCCTTGATATTGATATAAAATTGTTTACAAGTGAAGTTCTCCTTTCAAAAGCGGTATTTAATTATTTTTATGTATCATCTCTATCAAGAATATAATATTTGCTAAAGTGATTCTGAAGAGTTTTGGTAAAAATTTTCCAAATATAGCAAATGATGAAGGGTGTTACACAAAACATAACAAAAACTTTTTAAGGAAATACCAAAATGAGAGAATTACATCCCAAAGACATTTTTAAAATTATGAAAATGCATTAAAATATATATCTAGACAAGTATATAATTTTCCTTTTGAATGCTAACATGCAAACTAACAAAAATAAGCTTAGCGAATACTAAAAAATGATTTTTCCATTAATGTTTTATCATAGCTTTATCTATATTGACTGAATCTATATGTACACATAAAACCTGGGAACAAATTTAAAGACAGTATATAAATACTTTAAAACTTTTTATTAATACATCCTCCCGGTAAACATTATGCAAAAGCAAATTTCAAATATAACATTTTTAATTTTTACTGTATTGTGAAATTGTCAACCAAATACCACAGATCTGACTCTAGTAATGCTTAATATTTGCAATTTGTCAGAAAAATAAATTGGAAATTAACACTGAGGTTGCAATATCTTTATTCACTCCACGGGCAATCCTCAGAATGATTAACAAGCAGCATATCATGGGAAAAAATGAGAATGGACACACGAAACAGATGCGGGCTCTGAGAAACTGCAACAACCGTATATCATGCTAGCCAGAAAGCAGTCCTGCCCTCTTCTGTTGAGTTTTCATATTTTAATGGCTTATTAATGAATTACATGTTCCAGCAATGTTGAATTCACTGACAAATGAGATCATCCAGGTAGCCAGTGAATCATGGCTAAAGCACCGCATTCCTGCTTTCCTGGACTTACATGAATTTCCCTAAGTCAAAATGACCACTTTATTCAGTAATTTAATATATTTGGCTATTGCAGTCTGTTGAGGAAAAATTCCATGATAATTACATTAATGCCTCATTTTTTTAATGATGATATGCCTGTCTGATACAAATCCATTGATAATTATGAAAATGTTAAATAATATTTCAAAAAATTATAATTTACTTACTTTTTATTTTAGACACCTACCAGCTGCCTTGCTGAAAGGGCTAAATTCTATGTGGGCTGTCTCCCTGCTGCTTACAGCGCGTTATCCTCTCCTTTCATGGTTATTCTGTATACATTGTCAATAACTGATTCTTTTCTGTTCACAATCTAGTGTTTTTTGTTGCTCTTTTTCCTTTTTTCTTTTTGCTGATTAAAATAGATTTATATTCCATGCTTTATGAAACCTCTTAGGACTTGTTTTAAAGTACTTGTTTTTGTTTTTTTTTAAAGAGTGATACACTCTTCTTTTAAAAAGACCATCTGTTTTCAAATTTCATGAGTTATTCTAAGGACAAAAAGTTATTACTCTTCAAACACATTTTTGCTAGAATAAAGGGCAACATTAAGCAACTATTCAAATATATTGAATAGGTTTTGGATAGTACCTAAAGGTCCAACTGTCATTACTTTAATAAGAGTTTCTACAGAAGATTTCTTTTGGCCCAAGTTCAAAGTTTAAGTGGCAGAATCAAAACACTTCAGAGAATAAATGTAGTCAAATAGCATTATAATTTTTAAAAATCATTCCTAGTTATCAGATTTATTTTCATACAAAAATGAATGCTACCAAATTTTAAAAGCTCTCTTTTTATTTGCTTTTTCACTATAGAGGATAGCAAATTTACTATTTATAGTACATATTGATAATTATTACTTTATTACCAAAAATGATTTGTTGAAATTCATACGTATTTAACCTATTTTTTCTCTGTACCATTAGAGATGTTTAGAGTCATTTGTTTATTAAAAATTCAAATTCTTTACTTATATTTATTATAGTTTCTCAATTATGATTATGATAGAATTTGAGGCAGCTCTTTGGATTTAGATTTACTTATTCTTTATTCTCTGTATTTTTTATTTATCATACATAGAAAAGGTTTTTATCCCAACTATTTTCAATTAACTTGTAATATTTTTGGAGTTGAACTACTTGTTGATTAAGTAGCTGTGATTTCTTTGTTATAAATAATAGAATTAGTTGAGGGAGGTAAAAGTTAAGGCAACGGAACATAGTAAATTAAAATAGAGTAGGAAAAAAGCATATAATGAATATCACTAGAATTAAGAGATTCAGTAAGAGAGAAAACAAACAGGGTAGGAAGGGGAGAGAAAAAAAGGCCACATGTCACAAAGATTTAATACTTTGGTAGTATAACAACACAAAGAAAAATGTTATGTCAGAAGTCAGGATTAACACAAAGGCCATCAGAATAAATAACAAGATGAAAATTTTATGAATATAACTAGTTAAGTAGACAAAATGAAAGAGCTGGAAAAATTAGTATATGAAACAAAGAGAAATCAATGATGACACAATAGACATTTGATAAACAACAGTAACAAAAATACTCACTAAAAATATCTGTAAAACCATCAAGTTCAAATTTTAGATCTAACCATCACCCTTTATTTACTTCCACCCTTGAAATCAATATTTAGTCTGGAAGAAAGACACTATCTCCCCATATCTTGAATATTGGTAAAGCACTCATGGATGTATTTTTTTTAAGATTTTATTTATTTATTTAGAGAAAAGGTGAGGAAGGAAGAGAGGGAGAGAAACATCAATTGGCTGCTTCTCAAAGGTGTCCCAGGGACCAGAACCTCTACCAAGGCACGTGCCTGGCAGCCTTTCATTTTGCAGAAAGACACTCAGCCAACTGAGCCACACGGTCCAGGACCTCATGGATGTATTTTAATCTTAACTTATGCAAATCTACAGGAAAGGTCATGTTCTAAGACATACAAGTTACTAATAACAATGCTTTCACTTTACCTCTCTGCATCACTGGAATGAGAAAAACAAGAGAGTATTGATCTCTACTGACACTGGGAGAAGTTTATCACTTTATCAAGACAAATGCTCACATTTTGTAAAACCTAAACTCCTATAAATCATCTGATTACAAATCTCATATTAAATAAAACACCAAGAGAATTGTTTTTTCCATTAAGCCTGGTTAAAATTCACTCATATTGGAAGGCTGTAATCCTTACCAAATCTACCCTAATCAGTATTTTGAGTATGAATTTTTCTGAATAAACTACATACTTTAAAAAAATTAAAATATCATTTCTTTAAAATAGGAGATTAATCAGTTTGTTAACTTCTGGAACTTTACATAATGTAATACAGCATATAGTTATGTTATGAGAGTAAGAAGATGTGTAAAAAATAGTTTATATTCCCAATAAAGGTAAAACATACTCTTCTCTATACCTTTACCACAACTCCATATATATTTTTATAAGTATAATTTGTGTCTTACGGTACCTCAGTACTAGCAAAATAAAGTCCTCTACCAGTCAAAAGAAAAGTAATTGAAGCAGTCCTCAGCGAATAATACATCAAAAGTTCAAAATCAGGGTTTTTGATGTGCAAGAAACATTCCCTATTTGAGAAAGACCCCATAACTGTATCAGGAAGAATTATTATACCAGAATTTGGAAATATTCTCTTTAAGGCCGCTCAGTATTTCTGTCAGAGACTTTTTCATTGTTGAAAAATAGTAGAGTTGTAAAAGAACTGCTTTGAGCAAAAACCTGACAGTGGGGCCTTGGGTTTAATGTAATTAAGTATTTACAGATTTTCCAAAAAATGTATGTGCTTACTTTTTAGGTTATTGAAAAATTAAGGTAAAGTTAATTGATCTACAATGTTTTATCGAATGTAAGTTAAAAACAGCGTGAACGAATATTTGACAAATAGAATGTTATCTAATTGTTTTTGGCATAGATATCCATCCCCTGTATTAGGATGTCTTCTGAAAATTAAGCAAGTGTTGTACCATTTAAACTTACTGTGTATTACTTACCCCTACTAATAGTACTCTCCATTTGCAATGTTAACACCGAAAAAAGAAGCTACACATATATCAAGTAAACGGACCACCTTTCTTTTATAGAAAAATATTATGGTGTGTGTGTGTTTATATTCTATGCATGTGCACATGCATGCCAGCTCTTGAGGGTAGATGGGACTGTCAAAGTTTGTAGATGCTCTTCTATGTTTTAATTTAGCAATTTAGTTAGAAATTATATTTCTGATCTTTTCCTGTTATTTTGATAAATAATGAGATGTAAACTGTACAGAAAGAGTTTAGAGAGAACTATATCACTGGGATAAACAAACAAAATGAAGGGGGGGAAAAAAAGCAAAGTGTAAGTTAAGAGGATATAAATTCCAGTCACAGTTCTGAGATTCATTAACTATATGTCTTTATGCCAGTTTCTTTACCTCAATGAATTATGGGTTTTTTTATGTTTCATTTTTTTCCTCTGGAGGTTATGTAAATTGAACCTATTTTATTCCCTAGCATCTACAAATGCCCAGTATATCAATCTGTGATTATTAAGAAACAGAGAATGGAAGTTAGAAGCAAAAGTCTATATTGAAGTAAATTTTACCAGGAACCTGGCAGTCTAAATCCTCATTACAAAGGATGTGACTTATAGTGAGTTGCCCATATCCAATTTATCCAACCCTGGCAACCCCTTGATCTTAAACTTTCAGCCTTCAGAACTATGAGGAAATAAATGCCTGTTAATTCAAGCTACCAGCCTGCATTATTTTTTATGGCAGCCCTAGTAAACTAATACACTGTTTAGACAGAGTTCTGAGGATGACTCCCAATGACACTCATCCTTGTGTAGCTCCTGCTCTGGCGTATGTGGTTGGAACCTGTAAATATCAGATATCAGTTTCAGGACTGTATTATATTATATAGCAAGAGAAAAGTTACCCAAATGCTTTTAATCTAATCACCAGGCATCTTTAAAAGTGGAGAGGTGTTTTTCCATATGGTAACCCAGGAGAAAATCAGGGACTGGAAATACGAAGCACGAGGAGTTACGACATAGTCTGGCTATGAAAATATAGGGGGTCTTCTGTCAAGGAATATTGATGGCCTTTAGTCGTTATGAATGGCTGATGCTGACAGACATTAAAAATTTGTAACCCTAGTTCTACAATCCCAAGAAACTGAATTCAGCCAACAACCTAAATGAGTTGGTAGATTTTTCCTTTGATCTTCCAGATAAGAGCATAGCCTGAGCAAAAACTTGACCTCAGCTTTGTGAAACAAGGAACCCATTTGTTCCTTCCAAGACTTGTATCTACAGAGCTGTGAGACAGGAAATGGGAGTTGTTGTTTTTTTTAAGATGTTATTTATTTTATTTTTAGACAGAGAGGAATGGAGGGAGAAAGAGAGGGAAAGAAATAGCATTGTGTGGTTGCCTCTTGCGTGCCCCTTACTGGGGACCTGGCCCACAACCCAGACATAGGCCCTGACTGGGAATCAAACCAGTGATCCTTAATTTGCAGGCTAGCACTCAATCCACTGAGCCACACCAGCCAGGGAGGAAATGGAAGTTGTTTTAACATGTTAAATTTGTAGTAATTTGTTATACAGCAATAGAAGTCTAATAAAAATCTCATCATCTGCAGAGTTAGTCTCAACACTGTTTTTAAGTTAGTGTATGTGTATTTGTGTGCTCTGTTTAGTGTGTGTGTGAGCAAAAATGGTTAAGAAAATATTAATTATATTTTCCAAATTCAATTTTTATATGCACAAACATGACGTTCATATACATGTATATATAAATGTTAACCCATATACATTTTATAATTTTTAGTACAGTAACTTAGAAATTCATAAACATATTCTTTCTGTTTGGAAAAATAATTAAAATCCTCTCTCCAATTGTTATTATTTCTATCTTTCATCTTTAGCATATTGATCTTGTCAATCCCAACATCTGTCACAGGCTTTGTTACACAGTAGCCACTCAATTATAATTGGATGAATATACAGGGTCTGGCACAAATAATGCCCCTTCTTTATTACAAACTCTTTTATTACAAAATCATAAGCATGTAATTCTGTAACATAACAATATCACACTCAAGCACACCATATGACATTTTAGGTGAAATGTTCAAATTAAAACTATAAATTATTATACCCATATCATTACCCTACCGACCACACTCAAGCAGATGTTACTTCTGCCGGATCCTGTCCCTATATTGGGATGTAGTATACACAGGTGGTATGTGATATCGTGGAAAGCACCTTAACTTGAATGTAATTTGAGATGGGCAAGGACAGTATCTTGCCTTCACTTAGAGAGACTCTTAGTGGAACCTAACTTCTCTGAGCCTCACTTGCTTGCTTTATCTAGACAGCTGTAGAGCTTGGCACATTATTCATTTGTAGCCCTGCTGCTTAATAGCTTTAAGACCTCTAGCAGATAACTTCCCACATGCTTTATTTTTATTATCAATAAAAGCAGACCAATGTTAGCAACATAGGCAGGGATACCATTAGTTCATATAATGCCTTTGTGCACATTAGAAAAGTTTGCCCCATTTTCTAGATAGTTCATTCCCATTTGTGGGAAAATACATATACTGTGCTGCTGTGATATTTGTCACCCTAGGCCTGCACAATCTGAACAACTCTACCCAATATCCTGCTCAAGGTTGTTGCGGAGAGCAGGACCAGTAAAATGGCATTGGTCCAGTCAGGGTAGGACCAAATATATAAGACAAAACAGCATCATTCATGTCAACCAAGATGGCTGCCAATCAGGCGTGACACTTTGGTTCAAGAAGGAGACTACCTAAGTCATGCCTGGCAGGGTGGAGTGTTCAAGATATCTGCACACATGACCTGAACAGACACATCTGTAGAGGTGGAATACCCAGGATAAAACCACCTGGCAATCCCCCATGCTCCATCAGGAGTGCCACAGCCCCTGTCAGGCAACCCAGAGGGATGGAGTACATGACCCTCAAGGGTTAACTGACAGGCTTCAGACCGCTGCTGAGACAGTTGAGCTCCACACACTAAAGTGCTGCTCCACACTGTGCTGATCGCCTGACTGCCAGGCTACCGAACGCTTTGCCCTGCTGGACTGAGAATTTCGTTTGCCTTGCTGCTGACCCTGCTCCAGATATAATGCCTTGCAAGACGTTGACGTCTCCGTTGCTCACCATGCTGTCTCCAGGACCTGCAGACTGAGACTCTGAGACTCGGGTTCGTTATCCCCCAATTGTCTTGTGTGTTGTTATTACCGATTGTTTCTGAGTGATTAGTATTTTTATCAGGTTAGTATGGATTTAGAGTGAATTTGCATTAATAAAAAAATAGTGAACCTGCATTAATAAAAGCCAAGTAAATAGCATATCACCTGTGTTGGCTCCCTGTTATTTCTCAGTGGCCAGAGTCACCTGTGGGACTGGCGGTCATACAGGTGGCTCAGCTCTCTTGGCTCTCAAGGTCCTGATCTGATGATCCGAGCAGAGACCAAAGGCTGGCTTATAGGAAAGACTGTTTCTCAAAGCTCATCACAACATTGTGATCAAAGGAGATAATCCATATAAGGATCATATTGCAACATCTGGATCACATTTATCATCCATTTTGTGTCAGTAATATCATCTTTATCATAGACATCATCTTCTTTAACATGGAAATAATCACATTTAACCAGGATAGAGGACTAAACTGGCATAAGCTAAAGCTCTGGTATATGGTGGGACATGGGATAAATGGTTGAAGATCAGTACCTAGTAAACACCTGAACACAGTAGTTCCTCAGTAAATAGCTGCTGATTGATTGATTTCTAGTTTTCTTCAAGAAAATCCATTTGTATTTGAAGAAGTCTAGTGCAGTGACAAAACTGTCTTCACTATTTAAGTGAAAATACATAGCATGTCACTTATTTTAAAAGTTGAATTGTCTAATATGAGCAAATTTAGAAGTAAAAGGTAACAAAATTTCCCAAAGGTCTATGTAGAGAAAGAAATCTTTTTACTGTCAAATTACATCTACTTTATTGCCTAACCTGGTAATTAATTTAGAATTAAAAATTATAGCAATCTAATATAGATTATAGAAAGCTAACATAGTCATTAATATCTATATTATGACTAGTATATACCAGTTATTCATTTCTACTGCTTTCTAAGAAAATAATGGTAATTAAGTCATCTTTTTAAGTTTGTATTTTACTTTGTAAATAGTTTTTATTGTAAAAATGGCTACCAAATGTCTTCTAAATGAGTGTCCTGGATCACCAGGGGGAAGGGTCAGGTAAATGTATATCTTTTTTTTTAAATTTTGGAGCAACCCACAATTCATAAGTAATTGAAAAAAATCTATATTAACTATATACTAACTTTTTATTTAAAATATATTTCATTTTCATATAAACACCACTCTTTAAATTAGATTTTCTTACAGGATTATAGCCACTACTGTAGGGATGGGACTTTTATTCCATCAGAAACTAATTGGTAATTACATTTCATATCGCTTTAACAGAATTATAATGCCTGCTATTTCAGTACTCTGATATAATATCTCTTCAAGGAAAAGTGGAAATTTTTAAATCACTGCATTATTTTTATACTGATATAAAATAAATGGAATTTTGTTGAATATAGAATGCTATATTAGTCTGCTAGGGTTCTGATAACAAAATACCATAGACCAGATGGCTTAAACAATTGAAATTAATTTCCTCAGAGTTCTGGAAATTAGAAGTCCAAGATTAAGATGTTGGCAGGATTGGTTTCTTTCAAGCCTCTCTCTATCCTTGGACTGAATATGGCTACACTCTTACTGTCTCTTCTCACGCTTTCCCACCTGTGCATGCACGGCCCTAGCATAACCTAGTATGTCAACATTTTCTGTTCATATAAGGACAGCTCTCAGTTTAGAGTCAGGCCCATTCTCATGACCTCACTTTAAGTTAATTAGCTCTTTTAAGGCCCTTTCTCAACATACAGGCACATTCTAAGGTACTGGGGATTTGGAGTTCTTATATATGAATTTTGAGGTGGCACAATTCAACCCATAACAGATGCCATGGTAATAAGTGATGATACAGAAGTTCTGGATTCCTACTTCAGCCTCATTACCCATTAGCTGTGAGGTTCTTTACCAAACAATCTGTTTGTGTCTCATTTCTTATTGTTTTCATAGCTACAATACCTTGTCTGTATTTAAAAAAAAATCAGTTACAATGACAAAATGACATTTAATAATATTAATGTGCACATTTTAAAGCATTATCAAAGTATAAGTATACATCATTTCTACAATTCTTATTTGTGAAAGTTGAAAATTAGCCTTATGGCTGCACATTGATTCTAGAAAATATTTTATATTTATAATTATTTTTCTTTTGGCAACTCAATCAGACATGTTGGAAAGTAATTGTTTGTGGTTTGTTTTCTTCTTAGTGGTTGAGTAAACAGAAAGTTTTCTCCCATTGAAGGGATTCTATCCCCTTTTTAACTAACCCTCCAAGGTTGACCCTTCCACCCCGCCCCCGCCCCCCCCCCCACCCCGGCCAAGACATCTTTTGAAAGAAAAGGAATGAAGGGAGAGAGGGAGGGAGGGAGGCAGGGAGGGAAGAAGGAAGGAGGGAGGAAAAGAGGCCTTGTAAACTGAGTGTATTGCTATAAGCCACATTCATGATTGGTATTCTTCCACTTATGTCTGACTTTTAGCCATCCTCTCATGAACTTTTCTTTTTTGAGCAATTTCTCCCATCCTAAAAATCAGGAAAGCTAATTGTACAAGGATTTTAATTAAAAAACTCAACCCCACCCTGGCCTGGTGACTCAGTTGATTGGAATATCATTCTTTACACCAAAAGTTTGCAGGTTTGCACCCTGGTCAGAGCACATACCTAGGTTGTGGGTTTGATCTCCAGTCAAAGTGCATATATGAGGCAATCAATCCATGTTTTTCCCTCACATAGATGCTTCTCTCTCTCTCTCCCCCCTCCCCCCACCCCTCTCTCTTCCCCCCTCTCCTGCTCTCACTTTTTCCCTTCCTCTCTCTGTAAAATCAATGGATATATCATTGGGTGAGAATTTTAAAAAAATAATTAACCCCAAGTCCATTATGCTGCCTGATTTGGAACAGGACCAAGTCAGCAATTAATGGAGTGATCATACTCTTTGTCTTACTGTAAATTCTGTAGGTATGTTAAAGTATGGCTTATAACCTGCACTCGGGGAAAGATAATGGAATATGGGGTGGGGAAGGAAGAGAAAGGACAAGACATTACCATTAAAAAAAGTTAGGACACAACATTCTTTAGAACTTCACTTAGCAAAATATGTCATTTTAGAAGCACTCCTGAGTGAAAGTCAAATGTAAATTTTATACACTGGCTATAAAGAATAAAATGTCCTCTGGGAAGAAATGTGCTCACCCATGAAAGGTAAGAAGCCTTCATCCCCAATTCCAAACACTAGATTAGTTGTGGATAAATGATGGCTTGGCTTGTCTCTGAGAAGCCTCCTTGCTCAGCCTTCAGTTTGTCCCTACAGAGCTCTGCAATAGCACTTGTTTACAGGACACCACTCTTTACGCTGAGGAGAATTTTACCAGACTTGTCTCTAGAATTCACTGATTTTATTTTACCCCCTTTCTTTCACATTATTTCAAGCTTTTTATTTCCTATATTTTCCAGTCTAGGATAAGAGGCCCAAGTCTCTTCTTATCCTGTGACCTGTGATCTTGGATCAGAAAACCAAAAAGCAGTGACTTCTTGAGTAAAACGTGAGGCCTTTTTGAACGCTGGTCTTGCTTCGCTTACCTGAGCTGTAGTGTACTCAGTTTTATCAACAATGCCTCCAATCAACCTTTCTTAAAACTGCAGAGGCAGACTTTCAGAGATGGATTAGCATACTGTGGGGCAGAATGAAGAGAAATGTGACCCCCCCCAAATCCCATCTCTACTGTGCTAGGAAAACATATCAATATTAGACTGGCTCTTATAATTCACAATTGTACTTCCCCGCCCCCGTTCATGCCATCCCTCAATCTCAACTCTTAAGTGGGAGTCTTTATTATTTAAGATGGGTCAGTGTTTTGGCCTCTCTGCTGCTAAAATGAAAAACCTCACAGTAAAATGAAGAGCAAAACAAGAAGAATTGAAAGAGACATAAACTGTCCTCATGGGTCTCATAAGCTTTCCCTTTAATCTGTAAGATCATTTCAGCTTCTCTACCTAACAAAAAGCTCTGCTTTGTGGTTCTCATATATTAGCTCATTGCAAAGCGACCTCTAAATCGCTATTACTTAGAAACAAGGACCATACTTCCACTCATTTTATTGTTCCTATCATCTGCTTTGAGAGCCCTATCCTGCTTATGTATCTTTAAAGAGTGATATCTACTTGCTAATAATCTCCCACCTGAATTTCATTTTTGTTTCTCTGACCTCTGTCAAAGAAAGAAAGTTTAAAAAGAAATTATAAGAGGATTTCTACCTTATATTGTGGGGGAAAGGTCATTATATGAGTATAGTAAGTTCATTAATATTCTCTATCTAAATAAAGTTAAAATCATACAACAGGAATGTAATAAAAGCAATGGCCATTCATGCAGAGGTAAATCTAACCCTAATAACTTATAGCCATTTTCATTTTTTATAAATGCTTCTATTCCTATTACACAGGAGACTTGTTATTTTTACTGCATTCTTCAATTAGAACTGTTTACTCCCAAAGCCAGTGTTATTCAATTCTGTTGGGGTAGACTTCCAAGTTTTTAAATGATTCCATAGTTATCAATCAGGTGGCCAATGGGGTCCTCTTAGGCATTAGATCCTTCTTTACCTCAGTATGAAAAAAAGAAAGGAAAAAAATCTGCTTTCACCAATAACAGCCAACTTAGAGGAGTCCAGAAATACCATAAACTTAATTTCCTAAAATCAGATAACATCTGCATTTCAGGAGTACAGTGTCTATTAAATTATCTTATTCACTAACTTATTTTTTTAGCCATGCATTTTAACTTTAGTCAATTAGTTAACATAATGTTTTTGGAAGAGTTCCTAGGAAAAGCCACCTGTCCCAAAATAATCTCAAATACCAAATCTGTCTTAATGTTCAAATGTAATATATCTAATTATTAAAAACTGTTAACAATTTAACTTGAATTTGTGTATGTAGTACATTCATCCTATTCTTAGTCACATCTGTAGAGAATAACATTGACTTAAGTAAGAATGGGATAGGGGGCAGTTAGGGTGCCCGGTAAGAAGATCCTTAGGGTACAGTGCTTGCTCAGAGCTCTGAGCATCTGGAATACAGAATGGGGTATGCAGTAGAGAGGGGGCATTACTATGGAACAGGCATTATCGTCACTATGAAGAAGGTACTACCATGTCCATTGTGCAAATGAAGTAATGGAGTCCTGATAGGATTCAGTTAGTTGCCCGGGACAAAAGACATTTGTGGAGGAGGAGCTGGCCTTGGAGACAAGGAGCTGGGATTCAGAAGTCCTGATCATACATGGTGTGTGGCGCCTCCTGCATAGTGATGGGGAGAAGAAAGGAGAGTGAAGGGACACTATGGCACAGGCTACTTGGTGCCTCTGCCTACACAGTATCTACCCTCCTCCTCTTCTATACTAGCACAGCCACCAATTTTATTTTGGAAGGCAACAGGCCTGGTTGAAAATACTCATTACCCAACACGCCACATGATCAGTTCCGGAGAAGGAGATGTAAGCAGTATGTACTGATTGGGCTCTCTGTAAAACTTACTGTTTTTTGAAAAACAGAAATTCAGCTGGCACTTGCCTCTTCCCTTTTCTTTTTTCCTTCATTCTGCCTGAAATGGAGTTATCTGTTGGCAGAGGCAGAGCGGCATACTGTGCCTCTCCCCCTGGCAACTCCATGCTCGGGATGGCAGGGCAGAAAGATAGAGAAAGCCCGGTGCCATTCTACAACTGCCATATTAATCCTGAATTTTATACTTTTTACATGAGAAAAATAAATCCCTATTTGGTTAGGCTACTGCTTCTGCTCCATATGGTCAAATGCAATCCTAACCAATAAGGAGGCATACCAAAATAGAGGAGTAAACCCAGCCTTTTCAGAAAACACCATATGGCCTGAGCCTGGCACTGTATGGTGGTGGGTATACACACGGCTCTATGCCACATGCTTCCACTGGGAGGGGTGATTCTGTTCCCTGTGGTGACTCTACCTGGGCACAGACCCACCCCTATAATTTCACAGTGGATATGAAATGATTCAGCGGTGACATTATATAGGGTTGGCCAGCTACAGCCTGCTGTCTGAATTGGACCTGTGGCCTGTTTTTGTACCGACTAGACACTGAGAATGTGTCTTCTATTTTAAAGAATTTAAAAAAAAAACAAGAAGAATATTCAACAGAAATCATATGGGGTTATAAAATCTAAAATATTTATCACCTGGTTCTTTATAGAAAAAGTTTACAGATTCCTGCAGAAGGACAATACAGAGTCAATGTACAAATCATCACAACCATCCAGGTTGTAAATGTTACCCTCTTATGAGTGCATTTTAGTCTACTTTGTGGGTCAATAAGTCATATGTTGAAAACATGATCTGTAATTAAAGTACTCTCTAAATGATTTTCTGACTGGGGAGTGGTGTAGGGGAATAGAAAAAAGGAGAAATAGCAGCACCAAAACTGTTCAGACTTAAAAAGAATCAGTTTCAAGTATATGAAAGTTAGTTTCCCAGAAAATATATATCAGCAAGGGCTGATTGTTGGAAAGGAAGAATCATTAAGCATTCAACAGAAAATCCTATAAGGAATTAAATTTTGAATACCTCAGAATAAAAGTGCCTTTCAAGAATACTTTCCAGCCACAGGTGGTACCAAGCTTTCATTTCACAAATAAACGTCCATCCTTCATTTTAATTCTTGTCACACACAACTCTAGACCAACAACTGAATTGAAAGCCTTGAGTAGAAGGATGATGATTTCCCTGGTTTCTTATTCTCATGGCCTCACAGGGACTAAACATGATTAGCTATTATTTACACACTTGAAATTACTTCAAATAATGTGGAGGAATATAGACTTTCATTTTTAATATAAGGCTAAAGAGTAATTTCTCATATCCAATGGTAAGGATAGAAATTATTAAAGTTATCCATTTTCATATTTTAGAAAACTCATCTTGGTGTTTCTGTACGTATGTTTACCTTCTAAAGCATTTCAGTCGTTGGTATTTCACAAGAAAACCTTTTCCTCTTCCTTGAAAATATCCCTTTTTTCCTGTAAGAATATTGTCATCATTGCAGAGCTTTTACAGTGTCATAATAAATTCCATGCTATATTGGTCCTCTTATCATTTTAAGGGCTAAGTGGATTTAGGAAAATTAAGTGTACTGCTTCAGCTGTTTTTATCTAAGGTTTTGTAGATACAACATAGTTCAAACCATAACTGAAAACATGCATTTGTTCATACACTGAGAACAAAAATCACCCCTCCTAAAAATCAGTCTTCAAGGTTTTTGATTTCCAGTATTTATCTTTTACATGAAAGTATTCGTTCATAAAGTATGTAACTATTTTATGTAGATCAGTGATGACTGAATATGAATGTCATAAAACGACACATTATAAAACACTATGATTAGAAAAAATGGTGACTGAACATCTGGATTGAGAAATTTAAATGTGAAAAGCCTGATACATTTTCTAAGGGTTTTTTTCCTACGCATGCACAGATTTCAGTTGGTGTTATCTGAAACCATTGATCTGAAACAGGCTAATCAAACATAGATCCAAATATGTTGTCCAGATTAAGTACCCAAGTAGAATAACAGGTATTTCTCTATCTTTGTTACAAAAATTATTGTTATACATTAGTTTTATATTATATATTATATATTATCAACGTAGACATTGATATAACAATATCAGTGTTAGCATGTCCTTTAAGGATACTCAGCAATTTTGATGTTTGAGGATAGAATAAGAACGGTCAAAATAAAGAAATATTTTTAAATTTAATTCATCAAATATTATTGAAGAAGAAAATAATTGTATACTTAAAAAACTGCCCAAAATACCTTGAGTAAGTATGGATTTCATTTTTAAAATTAAGAAAGCAGGAAAAAAATCTATCTTTATTTTTAATTACCCCACCAATGATTTCTAATTTGAGGCCTTAGTCTGCTAAAGCCCCTAATCTCTGAATTAAAGGGCCCACCTTTTCCACAAACCCAAGATGGTGTCTACTTCCTGGGCAGGGTGGATATTCAAGATATTTAAGATCACTGTTGCAGAGACACGGACCCGTCAGAGCCTCCGCCCAGTCAGCCGGCGTGGAGGCTGGCTGGCAAACGCGTGTCCTGCTGCGCTGAGGATGCCCTGCCGGGGATCAGCCAGTGCCAGAGGCAGGAATTCAGCCTCGGAGGGCTGGTAAAATATTTGTCATCTACCTAATTTGACATTTACTTTGAGGTTCACTCTCTCTAGGCTTTAGTTTTGACCATCCAGGTCCTTGCTCCCATTCCATACAACAAATCCTTTCCTGTCTGATCCTCGTACTCATCTTCTCTTGAGCTCAAAGGGAACACCGTCATCCTCTACACCAGCACAAAGGGAGGTCCTGCCCAGGCAGGCTATCCAGTTATTGTTTTCTCAATTGTATTGCACTGTGCCAAGGATAGAGTTCTACAACATTCCTTCTCTAACGTGGCTTTCCTGGATATGGGTACCACAAATATAGCTCATGTCTTGTATTTTCCGTCATCAGGAATGTGTTGGGAGGATCAGGACATAATGCAACACTCCAGTATGAAAACTCAAAAATGTATCTTTATTCTGATTATGCTATGAGAATCCTTCCAGGTAAAGAGGAATGAGGAAATAACTCCTAGATGACACTTAAATAGGAGATGTTAAAGATTAAAAAGTATCTATCTACTCCAATTTATATATATGATTCTATATATGAATTATGGTTCATATATGGAATCATACTTTATATGATTATAGGCCAGAACATTTATTATTGTTGTCTTCTCACATTGCTGTGCCATCTAAAACCATACTTATAATATTGATATTTATTCCCATTTTTAAACAATTTTATTAATATTCACATACAATTCACCCCCTTTAGCATATAAACTTCAATAGTTCTAAATATTTTAAGAGTTGTGCAATCATAACTGCAATCCCATTTTAGAATATTTTAACCACACCAAAAGGAGACCCCATACTCATTAGCAGTCATTTCTTATTGCCTTCCACTACACCAGCCATCTGCCTTCTATAGTTATATATTTGACAATTGGGGGTCTTTCATACAAATAAAATGGTAAAATAGGTGGTCTTTTATGACTGGCTCCTTTTTCTTAGCATAATATTTTCAAGGTTTATCCCATGAAGAATGTATAAGTATTTCATTCTTTTTTATTGCCAAATAATATTCCCTTGTATGGATTTACCACATTAGATTTATACTTTAGAGGATTTTTTTCTATTAATCTATTTTTCCTCTTATGCCTAGGAATCTTTTCTATGCTATGGAGAATCTCATAAAGATTTTCAAAATTAAACTGGTAAAATTAGTAAAAATTACAAATGTAGTAAACAACTAAAACCTCTTCCTGTGGAAGAAGTGACGTGTTCAAAGAAAAGAGAAAGCAGTGAATGCAAATATATAAGTACCTATATGTTGAGAAATTTAAAAAGCACTAGCAAACATAAGGAATATTAATAAGGATTGCCTCTGCTTTCTAATGGCAAGATTTATATCAAAATCTATACTGGTCCTGTCTGCAGTTATGTAAACAAGTATATAAAAATGAAAAATGGAACCAATAATTATGTTTAATAATATGTCATAAACTATGGTATTAATAGAAATAATAAGAGAGCTAAAGCTTGATTCCTATTCCTTCTGTGTACTCCACTGTTTCAAAATGAGAGAAATTTTTGGAGAGGGTCTTATTCCCTTTTAGTGCTATGTTTTAGAGGCTTATTTTCTTCTTCAAGTCATTTTTTTCCCTAGTAATAACACAATCACTTTGAAAAATTAACCTTGTATTTTTTCCCCCTTAACAAGTCAGTTCACACTACAAAACTGCACTTTATGCTTTCATTCACATAGCCATTTTAAAGGAAACATAAATGAAAGGTTTCAAGTTGCTTAGTCTAGACGAATAAAAGAATCAATTACAACATCAGTTATCCATGAAAACAAGTGACATTTCGTTTCGCATGTAACGTAAATCTGAATGGCATGAAAACCTTTCTACTCACAGGTATCTAAAGACTCATCTGAATCGTCAGGGCAGTCAGGGTCCCCATCACACAGCCAACTCTGGGAGACACAAGTCACATGATCGTGGCAAAGAAATTCACCAGGATCACACGACTGCTGATCTGAAAATGAAAATGTTTCAAAATAAAATATGAATGATCGGAGCATGAACAGAAGAGCAGTACAAAGATGAAATGTGAGAAAGCAATACATAAAAGGTACATGGATGGGATTCACATTTTCTGGTCAGCAGCTAAGCTAAACCAAAATATTTTTCTTAATATTAGCCACTTAGCTCAAGTACACCGTATTTATAGAATTGACTCTGGTGTGGTCTCATTCAATCTCTTCTGGAAATAGTTAGGAATTCTGTTTATGTTTATAACTAGAGACTTAATTGTTCTGGATAAAGCATATAGATATCCCAGCAAGTGGGTTTTATAGATGGTGATCCAAAGCTGAAGTTTTGAATACCGAAATTTTCATTTGTCTTTGCTCCAAGAGAAGAAAAACCTGTAATAAGAGTTAAATATTGGACCTAAACCATATCTTTGAGTATTCAGTTCTTAACTTCCCATCCTAGTACTGGAGCTTCATATCTCTACAATAGTTAGATACCCTTTCTCCTAATATTTTCTACTCCTTTGTGCTATGACTCTCCAGGTAACAGCTTTTCCTACTGTACAGCAAATTTGATAGTAAACTTCCACAGAACTTTGCTCTAACTTGGATTTCTACAGTTGGCTGTATTTATAGAGTCCATTATTTTCCATTTATTGTTCCAGAATATTTAAGACCTATCACCCTTCATCAAGTCCTAATAAACTCATCAGATGTTTATTTTCAATATAGTTACTTATACCCTATAAATCCATTCAATAACATATTTTGCTTTTATATTTAACTAGAAAATAAATATTTCTTACAATTAATGACATGTGAAAGTGAAGGAATGCTGGGAATAGCTTAGCTGTTTGATATCACACTTTTGTTACACATGCATATAAGTGATTCAAATATTTAAAAATCCATCAGTAAATAGATATTTAAATATATATCAAACAAAAAGTCTAAGTGTTATGAAAGTATTAGACTATAGCTTAATTGGCACTATTACCCTAGCAATTGAAATATGATGGTTTATCTCCCACAGTTTGATAAAATATGGTATATTTTTCCTTTGTCTTCTTCACCTTCTTTCCTCTCATCCCAATGTAACTTTTGATAAATACACATTATAAATATATAACACATGTTTAATCAAAAGGCATGGGTAAATAATTATTTTTTCTACTTTTAAACTGTAGATATCTCCTGAAAATTATGATTTTCTTATCCTATTATTTTTAATAAATGTACTCATCAACACTGCTATTAAAATTATTGTTGTTTTTTGCATTAAACACTTATGTTCTGAAGCATATTCTGCATTTGGCCTTAGACTTGGTGCTACAGAATTTAATATGTAGAAATCACAGTCTTTGTCTTCAAGGATCCAGTAGATTACCATGCCAACAGACCAGCAGTACAAAAGTATTTCATCTACAAAAAGTTGCCAAATAAATGATAAAAAAAATAGGCCACAGGAAGGAGAGGCCACAGGAAGGGACAGATAGAGACAAACACAAAGCATAGTTGAGGATGTAAGCATAACGGGAAAGGAGGGTAGATATGAATAAATGGAGAATAAATATAGGACAGTCCTGACAAGGGGCAGCACAAACAAAATTGCTAAGGCAGCAGCGAGTACAATGTATTTGATACAAATAATAGGGATTTTTTTTTTACTAAAATAAAGATGGCATTCAGGTTATAAGACCTGAGAGTGACATCCATTTGAATAAAAGGTCATATACTCAGCAAAGTGAGAACACTGAGGAGGGCAGAGTCACTGGGAAAAAAAGGGAGGAAGAAGTGAAGTCAGGGATTCAGAGAATACGGACTTGAAAGTGGCAGAGGAAGGCTGTGAGTTTTGTTAAAAGTGGAGGAGGGAAACCACTGGACATTTCTGAGTAGAGAGACATCCTCTAATTTACTTTTGGAAAGGCTTACTCTGGTTACTGTGTTGAGAATAGAGTACAGTAAAGTGAAGGGGGAGGGTGGGAGATCAACCAGGATGTTACTGCAAAAATGTAGGTGAGAGGAGATGGCTGTATGGGACATGTATTGGTGAAATGGAGTTTCACAAGAGTATGTGATGAGAAAACTGAAGTAAAATACCTTATTCATCATTCCAGCACATGTCAGAATCCTGAATTCAAATCTTTGACTCTAAATGTATGACTTTTCAATGTTTTTTGGAATATCCTGAGTATGAGGAACTTGGGAGACAATCAAGAATACACACACATTAGGCAGTGATACATTTAAGCCTGAAATTCAGAACGATCAAAACTAGAAACACAGAACAGAACTGAAATAGTAAAAAAACAATACAAAATGGAATATTACACGGTGGAAATAAAGAAAGAGCTACCCTTTGTAGCAACATGGATGGAACTGGAGGGCATTATGCTAAGTGAAATAAGCCAGGGGGTGAAAGACAAATACTATATGATCTCACCTATAAGTGAAACCTAATCAACAAAACAAACAATTAAGAAAAATATAACCAGCAGCAGGAAAGAAAAAAAACAATCTGACAGTAACTAGAGGGAAGGAGGGAAGGGGTAATGAGGAAAAGAAGGGGAAGGGTCAAATCAAGGAACGTGTAAAAAGGACGCTTGGACAAAGCCAAAGTGGGGAAGGATTGAGGGTGGGAGGTGGGGGTGGGTGGGGCAGGGGAAAATGGTGGCTGGAAAATGGAGACAAATGTATTTGAAATATAAAAAAATTAAAAAACAAAAAGAAAACAATAAAAACAGAATAGGTGTAGCTGAAATTAAAGCAATGTGTAGCGCAGTGGGGAGAGAGAATGAGAGAATTAAACATAGGTCAGGCAAGGAGACAGAGAAGACATAGTTTAGCCAGAAATACAAGAGGAAAAGGCAAGGGGAAAATAAATGTATTAAAACCATGTGAAATTTCAATAATTGGGTTGAGGAAGGGGATAACTAGTAACAAAATTTGTGTATGATGAGCTCTGACAAGACGGCACAGACTTGAAAGCTGAGGCAAAGTTGCAACTGAAGAGAGAGACCAGAAGCCCAAGAAGGACATGGAAGTGGAGGACTTTACCAAGAAAAGCCCATGGGGCTGGAATAAGAACCTAAACAATACTAGGAGCAAAAATAAAAAAGACAGAAAAATGAAATATATAAATTATTAGCTAGTAGGGAAGAAAGTTTAGGTATTCTTACATGGTTGGTTTTTCTCACAGGATTGAAAAGCAAGACTTGAAATTTGAAGAAGCACAAATGGAAAAAATGATAAAGATTTAGAATAGCTGCTGTGGAAAATTGAAAAGGATTCAAGTAAGAATTTAAGAAAGCATTTTTTTTTCTAAAGGCTAAAGATGATCCAGCTAAGATTCAAAAGTACATATTTGACAGTTGAGTATTTTGTTCATTTTGTTTTGTATTAATGCCAAAATGTTTACCTGCACTAAGCCATACATACAGAATAACCCTCTGGGAAAATCCAAGAAGAAAATCCCTTTTGAAAATATGCAACTCCCCTCCCTCAATAGGTATTCATATGCATATAGACATATATACTACTCTGTCATGGTTCAAAAATGACTTTTTTTCTCAGAAGATAGGCCTAAGGGGATTTACCTAATGAGCCTATACTTTGAGTTTGCAAAGCAAGCTCCAACTTTTAAAAACAGTTTGCACTGTTGCAATTTTGAGAACAGCTTTATATTATTCCTCTAAGAAATAGCCATTGAGAATAGCCTCCTACAACCCACCTATTTATTTTCAACCAGATATTGCATTTCAAGGTAAGTTTTTAAAAACATTGATTATAGGATTCAAATAAGTGAATTTTCAGTATTTCAAGGCAATTATTTTAAAGTATATTCACTGGATTGAGTTCCTTGAATCAGAAACTAAGTATGTTGTATATTTTTCATTTATCCTGTTTTATGCTTCATGCTATACTTTTGAGATAGCCAAACTAATCCTATTTTAAATGTCTTACTATTGTGTGAAGCATAATGTTATACACCGTAATTAATACAAGAAGCTTATGAGAAAGGACAGGCAGTTTCATTTACATTCCTAAGGAAGATCAAAGCTAGTACCATGTCTACCTCTCAGTAATAATAGACTCTTGCAATCAAAAGATGTGAAAAGATTAGTACAACCATAGCTTTATAGAGTTTACTGAATTTGGATTCATTCTGGCATGAGAAAAGCTTAGTAAGAAAATCCTGCTGTACTTATAGGAAAACATCTAGTTACTTATTTTAATAAAAAATATAACATTATTTTAGAAGTAGCTGAAAGAAAATATACATGAATTGCCACAGACCAGCTAACTTATCTTTTCTTATTTAAATATCATGATGAACTGCTAATTTTGATATTTTTAAAAAAACTGTTAAAATCAAATACTAAAACTAATATCTGTGATATTAGTCTATTGAATAATCATGCAGCCCCCAGTTTCTTGAGTATTTCACCATAATTAATTTATAATAATGTTATGCAATCTTCCTTAGAAGTTGACTTCCTATTTAGATATTGATGAGAATGTGAGTTAATCAACAAATTGTCTACCTACTAATACATAATGGGGCACTACAGGAAAGTACATAGGGACACTTAAAGGAAAAATAAATAATGAACTCTGATATCAAATTACAAATTAAAGTTTAAGGAGGAACAGTCCCCATTTAACATCCAAATTTCTGAGGAGTGTGATATTGATCTCAGATAAATTAAAAATAGGTAAAACCTTTTGCATCAGCTAAGTGTTAGGGAAATGCTATGACAGGTTTTCAGAACTTAGTAAATATCAACAATATATATTTATTATATCTATAGCTTATCGTTAACTTAAACAAAGGATGATTAATTATAATATACCATTTATAGCTGCTAAAAGATAAATATGGTTATATTCCCTTCCTTTCGTGTAACAGGCAATGAACTCATTATCAGGAGAACAGAATTCTTGTAGAGACCTACATTGTGTCCTACCAATTCATCTTCAAATTTTGATAAAGTTCATATAAAATTAAAGAAATGATGTTAGCTATTAAGTATCAAGAAGTACCTTATTGTTTTCCTTTATATTCTCAGATACTAGAAAAATGCAAATGGAAATAAAGACTAAATTCCTCAGAATTCCATTTAAATTGTTTTTCATAACCTGGTTAAAAATGTTCTCCTCCAATGCTTTCTTTTGCTATTCTTTCACAATTTGGCATACACTTCTTTTAGTTCTCCACACTGTACTATTCACTTTCCCTAAAAATATCATTTCTATGTCTATACTGTTTATTCCTTTCCTTGGGATGTCCTTTCCCATACAACAGAATTGTAGTCATTTTCTAAATTCCAATGACATTTTAGCTCCTTTAATCTCAACTTACCCCACAAACTTTTTCTTTTTCCATCACTGGTTTCATTGGGAGAAGGTAAGCAAAATATGGTCAAAACCAGTGGTTTTGTTTTACCAAAGAATATAGGTCTGTCTGGAAAAAGTCCAGCTACTGTTAATATAACAAGAATCGTTTGCATGACAGCAATGTAACCTGGCAGCCAAGGAGAGTGGCCTGGAATGTGAATGCATGAACAATGAAAACTTCACTGTACTAGTCAATGGGGGGCGGGTAGAGGTCACGGAGTGAGCATATGTACTGTTTGACTATCACATTCAAAATGACTGAGCGAGTAGAGCAATGAATCTTCATCACATTTTGCAGTAAGCTTGAACACTTCTCCATGGAAACTGTTGGGGTGATTCAGAAGGTCACAGCTATGGGAAACAGGTGATTGGCAGCTTCATCACAACACCATGTGTGCTCATGCATCACATTTCATGCAGAGCTTTTTGGCAAAAGATCAAATCACCCAGGGGACTTGACCCCTTAACAGCCCCCTTACAGGCCAGATTTGACACCCTGCAACATCCGGCTTTTCCCAAAACTAAAATCCTCTGTGAAAGGAAAGAGATTTCAGACTGTTGATGGGAGACTCAGGAAAATATGATGGGGTAGCTGATGGAGATTAGGAAAACTTTGTGAGGTCCTAAGGTGCCTACTTTGAATAGTACTGAGGTGTTATTGTGCTATGCACAATGTTTCTTGTATTTTGCATCATCTTCAATGTCTCTATTTTTCATAGTGCATGGCTGGATACTTTCTGGACAGACCGCATCTGTCTCTATAATGCATGATAAATTGAAAAATAAAATTTATTACATACAATAGGATTAAAATGTGTGATATCATTTATCTATGTTAAATTAATCCTTGCTAAAAACTTGTCCAGGCTTAAATTAGAAGGATATTAGTAATGAAGAGTATCCATACTTCAATGGTAATATGATTTTTTAATTAATAATTTCTATTACCGTACTGATTCATTAGAGATAATTTAGAAAGTTAATTGTACAAACTACAGACATATGTGCTCACATCCTCACATAATATGTCCACATGATTAAGAGAAACTATTGAAATGTTTGAATAAGAGCTCTGTGGTGGATTGAACAACAGCAACCCAAAAATGTCCACATCCTCACTCCCAGAGCCTGAGAATATGTACATAGTAAAAGGGACTGGGAAGATGTGATTAAATTAAGAATCTTGAGACTGGGACTCTAGCCTGGATTATTCAGGTGAGCCCAAAGCCATTATAAGGTTTCATATAAAAGAGAGGTGAGAGAAGAGAGAAGACATGACACAGAGGCAAAAGATGATGTGTTCTGAAGAGCCAACGAATGTGGGCAGCATCTCAAAGCTGGAAAACGCAAGAAAATGAATTCTCACTTAGAACCTCCAAAAGAACTCAGTCAGGTGGACACTAGACTTCTGATCTCCAGAATGGCAAGATAAAAAACATGTGCTGCTTTAAGCCACTGAAGTTGCTGACAATTTGTTACAAAAGCATTAGAAAACTAATACCAGACCCCATTGCATAACCTACATACCACTTATGTAAATCTGATTACATGGGCAGAAACAAGGAAGCTGCTAGCAATTTTACCACTAATTTAAAGGCTTCTTTTCTCCTAAATTGTTTTCTGTTAGTTTCAACACTACTTGAATAAAACATCTTTTTATTTCTCCTTGATGTCAAAGGACAGTTAAAATACATCTGCATAGGACTAAAGCCAACAATAATGTCTAGAAGCACATGACAGGATTTTGTTTTTAAGAAATCACAAATGCTCAAATAAATGACATCCTTGAGTGGGAAATATATGAATTGAGAAGTGTGTGTGTGTGTGTGTGTGTGTGTGTGTATCCTCATGAGATGAGAAAGTACAAAAATGTGATATCTTTCTATTATGAGAAAATTGTAGTTAATTGTATATTTTTATGCTTTTTGTTGGTTACCAAATTTACAATCATTCCATGCATTATTAGACATCCAATGTTTTTAGTGTTGCAAATGCACTTTGTACTTACAAAAACATCTTATATAAAACTAAGACAATATTGAAAATTTAAGGAAGTATATTATTCAGGAAGAAGCTTTGCTCATTCATCATTTCTATAATAATGAACAAATGAAAAGTATCTCTGTAAACATTTCTAATCCAATTTGACATTTAATTTTCAAGAAGGCAGGCATTTTTTTCTTGATCACTGAATATTGATAGGTTCTTGTTTTATTCAGGCAGTGATATAGAAAATTATAAAGCAGTCAGCACACACCTGTTACTTTACCAAGTAAACTGCTTCTTTACCAAGAAAAAACTTAAATTACCAGGATAAAAACGCTGTCCTTTATTTAGCAAGAGGCAAAAGATGTTTTTCAGTAGAATAAAACTGGTATATTCAATATAGTTGACTGGAGTTTTTTTATTATCTTTGGACTAATTCTTTGCAGTTTTGAGTTCTTTTCTAAATTTTCAGTAGAAATGCTCTATTTCCTTTTTACCTACCCTTTTCATAAGCTCACCTAAATGAATCTTCAGAGTGATTTCATATACCACATTGTTAAGAAAGAAAAAAAATGACAGATATCCTTCTTAATTTTAAAAGAAAAAGCCTAAATTATTGAAATTTCTTTCCAAGTTCTAATCTCTAAATTCTGTATGATCCTTATCCAGTCTTGCAAAAGGTAGCAAAATTCACATCAATTTTCTCATCTCTAGGCTTAGTGAGATAGGAAGCAGATGGTTAGGCTTTGGCTCTTTGGGGATGATACAAGATCTCCTGTTCTTTATGCTGTGTTTTAATCATTAATGGCTTTTCAAAAACTACAATTTTACTTATCTCAAGTTCCTAATTTATTTACAATCATGTGAAGTAGGGGCTAGTGTAACTGTATCAGGAAATGGAGCAGCTCATGCTGTGGACAGCTGCAGTAGGGGGTCTTAATGGGGATCGGGCAGGCAGGAAGTATTTTTAGTCGCCTACCTAACAGCTATATTTTACCTCTTTTAGAAAATCCCACCTCCCACTACAGAGGTAGGGAGAGCCTGTCTGTCTTGCAGCTAGGGCATGGACTCTAACGCTGACTAATGACGACTGAGGTATAGAGTCTGCTATACCTCAGAAATGCATTCTTTCCACAAAAAAAAATAAGACAAGAGGAGGAGCTCTCTTGCATCGCTTTACGTTGGGCAGTTGAAGTGTGGAGCAGCCATGGACATGTTACGGACATGAGGATAAACAAGGCTGAGGATGAGGGCCAACACAGTGAGGATGGCAAAGTGGAAAGATACTCATCACCTGGGCTTTGCATGATGTTGCGGGTTACTCTGAGGTGCTTCTGAACCACATCCCACTAATCTCTGGACACTGTGTTACTTTATGTAATAAATATCCTTATTACTTTGTGTGGTATATTGGGTAATATCAGTACCAATCAAAAGGAACCGATATAGGTATCAGTTCCCCAGAAAAGGTATTTTAAAAAATTATTTTAATAAAAGAATGAAAGGCTGTCAAGCTGACCAGGTAAAGGATAGCAATCTAAACAAAAGGAAGCTCACAGAGGGAAAACATGGCACAATAATGGCACAACAAGTTATTCATATAGCTGAAGTTTAGTTTATGTTTCAAAGATTGGCTAGAAAATAGATTGACCATTTACATTTTTGGGCTTGAATATAATTAATAATATGCTCTTCATAGCCATTCTTTGAGTTCCTACTTTTCATTATTTTAAATTGCAAGATTTTGAAAACACATTTATTTTTGTGGGAGATAATAAAATAATCCTATTAATGGTAGCAGTCATTGAATGTTCACTATGTGCTACATGCTAAATTAAATAATTTGTGTACTCCATTTAATACTGATAAAAATCTGTGTATTTGCATCTTACAAATCAAATATGAGACTCTTTAGAACATTAGATGACTCTCTTAATATCACCAAACTGTAAAGTGGTAAGATCAGGACAAAAACACTCACCTGACTAACACAAAGCATGCTCACATAACCACTCATTGAATTTCTCCACAAATGGAGGAATGCTGGCTTTTGAGCGCAATGACTTTTGCATTGAGAATATATTTAGCAACACTGACCTCTAGGTATTAAATGCCAGCTGTACCTTCAAGTCATGATAACCCCAAATATCCTACAAATATGTATAGTGCAGATATGTGTGTGCACTACAGACTTTGTTCTAAAGAAACCTCCTTGAAAATCACATAAACAGCATTCACCCTACTTTAAACTGCTGACATTTTGCACTGACCTCATTTTTCCAAACTAGGTCTCAAGTGTTCTTCCTTCTCAAGTCTTTCCCATCTGCTGGCTGATACCTAAAATCCCATATTTGATTCTCAGATCTATAAAAGAACATCTCTGCTAGTTAACATCATAAGAGGACAAAGGTCCTAGCTGGGCAGGCTTGTGTATTTGAGCAATTGTGAAATATGAATAAAAGTTCAAAGGCTTTCCTAAACATAAATGTAAGTAACACAGGTTATTAAGTACTTATCTGCAGTAGACACATGTCATGAGAATTTAAATTAATCTTCATAAAAGTAATTTCTACTCTATCAAAGAAAAGGTCTAATGTAATATTTTAATGTTAATAGGAAATTAGAAAAGGTAGCTATGGGGGTCTAAAGAAATAAAAATTAAGTCTCATAACACTTTCAAGAAGAGATATAAATGCACACATATTTTCACATTACACCAGTGCTTGTTCTTTTTTTTCCCCACACTTAAGAAATTATTGAGAAACAGTATACTTTAATCTAACAAATCATGCTACCAGCATATGTACTAGAGTGTAATTATTTTCTGTATTTCAAGAACTGATGATATTTTAATTGCATAGGTTATATTTAATTAAATTATAGGAAAATGGATAATAATCTAAAAGTTTTTTAAAAGCATATCTTTTGAACATCACCACTTATAGACAATAACTATGGCACTTTTAAACATTCTTATAGATTTTTCTACGTAGAAAAAATACATATAAATTTGTACTTTAACATTTTTAAAAATATTTTATTTATTTATTATTAGCGAGAGGAGAAAGGAGAGAGAAAGAGAGGGAGGGAAACATCAGTGAGTGGTTGGCTCTCCTGCACACTTCACTGGAGACCTGGACCACAACCCAGGCATGTGCCCTCACAGGGAATTGAACTGGTAACCCTTTGGTTTGCAGACCAGCACTCAATCCATTGGACCACACCAGCAAGCCTAACTTTTTGTTTTGTTTTATTTTTTAAGTGCTCAATATATTGCTCTGTGTACTGTTTTCATTTTTTTTACTCAAAAATATTTTCTGCTAAACCTTTCTATTGGTAAATCTGACTACATATAATAAATTTAACAAGAACATGGTAGACCATTATATAAAGTTTTCATATAGTTTACAGTTTTAAAAATGGGGAAGTATCTTAATGTTCAAAAAAAAGTAATAGTTAAGTTAAAAGTGGCAATAAACTCTGTAGTTAATCTTTGGTTTTTTGTATTATTACTTTAAAAAATAATGAATAAAAGTGAGATTTTACAAACAAATTTGTTTTTAGAACTTTTGATGAACTTAGAAAAATTGCCCTCCAAACAGTGTCAAAATTCATACCTCAACCTTACTTTTATCCCTCACCCTAACCTACATTTGCTATTATGTTTTTAAATCTGTCAATCCAAGGGTGTGTATCATTTAAAATAGTTGTTATTTTTTTTAACCCCAAACATGTTCTTAGTATTTTGACCATTTTCAGGACAATGTTAATTTTAAGACAATTAATGAAGAGAGAATTTTTAAAAAATCCATAAGCCTGAAATTTCAGTGGCTGCCATATAAATGTTATTTTGTTTTTTGAGAAAATCTAGGTTTTAAATAAGTTGCAACTTCATTCTTAAAGTGTATTTTTATTGGAAATATAACTGGCATACAACATTATATTAGTTTCAAGTGTATAACATACTAAGTTAATACATTTGTATATATTGTAAAATGATCACCACAGTAAGACCCCATATAAAGTTACAACTATTTTGTGTGTGTGTGTGTGTGATGAGAACTCTAAAGAAAAACCTTACCCCTTTACTTCCCAATGACAACTCCCATAGGATTTTTTAAAAAAGTTTAAATGTGAATTTTTCAGAGTAAGCATGCTTTCACATACTCACATTTTAAGAGGTGGAAGAGAACTCAAAATACTTCCACTGTTTTGGGAAGCTCAGACAACTACCACCTGTCCAGCCTTCATCATAGGACAATTGCAAAGTTTTTTATCATCATGTTACAGTCACACAATTAAAATACAACCTAGGGAATCCAAGGGTTGATGATGAAAAACAAGTAACTTCAACCGAGACTGGAACATTATATATCCAATATTCAGATATTGTATGGGCATCAGCTTTGACAGAAAAACAAAGAAGTATTTCTTTTATTTAGTGCCTTGAAATTTCTACTGCACCAAAATGAGTATATTTAAAGTATGAAGTATCTCACCTATAAGCGGAACCTAACCAACAATGCAAAGAAGCAAGGAAAATATGACCAGCAACACTGAAAGGAAAAGAAATCAACAGAGACAAGAGGGAAGGGGGGGCAGGGAAAGGGAAGGGAAGGGGAAAGTCAAGGAACATATAGCAAGGACTCATGGACAAAACCAAAGGGGAAGAGCTGAGGGAGGGAAGGTGGGAGGGGGCAAGGGAAAGAGAGGGGGGAAGGCAGAGACAAATGTATTTAAAAAAGTAAATAAATTAATTAAAAAAAAATAAAGTATGAAGTATAATCTAATTAAGAGAAGGAGGCACAGCAAATTTTAGCATATCCGAAAGCTAGAGTTCATTTTATTTTTTTTAAGATTTTATTGTTTATTAATTTTTAGAGAGAGGGGAAGTGGGGGAGAAAAAGAGGGAGAGAAACATCAATGTGTGGGTGCCTCTCACGTGCCCTCTACTGGGGACCTGGCTTACAACTCAGGTATGTGCCCGGACAGGAATCAAACCCATGACCCTTGGGTTCGCAAACCAGCCCTCAAACAACTGAGCCATACCAGGGCTAGAGTTCATTTTAATATTCATCACACTTTTAAAAAATATATATAGACACATTCGTGTGTGTGTGTGTGTATCTTAATATAAGTAAATTATGTATGTTTAAAGATATATTTAAAGTTACATATATATGCTTATGTGCAAAGGTTACATCAAAGTCATATATCATCTAATCACTGAGATAGAAAGATTTCTATTTTGTTAGTCACTTCCACATAGCTCAGTGTGTCAAAACATCTAGCCACTACAGTCTTTTAAATTTGTAGGGTTTGAATCCTCAGTCTCTGATTCACATGTTTACATTTCTTTTTCCTGAGAGCTTGGTAAATCCTAAAAATTATTCCTAAAATCATCTTCTTATCATAAAAAATGTTTTTTTTCCTATTCAAATAAACCAAATCTGGACATCACTTGTGAATTGGATGTTCTTCTCATTATTTAAAGAGTGGATAAGTACATTTTAGAAGTCCTTTGGCTTGTCAAAGATCTAGATGAAAACGAAAAATCTGTTCTATAGGAGAAAGGACAGTAAGCAATATCAATTGTTCACAAAATGAAATCTCAATGTGTAATATCCATAATACATATCTTTTCAGAGATTATTAGCATTTCATTGGAAAGGTAAAAGTTTAAGCAAGCATGAGAAAAAAACAACTTTTAAGGATTATGTGCTTTAATTTATATTACTTAGGAATATTCCTAAGTTTTGACTTCTATACAATTAAAGTAGGTATCTTCCATTATGTATAAATAACCTCTTTGACGTATTTTAGACGGTTAAACTACTTTAAAATATATTTTAAAAAACTAATTAGACATAAGAAAAAATTAACAATTAGAAATAAAGACAATGAAAATATACAAATGCCTGCCATCTGATATTTCTGTTAAATTTTTGAACTTTTTGAACTATGTTCTGTATTCAAGGAAGATAATGAATTTCAATTTGTGATTTTAAAAAGATATACTAACACAATATATCATTATGTTTCTAATTATCTACCTTACTATTATTTATTATCAATATTTATGCTCTTGTTTCCCAAGGATATTTATCATTTCTTTGAGCTAGAATTATATATGGAAATATCACATAACTTTGATACATATTTAATTAATTATGGTAGAATAATTATTCTTAAATAATTTATTAGGAAAAACGTTTCTTTCTCAATATCTAAATAGTAGCAGTGCTGTGATTCAGTTAAAAATTCAAAAAACTTAAAAATTTGAATAAGGAAATTTTAATCCCTCATGGGCAGCTATAATATAGTATACACAGGAAGTTCAACCTAACTGTAACAATTTTTTTCAATATAAAAAAAGTACAGAATGAAACTAAAGGGGTAGGAAGGAGATTTTAGGGAAGTAGGTATTTCTCTAAAGATTGGACAAAAAACTGAGCTATTAAAGTTCCTAAGACATCAAGACTCAGGATGACTGCAAATCACTCAATTCTTTGGAGAAGTTCCCACCCACCTTTCCTAGCTCTTTGTAAGTGGGTCCTTCATCAGATTTGGTATATTCAATTTCACATGATCACATTACTCTAGTCATGGCTGGTTGGATCAGATATAGGCAAATGACCCAAGGCAGCCAATCAAGTGGTCTAAACCAAACACTCAGCCCAATAAGAATGATAGTAATGATAACAATCTAGTTATCTTCCCACTAGTAGGAGGCTAAGTGGTTAATAAAAAGAATTAAAGAAACTTTGAAAGATGATGACAGGAACAGAAAATAAAAGATTAAAAAAATAAAAGATTTGTAAAAAGAGTAGATATGGGGAAAATGTTAAATGCATGACTCCAGTCCAGTTATGAAGTCCATTTTAACTGCTTATTTAGGAATTAGGAAAATAATAATACTTAGTACATGGAATTTATGGGAAGGTTAAAACACCTAATATTGCCATCTGGCAAGAGTAAGTAGTTAATATATGTTGGTTATTAATAATATTACTAACAATAATATTTGTACTAGATATACCTTGATGCTTTTGCCTTTCAATTGCTTTCTGTTCTCCAGGTTGACAGGCTGTTAAGATATTCCTGTGTTCCCATCAAACCTAATTTTATAATTATTCTTGAATACCTATAAGGCCTAATTGTAAAAATAAGATTTTGATTCTCTCCTTTCTATATGTGTTTGCATTAACTCAAGTGAGTAAAATTCTCTCTTTTTCTAAAAAAAACATATAACTAATATAAATACAAATAATAGGAAGTGAAAATCTAAGGATTAAAATTACCAAAAGAAACATTCCACTCCTGCCTCTCTGACAAGGGAAATTTTTTTATGTCGAGAAGATATTTTTGTCCCTCTGCTTCTGATTTGATGATGGAAGTTGATTTATAGATTTTAAGTTTTTATTAACATGCTGATATTTGAAGATGGCAAATTATAGTGGATAATTGCATTTACTGTCTTAGTTTTATTACCAGTAAGTGATAAGTTTGAGATTTGTGGACTCTAAAACAAGAAGAAATATAAGTTCATGGTGATGGTGTGGGAAAGTCTTGAATAACTGGTATTTTCTTTCAGTTTCTTTATGTTGTATGTACTCTACTTCCCCCAAAAGATTTGGATGTGTCCATCTTCAGTTTGAATCTTCTGTTTTTATTTAGCTGATACTCTTTTCAACAATGCCTTAAATATTTTGATACAGTTATTTTCAATGCATTCATAATATTCTTTTATGTCTACAGTAAATATTTGAGAATTTTACTCAGCTTTATTTCAGTACATAAAGTATTTTCTCCTTAAAAATATCTATTTCTGTTGCTTGCAGGGACAAATAGAGGTAAATATGTTTTCATTACCTTATCTCTGTCAGTGTCTAAAATAGTTCCTTTAGTGGCAAAACCTGTAATTTAAATATAGACAACACTTGCATGAGTGATTAATTTAAATAGTTAAAAAATGTGAACTTGGTGAATTTTTACACTGACATAAATTTAAAAATCAAGAGTGTAACACATCTTGTCCCACAGAAGTTTGGTGTAACTGAAAGCAAAAAAGGAAGCTGAAGAAGTTAGAGGCCAAGACACTGCACTCCAGACAAACTCTAATGTATTCTCCTGGGAAAATGATTCCAGGGATTGGTCCTGATTTTCCTCCTCAAGAAATCCAAGTACTAGCTAAGAATATCTTTAAAATTTTCCTAATGCTCTTGTATTTGAATGTATTTCTTTCAAATGGATATTAAATAGTTTTTTCTTTTCTTTCAAAATTCTCTTTATTGAAATTTACTAGATTTGCTTCATTTAAAAACATGAGCATCATTATTTAATATCCTTATCTTGTTTTTGAGCTACTAAATTCTATTTACTTGACTTTCCATTTTCTTTTTTATTTTTGTTAATTAAAAAAAATAATTTGTACATAAAAAAACTAAAAAAGTCATCATATTTCAGGTTATAAATAATCTGACAATATAAATTATACCTCAGTAAAGTTGATTTAAAAATAATATGATGAAATTTCTTAACTCAATTTTAATATATTTGTTGTAGGCATACTTTGAAAATTACTTTTTTGGAATAAGGCGCATCCTGAAATAACTTTTCAAAATCATGCATTATCTAACATTCATCTCTCTCTCTCTATCTACCTACCTTCTATCTATATCTGTATGTATCTATATATTTAAATTTGGCACTAATTTATATGTGAATTATGTTTTCTTTTACAACATTATGAGTAATTTCTGAGGTTTCTAAGCCCAAATCATTCATGTTGACATGTAACAAATCCACTTTGTTATACATGGACACCATCGTTTTATATCACAATATTTTATTATATTTAGAGATATTTTTCTACTCAGAAATTTTTTTACATTTATTTATTTATTTTTTAGAGAGAGGGGAAGAAGGGAGAAAGAGTAGGAGATAAGCATCGATTGAGAGATACATCAATTGGTTGTCTCTTACACATGCCCCAACTGGGTACCGCGCCTGCAACCCAGGTATGTGCTCTGACCAAGAATTGAACCAGTGATCTTTCGCTTTGCAGAACAATGCTCATCCAACTAAGCCATGTCAGTCAGGGCCAGATAATATTTCTTGATTATCAATATAAATCAGTTTAAGCTCCTAAAAGATAGAAGCGTAAATTTTTTGAAAGAGATACTCCAAACCACTTGAATCATTAAGTCTATATTGACTAAAAATAAATACTTAACAATGTTGTTAGGGGTGTCATCTGCTTTGTAGTCTTTCAGAATGTGAGTTAAACAAAAGTACCATATTTTACTGTGTATAATTTGCATTCTTTTACCCAAATTTTTAAGGGAAAAGTAAAGATGCTCATTACACATGGGTATAATGATTACATGCCACAGGTATAATAATCCTGTGCATAGTACACACAAAAACATGGGTGCACATTATACACAGGGGTACATTATGCATGGCAAAATATGGAAATTCCTGGTTTCTGGTTAGGATCTCTGAAAAAAAGAGTAGAAATCAGAATTTTATATACCTCCTCAGGTCATCTATAGGTACACTGAAGTTTGAGAAACTCTAGTTCACAATGATTGTGGTTCCTTGTTCATATTGAACCATATCTTTATGTAAGTCAAACTATAATTTAAAGGGTTTTCCCTCTTCATCATATTCTAAGCATATGTCCTCAACTCCCACCAGATGCATATCCAAATGTTATGGGCTCCATTTATTACGGTTTAATGGACATTCTTTAAGGAAAATAATACAAAATTACAAATGCCAAATTAGATATGAATATGAAAATTTATTTAAAATGTGAGAGAAATCAACAGACACCACAAATTTTTAAAAGCTGAGAAATACGTGAAATATCAGTTAATTCAAAAAATAATGCAATCCAAGATGGGACAGAGTACATGGAAGCTACACTAAACACCTCCCAAGGACAAACTGAAATTATAACTAAGTTATACAAAAATAATCCTGAATAACCAACTAAAGACTAGCTGGAGAGAAGCCTTATAACCAAGGTCTTAGGGAAGAAACCACATCAACCCTGGTAGGAATTCCAGAGTTGTGAGGGGTCTGGCTGGGCTTCAGTGGGGGGCAGCTGAAGTCCTAGAGGAATGTTTCAGTGGCCATGGGGGTTCTTCCTAAGAAATGTGGGGTCTGGACCCCAAGCTGAGCTCCCCAGCTTAGAGCACCAGAATGAGGAAAAGGACCCAAGTAATATTTGGCTGTGAAAAGCAGTGGGGTTTCTGTCCACCAGGGTAGATGACTAGGGGCACAGCCAGCTTCTTAAGGGCCAAAACACAAAATTCCATTTGCAGCCATTTACCCTGGGCTCTGGCAGAGGGAGAACAGAATGGAGTAGAATCACATGAAGAGAGTCTGAGGTTGATATCTCTGGGTAGAGAGCTAACAGGTCAGCCACCATGATCCATGTACTCAGTCATTCCCAATATCGCAGAAGCCATCTTTTTGGGCAGAGCACTCCCCTTGATGCAGCATAAGTTTGGGGGGAAGCAACAGCCACACCCATAGGAATCCCTTTCACCCTACCTGTGGTGCTGAAGTCCTATTGATGAAGAGTACAGCTGGAGCCTATGTCAGAGACAAAGCCTAACAGAAGACCGCAGGCCAAGGCAGATCTCCGGGAGCTCTGAGACTTTAGTCATCCCTCCCCAGGACCTGATGCTGGTAAAAAGCCTCCCTGGATGCTCAGCTTGGTTCTTTTTGCACACACCCAGGCCTGAGACAGGGAACCACAAGTAGATCACAAACAGTTTTCCTAGGGCTAGTCACTGTCAGCGTCTGGCATAGGCCTCATCAGAGTTTTGCAGAAGTACCTAATATATAGAAACAAAGAAGCAACTAAAATTAGTACACAAAAAAATAGGACCCAGATGAAAGAACAAGAGAATTTTCCAGAAGAAGAGCTAAATGAAATGGAGGCAAGCAATTTATCAAATATGGAGCTCAACATAATGATTACATAGATGCTCAACTGCATAAAAAGATATGGAAACCAGAAAATGGATCAGTCAGAAATAAAGAATGCAATATCTGAAATAAATAATATACTGGGAGGAATAAACGGTAGTTTAGATGAAGAAGATTAAGTCAGGATTTGAAAGACAAAATAGAAAATAAAAACACCCATTCAGGACAGCGAAAACAAACATTTTTTTTTAAATGAGCATAGTTTAAGGGAGCTTTCTGACATCATGATGCATAACATCATCTACACCATGGGAATACCAGAAGGACAATAGAGAGAGCAAGGGATCGAGGCCCTATTTAAAGAAATAATGACCCAAAACTTCCCTAACCCAGCAAAGGGAAAGGCAAACAAATCCAGGAAGCACACTGAGTCCCAAACAAGATGGACCCAAAGAGGACCACACCAAGACACATCATAATTAAAATGGCAAAGGTTAAAGACAAGGGAGAATCTTAAAAACCACATTAGAAAAGCATATTACTTTCACCTGATGTATCAACAGAAACATTTCAGGCCAGAAGGGACTAGAATGAAATATTTGTGTTGAAAAGCAAGGACATACAGCCAAGGCTATTTTACCTAGAAAGGCTATCATTTAAAATTGAAGAAAAAAATAAAGAGCTTCCCAATAATAAAAACCTAAGGGGGGTTATTAACTCCAAACCAGTACTGCAAGAAATAGTAAAGGGCTTGGAAGAAGAAGAAGGAGAAAAAGGAGAAGAAGGAGAAGGAGAGAATAAGAAGGAGGAGGAGAGGGGAAGAGCGGGGAGGGGAGAAGGACAAGAACAACAACAACAAAGGAAAACAGTTTAAAAATAAAATGGCAATAAATACATATCTCTCAATAGTCACTTTAAATGTCAATGGCATAAATGCTCCAATCGAAATACATAAGGTAGCTGAATACATAAGAAAGCAAGACCCATATACACACTTTCTTCATGAGATCTACTTAAGAACAAAAGATACACATAGGCTAAAAGTAAAGACATGGGAAAAGATATTTTATGCAAACAGAAAGGAAAAAAAAGCTCGGGTATCAATACTTGTATCCAACAAAATAGACTTTAAGACCAAGGCTATAGTAAGAGGCAAAAAAGGACAATACATAATGAAAAAGTGAACAATCCAAAAAGAAGATATAACCCTAGTAAATGTTTATGCACCCAACATAAGAGCATCTAAATATATAAAGCAAACCTTGATGGACCTAAAGGGAGAGATCAAAAGAAATAGTCATAGTAGATGATTTTCATACCCATTCACTTCAGTGGATAGATCTTCCAGACAGAAAATAAACAAGGAGACAGTGAACATAAATGCCACACTAGATCAAATGGATTTAATTGATATCTTCAGAGCATTTCATCCCAAAGCTGCAGAATATACATTCAAGTGCACATGGAACATTTTCTAGGATAGACCACATGTTAGGACACAAAAAATAGTCTCAATAAATTTAAGAAGATTGAAATCACATCAAGCATCTTCTCTGACCACAATGCAATGAAACTAAAAATGACTCACAAGAACACTGAAAAATACATGGAGACATGGTAGCTAATCAACATGTTATTAAACAACGAATGGGTTAAAAATAAGATCAAAAGATACCTTAAAACAAATCAAAATGAGGACATAACAAATCAAATTCTGTGGGACACAGGGAAAGAAGCCCTAAGACGGAAATTCGTAGCATTACAGACCTATCTCAAGAAACAAGAAAAGCTCAAACACACAATCTAACTTTACTCTTAAGGAACTTGAGAAGGAACACACACACAAAGCCTAAGGTAAGTCTAATAAAGAAAATAATAAAGATCTCCAGAGAAATAAACAAAATAGTCTAAAAAAGCAATACAAAAAAATCAATGAATCCAAGAGCTGGTTCTTTGAAAAGATAAACATGATTGACAAACCTTAACTAGGCTAAATAAAAGAGGGAGAAAGAGAGAGAGAGAGAGAGGACTGAAATAAAATTAGATGTGAAAAGGAGAAGTAACTGACTCCAAAGAAATACAAAAGAGTGTAAGAAAATATTATCAACAACTATATGCCAACAAATTGGAAAATCTGGATGAAATGGAAAAATTCATAAAAATATAAAATCTTCCAAGACTAAATCAGGAAGAATTAAAGGATCTGAATAGACTGATTATAACTTGTGAAATTGAAGCAGTAATCAAAAACTCCCACAAACAAAAGCTCTGAAAGGGATGGCTTCACAGGTGAATTTTATCAAAAATTTAGAGATCTATCTTTTTCAACCTATTTCTAAAATTCAAGAGTAAGGAAGATTCCCAAGCTCATTTTATAAGGCCAGTATTATCATAACTCCAAAAACAGATAAAGACACTAGAAAGAAAGAAAATTATAGGCCAATGCATCTGATGAACAGAGGTGTTAAAATCAACAAAATATTAGCAAACCAAACACAGCAACACATCAAAAGATCATACACCATGCATGATCAAGTGGGATTACTCAAGGGGTCCAAGGTTGGTACAATATTCACAAATCAATAAATATGATACACCACATAAAATGAAGGATAAAAACCACATGATCATGTCAATATATGAAGACAAAGAATTTGATAAAATTCAGAACTAATTTATGATAAAAACTCTCAGCAAACTGAGAATAGAGGAAATGTACCTAAATATAATATAGGCCATGTGCAACAAACCCATTGCCAGCATCATGTTAGTGGGCAAGAACCATACACATTCTCCTTAGAGCAGGACACATAGTACTACAAGTCTTAGCCACAGCAATCAGACAAGTAGAAGAAATGAAAAGCATCCACATGGGAAAGGAAGAAGTAAAACTGTATTATTTGCAGATGACATGATACTGTACATAGACAACCCTAAAGATCCCACCCAGAAACTACTAGAACTGATAAATGAATTTAGTAAAGTTGCAAGATATAAAATTATTATCTTGAAATCAGTTGCATTTTTGCATTTTTATATGCCAATAATGAACTATCAGAAAGTTAAATTAAGAAATAATCCCACTCACAATCACTTCAAAAAGAATAAAATACTTAGGAATAAATTTTATAAAGAATGTAAAAGACCAGTACTCAGAAAATTATAAGACACTGAAGAAAGAAATTAAAGAATATACAAATAAGTGGAAGCATATACTGTGTTCATGAACTGAAAGAATTCACATTATTAAAATGTCCATACTACCTAAAACAATCTATAGATTCAATGTAATTTCTGTTAAGATACATCAAGATCAATGATGTATTTCACACAACTAGCACAGATATTTCAAAAATTCATATGGAACCACAAAAGACCCCAAATAGCAACAGCAATCTTGAAAAAAGGAACAAAGTTGGAGGAATCATGCTATCTAATACCGAACTATACTATAAGGCTGTAGAAAACAAAAGAGTATGGTACTAGCATAAAAACAGACACACAGATCAATGGAACAGAATAAACAGTCCAGAAATAAACCCACACCTTTATAATCAATTAATATTTGACAGAGGATACAAGCACATATAATGGGTTAAAGATATTTTATTAAATAAATGGTGTTGGGAAAATTGGACAGATATGTGCTGAAAAATGAAACTAGACCACCTTCTTATGATACATATAAGAATAAATTAAAAATGTATTAAAAACATAAATGTTAGACTCTAAACCATAAATATCCTAGAAAAAAAACATAGTAATACCTCAGGCATTGCTGGTAGCATTTTTTTTTCTTGATATATCTACTCAGGCAAGGGGAACAAAAGAAAAAATAAACAAATGGGACTACATCAAACTAAAAAAGTTTTTGCACAGCAAAGGAAACCAACAAAATAAAAATACAACACACTGCATGGGAGAATATATTCACCAATACCTCTGATAAGGGGTTAATATCCCAAATTTACAAAGAACTTATAAAAGTTAACACTAAATAAACAAACAATCCAATTAAACATTGGGCAAAGACCTGAACAGACACTTCTCCAAAGAGGACATACAGATGGCCAATAGACATATGAAAAGATGCTCAACATCACTAATGATAAGCTAAATGCAAATTAAAACAGGGAGAAATCACCTCACACCTGTCAGAATGGCTATCATCAACAAATCAACAAATCAACAAATAACAAGTGCTGGTGAGAATGTAGAAAGGGGAACCCTTTTGCACTGTTGATGGGAATGCAGATTGCTGCAGACACTGTAGAAAGCAGTATGGAGTTACCTCAAAAAATTAAAAATGGCACTGCATATAACCCAGAGATTACACTTGTAGGAATTTATCCAAAGAAACCTGAAACACTAATTTGAAAGATTTTAAGCACCCCTATGTTCATTGCAGCATTGTTTACAATCACCAAGATATGGTAAGAGCCCAAGTGTTCATCAGTAGATGAATGTATAAAACAATTATGATACATTTACAAAATTGAATATATAATGGTCATAAAAAAGAAGAAAATTTTACCCTTTGCAACAGAATGGATGGACCTGGAAAACATTATGCTAAATGAAATAAGCCAGTCAGAGAAAGACAAATACCATGTGATTTCACTCATATGTGGAATCTAATGAACAAAGTGAACTAATAAGCAAAATAGAGACAGGCTCCTAGAGAGCAGGCTGACAGCTCTGGGACGGGATGGGTCAGGGTTGGAGGGTGGTGGGATCAGGCAAAAAAGAAAGAAAAGAGAAAGAACTCATGGACATGGACAATAGTGAGATGACTGCAAGAGGCAGGGTGTGGAGGTGGATGAGGGTATAAGGAGGGTAAATGGTAATGTAAAAATAATACAATAATAAACTATTTTAAAAACTAACAGTTTTTATTGACTAACATAACTCCTTTTTCTTTTACATTTTTAAGCTTCAGATATTTCAATCATTTTTTTTTTTTTGGTGTTTTTTTTTTAAATTAATTTATTTACTTTTTAAATACATTTGTCTCTGCCTTCCCCCCACCTCTTTCCCTTGCCCCCTCCCACCTTCCCTCCCTCAGCTCTTCCCCTTTGGTTTTGTCCATGAGTCCTTGCTATATGTTCCTTGACTTTCCCCTTCCCTTCCCTTTCAATCATCTTTTTAATCAAACTTTTACAAAGATAATAAGAAGTTTATCTAGTCTCTTTTTAAATTTTGATCAAAATTTTTATTATCTTTATTAACTTAGAAAAGTTTCTTTTAATTCCATAACTTATTGAAAGAGCAATGAAAAGTGCATGATGTTAAATTAGGGGAAATCTCTCTCTTGGTTTCTATTATATATGAGCTTCGAGATTTGGTAAAAATTCTTCATAGACTAGTTTCTTCTTTCTCCTTCACTACCCACACAGTGCAAATGTTATTAAACACATTCATACTGTGACCTGACTTTTGGCCCTGCCTTTATGTATCATGATGTCTGATATGTCAGGACAGTGACTAGAAGCAATCATGTGTTATAGTGGTTATAAATAACTCTATATAGAAGTGACTGTAGATAACAAATTATCTCACTAAACACAAATTATATATATAATGCACTCAATTCTCTCAAATCAGGTTCCCAAAAATGCCCACAGTCACCCCAATACCTGACTCATTCTCATCTCTATTCACATCTTTCTCAGTAATAACCATCACAGTTCACCAATTTACTCAAACTTTGTTTTCAGAATTTAACTATATCCACTTGGTTTGTCTTCACAGAGACAGAATATGAAAGAATTCTTGGTGGTTGATATTTAACTTACAATTAATATTTTTGCCAGTGATTTGGGACTGTTTCTAAACCTCTGCTTCTCAACCAACTCCTACATTCAATAGATGATTAAATTGTGGTATTTTATTTCCTACTTCCTATATAGCAGTAAAATTCCATGTCTTCTTCCATTCCCGTTGGAACATCCAAAATTCAAGCCAAGAGCAGCCTTATTCTTTATTAAATGTTCTTTCATTCTCCACAGTGTGATTCACTTTTAGACTATACCTTATCATTTAAAAGCCCTGTTTAATTTCTTCAAAAGTTTAGAATTACCATAAAATGTCCAACCTTAGTTAACATTTTGCAAAGGATTGTCAGGATTAAAGCCTTTTTCACCATTCCCCACCCACCTCCCCTAACTTAGGGATCTAGTGTAAACTAATTTTTTGGTCTTTTACTGCAACAGGCACTTTTTTTTTTTTTGCCTCAGTGTCTTGACAGATATGCACCTTCTGCTTAGATCACTCTTTTCTCCTCACCAACCTCTTATGCTAGATCTAACTCATGTCTTAATTTAAAATCATATCTTTTGGCAGACTTGACTTAATGTAGTTTTAAACAGTATGCTGTATTTCCGTTCTCACAATACTAACCATAGTATACTCTCATACCTTGTTCAATTGTCTACATTTTGCTTTAGACAATAAGCATAAGTAGGAACCATGTCTTTTTCATCATTCTCTAAAATATATATGTATAAACTCAATAACTACTGGAATACATAAGGAAACTGAAACAATGAAAATATATTTAAAATCAGATATTTTGGGACATTTTACTGGCTTTAGTAAAAATTATTTTCCTAAGTCAGCTTTCACATGTATACAATTATAATAATATTAACTTCATGGCTGTTTTGTGAAAGTTATATATTATATATGAATTGTTAACAGTCTATGGCATGCACACGGAACACTCAAAACTGAAGGGTATTATTATTTACAATAAATTAAAAAAATAATTTTATGTTTTCAATCCTCTAAAGCATATTGTTTGGCTAGTTGAAAAAAGCCTTAATGATTTCATTGGTCAAACCACTATTCAAGGAATCCTAATTATTATCATTTTTCTCCCCTGGTTCAATGACTTACGACATTGGAAACATTTGCCAATAGACATGTTGATGGGGCTGGCATCTTGGCCAATAGTAAAGTCCTATTCTGTACTTTCACAGTGATATTTTCTCATTCTCATATATTTCAGGTTCTTGACCAAGACTTTCATAAGAAATAATAATCTCTGGTGAGGGTGCTATTAGAATGACTAGCATTCAAATAAAAAAATCCTTTTTCTCTAATTTATTTATCTATCCTTAAAAAATAACCCATTTTCACAATTAGTGTTTGTTTTTTCAAGTCAAATTCTGCCAGTTGAAAGTGCCACAGAAAATTTGCCCACTTGGTGGGGAATAATCATTCACACACACACACACACACACACACACACACACACACACACAATTAACTGAAAAAAAACAGGCCAACAGCTGTAGGAGGGGAGGGTGGAGGTGGGGACTGATTTAAAGAAGGTGAAGGGATTAGTCAAAGAACATATATGAAGGACCCCTGGACATGAACAATGGTGAGGGGACTGATTATGAAAGTCGGGGGCAGGCTGGGTGGAGGGGGTAGACAAGGGAAAAGAGAGACAACTGTAATAATATAAAAATGAAACATTCAAAAATATAAAAAATAAAAAAGTAGGCAAATAAAAACACTAATATATAAATTGAGGTAAGTGGACAATACAATTTTATACAAGAACATCTATTTTATCTGGTTCAAATTATCTTTCTGAGAGCTTAAAAAGGTTGCACTCTTATTAAATTGAAATCACTGTATTGAATATTTTGACAATATAATCTTATAGTTCATTGGTGACCACTAGGCTTGCTGGTAGAATCACAGTCACAGGCACATTCTAATGTTGTAAAAAAGAATCCTCAATGTAATTTTCAAAAATCTACTGACTGTAAATAATAATATAGATGCAAGTTATACTTCAACTACCAAGACTTGCTTTATTGTCCAATTTCCATGAAACCAATCACATGTATATAGATAAGGTTGTGAAAACAAAATTCTAATCATTCATTTAAAAAAGTCTTTTTTATATGACTAAGAAATATAAATTGAGCCAAACAATTGAAAAAACAGCTTTACCTTTCATTTCACAACTCTAGGAAAAATACTAAATATTTATTTTTTAACTTATCTCAGTGTTTTCCCACAAATTTTGTGTGTTTAATTATATTAGGGAGATTATTTTTAGTTTCAATTATGTCTTCAAATACAGGCAGTAAGTCTTATCCTAAGAGGAAAACAGGACATTTGAAGAAAAAGCAAGATGCACATATGAAGGTACCTAAAATTTCACACTCACAAATAAAATTTATTGATTATTATTATTTCTTATGCAACTGCATTTAAGCCAAATAAAGTAGTTCCCTAAAGTAGATTAACTGATAATGTAATGAATATGAATTTTCTTCCTTTGTACTTAATTCTACAACATTAAGTATATATTTTTTTCCTTTCTAAAAGTATTTAAGGTTTTGATAAAATATGAAGAATATTGAATTGGATATTGGATAATATTCCTTCCACTTAAACTTAGGAGAGAAAAATAACTTGTCTGACTTTGAGTATGTTATTAGCTTTATGTCTTTTCATTGTCATAGTATTTTCATCAGTGATACAGGAAATTCTGGTACAATGAATGTATTTTGGGGCCTTGTGAGGAAGTAATTTCAATGCAATATGACCATTATAGGGAAAAGACTCGTCAAAAACATTTCAGAGTAAAAGTAATACTATATTTATTAATCAATAAATACTTGTATAGATTTCTTTTACTTCTCTAATTTTTTATTGTATTTTTCCCATTAGCATTTATCCCCGCCCATACCATTTTCCACTTCCACCCATCTCCCTCACCCTCACAATCAGCACACCGCTGTCCCTGTTCATGAGTTCTTTCTTTTCATTTTTCTTTTTTGTTCAATCCCTCCACCCCACCATCCTGCACAAGAGCTGTCTTGCCATAAGTTGTTATGAACCTGAATAGCCTCGAGACAATAACAATTTAGTAATAAGGTTAAGCACGAATTAAAAATGACAATGCAATTTTCCAAGAACAAGTCATTAGGCCAGAATCAACATTATCATATCTTTACCTCCTAGCACATAATCATTCAATAAATATTAGCTGAAAAAATAGATGAATGATTGTTTTAGTAAAAGTATGCACAAAAGACTAGGGGATAAAAAAGGGGGTACTCTTCCTGTTTTTGAGAATAGAGAAAGGCAGAATGGAATAAGAAAAAACTCAAAAGAGAAAGTCTTCAAGCTGGGTTTAAAGAATAGATATCGATTTGGAAGATGTAAAATTTACCACATGGAAAGCATTAGGAAAGAAAAGGGCAGTTCAGGAAGAAGAAATAATGTAAATAAAAAGCATATAAAATTGTACAATCTCTATAGTTGTGTAGTCCAGAGCTACTTAATAATGGGTACTTAGTAACGAGTTTTAAAATGTGGCAGGACAGTGATGGTACAATTATGCTTTTTTTTAAATTATTGATTTCAGAGAGACAGCAAGAGAGAGAGAGAGAGAAAAGAAACATCAATTTGTTGTTCCGCATTTTATACATTCATTGGTTAATTCTCATATGTGCCTTGACTTGCGATTGAACTCACAACCTTGGCATGTGGGATGACCTGGTAACAAAATGAGCTACCAGGCCAAGGCTACAATTATGTCTGGAAGGACTATGTTAATATGCTCAAATTTTTGGACTTTATTTCATCAGTAGAAGAAAAACACTGACGATTTTTAAAGGTTTTAAACAATGTTTTAGAGAAGAAACATCTCATTATGTCACAGAAGGAGAACTCAGAAGTTTGAAGAATGACTCAGAGACAAAGTCTTGAAAAAATATGCAAAGCAATTAAGAAGGTATTACAACACATTATCAGCTATATAGCCAAGAAGGTCTAAATTCAAACATTGCAAAAAAAAAAAAAAGAGAGAGAAGAAAACAACATGGTCGTTTCAGAGGTAAACAGATGGCACCAGATGGATCAGTATTATAGAAATACTGCAGAAAACAGAGGTGTATCTTGTGGAAGTGCTTCATAGAGTGGATGCATCATTAAATACAGTAGAACAGGGAAACAGAAATTCAGTGGGAAAGAAACTAAATTCTGTTTTGAACATATGGGGTTGAAGGGAATAATGGGAGTTTGGGGTAAAAATGTCCAAAAGCTCTTGGAAATGTAATTCCAACACAAAAATGGAGGGCAGTACTTCATAGTGCCCAATGTCACCGGCAGGTCAAGGAAAACTAAAATCGGGGAAGCTGCGCACTTGGGAAAGGAGTAAAGGGAAACTTTAAAATGACCACCACAGAGAAAAAAAGAAAAATCTTACAGTAACCTGAGGAGGTTAAGGTGATAGAGCAACTATAGAGTAATATTTCCACAATAAAGGAAAGACTGCGGGGTAAATGAGAGAGTTGAGATTGGATGGGGAATGCACTGTATTTGCTTATTCGTTATGTTTGCTGTTTTTCACGGAGATAAGCATGAATAAAGAGCCTAGACTAACTGATCAAATAAAACCAAGGATGTGTAAAGATTCATAGATATTGTATAAGGGAAGATAATGATAAAGCTAAAAGACACAACCCAAGAAAAAGCACTTAAAAGGTCAGTTTTAAGAGGTCCTTTCTCAAAAACAGATGAATATCTTGACAAAATTTTAAAGTGTGTTTTTTAAATTGATGGTAGAACAGAAGTGAAATTAAGAATTTTGTTTCTGATGAATTATTTTCTCTGTAGGCTGAGGATAAAGTGAGGGTACCAGAGTTTAAAAAGAGAGGTACAAGCACAAAACATCTCATGTTTAAAACATTTCTAGAAAGTGCCAGCCATAAAATAGCATTAGAATACTTGCTTTCTGATTCAGTGATAGTGTTTGTTCACAGAGTTGAATTACTATTTCTCAGAGTTCAGTATACTCTAATAACTCTGATCTATGGTTTGTATATATTATTGCTCTGATGGGCTTACTTTTATCAAAATATTTATTTTTTCCTTATCACTTAATGCTTTAGCATGGTTTCAGTAATTGTTAAGTGTTGTCTACCATAAAAATTATTCTAATGATAAATATATATTATTATTAATATCATCCCTGGAAGAACGGTATCATGAGCTGACTTTGCTAGGCATGGACTACATGGCATCCTGGGGTCTATGTTTAGATTTGATTCATACACTTACTGGTTCTGTGTCTTTTGGTTACTTTAAATTTTACCAGGACAAATGTATTATTTTATCACTATTCAGTGTTTATTGATGATTCCACTTTTCCACCACCATCTATTCATGAGATGTCCGTCTACCATGCCCTGTTTCTGTTTATTTTGCTCATTGTCAAATGACTACATGTACAGAATTGAAGAAATCATAAAAGAGGAGAAAAAATTTAGTAATAGAAAGAATGTGGAAGAAAGAGAGGAAAGAGATTTGAATAACTGCCACTTTATGGAAATAGTTGGAGAAAAGGATAAGGTATGTAATACAATTTGTTCTGTTTTGTATAACAAATTCTCTCCAACTCCTTTTTAAAGGATTCTAGTACAGATTAAAATTCTTTTGCAATGCTTTCTTTTTAAAAATTAGTCTAGCTATTCCTTTTAATGAAGCACTATGACACTGTGTTGTCATACTATTGCTTTAATTAGGTTATCAGTCTAAGGAAGTCTATACATTAAATGGGAACAGTAAAATATTATGAAGTTTGGAGAAACACTTACAGGTAAAATAAACTGGTGGGACACAAAGTTACTTACTTCCCTAAGTTAGATGGCTTCTACTGATTTAAATCAATCATCTTTTCATAACTCTTTGATGGAAATGTTTGTGTGAGAGTCAGCCATGGAGGAAACACAGCTGTCCTACCACTGGGAAATCATACAGTTGAAATCAATTCAACTATTTGCCTCCAAAGTCCAATCCAGAAAAAAGACTATCAAAATTCATTCATAAAATTTCCATGAATTCTCATAGAAATCCTTCACCCAAGTGAAATAATTTTACCATAAAATATGGGAGGAAGGATGGCATATAGTATAAAATTTTTTTTAAAATGCCTATAAACAAGGAAAAAATAAAAGTAAGTAAAATGCTTGAATAACTGAAGCAGTATCACAGGATTCCGATGATTTATATATGATAAAGTATTAAGAAAATTTATTTCTTCTGACAGTTTAATGTTTTTCTCCTTTCTTTCAGAGACCTCATGGAGTTTTATTTTTTGAAATTCTTCCTTTAAGCAGGAAGAATCAAGCAGCTGCAAGAGATAAAATGATCATCACCAGCAGATATTAAAACTGTCACCTGATGGAAGCTGGGGATCACCATTAGGCCTTCAAGCAATAACCTGCAATATAACTTTGTAACTCATATATCAATTAATTTTATATTACTGTCACACCTGACACTAACAGCTAACAATATTTCTTCATGCTGCTATCTTAATTGCAATGTGCATGTGCTGAACATGAATATCTCAAGATCTAAATGTACCTTATAAGAAAAAATATCTAAGCTGTTAGTTGAGATTTATTAGAAATCTATAAGTCTAATGGTAGAAAGATTTTTATTTTATTTTAAAATAATCTTCAGCATTAACGCAGAATTTATCTCTATATTAATTAAGGTAATTTTGTATCATTTGGATATTTAAGAATATATTGTGTTTAGTGATTTTGTATGAAAATTAAACTACACATGCAGTTTAACTACAAGAAAGGAACTATATAGAGTTGGACAAAGTAGGTTTAGAATTGTTCATATGGGAAAAATACAGTAATAAATAAATGATATAAGATTCAACAACATTATTTTAAGATAATTAGGATGGTGGAGGATCCAGAGAAATGGGGTTTTGATGGAGGGTAACATTACTCAGACCAGCAGTTACGCAGGGTTGGAAAAGACAACTAAGAACATTAGAGGAGTTGTAGAATATCATGAAGAAATAGATTGTGACGGAAAGACAGGACAAATGGTGTTTGTTGTAAGAGTAATGAGAAATAGGAAGAAGAGAGCCTTTAAACGTGAATTGATAAAAGTTGCTATTAAAGAGAAAGACATTAAAATGAACAGTGATGGACTTTAAAACCTTGTTTTGCTTTTCTGATTACCCTTTTTATATTAAAAATATGTTTTAAACCAAGTTAAAACATTTTTCTTAATCTTTAACCCATAGGTAGACTTCTGTTTTTCAGGAAACCCTCTTAAACAATATACAAATATTTTAATATGTGTAATATGCGATTATTATGACAAAAATCTTTAACTTTCATCATAATCGTACAGGGACCCCTGACCTCAATAAGCCTAGAGACACTGATTATCTTTACATTTCCACCACATATACTATAATAATATGGCTTTTGCCAGCATAGACCAAAACAAGCCTGCTGGACTGAAAGTTCTTAAGAAAAAGAGCATTTTTCTTTTTCATATGTTAATTTGTCCAAGTATCTAGTGTCATGGTTTTTAAATAGTTAATGGAAGTAAATGAATGCTGTTTGAATGAATACATGAGTGATGAATAAAAACAAAGGACTAGATGGATTAACCAAGAAGGGGTTTTTTTTTGTGGTACTAGAATATTAAACCTCACCAATAAACATATTAAGCCTGAATGTTCTTCAATCAAAATCAACTAATTAGTTTTATTACATCAAGCTCCTAGAAAACTGTCTACAGTGTTTATGATTGATATGATTAAAATATATATGACATGTAGTTGCAAATATAGCCAGGGAAAACAGCAGAGGAAAGCACAAACTAGGAGAATAGTTAGGAGTAAATGTTGACCCAAGTAGGTTCCCATGGCTTCAGGAAAACAAAGAAGGTAGCTTGCTAACTCACGACCTTCCATCTCCTTGTACATTTATTCATCAAACACATTTATTGAGCCCCTATTATATAGCAGATCCTAGGCTATAAGTGGGGCATAAAGAAAATGCAAAGTCTTAATAATCTACACCCTAAACTATCTCAATATCTGGTGGTTCATAGATATACATTGTAATGGAGTATAGGCTGAGAGGCCTCAGAGTTCCTCTGCAACAGTCTTGAGGGATGGGAAAAAGCAGCAGCACAGGGATTAAGAGTTATTTTGCATGTGAATAACAGCAGGCTGGCCTCTCAGCCCTAATGGAACTGGGAAAGGATACATGACTTTAACCCATGTTGTTACTGGGAGGCAGCTCCCCGGGTAACAGCTCCTGCGCAAGAGCTTGGAGACAGTTTGTTCCATGCCACCGAGCCACACCTGCCTGGACTAATTATGACAGCCATGAAAGGCAGAGAATACGGGAGTGCTGCCAGGTGTAGCTGAACGTGGGAGGAGTTGGCAATGGGGTTGCAGGGCAGGTTCCAGGCTGGGGTTTAAACTAAAAGGTGGGCAGCCGTGAGGGACAGGAGAACAAGGTAAGACCATGGGGGAAGAAAAGAGGTGACAGGACTCTTGCTGGCAGGCCATGAGGAGGTGCCACGTGGTTTTGGATTACAAACTGGAGATCTTGGCGCCACAGCTGATGGCGCTGGGAACTGTGGAAGACATGCCCAGCTGAGCACGGATTACTGCGAGGAACCAGGAGAAGTGAGCTTCACACTTCTGTAGTTTTCTTCTAGAGGACAGTACTTCAGATTCGCATGTTCTGAGACTGGCCTGCCTGGGCAAAGGAGGGAAGGCAGAACTGTGTGTGCTGGTGGGTGTTTTAAAGGGCCTTTGAAATTTAATGGTAGAATTCCACCATTACTCTAAACCTGTATAACATTTGAATAAATAGTTCCTTTCCTTTTCAACAAAGTCTAGCATTGAGAGCCACAGTTCATACCAGTGGCGGGCAAAGATGAACCTACAACAGAAAGACCCCAGGAGAGAGGGCTTGTTTCCGTAACAGTAACTGGGCTCCCAAATGGGCTGTTTCTGTAACAACATGACAACCAACAAATCAAACAATTACCTTTGGGTATATAAACAGATAAAGTGTCAACAAAGGAGTATAAAATAACAATGAAGGGCTCCTGATCTACTGAGCCACTGCATTTAATTTGGAAAACTGATAGAAGTTTTTACTGATATTGTTGATTTATTTTCAAAATCCCTGTTCTATTTTTTTTCCATCTTGCAGCTATTAATTTAGTGATTATTTGATTCCTCTCTCCTGTTACTCTATTAAACTATGATAAGCCGGGATTTATTCTGGCATTTGGAGAGAAAAAATTAGAAAATAAGTGATAAACACATAATTAAATATACCTCTCTGTTATAGTCAACATATTTGGGCATTGATTTCTCACGTACATACTTAGTGGAGGGGAGGACATTTCTCTATATGTTGGTTTAATGCTTCAACATGCCTTACTGATGATAATTGAGAACTCATACAAAAGTTGTAATCTTTCAGACTGAGTTATACTTATTGGTTCTTTCATTAGAGAAAGTATTTTTAAGGAGGGGTGCTGAATTTATTTAGGTCAAAAATCTATTCATTTTGGGGGGCATGAGATGTTTCATGTTTGAGCTGAACTGCAAACTCTTTTCTAAAGCAGTGATTTCCAACAGTTGCGCTGCAAGAATTTTTAGAACTTGAAATATCTGACTATTTATTCAGGGGCACCGACCTCTTTTCCCTTAGACTGACGTATAAAAAAATGACAACAACCAATACAACAATAGTCATCTGGTGTCAATTAATCAAAATTATACCTTTTATTTTTTGATCATATGAGCAAAATACATATTTTTTTGGTATGCCACAGAATTTTATGCGTGTCATGAGATGAAAAAGATAGAAAACTCACTGTTCTGAAGAATCTAGAACAGGACTTTCAATTGGAGTGGATGAGAAAATTGACTGTGAAACTTGAAATTCAGATTAGTGGTTATATTTTCCATTTTCTGTTAAGATGAGGCAGGTTCAAAAATGTAGAAGCTGAGTAACTGGACCAGCATCGTGCTTTCTGAAAAACTATTGAACCTGAAGAGCTGAGACAACTGAGAATGTACAAGGAAGTCTGGACAAATAAATGTCATTGTTTTTTTTTTCCCTAAGTTGTATCTATTACTAGGTAGAGCATGAGTTATACTGAAACAAAGACGTTTTAAAGTTTTGAAGAGGCCTTCATGCTAACCTTGGTGGATTTAAGAGAGGTTGTAAGAGGAACAAATGGTGCTATCCATACTTTCACATAATGGGAATACCATTTCAAGTGGGAGAACTATATTACTGCTTATATCAAGCCAGGATTACAAATTTCCCAATATATGTAGCTTACTCCTCATATGTATATACACATACATTTACCACTGAGCATACTTAAATATTGTAAATTCAGCCTAAATGCTCAGATGAGAAGAATTTACAACAGAGGTCTTTCCAAAGTAACATAAATCATTAAAAAAAATACATTGTCATGGGAATCTCCTTTTGTGCCTGGCCATCATAAATAACTAGGCAAGAATGAACATCTGTCCACTCTGTTAGTCTGTAACAGCCCTAAGCAGTGCTTCCTATTCTTGACTATTTTTAGACATCTGAGGTAGAAAACTTTATATTTCAAATTCAGAAAGACCTATGAAAGTAAAGGAAATCTATCTTACATTCTGTTAAAAGGAAAGTGAACGTTAATGAAATCCTATTATATATTAACTAATGAAAAATAGTTATATAGTTTAATCTAGCTAAATTAGAAATTAGTGTAATTTTTGAAAAAAAAATAGTGACCATAGATATACCCTAATATAAAGCACAGCTTAACTGTTTACTTGCAATCCTCATCTAATAAAATATATCTAAATAAAAGACATTATTAAATAGTATTGCAATAATCCTCACACACATGCATCCCATTGGTTAAAGAAGAAGAAAAAAAAACAGAATTAATAGCACCAGAATGAGTGTTTTGTCTTCTAGAAAAAAAAAATTCATTCATGGATTACTCCCATGTTTTAGTTTAGTCATTTCAGATATAATTGGTCAGATATTTTTAATGATTGGATAAATGTCCTATCAATTAATCATGTGAATATATGAATTAATTATTAAAATTGATTTTAAAATGGAATCAATGTATACTGACACCTATAATTGCAATTATGTTTGAAAAACAACACAAATATTTTGGGTCATCTTTATTAGGACAGATTTTATCTTCCAAGTATTATTGAGCATCTGCTTCAAGCCCATTATTGTTTAAGAAACTTGAAAAGTGATGAAAAAGCCAAGAGATCCCTGGTTTCATGGGAGACAAAAAACATAAAATTAACATAATAAGTTACTAGTATGTTAGAACGTGGCAAGTTAGAGTTGCCAGATAAAATACAGGATTTCCAAATTTATAAAGGTAAATTTTAATTTCAGATAAATGAAAAATATTTCTTAGTAATAACATTTCTCAGACTCATGATAGTACCTAGTCACTACTATAATCCTTGTGTGGGCTCTTCCTACAGAACCGTATTTCATTATGGAAAGTACCTTCAACTACTTATTTTTAAAGAAAAATTGATCCTAATACTTCTAGGGTGGAAAGGTGATTTTTTTTCTGTTTCAGAGATAAATTTGTTTTTCAACCATGAGTAAAATTTACTAGTTATGCAGTCTATGGGCTTAGAGTTAATACATCTCTAGAACAAAATAGTTTAATTGACTCAGCAGAATCCAAGATAATGTAGTTTTGTTTCAAATGAGCACTATTGTTTTAAAGAAGCCATAAAAATAGTTCTAGTTGGAATAAGAGTAAGTAATGATGAAATTACATGCTTTAATCAAAATTGGAGAGGTTATACTGAATAATACTCTTATGAGTATATACAAAGTAATCTAAATTTCAATTATAAAATAATTAAATTTATTTAATCCTTAGATATAACAAATGACTGCCTTACTTACAAATGACAAATTTCTAAATGACACATAAATTACTCAAATTTCTACAGCTTCCCATTTGTTACATAATAGAAGTTTTTACCTAAATTTTAAATTGGACAAAAACAAGTATTTTTAACTTCAAAATGTATGCATATTAAAGATGCTCTGTTGCCAGAGCTTTCTGAATAAACAAATGTTCCCTTCCTACTCCTTTATCACTTGTGTGTAATCATAATCACAGCTTCATTCTTATTAATTCATTTCCAAATAATACCGTTTGTTTTTTTCTTTTGGTTTGAAATAAGGATGATAAACATTTTATATGTCACACTGTACTACATAGCTAAACAACAACTAAGACTTCATCAGCCAAAAATGAAAAAGCCAAGAAGTGGTAACCAAACTGATTCAGTTAGTGGGTGATATCTAGAAGTAAGCATGTCTTTGCAGACACGTTGATTATTCACACATACTATTTCCTCATATAATAGTAGCAAGAGTATTACATGCTGAAAATATTACATAATAACTAAAATGCAATAAGCTATGAGGCCACAATGATTTTTTATACACATATAAATAACCAACCTCGGTAAAATTAATTGTGAGTTAGTATATTAATATATGTTCATTTTTGACACACAAAATAGAGCAAATATCAAAATAAAAGCGATGGTAGAAAACATAAAACTAAGTAATTGTTTCCCTTAAGATATCTGTAATTTGTGATTAAGCTTCCATTAGCTTTTTTGTAAATTTTTTTTTAAAGTTGATTTTAGAGAGAGAGGAGGAGAAAGAGAGAGAGATAGAGAGAGAGAGAGATTGATCTCTTGTTCCACTCATTTTTGCATTCATTGGTTGATTCTTATATTTGGCCTGACCAGAGATCTGGACCCACAATCTTGGTGTATCACGATGATGCTTTAACTGAGGAGTGTGGCCAGGGCCCTATTAGTTTCTTTTTACGATTATAAGAGTCGACTAATTGAATGACTCTCATATTTAGTGGAAGAGAATGTCTACAATATGAAATCATACTCTCCGAAAGGCACCACCAACTGCTTTCTTAACCTGCTCTAGAATTAACTTATAATCAACTTTATTACAGTGACATAATTATCTATTTATGTGTTTGTATTTCTTACTAGATTAATTTAAAATTTCATGGTTTAATTTACATAAAACTTTAGGGATTTGTCCCCCATGAAGAATGATGAGTTTAATAATTAAAACATCCTTACCTAGAGTTTTGCTAGAAATGAATCCTTTTCAGGTAGGTGAACATGGCAAGTAATTCCATGTCTCTTTCTCTTGGTTTCCTCACCTGTACTGGGTTTAATAACCCATATCTGCCTGATATGGTAGTTTTTGGATCGGGTGCTGTATTGAACATAAAATGGTTTGATGCATTCCTGACACAAAATAAGAATTTAATAAATGTTAATTATTATTATTATTAACTATCTACCTCATAATATAATGTAAGTCATAAAGTAAGTCGTTAATTAACATTTTGGAATTAATGCCTGAATAAATAGCTAAATACATGTATGCACCAAAACAATGTGAAAGAGCAGTACTTATTAAAGTTCAGATATTTTACCAAGATATGTTGCCCATATAGTTTAACACATATCTTATTTTGAAGATCTACCAAACACATTTAGAAAAGTCTTAGTACACTAACTCTGATCGATTATGTTAATCACATTTCACTAGAAGGTTACAATAAATACTTAAAGTAAAATCCCAGAAATAATTCATATCAAATGCAAATTATTTGTAAACTAATATTATGGCTTAATAACTACAACTATTAAAAATACTTATATAATACCAACTATTTAACATTTTTAATCATTATTAAAATCAGAGGAATAATTGGACCCAGAGAGCTCTTCTAATGTTTTTGGTCTGTTTGGATGTATAGCTAGAAATCTCATTTAAAAAAAAAAAACTTAGTTCCTTAATTAGTAGATTTCTTCTGTTATTTTTTGGGGGTATTAATGAATATTTTGCTCATGATATTTTGGCAATATTTAGAAATATAATCGCAATACCTTTGATACTGTTCTTCATGGCAAAGGTTAAGTCCTGAATAGGCTGTATAATGTTCCAAACTGAAGCAAGCATTTAACACAATATAAAACATAATTTAGTTCTATACAAAACATTATTATTGTAGAATGGTGCTGTCCTGAATTTCGTTCATTTAAAAAGGTCACTCTGTAATTCCAATGAAGCTTTTAGAAATTGTTCAACCAGATTGTACATAAAATAAAGCCAAGGCTAATGTTTGTATTTTAATTAAATGCACGATCACAAACGCAGTTGTGCCCTGAGTGAGAATACAACATCAAAAAAGAACAGCTCATTTATGTTCTATTTAATTGCAAAACTTTTGTTTGAATAACTAAAAATAACGTGTGCAGATCTTAATAATACAATTGGAAAATTTTCTCTATAGATTACTACTCTTTTTATAGTTAGTAAATTAGAATGAATTTCAGACACAGCCTGAACCAAACATTATTCCTCAATAGAACAGTTTAACAAGAAGGCAAGCTATACTGCACATTATTGCAGTGAGCCTTCTCAGGGCTGGAAGCAGCAAATTTCCATATCCTTTTAATCACTGGCCTCCCTGCTGAGGCAGCCAGTATGGGTGGAGCAGCCACAGGCAATGGTGTGTGCTCTGAACCTCATTTACTCAGCAAATGCTTTATCCAGGGAACAATAACACTAACCAGCAGGGATGACAATTTAAACCTACCAATACAAATGGGGATCCTAAGGCTTTCATTCACTCCGTCATTACAGAGTGCCTTAGATCCTATTTAATCACATCCTGTCTTCCCACTAACTTCTGAGCAATGATGAAAACCTGGGACTAGAAAGAAAAGTTAATAATCTTCATTAGATTTTGAGCTTACTCTCAGAATCAGAAGGAGTATAGGTAAAGAGAGGCAGGAGACTAAAAATTCTGCAACTCCCTATCCTAACTCTAGGCTACCTTCAACACATCCTTTAGGTCCAGGTTAATTTTTTTCTCTTTCAGGAAAGAATTCACTGTTCACCTAGTTAGTTAATTTCTCCATGCCCATACTCCCATATACTTAGAAAAAAAAACTTTTGATTGATGATATTCTTTTTATTTTTTAAAAACATTTACTTATTTTTAGAGAGGGGGAAAGGAGGGAGAAAGAGAGGAAGAGAAACATCAATGTGTGGTTGCCCCTCACACACCCAGGACCCAGCTCACACCCAGGCATGTGCCCTGAGTGGGAATCGAACCTGCAGCTCTTTGGTTCACAGGCCAGCACTCAATCCACTGAGCCACACCAACTAGGGTACTTCATAGAACTCTAAGCCTTTCCAATTTTACTACTATTAAAACTGAAATTAAATAACTTTGGTTGTAATTAACTGTTGAATGACTGTCTCTCCAACTTATAAGCCCTATGACAGCAGTGAGACTTCCTGTCTTTTCACTGATAACACAGCAGTTTCAACTGTGTTTGAGGTCTGTATGGTAGGTGTGCAATAAACATTCTTCAGATAAGTGAATGAGCAAACTTATTTATATCCAATTTTAAAAGTATTCATTTTGCCTACCAAGTTATAATGGATATGGTAAAAACATATACTAACATGCTTGTCTTAGGACACTTTATGTCCAACTTTATATCAGATAAGATGTCCTTGTAGAAAAATTATGGTACATATACACAATGGAATACTATGTAGCAGAAAGAAAAAAAGAAGTACTAAACTTCGCAACAGCATGGATGGAACTGGAGAGCATCATGCTAAGCGAAATAAGCCAGGGGGCGAAAGACAAATACCATATGATCTCACCTATAAGCGGAACCTAACCAACAATGCAAAGAAGCAAGGCAAATATGGCCAGCAACACTGAAAGGAAAAGAAATCAACAGAGACAAGAGGGAAGGGGGGGGCAGGGAAAGGGAAGGGAAGGGGAAAGTCAAGGAACATATAGCAAGGACTCATGGACAAAACCAAAGGGGAAGAGCTGAGGGAGGGAAGGTGGGAGGGGGCAAGGGAAAGGGGGGGGGAAGGCAGAGACAAATGTATTTAAAAAGTAAATAAATTAATAAAAAAAAAAAAAAAAAAGAAAGAAAATTCCCATTGTGTTGAACTTCTATAAATTTCTGTAATTAAAATATAACAATATAAATTGGAAACTCTTTGATTTTTAAGGTGCTAAATGATGATCAGAATTCAATGATTTGTTTATAGAATATTTTCATTATACACCAAAGATACCATGTTCTAAATATTTAGATTCTATGATGATAATTCAGAGGAATAGATTTTATTCTAATTAAGTTGAAATTTCCAGAATTTTTTCATGTTTGCTTTACTTTCTAACATCTTGACTTTTTCTCTTATCTAGAACTTAACCTTTCTTACATCATTTAAATATTTTGTTTTTCATCAGCTTTAAAATTAGGTAATCTTAATTAGTTTATGGAAAAGTTTTCCTGTAAGTAATTCAGTACTGTTCTGATAGTCATTTCCAAGAAAAGTGATAAAACCAATTAATGGGTATTTTAGTAATCTGTCACCTTTATAGTTATCTTTTATATAGAAAGACATGACTGAACTTATCAACATAATATTACATTTTCTTTTTTCTTATAAGATCTCTTCAGTAATCTATAATAGCTTAAAAGCCAATTTATATTAGCTTAAAAATGGAAGGTAAATAAAGTTGGGATTAAATCAAAATGCAAAATTCTATGGCGGTAATATTGAGAAATTCATAGAAAAAAACCAAAAACCAATATGATAGTTTTTGGAAATGTAGGGTCCAGTTTACTTAAACAAATGGATTAAGTTGTACATTTTTTTCTATGAGATGATAGTTATTCTTGTCTTCAGGTGAATTAATATTTATAAAAATACTGATGTGGCCCTGGACAGGTGGCTCCCTTGGTTGGAGCGTTATCCCCTACACCAAAAGGTTGTGGGTTTGATTTCAATCAGGGCACATGCTTGGGTTGCAGGTTTGATCCCTGTTGGGGCAATAACGGGGGCAAACGATTGATGTTTCTCTCCCACTTTGATGTTACTCTTTCAGTCTTTCTGCCTTCCTCTCTCTCTCTAAAATCAATGAACATATTTTTTGGGTGAAGATAAAAAAATAAAAATTATAAAAACACTAGTGTAAAACTGTAGAGTCCATTAAGAAGTTGATCGAGATTGTAATTCTTGAGGCATTCCTTTTGTAGGCCAGCTACTTTGTCCTAAAGTCATGTGGAGAAGATAAAATTTTTTTAAAAAAGTCCATTCTATATTAAATATTGAAAGAAAGGTATAAAATTCAGGATAAGCTAGGAAATAGCTATAAATGTTGCAAACATTTTATTTCATGAAATAATAAAACAAATCATTCATTATTATATTTGAAAAGCTGACTAAAATTGATAAATTTCTAGGAAAATAGAATATGATAAATTACAAAAGAAATAAGTAACTCAAATAAACCATTAATTATAAAATAATTTGAAATGACACATTCTTCACAAAATCTCCAAATGTTATAAATTCATATTATAATCATTTTTGGAACAGGTTATCCCTAAATTAATTATACTTTTTTTTAAAAAGGAGGAGAAGCTATCTTCCTTGTATCAAACTATGCGGAGACAGTACAAAAAATTTAATTATGGGTATAGTTTATTTATGAACAGAGTTATAAAAATTCCAGATGTAAAAATAATTAAACTAATCCAACAGTGTATTAAAATAATATGATATTCTTAAGTGGAATTTACTTTGAGTTACTTAATTCCAGAAAACCAATGAATGCAATTATCTGTATTAATGAACTAAAGTAAAATATAATTACATTATCACCTGCAATGATATAAAACATTGTTGATAGTGTACAATATCTTCTAATAACAAAAATAGACCTTCTTAATATCTAAAAATAGTGTTTTTATTAACCAGAAAATGTTACTTTTCAAGTTCTATAGCAAATGCTATACCTAGGGAATAAACTTTTGATATTTTTTTTGAAGGTTGAGAATAAGATGAGGATGTTTCATATTATTATCAATGTTCACGGGCTACTCAAGTTTCTAGCTAACTTTACAGGAAAAAAGAGACATAAACATGAAACAGAAAAATGTTTTGGTTTTGTTTTGCTTCCTTTTGCAAATTATATGATTTCTTACACAAAAAACCTGAGGGAACACATTTTAAAAACTATTAAAATTAATAAAGGAACTCAGCAATTTTGTGTGATTATAAAATAAAATCACAACCAAACCAATTTCAACAGTCAAAAGAAAATAGGATTCCATTTAACATAACAGCAAACATATGTTATATGAATTAATCTAACAATAAATGCAAAAGGTCATTGTAAGTAAACTTTTAAACAATGTTGGATAGGTCAAAAGATACAGTAGTTCAAAAATGATGTGACTGAGTAATATAAAAATGGAAATATCATCAAAACAATTAATAAATCCATTCAGCTTCATTCAAAATCCCAGCAGTGTTGTTTTGAAACTTGACAACTGATTTAAGAAAAAAAAATTATGGAAACAAATAGGTCTACAGATGGTTAAAACTACTATTCAAAATGACAAAAATTCATAATTTTTCCCTACCAGATTTATATCACTGAGCCATTGTATTTAAAGTCTGTAGGACAGAGAACAGACTGACCTCTGTCAGCCAGGTGGAGGTTTGGGGGGCTGGGTGAAAAGGCGACAGGGTTAAGCAAACAAACAAAAAACAAAAACTCACAGACACAGACAACAACATGGTGATTCCAGAGGTATAGGGCAGTGGGGGCAGGTAGAAGAGGGTAAAGAGAAAATAAATGTTGATAGAAAGAGACTTGACTCTGCATGGTGAACAAACAATAAACAAATGACATATTATAGGACTATACACCTGAAACCCATATAGTTTTATTTACCAATGTCATCACAATAAATTCAATGAAAGTAAAATAAAATATAGGAAATGGAGTAGCCAAAGAACCTATATGCATGGCCCATGGTAATGAATTAAGTGGGGAATTGCTGGAAGGAAAGAGGGATACCGGGTAGAGGGCAACAAAAGGGAAAACACTGGGACAACTCTAATAGCATAATCAATACAATATATTAAAAATAAAATAACAAAATAAAATACTGTAGGACAGACCAAGAAAACTGTATAGTACACTGGATTAGAATAGGAGCCCTGAAACATGCTTGCATACTTAAGGAAATTTGATATCGAGACTGTTAAATTTGTAAAACATGTTGGATAAAAGATGACTCATTATATAGAGAAAATTTTCTATAAACACCATGTACAGTAAGAAGCTCCAACTCCTCAACTAAACATGAAGGTACTAGGAACTTCCCAGACAGACAAGGTTAAAAGAGTTCATGACCAGCAAACCAGTATTATAAGAAATGTTAAAGGGTCTTCTTTAAGAAGAAGAAGAAGAAGAAGAAATCAATAATATATATATAAAATGTCAATAAATACATATCTATCAATAACTGAACCTAAAAAATAAAATAAATGAGCAAGCAGAACAGAAATAGGCTGAGAGAGAGAAAAAACATTTTGACAGTTGGCAGAAAGAAGGGTCTCGGGGCGGGGGAATGGGTGAAAAAGGTGATGGGATTAATAAGTACAAATTGAAGTTACAGAATAGTAATGGGAGTATAAAGTACAGCATAGGGAATATAGTCAACAACATTGTAATAGCTATGCGTGCTGTCAGATGGGTGTGAGATTTATCTGAATGACCACTTAGTCAATTTTAGAATGCCTAATCACTGGGTTGTACACCTAAAACTAATATAATAGTGTATGTCACTGTAACTGAAATATTTTTAAAAATTATTTAAAAAATAAAAACTGTGAAGGTACTAAAGCTTAAAATGTAGGGAGAATGCCTTTTTTTATGTCATCTGGATGTCTTTTTAACAATAAGGAAGAATTTGATATGAGTACAATTAAGGACCTTAATGTGATGCCAGGTAAAAATGCTGGGAAAACCTTTTGTGACATTTTAAATCTAACAAGAGATGATTTATATTTAAAATATAAAAGGAACCCTTCAAATTAACAAAACAAAAATTTATGTCACTATGGATTTAGTAAAATATATAAACACCAATTCATAAAAAGAGACACTAAAATGGTTAAGAAGAATATAGAAATGAGCTCCCTCACTAGAAAAAAAATGCAACTTATAATGCCAATGAACTATATCTGACTATCAAAAAGTCAATGACAAATACCAATACTTCATGAGGACTGAGTAAACAGAAATCCAATATATTCTGGATGGAATATAAAATATAAAACTATTCTGAAGAATATTTTTCTCATATATTCCATACCAAGCAATTTCAACATTAAATATATACCCCAGAGGAGTGTCTTGGAGAGGGAGGCTGGATGAGAGAAAAGGGAGGAAATTAATATGCTGCGACACAGTCATAAATTAGATATGCCTTAGGCAAACCAGACAGAACATCTGTGCATGCCGTATATAGAAAGATGTTCATGATAACAATATGTATGTTGGAATAGTTAGATTCAGCATAGGTGTCCATCACTTGGAGATGCAATAAATGATAGTTACTATATGTATGCATAGGCATACCATAAAATATTACCCAGGAGATATCCAGCCAAAAGTGTAGATCTTAAAAATAAAATCCATAATAAAGAAAATTTAAGGAACTGAACTTTGTAACAGTACAACTTGGGGAAATAAAAATGCATCCACATGAACACTATGTATGGTTTCAAGAATATACATACCAATATACCAATACTTGGTGGTAGACATAAATATAAATAGAAATATAAATTTATATATAAATAAATTATATATAGTATATTATATAATATTTAAATATCATATATAATACATGTATTTATATAAATTATATATGATATATAACACATATAATATATTTATTTATACATGTTTTAAATTTAATATTTATTATATATACATATATTGTATAATATACTATAATAATATATTATAGGATGTTATACATTATAATTATAAATAAATACAATGTATAATAATATGCAAATATAAGACATATTTATATATTAGAAATTAGAATAGATAGACTGGATATTCATGCAGGCAGACCCATTTGACTGGGATAGGAAAACAAGATGAAACAATAGAATAAAATTAAAAATGAGACGTGAGAGGGGTTTTGCATGAGTAGGTGGCATAATCTACAGAGCCATTTGTTTTTCTAATTTTTATTGATGTCAGCTGGATATCTAGGGCACATAATAGGTGCTTAATAAATATGACTAAATGAGGATTATAATAAAATATGTTTTGGGTGGCAAAGATCCTACAAAGAAACAATTAAAATATATTTTTTGGTTTTAATTTTGCTTGTATTAATATTTAAAGCATGATAATAAAAATTAACACACCAAAATATGTTTTGGGAGGCACTAGTCTACTGATATGACTGTCCATTTTTGTGTTAGTATCAATTGTTTTAATTAATCCAGGGGTACAAAATCTATATCTAATGTTAACTAAATTTTCTCATTTATTCTCGCAGTTTTTCAGAGTATTCTCCTAGGTTTTCTTGGTGCATAATCACATTGTCTATAAATGAAAATTTTGTCTCAATCATTCCATGTCTCTTTCTTTGTCAAAATATTAATTGCAATAGCAGGAGTTTTTTGTTTGGTTGGTTGGTTGGTTGTTCACAATCAAATTGTCACTAATTTTTTACATCTTACTTATGACGTTAGTTTTGGCTTAACGTAGACCTTAAATATCACAAAGAAGTGTACTACTCCCAAATCTGAAAGATTTTTTAGAATTATAAACTAGTTCCATTTTGTCTTGCATTTTTTTTCAATTTTATTTCTACTTCCCTATATTATCTTTCTGAGGAAATACATGTTGACAATTTAAAATATCTCACACTAATCAATATATGAAATGTTATAAAATGACCAAAAAGAAAATTAGAATTATACATAAAAAATAAATGAGGTCATTAGATCAAACTTATAGCTTATGCTAAATATGGACATTTAATAGTTAAATAAAAAATTAAAGGTTCTATATATAACTAGAGGTAAGAGATACTGCAAAGTTCCTATTTATATTTGTAAGGCAATTTAACAATTGCGGAGTCACATCAAAACTTTACAGTCATATCTTATTTCAAATTCTATTCTGGGAACACATACCAATTACAAGATTTATCTTTAAATCTATAATTTTAAGAAATCATAGTCAAATGATGGTAAAGAATGTAGCTGTTGATGGAGTAAATTTAGTATAAGTGAAGGTTGTACATGTGTTTTAGAAGAAAACAAAACATTTGCTACCACCATTCTCCAAATTCATTTGGTACATTGTGCACTTCCAATAGCAAAAACCTTTAATAGATCAACTTATTTACTATGTTTAGTTCCGGAGTTGACTTAATGTCAAAACTGCATGATCCCTTCAATTTAGTTAAAAGGCAAATGAGTTTAACTAATTTTTTTTTTAATTTTTTTAACTATTAAACCAGTTGCTCTCTATGCAAGGATTAATTATCAAGCCATTGTCCCTCTGGCAATAGAGGCCATTTTCTTTTCATGACTCTTGAGTTTAAAAACTTAAAGAGGAATGGCGATTTCAAAAACAAAATAAATATGTCCTAGATGATTTAAAACATCTCACAGAGTAAACACCACATTCCAAGATTCTTTTTCGGTCTTGTGCTTTGTAACATGGATAGTATTCTGAAGGGATTTCATTTTTAATAAAATAAATATTAAAAACAACTATCATGCATAATCTTAAACATTTGGGATTTGCCTTGATTTATTTTTGAATTAAAACTCCTTTTTCATTTTTAATACACAATCAATTTTCAGATAATATAATATCCTATACTGTAAATATATATTAACATATACTTATATATAATATATACATGTGAATATTGTGTGTGTTTTGCTCTGGCATAAATTATATATATGTATGTATGTTAAACCAGTCCTCAAAATTCTCATTTCAGGAACAGTGTAACAGGAAAAAAGCATTAACCAGCAGCTCACTAAGAGGCATCTATTGCATATTTGTCTCTCTAGTCCCCAAGTATTCACCCGGTGTAATAAGAATTTCCTGAAACATGCATAGTTATTCTATTTTATGAGTCTGGAATTCTTTTTTTCTCTTTAAAAAAAAATCAAAGGAATCCTACAGATGCCAGCATTAAACATACTGATGGGAATTATGATCATGTCAGAAAAATATATATCCTTTGAGCTCTGTGAGAAGCTGACGGCATTCCCATAAAATATTAAGTACTCACAATAAAAATCCCTTCACAAGGAGTGAGAAGTTAGTAGAAAGAATCTGGAAGCCCTCAACAATGAATTCTGATTAACCAGTTGACTTGAATTCCCTTGTTCTAGCTGGACAAGGAAGTATGTAACTTGCTAGTGCATATTCATTTGGCAAATGTTTAAAATATAAAAAATGTGAAAGTCCTTCTCCCAAAGGAATATGTGTATAATAAATTGGAACTCTCTATTCCACTTACCTCCCCCAACATACATCCCCCAAAAAGTGAAGACGTTGTTCACCCTAGTGATCACAACTCCCTTAGGTATGTACAACACATCTCCCACTTTTCCCAAATACAGTTGGTGGATCTTTCACACATGCCACTGCCTACGGTCTTCTTACTTAAAATAGGTGCACTCAGGAATATTCATTTTAGGTTTTATTCTGTAGTTGTCCCTCTAAATAAGAAATGTAGATAGCTGTGTAAAAATTTACCAATTTGAGAAATCAAAACACAGCTTGAATTGCAACACATTAGCAATGCACAAATAAAATTAGCTCTCCCAGGAAATATGTATACTAAATAAAGCAGTGAAAACATCAGATAGGCATTTGAATACCTTACTTAGATATCTTGAAAGGCAGTAAATCAATTCCAATTGTACAGGACTTTATTAGTTTTAGTTTTAGCTTTAATTTTCCAATGAAGGTCCAAAGAACAGCAATAAGGAGTTTGTACTAATACCTAAACACATTTTACCATGGATAGACCAGTTAGTGCCAGATAGAAATACATACATAAAAAGCCACATGTTCTTGTAAATAAACTCTAAAATATGGTAGATTCTCCTGATTAGCAATTCCTCTCAGGGGGGTGGGGATGAGTATGTTGGGTAGATTTTTATGAATCTGATAGCATATGACATTTGCTTTTAAAGCAACATGCCTACAACTCATTTTGCATCCCACCCCAACTCACTTGATGAATTAACCACAATTCTATCAAATTGGAATGCCCTCAAACGTCTCATTTTCACTTCTCCCAATCAAACAAAAATCACTAATTAATCTTTTAAAACTGGGTACTGGAAAAGGTAGTTATGATAAATAAAGTGGTCAACAGTGTGACAAGACATTGATTTTCACTGAATTCAACATCAAAATCTAATAAAACTATGCAATTTTTATTAGATGGCTTCTTTTTGCAGAAAGCTGATCTTTTGTTAACTTTAAAATACATAATCTTTACATCCTAAGACCTGGGAAGTTATTGATTTGGCATGTCTTGAAATAAATCTTTAAATGTTTATGCAACATTTATTGAAAAGTTAGGTTTTTTTAAATGTTTTAATTATTTTTAATAGTAAAAATTTTATATATATACAATAATGTTTAAAAATATGTGTTGACATAAGGCAGGAAAACAGCATAGTTGAGATAATTTTGCAATAAAAATAGTTTGAAGTATTTAAAAGTATAAATTTTTAAAAATATAAGATATATAATTATCATAAAATATTAAATTATAATAGGTCATTTTAGTACTAAAGAAAGAAACAAATGAATGAATCAGAACGGAAGTGAGACAAGGTTCAGATGTATATATGAAAATTAATATATAATAAAGGTGAAACTCTAGGTCATTTGGGAAAATATGATTATTCCATAGAGCATATTGGTTCCATTAGATAGCTAGTCATTAATTAAAAATCACAAATCTGAATCACACAAAAATAAATTAGAAATGAGTCACATTTTAATAAAATATAAAAATTAAAATAATAAAATTGGAACATACTATTTTAAAATATTTATAGGAGTAAAGGGCATTCTAGGCATTAAAAAAAAAAAAGAACAGACTTGATGAATACATCATTACCATATAGGAAGACTCAATATATATTTGTTTAATAACTAGATAGATATATTAATTTAATTCCAATCTAAGAAATATAAAACTATTTTATTACAGCCCATATAAATAATTAAATAAGACAAAAAATAAAAGGAATAGTTGTAGGCTGAATCCATAAAAGCAACATGCATCAAAAGTATGTTTTAATTACATCAATATTAGTATCTTTGCTGACTGTTAGCACTTATCCAAAGAACAAATAAAACAAAAAATAAATAAACTCATTGATATAACATACATAGACTCTACAGAGATTTTTCTTCAGACCTACTAGTAAGGCCTGTAAATGTTGACAGAGAACCGTACCTTGCAATACCTGAGATGCTCAGAATGTAATTATCTTGCAAATAGTGTTTCTGAAAACCTGATCTTCATCATCACTTCAAAATATAATAGTTACGAAGAATCATGGAATATAAAAGAAAAATTATATGTACCTTAACTGTTAATACTAATTTCAATTTTGCCTGTTCAGTTTAGGTTGGTGTTTTGTTAATTTGTACAGATGTATGTTTTGTATATTCTCAAATACTGTATAAAAAAGTATTATTTTTTCTGCTATTAGTCAAATACTTAAAGTGTACATACATGTTTCAAAGTCTCAATATAGTTATCAAGGCCAAGAAAAAACTTTCTCACAAAATTATACATTGCAAACTGTATGAATCCATCATAGTTGAGTGTCAATGGGTTTCTTATTTAGATTGAAGGTTTTTTTACTGCATGTGAAAAATCAATGAGGAGTTATACCCTTATCAAGTGAACTGATAAAAATTAATGAGGAAGCTAATATAAAATGACATCTCTAGTCAGGTAAATGTGCAAGTTTAATAGTGAACACAGGTAGAACATTAACAGGTATAAAATATAAAATATTTTGAATGGAATACATATGTGTATATACATATACATATATATGTATATTTATTATCTATTTATCTATCTCCATAATGTCGTATGGCTTGAATATTCCTGTGTTTGCAAGACAGCTGCTATGATTAGTGTAATTTAAAAATGTCCAGGATATTTATAGGACAATGCAAGGAAATGAAATTCATTATCCTGCAAAGTATGCAACAAACCATTAAACACAACAATGAAATCAATTGGCACAAAAATGCAATTATGTTACATTCATGTAAACCCTTCAATGAACTAATTTCTAAATATCAATCATGGCTGCTACTCATCATATAAACATCAAAGAAGCACTTATATTTTTAAAACACATCAACAAGTTCCCACTATCTCACAAAGAGGAAAATATTAAATCAGGACATTGTCAAAAATTGCGGCTGGTAATCTCTAATCATCCAAATCTCAGCTCAATTTTATACAACAAAAGTAAAGAAAAAAGCAATTGCCATTTCATCAGAAAAGGGTATTATGCCATCTTGTTAAAATGTGATGGTTTATTTCTAATTAACATCTGATTAGGTTGCATTTCAAAATTTTTCTAACACCACACATGACTAACTTGTAAGCAATCAAGGCATTAAATGAACATTAAAAGCAGGCATATCATCAAGTATCGATGGTCTACACCTGCATTACACATCTGTTGAAGTTCAATTTTCAGGAAACATAAACTAAATCTATTGTTCATTATTCTGGAATATTAACTAAAATATGCTCCCTATGTGTTTTTAAAAATATGGATACCACAAATATTATAAGTAAGAATTTTGAAAAAGGAAGACCTAAAAGTGGAAAAAACTACGTATGTATTATATGTAAACTAAGTTAATTAGAAACAATGCCTGATATTAACCTGTACCAAAACCTTGCCCAAGTGGATCTAGAACCAACACAACCAAGAATGGCCTTCACACCACACCAGAGCTCAACCCAAGGTACAACGCAATGGGCACATACAATGGAGGATCCCGCCATACACCAGAAACCAAACACCTTTGCCTTGAGAGACAGTCCTTGCACAGAGACTCATACACAGTGATCAAGGTCTATCCTTATAGTCACACAGCCTGAAGATTAACTCCACTAAGAGTGGCTAACAGCATTCCAGAATCAATTACAAATAGAAAGGCACACATAACCAACACAACATACATTCCTGGCTCACCTAGCTCAGGTGATCTGGAAGACTGTGCCACTGAACCCCATAAAACATCTATATTATGAAGCCATCATAACAAGTTTAGAAGTCATAGTAGGTCTACCTAAAACATAGATACAAACACAAAAAGGGAGACAAAATGGGAAGCAAAGAAATATGCCCCAGATGAAAGAAAAGAGAAATCCTCATAAAAATAATTAAATGAAATAGAAGCCACCAAGATATCAGGTTCAGAATTTAAAATAATGGTTATAAGGATGCTTATAACCTTAAGTACATTAGGGGGAGAATAAATGATCTCAGAACTTAAAGAGACAGTAAGCATTAAAAAAGACATAGGAATCATAGCTTTGCTGGACAGAGTCATCTTGGATGTAGGTCCTTGCCTTTCATGACTTTGAATACTTATTTCTAGTCCCTTCTTGCCTGGAAGGTTTCTTTTGAGAAATCAGCTGACAGTCTCATGGGAACTCCTTTGTAGGTAACTGTCTCCTTTTCTCTTGCTGCTTTTAAGATTCTCTCCTTATCTTTAATCTCGGGTAACTTAATTATGATGTGTCTTTGTGTGTTTCTTCTTGGATCCAACTTCTTTAGGACTCTCTGAGCATCGTGGACTTGCATGTCTAGTTTCTTTGCCAGACTGGGGAAGTTTTCCGTCATTATTTTATCAAATAAGTTTTCAATTTCTTGCTCTTCCTCTTCTTCTTCTGGCAGCCCTATGATTCAGATGTTGGAACATTTAAAGTTGCCCGAGAGGTTCCTCAGCCTCTCCTCATTTTGTTGAATTCTTGTTTCTTCATTCTGTTCTGGTTAGATGTTTATCTCTTCCTTTTGTTCCAAAATGTTGATTTAAGTCATGGTTTCCTTCCCTTCACTGTTGGATCCCTGCATATTTTTTTCCTTTATTTCACTTTGTATAGCCTTCAATTCTTCCTTTATTTCGTGACCACAGTTATTTCTATGAGCATCCTCATTACCAGTGTTTTGAACACTGCATCTGATAGTTTGTCTATTTAGAATGGAAGGGCAGATAAAGTGATTCCCAGATAAGGTAAAGTTAAAGGAGTTCATCATCACCAAGCCCTTATTATATGAAATATTAAAGGGACTTATCCAAGATAAAGAAGATCAAAATCTATGAGTAGTAAAATGACAACAAACACAACTATCAACAAATGAAACTAAAAAACAAACAAAAATAAAAACTAAGCAAACAACTAGAACAGGAACAGAAGCACAGAAATGGAAATTACATGGAAGGTTATCAGTGGGGAAGGAGAGGAGGAGAATGGTGGAAAAAGGTACAGGGAATAAGCATACTTGGTAGGCACAAAATATAGAGGGGGAGGTTAAGAATAGTATAGGAAATGGAAAAGCCAAAGAACTTATAGGTACAACCCATGGACATGAATTAAGGGAAGGGGAATGCTGGAGATACAGGGTGGAGGGGGATAAAGAGGAGAAAAAATTGCGGCAACTCTAATAGCATAATCAACAGAATATACTTATAAAAAGACATAGGAATCATAAAAAAAGAATCAGTCAGAAATGAACACAATATCGGAAATTAAGAATAAAGTAGAAGAAATCAGCAGGTTAGATGAAGCAGAGGATCAAATCAGCAATTTATAAGACAAGATACAGGAAAAACACAATAATAGCAACAGAAAGAAAAATTAAAATAAGGAAAATGAATGAGCCTCTAGGACAATATAAAGCATAACAGCATGCACATCGTAGGAGTAACAGAAGAAGAGAATGAACAAGGGATCGAGAATTTGTTAGAAAAAAATAGTGGCTGAAAACTTCCCTAAACTGGCAAAGGACAAAGGCACGTAAGTATAGAAAGTTCCAAACAAAATAAAGCCAAAGAGGCCTACCTCCAAGACACATAATAATTGAAATGACAAAGGTTAAAAATAAGGAGAGAATCTTTAGAGCAGCAAGTTAGTTACCTGCTGTTTATTAGAAAGACAGTTAGTTACCTACAGGGGAGTTTCCATAAGGCTATAAGCTGCTTTCTCAACAGGAAAACTTCAGGTCAGAATGGATTGGCATGAAATATTCAAAATGATGAAACTGAAGGACCTACCAGCAAGTATATTCTATCTAGCAAGAGTATCAATTAAAATTGAAGGTGCTATTAAAAATTAAAAAAATAAAAAATGCTAAAGGAACGTGTTACCCCAAAACTAGTATTACAGAAATGTTAAAGGACCTGCTTTAAAAGGAAAAAAAAAAAGAAAGAGAAAGAGAAAGGAACACAGGTATAAGGAACAAAATGGCAATAAATAAGTATCTATCAATAATAATGTTAAATTTCAATGGATTAAATACTACAACTGAAAGATATAAGGTAGCTGAATGGATATGTAAACATGACCCATATATATGCTGTCTGCAAGAGACTAGGAACAAAATTTACATACAAACCGGAAGTGAAGGGATAGAAAAAGATATTCCATGAAAACACAAACAAATAAACAAAAAACTGAGGTAGTAATACATATATCAGACAAATAAGACCTCAAAACAAAGGCCATAATAAGAGATAAAGAAACACATTACATAATACTAAAGGCATCAATCCAACAAGAGGGAATAATTCTTGTAAACATTTATGCACCAGATGCAGGAGCACATAAATATTTAAAGACAATGTTGGTGGACATACAGGAAGAAAGCAACACTAATACAGTCATAGTAGAGGGTTTTAATATCAATTGACATCAATAGATAGATCTTATAGACAGAATATCAAAAAAGGCAATGGTGACCTTAAATGACATACTGTACTAGATGGATTTAATTGATATTTACAGAACATTTTATCCCACAGCACCAGAATATACATTATTTTCAAATGTAAATGGAATATTCTCAAAGATAGAACACATTTTAAGGCACAAAACAAGTCTTCATAAATTCAAAAAAACTGAAATTGTATCAAGCATCTTCTCTAGCCACAACAGTATGAAACTAGAAATCAATTACAACAACAACTGAAGAATATTCAAACATCAGGGGCATAAATGACATGTTATTAAACAATAAATAAGTAAACAATGAAATTAAAACTTACCTTGAGACAAATAAAAATGAACACATATCGTCCCAAAATCTTTGGAAAACAGTAAAAGAAGTCCTAAGATGGAAATTCATAGCATTACAGGCCTACATCAAGAAAAGAATAATCTCAAATCAACAATTCAAACTTACACACAAAAGAACTAGAAAAAGAACAACAAAAAAAGTCCAGAGTAAGTAGAAGGAAGAAAATAATAAAGATCAGAGTGGAAAAAGTGTCATAGAGACTACAAAAAAATATATATATAAAAATTAATGAAACCAATAGTTGGTTCTTTGAAAATATAAACCTTTACAAGACTGATCAGGAAAAAAGAGAGAAGGCCCAAATAAATAGAATCAGAAATGAAATAGGGAAAATAACGACTGACACCAAAGAAATACAAAGGATTGTAAGAAAATATAATGAACAAAATATATGCCAACAACTTGAATAACCTGGAAAATAGGAGTAAATTCCTAGAAATACAAAGTCTCCAAAAACTGAAGCAAGAATAAAAAGAAAATAGGAATGGATCAATTACTACTAATGAAATTGAAGCAGTAAACAAATTCTCCCAACAAACAAAAGCCTGGGATCAGATGGCTTAATAGGCAAATTTTGCCAAACATTCAAGGAAGACCTAACACTTATCTATTTCAAACTATTCCAAAAAATTCGAGCAGAGGGAAGACTTCCAAACTATTTAATTAATGAGGCCAGCATTATCCTAGTTCCAAAACTAGATAAAGACTCTACGAAGAAAGAAAATTATAGGCCAATATACCTGATGAACAATATCCCTAAAATCTTAAACAAAATATAAGCAAATTGGATCAAGCAATATTTTAATAAGATCATATACATGATCAAGTGGGTTTTATTACAGAGATGCAAGATTGGTACAATATTTGCAAATCAAGAAACATAATACACCACATAAACAAAAGGAAGGCTAAAAATCACATGATTATATCAATTGATTAAAAAATGATAAAATCCAGCAACTGCTTATGATAAAAAAAACTCTCAGCAAAGTAGGACTATAAGATGATATCTCAACATAACAAAAGCCATATATGACAGACCCACTGCCACCATCATACTCAATGGACGAAAATTGAAAATGCTGTCCTTAAGATGAGGAACAAGAGAGAGATGCCTGCTTTCACCACAATTATTCAACATAGTACTGAAGTCCTAGCCACAACAAATAGACAAGAAGCCAGAAATAATAGGCAAATTGGAAAGGAAGAAACAAAACTGTCATTATTCACAGATGACATGATATTGTGTATGGAAAACCCTAAAGACTCCACCAAAAACCTGTTAGAACTGATAAATGAATTCTGTAAAGTAGCAAGATGCAACATTACTATGCAGAAATCAGTGACATTGTTACACACCAATGATGAACACTCAGAAAGAGAAATTAAGGTAATAATCCCATTTCAATGGCAACAAAAAAATAATGTACCTAGGAATAAATTTAACCAAGAAGATAAAATACTTGTACTTGGACAATTATAGGATACTAAAGAAATAAATTAAGAAATATACAAATAAGTGGAAGTATATACCATGTAGATGCATAGGAAGAATTAACATCTTTACAATGCCCATACTACTCAAAGCAATCTAGAGATTGAACTCAGTTCATGGTAAATTACCAATGGCATATCTCACTGAACTAGAATATTCCAAAAATTTATATGAAACCACAAAAGACCTCGAATAACCTCAGCAATCTTGAGAGAGAAGAACAAAATTGGAGATATCATGCTACATGTTATCAAACTATACTCTAAAGCCACAGTAAACAATAATGCTGCAATGTGTGGTACTGGAATAAAAACTGTCATAGAGATCAATGGAACCATGTGAAGAGCCCCAAAATAAACCAATACCTTTATGGTCAATTAATACTCCACAAAGAAGGCAAGAACATACAATAAGATAAAGATTACCTATTCAATAAAAGGTGTTTGGGACATTGAAAAGATATGTGGAAAAAAAAAAGAAACCAGACCACCTCTTACACCATATATCAGAATAAAGTCAAAATAGATTAAAACTTAAATGTAAGTGGCAAAATCATAAAAATCCTGGAGTAAAGCATAGGCAGTAAAATCTCAGACATCTTTCACGGCAATATTTTTTTCTGATACATCTCCTCTGTCAAGAGAAACAAAAGAAAAAATAAAGAAGTGGGACTACATCTAACTAAAAAGCTTTTGCACACCAAAGAAAACCATCAACAAAATGAAAAGACAACCCACTGAGGGCAAGAACATATTGAACAATAATACACCTGATAATGGGTAAATTTCCAAAATTTTAAATAACTCATACAACTCAACACTAAGAAACAATCCATTTAAAAAATCAGCAAAGAACCAGAATAGACACACCTCTAAATAAAACATACAAATGGCTAATAAAACCATAAAAAGATGCTCAACACCACTAATTATCAGAGAAATGGAAATTAAAACTACAAAGAGACAATACTTCACGCCTGTCAGAATGGCTATAATCAATATATCAACAAACAACAAGTGTTGTCAAGGATGTGGAGAAAAGGGGACCTTTTTGCACTGTTGGTGGTAATGTAAACTGGTGCAGCCACTATGGAAAACATTATGGAGTTTCCTCAAAAATGAAAAATTGAACTGCCTTTTGATCTAGCAATTACACTTCTGTGAATATATCCAAAGAAATTAGAAACAATGATTTGAAAAAATATATGAACCCCTATGTTCATTGCAGCATTATTTACAATAATTAAGATTTGGAATCTGCCCAAGTGCCCATTAATAGATGAGCGGATAAAAAAGCTATGGTACATCTACACAGCGGAATATTGTATGGTTATAAAAAAGACCTCTCACTGTGTCAATAAAGATGGAGCTGGAGAGTATTATGCTAAGTGAAATAAGCCAGTCAGAGGAAGACAAATATCATATGATTTCACTTGCATATGGAATCTAATTAGCAAAATACATTAACAAACAAAACAGAAACTCATAGGTACATATAACAGAATGACAGCTGTCAAGGGAAGTGGGGTTGGGGGCTGAGTTAAAAAGGTGAAAGGGGTTAGTCAAAAAAAAAAAAGACACAGACAATAGTATAGTGATTGCCAAAGGGAAAAGCAGGTAGGGAAAAGTGGAAGAGGACGAACTGGGGATAAGTGGTAGCAGAAAGAACCTTGACTTTGGGTGGTGAGTGCATGATGAAGTATGAAGATGATGTGTCGTAGAGTTGTACACTTGAAACTTATATGGCTTTGTTAACCAATGTTTTTCCAATAAATTTAATAAAAATATTGGGCCCAACCTTTTTACTTTCTGTGGAAGACAGACTTCCTCAAGAAGGATGTGCCTAAATTTATGTGAATACATGTAATTTAATAGCTGAGACGTTAAGAATGGATTCCAATCTGTACAGAGAGAAAACAAAAAACAAAAAAACAAAAAGTTTTTGTACTCCTTATTGCATAGGCAAGAGTGGGTGGAGGTACCAGAGAAAAACTGGAGGTAAACCAAATCTTCCATCTATTTGATAGGTTTGTGTGAACGTATGATTATGAATCAGCTACTCACAGCTTCCAGGGATCATTCAAATGTAGCAATTTATTAAAAATTTGAATTTTGATAGAAACAGGTATGGCAGATTTTTAAAAATTCTGTTTATAAAGGAAATTGCCTCCTGAGGGCAGTGAATCTTTTCTGTCAAGGACCTTAATTGGGTAAGAGGTCCAAATTTGAAAAATAAAATTAAGAAGCGATGACCTGGTTGGCTTGACAATTAGGAGAATTAGGCTCATGTAAGTATAACCCTTGAGTAGAATTCTAGCAGAGGCTAATGGGAAGAAAGCCAAGGGCAAAAGGCACTGTGACTCCCAAAATTTCAATAAAATACACTAAACTCCTGAAAGCTTTGTGGAAGTGATTTTCAATGGTGAAAGTTTTAAAAGGCAGGTGACTTCATATCAGATATTTTATGATGTGGAACTGAAGAAACATAGTAGAACAAATCTGTATCACCCCCTCCATCCTCTACTTTGAATTGCCAGTGGTTGTTAGAGGTTTAGGGATTTACCCTGGTCACACTACTGAGTGGTGTAAGACAAAATCACATGGAGATCAAGAAGCAGGCAATCATTCCCTCTTCTCATAATCAAATAAAAGATACTTGGGTTTTAAAATATAATCCATTCGTAATATTACTTATTGACATAACTATTTCATAAGTACTACTTGAATAATAACTAAACATGGATGGACCTAGAGATTATTATGCTAAGTGAAATAAGCCAGTCAAAGGAAGACAAATACCATATGATCTCATTTATATATGGAATATAATGAAGAAAACAAAGTGAAAAACAAAATAGGGAGGCATGGATATCTGGCACAGACCAAGAGATGTCAAAGGAGAAGAGGTTGAAGCTCTGGAGGAAAGAAGGTAAAGGGATTAAGCAAAAGTATGTCTTTATATATGTATAAAGATATACTGAGGCCTGTTCAGAAAGTATCCATCCATGTACTATTAAAAGTAGACATTTATCGAATAAGATACAAGAAACATGGTACATAGAGCAATGATACCTTGGTCCCTTGGTAGGCACCGTGGGACCTCACACAGTTCTCCCAGTCGCCATCAGCTGCCCCATCATATTTTCCTGAATCTCATCAGCAGTCTGAAATCTCTTCCCTTTCAAAGGTGATTTTCGTTTTGGGAAAAGGCAGAAGTCGCAGGACACCAAATCTGGGCTGTAGGGTGGCTGAGTCACCTGGGTGATTTGATGTTCCACCAAAATACTCTTCAGGAGATGTGTTGCTTGAGCATTCACATTGTTGTGATGAAGCTGCCAATCACCAGTTGCCCATACCTGTGGCCTTCTGAATCATCCCAGTAGTTTCCAGGGAGGAATGTTCAAGCTTAACACAAAATTGGACAGACATTCATTGCTCTACTCACTCAGTCATTTTGAATGCGATGGCCACAGAGTGCATATGCTAACTCAACAGTGTCTACTGTCCCCACTGACTAGTACAGTGAAATCATCATTGTTCATGCATGTGCATACCAGCCCACTCTCCTTGGCTGCCTGGTTCTTGTTATATTAATGAAGACTAGACTGGAATACACACACACACACAAACACACACACACACACAGACAACAGTAGGCAACAGTGTGGTGCTAGGCAGGGGGAAAGGAAAGTGGAGGGTAGGTGGAGGTGGGCAGAAGGTGGGGAAGGAGGATGGAAAGAGGCTTTGCTTGGGAGGATGAGGGCACAATGTAGCATGCAGATGATATTTTATTGAATTGTATATGTGACAGATGTACCCCAATAAATTCAATTTTAAAAAAATTTTTGAAAAGAAATATGGAAAGAATTTTCATGCAACCATCGAGATGAATGACCTCTCTATATTAATGAATTTATCTTGAAAGTATAAACAACTACTAATAATCATACTTTAGAACATAAAATCAGTTTAAATAAAAGCGGTCACCAACAGCAATAGTATGAAATACCTAGGTATCTTAACTGAAGGTGCTATGTAATACAATGGCAATTACCGTAGTGCTTTCTTTTCTCATTCAAAAATAGAATTTTCTTAAATAATACAGAAGCAAATACCATATGTCTCCTAGTGATCAATATTTTTCCTAGGGATAAATGTCTCCTAGTGATAAATATTTTTCATTTTATGTAACATTCTTAAATTACATTTGTTGTGTTTACAAATATATATATATATATATTTGTGTGTGTGTGTGTGTGTGTGTGTATGTAAATCTTCTTAGATATTGGCCAAATAAATGTATAACCTTTTTTTTAAATCTTCCATTTGTATAAAACACAAAAATTGTTGCTCAGAAATGAAGTAATGCTATTCTAGCAATCCATAGTTGAAGAGTTTCAAAATATAGCTAGAAAGATCCTTACATTGATCTTCTGATCCAGCATTTATGCCAAAGGTTTGTTAAACTAATCTAGACAGTTGGAAACCCACCTATTCTCATATATTCTTTTGTGTTTCCCAATGGAATTTCCTACATTTGCAATGGAGAACCACTGTTAAATATATTTCACCTATCAATCATCAAAATATTTGAAAGCAGTAAATGATCTTTCCCCAGATAATACTTCTCAATGATGAACACAAATTCTTTAGCCCTTTCCTCACAAAATCAAGTTATTCGGTCTTTATCTATAATATTCTTCTCTGGAGAATTAGATTTCTTTCTTTACATTTCTTTTAAAATATGAAAACACAGAGCACATAAAACATTAGCAAAGTGGAAAGATGGTGTAAATGAAAAGAGAGTATATCTTACTATTAAACAGATTTGACTTTTTTCACAATAGCAACCAAAGTGCAGACTTAAGTCCACCTCTTCCTGAAAGATTAGATATTGCTTCCAATTCCAGTAATCTAGTTAGCTATTACTAAACCTGGCATTAGCAACCAAAGTGCAGACTTAAGTCCACCTTAAGTCCACCTCTTCCTGAAAGATTAGATATTGCTTCCAATTCCAGTAATCTAGTTAGATATTACTAAACCTGGCATTAATTCAAGTTAATTCAAGTTTATTCAAATTTATCCTGCAAATTTAAACTTATGCTTGCTGAAAATTGTAGTTACAAATCTCCATGAGTATTTTGGGGTGGGAAAAGAAAACTGTAAAACTCAAAAAGAAATTTAGATGATAGTTTGAAAATAAGATACGTACTGTTGTAATTATGTACCATTTTTTACCACTGTTGCAAAAGTTAGCTATCTCACTAGTAAGGCTATATTCTCTGTACTTTTCGATTTTATATTCAAGAGATGCCAAATTCTTACATAATTCTACCCTTTTGATGTAATTATTAATCTTGACTTTAAAAATTCAAAGTAAATAAATTATTTAAATCCTTAAGCTTTCTAGAAAGTCTGAGTTAGATTTTTTGGGGGGAGCATTAATACATTAATATTCTATTATTCATTTACTTGCTCTTACTGACTTTTTTCCCCATTATCTTCTGTCACCATACCTTCTTCCATCTTCACGCACTCTGCTCCCCACACTCTTGTTCGTGCCCATGAGTTAGAACTTTTAAGATGGCAAGGAGAAACAGTTTAGCTTTACTCTTCTTCCACCTACCACTTGCCAATCGTTTATATTTCAAACCAGAGCCACTTTTCTAGTTAATGAAGTTAATGGCTTCATCATGTTGTGTAATTCAATGTGCCATCTATATAATAAAAGCAGGATATATAGAATATTCCTGAAATTCATGAATATTAAATGTTAAAAATAATTAGATGTTAAAAATAGAAATACAAATAAAAATAATGCAACAGTAAGGAAAATGTTCACATGGCAATATATTAATTTTAAGAAGCTAGTCTAGAGAAAATTGTAGCAAACCTTTCTACAATACTGACAATTTTTCAGAGAATTTCAATGTATATTATCACCTTTGACCTTCACATTCACTAAATAAAAAAATTATTTACGTTATATAGAAGAAAATCTCCAAGGTAAATAAAGACTCATGCAGGATCAATCAATATATGTGGTACATATGTTCTTGGTACATTCTCTGTTTCTCTTTCTCTTACTACATTATTTCCTTACTAATTCAAATATCACTTTCCACACCACATAATTCTTCTTCCTGCTTTCCTCTAGGTAAACAGGTTTTATTTTGTACTCTAAAAAAATAGCATTGTATACAATAAATTTTAAAATATGATTTGAATAATTCCTAAAGTGGATAAAAATCCTGAATAAGAAATATTTGGTAGTTTAATTTATTGTTATTTTCCATTCAAACCCTTCGATGCAGTTTCATCAAAGTTCTGCCTTTGGTCTTCTTTGACAAGTTCTACAGCCACATCGGAATTGCCTACTCTTCACAAATACCCCCAAACACTTCCTTCTTAAATTCTAATTTCTCTTTCTTGAGTCCTAAATATGTAGGACTCTCTCTGTAAATATGTTAGGGACTCAGTTCAACATAAACCAGATAGAACTAATTAGTTTAATTTTCTCAACATGGCATCTATATTTTGGCCAACGGTGTAATCATTTCTACAGTATCTGAAGGTGGAAACCACTCTAGGCCAACCAACCAAAACTTTTCCATTGTCTGATGAGCTCTTAGCCCATTCTTTTTCCAGTGGCCACTGTTAAGACTTTCCACGATCTACATGTAGACACTCAAACATTGTAGTAGAAGAAAGCAAGCAAAGGCCAATTACAGTCATCGTAACATTATTTCTCAAATATTATGAATTTATAAAATTCTTTTCATGGAAAAACAAAATGATGGAGTCCTAATGTTGACCTATATTATGTTTTTATATTGTAACTTAATCACAACTTAAACTTGTTCAAACCTACATAAAAAAAATGCCTATCTTGATAGCTATACAATCATAATCCAAAAAATTTTCAAATGAATACAAACTAAATGCAAAATAAAACTTTTAAAATGATACTTAGTATACAAAATGGTAACACGTTGATGAAAATAACACCACACCTGGAGATATGAATATAAATTAGATACCATAATATAAATACTCTTGAATTTGTAAGAATATTCTACCTCTTATCTCCCTTATTTCTCTATGGAAGCTTATCTGAAACTTCATTTGGCTAAGGTGGATTGTTTATACGTTAGCTCCACTGCTGTAGTTTTTCTCATTCACCTACAAATTAATTTACTATTGTTGGATGCTCATGTTATCATAAATGCAAATAAACTATCAGCTACTGAAATCATGTTGAAGTACATGATTATGACATGGCCAAGCAAATAACTTGAAATAAAATTATGTTAATTTTGATATTATAACAGAAACAAAATCATACAGTTGAAGCATTGTCTTAGAGTCTATATCCACTACCCATTACTTGTCTGCAGAACAAAGTTGGAGAAACACAAGCCTACACTCCTTCAATAGCACCCTGATATCACTCATCAGCATCATTATAATGTATAATATATGATTCCACCTTTCTATTCCTGTTCTCTCTCCTATGTATTAAGCTCTACCAGTTTTTGTAACTTAAGTATGTTAGTGAGATTAATTTCTTGGTATTTTATTTGTTTCACTTGTCCTATACTGTCTACTAGATAAGAAGCTTCAGTGTAAATATTTATATATTTAGTTTATGTATTTCTATGTTTAGTTTAAATATTCATATTTAAGCTCCTATCGCACCAAACATGGTGCTTTGTGTCAGGTATTCAGCTGTAAAGTTACTCAACAAACATTTATTGAGTTCCTACATTATGCACTAAGAATAGTAGCAGACAAATGACATATTCTTTGTCTTCAAAAAGTTTATATCCTTCCTGGGAAACAATTATAAAGCAAAAACATGGCATACTTTCTGATGATTATAAGGGTTAAGATGAAATTAAAGGCAGGTAAGGAGAGTGCCAAAGAGGTTACTGTAAGTAGGCTGGCAGGGAAGGCCTGGCTGAGAAGCTGGCGTATGAGCTGAGATCAGTATAATCTAAATTCAGCTTTAAATTTGTCAATTATTTTTATTCCATAGTCTATTATATCATCAAATCATCATATCAAAAGTGTGACTGGGTGCCAATTTTCCCCATTTAATGGACTATGAAACTGAGTCATAAAGAAGCATCCAAAGAAGTATCCAGAATCATCATGTGGCCACTCCTTGTTGAGCTGTCAATCAAGCCTAAAATTGCCTGATTTCGGATTTCATTTTCTTCCTATTACACTATACCACCTTCCAGTATATTAAAAATTTGAAAAATGTTGGCATGGTGGAACTTTCAGTACTTTATAACAACTAATGGACTCACAAGCGAGAAAGACGATGATGATCAAGAGTCCAATACAATATTTGCCTTAATCTAAAGTGCCAAAATAGTTGATATAATTTATTATAAATATATACATTAGAATAGGTTATATTAAGAATTTACAAATGAAAACAGTTTTAAACAAGGAAAAAACTTGAATGCCAATAATAAGCAAGAAACTCTAAGTTACGGAATTTCAATGCTTGATTTAACAGCAACTATACTACTTCCACCATTGGGCTAAGCAATCAAGTGTGAGAAAAATCTGTCTGATCAACCTCAAGTGTAAAAGTGAGTCCTACAATTATTGTGAATGACTAAATTGCTTAGCAGGTTTGTTTGTGCTAAAGAATAAAATTGCATTTTAATTTATTTAAAGTAGACTTTTTAGGTTAAAACTGATAATTAAATACCTAAGTTCATGAAACAATAGAAACTAATTTGAATATCCTAGGATTAGAAATGTGTATATTGTTTATTATAAAATATGTCTGCTTTGATAAGACATGTTCATACTTATCACACACACACCAATATTTAACTTGACGTCTCATTTAATTCCTTGGAGATCTAAATCAATGCCCAGGGCAAGGAGGAAAAGTCTGCAATGTGTACTTGACAACAGTGTTCAAATATTAAAATAAGGATGTGTTCTTCCTTTAGCCCAATACCATTTGTTTTATGTTAAAGTCATAAGGGGAAAAAAGCCTATTAAAGAGGAGGAATGTGGTAGAATAGTGTTGACCTAGCACCTTGTAACACTGGGTTTCTTTATTCCTCTATATTGGCAATATTTGTAGGTCACTTTCTTTTGTTAATAAAAATATGGATCATTAAAATGACGTAGACATCTCCATTTTACATATAAAACACAACCTTTCCACCAGATCAAAAAACCCCTAGCAAAAGTAGCATTATATTTTCTGTGCCCAAAATCTTCTTGACTTCCACTTTTTTGTCTGTTTTTTCACTTCTATGTTGTAGTTATGTCTCTCATCCTTTACTATCCTATTTTGTAATTAATTATAATCAGAACTACGCCTTCCAAGGGATGCAAGGAAGGACTCATTAGGACTCATCAAGGATGTATTAACCAAGCAGAAGTTTAGTGCAAAAAGTAAGGGAATAATGGGAGAACTGCATGGTTAAATGCCTTGTGAGTGCTGTGCTAAAACCTTCGCTTCTATACTCCTTTATTTAATCCCAAAATATTCTTATGAGGCAGATATTAATTTCATTTCTCAGATGGTTACAGATATTAATTTCACATCTCAGATGGTTACATCACTCAGAGAGGGTAAATGAGTTTATCTGAAGTCATAATGGGAGGACGTGATGGAGCTGGGATGTGAACTCAGATCTCAGAATTCAGTTTTCCCCAATACTAATTTGTCCCCTAGTAAAGTATGGCATTCTTATGGACTTGACTAAACCCAAATCTCTGGCACAGTAAATGTAAACTTAAAATTTTCCCACTTGAATCCAGCATTTCTGAGAATGAAAAAGGATTATTTATTTGTTTCCACTGATCAGAATTGAAGAACAGGGACAGGTATATAGTTGTGTCCCTAAGGATTTTAGTGACCACATAGAAAAAGTCAGAAAATGACAGGATAGTAAAATCTATGCCTGAGATTTAAAATATGGAAACAGTCTAAGTGTCCATCAACAAATAAATGGATAAAGATGTGATATAAATACTCAATGAGATATTATTTAACCATGAAAAAGAAGGAAATCCTACTTTGGGACAATGTGGATGGCCCTTCAGGGCAGTGTGCTAAGTGAGATATGCTGCACTGGGAAAGATAGAGACTACATGGAATCACATATAAGGAATCTAAAAAAAAAAAAAAAGGTTAGATGAGGTGATGACTGAGTTAACTAGATGGGGAAATCCTCTCACTATATTTATGTATATCTAATTACTGTGAGGTGTACTTTAAATACCTTACAATTTTATATATCAATTACACCTCAGTAAAGCTGAAAATAAAAGTAAATAGAAATTAATTAAAACCATAAAATGTTACAATATTACCACTATTAGATCTACAGATATTTTCCAGTATAACTTCCAGGAGACTTATTCCATAGGAACAGATAATATATCTTGACTTCTTCATATTTTAATACCTATTTAATATTAGCTGCTATGTAATAGATGAAAAAGAGTGAAAACAGGAAAGAAAAGAAAAAAGGGGGTCTTTTTTTAAAATGAAAAGAAAGAAGAAGGGAGGGAAGGAAGGAAGGAAGTGGGGGAGGAAACTCAGGAGTTTATGCTGTGGTGTGTCTGTAGAGTGGATGGATATGGCTGGAAATAGGTATTCCATAAATCCCAACTTTCAGTAGTCCCTTTAGGTCAATATAGGTAACCGTCACATATCTTTTAGTCATTGAGAAGGAATGTTACATAAAACCAAAGAAATATAAGAAACGAAGTCTAATGGAAATCACCTGGCAGAAAAAGTTTTGGAATTTAGTCCCAGCAATAGTGAACTCTGATTTGATTAATATACCATTGTGCAGTTTACTCAACTCCTTTAAATGTTGGTTTTCAGTCCTGAAATGTACATACAGGATGGTCTCAAAGGTTACTTGATGTTTTAAAAATCTACCTTTTACTACACTGACAGAAAACTAATTTTCCTAATAATATTTTTTCTCATAGGAAAGCAGAAAGTATCTACAGAAATGACTTTCTACTACAGTATGTTTTCAACTAAATCAATTATGAACATATATAAGGCTTAAGAGTATTAATCTGTCAGAAGCTTACAAATCAGAGAAGACTAGAGAGAAATAAGACAACCCAACTTTACTATTCAGTTTCAAAGTGTAAGCATTGACATTTTTATCAGCATTACACTTACAATGAGATTTATGATGTTATGCCTCTAAGTCATCTTGTCATAAGACCAATATACAAACATCATCATAGAAAACTAAATATTTTTCCAGGCACAATAGTCTTCTCACATTTCAGAAAGACATGAGCAGAAATACAGTAATTCCATTTATTTCTATTTTATAACATAATTTGTTTCTATGTGTATGTTTAAACTTATTTAATGATTTAAAGAAGAGAAATAAGACAAATTTCACAAGTTGAAGTTTAATTCTTTGTGCAGAAGATAAGAAAGAAAGGCAAAGTTTGCCAATAAAATAAATACCAACTGAGTTTCAAAATGGCCAAAACATTAAACCATGGAGGTTATTGTACCATCATCTCCTAGGAGGTAGTCATTTCATATCATTGTTCCCAGTCTCGTGAACCCTGTTCTTCCACCATCCATTCTGACTGCCAAAGATGAAGCAGTACTCTAGAAATGTCTTCACCCAAATTCTAAACCTTAAATATGGTATTTCCCTTTTTATCTATTTAATGACCAGAGGAAGAAGTTTCAGTAACTATGATGTAAGAGTTGCTTGGGAAATCTCTGAACATCATTAAGTAACCAAATATCTAGTGTTACTCTAGTTCATGATATAGAGAGCTGCCAGGTGAGAGGCAGTCCAATTGCCAATCTCATATTTGTAATTTCAACCATCTGCACCGTGACTTTTGATTTGAATTTCAAATTTGAAACTGCTATTTGTTTTCTCTGTTCAAAACATGCAAATTCATATTGCATATCTCTCCAAAATTAGTATTCACATGGGCCTCCTCATCTCCAGCTGTTCCAAATTTAGTAAAATCCACCCTGTCATTTTTGCACAATGCAGTAACAGACAACAGAAACCTAATGATTTATTCACAATGTTAGCGAGTAAAGAGGAGGCTGTTGGATATTGTTGATAAAGACTAACAGAGGAAAAAAAGTACTGATTTTATTTGTTTCTGTTATTGAAAGACTTTGGAAATATGATTTTGTCAATCTTAAATCAGATTAGTCAAGTCAAAAAAAATAAGGGTTTATACCACTTAGTTTTTTTCCTCATATCTTAAAGCAATTGGTAATTATTATGGTAATATTTAAATGCTAAATGTCTACAAATTGATGGAACTGGCAAACACCTTTAGATGTATAGAAGAAGCAAAAGGTCAATAAAGGTAGTATCTTTTACTTACTGATAGCTTTAGACCCATTTTTAAAAGTAATCACTGATGGACAGAAATCTTTTACTGAGAGATGATAAAAATTTACTAAAAACTCTAAATCAGAAGACTAAATATTAAACATACAATCAAATCTTAATTAACATGAGTAATCAATTGAATTTTGTGATACACCTCCTTGAAGAATACAAGAAAATAAGAAATTGAAATTAATTTTGCTTTGAGAGTTAATAAAATACTGATAACACAGAAATTATTCAATGTGTTGACCATGACTTGTATTTACACAATTTTGAATAGCAGCAATGTTCACTGGAACTTTCTGCAGTAATGGAAATGGTGTGTGTCTGCAGCCAGCTCCAGCAGCCACTAGTCATATGTAGATGTCAAGCAACTGAAATGAGGCTATTCACCTGAGAAGCTGAATTTTTTCCAGCTTTACTGAGGTATAATTGGCAAGTAAACTTGTAATATATTTACAGTATATAATGTCACGATTTGTGACCAAAAAAAAAAAGGTGGGAATAAAGGGAAAGAATAATGACAGAATATTACATGTCCTGACAAAATAGAAACACCTCAATTAAACTAACACAGGAGAGAGAAAAATAATTAGAATGAACTCATTGATTGCTGCTTTGAAGTTTCCTCTGCAGGCTTTTTTTTAAATGTATTTTATTGATTATGCTATTACAGTTGTCCCATTTTTTTTTTAGTAGGAGCATTGGTGTGATAATTCTAAAACTCTAGTGTGTTTATTGTAGAAAAGGATAAATGAGAGGAGAGAATTATTTTGATAGCATCGGAAATCAGAATTCTCATTGTGAGAAACAGAAATACAAATAAAATGTAAAAGCAAGAAAAACCCTGTGGTGAATATGAATTGAGAGTATTAGCATGATTTCATAATTAGAAAAAAAAATTCCCTCAAGTATGTGTATGTGTGTGTATCTGTGTCTGTTCTTTTCCAGCCATTGAAAGAGTCTAAAAGTAATGACTCTCCAACAGCAATTATCATACGTAGTGTTCAGATTTTGGCTTCTAAAAAGAATGATGACTCTGGAGAAATGCTAATTTTAGGTCTGGGGATTGAAAGTATGATAAAAATAAAAACGAGGTATGTTTTAGGCCAGAAAAATCAAATAATTATAATTATTGGTGGGGATATGTCAGGAAATCAAACAAGCTAGCTTTGTTTGAGTAAATTCGGGTCAATTTTTTCTAAATTTTATTGATGTACAATACACAGAAAAGTATTAATAAGTGCACTGCTTTGGGAATTTTCATTATCAGAACTCATTCTTTTTTTTTTTTTTTTTTTTTTTTTTTAGCATTTTCTTTTTTTTTTTTTTTAATTTTTTTTTTTTATTAATTTATTTACTTTTTAAATACATTTGTCTCTGCCTTCCCCCCTCCTTTCCCTTGCCCCCTCCCACCTTCCCTCCCTCAGCTCTTCCCCTTTGGTTTGTCCAACACTGAAGGGAAAAGAAATCAACAGAGACAAGAGGGAAGGGGGGGGGCAGGGAAAGGGAAGGGAAGGGGAAAGTCAAGGAACATATAGCAAGGACTCATGGACAAGAACTCATTCTTTTAACTAGACTTAAATCAAGAAACAGAACATTATAAGAACACTAGATGCCTCACTCTTATACCATCAAGAGTAGCCACTCTCCTGACTTCTAACAGCATAAATAATTTTTGTCTGTTTTGTAACTTCATAAAATGTAACCATACAGAATGTACTCTTTTATGTCTGTCTCATTTTAATTGATATTATTTTTGTGAGCTTCATCCATATGTTGGGTGTTGGAGATCATTCCTTCTAACTGCTATATAATTTTCTATTGTAAGCACATAGCACAGTTTAAATGCAGGATGATTTAAGTATACAAATACAATAAGATATTTAATATTTTAAATTCTTAAGTCCATGGTGACATACTAAGAAGGTGCAGATGGGAGGAAGAGCTTGTTTACATAATTATGCACACACACAATTCTAAAAAGAATGAGAAAATAACCGTACTGTAATCATCATTGTAACTATTTACTCAAACAAGGATCTTCATAGGATCTAAATCCACTGTTCTGGGGAACAGGTTATTTACAGAGTTTCAGAGCATTAGCTCACATATCACTTAATAATAAAGGAAAAGTAGCAATGTTACAATGGAAAAATCTTGCAAGCATAAATCTCAGAATTATCAATATTATGTCTCACAGTTGAATGAAATACTACGTGTAAAGTATTCCAGCCAAAAAAATGTTTAACCTGAATCTAAATATGAAAAAACAGTAAGAATTATTCAGATTGGGGAACATTATATAAGACAACTGGCCTAGACCCTTAAAAATAATTAGTGTCATAAAAAGTAAAGTTTTTTCTTATGTATGTTTGTGGCAGTCATTCTAGAATTTTTAAAAAATTTGTTATATTTATTGTGGTGACATTAGTTAATAAAATTATATAGGTTTCAAGTGTACAGTTCTGTAAAACAGCATCTGAACATTGCAATATGTGTTTATCACCCAAAATCAAATCTACTTTTGTCACCATATATTTGACCACCTTTACCCTTTACTATCTTTTTCCCAACCCCCTTCTGCTCTGGTGATATTGTTTGTATGACATACAAGTAACAGTTGCCTACATTTGCCATTATGGGAGGGTAATTGAAATGTCTATACCTGAAAACATGACTTCAAAATTCAATTAAAATCATAGTTATTCATTAAATTCCAGGTCTACCACAGACAGTATTGAATCACGCTAAAACTACTCTTTATTCTATTACAAAGTAAACTTTTCTCTATAAAAAGTTAAAAATCTTGTAAATTAAAGTAAAAGACAAAATATTTTGATGTCAATAGAAACTTTAAAATAATTTTAAAACATTTTAGTATAATTCAGTGTTGCACCAGCATTAAAATATCCTACCGACTTAAAAGAATGCTCACTATCTACTATAAAGTCAAAGCTGAAAACACAAAGCTTTCTTTAATATGTTATACAGTATGAAACACTTTTTTCCTCTAGGAGACATTTTGCCAACTTTTGTGAGAAAGTGAAAAAGTTTTTCTTTGTTCTGGTGTAGCCAAGACAACTGTGCACCAAACTCTGTTCTCATCCATTACGCAAAATAGGTGCTGGGAAGAGACAGTCCAGGAAGGGATTTCCAAATCACACCTGTATCTATGTAGAATCATTTGACTTGTCTTTGCAATAAGGACATGAGTGAAAGTGTTATGTGTTACTCACTTGTAGTTCAAATTCATTAAGAAGAAAATATGTTTACTCCATAGCTCTCTAATGTTTAGACTAGATGGAAGAAGATTTGAGACCCCGTAGGATTCTGAACTATAAGAATGAAGTGCATGGATCACTGATTCACTATGTGGAATATAGTAACCAACTGGCCAGGAACACCACATTTTAGTGTGACAAACATCTAATTTGTAAATCCCTTGAAAATGAGAGTCTTCTTTGGTATAATAGCTGATAATATCCAAACCAATGCAAATGGTGTTCCGCAGGGTAGAGGTCATAGGGTATTGAATGGGAAGATTTGGGAGTAGTTGGTGTTCCACTGAAAAGTGCATTTGGAAGTTTTCACAAGGCAGGATGAGAAAACAGAAATACAGAAGATATTATTGACCAGTTAAATTGATATTTAAAAATGCAGTCATGTACCTGGACTTAAAAAAGAATTCACTTAGAGATATTTTTAACTAAGAAAACAAGAAAGAAGCAACTCATACTCCTTAGTATATATCAATTTTTTTATTCCCTCATATGTTTTCATTCTTAAAGTAAACTTTCCAGCAAACAACTTAGTTTCAGAGCACTGACAAAAACAAACAAACAAAAATAAGATAAAATAAATTGCCCTCTTTAAGGTCTTCTCAAAAAATCAAATAGAGGGAGAAAATTTTTCCTCTCATTTAAGAATGCTCCCTTAGACCAGAGCTCTGTCTAAGGGACACACAATGTAGCTACAAGCCAGGCTCCTCACCAAGCCACTGAGGGGGTTGTGAAGACCCCAGAGAGCTGAGATGTAAGTGAATTCAAACAACAGGCTATTTCTTGGTAAACATAACTGTAAATGGCTCCTTTGCTCTCAAACAGTGAGCAGATTCTAAAATACTGACAAAGAAACCTGAGGACTATTAATAAAATCTGTGAAAAAAGAAAAAAGTACATAGGGATAACTTTTTTTGGGGGGGGGATAACTTTTTATTAGACCAGACTAAAATGGGTAGATAAATATATCGATGGATCAATAGGTAGGTACATGGATGGATGGAAAGATAGGTGGATGGATGGATAAAAAGGAATAAAAGAAAGAATGGAAGAAATACAGAAATAAAGGAAGGAAAAAAGGCTTTACCTGTTTGACATATTTCAAAAGAAAGATAGTAATAGTCTTGTTTTTAGGTTTTGATAAAGATATAAATTCAAAGGAATTATATTATTTTGAGCTTTTTAAACTGTGATATCATCTTCCTTATCAATAAATTATTTAAATAAAAATAAGGCAAATGTATATATGTGCTAAATTTTATGTAACAGGCAGTAGAGTTACTTTCAAGCATATGAATATGATTCCCTCTTAAAATAGTTTTGGAACTCAGTCATATTTAAGGGACAGAACAAGAGTTGTCACACACCTTGAAGGGTTAATTCCCCCTTCTGCCAATCCTGGCCACACCTGGTCATCCTAATTTGTCCCAGGGGATGCAAAATAAAATAAAACCCTCCAAGTCCACCACCAGCACCAGCATCCCTTTTTTAAACCTTAATTTGGAGGGAGGGGAATATTTATACCATTGTATATGACTAAGGCATTTCTTTGTTTCTAAATAACATCTAAACTATAAAGATTCTAAAAAATAAATTAGCTCTTTCATTATTATTATAATGTACCAAAGTCTTATATTTATTTATTTACATGTGTAATGTAAGAATATTTATTTTTAGCAATAAATATCATTCATATGTAAACATTATCACATTACAAGGGCCTGAATATACTATTACAAAAAAGTTTTAATTAAATATTGACACTTTAAAAGTTTGAGTTCATAACAAGTATATAATTGTGACATCTAAAAATTTGCATATGTAAATAACCAAGTTCTCCACTATGTCATATAAAGGATAAACTGGCAAATGAAAAAGAGGAATTTGATGGTACATATTTATAAAGTAAATGCACTAGCAAAGTGTAAACCACAATGCAGACAAAAATACATCAAATTTTCATAATGTTCAAAAATTTTTAACAAAATCAGTTTATTTATAAGTTCAGAATAAAATGCCTATCTTTATTGAAATTCTGAATAAAGAATTTAATATTTAAAGTAATTTCTTCCCTCCTACTAAGGTCTTCATCATAGAATGCTTCTCTAGATGTTCCTATAATTGGGAAGGAAAAAACATTTTTGTCTCTAATTCTTACACACAGGGGTCATATGTGTCCCAGATATGGTAATTTAGCCTTTTTTTTAACAGTTTTCAAAAAAAAAAAGAATACTCTGGAATAAAACTAAAATCCCCTACCCTCCAATTATCTTGGTTAGTAAACCAAGATGTTCATAATTATAATAATGGTTTTGAAGAGATAAAAGAAACCACTTAAAATGAGTATTTTTTAAAATCACTTTATATATAAATATTTATCTGGTAACTCTAGAACCATTAACACAGCTCAAATTGTCTAAAGCAAAATTTAATAAAAATATTAAGGTTTATTTTTTACTATAAAGGCAATATATTAATACTGGCTATTGTACACTTGATATATATTTTTACTTTACATTTCGTTAGGTAAAAAATTATACATTTAAAAAATGCGAACTACCTTTGTAACTCTCATAAACTTTACTCTATGTTCTACTAGATATATACTCTAAATATTCAATTAATTAACAATTAATTAGGAATATTAAAAAATCAAAATACCTAGAAATCATCCTATAATTAAATTGAAAAGTCAATATCAAATAAGTTTAATTTCATGAAGAATATAATATATATGAGGAACTCTAGGAAGATGCTACATGATTATTTTAAAAGCTTTTATTTTTTAATTCCTCAAGTTGGAGTATAAAAAATCAAACAACATAAGTCTCATATATTTCTGGCTAATTTCTAGGACCAGTGAAAAATAAATGATGTGGGAACCTGGCATGGGGCAGGGAAGACTATTTCCTCTTTCACCAGAACTCTACTCCATCCCATGCTGACAATTGACTGAAGGGATTTCGGTCTCTATGCTAGGATGCACTTTGTACAGAGGGGATGGCAAGCCCTCACTAAGTTACCCACCACATGTGCCATGCTACTTCCAGCATGGGGTAGGGATGCCTGTCACCTTGCTTTGTGCCCCAAATCTGTAGGATGGGTGATTTAATCCTCTCTGTAACCTCACCTGGGCCTGCACCCATGTCATTGGGGATGGCATGTCATAGCAGAATGCAGCTCTCTCCCCCAAAACATCACTGGATAGAGGTGGGGAAGGAAATGCCAGACAGGCTGAAGCCCCAGGAAGTAGAGAGCAGGCTTCCAGGAACTCAGTGGAAAGTATTATTACATACAAACATATTCTGTAATCATACTGGACTTTACTTAAAAGCACAAATTTATAGATAACACTATTAAGGATTTCAAGATTGTGACAAAAGAGAATGAAAACCCAAAGATGGGTTCCATCAGAATACAGGATCAGTCCTTTACAGCTGCACTGGTCAGAAGCCCATGAAGCCTGCTCTGGTCATAGGTTATTTGCAGCCCTAAGATGTCAAGACATGTGCCAGAATGATATAGCTTTTTTGGTTTTGGAGTATGAGATTTGCAGAACTAAGATCATATTCACAGAAAGAGATAGTAATCTAAGTTCTGTAATACCAGAACAATTCATGGTTGTCACAAACATATGATAAACATCTAATCCCTTTTGCTGACAGAGAATGAGTTGGTAGAGCAAAACATTTGTGAGCATAGGCCCTAAATTTACTCTGAAGTGCTTTCAGTTAATAAGTAATATCTCAGGTTAGTCTTTGATACTGAAGAATAAAAACTAAAAAATATAATATTCCTTTTTCTTGTCATAATATGAGTCAATGAGTTAATGAGTCAAATGAGCTTTAAAAGTATGAGTAAAAAAGATGGCAAAAGCTCACTTCAGCAATTTTGAAGTAGTCAGACCAGAGGCATCACAGCTAAAGTACAAAGCTATGAAAACTCAGCTTTCTTACGGTTAAATTAGTTCGACAAAAGGTAATGTACCTCCAAACTAGGGTAATGGCCTACATCCCCATTTGTGAGCCCAATTAACAATGACATGTGAAGAGTTATGATACTTGCAAAGTATAATAGTGCCCATAAGTATTAAATGACAACCCCAGCCAGTCCCAAACTGAACAGAACGAAAGAGAGAAACATTTTTTCTGAGGTTTTAGAAAGATATGCCCGTTGGTCAATAGCATGCAATTATTTGTTCCACTGCTCTTTGTGTTTCTTGTAGCACTACAAGAAAACAAACAAAGAGCTGAAAGAAAGGATAGGGACAAATGTTCTGGACGTTATTGAATTAAGTGAGGAGAAAATTGATGGCTTTAAAGTAAAAGAGGCAATTTCACCAGTCTGGCAGGGCTAAAGAAAACTATTAAGCAATGATTCAAAATTCTGTCAAGCTTTTTAAAAGGAAATGTTCATCTCTGCCCTTCAGAGACTGCGTTTGAGCAATTCTAGGAAGTTGAATATTGAAAATGATGGTGATGATGATGAAGAAATTACTTTTAATATCAATTTTTTCTAAGCCCATATTTACTCCCAATTGATTAAAAAGAAAACACATAAAACATAAGCACCTAAAGAAAGTATTTTCTTACTAAATCTAATTTGGTATTTAATTTGTATACATAGATATGTAATTCTGCATGCCAGGAAGAAAAGTGACCACTTGAAATTTCAAACAATAGAATTACTTTTTGCTTTCAAATTTTAGGTTTAAATGGGTTTTTTTTATCATTTGCAATAAGAGGATTCCTGTCTAAACCTTAAATTTCTAACTCTTTTGCACTTTTGATGGGAATGTGGATTGGTGCAGCCACTGTGGAAAGCAGTATGGAATTACCTCTAAAAATTGAAAATAGGTCTGCCTTATGACTCAGTGATTCTACTACTGGGAATTTATCCAAAGAAACCTGAAACACTAATTTGAAAGAATATATGCACCCTATGTTTATTGCACCATTATTTACAATAGCCAAAATTTGGAAGCACCCCAAGTTTCCATCAGTAGATGAGTGGATAAAAAAGCTGTGGTATATTTACACAATGGAATACTACTTGGCCATAAAAAACTTGAAAATAATACCCTTTGGAACAACACAGATGGACCTGAATAACATTATGCCAAGTGAAATAAGCCCGTCAGAGAAAGACAATTACTATATGATTTCACTCATATGTGGAATCTAACGAACAAATTGAACTACCAAACAAAATAGAGACAGACTCGTCAATAGAGAGAAGGCTGACAGCTCAGTGTGTGGAGATGCTTGGAAGGGGTGGAGGGATTGAGCAAGAAAGAAAAAAATAATTCATGGACATGGACAATAATGGGGTGATTATTGGGGGAAGGGGCTGGGTGGTGGTGAAAGAGGGTATGGAAGAATAAATGGTAATGGAAAAATACAATAAAAATAAATAAACTAAAACAAACTATACATAAATTTAAAAATGTATAATGATAAGGTCAAGGGTCAAAGCAATTTTTAAAAATTTTATAATATAGGAAATGGATCCAAGAAACATTAAAGTTCTAAAGAATCTAGGATTAGATACATTATGATATCATAGCCCAAACAAAAATATGTGCTTGAGTGATATTACACTCAAGTGATATTACATCCCCTTCCCATATTGTTTTTTTTTTCTTTTTATCATATCTTACCAACCTGCCATACATTATTTTAGAAAGAAGAAAAACTTTCCCTGAACTTCATGGACTTGCTACCACTCAAAAACTGTATAACAACCCATTCTAAAATAGGAACAGTTGATAATGTCTCAATGTATTTATCATCTTTTTAGAATGTCATAACTGAAAGGCACCATGCATAGAAAAATGTGGAATGCATTTCATTTTTCTCAAATGGCCTTCACTATACAGAGGGGATTACTGCCCCCTAATCCCACTCTAAGCTCAATGCTGCATAAACCATTTTAATTTGCAAGAGTGTAAAATATCTCTGAAGTCACACCAACTTGGAGAATACGAAATCTGCTGAAAATTATTTTACCAGAAAATATAATTTACCTGAAAAACATATAGATTGATTGACTGGCTCAGACAAAGCAGTTGATAAATTTTATGAGGTTAATGTGTTATGCAGCAGTAGGCAACTCATTATCAAGTCAGGTTAATATAAAGTTTCATATTAAATACTTAGATTGTTCTATGCTTATGAATTGATATTAAGGTTTTATATTAAATTTTCAAATTGTTATGTGCTTATGAATTATAATTTTATGAAGTATATCATAATGTTGTTTTTAAATAGACAATATAATAGCAGTCTGGTTCATTTTGTTATTAGTGAATTTTCTTATAAAGTATAAATAGAGAAGAGATAATTGAAAAATACAAAGCAGAATCAGAAAGTGCAATGAAAGGCATTTTCTCTTACAAGAGATAGGATGTCATGTTGGAATTGCTATTGGCATTGGGACATGACTAGTAGAGAGTGTGGAGCTGAAATTAAGAATTTTTTAGATAGGGAGAGGAATATGTACTTGACAGAGAGATTGTAAAGCCAGAAAAAAAATGGTACCCATTCCTTGTTTTCACTCTGTAAGCGATTGATGATAGCATCTTTTAAAGAAAATGCTGTACATAGACCACAGCCAGGGATATTTGTTGTCTCCACCCTTTACTGCACTCAGGGAATTATTATTAGATTTATTTTTTTAAATGGGCCTTTCAGTTTCTGAAGACACACATGCATAGGCAATTAAATCGAAGGCAGGATTCTGCTTAAAAGAAAGGTCTGGAAGTACTAGAAGGTATAGCTGCATTTGTTTTTGAAATCACACTGCGGTTCTTCTGAATGAAATGCTCTTGCACAAAAGGAAGCTAAATTGTAGTTGAATGTTTTCACTGAAAATTATTCTCTAATAATATGCATCATCACCTATTGTCACAAAGCCATATTCACAACTGTTCATACTTGCACTGGAAATCAGTTGAAGCTACCAAAAGCCTAAATTGTGCCTTTCGCATTCTTTTATGTGAACATTGCTTTCTCAAATCAAACAAATAAACAATGAAAGAATTTTGATTTTCAGCCACAGGAAGGAACTCTGGTATAATACCTGTTAAAAACTGAAGACATTTCTCACTCTCCTCTGTCTATATGATTTAATTTTAAAGATATTGATAATGTTAAAAATTAGAAATTTAATTTACTCTGAAATGAATTGTTTTAACCCAAAATGTTACCTTCTCTTGAGGATGGGTAACTAACTCTTACCAGAAAATATGTGGATTGTAGAGTGGTCAAAATTTTACCTGATTTACTCTCCTGAAGTCCACAGGTACAGAGCTTCATCAGGAAGAAAAGTATGGCTTACATTATGTTTAAAAAAGAACAATACTGTTATTTCCAAATTATACACCAAACATTTCGCTATATAACCCCTCCCCCTACCAAACTTCATGCCAGCTTTTGATTCAATGTGGTGACATGAGAAACCAAAATCTCTTACTTCATTCCTGAACAAAGGCTCAAAAGGTGGGCATAAATTGGTAGAAAATATTAAGGTCCTGCGATCCAAAAGAAGCTTGGCCCAATTAAGCAGTGCATCAGCACAGAGAGTGCGATGATTTTGAGTCCATCTGCCTTGCTGGGGCACAATGAATCATTTCCCCCCACCTAGGGCTATATCCACTCTCTGTGGCTCTGTTTCTGAGATGATCTGATCTTTAAATGAGAATTGAAAAATATATATTTTATATATATATATATATTATATATGTATATACATTATAGGCTCCTAAGAGGGAGGAATGCAGGTGAAAGACCATCAGCAGACAAAAAAATTTTTACAAAATTTTGGAATCTAGAAACATAATTAAATAATTTGGAGAGATGAAGCCAAGTGGAGAGTTGAGATCCAAGTCTGTATAGAGTAAATGAGAGCAGAGAAGTGAGCTTATTGCCCCTCCCTCCCCAAAAAGACAGAAATTTTGAATTAAGAAACAAGAAGTAGGATGAAGAACTAGAATGAAATTGAGGCTAAAAAACAGGGTAATTAATTTTCATCCTCAATTCCATTCCATATCTATATCTATATCTATATCTATATCTATATGGCGGTTGACTGCTGGAGAGCCAGAGATATTTTCATCAGGAGAAAACAAACCAAACCAAACCAAAACAAAGCAAAGCACAACCAACCAACCAAAATATCCTTAAACATTTAACTAAAATAAATAAATAAATAATTACTGTAATTGAATAAGCTGAAAAGAACTAGAAAAACCACTGGATTTTGAGTACCACAGATCAGAGATTCCATCAGTGTGGCATTTCCAGAATACTACATAGTGCTCAATTAACTGGCAAAGTTTTCCAATCTATACAATATGTTCATAAGCATTGTAACTCTCATGCAACTTGCTTTCCACTATTTGTAATATTGTTTAAGCAAGAATTACAAAGCATTTGAAGAAAGCCTATAGAATAAAAGAGAACAAGATCAATAGTAAAACTTGTATCAGGGTTAATAAATATTACTCCCAGAAACATGTAATAAGACCCTGTATTAATCTCTATATTAACAAGAATGCTATCTTTAAAATGCAGTTTTGAAGTTATAAAAAAGAATATAAAGTTATTTGTCAGTTGCTCATGTTTCTCCTTCTGACTTTGTGTTTTTCTATAGAACAACCATCAAAAAGTGGCAAGGTTTTAAAGAAGCAAATATGAGACTCAGAAGTCAGAACTAGGATATAGCTCTTCTAATTATGTATAACTATAATGGTATGTTTGGAAATGTTTGTGAGTAGTAAATAATAGGGCTATTTAGATCTCTGTATATTATGTAAACAACAAGTTAGAGAAGAGCATAGACCGCGTCTAATATATTTATATCTCTGAGGGTTAACACAGTGACTATCATACTTTATATAATCACTGTTATTCCCATAAACATTATTTGTCATTATGGTATAAAGAAGAAAAGATGAATGTAAAATAGTCTAGCCTAATAATAAAAAGGTAAGCAACCCCTAAATAATAATACATTGAAGCAGAACACTGTATTTACCCCTGTCAAAGTATATATATTAGAACTCAAAATTGATCTTTTAGTAAGATATTTGCTCATTTCCACATCATACCTTGTTTCATCCCATTAGCCTGAGATGCATTCTTTAGTTTGTGTCACATTTCTATCACCAAATAAGACAACATATGCCCCTTCAATGTAACGCGAAAATGCCATTATTGCTCCTTCCTACTGATATTTGCACAAGCTGCTTCTGTTGCGCACATTACCCTTTCTACTCCTTCGTTCTTCACCCATCTGTCGCTAGCTATTCTCTATCCCTTTAGCTTGGCTAACTACAAGTCACCATTTATATTCAATTTTAGATGTGAATTTCCTTTCTATAGGCTAGGTGCTCCTACAGAATTCATAGCATCTACAACACTATTTCAATAGTTTAATTTCTGACAAAATCACTCCACTGCTCTAAAAGCTCCCTGAAGTCAGTGGCATGCCCATATCGCTGATGATGTACTTTGAGTATTTAGCACAGTAGTTGTCATAAAGCAGGAGCTGAATAAATGTATGCTTAACATGTTCACAGGATCTTACACACTAACCAAAAATTCCCTACCAATCAACTGCATGTTAGCAAGTGTATATTATTGTCAACAGGAGTTGGAAAATGAACAGAGGAGAATGGTATTTTGCATGGGCATAGAATTGGCAACTCAACTGTGACTCTTCCTCATGAATACACACAAAGGAATGCCAGAGCACAGATGATCAGTCATTTCTGTGGTTCTGATTATCAGCACAGATCGCTGATGCTAAACCCATTATGCAGTATAATACATTGATAAATACAACAAAAATTCTATTGACCGCACTAATATCTAATTCTACCACACTTGCACATGCTGCCTGCATTTACAGGATATCTATTAAACTTTTGAGACTCCATTTATGAAATATTGCTGTAAGCTCTCCATAAACCCTCCCCTTTTAATTTATTAAGTAATGAAAATCATTGTTTACACAACTTGACAGAATCATGGTTATGAGATTTCCACTACATGCAGCCATGCAAGCTTATATCTATTCTTTGGATCACCTACCTTCTATCACCTAAAAAGCCAGAGTCTGGGCAGCTATTTTAAGGGATTAATGACCCACTTTTTATTTGGAGATCTCAAGGCAAAGATTACTTATCTTGAGATTTAACTTTCTGCACTAATGCCACTGGGTGAAATATTCACAGAAACTCTTTTCTTCCTTTTTTTTAAACAGGTGAAAAAAAAAACAGAAGAAAAACATAATCTCACCCAAGGAGTTTTGGGTGATACTAAATTGGAAAAAGCAGAGAGAGCACAGAAAATAATTCAAAGATAAATGAACTCCTCAAGATCTACTATTTCATTGTAAACATTTTAGGCAGTTGGTTGTGAAAGAAAAATGAGCTTAAGTGATAGGTCCATGTGAGGAATAGATGCTTTTTATCTAATGATTTACAGATGCAGAGGTCAATAGTATTGACTGTAAACCAAATTATTATTCATCACTCAAGTGTTATTTTCTCTTCCCATACATATCTACATCTTCACATGAGTCCTCAAGCAAAGGTAACATGCATTTCCCCAAAACCCAATAAAACTCACAAAACCAGCCAAGATTCTCTTTACTTCTCCTAGAAACTAAGACAATTTAAAATAATATAAAATATTTTATCTATACTTGGCTAATAACTCTACAAAGGTTTATTAATTTCAGAATCTTCTATTATAAAGTATAATAGATAATGTGATGTCAATGTTAACACTACTTAGTGGAAAACCCAAATCTTTCTATGATTCTAAAATATCTATTTTTCCCCAAAGATTTCTACCTGTGTTTGCAGTTACAGAAATGTATGTATTACTCCCTTATGTATATCAATAAACATTAATTAAAAAGCCTTGGATAAGTCCAACAGAAAATTTCTGTTTCTTACTACTTTTCACCTGATAATGCTCTCTTGACTCTTGATATTTTTCTTGTGATATTTTACAGACATATCATGAGATAATTATAATTTCTAAGTATATCTCCAAGTTCAAAACCATAAATTCTATTGCACTATAGAAGAATATCACTATTGGTGGCATATCTGAAAATATTTGCAAATTTAGAAGAGAAGAACTATTTAATCTTAATCACAGATCTTATAAATAGTGAGGACAGAGACTACCCTTAATTGCAATGGCATCATTGCCTAAAAGCAAACATTTAATATATGTTTCATTAATGAATAAATTAATCAGTGAACACTTAAGATAAAGACTTCTATATAAATAAGATGTATATTATTTACCTTTTGATATATTATATTAATTATATTTATTACATATAAACCATAGACTTATCCTTTTTCATAATCAAAAACATAGGTGAATTGGAAATTGCAAGGAGACACAAAAAATATGGTTTACTGATAAAGTTCCATTTCTTGATCTGAGTTCTAGTTATGTTGTTTGTTCATTTTGTGAAAGTTTTCTTGAGCTATACGCTATCAATTTTTACGCTCTTTCAAGTATGTTATATTTCAACAAAAAGGTTACTTAAAACCTATGTAAAGTGTTGACTCTTTGTGAAGCATTTTATTCTTTGTAAGAATAAAAATAATTGGCTCTGGCTGGGTGGCTATGTGGTTGGAGCATCATCTTGCACATCAAAATGTTGTGGGTTCGATATCCAGTCAAGGTGCTCACGAGATGCAACTGATGGAGATCTTTCTCTCTCATATTGGTGTTTCTCTCTCTCCTTCTTCCTCTCTCTCTAAAATCAATAAACATTTTCTTGGGTGAGGATTAAAAAACATACAAATAATTGTAAAACTTAATATCTACCACAGAGAGATATATTTATATTTGGACAGAATAAAAATGCACCTAAAGACAAGTAAATATTCTTAAAATGAAAGACTACAGGGTTTGTGCTATAGAAGAGTGGGCTATTTTAAGGATTCTTGAAATACTAGCTTTTGAATTAAGATTTGAGGAAAATTTTTAACTTAGAAAATACCTAAGAGAGCATTTCGGGCAAAAATTGTGATTATATACATAATACAATTTTTATAATACACACACACAAATTAATGCTCTGAAAACATGGACCAATAAAAACTTAAGTGAGAAATTTATAGCAGGTGATAGTATGTGGTGACTTATATATAAAAATAGAAAAGGAAATTATTGAAATTTGTCAACATTGTTTTATACCGGTTATTACTATTGCTTACTTGTCTATAACTGATTTCAATATTTGCAATTTGACTTGGATGCAGTGTGTTTTTCACAAGCCTGTATATTCCAAAAAAGAAAGCAAAATTCATGTCTCAACCAAATTTATCACCCTGCAAAATAAATGGTAACATTCAGAAAAGAAGCACTGATCTGCAAAAGCTACTTGTTAAGTTATGTATCTGGGGAAGATCATCAAACCAAATGGTTACTATGACATGCTAAGATCTCTATCAAATAAAGTTTATATACATATGTATATAATACATATTTCCACAGTAGAAACTGGACAAAATCCTTTTGAGATGGTTGGCTTTATAACCACTTTGTTTACTATGTTTGTAGGTTCAAAACAAATGCAACCATTTAAAGTCTATTTGGTATTTGTTGTTTACTTGCACTAAAACAAGAAGTAGCAATAAAGATAAATAATGACTTATATGTCCAGAGCCAAAAATACCTTGGTCATCTGTAGAATTAACAAAGAGAAGAATGTTTTTTAACTTCCACTTTTTTGTTTTTTATAGAATTCTCTTTACCTCAAGAAGTAATGCTCAGTAAGTGCATGGTTGGGTTCTCTGCCTTCTCTTCAACAGTTGTAATTAGATCTTTATGAAAACCATTGCATTGAAATCTGAATAAATTGTATTATTATCTTTATGAATCATGTTGGAAGTAATTTAGAAATAAAATGCACCATGAGAACAAAGCACATGTAATTTAACAAAAAGGCCACAATCATGTTAGCCATTTATTAATAGATGTTAGGATTTGTGTTGTTTTTTCCCATATAATTGTATTAAAGAAAAAATATTAAAAACATTTCCCAGGCCTTAAAATACTCCCTAAAATATTAAAAAGTGTGTTTATATATTTTCTTCCTGGAAAGTAAATTAGCAGTTCTTCAGAAAGCTGCTATTAGGATATGTAACTAACTAGTAACAGTGAAATAATTGTAATTAACACCTACTGTATCGCAGACACCAAGTGTTGTGATCATTATCATCACTCCATTTATATCCCTTGGACCACTCAGCGGGCTCCCAAATTCTACTTGTTAGGTATCCACATCTCTATGTGTAAAGGTTTGTTCTCTGGGACTATAGTGCTACTCTGCCCACCCTGGAAACTGGGAGTTGTCAGGAAATTGACACCTTCCCTAACAGCTCTCACCTAATGGCTGACATAAGTCTGTGTACAAATAACCTGAGTTCCCTCCACCTGGGAGTGGGATAGTTCTGAAGCATGGATTAATACACTTTCCCAGAGTTTGTTCCTGAGAGCAGCAAGCTTCATTATGTGTGCCCTATTGATGACTTTAATGTTTCAGTGTTTTCATTTGGCTACCCTATTTTCTGGGATTAATTCCCAAATAAACTGCTTGCCCTTGAATCCTTGTGTCAGAATGTACTTCTAGGAAACCTCACACTAAGACACCTTACCAGCGTATTTCCAATAAATGCTATAATATTTAATCATCACAAACCAGCTGTGAATTAGATTTTACCTCAGAGTAGTGTACTTATAGCTATACAGAAATAGTACTTGGGAAAGAGTAAAACCATGAATACAACTCCCATTGGTAACCATGAGGAAAACACAAATAAACAGGAGCATATTCTCAATGAAGCTGATCATAGCTAATCTAGATGATCAAGTATGGTAAGAACCAAAAAGTTTATAACCACAAATGTACTCATATAAGTTTAACCAGTACGTAACATTTTCACTTATTTGAGGAAACCCATATTGATAGGACTCAAAAATAAACAAAGCAAAATGAACAAAACTTTAACTTTTACAAAAAAAAATGTGCATTTCTTAGAAACAAAAACATCCTGGCTGGAAAGGAGTTGGAGTCAGTGTGAAGTATGGGCCAAGCCTGAGCCCATGATGTAGCCGGCTCCCATTTCCTGCTAGCCAGGCAGCACACAGCCTGTTGGTAGCCATGAGATTATAGCCATGGATATAAAAACCTGGCCATTGTAGAAAATGCATGATCAACTTGGGAGAGAAAGAGAATACACCTCCAAATAAATATACTTGATGTTATTGTCTCTTTGCTTGGTTTATTTTTTAGATTCCTTTTTAATATTTGGAGAATACTAGAGTCAAATTGGCAGGGGGGTCCTAAAATGCAGACCAATATTAATGAGTACTACAGGAAAGAAAATAAATAGTATATAAGTGAGAGACTTGCTAGGGCAAACAGTTCCCCTATTATACTCCAATAAAGTATCATTTACTACCACACTAAGCAAGTTACATTTTATATTATGACTCAGTTTATACCTCTTGTTTTAAGTAGTGGGTCTCATTGGAACAGACACTTCTTTTTTTAAGTATTTCAGATTGGGTAAAACCAAACATAGAAACACTCATATTTTCATTAGAATCAGCACAAAAGTTTTAACATTGTTTTCCTGCAGAAATAGTGTTCCCAGTGGTAGTTAGAGCATCCTCATAGCCTACAATTGCTTATTTATTCCAATATATTTGAAGTACATTACTTGTAAATATCACCTAGAATAGTTTTCTCAGACTTGAGTAATATATACAAAGTTTAAAGGAAAACTCCTTCAACTCCCAGGACTGCTCTAAAATAAGTGTGTGTTTTTTTAAGATTTTATTTATTTATTTTTAGAGAGAGCGGAAGGGAGGGAGACAGAGAGGGAGAAAAACATTGATTGGTTGTCTCTTGCATGCCTCCAACTGCTTCTAAACCCAGGCATGTGCCCTGACTGGTAATTGAACCAGCGACCTTTTGGTTCGCAGGCCAGAACTCAAGATCCGGAGCCACACTAGCCAGGGCTAAAATTATTATTGAATAAGAGCAAGAAACAAAATGTATTTTAGTCAATTATTAAACTTCTAATTTCTAGACCAGTTTTTAAAACCTTGTGCTAAAATATCATTTATGTGGGAAAATGTGTTCCAAATCTAAAACCAAATTGTTGGAATTGACTTTTCTTACATTGATGACTCAGGGTCAGCCTGGGCAGAGTCACAGTGCTGAACTTTGTCCCTTAGTGAATTGCTATACCTGCAGAACCCATGAGTTTTCTTAATCAACTTTTCCTAGTCAATGCCACTGCAAGTTAGAGAACAGGCCCCAGAATTACGCTACTTTGATGCCTGATTTCCTATGGAGTAGGACCATAATTTCCACGTTTGCAGGCTATGTACTTCCTATTCTGGAATCAAATAATCATGAAGATTTAGAGAGAGAATGGATCTTAAATTATAATCTTAGTCTCTGATTTTAGGTCAGTAAAAGTCCAAATCATTCAGTAAAAGTAGCTGTCTATTCTCATCAAAGACAGCTCAAAGGGTTATTTAAAAAAAAAAAAACACAAAAAACACTTAAGATAAAGCAAAGGAACTATTTTAAAAAGGTTTAAGGAAGGATGAGACAAAATAAAATAAAAAGAACAGGTAACTAATGTTAGCACTCAATTGCTCAGATGCCTAGGCTTGCCAATTGATTACTCTTGTAAAAATCAGCATGTGGGTTACTTGGGGCTGATATTTTATCATCAAGTAGAACCGAGTTAGCAATATCTAATTTTTGCACCAAATGAGATAGTCAGAATAATGTGTGAGCTGAATACTTTTTTTAGAATCTGAAAATGAATCCAAGCAGAAATACCTAACAAGTTCAACTCAATCTTCCACTTCCAGCCCTATATTAACACACAAAGAATTATCTCTCTCCCTCTCTCCCTCTTTTTGTCTTTTTCCCTCCATCCCTCCATCCCGCTATCACTCTGTCTCTTTATGGCTCTCTCTCTCTCTCCCTCTCTCTCTCTCTTTCTTTCTCTCATCTCCATATATATATATATAGATACAGATAGATATAGATATAGATGATATAGATACATAACATATAATCTCTCTCTATATATGAGTGTATATATATAAAATATGTAGGGGTATGTGTATACACACACACACACACACACACACTCACACACACAATTGCATTTCTCCTGTGCAACATCAGAGATAACATATATACATGTTAAAGTACCATCAGGGAATATGATTGGTGCCTCTTGAGGTAGAAAAATGTGCATTATAGAAAAAGAAACCATTTGTTAAAAATACCCAGACTTGTTTGGTAAATGTTATAATTTAGCTTAGTTTGTCCAACATTCACTTAGATATCCAAAACAATCCATTTCAAACACTCTCCCAAAACAAGGCTTTTGTTTACTTATTAGCTTTATGTGCAAAGAGGATCATACACACACAAGCACATATAAGTACATAAATGACAGTATGACAACGACCACAATAAATAGTTTGGATTAGATGATATCTGATTCAAATGACCATAATATTGGGCCTAAATATCCTACATTGTATACAATTTCAAATAAACTCAATAAAAATACACAGTCAATACAGTCATTTAGGGTTTAACTATTAGCTTGATTTGTTTGATGTTTGCCTTTATTTCCATATGACACATCAGATTTCTTCCCTTTTGAGATTTCCTTTTCAAACTCTGGCTTTAGTCTGGTTCAGACAAAACTGCTGTATGCTGTGTAGCACTCCACTGTCTCTGGAATTTCTCTGTGCCTCCCTCAAAGGTTACTGGGAAGTTATGGCTGGTTTCAAGCCTGGATTCCTCCTTTGGAAGAAAGCCCAGATCTACAAGGGGCTCCAAACAGGTGGTAAAAACAGAGCACAGAGTCATCTTAATACTATACAGGTATTTCTGAAGCCTTTGAGAATGACTAAAGCTCATCCCAGTCAAGACGTTGACTTGTGGGCTAGCATATCAGATTTAATGTTGTTTTTAAGGTGGTAAATTCTCCTGGTTAAAAGTCAGTGATTGATCTGACACATTGTTAATTGCAGAAGATTAATTATACCAGGAATAAGAAAATGAGAATGAAACCAATCCAAGTTCACATATGATAGATGAGGTATGGATTCCTCACATTAAAAGTGTGTTGCAGGCTGTGTTATCTCTGTCCGCCTGTCAAACCATATACAAAAGCCTCCTGCATCTAAGGGCAATGAACAAAACAGCAGGCAACAACACATAAAAAGCACCAGCAGGAAGTACATTTGTTGTGGCAGAAAGTGTAACATCCTTATTATCAGGAGATATTACCTGAATGTCATCACTATAAAGCCCTTTCCATTTGACATAATTTGTTACAAAATTAATGGGTTTGTGATAACAATAACCAGGTGAGGCACAGCGTGGAAGATGTGCAACCCTGTCATTCCAAAATGAAAATAATTTATTGCCTTAGTTCAGTCTATTCAAATAACGGTTGAAGTCCACTGTCTGACTGCATTATTATCAGGCCACAGCCATCCACACAGAAATGCATTAGCAAAATGGTTCTCCATCACTAAAATGTGTGCTCATGATTTATGAGAGCCAAATAAATTACTCTGAAAGAATCACCTTCTCAAAAATATTTAATGTTAATATATGTGAGGGTGATGTTAGAGAGATACTATTTCTTTGAAATATAAAGAGACAAGCTAATAACAAGCTTTCATCCAGCTTTGAGACTGCTTGTACATTGATAAAAATGGCCAGTTAAATCACAGTTTTAATGAAGATTTAGTTCCCAAAGTCTGTCTTCTCCCAAAACATAACAGTTTCTAAAACATCAAAAGTGCCCTGCCATGTGATATTTGCTGTGAGAAATACTTTATATTACACTCAGCAGAAAAGTAAACAGACTATTTATATAAACTTCGGGCAATAGGATTTGTACACCTGCCTCTTTGCCTACTTTTCTGTTAGAGGAAATTGCCAAATTTATAAATGAGAGCTGAGCATCCAGCACTCTATAAACACTAGGTGCCTCTGGGATTCAGGGGAGAGCTAACTTTTGAAACATTTTCAATTACAACACTCCTTTACACGTATAAATTGGACTTGTCCTTGCAACTTCTGGAAAATACAGGCAAATAATCTACTTTGTAGACCTAGGCTTCATTAAGTTTATTTTCTTTTCCCTTTCTTATTTGAATATTCTTTTGTTTTTGGAAAATCACAAGTAAACATAACAGAAGAGAACAGCTCTTACTTTACAATAAAAATAGAAAATAATATCAAAATATGACACTTCACCTGAGAAATGGATTTTATTTCTAAAAATATCTCAGCTTTGTCCTGATACACCGTTGGTATCTGGCCACCCCCTGAGATTTCATTGACAACTCCCTGCATTGTAAGTGAAATCTCTACCCCCTGACTGTGCAGTCAAATGTCTTACTGGGTTGAGAGGGATAAAAGTACAGCCTAAGATGCCTCCCTGATAATACTTGAGCAGATGAACATGATCCCGGAAATTACTGGGGGCAATTCATGCGACACAGTTCACTGTCTCAAGTTTCAGAATATTCTTTTTTGTGACTAATATTGGTGGATTGATGATTTAGAACAACTTTCAATTAACTTGGAGAATTACATGCATTGAAAGAAATGGTGCTTCAAATTCTTGTCAAAAAAAAAAAGTAGCCCATATGCTGTTTGGACAATCCAGAAATAAAATAAATAGAATTAATTTGGAAGAAAGGCTATAATTAGCAGCCAAAAATATTAAAATAATCATTGAAAGAGCACTATGTAGTCAAACATAATCTAATTTCTAAAAACATTTATGTCTCATTTTTAGATGAAATTAGCAATCTTGTTATTCTTCTAGTTATACAATGCATGTTTCTCAAAAAGTGTGTGTGAACCATCATTTTTCTAAAAAAACACTCACCTTTAAAATAACAGAAATAATATACCAAGTTATTACTTTCATCTTGAATATAAATACTTGTAGGTCCAAAGCAATTTTTTTAGACACAGATTACCTCATTCACACATCATGTTAACCTTACAACCTTCAGAAAAGATCATTTCCATGTCTTTAAAGGGATTATTTTTTGCTAAACCACTTGCTGAAATCAAAATCATCTTGTAAACTAAAGATTCTAGATTTTGTATATTCTATATATGTAAAATATTAAAAACAAATTAAAATTATTATATCTAGTTCAAACATAATCAAAATCCATTTGAATTACTACATTAAACTTTTATATTTTTTAAAGGTTTTATTTATTTTTAATAAATTTTTACTTTTTTTATTTTTAAATACATTTTATTGTTTATACTATTACAGTTGTCTCATTTTCTTTCTCCTCTTTATCCCCCTGCACCCTGCACCCCCGCTTCCACCAATATCCCCCTGCTTAGTTTATGTCCATAGGTTAAGTTCTTTGGCTTCTCTATTTCCTATACTATCCTCAACTACCTCCCGTCTATTTCGTCATTTTTTTGTTACTTTATTTATTTATTTTTTTTAATTTATAAATCATGTTTATTCTATTACAGTTGTCTCAATTTTTCCCCCTTTACCACCCTCCACCAATCCCATCCCACCCCCCACTCCCACAGTCAATTCCCACTCTGTTGTCCATGTCCATGGGTCATTCCTACATGCTCTTTGTCTAGCCCCTTCCCCTTCTTTCCACCACTGTCCCCTTTCCCCTCCCCTCTGGTCATGTTCAGTCTGCTCCATGTTTCTGTGCCTGTGGTTTATTTTGTTGAATAGAGTCCACTTATAGGTGAGATCATATGGTATTTGTCTTTCATCAACTGGCTTACTTCACTTAGCTTAATATCCTCCAGTTTCATCCATGTTGTCACAAAAGGTAGCAGTTCCATCTCTCTTTCTTTCTTAAATGCAGATTGATTTATTTTTTTTAAATGTCAAAGTTAATTATATTAAAAAATTTAAAAGTCTCAGCAATTAAACCAATATAACACCAGCACAGAAATAATCAAGTAGATCAATGAAATATAATGAACATTCTAGAGACAAACATATATATCTGTCTAACAATATATGATTTTTAGATATATGATAAGTTGATATTTCAAGTCAATGGGTAAAATAAGGCTCATTCAACAAATAAGGTACAGACCACTATTACTTGAAATAAAACAAATACAGAGCCCTATTTCACACATTATACAAGAAATATTCAGGTGAGTTAAAAATCAATATGTAGAATCTAAGCAGTTTTCAGAGAAAATACAAACTAATATTTTCATGACCTGAAGTAAAATATTCAAACCCAGAAGCTATAAAGTAAATATTGACAATATGACTATATTAAACATTTAACTATATAGTAATATACATATAAAAAAAATTTAAAGGACCAGTGATAGAAAAGTATTTGCAACATATCTAAAACACGGTTAATAGGTTTTTTTTTTAAAAAAGGTCTATAAACCTTTAATCAACAAATGGATAAAGAATACCAAAAAGTCACTTAAAGTTTTTAAAAAAAAAAATAGAAATAGGCAAGAAATATACTAAAATAGGTTTAGTTTCAACAAATAATAAAGGAACAATTAAAATAACATTGTCACAATCAGATTAATGACTATTGAAAATATTGGTAATATCAAGTATTGGCAACTAGGAAAGAAACTGGATATTCATAAAAACTTTTTCTTCATCTTACAGCAGTTCCTTTAGCATATTTTCCAGTGCTGGTTTGGTGGATATGTAGTCTTTTAGCCTTCTTTTGTCTGGGAAACTCATTTCACCTTCCATTTTCATTGAGAGCCTTGCTGGGTAGAGCAGTCTTGGTTGCAGGCCTTTGCTTTTCATTACTTGGAATATTTCTTGCCATTCCCTTCTGGCTTGCATTGTTTCTGTTGAGAAGTCATCTACTCGCCATATTGGGGCTCCCTTATATGTGACTACCTCTTTCTCCCTTGTTTTCTTTAGGATTCTCTGTTTGTCTTTGATATCTGCCATTTTAATGATGATGTGTCTTGCAATGGGCATTACTGGGTTCCTCTTGAATGGGACCCTCTGTGCTTCCTGGACTTGTGTGACTTTTTCTCTCCTCCAATTAGGGAAGTTTTCCATCATTCCTTTTTCAAACAGGTTCTCTGTCCCTTCCTCAACCTCTTCTCCTTCTGGTATCCCTATTATACGGATATTATTCCATTTCAGGTAGCCCTGCATTTCCCTAAACTCATCTTCATTCTTGTTGAGTCTTTTTTCATTTTCTTGCTTTCTGGGAGCTTTTTTCTAGCTTGTCCTCCAGCTCTCTGATTTGGTCCTAAGCTTCATCTAGTCTGCTTTTGATTCCTTCTACTGTGTTCTTCAGTTCAGAAATTGTATTCTTCATTTCCTCTTGTCTCTTATTGATAGTTTCTATGTCCTTTTTCACACTGATATACTTTGCAGTAAGTTCCTCATAGTTTCCCTGTAGTTTTTTGCAATTCTCTCTGAGCTCACTGAGCTCATTGAGTTTCCTTAGAACCGTAGTTTGGAACTCTATATCTGATAGTTTACTTGCCTCTATTTCATTTAGTTCTCTTTCTGGGTATTCCTCCTTTTCCTTCGAGTGGGGGGTATTTCTTTGTCATCCCATTATTTGTGAGACTCTCTCTTTTGCTTCTGCTTCTTAAATTGACCTGTCTTGATTTCCTGACTTTGTGGTGTGAACTTCTATGGTTGGAGACCACTGTTTTTACTTTCTGGATCTGCCTCTGATGATGTCAGATGTTGATCCTGTCTGACCTTAGGTAGTCTGTTCAAGACTTCCAGTAATCTACTATTTGTGGTTGTCTCCTTCAGCCGTTAATCTATTCTCTCTGCAATCAGCAGGCTGTCTTAGACAGCTCAGGACGGGGCAGAGTCCATCCTGAGCACCGGATTATTGGGTCCTTTCACATTACTGCTGTATGGGGGAGGAATCCGCACTGGGATCCCACCAGCTACTCTCTCCATTCTCTCCCCAAAGCATCCCTCCCCAGTCTCTCCTCAAGTGTCACCGGACCTCTCTGTGCCCCCTTTCACAAGGGATTTACTGTTTGTGGCTGCAACTCTGCACAGAGCAGGCAGCTTAGACAGCAAGCAGCGGGGTGGAATCCCGCCTGGGGGTGGGGCTAGTGGGTCCTTTGACGCTGGTGTCGCTCGGGGGGTGTGGTCTCTGCCTGAGCAAGATGGCTGCTGCCGCTTGAGGGATGAGTCAGCACCGAGATCCCACCAGCTACTCTTGTAGTTCTCTCCCCAGAGCCTACTTCCCTAGTCTCTCCTCAGGCTTCTCCAGCCCACTCTGCCCCCACCTCTGCTGGAGACCAGGGTAAGTGGCTGAAAATCAAAATTTTGCGTTGGTCCTTTAGAAGGCTCTTTGTGTCTCCAGTTGCCTTTCTCTGGAAGAGAGCAACCCTGCCGCTTTTCACAGCTGGCTGTTTTCTGTGTACAATTTGGGCTCTGATGCTGTGGGCTAGAGATCCCCACTTTTGGTTTAGACCTCGCTCTTCTCAGGGGGATCCAACTGGCCATTTAAATACCCTTCTGGTGCTGCTGCCTGTGGGCGCCCCACCCACCTTCTCAGATCTGTACCACATCCTTACCAATTAGATTGCACTAAAGCGGATTCTTCTGTCTCTGAGGTTACAAGGCTCCTCTCTCGCTACTGTTCAGTTGCTTGTTCCAGGTTATTTCTCCACAATTTAGTTGTAATTTCAGGTTGGTCCTGGGAGGAGGTCAGTGTAACTTCCACTCACTCCTCCACCATCTCGATTCTCCTATTTTATTATTTTTTTTTATTTTTAAGTCATTTGTACTCTATTACAGTTGTCTCAATTTTTCCCCCTTTGCACCCTCCATCCATCCCAACTCCAAACCCCACTCCCACAGTCAATTCCCACTCTGTTGTCCATGTCCATGGATCATTTATACATGTTCTTTGTCTAGTCCCTTCCCCTTCTTTCCACCATTGTCTTCCTTCCCCATCCCTTCTGGTCACTTTCAGTCTGCTCCCTGTTTCCATGCCTGTGGTTTATTTTGTTTGTTACTTTATTTTTTGAATAGATGCCACGTATAGGTGAGATCATATGGTATTTGTCTTTCACCAACTGGCTTATTTTACTTAGGATAATATTCTCCGGTGCCATCCATGTTGTCACAAAAGGTACGAGTTCTTTCATTCTTTCTTTCCTTTCTTTCTTTCTTTCTTTCTTTCTTCTTTCTTTCTAGTGCAGATTGATTTTATTTATTTTTTAAATGTCAAAGTTAATTATAATATATTAAAAAATTTAAAACCATTATAGTCTCAGCAATTAAACCAACATGACACCAGCACAGAAATAATCAAGTTGATCAATGAAATAAAATGAGCATTCTAGAAACAAATGTATATATCTGTCTAACAATGTAATATATGATTAAATTGATATTCAAATCAATGGGGAAAATATGGCTTATTCAAAAAATAAGGTGCATGGACCACTATTGAAATAAAACAATATAGAGCCCTATTTCACACGATAAACAAGAAATATTCAGATGAGTTAAAAATCAATATGCAGGAGTTTTAGGAGAAACTACAAAATAATATTTTATTTACCCTGAAGTAACATATTCAAACCCAGAAACTATAAATTATTGATAATATGATATTAAACATTTAAGACTATACAGTAATAAGCATATAAAAAAAGTTAAAGGACAAATAATAGAATGGGAAAATATTTGCCACACATCTTAAAAAGGGTTAATAGTTGGTTGTGTTTTTTTTTAGGGAAAAAAATTCTACAAACCTTTAATCAATAAAGAATACAAAAAAGTCATTTAAAACTTTTTTTTTAATTAATAATAGAAATAGGCAAGAAATATACAAAAACAGGTTTAGTTTCAACACATAATAAAGTGACAATTGAAATAACACATCGTTGTCACAATCAGATTAATATGTATTAAAAATATTGGTAATATCAAGTATTGGTGAGTGTTAAAGGAACTCGGTATTCATAGACTCTTTTTCTTCATCTTAAAGCAGTCCCTTTAGTATATTTCGCAATGCTGTTTTGGTGGAAGTGTACTCCTTAGCCTTCTTTTGTCTGGGAAATGCCTTATTTGGCCTTCCATTTTAATTGAGAGCCTTGCTGGGTAGAGCAGACTTGGTTGCTGGCCTTTGCTTTTCATGACTTGCAATGTTTCTTGCCATTCCCTTCTGATTGTAGTGTTTCTGTTGAGATATCAGCTGTTAGCGGTATCAGGACTCCCTCTCATGTGACTACCTCTTTCTCCCTTGCTGCCTTTAGGATTCCCTGTTTGTCTTTGATATTTGCCATTTTAATAGTAATGTGTCTTGGAGTGGGTCTCATTGGGTTCCTCTTGAATGGGACGCTCTGTGCTCCCTGGACTTGTGTGACTTTTTCTCTCCTCCAATTAGGGAAGTTTTCCATCATTCCTTTTTCAAACAGGTTCTCTGTCCCTTCCTCAACCTCTTCTCTTTCTAGTATCCCTATTATATGGGTATTATTCCGTTTCAGGTTGCCCTGCATTTCCCTAAACTCATCTTCATCCTTTTTGAGTCTTTTTTCATTTTCTTGCTCTTTCTGGGAGCTTATTTCTACCTTGTCCTCCAGCTCGCTGATTTGGTTCTCAGCTTCATGTAGCCTGCTTTTAATTCCTTCTACTGTGTTCTTCAGTTCAGAAATTGTATTCTTCATTTCCTCTTGTCTCTCATTGATAGTTTCTATATCCTTTTTCATGCTAATAGTTTGCAGTAAGTTCATCGTAGTTTCCCTGTAGTTTTTTTGCAATTCTCTCTGAGCTCACTGAGCTCATTGAGCTTCCTTAGAACCATTGTTTGGAACTCAATGTCTGATAGTTGACTTGCCTCTATTTCATTCAGTTCTCTTTGTGGGGATTCCTCCTTTCCCTTTGAGTGGGGCATATTTCTTTGTCTTCCCATTATTTGTGAGACTCTTTTTTTTTTTTTTTTTTTTGCTTCTCCTTAAATTGATCTGTCTTGATTTCCTGACTTTGTGGTGTGAACTTCTATGGTAGAAGACCACTGTTTTTACTTTCTGGATCTGCCTCTGAGGATGTCAGATGTTGTCCCCATGTGACCTTAGGCAGTGTGTTAGAGATTTCCAGCAACGTACTGTCTGTGGCTATCTCCTTTAGCTGTTAATCTAGTCACTCTGCACTCAGCAAGCCAGGTTAGAAAGTTCAGGGCAGGGCAGAGTCCCTCCTGGGGGCAGTGTTATTGGCTCCTCTCATATCGCTGCTGCTCAGGGGAGTGGTCTCTGCCTGAGCAAAAGGCTGCAGTTAGATTGTGCTAAAGCTGATTCTTCTCTCTCTGAGGTAATAAGACTCCTCTCTTGCTATTCTTCAGTTGTTTGCTCCAGGTGATTCCCCACAATTTAGTTGTAATTACAGATTGGTCCTGGGAGGAGGTCAGTGTGACTTCCACTCACTCCTCCACCATCTTGATTCTCTAAACTTTTACATTTTTAAATAATGTCTGCCAATAATTGTTTATTAATAATCTTTTCAAACTATCTGAATTTGAGTGCTCCCTCTGTTTCTTTTTGGGAATCACCCAGGTCAAAAACAAAAATACTAGAATGATTCAAACTTACTTTACAAATAAAAAGGTTTAGCTGTGTCTTACTGCATAACTGGGAGTCTCCATATTCCATTTTATATAGATTATGATATTTAATAAAATATAAGGCAGAACATATGCTATTTTGAAGCTGAAATTTGTATTATTAAAACTTTGTAGTAACTGCAGCAGTAATTTAGAACATAGATCACAACAGATATTTTCACAGAATAATATTCTATCATGGACATTGTTTAGAATTGCTAGCACAAATTGACAACCAAAAGAATTTTCTCATCTAGTTATATATTTTTTTTAATTCCCTATTGATTATGTCTTTTTTTATTGCACGCCCTTGGAGCTGACTGCTCCCACCACCCATCCTTGTAAGCCAATAGCATTTATTATTCTTCAATAGTGACAGTATAAAATTTTTTAAAAGTTCCTAATTATAGTAATGTATAAATCATTTCTACCACTTTAATGATGCATTTTAAAGTAAAATCAGAAAATCTTATAGACAATCTTTAATTAATCTTCAAATGTCCCTTTCTGCGAGCCCGGGTACGGGATGATACTGAATCTATATTATAGATAGAGGAGAAACAAATACAGGACGATAAAAGTAACTACCCTGTTACAAAACAAGCCATTTTTAAGTTTCTGTTAGATTCTGGGCTTCCATCTCTGAGATGTACATCTAGCCACAACTTTTTCTCTTCCTCATGAAATTATACTATTCCAAAATATCTAATTGTGTCACTAACGTGGCACTCCCTGCAAAAATACTGATGTAAGCAATTAATTAGAGCTATTTAGTATAAATACAATTAGATAAGCACCATTAAGGAAAAACAATTAATATATTTTACTATTTTGCAGGTTGAGAGTAAAGATGGAATTTTTAATTAAAAAATACCAGGAATAATTAATCTACTTTGTTCCAGTCAGTCAAGTAATTAAATTTATTGAGCATTTACTATCTGTTAGGCAGTGTCCCAGGCATTGGTAGAAAAGGACTGACCTATAAATAGAGTCCTTGCCTTTAAATAGTTTACAGATCTTTGTTTGTAGGGGCAGTAAACAAAAATACATGAAAAATAAATGTTACAAAACAGTTTTGTGGATAAAATAAGTAATGTGGTACATGTAATTGGTAAGCCAGCTACTAGTTTGGGGGTGAGTTCCATCATGAAGGATAAATAGGAGCTGCCATGAAAATATCTGAGGAATAAATATTCCAAGCAGAACAAGATCAATGGCAGGAGCCTCAGAAATGAATAATGCCAGAGAACAGAACATAGTGGAAGTATATGATGTTGTAGCCATGGGCAAAGACAAGTAGAACCTTGCATTAAGTTTGGATTTTATTCTAAGTGAAATAAAATACAACTGGAAATTTTTAAGCAGAAAAATTACATCATTTGATTTGTATTTTAGAAAGACCTATAATAGCAGTATGAACAATATACTGTAGGAGGTTAACAGAAAATCCAAGGAGACTAGTTAGGAGGTTATTTATGTAGTCCAGACAATGCATAATGGTTGTTTGGTCTAAATAGTACAAGTGAAAATTGGAAAATGGTCAGATCACAAATGTATTTTAGAGATATAGCTAGCAGTCTCTTCTGATAGCAAGAATATAGAGCAAGAAAGGAAAAATCAGGAATGTACATGGGGCCTTATCCTGCAGAGCAGGACAATGGGTGCCCCAATTCTTATAATAAGAAGGTCTTGTAGAAAAAATAATATTTGGTGTTTGTGTATGTAAATTTGGGGGGGATATTTTAGTTTTGGAAGTCTGTTCTTCATAGATGTGGAGACCTCAATAAGACAGAGGTGACTGAGTCTGACTCTAAGAAATGGGGCCCAGGCTCTGTATATAAATTTGAGAATCACCAATGTATAAGATATAGAAATGTGCACTAATTTTACTACTATGGAAAGAATAAAACAAGAATAAAAGATAAGATGACTGAAGTTTGGAGATGCCCAGATTACTTGAACATATAGAAATCTTGTATGTCAAAGAAATCTAGGCAAGATTAGAGAACTAAAGACAGAACTTCCAAATAGATAGATGATAGACAGATGATGATACATAGATTATTGATTGATGATAGATAGATAGATAGATAGATAGATAGATAGATATAGATATATAGATAATAGATAGAAGATAGAAAAGCAGATCCATGTCATGCCATGGAAGTTTAGAAAACAAAAAAGTTTCACGAAAGAGGGAAGTGTCATCAATTTTAATTGTTGCTGATAAGATATCCAAGAAGACAGGCTCTGGCTACATAGCTCAGTTGGTCAGGGCATCATCCTGATATGCCGAGGTTGCAGGTTTGATCCCCTGTCAGGGCACATATAAGAAGCAACCAATCAACACATAAACAAGTGGAACGACAAATTGATTTCTCTCTCTCAATTATATGTGTGTTTGTATGTGTGTGTATTCTGAGAAGACAAGGATACAGACCTGATCACCAACTTGGGGAAACTGTGGGTTATTTTCTATGAGACTTTTCAATGAATTTGTGACCTAGAGCTCAGTTAGAGTAAATTAAGGAGATAATGGGAAGTGAGGAAAAATCCATAGAGTATAGACAATGCATGTGCGTGTGTGTGTGTGTGTGTGTGTGTAAAAGTAGAAGTGCAGGAAAATGGGAGTCATGAGAAAAATAATAAATCGTTTTTCTATAAAATGGAGGATATTATGGTTGGTTTGCTGAAACAAAGAATGCTACAGTAAGTTAGGAATTGATGCTTAGAAGATAAAGACAATAACTGCCTAAATGAGACCCTTTAGGGTAGGGAGGACATAAGATCCAGGATATCAGAGATGCCCACAAGGGCAACTTCTTTAACTGTAATGGTTGAAAGGCTGAGCAGGTGAGTGTAGATATTGTAGGAAGGTAGGGAGGCATGAGAGAGTTAACTTAAAAATGCAAAGGTGACTTTATTAAAACAATATGGTGGAAGTACCTGGCACATTGATGGCTCACTTGGGATCTGTTGCCATAAATATATAGGGAGCCCAGTCAGAGAGCTCGTGCACCTTTTTTTCTGAGTAGCTATCAGTGGCTTTGTACAGGCAAAATATAAGACAATTGTCAACTGAAGTTTCTAACAGATGGGGAGATAGGAGGGAAGTTAAAGGTATTTGGAAAGGCATGAGAATAGTGATCGACAAAGGAATCTAAGGCTGGATAAGTAGAAAAGTTTGATATGAGGGGGAAACAAGGTAGCACAAGAGTATATAGAACAATTTCAGGTATAATTCAAAGCATATTTATTCCTATAACCGTCTGAAAAGTGGAAAAAATAATATATTTGGGTATGATGTGAGTGTGTGCATCTGTATATAGATACATCACTAAGAGGACCAGACAAGAAGGGGAGGGAAGGATGTGAGGGAAACAGGGAAAGAAGTGAAAAGAGAAATGGATTTATTTGAAGGATACATCTCACTGAGAGCTCAAATAAAAGATCAATAATTAAACATGCCAAGCTTCTTACTCAACTACTACTTAATGCAAATTCTCAAGTAAAAGATAAACAGTACAAAAGTACATTTCTATATTGAAAAATCTATGCATTCTATAAAATCTAGTAGTAAATACCCACCAGATAATCTAATGAGTTCTGTTCAGATAATAAAGTTATATGTAATTTTCTCATCATAAGATGTTTTCCAAATATTATTTTTCTAATAAAAATTTTAGATATATGAGAGGTGCCAATACCATAAATGTTGCAGTTATGTAAATATTGAAGAATATCGTTCTTATTCATTTATAAATGAATTTTCAAATAACTTTTATTGTATATATTTATATTTAATATGATAATATTAAATAGAGCATAGAGTGGCTTTGAATTTTAAAGTTTGGGAGATTGCAGCACTTCAAAAATATCTTCTGTTTTCCACCAAATTATGTATGAATGTGGGGGCTGCAGTGATGATTCTTGTGTCTCATTGCACAAATATACAAGTTAAGGCACAGATTTTTCTCCAGATCAGACAAACCTGGCTTTAAATTTCTACTCCCCTGATATTCTAGTTGTACCAATAGCTTAAAGCCTCGCTTTCCTCATTATGATAGTAGTATTACACTATTCCTGTGCTCATAAGGTTGTGGGAGAACGAAATGAGATGCTGCACATAAAGCTTTTATCCCAACCACCAGAGCATCCTAAAACATCAATTAGTGGTAGCTACTCCAACTGCAGAGACATGGCTTTAAAGGAAATCATAGCTCTTATTCTTTTCCCAATTACAAAAGGAATACATTAAAAAAATAACAACAGGATATATAGCTCTAGAAAATTTTGAGAAAAAATGGAACTGTAAATAAAATAATCACTTAAGATTGATGATATTATGGTAGTTTTGCCAAAACGAAGATTGCTACATTTAGGAATTTGCTTAGAAGATAAAGAGAATAATTCATTAGTGGAATTATGACCAAATGGCATTATGCTGTAAGATCTTCCAATCAAAAGAGATTTTTCTTTTTTTCATTTTAACAAACTTTGAGCATTTTAAAAATTGCTCTATTAAATAGTGAGGAAATGAATGATTATTTAATAACTAGTACTGGGCTAGTTGATTACCTACCACAGAAAACAGAAACAAAAAAACATTTAATTTATTTTGTATAAAAATACATTTTAAAATGATAGAGTTTCCATAACAGATGTGTATTTATGGAAACATTTAAAGAAATTGCATCTTATATTATATGATTGCATTTATTTAATATATAAAACCAGAAAAAACTCACCTGGGCTATTATAGCAGGGCAACAATGACTTTTTATTGGGGAGTAGTGTTTGGAAAGGGACCTAAGGGGGCTGCAGGGCTGTTAATAGTATCTTGTGTTTTTTAACTTCAAATATTTTTTCAATTAAAGGATACCCACAAGATTATATTAGTTTCAGTGTACAATCCAGTGATTAGACATTTATATAACTTATGAAGCAATCATCCCAATAAATCTAGTACCAATCAAACACCATACCTAGCTATTAAAATAGCTTTGGCTATATTCCCTTTGCTGTAACTTACATCCCCTTGACTACTGTTAACTACTAATTTGTACTTGTTAATCCCTTCACCTTTTTCACCCACCCCTCCAAACCACCCCCATCTGGCAACCACCAAATTTCCCTCTGTATCTGAATCTATTTTTGTTCTGCTCGTTTGTTTATTTTGATTTTTAGATGCCACATGTAAGAGAAATCATATGGATTTGCCTTCTTCTGCCTGACTTATTTCACTCCGCACCATACGCTCTAGGTTCACCATGTCATTGCAGATATGATTTCATTCTTCTTCATGGCTTAGTTTTACACACACACACACACACACACTTTGTCTTTATCCATTCATCTATTGATGGGCACTTAGGTTGCTTCCATATCTTGGCTATTGTAAATAATGCTACAATGAACACAGGGATACATACATTCTTTTGAACTAGCGTTTTCAGTTTATAAATACCCAGAGGTGGAATTGCTGGATCCTTCTTTGTGTCTAGTTATATGGCCTTTGTTTTAAAGTCTATTTTGTCTTGGTATAAGTATTGCTATTCCTCCATATTTTTTTTCATTTCTATTTTCATGAAATATCTTTTTCCATCCCTTTCAGTCTGTGTGTGTCTTTCAATCTGAAGTGAATCTCTTATAGCGTATGAAAGGATTTTGTGTTGTTATCCATTCATTCTCCATGTCTTTTAATTGGAGAATTTAATGCATTTGCATTTAAAGTATTTGTTGATAGATATGTATTTATTACTATTTTATTATTAACTTTTTTTATCCTTTTTTTCCTTCTTCTTAAAGAAGATCCTTTAAATTTTCCTGAAATACTGGTTAAGTGGTGATGAAAAATTCCTTTAGTGTTATTTCTTTTAAGATTTTATTTATTTATTTCTGGAGAGGAAGGGAGGGAGAGAGAGAGGGAGAGAAATATCAATATGTTGTGTTCTCTTACATGCTCCCAACTGAAGACCAGGCCAGCAACCCAGGAATGTGCCCTGACTGGGAATTGAACCAGTGACCCTTTGGTTTGCAGGCTAGCTTTCAATCCACTGAGCCACACAAGCCATGGCCTTTTATTTCATTTTACTTTTTTTTGGCCTTGGAGACTCACTAATTCTCTTTCAATTTTAAATGATAGCCTTGCACGGTAATGTAGTCTTGAGGTAGCTCCTTGCTTTTCATAACTTTGAATGTTTCATGCTAATCCCTTCTGGCCTGAAATGTTTCTGCTGAGAAATCTGCTGACAGTCTTTTATGGGAGTTCTCTTATAAGTAACTTAACTGTCTTTCTCTTGCTGCTTTTAAGAATCTTTGTCTAACCCTGGCTGATGTGGCTCAGTGGATTGAGTGCAGGTCTGCAAACCAAAAGGTCACTGGTTCAATTCCCAGTGTAGGGCACATGCCTGGGTTGCAGGCCAGGTCCCCAGCAGGGGTCACATGGAATGCAACAACGCATTGATGTTTCTCTCCCTCTTTTTCTCCCTCTTCCCCCACCTAAAAATAAATAAATAAATACATACATACATAATCTTTAAAAAACAAAGAAGATTCTTTGTCTATAACCTTTGGCATTTTAACTATAATTTGTCTTGTTGTGGGCCTCTTTGTATTCATCTTAACTGGGACTTGGTACTTGCTGGACTTGTGTGTCTATTTCCTTCACTTTATTAGGTAAGTTTTCTCTCATTAATTTTTCACAAAGATTTTCAATTCCTTCCTTTCCCTCTTCTCTCTCTGGCACCCTCATGATGCATAGGTTGATATGCTTGAAGTTGTTCCAGAGACTCCTTATACTATCCTCATTTATTTGGACTCTGTTTTATTGGATGTTTTCTGCTTCCTTATCTTCTAAAACTTTGAATTAATCCTTTGCTTCATCTACTCCACTATTGACTCCCTGTAGTGTATTCCTTATTTCAGTTAGTGTATTCTTCATTTCAGACTGGTTCTTTTCTATGTTTTCTAGTTCTATTTTTATGTTTCCTATCTCTTTGCTGAAGTTCTCACTGAGATCATCTAACCTTCCCTTAAGCTCATTGAGCATCCTTATAACAAGTGTTTTGAACTCTGCATCTGGTAGTTTGCAATAGTTAATTTCAGCATGGCTCTGGTGCCTGCTGAATCTGCTCCTTGAGTGTCTATGAGGTTGGGTGGTGCTTTGATGTAATCAGAAGCTGTCCACCAGGTATGCCAACTCTAGGGCCTCCTGGGAGGTGCAGGCCAAAGTCAGCCACCACCTGTGCCCTTCTTGGGGCCTCCTGAAATGAGCTGCAAAGCAATCTGCATATGACTGCTACTTGTGCTAGGCTTAGAGGTGCTCAAAAGAGGCCATACTACAATCCAAGGCTAGCTGTCTCTAGTGCTGGACCGGGGGCCACTTAGTGAGAGGTATGAGTCACACTGAGGCCAGAGGCTGGCTGACTGAGAGATTTTAGGAAAATCCAAAGTATGAGCCAAAACAAGACGTTTGTATGGAAAAGTCACTGGAAACAGCTTCGGCTGGTGTGACAATTTGGATGGGGTGGGGTTTCAGGGAATAACCAGGGAAGAGCAAAAAGTGTTAGCCACGTTGATGGAGACTCAGATATAGCACCTGCCTGCCTGCTCTGGGGAGGCAGGGCTCAGAAAAGGAACAATGGATTCCATCAGCACTTGTGTCTAGGAGAAGGCTGCCCCTCCAGCTTTTGCCCTGATGCCAGACAGTAGATTTCCTCCCAGTATGTCCCTGGTTCCTTTCAAGCTTCTGCCCCAAGGCTGGAAATCAGAGTGAGTCTGAGTACGTTCGAGCTTAGGCCCTTTAAGAGGAATGCCTGGGACTCAATAGAACTCTGTCTTAGCCACAAACTGAGCTGGTTTTTACAATGGGAAATTATGGGGACTTCTGCTTTTCCTGGCTCTGCGACCCTTGACTCTGGTGTGGAGCTGGGTCAAGGTATTCCTTGGTGGGGACCTCTGCATCTGTGATAGCCCTCTTTATTTTTATTCACCACATGTGGGTGTGGTGCCAGCCCATCTTGCTTAGAACTGTCCCTCCTACCAGCTCAATGTGGCTTCTTCTTTTACTTCCTTGTTGTAGGATCTCTTTTCATCCAGGTTATAGGTGGTTCTGAATGAATTGCTGTGCTGTAGTTTTGTTGTAATTTTGATGTGGTTGTGTGACAATTCAAGTACCACATATGCCTATGCTGCCGTCTTGACCAGAACCAGTATCATGTGTCTTTTTTGGGGTAATGTTACATGGATTCTTTTAGTTTTTAATAGTGTACTCAAAGAACTGCACCTCATGGACTTATTATAAAACAAAATTCTAAACAAATGTATGTAATATAGAAACTGAATCATAGAAAATTCATATAAAATCTACTTTATTATTGCTTTTTTATATGAAGAATTCTTTAAATAATATTATTTATAGAAGAAAGCAAAATAATTTTCTCATATAAATTTGGTTTCAATGTTGACAGGCATTTTTTCAAGAAAGTTTTTATTACCCAGTATGTGAATATAGAAACCTGATTCAGTGTGTACTCAGGAAAAGAGCTTTTTCTCACCTCAATTTTTACAAATTTTGATATCTGCAAATTTTATTATCACTGAGTAAGGGAATAAACAGAAACTGTACATCTGAGAAGATATTGTTATAAATTTTATTTTACCCATCTTCCTGTTAATAGCAAATTGTCATTCATATATATATATGGCAATGTTTTATAATAAAATAATTTTCTCCTTAAACTTTTCTCATTAAGCAATTGATGCAAAACTTCTTTTTGTGTGTTTTGCATGTGTGTGTGTACACATCTGTGAGTGTGTGTATTTTAAATGTTTGCCTTTATGGCTCTAAAGCAGATAAAGATTCAGTATACTTGTAATCTTATAAAACTATATACAGCATTTTAAATGTTTATTGTCAGTACATGCCCTGTGGCAGATGGTGGCATGCCATTTTAGAGCCACCTAGAGGCACAAAAATTGTCCCATGTTTTTCATTTTGGCAGATGAACATGCCCCTTTGGCAAACTTTAGGAAATAACTAAAAGACTTAATACCTTCAAAACAGATTGTATTTATAGAGGGATGTGTGTAATTCAACCAGGCTGGTGCTATAGAAAAACTTCGGAACAATACAATCAAATGTATAGTACAGTTGATATAAAACTTTGGACTTGAAATTAGCTCAACTGCTTCACTGTGTATCTGCTCCACTTTTAGCATTTTAATGAATCCTAAGTAATTATTTCTGAGGCAATATTCAAACAAATTTATGCATTCCAAATAACTTATTTTAAGTGTGAAATTTCATACAGAACTCATTTCTTAGTATTGGTACTGTTTTGTAAGCTCTTGTGTTTTAAGCTCTAGAGTTTCTATCAATATACCAAATTTTAAGTCTGACTGTGAAAATAATTTTTAAAAGTCAGTAGAATTATCAGATTTTCACATAACTTTCTAAATTTACATCTCTCCTTTAAGATTGCCAAAGCAATGTCTCCATATCATTTACTGGATTTTTTTCCAGTTTTTTAATATTTACTGGAGTAAGAAAATGTAAATATTTACCTAAAGGTAATATTGCCAGACTTTTGGACCTGAGCTGATCTTTACAGTCATCCAAGGGTGGGTGACTATATATGAAGGGAAGCTATATTTGGTTTAAAAATATCATCTAATATGTTTTTAAAATTCCAAAATACCTGGGCAAGAGAAATACAAACTTTTTTTTCTGTAAAGGGTCAGACAGTAAATATTTTAGGGTTTGGGGGCCATAGAGTCTCTGGGGAAACTGCTCAACTCTGCCACCACTGTAGTACAAAAACAGCCACAGATAACACACAAAAGACTGGGTATCCCTGTGGTCTCATAAAACTTTATTTATAAAAACATGAAGAAAGTACACTTTGGCAAGCTGGCTATAATTTGCAGATACCTCGTCTAGATTCTCTGAAGAATTTGCTGGTTTAAGGGATGTACTGAAAACATTAAATATTTTAAATGTGTTAGTATGTAACTGGGAGCCAGAGAAGAATGTTTGTGGAGAAAGGAAGGTTATCATGGTAAGGAAACAAATAGTCTATGAAGCAGATTTTTAAAATTATAAAATTCAAATTCAGAAAGATGAGGAGGTGTGTGTGAGGGGGATGTTGCCCATAAAAGTTGTCCCATTCAAACTGACCTGTTTATTAAGTACTTACCAATGGCATTCAGGAGCCTCTGGAAATGAATGATAATCCTAAAGCATTGGCAGAGAGGTATAAAATAGCTAAAATTGTATGTTAAAGGAGATCTAGTATCAAAAAATTCATGGCCTAGCTTTGTCTTTTTCTTCTCCCTTTTGCACCACGGCTCTATTTAGCATACAGCATACACATACGTATTACCTTAACTCATTAACCCAACCCATGATTTCTTTGGTTTAACTTGCTCCTCCCAAACAGACCCTGTGCCTTTAGGTTAGGGTCTCTCTCTTCTTTACCTTAGTATCACTAGGGTTTAACCCTCATATGACAGAGTTTTGCCCAGAGTAAGTGATCATTAAATAATGGCATTATGCAATTGAATTACACTGAATTGTATACTGTCATGAGTTCAAATGACAGCCCTGAGGGCAGGGAGGGATATATGTTGATATGCATTAGTTGTATTCACATCCTATTTTCACTTTAACCCCAGGAAAGCCAGTGATTTCTCATTTGCTCCTCGCTTCTTGGATCTGTAAATGGCTTGGCTTCATGCAGGCCTTCCCCCAAGTGTGGTTTTTCCAGGTAAGCACTGGATTTTCCTGACCTGTGATTAAAACTAATTGCTCCATCACCTCTCTCTTTGAGGCATGTTACGTGTCTAATTGGCTAAAATGGTGAGTTTAGGTAAGGGAGGAGAAGAAGGAAAACATAAAAATTCCAACTTGAATTGTAATCACTTTCTATTACAAAAGTAATAACATGCACTGCAACAAATTGGAAATTACGGAAACATGTAAATGGGAAAATCAAAATTTTCCAAAGCAACTATTGTTAATATTGACAATATATTTGCACAATAAAATCTCAAGTGTGATAACACAGCACATGCCATTTATATCTATTTTGCCATTGCTTGGCCTTCTCGTTTTGTTAAATATTCATTCACAACCTCATTAAATGTCTACATATTTGTGCCTCTATAAGTAATTGTATCTATTGACTGCTTTACTAAGGGGAAACCTCTGTTCTGGGCATTGAGGATATAGCAAGATACAAGACAAGATCTCTTTTCTCATGGATCTTATGTTGTAATTGGGGAGATAGCAAAGAGAAAAACACATAAATAAGATAAATTTGGCTTATAAAATTGCTATGCGCATAGTAAAATTAACTAATGTGATTGTGACTAAAAGATATGTAAAGGTATGCATTATTTTGCCTTCAGTCTCTTGTAATCAAAATAAGTGCTTATATAAAGTGCAATAAACAACTAGTTACATCTCTCTCTCCCTCTCTATCTCTAAATTTCTAATTATATCCTCCAAGTAAATTCCTAATAATAGAATGCCTGGTTCAAAGCATATGCATATTTTTAAAGATAATATATTTTTCCAAATATCAACTAAAAAGCTTTTAACATTATTCAAACTTCTATCAACAGATTATAAGATCATTATGATCATTACCTGCCAGTGTGCTTTCAAATATGATATGATGTAAATTTCAAGGATACATTGAGGTTCATATTATTATTTCCATTTTATAAATGAAGAACATGAGGTTGGAGAGGTTGAGCCACAGTTCAAAGCAATGTGGCTTTTATAGAAGCCCCAAAATGTCACAGTCTTAGTGCACATTCCTAATATGCCATGTGTTAATATTTCTAGAGAATATGAGATTAATAAGGAGGCTTCGCTAAACCAAAGGGAGTGATAGAGAAGTTTAGGGCTAGTATAGCAGTAAAGAAATATTCTGTTTCTATGTTGCTCAAAATTGAGCCTAAGCAACCAGAAATGCAAGTAAGAACCACCTCCAAAATGAATAACTTGTTAAGACAATGAATTACAGACTAAAATATGATAAAAACTATATTTAATTTTAGATAATGATCAATGGATAAATTCTTCATCTTAATTTGCTTTGTTCCACCAGGTATGGTCTCTAACTGGCCTACAACTACCAAGATAAGATAAACTTACTCCTTGCATAGAGTAACAAGTTTGGGCAGCTACATTAATTTAATCACAGTGAGGTCTGGGACTTGAGCTCCAGCTCTGGAGGAGCAACACTTTCCCTCTGTGTAGAAATGTGGTCCCTGGAGCTGATGACAGCCATGTGTGCCCTCCAGTGGCACCGTGCTTGGGAGAGCATTAAGACACCACCAGGGGAAAAAAAAATCACAGTAGCAACTGAATCTTTAAAATCATCTGTTAGCTTCCAGAGCACAGCAACCCTAAATTTAGGTTTTTCTGACAAATGCTACAATAAAGGAAACTAACTGGTAGATCTACTATGTGTGCTGCGATGTCACATGCATTATAGCCACTGGAGTTGTTTATAAAAATCTAATTAATTCTTCTTATAATCAATGAATGACTGAGTGTTACTTCGGAGGCTTTTCTCTGATATAAGGTTTTTAATTTTAAGTAGACCTTTTCCAGCTAGAGGTTAGTATATTTCTCCCACTAATTCTATTTATGTAGAAATCAAGAAATAAAGAGAAGGCCCTGCTGTTTTTAAGAGTACTTTTTTCTTTGCGAGGACTGGATTCTGTATATTCTTTATTCTCTTTGAAACCGTATTTTATTTCAGTTGTTTTCTGAGGTGGAATACCTGCCTTCTTCAGCTGGCCACAGCTGCTATAAGGGGAAAGAAGGCACTGGTCTCTGCTAACGCACTGCCAGGTTGACAGTCATCAGGACCGTTCACTCTGTTTCATGATGTTTCTATCAAATCTGTGGGTGAGACTCCAAGTGTCTCTTATAACCAAGGTGAAAATTAAGAAGACATGTAGTTTATTACTACTAGTAATCTCTGATTTTTTTTTTGTAATGTGCACACTGAAACACTCATTTTTCATTATTACTAAAATATGACGAATTGCTGGATGCACATTATACTGCTATGTAATTACTAAAAACAAACAAACAAACAAAAAACGCCTACTGGGATTGTACTGCAATATGAATAAAAAGTGATACGACTAAAAATATAACAGTACTTTATTATGTGTCCATAGACTTATGTACTATATCTTGGGTTCACTGAACAATAAAACACTCCGAGTTTTCTATACAACTTTAATCATAAATATACACAGGGCAGATAATCTAAAGTATTTAAATGTTATTTTTTATGTTATTAAAAAAGCTAGGAGAATTTCAGGGCCATTTATGTTAGGATCCATAATATTAACACACAAAATATGGAAAAGCACTAATAAATAATTATGTGTTAAGAAATTTTGTTTTAGATTTTATCAAATACAGGTAAAATTAGAACTTAAAAAAATCAACAATAAATTTGGTCAAAATAGCTAAATATTTTCCTAAAATGTACTACCACATACATATTTACCTAAAACTAAGAATTGCTAAATTTTTGACTCAAAATAAAATATTAAGGGGATCCTTTTGTGATTAAAAAATATTTTAATGATGAAATTTTATTTATGTATCATGTTTACTATTCATAAGGATAGATTGGTTGGTTTAAAGATGTTTGCTACCATATATTTTAAATGTGGTCACAAAAGTGACCTGAAAAGGATTTTATACATTTAATCCAATCTCTATTTACTTTCTAAGCAAGCCATTCCATTTTAGGGTAATTCTAGTTCTAATTCTGCAGTAAAACTATCTTTCTTGAGATTAAATAAAAACATAGAACTAAAATGCAATCTTTAGTGCTGTTATGAAACCAGCCAAAGGTGGTCTCTACGTATCAGCCTCTAGATCATTCATTTCTTTGCAGCAGGCTGACTCCTTAGCTCAAAGTCTCATGGGTGCCAAACTCATTTTTTTTTTAGAGAATCAATTGTTTTAAAGCCCAGATAAGCAGATTTTTAGACATTTAGAGTGTGACTGCTTTGCATACCCTGTGAAATTACACCAAACATCTGTTAGCCATAAAGATAAGCCAGAAGCAACAAAGTCTCTAAGCTGTCACTGTCCTTTGGAGTTTTGTGACCTAGAGACTCTACCTTGTTAAGTATCACCACCAAGGCACACAAGCACCCTCTCATTCTTATCTGTCTCCCCTTGGGAATTCTCTTTTTCTCCTCCTAAGGGGGTGGTAACCCCCAAGCCTTACACTTCTGGCCAGTGTCTTGCTGGAAGGGACTTTCCTGCCTTGCACACCTGTCACAGCTCCTATGTGCTACTGCCACCTCATGGTCTTTTTTGTTATTGTTTTCAGCCCCCAAATCTCTCGAAACCCCCACAAGCATGCACTGAGCACGTAAACTCATTTAACAGATATATTTATTTTAGTGGCTATGACCATTACTCTGATTTTATCAGGAAATGTTTTTCATTCTTATGTGATGGACCTTTATATATTTCATAATACAATTCCCTTACTTCCTCCAAGTCTTATTTCAACAACAAACATAATAATTACTTCAGCATTGATGCCAGGACCTCAAATAACAGTTTCATTATGACACAGATGAGGGAAAAATAATGCCGGGAGAGAGCCACTGCCAGTGTGGAGTTTGTAGGTTCTCGCTATGTGCGTGGGTGTTCTCCCGGACTCCAGTTTCCTCCCAAACCCCAAAGATATGCCCATGAGGAGAATCAGTGTTTCCACTGTACCAGACTGAATGAGTGTGGGTGTGTGTGAGTGTGCCCTGCCATGGAAGGACAGGTCCAAGATAGGTTCCTGTCTGTCACCCTGAGCTGCTGAGACATGCTGTGGCCACCCATGAAACCCTGACTGGAATAAGTGGGTTGGAAAAGTATTATCTTACTTGTTTTAATTACCCTTTCTTAAATGTATGTAGAAGATCACAGTTCTTTTTCAATGTTTAATATAAGAAGTGCTTGGCATCTTTTTAAAAGTTTGGCGATTTTTGGGACCCAAAATATGTTATAGGAACTTAAGTCTTGTTTTTATCAACTAGCCTATGATAAAGTTGATTTCATTGTACCTGGTTTCACTTAAAGTCAGTTTTCAAGAACCCATCCATGGTGTTAAGTGAGGGCTTACTGTAAATACATGTCAGGGCTTTGTGCATGTTATCATTCTAATTGCCATCTCTGCATATATTTTTCTTTGTAAAAATCCCTTTCAGGGTGATGCCAAAGGCTGAATACTCACCTGCAGTGCTGGTTTCTAGGGAGAGTGAAAGCGGGGATGTTTTATGCATACAGCTGGTCCTTGAACAACTTGGGGATTATCACTGACCACTGGACAGCAAAAAATTCTCCCATAAACTAAGCTTTCTGCATCTGTGTATTTCCAGTGGAGGATTTTCATCCATGTTTGGTTGATTCTGCAGACGCAAAACCCAGGACCTAAAATCCCCGAATAGGAAACTCCAAAGATACAGAGAGCCAACTGTACGTTGCTGAAGAAAATCCAGGTATAAGTAGACCCACGCAGTTCAAATATGTATTGCTCAAGGGTCAGTTGTAATTGCACAAATCATTATATATTATGCCAATACTAAACTAGCTACTAATACTATGAAATTAAGCACATATAGCAAATATGCCATTTTGTACATAGGGCAAGTATCATCTGTTAGTGTTTAGTAAATGTAGAGTTAAATGTCTCTATAAAGACCAACTCTGTCACAGTGAAAGGGGAGACGTCCAGATAAAACGGCAATTCGTGCTATGGATCATTCACCTAACAAACCACAGTCTTGATAGGTAGGGAGGATGATTCTCCTTCTATAAAACTGTGAGAAATTCCCAGAAGCTTACCAGACCTCACTGAATTTTTGGGAGACAGTGAACTGCAGTTAAATACAGAAAAATCCATGTGTAAAGGAAAGGCATGGAATAACAGAAATGAAAGTACATGTTTTCTTCTCTCAACTTAAAAAAATTGGTGGGTGGATGCTTGCAAGTCCCATGACAATTGGGAGGCTGTAAAAGAACCAGGATAGATCAGCACTGTCAGCCAACGAAAATTAGGGGGATTTCCAAATACCCTCTGACAGCGAACAGATAACAACTGGTTCAGAAACCGGCTGCTGGGGCTTCTCCCTTCCCCGCCCCAGCAGAAGACAAACTGCTTAAAATTAGAAACAAAGAAGACCCCACTTGTGAAAAGAAAAGTTAGAGGTTGAAGTAAAGAAAGTTTCCTGTAAGGATATGGTTGCCCATGAGAACACAGTGCCGCAAGTGGTCGGTTAGAAAGCCAACAACTCTTCCTTCCTAAATTAACCAGTACATTAAAAAGATTGAGCTTTTTTCCATTGCCCCAAATCCACAATAAATTCTCAGGAATAAAGCAGTATTTGAGTATGGCAGTGTTTACAAAAGAAAGGTTAAAAAAAAAAAAAACAGACCACCTATAACATACCAATCTAAATTAATAAATCAAAAGAATAACAAACAAGCGTAATATATACCTTCAAAAAAATAAAACAAGGTATTAGCAACACAAAGTTGTGTCATAAAGAAAAAAAGCTGAAATTGTAAAGAAAAACTCATTAGAAATACTGAATATGAAAACTTCAGTAGATAAAAGAATTAAATGTTAAATAGATTAATTAATATTATAGGTGCCGCCAAAGGGAGATAAATGTCAGATTAAAAAAAATCAGGAAAGAATGAAGATGAGAAAAATTGATATCTTTACATGAATAAATTTGAATCTTTAAATGAAAATGTTGATACTTCTAATATATACATATTTATTACAAATAGTAATTTTTGTATATTAAAAGATAATGTACACAATGTAACATTTATACCTAACTTTATGATGAAGAGACATAAAGGAAATTGAAGAATGGGGTTGAAAGAGAAAAATTAAAATTAAGAAGAGAAAGCTTGAATAAACAATGATAAAAATATGCCATGAACTGAAGAGTTTGATTAGCTCAAGCTCTTTTCACCATGGTTAAAAATAGTGTAAAAGTGATAAAATTCAGCTGTTAGAGGACATGATACATTATCTTCTTTCTAAATCCAAGGAATATTAATGAAAACTAGGAAATTTCCTGAAACACAGATGTAGTATATATTTTCAGCAAAAATACTAGTATCTTTTGCTTTTGCTTTATTGATATGCATACTCACAATTAGCTGTTGTTAAGAAAATTTATATTCTTGATTAAGTGTGGACATCAGTTTTTCTGAAACATCATTCTAAACTGTTTGAAGAACTGGCACAAGACAAAGCATAACACCTCTCATTTTGGATGCTAAGTGTTTAGTTCTAGTTATAGACTTCTGTTAATTCTACAGGATTTTTCTCCTTAGCAATAGGCATTATGGACAGTAAATTAGGCAGAAACCCAATTTAAAAAGGGTGACGGTGCCTATTAGCACTACTTTAAGTGCTATCTATCTCTACAGCTCTAAGAGTCCGAAATGTTTCCAGTTATCTGCATTTACTCTCCCCTCTAGTGTCCCAATTACATAATTCATTTGCTAAGCAAATCTTTTTTACAGTGTTCAGACAAAATTTTGCACAGCTAGTATATTAAATCCCAGAAGACAATATAGTGCACCTGAAAGTGTGTCTTTAGTAGAAAAATGGCTCAGCATTGTTTGAAGTAGCAAGAAAGCAAGAAACAACCAGTATGTCCGTCAATAAGTGAACAGTGAAGGAAAATAATAAGGCTACTTAAGTATTAAAATAATGAACTATATATTATGCATGAATTAATGTGAAGAGATGTCCATGTTATTTTATTAATGAAAGAGGTAAGAGAAGGAAATCATACAAAGTATGATTCTGTTGGGAAACGCCCCATCTGGTTTCAGGGACTATAACCCTACTGACAGGCAAGGGGGCCCCAAGGCTGGAGCTAATCAAGGAGGCCTTGGGAAAACAGGCCACAGAGGAGACAAGACCTGTGGCCCTGGCAGAGGCGCAGTCCCTGAGTCCTTCACATCACCCTGCTTGCCCTGGAGGATGGCTGGTTTGTCAATAACATGTATGACTCCTCAATGGCAGGGGCAATTTAAGACAGGCACAGCCGTATGGGTATCAGGGAAGAACTTGGAGGACATGGAGAAAGGGCAAAAGACTCGCACCCCCTGGCTTTGTTATGGTTAAAGTCCTCATTCTATCTGAAAGAAGTCTCCTCATCTCTTGGTGTCTCTGCCCTGCCCACCTGGCTCAGGCTTGAAACAATACTAAAGGCAGGTACAGCCCTAAACTGGATTGGGCTGTTCCTGAGGGGAAACTGGACCTAGAAGTAAGTTCCTTGAAGCGTGCTTTATTTTTCCCTCAAAAGCTATGATAACCTGCTCTTACTGGGAAGGAGATTTACATTATTCATAGACCCTGATCTAAGGCAGATCTCTTGTGTTCCTTCAATGGTTATCTATGATCTCTATGTGTTTTCTGTAAACATAGCCTTTTGATATTGATTGATGAACCTTGTTATATACTCCTGCACATGTGGTTCTCAATGAAAGCCTTAGCACAGGAGCTCGGGGCCTTCTCCCCTAGAGGGAAGAGCCAGGCCCCCTCTCCTGGCAGACAGAGAAGTGTTTGCAATGACTCGTGTTTATTCCCCCACCCGTGAAAACCCCAGGATGGGCTCTGTCTTTTTTGTACACACATTCAGTATTGAGTGATATTTTTGGTTGTTTTGAAAGGCAGGAAAGAGAAAAACTAGATAACCTTCAAATATTTAGAAGCTGCTATGAGGGCACAGTCTTTTAAAAATTCACTCTTTGTGGAATTTAATAACCTCCATTTCACAAACTACAGAGTTTTCCTATCTAACAAATCAATTTTATTCTATTATATTGGTGAATTAGTTTCTTTTCATGAATTGGTTGTTCCACTTTAACTGTTGGCCTCCTAATAGAAGAGAAAAACATGTATTAGGAGTATAGAAAATAGTCCACATAATAGCCCTTTAATACTTAATTATCACCTAACCTCTTCTTTTTAGATTTTCCCATGCCTCAATGACCAAAGGTTGTCACTATTGAATTAGCTGTGACAAGTCTATCCACCACCTCTGTTCTTTCAAGGAGTAGATTGCTGAAGATATAATAATAAACTGTTCTAACAAGATTGTCACTCATTTGCCTGCAATCTCATGCAGAGACTAAAATCTAAATCAGGTATTACATCTCTTACTATACGTAAGACATAGGGCCATTGATTTGATGAGACATTTAACATTTTTTTCCCTTCTTTAAAAATGATGATGGTTATCAACCTTTAAAAAGATAAATAAAATAAAAATATTTAAATAAATGCCTTTTATGAATATTGTGTGCTTGTATAAGTAAAATAAAATAAAATTCTTCACTGGTATATTATAGTAGTAGATGTATTAGAGTGTATGCATATGGAGTTTGGATTTTTTTTAGCGTTAAGTGAGATCATACACTCCTTTGAACTTCCTTGACTTATTTCACCTAGCAAAACATCCCGTCAATTTGTGTTGTCCTAAATGACAGGATGTCCTTTTTTATGGATGACTAATACTGCATCACTCCTTCAATGGATACTTAGGTTGTTTCCATGTCTTGGCTATTGTGAATAATGCTTCAATAAACGTGAGAGTACAGATATCTCTTTAAGACAGTGACTTCATTTCTTTCAGATATGTAGCCAGAAGTGGGACTGATTGATTATATGACAGGTCTGTTTTTAATTCCTTGAGGAACCTCAATACTGTTTTCCATAGTGGTTGTGCCAATTTACATTTCCACCAATAGTGTGCCAAGGTATCTTTTTCTCCATATCCTCACCAATGCTTATCTGTTGCCTTTTTAAAAACAGTCATTTCAAAAGGTGTGAGAATCTATCCCACTGTCATTTTGATTTTCACTTCCCTGATGATTAATGATAATAGAACATAATTTCGCTCACTTGTTGGCTATTTGTATGACTTTTTGGAAAAATGTTTATTCAGTTACTCTGCCCATTTTAAAATCAGATTATTCGGTGGGTTTATTTTTTAACTGGATTATATGAGTTTTTATGGAGTTTGGACATTAGCCCCTTAATCTGATACATGGTTTGCAATATTTTCTCCCACTCCATAGTTTACCTCTTCATTCTGTTCATTGTTTCTCTTGCTGTGCAGAAGATTTTTGCTTTGTTTTGTTTTTCATTTGTTTGTTTTTAGTTTGATGTAGTCCCACTATTTTTGTTTTCTGTTATTTGAGCTTTTAATTTATATCCAAAAAATAACTCCACGAGACTGAAGTTAAGGAGCTTTTTCCCTGCGTTTTCTTCTAGGACTTTTACCATTTCAGGGCTTACATTTAAGCCTTTAACATATTTTCAGTTGATTTTTATTAGGGGTATAAGATAGGGATCCAAATTTCCTCTATTTCATGTGAATATCCAGTTTTATCAACACCATTGATTAAAAAGACTATCTTTCCTATATTGTGTATTCTTGGTTGCCACAGTCAAATATTAGTTGACTGAATACATGTGGGTTTTTTCTGGACTCTTAATTATATTATATTTGCCTATGTGTCTGTTTCTATGCTAATACAATACTGTTTATTGCTATAGGTTTGTAGTATAGTTTGAAATCTGAAAGTGTGAAGCTACCAACTTTGTCTTCTTTATCATGATTGCTTTGGCTGTTCAGGAGACTTTGTAGATCGATGCAAATTTTAGAATTTTTTTTTCTATTTCTGTGGAAAATGCCATGGGGATTTTGGTAGGGATTACATTGTATCTGTATATGGTTTGGTAGTATGAGCATTTTAACATTATTAACTCTTCCAGTTCATGACTGCGGCTATATTTCTATTTATGTGTATCTTCAATTTCTTTCATAAATGCCCTATAGTTTTCAGTACCCAGATCTTTTACCCTCTTGGTTAAATTTATTCCTAAGTATATTGTTATTTTTGAAGCTATTGCAAATTAATTGTTTTCTTTATTTCCCTTTCAGATACTTCATTATTAGTGTACAGAAATATAACTGATGTTTTATGTTGATATTCTATCCTTTATATTTACAGAATTTGTTCCTTAGTTCTGACAGATTTTTGATGGAGTCTTTGGGATTTTCTCTATGGAAGGTTATGCCATCTGCAGAGACAGTTTTACTTTTTCCTTTTCAGTCAGGATGGCTTTCATTTCCTTACATGCATGGATGCTGTGATAGAACTTTGAGTATTATGTTGAATAGGATTGGTGAGGGTGGGCAACCTTGCCTTGTTCCTGATTTTGGAGAAGAGGCTTTTAGTATTTCACCATTAAGTATAATGTTAGCTGTGGGTTTCTTATATACAGCCTTTATTATGGTGAAGTATATTTCATCTGTATTCAATTTGTTGAGAGTTTTTATCATGAAAATATGTTGAATTTTCTCAAATGCTTTTTGTGCAGCTCTTTAGAGTATCAGTTATTTTTATCCTATTATTCTATTGATGTGTTTTATCATATTTATTGATTTACATATGTTGAACCATCCTTGTATCTCAGGGATAAATCTCAATCATCCTGTATGGTCAATATAATGTCCTATATATTTCAGTTTTCTAGAATCTTGTTGAGAATTTTTGCATCTATAATCCAGGGATATTAGCTGAAGGTTTTTTTTTTTCATTCTTGTAATGATCTTATCTATCTTTGGTATGAGGATAATGAGTAAACTTTTAAAATCAATTTGGTAGTGTTTTTTTTTAAACATTTTTAGGGAGAGTTTGAGAAGCAGTATTAATTTGTCTTTAAAAACTGGTATAATTCACTGGTGAAATTGTCTAGTCCTGAGCATTTCTTTATTAAGAGGGTTTTGATTATGGCTTCAATCCTTAGTCATTATTATTCTCTTCAGGTTTTTCACTTCTTCATAGTTGTCTTGATAGATTGTATATTTCTAGGAACTTATCCATTTCTTCTAAGTTATCCCATTTGTTGGTATAGAATTATTCATAATAGTCTCTTATGATCTTTTGTATTTCTGTGATGTTAGCTGTACTGCTTCCTCTTTCATTTATAATTTTATTTGAACCCTCTCTTTTTCTTGGTTAGTGTAGCTAAAAATTTGTCAATTTTGTTTATCTTTTTAAAACAACTCAGTTTCACTGTTATTTTTCTGTTGTATTTCTAGTCTCTATTTTACTTATTTCAACTTTAATCTTTATTATTTCATTTTCTCTGCTAACTTTGGATTTAGTTTTTATTATTTTTATTTTTTTTATTTTGACATATAAAATCAGTCTGGTTATATGAGCCCTTTTTTCTTAATGTCAAAATTCATTACTGTAGACTTCCCTCTTAGAGCTGCTTTTGCTGCATCCCATAAGTTTTATTGTGTTGTATTTTTGTTTTTAAATAACTAACATTTAAGCACTGGCAGAGTGCTCAGTTGATTAGAGTGTCATCCTGAAATGCCAGTGTTGTGGGTTTGATCTCCAGTCAGGTTACATACAAGAATCTATCAATGAATGCATGAATAAGTGGAACAACATGTCAATACCTTTCTTTCTCATTTTTTTCTCTAAAATAAGTAAATTAAAAAGGCAAATAACATTTGAGTACCATTTGACAGTTTACAAAAACGCTTTTAATTTTAACTCATTTTGTTAGGATATAAAAGTACCCAGTGATTTATTTATTCTATGTGAATTTTGATTATGCAACAAATCACAGCAATCTTAAATAACTATTTCACATAAGAGAAGTTTGACAGAGAAATAAAGAGAGAGCCCTGGAAATATTGTCTTTATCTTCTTTTCTAATCTTTGTATTAGTCTCTATTAAGCAGCTTGTGTTTAGGAATGAGTTCCCTAAGAGACTTAAGCAAATTTTCCTCCTGGAAAATATACCCATGTTAAAGGGTTCAGATTCTACTTAATGTCAACTTATGTTCCTGCCAGCACCTTAAGTGATTTCTTAGCATAGAGACTAGAACCACACTTCAAAACATCATCTTTCTATTGCTCCTCCACATTGTTAAATTTTTTTTTTAATCAAAACCCTCTCCACTGTGTAGCATTTGGGTCAAAAATTGCCATAACTCTGATATCTGTTTCAAGTTCTTTTCTCTCTCTTCCTTTCTCTCTCATTCTCCCCCTCTCCCTTTCCGCCTATCCCTCTCTTTGAGCCCTTTTATTTCAAACTTCAATAGCAGTCATTGTTAATGTTGACTGTTTGGCCATTTAATCATGTATAGCTTGACGGAATAGAAACAATCAAGGAAGTTAGAGTAGAAGTTCCAACCATTGTTAGTGGCAATGCGAATAGGAATTAGAGAATGAGAATGAAAAGTAGTGATATTAGCCTTGTCAAACTTGAAGGTAAATTCAGCGTGCAAGGAGGAGAAAAACATGAGTGCAGGTTTTGTTGCTGGCAGTTGGTTAATCTAAGAAGATCAAAATGAATGAACAAATCTGAAGTTTTATGTGTGACACAATTTTATAACCTTTTAGATTATAGTCTCTTTCTCATGTGCTTGTGTGTATATTTTGTATTCTTAAAGCCTTAAAAGGCTATGTACACATCACAGATATTCCTTAAATTTTTGTTGCAATAATATACAAGTGCCAAAAAAGGAACAGAGAGATTAGTTATTAATATTTTGTCAATCCTACAACTGAAACAGTATGGATTCATGTTTTCTAATGTATAAATTGACAATGGTAATTACCTCTTGCCTTTTAATCATCTCTATTAGTTCTATCCTTTCTAATGATACAATTTTACTCCTAATGTTGGCATTATCAAGTTTTATGAATTGAGAACATAGGCGAGAACTCATCTGTGTTGACAGAATCCTGTGATCCTGCCTTTCACCCAATCTCTAAAAGCCCAACCAAGTACTCAAATTTCAATATCTAGTGTAATTGCATAACACATTTCTGGAAGCTATGTTCTTTCAATAGCAAATCACTTCTCTTAGAGGCTTCAAAGTCATATCCAATTTAATATACCTTTACAATTTCTTGTTCTTATAAGGTAGTCTAACTTTACATATTGCAATCAAAGGAACTACATTTTAATGGTATGCTTTATGCATACATATACATTTTTAATAATTCACACTTGTCTTGAATCCTTGTAAAATAGTGAGATTCTTTGCTTAAAAATAAATATTAAAAAATCAGCTTTCTGATAGTAAAATTACATGTGTAGAATATTATCTAAAATCTTTAAACTCTAAAGATTCTGATTTTTAAAAACTAATGCTTGAATCGAAAGTTCATATAGGTCTGTGGATAAAATGTAGGTGTTTGTGTATGTGTGTGTAAGTTTACATACTGAAAAATAAAATCTGTAAGAAATGCCATCTTTTGCACCTTGGTATTGATTTGCATTTGATTTTTCCTTTCCAATTCATATGTCCTATCATTACAAATACAAGATTACCCCAGTAAATAAAATAACTACTATATCTTAGAAGTATACTTAGGATTTTAAAACTTATCTCTTTATACAAAGACTCCCACCAACAATAAATTAAATAATTTAATTTATGTTATCTATTAAAATAAATGTTTCTTGCTCTTAAAATATCAAATAATTCAACATCAAGCAAATATCCTTTCCAATACTCATTGTCATGAAAAAAATAAAAACTCTAGCTAAATTTCCAAACCTAGTAATTATAGAAAAATGAAGAAATCTGAGACTTGAGCATTTAGACTAGTAAAATATATCCATCCTTCTCCTATGTTAGATTGATTTCAGGATTTATAATGTGGTCTTTATAAAAGGCCATTAAACCTCCTACAGAAATTCTAACATCCAAATTAGTGTCATAAGAATCTTTTGATTCACTCTTAAGTAGAAAAGAGAAGAGCAGTATAAAGAGGTATCTACAGATGAATTCAGGACTCAAACTTAACAGTCTAAAGTCCAGAATGAAGATTAATGTCTCTGAAATTAGACCTCATTGTCACGTAAGGGGGATATGGTTAGTGGAAAAAAAAACTTAGGTACACATAAGGCAAAAGTGTTGCTCACAGATTTACAATGTCACTTGGTATGGAGTATAAATTGAAAAAATTACACGGGACAGAGAACACGATACTCATCACCTGAGCCTTGCTTGCCTGTCCTAAGCCACGTGACCTACAAAAATCTTCTCCCTCTTCTCTATGTACTGTTTACCCTAAGGACTCATGTCTTTGCACGTTCTGGCTCCTTTGCTTTGTCCATCTAGCAAAAACATATACAATTTTTTACTGCTTCTTTAAAATGACACCTCCAAATTAACTGGTGGTTTACTGCAGTCTAAATTACCTTTCTAATAACAATGAAGATTGTGTATTGCTCATTATAAGTATTTTCCTTCATTCATCTTCTTTCCTTCCTTCTCCTTTATCTTTTTTTCCTCTTTTTATTTTTTTGAGGTTCAAATACATTTTTCCTTCTCCTTTAGACTGTTTGATCTCTGCCTTTTCAGTGCCAGGTGTCCATTCCCGTTTGAACATGTTTGTATGTAAACAGTGTTTATAAACGTTGGTCTGAATGTAATAAAATCCCCAGTTAGGAAATTAAGAAATTTTAGGTCTTTAATATTACTGCTATAGGAGCACTGATGGTCACTCATTATAGTCAAGAAATGAACTCCAGTTACACAGAATTAGATGTGAAGTCCAGATGTTATGTGCCTCAGTTTCTTAAGCTATAAGTTATGACTAATGAAAATAATACCCACACCTTGTCTTATTTGCAGAACTAAAAGAGAATGTAAAGAATGTAAACCATAGTATTTGGTACCTCCCAGGCAAAACTAAACAGTTTTAATTCCCCACCAAAGAGCATTATTCCTCTTTTCTTATTCCTACTATTCTACTTTTACTGAATATCAAATTGTTAGTTCTACAAATTTTAGAAGTTAAGAAACTAGAGGTAATTAAGAAAAATGAAGACTGGAAGGGAGTATTACCAGAGCTCTGGAAAAATATTCCAAGGACAGTGACTCACCATCTCCACTTTACTATATTTCTATTCGTCTCTATTGTATTTCTCATAAAATAGTTCTTTTTAATAACAAGAAAAAGGAAAGGTTTCAATAACAAAATAGGTAAAGCTTCATAATGCAAAATTGCTAATATAGTTTTTTTCAATTACAGTTTACTATCAATATTATATATTGATTATACATTTACATAACTTATGAAATGATCACCTCAATAAATCTAGTACCAATTTGACACCATACATAGCTATCACAATATTACTGACTATATGTACTTTACATCCCCATGACTATTTTGTAACAACTATTTTGTACTTCATACTTCTAAATCCTTCACTTTTTTCACCTAGTCCCCGAAGCCCCTCCCCTCTGGCAACCACAAGTTCACTCTCTGTGTCTACGAGCCTGTTTGTATGAATTTGTTTCAATTTTTCTTGTCTATTTAGTTTGTTCTTTAGATATCACATGCAAGTGAAATCATATGGCATTTGTCTTTCTCTGGCTGACTTATTTCATTGAGCATAATACCCTCTAGATCCACCCATGCTGCTGCAAAAGGTAAGATTTGATTTTCTTTTATAGCTGAATACTACTATATGTCACACATACACACACATACACACCCACCACTACTTTTTTGTTCACTCATCCATTGATGAACACTTGGATTGCTTCTGTATCTTGGTTATTGTAAGTCAGGCTGCAATGAACATAGGTATTTACATTCTTTTGAATTAGCCTTTTGGGTATCTTAAAATATATAATCAGAAGAATTGCTGGGTCTTAAGGCAGTTCCATTTTTAACTATCTCAGGAAACTCCATGTTTCTTTCCATAGTGGCTGCACTGATATGCATTCCCACCAACAGTGCATGAGTGTTTCCTTTCCTCCACATCCTCGCCAGTACTTGTTTGTGGATTTATTGCTGATAGCCATTCTGCAGGTTGTGAGGTAATATCTCATATAGTTTTAATTTGCATTTCTCTGATAATTAGGACACTGAAGAAACTGAAGAAGGTACAAATAATTGGAAGCTACTACAAATTTATAGAATTGTTGCTCTTTGTTACTATATATAAAATGTATATATGTAAAACATGTACATATACACATAAAAATATGCACATATCAATATAATTTTCTTCTACCAAAGCAAAAAATTTAGTTTTCTAGAGAATCAAGATGATGGAGGAGTGAGTGGAAGTCACACTGAACTCCTCCAAGGACCAACTTGGAATTACAACTAAATTGTGGAGAAATCACCCAGAACAAACAACTGAACAATAGCAGGAGAGGAGCCTTATAACCTTGGACAGACAGAAGAATCAGCTTTAGCGCAACCTAACTGGTGAGTAGTAGAGTAGAGACTCAAAAAGGCTGGTGGGGCACCCACAGATGGCAGTACCAGACAGATATTGAAACAGTGGGGTCTAAAATATAAGCAGGGGTCTCCAACCTATAGCACCAGAGCCCAAAAAGTACACGGATAACAGCCAGTTGCGAAAAGCGGCAGGGTTGCTCTCTGCCCGAGACAGGCAGCTGGAGGCACAAAGAGCCTTTTAAAGGGCCAACACATATACTTTTATTTGCAGCCACTTACCCTGGTCTCTGGCAAAAGTGGGGGCAGAGTGGGCTGGAGATGCCTGAGGAGACTTTGGGGAAGGAGGATTTAGGGAGAGAACTGAGAGAGTAGCTGGCGAAATTTCAGTGATGACTCATTCCCCATCCAGCAGCAGCCGTCTTCCTCAGACAGACCACACCCCTGAGCAGCAGCAGTGTGAGAGGACCCCATAACCCTGACCCCAGGAGGGACTCACCCTGCTGAGTACAGAGTGGCAGCCACAGATAGTAGATCCCTGGCTAAAGGGGGTGCAGAGTGGTCTGGAGACTCTTGAGGACAGACTGGAGATGGAGGCTTTGGGGAAAGAACGGAGACAGAGTAGCTGGCAGGATCCTGATGCTGACTCCTCCCCAATATGGCAGAAGCCATCTGGCTTAGGCAGACCACTCCCCTGAGTGGCAGCAGCTGAGAGATGACCCAATAACCCTGCCCCCAGGAGGTACTCTGCCCCGCTCTCTAGTGTCTCTTAGCTGGTCTGCTGAGTACAGAGTGATTTGATTAACAGCTGAAGGAGACAGCCACAGACAGTAGGTTCCTGGAAGTCTTGAACAGACTGCCTAAGGTCAGACAGGGTCAACGTTTGACATCATCAGAGGCAGATTCAGAAAGAAAATACAGCAGTCTCCTACCATAGAAGTTCACACAACAAAGTCAGGAAATCAAGACAGGTCAATTTAAGAAGCAGAAGCAGAAAAGAATCTCACAAATAACGGGAAGACAAAGAAACACCCCCCGCCCCAGTAGAAAGGAAAGGAGGAATCCCCTCATAGAGAACTAAATGGAATAGAGGCAAGTAAACGATCAGATATAGAATTAAAACAATCGTTCTAAGGAAGCTCAATGAGCTCAGTAAGCTCAGAGAGAACTACAAAAAACTACAGGGAAACTACAAGGAACTTACTGAAAACTGTATCAGCAAGAAAAAGGACATAGAAACTATCAATAAGAGACAAGAGGAAATGGAGAATACAATTTCTGAATTGAAGAACACAGTAGAAGGAATCAAAAGCAGGCTAGATGAAGCAGAGGATCAAATCAGCAAGCTGGAGGATAAGGTAGAAAAAAGCTCCCAGAAAGAGCAAGAAAATGAAAAAAGACTCAAAAAGAATGAAGACGAGTTTAGGAAAATGCAGTACAACCTGAAACATAATAATATCCATATAATAGGGATGCCAGAAGGAAAAGAGGAGGAGCAAGGGATAGAGAACCTGTTTGAAAAAGTAATGATGGAAAACTTCCCTAATTGGAGGGGAGAAAAAGTCACACAAGTGCAGGAAACACAGAGGGTCCCATTCAAGAGGAACCCAATGAGGCCCACTCCAAGACACATCATCATTAAAATAGCAAATATCAAAGACAAAGAGAGAATCCTAAAGGCAGCAAGGGAGAAAGAGGTCGTCACATGCAAGGCAGTCCCAATAAGGCTAGCAGGTGACTTCTCAACAGAAACACTACAAGCCAGAAGGGAATGGCAAGAAATATTCCAAGGAATGAAAAGCGAAGGTCTGCAACCAAGGCTGCTCTACGCAGCAAAGCTCTCAATTAAAATGGGAGGTGAAATAAGGAGTTTCCCAGACAAAAGAAGGCCAAAAGAATACGCCTCCTCCAAACCTGCATTGCAAGATGTGCTAAAAGGACTGCTTTAAGAAGATAAAGAAAAAGAGTCTATGAACACCCAGTTCCTTTCACAGTCACCAATACTTGATATTACCAATATTTTTAATACATACTAATATGTGACAATGATGTGTTATTTCAATTGTCACTTTATTATGTGTTGAAACTAAACCTGTTTTTGTGTATTTCTTGCCTATTTCTATTTTTTTAAAGCTTTAAACAACCTTTTAGTGTTCTGTGTCCATTTTTTTGATAAAATTTTTGTAGAATTTTTTCCCTAAAAAAAACCCCCTAAAAACTATTCACCTTTTTTTAAATGTGTTGCAAATACCTTACTATTCTATTACTTGTCCTTTAACTTTTTTTAATATGTATTTTACTATATAGTCTTAAATGTTTAATATGGGCATATTGTCAATATTTTACTTTATAGCTTCTGGGTTTGAATATGTTACTTCAGGTAAGAAAAATATTATCTTGTATTCTCTCCTGAAACTCCTTATATTTTACATATTTATTTTTAACTTACCTGAGTATTTTTTGTATAATGTGTGAAATAATGCTCTATATTTATTTTATTTCAAGTAATAGTGGTCCATGCACCTTATTCGTTGAATAAGCGGTATTTTCCCCATTGATTTGAAATATCATTTTAATCATATATTACATTGTTAGATACATACATTTGTTTCTAGAATGCTTATTTGATTTCATTGATCTACTTGATTATTTCTGTGCTGGTGTCAGGTTGTTTTAATTGCTGAGACTTTATAATGGATTTAAATTTTTTTAATATTTAATAGTGGATTTTGAATTTAAAAAATGGACCTGCCTTTTGACTCAGCAATCCCTCTTCTGGGAATATATCTGAAGGAACCCAAAACCCTAAGTCAAAAGAACATAGGAACCCCTACATTCATTGTGGCATTATTTTCACTCACCAAGATATGGAAGCGCCTGTGTCCATCAATATATGAGTGAATGAAACAACTATGGGACATTTACACAATGGGATACTACTTTTCTGTAAAAAAGAAGAAAGTTTTACCCTTTCTGACACTACAGATGGACATGGAGAAAATTATCCTAAGTGAAATAAGCCAGTCAGAAAAAGACAAATATGACATACTTGCACTCATATGTAGACTCTAATGAAAAAACTGAACTAACAAGGAAAATGGGGAGAGATTCATCAGATGAAGATCAAGATGACAGCTAGTTGGGGAGGGGGAGGTGACAGGATGGAAGGATTAAGCAAAAATGAAAAAGGATTTATAGACGTCGACAACAGTGTGATGACTGCTGAGAGGAGCGGGGTATAAAGGGACTGAATGGTAAAATTTACAATAAAGATTAAATAAATAATAACATAAAAAAGAATCTATCTGATTTCCATAAAACACTAAGTTACAGGAAAGGAATTTGTAAACTCATTTGTGCCTTAGACACAGATTAAAGAAGACTGATAGATTCTTGCATCTGATTCTCCGGTTTAGACTAGACAATGTCATGGAAATGATCCCTGTTGAAACCAGTGAGAGAAAATTAACTTTCTTCCCTTTTACACTTTAGCCTGGGCTCAGGAAGATTTGACCTTCTCGATATTTCTATTACATTAATGGCACAATTATCACATCGGGATCAACTTCACACAGCTAATATAGACATGCTTCTGGAAGCAATTTCTGGCTCTGCTTGGCAAGGCAATCTATTGGGTCATTTGTAATCTGCAAAACTGGGTGGGAAGAGTACAGACTTTGGACTTCCTGAGTATAAATGTTACCCCCCTATTTATATTTAATGTAACCTTGGCAAATTACTTAACATCCTTGAGGCTCAGTTGGGGGATAATAGCTTCTATCTCATAGTAAAATGGTAAAGATTTATGGAAAAAAAGAAAAAGAAAAAAGCTATAGAGCGTTTCATACATAGGAGGCATTAAGTGGAAATTATTATCAATTACAATATTTTGCTCATTCATTTTTAATGACTAATGTTATCTTGATATACAAAATAGTCAACATCTAATTTTTCTTCTCCGTCACATTAAATGTCACCTCAAAAAGCATTCAAAAATAAATACATAAAAAGTGTTAAAATATAAATTGTTTTGAAAATTATTTTTAAAAATGCTACTGATCCTTGTGAGCAGAAACTAGGTAGCTATATATTCCAAGTGATAGAGGTAAATGAAGTTACTGTTTTCTTTTTGTTTGTTTCTTTTTTAAACAAATGTCTCCACAGCTTTACGTTTTGTAACTTGCTGAATATATGTGTTGGTTATTATATTCTGTGTCCCTGAGTATGAATGTTTAACTCTTTTCTCTTCCATTGTACGTGTGAGCAGAGTTATAACAACTATATAACCCGTTGTAACTATTTATAAGATTTCAGACCTGTAAACTCTGAAAAAACAAACAGGAGGGATATAATCAAAATCCAAAATCAGCTTCATCTCTTAACCCTCACCAATCCCCACCTATTACATGGTCCACACACCCAGCTTTCTACATACTTGATTCAATTCCTAAGCAAATCTCTTAAGGCTTGATTCGATAAACCACATTGAAATTCTACTTTGAAGCATGATTTACATATTTCTCTTTATGTTATGGACAATTCAAATATATATAAGTTTTGGTGAGACTCAACTGTAATTAGTTTACAGTCCTACCACCTTGAACATGCCCAATCTTGTCAATTGTAATTAACATGTATTTCTGTTGCTTATATAATTTCATCTTCTGCTAAATCTTTTCTGAGCAGTGAGTTATGTCATTAATAATCTCGTTCTATAAAAACAACTTTAAGTACATATAGTAATGGTCCTAACAACATGAACTAATTTTTTCCCCAAATTCCTTACTGTAATGGTAATAAAATACATGTATTCATGATGCAATATCAGATTCAGAATAATGTTCACATTTTTCTAGACTCTATTTAGAGAGCTTATTAGTTTGTTATTTACTAATATGGGATAATAACTTTTCTTTCTTTGACTAATTCAAAGGGTTTCTACATAGTACTTGAAGTATGCTATGTATTCAATAAATACCTATTGATCGATTACTAAAAATGTTTAGAGCACAACACATTTAGAAGAAAAGTTAGGACTCATTTCTATAACCGGTCACATCATTTATCAGTTTGATAGCAAAATTATTGTAAGCAGTCATTATCACATGATCCATGCGTAAACATCCTGAATTTTGAGAAGAATCTACTGAAGCAACAATCTTCAGAACCATTTCCTCCATCTCTTAGTCTAAATTAACAAAAGTTTTAAATTTTTAAAAAGGAAGGCACATTTTCACAAAATTTTTTCTCCACACATTTTTATATTTTAAATGAGTCTTTGATTCTGTAGAGTGAAAACTGTCCATGCTTTGCTTATCAGGTAATACATTTCTTATTGTGTGGTAGTCATTTCACGATTTTTCTACTCTTGAGTGGTATGTATTCAGGAGAGGTATCCTAATCAGTGACATGCTTCCCTTAGTTCCTTTTTAATCTCTTTTTTCAATTGTCCAGTTAATTTTCTGAGCTATCCTTCCAATAAATTCCTTCTCTTTAGTTTCAGTTGTTGCAACCAAGAACTCTGAAAAATAGATACAGTGGCCTGCTCATAATATTGATACGTCTTTTCTATACTTGCCTGAAAGGACTGATAGTGAAATCATACATCTTTCTTGAGATCTGCTTACTACCAATATCTGTGGTGTCTACTTTCCCTCATCCTTCTTACCAAGCTGTGACCTTGATAATAGCCATCCTGTCTTTAACTACTAGTCACATTGAATCTTGAGCTTGGTTTTATAAAAAGATGTGTCTATATTCTAAAGCTGTTGATTTGCTGCAGTACATCTTTTAGGTAATTTCCCCTTCCCTTCCAGTTCACCACTGCCTAAATTCAGCTCACTTCAAAAGAGCCATGCTATCATCCATTCTCCTCAAAGGTGGTAGTGGGGCAAATCTGTATTACAGGAAAAACTAAGTGACTTCCCATTCAGGAGCCCAGATATACTCTGTGACCTGCCACTAGGTGATATTTTCTCCATCACATAATTCAAGAAAAGAAGAACATTTGAATCAATTTTAGACTCTGCCATTTTCAAAACTTTTCACTCCCTTTCTCCTTATCTAGAAATCAGGTTCTTATACAGAGGTTTATTTATTTTAGTCATAGAATCTTTGTATTGTAAGTTGTGTGAAAAGAGGGTTTATGCAAGTATTTTAAAATACTTTACAGTATGGAAACACATAAGAAACAACCTTTAGAACACTATTTGGGCTTTTGGATAGTAATGGTAATCAAGTCTTTGAAGCAACAAATGTTATTGGCTGAACATATATATTTCACAGTTTTTAATGCTTATGTTATTCTTTAATAAATTAATTTGAAAATAATTCACAAATGTAATATACAGCTTTCACGTTATGTATATCTAAAAGCAGACTTTCTTAATAAACATATTGATATCTGATGGCAGAATCATACAACCCAGAGCTCATATCTAGATGTGAATAAAAAGCAATCATTCTAGATGTGGATAAAAAGTAATATTTCAGAAATCGGTATAATGAAAGCATGACATCTTGAAGTGTCATATGACTGAATTTATGTTTTGAAATGAGAACAAAATTAAGATATAAAAATTAAAGGAAAGAGGTAGGGGGAGATCATTGTAATAAGTAAGTCCAGTAACTTGGGCCTCAGAGATTTTTGATCTGGAACCAAAAGTTATGTCCAGACTGACTGTGGTTTAACTTCATTACAGGCCTATATTAGCTTGGCCTGATATAGCTCTGAAATCTCCCTGATCCCGCCTTGTTAACCTGCCAAGGGTATCTTCATAAGAGTGCATATTCAAGGGACTGTTTATAAATAGAAAGCTGTCTTAGACAGTTTGTAGTTTGACTCATTTTTGTCTAACCTAGATTTCTGTTAAGCCACATGTTGAAATTTTCCAAAATTACCGAGAATTTAAAATATGTATTCAATAAGTGGCTTGGAAGTAAAGACTTATTCTTTACCAAATATTTACTCACATATCAACAAATAGTGCCAAGACTAAGACTAAATTAGAGGACATTTTCAATGTAAAACATTAGACATATCTCCATTTTGGTGTACTATTATTCTGAGGAAATAACTTCAATAATATGTACACAATGCATGCACACAAAATCTCACCAATGATACGTACTGGCAGTCATGCCTTTCAAGGTTTATATCATTACATTTTATTTGATATCATAGTGGAGAAATCAATATCCACTATGTATAATATTTATATAAAGCTATATTCAGAACTGTCTGAATGATTTTTTTACATATATAATCACATGTTCGAGGTATGGATTTTCTTAATCACCCTTACACATATGAGGTCCAAATTTGCTGTTTCAAGGGAAAGTAGTTGCTTCAGTTCCCACAAATTGTTGGATTTTCAGATAATTTTAATTTTAAGTTTTTCTTCTTTCTTATGATGGAAGTAAATATAAAATAAAAATTCCTAAATCTCAGGTATGCTTGGGTTTCTTTAAATTGTTCTTTCTTTACGTTTTTAGGCAGGTACTCACTCCACTAGCCACACTTCCCATTCTATTACTTAAACTTTCACTTTATATATATAAACTATATAGTCTTAAATGTTTAAAATAGTCATATTGCCAATATTTTAATTTATAGCTTCTGGGTTTGAATATTTTATTTCAGGATAAGGAAAACATTAGTTTGTATTTTCTCATAAAATTCCTTAGATTCTACATATTGATTTGTAAATCACCTGAATATTTCTTATATAATGTGTGAAATAGGGCTCTGTATTTGTTTCATTTCAAGTAGTAGTGGTCCATGCACCTTGTTTGTTGAATAAGCCTTATTTTACCTATTGATTTGAAATATTAATTTAATCATATATTACATTGTTAGAGAGATATATACATTTGATTCTAGAATGCTCATTATATTTCATTGATCTACTTGGTTATTTCTGTACTGGTGTCTTGTTTTAATTGCTGAGACTTTATAATGGTTTTAAATTTTTTTAATATTTTATAATTGACTTTGACATTTAAAAAATAAATAAAATCATTTTGCATTTAGAAAGAAAGAAATAAAGAAAGAAGGAAAGAAAGAAAGAAGGAAAGAAAGAAGGAAAGAAAGAAGGAAAAGAGAAAGAAAGATGGGAACACCCACCTTTTGCCACAACATGGATGGAACTGGAGAATATTATGCTAAGTGAAATGAGCCCATTGGTGAAAGACAAATACCATATGATTCACCTGTAAGTGGAATCTATTCAACAAAATAAACTAATGAACAAAATAAACCACAGGCATGAAAACATGGAGCTAAGTGAGAGTGACCAGAGGGGATGGAGAAAGAGCACAATGGTGGAAAGAAGGGGAAGGGACTAGACAAAGAACATGTATGAATGACCCATGGACATGGACAGCAGAGTGGGGATTGCCTGTGGGAGCGGGAGGTGGGGGGCAAAGGGGGAAAAACTGAGACAACTGTAATAGAATAAACATGACAAAAATTAAAAAAATAAAAAGCTTATCAAAATAAATAAACAAATTGCCCTTTCTTTAAATTGTTCATAAAGTATAATGTAAGTAAAAACGTGTGGAAGTGGCATTCATTTCACTTATTATACTAATACTGATTTTGCATGAACTGAGCACAGGGCTAGCGCCTGGATTTTAGAGATGAGTGAAGTACAATCTCTACTTTTTTAGATGCTCATAAAATCAGGCCAGGATTGCCCAGCAGGGGAAAAAAATACTGTTGGTACAACATAAACAACCCAGGTTGACTTTCAAAATATTGTGAGGACCCAAAACTCATAGAAGCAGTGACTATAGAAAGGTCAGGCTTAATTGTTTCATTATCATTTTCAGGAACATATGGCACATTCTGGCACATTTAAGCCACTACATTTTAGATTTAAAAATCTCTAGGAATGTAAAACACTGAAAGTCTGGCCTATGCTAATGTCTTGGGACTTTTAAGTATTAATCTATGTAATAGTTACAACCAGTTCATCTATAAAAGATATTAATGATTTTAAGTACTAGAGCTGCATCATTATAATGACCATATTCCCCTTAGTTTAATTTTAACATTTGTAAAAACAAACCGTGACATTTTAAGTCAGCAAGAGAGACTTATTACAGAACAGAATACATCTATCTGTCCTAAATGCCATAATTATTGGACAAGAGTCTGCCAAGTAAGTTACTCCTTGGGGACTTTGGAGATACTCAATTTCCAAGACACTCGGGAACTATTAGTGAACTGCTTGATTGATTTATGCACTAGAATGCTCAGTGGTGATAGTCCAAATATCATTCATTTGAGAAAATGAACAATCCTTCAAAATGCACACTAATGAGTGTAGTGGGTGAGCAGAAGGGATGCCTGCTTATTTTGGTCTGTGATTAACTTATGCTGTTGGTTTGGGATTTATACCAATTTAATTGCATATATGAAGAAAGGTATTTTTTTTATGTGATGAATTTAAACTCATAGCATTTTAAAAGCAGACAAATTTGTAGAATTTTTAAAGTCAAATTCTCATTTTATATATAAGGAAACTGATTTACCAAATGTTATCACACTCATTAAGACATGGTATCTATTCACTTTCCCTCCTTATATTTTGGTATTTTGGATTTTTAAGATATTTCTCATTAAATTCAACTGCCTATTATTAAAAGGAAAACCATTACTTTCAGTTCCTGGAGGCCACAGGCTTTTCTGCACTTATGAGATGTTAAACATGCTGTTATTTTCTCCTCAGAGATTATGTAATTAAAACATACAAATGCACATGAACACATATGTGTTATTGTGTGAGGATGGAAAAATACATACACACTGTAGGATTCTTTTTCAGAAATCTAGAGAACTCTGATAATTGCTACAGCAAATTTAAAGTATATTTTCCTACATACCAAGCAGAAAAAAATTATTATAGGCTCTCCACAACAGGCTCTTGGACTGGTATTAAGACAAATGGGGAGATAGGTATCTTAGGATATATAAGTCTACAGTCTAATAGTGTGCATGTGGTGAGGGGTGGAAGAATTAGACAATCACATGAATGATCATACTACAAAGAGCCAGGAAAAAGTACAGAGTGCTTTTATATTTCAAAAAGGGGTGGTAGAGAAATCAGTTCAAATGGCAGGAGGTAGGAAAGAAGAAAACATTTTCTTTTGATGTTTGAGATTAATCTCAAAGAGGAGATAGAATTTTACTCAGGAAAAGGAGGAACAACCCTGCCCAGATTGTCATGATCAATTCCATTTCATCCTAAAGGATAGTTAAATAAGTAATTATCTAAAGGTTTTTCTTTCGACTCTTGAATTTACTTCAAAATTTCAATGACTAAAATATTGCTATATTGATTGTTTATAAAAAGAAGAAAGTTGTTTAAAAAATCATTTCATTCATTAAGTGCCCACTGTGGGCCTATATATGAGACTGAATTATTTTATTAAAATGTTGGAATTTGAATTTAACTTTAAAACTACATTTTTAAAGAAAAAAGTCATTATGTGGGGAAAAAAACACAACAAAACCTGATTTCAAAAGGAATGAAATCTTTAAAAAGATCTTTGAGATTAGTATGGCAATGGCACATGATACCTAGTGATGGACAGTAATGTAAACAAAGCAAAAAAAAATGGAGGTGTAGGTTGTATCATTTCTCAACCTAGACCATTTGTTTTTTTCTTTCTTTTTTTTTTTCATGGAAGCAATAGAGATTTAATAAATATTTGAAAGGAAAGTTGATAGTGTCAGCTTTGGCCTTGGGAAGATAACTGACAGCAAATAGGACTCGATTGAAAACAATCTAGTCAGCAGTAGAGAGAAAAATTACATTCATATAATTTCTTTAAATATAAAAATGACCAAAAAGACAGCCTCAATTTTTACTTCGAGTGAATTTTAATTTTAAAACCAAGATGTAGGTATTTCTCTAGTACTTTATAAGTCATGAATTTATCACATCTTCCTAATTCTTTGTAAGAAAGCCATAGCTGGTTTTTAAAAATTAAAAGCATTGAATATAATATTTTTGCTTGAAAAATAGGATATTTTAAGAAATGACAAAGCATGCTATTCATTTTTTTGCAATTGTAAAGCACTATAATGCAAGCAAAGAAAATTCTTTTATCATCAACAGAAGCAAAGTGATGACTTAGGGCCTCTGAACATTCACATCTTCCTCCTTAATCCTTGGAAGTCCTAGATTTTACATTTTTCATCAGACTATAAAATATACTCAGGCTTATACATTATACATTTCTTAGAAAAGTCATGTCATGCTTGCATAAGTATATTTATTAAGAAGAAAAGAAATTACAAATTCTAGTATAAATATTAGTTATTACAAAGTATTAACTACAGAACTCAAAAGTGATGCAAATTCAGATAAACCTTGATATAAAGTTTCAATTCATGACCATCTCAGAATATTTTTAGGGCTCAAATAACTCTGTCATAAATTTTTAGCTACTTTTGGTTAGTTCCTTAAAAGAAATTCTATTTTTAAAAAAATATACAAATTTTACTAAAACTAAAAAATATATGAATTAATATGTGTTATATGGCAAATCTACACAAAATGATAGCCTTTTCACATGTCTTAATTACCATGGCCAGAAAGTATTTATTAATAATGCACTATCTTTGTTTTGACTGATAATGTATGGCTAGCAAACTTGACCTTTCATTTTCTACTTATTTATGTAATGGCTAATTCACTATTATTTTTCCATTTGTCTATAGCAAGTAGAATTATAGAACAACTTTGAATATTAAAAAAAGTCCTATCAGAATATTAAGTATAAATATAGTTTGCTGCCTATGTCACATGTATTATCTATAATATATCTGTGGGGAATTCCTAGGTAATGATTTTATTATTTTATTAACTAGATCCAAATATTTATATCTACCTTTTAAGAAAAAATTAGGGAAATTAGGTTTTTCAATATATTTAAAATGCATAAATTTAAATGATCCTAATTGATATGTATAATTTTCTTTGGAAAATTAAACCTCCCTCCACAGTTGGATACAACAAATTTAGCACTGCATCTTTTTTAAAAAATCAAAGAGAATCTAAACATAAACAAATGTCAAGGAACATGTTTAAAGGACACATGGACAAAGCCAAAGTGGGGTAGGATCAAGAGGGGAAAGTAGGGGTGGGTGGGGCAGGGGGGAGTGGTAGGAAAATGGCGACAACGGTACGGGAACAACAATAAAAAATAAATTAAAATAAAAAAAAAACCTTCAGAAACTGATTCTATTGAAAATATTAAAAATTAGAACTTATATGACAGTAAGGAATACTTTGAGGTCTAACACTAAGGAAATGCAAAATGTTACAGAATTAAAAGAAACATTACATCACGGATACAGTTTGTGAATATTTGCTAAATATGGTGTGAAGCTGACTTTGGTTTTAAAGGTATTCTGGAAATAGAGGTGAAGAGCCAAAATGAGAGTCCTATATAAAGAGACCATTTTATTCCCCTGATATAATGACACACAAAGCCTAAATAATGAGCATGAAGCATGAACTAAAAATAAATCAGAACTGCAAGGACATTGTGAAGACAACTGCTGGAGAAAAAAATTCATAAGCACTGTCTTGCCCTGACATGGTTCTGTAACCTGTGTATTCTAACACTATCTTTAAAAAATAATAATAATAAAACAAACAACAAAAAAAACCCAAGCCAAGAATTTAAACTATCTCTAAGTTGTAATTGTATTGGTGAAAGGTTCTGAAAATCTTTTCTGGACTAATCTCTTCAGCCCAGGCCTCAAAGAGTTTCTGTAAATAAATTTATGAGTAAAATGATCTCATATGCAAAATAATCAATCAATCAATCACTGATCTCACATAAAATAAGTCACCAGCTGTTAGCAATAAGAAATAGGAGAATCAGAGCTATAAAAATAGACTTTAGAGTAAAATTATCTGTTAAAAAATAGTATTTTATATGTAACACAAATAAAAATGATATAAACATGAGTAAAAAGCAACTGAGTAGAAAATAACAGTATATTTGAAAAAATATATAGACTTTTTAGAAATGAACAATTGTATTGTTGCTATGTAAAATCTAACGGCAGATTTATATTGATAAGAAAATCAGTAAACTAGAAAATAAACCTATGGGAATTATATCAACTATAGACAGGAAAGAGAAAGAAATGGAAAGTATGAAAAAATGTTAAGAGCAATGGTTAGAGTAACGATGGAAAAGCTATCTGAATTACCAGAAAAAGAAACAGAGAATGGGGCAGAGTAATATTAGAAAAGATAATGACTGAAAAATTTTCATAACTAATAAAATACATGAATCTACAGAATTAGAAAGCTCAAGCTCAGGGAGAGGATAAATATAAAAATAGTCACTCTTAGGCACGTTATACTGAAACTGAAGAACCAAGTAAATAAAAAGATACTACCTGAAAAATTCTTTAAGGAATTTAGGAAAAAAAAGTCATATTAGGCAAAAATATCACAGAATTTATTGGTCATACAAGCAATTTTCAGAATTAAAGAATGCTAATTATTACTTCATGACAATTGTAATAGACCGGAACTATCCTAGGAAAACTATGATAATTCCACTTATAAGGAAATGACAAGACAGATAATTTATCTACATTATAAATGGAAACAAAAGAGTGGGGAGGTATCTGCAATGTAAATATTATTATCAATCTAAAATACTGTATGAACAAAGGGAAATACATTGTAGGACAAGAAAATTAAGGAAAATGCTAAGGAAAAACTAAATACAATTGATATCTAATTTGTATTGAACATTATCTTATCCGTAACAAATATTAATGTATTGTAAGGTCATTGAAAAAAGATAAAACTAAAATATTTGACAAAAAAGGTATAAAAGATAAAAGGGTTGATGGTAGTTAGTATCTTAAGTTCTTTATTACTTAAATAACTTAAATATATATATTAAATTTTGACATTGATAAATTAAGCATTTTAAAATTTTGAAGGTGACAAAGTTACAGAAATTGTCTAGTTTTTAATCTAATAGAAATAGATTGTGAAAATATATAGGATGGTATAAGATATAGCATATAAAAGTTTAAAATGCAATATACATAAAATAAAGGGGAAGAATAAATCTATAGTTCTTAATGTAATAAATACAAGTGAAAAAATAATCCAGTTGATGACAAAGATGATCAGAATGGATTTAAAAGAATCAGATTCTATGCTGTTTACAGGAGATACATTCAAATCATCAGAATGAAAAAAAAATATTGAGAGGAAAATGATGAAAAAAGACATAATCAGGCAAATAATAAGGGGGCCAGTATTTCTACTTAAAGCCTAGACAATGAGCCCAAAACAAAGCATTGTTATTACTATAAAATTCTGAAGGTTCACCAGATGTGTCAAAATTTGCATGCATCTATATAATGGTCTTTATTTATAATATAAAATTGCAAAATAAGAAAAAATGTAGAAATCTACTATTTTATTGGTATATGTTAACATAGCTCTTTAAATAATTAATAAAGCAGATAAAAATATCAGTAAAGATATAGGTGATTTGAATAGCATAATATTAAACTTAATATAATGTGAATTTATTAAGCATTCCACCCAATAACTGAAGGATACACATTATTTTGAAGGAAAAGAGTTACAGAGTAACTTGACTCATGTACAAATGATGTACAAATCCTAAATAAAACATGTTATGTGCAAATTAATTAATGTGCAAAATTAGAGCAATGTTGGTTTATCCCAGGAATACAAAGACTGCTTAACATTAAAATAAATTAATATATTTTAATATATTAATGCATCAAAAGAGGGTAGCCATGATCATTTTAAGAGAAGAAAAAACAATAGCTACAATTCAATATCTACCTTTGATTTTAATAAAAACAGAAGAAATAGGATGACATTTCTATAAATAGATGTAATTAATGTGAAGCTACTCTAGTAATTGTATTTGGTGAAGAATCTTTAAAAAGTGTTCCCTATAAATTAATGAACAAGATAGAATCTCTCCTTCTATCAAAACCACATAAGTTTTATTCAACATAGTTTACCTATCACAATAAGGTAAGAAATTATTTAAGAATATATAAATAGAAGGGAAGAAACAAGACTATGATTATTTGACATGATGTTATTAGGCAGGAAATCTGAAAGAAGCTATAGCTGAATGATAAGAATTTAATAAGATAGTTTATCAGTATTAATGGGTTTTAAAATGTGCATACAAAAATGTAGACATTGTATCTGTAGACAAGCAATCAATATATCCTCAGAATTAGAATTTCCTAAATAAGATACAGAAAAACACTAACCATAATGCAAATCTTTAATAAATTTAATTGCACTGCAGTTAAGAAGTGTTCACCAATAGCACCATGGCAGTAAAATGACAAGTCACACAGTAAGAAAACATACTTGCAAAAATCTATGTGAACAAAAGATAAAACAGAAGACAGGATTGAGAAAAGTAAAAAAGTATCTTATTTTCTAAAACATTTTAAGTACTTGGAATTCAACTACTCTGTGGAATATGCCACTGTACGTAAGTATGATTGTTTAAGGAATTAAAAATATTTGCATGGGTCTATTTTGCAATGTCACTAATAAATAAAAGTGTTAAACCCTAAGGCCTCATAAACATGCACTGGGGAGGGGTGTCTAATGTGCTGAATTGTTGATAACTATGCATGTGATTCATGATGTATGCACTCTTCACATATTAGAGAGGAATTACTATGGCTTGTTAATGAAATCTTACTAAGTTTTAAAATTTGAAACCAGACAGTAGGAGAAAAGGAGATATGGGTAAATGCTAAATACACTTATCCTGATGTCTTTCATAATTCAACTAAATTTGGTTGCCTCAAGAGGAGAGTTTCAAAGAAGAAAAAAAATATATATTTTTTTCCCTAAATCCTTTTACTCTAGTGTAATAAAGTACAAGTGTGTATGCAGATTGATTTCATCACTGGGAATTGAAAATCTCTCATTTGCAATGAAAGTAGGATGTGAAATGGCAGCAGTTTTCAGAGTTAAAATTCCTTGGAGAAGAACTAAGAGAAACAGAATTTAAAGAACTGAAAAAGACCTTTGGGGTGATCTTTTCCAATTCCTCAGGCTACTGTCGCAGAAATCTCATCTGCAAGAATGAAGTTATTTACCCAAGGTCACCCAGCTAGTCAGTGACACTGTCACAGGTTTTGATATGAATCGATGTATTTCGGCGTTATAGTTACAAAGAAATAACTTGAATTCATGTTGGAATATGATTTCCTGATGCATTTTTTACACAATTTCTGTAAACATGTTTTCAAATGATAATATAAGGGCTTGAGTTAAAAACAGACAGTAGCAGTGCCTGACAGAGTATAGCTTCTATTCCAGTTAAACCAAATAGAAGAATCCACCATTTCAGGACTATGGAACACATTATAAACAAAATTAACTTTATTCTGCTGTAAAATACAGCATGTCTGATGAATTTTACCATAAAATAGGAATAAAAATGTGTAAAAAAGTACATACAAACCCTAGTAGTAACTAGAATATTTTTTATGCGTGCATATGGGGCACTCTTGCCTGTTGGTGCATTTGCTAACTCAAATGCAGACCTAGATATGAGTCTCAGTGGGCTGTGGGACAGCAGTCAATCACCTATACTAGATGCTTAGAGCAGGGGCCCTTGTGTCTGGGAAAACTTGAGCTGAAGATCTTTGCCCTATTCCCTGACTTTCTGGGGAAAGGGGAGATAAAATGAGTTCGAAATAAAATTACGCATTAACTGCATTGGATGTAGTAGGAAGAAGGCATCACAGGCTCATGTGTCAGGAGATGAGTGTGGCTGGTGCTCACGGATCCTGGGAGAAGCTTGTACAAAAGGGTAGGAGATGAACCATGAAGAGTCTTTTGAGGATTTTGGTTTTTATCTTAAAAGCAAGAGGAAGCCAATACTATGTTTTAAACAGTGAGATTCTATGTCAAATATGCATTTACAAATAACCACTCAAAATCTCTGCAGAACTTGAGTAAGTTACTTGTGTCTATTTTCTTATCAGTAAACAGTGAGTATAAGTAGGACTCATGGTATAGAACATTAGGTGATGCTTAAAAAGTGTTAATACCTTCCTGGAATATTCTGCAATTTTCATTTCTGAACACAAATCACTACAATAATTAAAGCATGTTATTTAATTCCCTGCTCATTCCTACCTGTCGCCCTGGCACCAGCACCTCACACAATAACCTGTTCCTGGTAAACACCCCAACGATGTTGCTAATTGACTATTAGACAGAACAACCTGTTTATCTCAATTAAAATTCTTCAGTCAAAATACATAGACAGGAGTGTTTCTGATGTGCTGCACACCTTTTTTTTTTTTCATTAAAGAGGATTGACAGGTTCTTTCACTAATGTTCCATTCAGTGAAGTAAATAATTATATGGGCAATACTTTGAAATGTGTATGATGGACAGCAGCAGCTTAAAACCAACCTTTTTTTGGTAAATTGTGTTTACTAGATCTCTCTAAAACTGAGTGGTTTCTGGTTGCCAACAATTTTACTTCCTTTGTAGTACTTTGGTACAGACTCAATTTCCCTGAAAACACTGCTATTCAGATAAGAGAAAGCAATTTTAAAACCAGTGCAGTGTTTCTTTTCCCCTGCTGCCTTATGAAAGACACCTGAAACTACAACTCAGTTACCTCCAATTCATTGAGAGATACATTTATCAATAAACTTTCTACACAGGACTTCAAATATCAATGCCTCCCTAAATGATTTGTACAGAAATTTCTAACACAATGTCCCTGCTTATGGTATTTACTAGGCAGCAGCACTTTAGGAGACTAAGTTCAACTGTGGACAATGTTGTCTTCACTGGAGACGAGGGGCTGTAAACACAATAGCAGACTATTACTTATTACAGGGCACTGCCTTTATTATGCCCCCTGCATATAGAGGCTCACCTTTCAGGGGCCTGCATGCAGGGATTAGGGGGGCTTGGGACAGCTCTACTGAAGGATATTTTAGAATTGCTTTCTTAATAAAGAATACATTTCTTTTGTTGAAATTCAACTATCTAATTTTCCCCCCAAATGTATCAGAAATAGATCCAGAAACTAATGACATGTAATAAATCTAGATTTGGTGTAATTTTGCATAAGCATTAGGTTTAAAAGTAGAAATTCTTGTAGATTTATAATAAAAGTAAGAAGCTAAGAGAGTTCAGGAGATTAAATGTTACATTAGGTTTGAATCCAATCTACTATCTTTACTTGTTTTGGAGGCAATTGTTCTAAAAATAGATTTTTTTAAAACTTGTGTGACCTCTAATTAACCTATATTTATATTATGTGGATTCCAAGTACATAGGTTCTCAAAATCTGTATATCCCGGAGTGTTATAACAATGGGTCTTGGGCTTCAATTTCATAAAATGGTTGTAATTTGCATCTCACTTCCCGAAAGCTTTTTAATGTTACATTCCTCCTTTCAACCCCCTGCTAAGTAAAATAAATGGATACACATTACGGTTCTGATCCGTTTAAGATTTTGCTATTTGAAGTACTATTCTTTATATAGGTAATAATAGTTTTATGTTTAAATTACCAAATAGTAACTATGATTTACCATTAACCAGTTGACACTTTGTGAGTTTGTTGAACATTTCAACCTGCACTAACTCCTTCAGTTATTGGTCATTAAAATCCAAAATATTGAAAATCCCTATAATAGAAACCATCTATTATAAAGTTTTTTGATCCATTTTTTATTTACTATAACTGCAGGCACAATCCTGTTACAGCTGAAATATTAATAGTGTTCTCTAAGTAGATGAGAAAAGCATTTAATATACACTCTCTTTCTGCTTCCGCATCATAATGGTATTCTGTTCCACTTCAGGTAAGTCTACTAAATGTGGCAATGACATACCAAGGAGGTCAGGGGTTGGGAGACGCCTACCCTGACAGGGAGGGGTATTTATTATTGGTATTGTTTAGAATTTTTCATAGATGGTGGTGATAAAAACAGAGCAACTTTTCATGGGGTTTTATTTTTATAATTTAATACTCTACAGAGAAAATGCTCTTGCTTGGTATGCTTACTGAAAAGAGATTAGATTGGCTTACTAAACTGTAAAATGTTAATATCTCAAATGTTGATATACACTCTCTTTCTTCCTTTTCAGACAGATGTTGCTTATAAAAGTAGATATCTATTGTATTTAGCGTGTGGGCTTTGTCTAGAAAAGTTTGCCTTCGTCCAGAAGCAACCACATACAGCTAAGGGATGCTGTGAGTCCCTGCATCTCCGGCTATATTTAGACAGTCATAGTGACTTACATTTGACCCAAACTTGGCCAATCAATACTCCCCTCTCAGTCTTTGGAACTGGTATAGGAAAGCAACCAATCAGAGGAAGTATATACTTCAAAGCTGTGCAGTTGCCATCTTCCACCCACATTGTGAACAGATGGTAAAGCACAGTGACCTGGACTGCAAGTGAGAAAATAATAAAAGGGATATTTGGAAAGAAGTTGAAGTGACAGACAAAAACAGAAAGTGACATCTTTTTGTTTTTGAATTCTGAGAGATCTACCATTCCCTTTCTTCTGCCTCTAATACACACACACATACACACACACACACACACACTCGCGCTCTCTCTCATGAATGTGTGCTTGTAAATAAATAATGCATCATTATTTAAATTATCTCTATTTGCCTTAATTGGTTTCTGTCACTTACCAAACAGTAAGTGTTAATCTTTGAAAACATATGTATTTTTTATTTCTTAATAGCATGCAATTAATTTCTGTTGGATTTTATGAGGCAGATTTCTTATATGAAGTCTTTGCTTTTCATGTATTCTGTGTAACCCTTATAATTTTGTTGTCTTTAATTCCAAATTTTGTTTATCATTAGATCAAGACATGTCTCCTTTTGAGAAGGCAACAATTTCTCTACATCTTAGCCCTTTATTATTTTCCTTCTTGGTTACTGCTGTCTTTATGCTTTATTTTATGTCTTAAAGCTAAGATCTCTATTTTCATAATGCTCCATGATTTTCTACTGTATTTTAATGATGAAGATTATCGGTGATGTCTTCACCAATAATGAACTATAGTAGTGGTTTGTCATACAGTATCCTAGAGGTTTCAGGATATGACATAGCTTTGCAAATATATTTAATAATAAAAATGGTTTATTAACCATGAAAATGTTAGAGGTAACCTTTAAAACTCCCACTCTAACTTCAGTTTTCCTAGGATAAATGGTTATATCTACATATTTGAATTTAATTATTAGTTATAGACAATTATTTTTAGCATTGAAGCTGACATTCTTTGGTTCAGTTTATAGTATTTATCCATAATTGGCCTAAGTAATTTAAATTTATTAAAGTAAAAATATACAAAACCCAATTAAAAATGTTGCCGCTATAGTTCATTTTAAATAATTTTAATAATAATGGCTACCAAATTATACTCATTACTAAAAAAAGTCATTTTAAACTCAATTATTAGGCTTTTCCCCATTCCCTGCCTTCTCTATCCCATGGTTGTACAAAAATGGATTAACTTCATCTGTATCATAAGTCTTAGTAGTAGACCAGTGGGTCAAAGGTCTTGATCTAGAGTTGAGCCATAAACAATATATTAGAAGTGAATAAATTCCAAAATGTTGTTTCAGTCTCTTTTCTTCCATTCTCAGCCAATTTGTATCACTGTTAAGGGAGAATGTTGTGATGGGAAATCAGCCAAATTTTCATGTAATTATTTTCAAAAGGCATAACATACAGGATCTACCATAGCTTTCAAGCAATGGAGAAGACACTCCCCTAGACAGTTTCCCCTCAGTGAGTGGTGAATAAAGGCTACCTACACACCAGTCCATTGGTCTCTCCAAGACTTTTTTGGCATTGCAATGCAGTTTGATATTCTTCCTATCCAAGCCTCCCTACTCATCCTCCTCTTTCACTGATATTAGATCTGCTCAGTGATCTAAAGGCTCTACCTATCTGTTCCTACTCCGTTCCTTTCATTCTTCTAGGGGTCTCCCCCACCACAATTCTTTAGCAACTTTCATTCCTTCTCATCTGCTACCTCAGGGTCCAACTGACCCATTAAAGAAACACATTAAATGCAATAATTTAGAGAAAACCTAAATTATAAAAGATGTGGTACATTCAAAATGATAATGCTTTTGTGCTCTGGAGTTATCAGAGAACATTTCAAAAGATGCTCGGTCCCTGGGTAATGCATTAAAATGTATGACATTTGGTAGATGGAAATAGAAGAAAGAAGAAAGAATGTAGCAGGAAGTAAATGAATAAATTCTAAGTAGTAGCAGCAAGAGGAAAAAAAGTGGAAAATAGTAAGAAAAACAATTAAGATATTTCTGGTGCCAAACATATTATCACAGGAAAATGTAAAGTCAGATAGACAAGGTGTTCACCAGAATAAGCATCCTAAAGTAGAGAGATGGGAACTTCATGTACGTGAAAGAGTTGATAATTGTAGGACTTGTAATACACATGACTCTTAAAGATAAAAATTAAGCCATGGTTTATAATTTAGATTGTGCATGAAGTATTATCTTTTACCTGTACTAATGCATTTATTTCTCTTTTTCACAGATGTTATAGGATCACACTTCAATCAAGATTGGGAAATATCTCAAAAAACAACAAGGAACAAAAATTGTTTTTACTTGAATAAGTAATATAGTAAAATTAAAATTTATAGCTAAGAACTTTTGTCCCAGATTTGTAAAGCAGGTTTGTGATGCAAATGACACAAGATAAGAGGAAGTTGAAGGTCTGGACAAAGATATTGGGATTAGTAGAAAATAGATGAGAAAATCAATGTAAGAACAAATTACCAAAAAAAAAAAAATGGTGAAGGAGAATGAGCTGTGCCAAAACCTCCCATTTAAATCCAGCAGGCACACCAGTAGTGCCCCAGGAAAAATAATGTATTAAAGAAGAAGACATTTGGAGAGAGAAAATGAATTCAGTTAACATATTTGTGTTCATGATGTACTGAATCCAACAAACACCTATTTAGTGCCCTAAATTTACTAGAGTCCAAAACAACATTTTGAAATTTATTCACTTTTAAAATATGGTTTACAGCTCAACTTTAGACAAAGACCTTTGATCTACCGGTATACTATTAATAAGACTTATGATATGGATGAAGTTTATCCATTTTTGTACAATTATGGGATAGAGAAGGTGGGGAATGGGGGTAGAGAGTCCTTTGCATTCCAGGTAAAAATTCAATGAAAATAAAGCAACATGTATAAATAATCTGACAAAAGGTCAGCAGAAAGAAAAGGAGCATTGAAAGGGTGATTTCACTGTTCTCTGCTCAAAGACAGTGAAACACATATACTAAGCTGTCAATTGATTTACTTATTTCTCTGTGATCCTTGTCAAGACATCTGGTGCTTCTATGTATAAGTTTTCTTATCGATATAAAATAGTAATAATAATAAGCCTCGCATCTTGTAGGATAGTTGATAGAGAATTTAGATGACTAGAAATGACTGGCAATTAATGCAAATATCTGATAGTTATCATTATGGTATGGAGTTTTAACCCAAAACCATTATGCCAAACCAGATGCCTTTTATATCAGTGAAGGATGTTCTGAGTTTTAACAGCTTGCAAAGCAAGCCATTAATTTTCATTTCTTGAAAAAGTGTTTATGAAGAAATATCCCATCTAGCTAAGAGAATAATTAAATTTAAGAGTACAAAAATGGAAACTCGTGCATGAGAAGAACTGGGTTATGAGTACTGAAGCCAGTTAATCATAATGCTAAGTATAAACTACTGGTTATAAATGTGATTGTCAAATGAAATTTATTATGTCAAAATCATTCCTAAAAGAGAAGGCACAATATAAAAATAGTAACAAAACAGGATTTTAAAATGCAGATTATATTTAAAAATATCGGTAAATGGTGGGGAGGATAAAAATTAACATAAAGTTTTCATATCATAAGGAGAAAACTTAAAAGATTCAATTTAAGCTTTGATATTGATAATTGGAGAAATAAAAGTAAAAATTAAAACATGCAAGCACACATATATACACACACTTAATTGCATAAAAGATAATCAATACTCAAAATGCAAGAGTTTATATAGTCTTGTTCTCACTATCCCCACTCATAATGTACTATTTTTTCTAAATGATTTGTTGTCCATTGCAAGCAAGTCTTACAAAAAAAAAATCTCCTTAAACAAATAGGTGTTAGTGTCTTAAGTACCTGCTCTAATATTGAGGAAAGTGACAGACTTGATTGCAAGTATGTAAGGTAAGGTCTTTCTAGTTCTGGTTTCTACATATCCCTGTATCCTCAAATCCTTGATAGAATTTGTTATTCAGAAATTTCCAAATATGTAAATATAAAATCATTATATAGTCATGGGTTTAAATCTTACTGAGAATATAAGCTATTAATAAAATGTATTATTATTTAAAAAAAAAAGAAAGAAACAGAATCAAGATGGTGGAGGAGTGAGAGGAAGTCACAATGAACTCCTCCCAGGACCAATCTGGAATTACAATTAAATCATGGAGAAATCACTGGGAAAAAACAGTTGAACAATAGCAAGGGAGGAGCCTTATACCTCAGACAGACAGAAGAATCAGCTTTAGCACAACCTAACTGGTAAAGGAGTATATAGAGACTTGAGAAGGTGGGCAGGGTGCCCATGGATGGCAGCACTAGAAGGATATCGAAACGGCCACTTGGATCCCCCTGAGAAGAGCTATGTCTAATCCATAAGTGGGGATCTCTAGCCTACATCACCAGAGACCTAAAAGTACACATATAATAGCCAGCTGCAAAAGCAGCAGGGTTGCTTTTTGCCAGAGACAGAAGGTTGGAGACACAAAGGGCCATTAAAAGGGCCAATGCATACATTTTTATTTGCAGGCACTCACCCTGGTCTCTTGCAAAGGTTGGGGCAGAGTTGGCTAGAGAAGCCTGAGGAGAGACTGGGGAAGGAGGTTTTGGGGAGAGAACAGAGAGAACAGCTGGCGGGATCCCGGTGCTGACTCCTCCCCCATATGGCAGCAACCATCTGGCTCAGGCAGACCACTCACTGAGTGGCAGCAGTGTTAGAGGAACCAATAACTCCACCCCCAGGAGGAACTCTGCTCCACCCAGTGGTGCCTAAGCCCACCTACTGAGTGCAAAGTGGCTAGATTAACAGCTAAAGGAGACAGCCAGAGACAGTAGGTTCCTGGAAGTCTCAAACAGACTGCCTAAAGTCAGACAGGATGAATGTCTGACATCATCAGAGGCAGATCCAGAAAGAAAATACAGCAGTCTCCTACCATAGAAGTTCACACAACAAAGTTAGGAAATCAAGACAGGTCAATTTAAGAAGAAGCAGCAAAAAAGAAGAGTCTCACAAATAATTGGAAGACAAAGAAACACCCCCTAGTAGAAGGGAAAGGGGGAATCCCAAGAAAGAGAACTAAAAGAAAAAAAGGCAAGTAAACTATTAGATACTGAGTTCCAAACAATGGTTCTAAGGAAGCTCTATGAGCTCAGTGAGCTCAAAGAGAATTATAAAACACTACAGGGAAACTCTGGGGAACTTACTGCAAACTATATCAGCATTAAAAAGGACATAGAAACTATCAATAAGAGACAAGAGGAAATAAAGAATACCATTTCAGAATTGAAGAACACAGTAGAAGGAATCAAAAGCAGGCTAGATGAAGCAGAGGAACGAAAGAGCGAGCTGTAGAATAAAGTAGAAAAGAGCTCCCAGAAAGAGCAAGAAAATGAAAAAAAGACTCAAAAAGAATGAAGAGGCATTGAGGGAAATACAGGACCACCTGAAACGTAATAATATCCATATAATAGGGAAACCAGAAGGAGAAGAAGAGGAGCAAGGGATCAAGAACCTGTTTGAAAAAGTAATGATGGAAAACTGCCCTAATTGGAGGGGAGAAAAAGTCACACAAGTGCAGGAAACACAGAGGTTCCCATTCAAGAGGAACCCAATAAGCCCATTGCAAGACAGATCATAATTAAAATGGCAAATATCAAAGACAAAGAGAGAATCCTAAAGGCAGCAGGGGAGAAAGGGGTAGTCACATGCAAGGCAGTCCCAATAAGGGTAGCAGTTGACTTCTCAACAGAAACACTACAAGCCAGAAGGGAATGGCAAGAAATATTCCAAGGAATGAAAAGCAAAGGTCTGCAACCAAGGCTGCTCTACCCAGCAAACCTCTCAATTAAAATGGGAGGTGAAAATAAGGAGTTTCCCAGGCAAAAGAAGGCAAAAAGAATATACCTCCACCAAACCAGCATTGCAAGATATGCTAAAGGGACTGTTTTGAGAAGATGAAGAAAAAGAGCCTATGAATACCCAGTTCCTTTCACAGTCACCAATACTTGATATTACCAATATTTTTAATACTTATTAATCTGATTGTGACAATTATGTGTTATTCTGTTATTTTATTATTTGTTGAAACTAAACCTGTTTTCATATATTTCTTGCCTATTTCTATTATTATTAGAAAGCTTTAAGTGGCTTTTTGGTATTCTTTATCCAGTTTTTGATTAAACGTTTGTAGAATCTTTTCCCTAAAAAAATAAACAAACTATTAATCCTTTTTTAGATGTGTTGCAATACTTTCCTATTATATTACTTGTTCTTTAACGTTTTTTATATGTATGTTACTGTATAGTCTTAAATGTTTAATATAGTCATAGTGTCAATATTTTACTTTATAGCTTCTGGGTTTGTATATTTTCCTTCAGGGTAAGAAAAATATTATTTTGTATTTTCTCCTGAAAGTCCTTAGATTTTACATATTGATTTTTAACTCACCTGAATATATCTTCTCTAATGTGTGAAATAGTGCTCTATACTTGTTTCATTTCAAGTAATAGTGGTCCATACACCTTGTTTGTTGAATAAGCCTTATTTTCCCAATTGACTTGAAATATCAACTTAATCATATATTGCATTGTTAGACAGATATATACATTTGTTTCTAGAAGGCTCATTTTATTTCATTGATCTACTTGATTATTCCTGTACTGGTGTCATGTTGTTTTAACTGCTGAGACTTTATAATGGATTTAATTTTTTTAATATTTTACAATGGATTTTGACATTAAAAAATATATAAAATCAATTATCATTTAAAAAAAAGTAAGAAGCGAATCCTACCTTTTGCGACAACATGCATGGAACTGGAGAATGTTATGCTAAGTGAAATAAGACAGTCGGTGAAATACAAATACCATATGATCTCACCTATAAGTGGAATCTATTCAACAAAAGAAACTAATGAACAAAATAAACCACAGGCATGGAAACAGGGAACAAACTGAAAGTGACCAGAGGGGATAGGGAAGGAAGACAATGGTGGAAAGAAGGGGAAGGTACTAAACAAAGAACATGTATGAATGATCCACGGACACAGACAACAGAGTGGGAATTGAGTGTGGGAGCGGAGGGTAGGGTGGAACAGGTGGAAGACGGCAAAGGGGGAAATAGAGACAACTGTAATAGAATAAACATGATTTAAAAATAAAAACATTTTAAAAACCCTCCTCCTCAATTTGACCAAAATGAATGTACTAAAAGAATAGCATATCCAATAATTCCACATCACTGAAAATCTGATTGTGCCAGGATTTATGATGGGAGAGTGAAAGTAGAGGGGTGGATCTTTCCATACTCCACAATTTTCTCTGTTCTCTCTTTCATAATCCATAATAAGGATATGCCTTTAACTTCATTTTAGTGGACAATGAGAGGTTTATTTTTAAACCTCTTTAAAAAGAGACAATGTAATTCTTTCTTTGAATTAATCGCTATATTCAATAAGAATGGAACTCAGCAAATTCAAGGTCTTTAAGTAAAGGAACTTGACGATTAAAAGAAGGACTACCACATTTTACTAAGGAACTATGTGGTTAAAATGCACACTTGTGAGCTTAAATCTAGACATCAATTTTACCTGTAAATTTGGATAATGACTAGCTATTCTTATACTATTTCAATTTTTCTGTTTATTTAAAAAAGCACTTTATAATATTTGCTTACAATTCCTTATTATCAACATATTTTTGAGGTGGGCTTTAATGTTAAATAATTTATCTTATTTTCCAAATAAAACTTCTGAAAATACTTTAAAATATCATTCCAGTTCCATATGCTGATTTTAAAAAGTCTTTCTAATTTTTAAGCTGACATTTTTTGTAGATAGTGATACTAAAGAGCATTTTTACTTACTGAGTTCACTTGGAATTTTTAAAAATAAGTGGTTGTCAGGTAACAATATATTGCACAAAATCATTAAGGAAATATGGATCATTTATTTTGAACTAAATAAAATTTAAACACATCTTCAATCATGTAAGTTAGAGCTTTTGAAAATGAAAGCATATCATGGACATTTTAATGAAAACTTCAATTGAAGACCAAATGAACAATGAGAATGTCTCTTTGATGAACATTTATATCACTTGGTAGAATTCAGGATAATAAAATAAATATTAAATATATTTTTCTTAGAAATTTCATCCTCGTATATCAGTTTAAAGAACTACGTCTTCTATTCTCTTTCAATTTATTTACTTACTCTTTTGAATTTAAAAATACTATGTTAAATACTTAAATTTAAATAACCAGTGTTTTTAAGAGAAGAAGAAAATAAAAATCTTAACGAGATAATTGAAGTTATTTAATACTTGGAGTTAATGTTAATGAGAAATGTACTGAATATCTAATTTCTTTGAGTAGCAAAGAACAAGTTGGTATCCTCCCCAAGTCTATAAAATTTTTCTACTTAACGTATCCAAGGTTGAGTGAATAGGGCCAAATGAGAGAGGAGGCTCAAGGAACCAAGCACAGGATGAGCAAAAGTAAGTTTACAGTTGTTCGCATGAAAAAGTCATGCAGGTTATGATTATTACAATAGCTTTATTAACTTGTGCCACACAAATTTACAGCCACAAACCCACTTTTGTCCACCCCTTTACATAAAATCCAGACTCTTTCCTGTATAATAAAGTCTAAGCTGTAAATATTGCGAAGACAGAAAGTCATTACCTCTGGAAATGTTAATTGTTGCCTCTTAGTGATAATTCCTGAATAAAGCAATATATTTATATTTTCACTTATCTTTATGTTTTTCCCTATGTTTATTTCTTTATGTACTTAAGTCACTAACTTGAGCACCGATATTAATTTTGCTATCACATTATTGTAACAACTATACATAAAAATTTAAAAACTAAAATGATGCATTTGATTCTGTTTCTATGTAAGTGACACACAGCATTTCAGAATAGAGCAAAATGAAGATTCAAATCACCATCTGCAAATAATTGGTAAATAATTAATAGAGTTATCATTATAGTTCAGGGTCAAAAAACAAAACAAAATCATATTAACTAAATTAGCATCAGTTTACATTATAGACAATTGGATAATTGTTAAGTTTTTGTTAACCAAAAAGCTAAAGTATCCCTAAAACACAGGGGTTAGTATGCTAACCTAGATAATATTTACATGAGTTTTCATTAGTAACAACTTATGTGTTACACAGAAGAAACAATGTTCATTAAACCAATATGGCACATGTTCTGATAGAGGTACCTTGAGATAAAACTAAAATTAATTTACAGGTTTGCTACAGTACAGAGTAGAACGTGTTTTTTTCTTGTTTTCATTATTTTGAATTTTAAATGTAGAAACTGCTTCTGAAAACAGTTGTAAGATTGGGGCTTTAGGAATAATACTTTGAAGTGAGAGATGATGAGTGGAAGTTCTGGATATGAAATCCTGAAAAACATTTCCTAAGATCAGTAGGGAATGACAAATAGCACTTAAAAAGCACTCCCATGAAAACAATTAAACTCCCTTACTCATCTATAGAGGGATATATAGTAAGACATATTTTCTTTCAAATTTGGTCGATATATGCTTTACTATTGAGAAAATAAATCTATTATGTGTGGAAGTTTTCAAGTTTCAATGAAAGCATTCTTTCTATAAATAAATACCCTTAAGGGGCAGCCTACCCTCAGAGATTTGAGCTATCTAAATTTTTTTTTTCTTAGCATCTAGTTACTTGGAAATATTTAAATGATATAAATTCATTAACTCTAAAGGTTGACAATTTCATGAAGAAATTTAATCTTCAAAAGTATTGGGTGAGTTTAGTAGAGACTTTTGATGATACCATTTTGCTGAGGGTGACAGCAAGTTTGTGTCTGTGTGCATATCATTAGATGGTTTTACATGAATAACATTTTTGAGTGTGTGAAAGACACTTAAAAGAGAGTCAGATTTGGTAACACTCTAGACAGAAATATATGCCATAAATCATTCTAAAACATATACTTTACCAGAATCCTGTCTTAGATCCACAAATGATAACTTCTTTTTCCTCCCTATTCATATAATTACCACTTTTGGAGTAGATTCAAATTCAACATACTGATCTGAAATGAATACCAATTACCAATGGCTCCGAATAGATTTAAAATAATGAAAGGAAGGCTGCTAAATTATGGAGAAAGAAATAGAATACCTCTGCCCTTCTACTGCAGAAGGATTAAAATAGATAAATACCACTGCTATCAATAATTATCAGAGTCCAGGGTCCTACCTTTTAATCATCTGTTTCTGGGTGGGAGTTGTATTTTGTGGAATTTCAAGAAATGCATATTATTTTTAACATCTCACAATGATAGTCTTACAAGGGAGCTCAGGAATCGCCTTGAGTAGCACACACAGGATGCTAACAAAGCAGGACAGTGGTAGATCTGAGAAATCTGAACCTCCTTTAGGATTCCTATACCACAACATTTTTTTAAACTCCAAAATAACATTTTGTCTTTATCATTGGTGTGACTTACATATACCATTCATTCACTTGCCTAGCCATGCGCGAGACACCATTATTGATCACCCGTCACATGTAATAGTGAGTGCATTATATGTAAAATTCTCTTGTAAGTGTTGAGGCAGAACAACAATAAATTGAGGGAATCATGAATTAAAGCACACTGACCCAAATATATAGTAATAACTTGTCAACTTAAGTTCATATTACTCTACTATTAATCATCTCAAAGCATAGATCTACTCAATTCATTCCCTGTTCAAAAACTTCCTATAGCCACTTCTATAACCCTTGGCACAAGCAATTACTGACAGAAGAAAATTTGAGTTTTAGAATGCCCATCATCTATTTCTAGCAATATATTTTCTATTATTCCTCTTCACATTACCATTGTAATTGCCTAAGTTAAGCAAATTCCTTAGTTAACTGGTTTTAGGGTCCAGTAGGACTGGTTTAACATAAAATTCTTCTATTTTGTACTCAATAGCTGTTGGGCAAGTTACTTTATTTCATCTTATAAAATTGGAGGGTACCTAAGTCATAAGATCATTGAAAGAATCAAATAAGGAAACTCATAAAGCCCACTAAAGAAGAATGGCTAGCACAGGGCAGATATACTATACATCTAACTGCTAGATGCAGTATTTATTATGGGTAAGTGCTCAGTTACAAGTGTGTACTGAACATTCAAAAATGGAATTCAAACTTTACCTCTATTACTTAATAGATATGTGGCTATGTGGACTTGCATCAATTACCTAATGTCTTTAAAGCTAATTTTAAAATGGGAAAATTATGGTGCTCACCTCAAAGGGTTTTTGAGAGTATTAAATTACAGTGGAACCTCAGTTCTCAAATTTATTATGTTGTGGAAAGCTTTTGAGATGCGATTTCTTAGAAAACTGAATCATTTTTTTTCCCATTAGATATAGAGTATCAGCATGCAAGAGTTGTAGGGTTGAGAACCAAGTTTGTTCCATAACAGAAACATTTTTTTTTGTAAACAACTTGGTCTAGAACTGAATTGTTCAAATTCAAGAACCAAGGTTGGACTATAAGTGAAACACATAAAAAACTTAAAATGTTGTTTGGAACATAGCACTCAAGAACTGCTATTAAAACAACATATATAGTGTGTACTATATTGTAATTATTACTGTTTTCATTATCCTATTGTGCAGTCATGTCTTTGTGCCTTTCTTTATATAGTTCCTTTGCCAAGAATATACTGACCTTCTTTTTCTTATTCATAGATGAAGATTCTGGGCCTCTGTAAGCTCCTCCACTGGATATGAGTTATCTCTTCCAACTTTCTCAAGTACTTTATCTAGGAGACCTTTCACATGATGTGTTTCAGGTCTTATTCTGTTGCATAGATATTTTTAATATCACTTATGGGATATTTCATACACACAGAAAGATATAGAAATAACAAAATGAATACCTACATTCCCATTGCCCAAATAAGAAGTATAACTTTTGCTCATCAAGAGACTTTAACAACAGAAAACATTGGAAAAGACTGTAAGAAGATATTTGCAACTCAGTCATCTGAAGCTGCTATATAGCCATTCCTGACCAAGGCTGCCATATAAAGTATAGGATACACAGTTAAATTTGAAAATCAGATAAACAACTCAATTTTTTTAGTGCAAGTACATATCAAAGACTACATCTCTCTCCCTTCCTCTGAAGTAACCTCTCTCATAAATATGTCATTCATCACTGCCTTGAATTACTCTATCATTTTCTTATGTCTACTTTAACTACTATATAATATTTTCATCTGTTTAGATGACAAATGGTAATATATTCTGTGTATTTTCTGTATCTTGCTTTATTTTTTCTCAAAACTTTTTGTAAGAGCATTGCAGGTTTACGGATATGTGGGTGTTTCTATTTATTTATTTTTTGTCATTTTAAGCACAGCTACTACGGACATTCTATAAATGTGTGTATTAGGGACAATGTCCTTATGGATTGTAGTGAACTTTCCCAGTGGCTCCCTCCAGGTCCCCACCCTGCTTTGTGCCCTGGCAGTCTGACAAACTTACATCACCAACAGACTTCCTTGCTCCAGCTTCTGGGTGTTGAGCAACAGGGTAATGAGTCTGGGTTCTGTACTCCCTGGGTTTGCTCCCTCCTGAGTCACCACCTCCTGCTATTTTCCCTCACTGAGTACAACTCCTGTTGAGCAACCTTCTCTTTCAGCCATTACACTTTCTTCTGCTTCCAGTAAGCATCTCTCTGCCTCTCCCAGTCTAGAGCTGACAATGACACCCTGCTAACGTTAATTCTGAGATACCCAAGTACTTTGTTGATTTTTCTTAAGCCTGTCAAAAACTTTGTAATTTTTTAAAATAAAATTCTCCCTAATTATCTGATTTCAGTGTGTCACTTATTTGCAGATAGAGCACTAATTAACTCAAGCGTAAGCCTAGGAACATTGTTTTGAATGTTCATGCTTGAACTAGGTAATGTCGAAGTTTTCTTTGTAAGGTTGTCCCAGTTCACAATTCCACCAGAAGTGTGTATAAATTCCCATAACTTTACATTCTACTACTGGTATTGTCATACTTAAATTTTTTGCAAAATTGATGTTTGTTATATCTTTTGGTTTTAATTTATATTTCTTTGGATGACTATTAACATACAGTAACTTTTCATGTTTTGCTGGCAATTCAGTTTCCACTGATTACCTCATTGTATTTTTCCTTGTTTTTTAATGTGTAGTTTCTCACTCATTTTTGACAGTTCTTTACATATTCTAGATTTTATTTCTGTATCAGTTTTATCCATGACAATATTTCCTCACATTCTCAAACTTATATTTTCACTGAAATAAAATGGTACCTTTTGATGCCCAGAAATTTTATGTATAAATGTTATCAAATTGATTACCCTTTTCTTTCACAGTTTATGCTTTTCATTGTAGTACAAATATTTATGTATATGGCTTATCTCCCCTACGAGACTATAAATTCTATGTGGGCAAAATAAATATCTGATTCAACTTTTATGTGCCTCAAAGCATTTGGCATTGTGCTTTGTAAATAGAAAGGAGAGAGTGCAGATAAATATTGTCCAAAGACTGAGTGAAAATAGTTTACCCCTCTACCAAATCTCCCCAGCCTTTAGTAAAAAATTAAAACCAGAATTATATTTAGAATAGAGTGACCACCCAAAATGCAGAAAGTTATTTAGTATCCTAATACTCAAAAGATAGCACAGAAACAAGGAAGGAAATATTAATGAAGAAAATATATCTTCCTCTAGCCTAATCTATTTTTTTATGGGAATGAATGTGATCACTCTGGAAGACACTTCTGAAGATGTTCTTTGATTTGGAATAAATATTTATATATAATATCCCTTAGTTTACCTAAAGGGAGGCTTGTTGTGTATATAAATAAATGTACATGTAATGTTTTCACAATACATTTTTTTTTATACTTTACCCTACAAAGTAACTTTGGTCCTACAAGATCAAGGAATCTGGGTTTGACTTGAATGATGAGACAGCTCATGTGTCTTTGCAGGTTAACAACAATCATATGGAACTGGTCAGAGATTTCCCCAATCTGGCTGTAAAACAGAATCATTCAAAGAATTTTGTAAATGAGACCCCAAACCCAGAAATCACAAGGTCAACAAATAGGTAGGATGGTTCCAGGACGTGTGTGTCAAGTTCCCCAGCTTATTCTCATGTACAGTCATGTCAAGAAACAGCTTTACTAGGGTTCAAATATTTACCTAGTTAAGAGATCTCAGTCACAGCTAAAAGATATTAACTGGCCTGATAAGTAAGAGAAACCCTCAGCTAACCCTCAGTGTTTTGTCTTCCTCCAACTTGACACATTCCATCTTCTCTTCCTGTGATTCCAATGCTAAGCCTCTCTGAAGACACCAAGACTGAAAGCCTCCAGCTCTTGCTCTTCACAGATGATCTGGCACTCAATTTGAACTTTGGAATTAATCAATAATATTTCATTGATTCACAGGAGAAGGATATACCAGTGAGAGTAGTTTGAAGAAAGCACTTATGAAATTGTGGTACAATAAAAGAGATAATCCATTAGGATTTCATCAACACAGACAATCCTTCATACAGAACCACAAAATAACCACGATTATAACGTTCACTGTAACAAGTTTTTCTTGAGGCAAAACATCTTTTTAAAAGATTAATTACAGTAGCCTGATGATGAAAGCCTGTGACCCCTGCCATCTCGCATAGGGAGCATTCTCTCTCCACGAATATTTCAGTCTCAAGTCTGACTCATTGAGCAGCTTGAAAATTTTTCACTCATGAGGTACAGAGTTATGACTCCTTCAGAGAGGCAAGTCATTTATTTGACACTTCAGGAGTGAATTAGCAATTGAGCTAAGTAGCTTTTTAATTGTGGGCAGAATTTCTTCTTTTAACATTATCCTGATCGACAAAATCATTTGCACAGAGTCTAACATTGGCATGCTGACTTTGTTCAGAAGGCAGTCCTGGTGTATTACAGGAGGCAGCTGGGTGGCACAGCAAATGTGTCATTTGCTATTTAACATCTCTGTGACCTGGATTTAAATTTGCCATGGTACAAAATGCAACCTCAGTTCTCTCAGAAGGCTATTAAGTCATTTGCAGTAAGCCTTGTGGAGAATCTAAAACACTAAAGGGTTCTTTGCTTCCCAAACCCCATTCTTATTTGCAAAGAGAGCAAAGTACTTCATTTTACTTAAAGGGATTGTTTAAAGGGGAAATGATAGGTTTGACTAACCAACTGATATATGAGTACATCTTATTGTTTATATTTTTGAAAATCTATCTACTGTGTTTCAGCCAGAAGCAGAGGGAAAATATAACTGTCTTGAGGGTGAGTTTTAATCAAGCTACTGTTCAGAAATGTTGTTTTTTTTTTTGTTTGTAGGGTAAAACCAGAATAGAAAGAAAAGCTTTAAAATAGGAATGTCTCCCTCTCTAAAAGCATACATTCTCCTAGACCTGAATGTCAGAATGAATTGAAGTTGTAAATCCATAAATTCAGACTAGTGTACAACTTATTTTTCATTAAATTAATTCTAAATGTATTTTTGTTTTAATATTCCATTTTATTGCCCCCTGCATTCATGGAAAATAAGGCACTCTTGATTTTTTTCATTCAAGATTTCATGTACCCTTTATCCTTATCCCCTTTGCTTTCAACAATCCAAATTCATTCAATTTATACCAACAATGGATCAGTGTGTGAATAAAATAGGCCTACCACCTAACGTTAACAGCCAAGTCATCAAGCACATTTTTTTTTTTAGTTCTACCTTCCTCTGCCTGGTCTTTTCCTAGGATACCAGTCTCTCATTTGAAACTGGCAAGAAATGTCATTTGCTGAAAAGAGAGTTCCTGTTTACTAGAGCAAACAAGGTGCTAATTGTTTCCAATGACCTCAAATAGTTTTTGTCATTCATTAAGTATGTCATTCAGAATGGTGGCAACCTTTTCTTTTTCCTCACTAACATGTAAAATTAAAATCACCAAATGCAAGGACTTGCATTCATAGATAGAATTTACTCACCTGATAATATTATCATGCTAATGAGATGATAGCAATGCCACCATCACCATCACTTGCTGACTGTCTACCTTGGGTACAGAATGCGCCCACCTGGTCATTTTTAATTTTTTTGTATACACTGGATTCACCTGTGGGCCTTGCTAAAAGAGGGATTGGTGTACAATATTCTACTACATCAGTAATCTCTAAATCAGTGCTGTGCAAAAGAAATACAATGCAAAACGTGTAGGTAATTTTTAAAAATTTTAAAAGGACGGTTTGGGAAAAAAGAAAAAACGGACTCATGGATGTTGATAACAGTGTAGTGATTGTGGCAGAGGAGGGAGTATAAGGGGGCCAAATGGTAATAGGAAAAAAAACACACTATATTTTTTTAAATTTTAAAATAAATAAATAAATGTCATGTTAAGAAATTAAAAACAGGTCAAATTAATTTTTAAAATATTTTATTTACCTAAGATATTCAAAATATCATTTCAACATATAAGCAATATATAAATATCATTAATGAAAGATTTTAGAGTTGTACTAAGTCTTTCAAATCTGGTGTGCATTTTATGACTATAGACTATCTCGGATTAGGCGTATGTAGTAAATACACGTAGCCAGTGGCTATTGCATTGCACAGTACAGCACTAGAGGGCTGATCCCTGGAGTCTACATTTTAACTAAGTAACCAAGTTGCTTTTAAAGTAGATAGATATTGGCTACTTGCAGGAAATTGTGTATATTTTACAGATAACAAAGGAGTGTAGAAATGGAACTTCCTCTCAAAAAGTTCATTTTCCAGGGGTCCTATACATACAGAGACATGCTTAAGTAAATATAAGACAGGCTGAATGCAATGAATACAGTAAGGGGCACAGAAACCTGCGTTCTAAGATTTCATAGAAGAGAGAAAAGGTTTAGCTGTAGGAATAAAATGTTTCATGAAGGAGATATCATGGAATTTGGGTATGATGAAGATATTGAGATTTAGAAATGGTAATTGATATTTCTAAAGCTCTGCAGCTAATTGATAGCAAGTTTAAGAGTCAATCCCAGTTCTGAAGTTTCATGTCCCAATCCACCAATCTAAAGACCTGAGGATAATAGATGCAGAAAAATCATTTGGTAAAATCCAGTATCCATTTATGATAAACATTCAGCAAAATGAGAAGAGGGAAAATGCTTAAACTTAATAAAAAACCATATATGAAAAACCTACTGCCAACATCATACTCAATGGGCAAAAACAAAGAGCATTCCCCTTAAGATCAGGAACAAGGCAAGGGTGTCCTCTTTCACCACTCTTACTCAACATAGTACAGAAGTCCTAACCACAGTAATCAGACAAGTAGAAATAAAAGGCATCCAAATTGGAAAGGAGGAAGTAAATCTGTCATTACTTGCAGACTACATGACAGAGTACACAGAAATCCCTGCAGACTCCACCAAAAAACTACTCAACCTAGTAAGTGAATTTGGCAAAATAGTGGATACAAAGTCAATACTCAGAAATCAATGGCATTTTTATACATCAGCAACGAACTATAAGAAAGAGAAATGACAAAAAAAAAATCCCATTTACTATAGCAATAAAAAAGTAAACAGGAATAAATTTAACTAAGGAGATAAAAGACCTATACTCATAAAAACAGAACACTGAAGAAAGAAATTGAGGAAGATAGAAATAAATGTAAGCATATACTGTGCTCATGGATTGGAAGATTTAACATCATAAAAATGGCCATTCTACCCAAAGCAACCTATAGATTTGATGCAATCCCTATTAAAATACCAACGGCATATTTCTCTGATCTAGAACAAATACTCTGAAAATTTATATGGAACCAAAAAAGACTCCAAATAGCCTTAGCAATCTTGTAAAAGAAAAACAAAGTTGGAGAGATCAAGACACTTGATATCAAACTATACTACAAGGCCACTGTAATCAAAACAGTCTGGTAGTGGCATAATAATAGACACATAGATCAATGGAATAGAATAGAGAGCTCAGAAATAAACCCATGTCTTTAAGGTCAACTAATACTTGACAAAGGGGGCACAAGCATACAATGCCACAAAGACAGTGTCTTCAATAAATGGTGTTGGGAGAACTGGACTGGTACCTGCAAAAAAAGAAAGAAAGACAGAAAAGAAAGAAACTAGATCACCATTTTACATCATAAACCAGGATAAACTCAAAATGAAAAAAAGACTTAAATATAAATCAGGATACCATGAAAATTTTAGTGGAAAACATAGGCAGTAAAATTTCAGATATCTCACTTGGCAATATTTTTGCCAATATATCTCCTAGGGCAAGGGAAATAAAGGAAAAAAGTAAACAAATGGGATTACCTCAAATTAGAAAGCTTCTGAACGGCTAAAGGGAACTGACTGTATAGGAGAACATATTTGTCAATGATACATCAGGCAAGGGTTTAATCTCAAAAACATGTAAAGACCTCATATAACTCAACACCAGGAAGAGAAGCAATCCAACTTAAAAGATGGGTGAAGGACCTGAACAGACACTTCTCCAAGAAGGACATACAGATGACCCATAGACATATGACAAGATGCTCAACATCACTAGCCATCAGAGAGATGCAAATTAAAACCACAATGAGATATCACCTCACATCTGTCAGTATGGCTGTCATAAATAAATCAACAAACACGTGCTGACGAGGACGTGGAGAAAAGGGAACCCAAGTGCACTGTTAGGGGGAATGCAGACCAGAGCAGCCACAGCAGAAAACACAGTTTCCTCAAAAAAATTAAAAGTGGAGCTGCATTTTGACCAGTAATTCCACAGCTGGAAATATACCATAAGAATCACAAAATACCAATTCAAAGGAATGCACGCCCTTATGTTCATAGCAGCAACATTTACAATAGTCAATTTGGAAACAGCCTAAGTGCCCATCAGTAGATGAGTGAATTAAAAAACTGTGGTACATTTGTACAATGGAATACTACACAACAGAAAAAGAGGATTCCTGCCTTTTGCGACATCATGTATAGAACTAGAGGCTCTTACATTAAGTGAAATAAGTCAGCCAGTGAAAGACAAATATCATATGATCCCACTTATAAAAGGAATCTAATGAACAAAATAAACTGACCAGCAGGATAGAACCAGAAGCATGGAATCATGGAGCAGACTGACAAATGTGGGATAGGAAGGGGGAGGTGGAGACTGACTGAAGGTGAAGGGATTAGTCAAAGAACATAGATGAAGGGCCCACGGACATGGGCAACGGTGTGAGGGTTGACTGTGGATGTCAGGGGAGGGCTGGGTGGGAGGAGTGAAGGGGGAAAATGGGATATCTGTAATAGCATAAGCAATAAAACATAAAAAGTGGAAATAAAAATAAAGACCTGATGATAATCAGATTTTATGACAGGACATTGGAACTTAGTCTCTTTTATTTACTGTTTGTTATTCCTACCTATTGCGTTTCCCAACTCAAATTATTTTAATTCTCAAGAGGACTATTCTCTAGATAATACATTATCAAAAATTCACAGATTGTAATTATTGGTGCTCCACAGTATTTCTGAACATAAAGGTTTTTTCTTCAGTTTCTGTTTTCTAACCTGCCTATCACTTGCATCTTCTAAAATTCTTTCAAATACTTCTTACGTTTCAAAACACCGGGAATGTTTAATTCCCAAGCTTTCCTATTTATTTGGTAAATTTATAATAATATTAGGTAGGATTATATCACCATTATAATGTTACAATTATCTGCTTTAATTTGTAATGTGTGGATCTAGAAAAAAAACTTTAATACCTTTCTATACATTAAGCAAAAATACTGAGGAATCTATATAATAATCTATAAGATAATAGCTAGACCACATGAAATGTAATAGGGCTTAAAACCACTTATGGGACTATTTAAAAACTTTATTATTTTATTTAATTCATAGTTAAATTGGAGAGATATTTCAATAACTCAAGTCAGCTCAGATTTTTACCATTAAAGTTCAAATTCCCAGTTAAAAGCTGTTCATAAAATGAAAATGTGATTCACTATAAATACTAAAATAGCATAATTTAAATTCTTAATTTACTTTATAATATATATCAAAATGCAGTATTATAATTAATTAATTAAATTACTTGAAGATAATTATGAGCCAAAAAGGAGACGATGTGATCAAATTAAATTTAAATGAATTTCCTAAACTTGTAATCATTTTTTTCGATGAGTCATTAGAACAAAGGATTTCTTTGAAAACATGTACTTTCAGCTCATTGTGTTGGATCCTGCCTCTTGACACTTTATGGTTTTGATGTATACAAAATAGTTCACACAATCTTCAATTTTCCTTTCTTTTATTTTTTTTTTCATTCTGACAGTTGCAAGACAGGAAACAGGACAAAATGTTGCCTAGAAGGTTTGAAACCTAAATATAGATAGCAGTGTTTTTCTTTCAAAAATATCTGCCCCTGGCCAGTGTGGTTCAGTTGGTTGGAGAGTTGTTCTATAAACTGAAAGGTCACAGGTTCAATTCCCAGTCAGGGCACACACTTGGGTTGCAGATTTGGTCCCTGATCAGGGCACATACTAGAAGCAACTGACAGATGTTTCTCTCTTATATTGTGGTTTCTTTCCCTCTCTTTGGCCCTCCCTTCCTCCCTCTCTAAAATCAATAAGCATGTCCTCAGTTGATGATTATATATAAATATATTTATATGTATTTTATAAATTACATATATGTATTTTATTTATATATATAAAATTAAATTTAGGGGTTTTTTGGTTGTTTGTTTTTAAGCAATCTTATCCTCAGTACCTCACAGGGTTTACAGGCTTTCTATGTCTTTAACTGATACGGATCAATAGCGCAACAGAATATATTTAAAACTAAAATATGTAAGGGCTTCTTACAACAAAAACAACATGAAATGCACAATATGTTTTTCTTGACTTTTTCTTTAACCTGAGCGTGACATCCTCTATCCATTGTCTGACAGACAGTAGTGAAAATTACAAAAAGAAAAGAGTAGGAATAATTAGAGATTCTCTAGCTCTCAGTTCATGGTTAATACTGAGGTCTGAAATGGTGCGATTTCCAAGAATATAAAAAATACCAAAGTCTTTGGGTAACTGTAATATTTATCCCTCCAAGATCAGATGAGATTAGGCACGTTCAGGGTGGTATGGCCATAAACTGTAATACTTATTCTTAAAAATCCCAATATTTGATGTTTGCCTCATCTGCATTAAAAATGCATGTGTGTGTGTATGTGTGTGTGTGTGTGTGTGTGTATCTCCCTGATCATTTAACAAATTAAGTCTTCAATGTTCCCCTGTAAATTAATTAATTTGGCCAAGGTCATCCAGTTTAGATGAATGTAAATAAAGGAATTTATATTTCTAGGCTCAGCTTTATTATTATGTTTAGAAATGGAAAAATGAAGTTAATATGTTGCTATATTTCAAGATGTCTTAAACTGCAGTCCTCAACAAAGATTATTTATAATGATTTCAATATTTTGAAAATCTTTAGTGAGGATGATCAACTTCCTTAGAAGCAGGTTAAAAGTAACTTCATTGAACCATAAAAAATTGCCAACACACAACTTTTAACCTACAAAAAAATTGACAAGTTTATATGGGTCAGACATACAATTTTCTGTGTAAAAAAGCAGAGCTCATTTGTTGAGTGTAATTCATAGTTCACTCTAAAGAAATAAGGATATCTCCTTTCTACATTCATCAATCTTTCTTTCATAGATGATAGCATTTTCTAATAGTCACAGAAACAAAATATTTTTGAGAAAGCACATATGGGGGAAATAAATGAAAGTTTTATTTCAACACAAATATCTTTTTATTTGGAATCTAAAGGATATCAACACATTTATTCTTGATGGTAAAAAGAGTTTTGTTTTTGTTAATTCAGTGTTTGTAATTAGCTAGAAAATACTTGATATTGTTTAGACAGACATGTTCACATTGCATTAAAAAGGTTTCAGAATTCGATTGCACAAATATTCATCTTTAGTAAACAATGGTGACTAACTCCACAGCAGAGTTGCTAAGAGTGAATACCAGTGCTTATATTGCATTTTATCTGAGAACAAATGAAAAAAGTACTCAAAGTGTAACTGAAAAGTCTAATACCTGTGTCCTCCATAAAAACTGTATTTCAGGAGACTCAATTACACTAAAAAAAAAAAAAGCTGAGTAAAGATTATCTGTAAAAGTATCTAATCATTAAGCTTTATGTAATATTAAACTATAAGCTAAAAAATAGATCAAGATAATTTTTTCATAAACTATTTGGGCATGAGAATGGCATATCCTTGTATATTTCCATTACCTATCCCTCTCTCCTTCTTGTCCAATGATAGCAGAAGAGGATATGATGTTTTACCTCGCAACTTTCTAGGGGCCATATATATTCATTTTTCATACTCCCTTCAGAATCTACAATAGCATCTCTTAAGCAGTGGTTTTCTAACAAGTCATTGTAGAATAAACAAAGATAAATGGTGATGGAAGGAGACTAGACTTTGGGTGGTTGGTACACACTGCAATATACAGATAACTTATTATAGAATTATACACTTGAAACCTATATAACTTAATTAACCAATGTAATCCCAATGTCAATAAAATCTAAAAAAGCAAAAATAAGATTAATATATTTTTCAATCTAAAATATGGCTTTACAATTATAAGAAATTATGTCAAACTAAAGTGACCTTTGCTATTACAGGAATTTTGTTTCTATTTAAAAATAAATTATAAACTAAAGCCCTGGCTAGTGTGGCTCAGTGAATTAAGTGTCAGCCTGCAAACCAGAGGGTCGCTGGTTCAATTCCCAGTCAGGGCACATGGTTGGGTTGCAGGCCAGGTCCCCAGTGCGGGGCGTGTGAGAGGCAAACACATACTGATGCTTCTCTCCTTCTCTTTCTGCATCCCTTCTCCTCTGTCAAAAATAAATAAAATCTTTAAAATAAATTATAAACTAAAAAAAACTAGAAGATATTTATGTTTTATCAAAGAATTAATTGTTGAATATTTTCAAGGATTAGGCATATGGAATATAATTTTGAATAGAATGTTTTCTTCCTTTGGTCTGTATATCTTACCATGGATGATAGAGATGCAGGTGATTTATTTTCTTGTTTCTACTTCTTTATGGAAGTGTGATGTCACCTGAATACATCAATTTCAATTGCATGTTTTCTTTTTATTTATTTATTTATTTATATTTTTAAAGAGCGGGGATGGGAGGGAGAAAGGGAGAGAAACATCAATGTGTGGTTGCCTCTTGTGTGCCCCCTATTGGGGACCTGGCCTGCAACCTAGGCATGAACCCCAGTTGGGAATCGACCTGGTGACCCTTTGGTTTGCAGGCTGGCACTCGATACACTGAGCCTCACCAGTCATGGCTCAACTGTATGATTTCATATTGCTTAAAAATAATCAGTTGATACTCTATTGATGCTATTTTGACCTACCTAGAGTAAGACAAGATGTTGAAGTAAGAAAATTTTATTTTATTTTTTTTAGAAAATGTAAAGCCTCGGTCACCCTACAAAGGATATTATTCTAATTACTAAGAAAATCTTTATAGTATAAACTAATTTGGGGGATATTATGGTGTTAAAACTGTTGAGAAGAGAGAGATGAATACATTGCCCACTTGCTTTCGCTAATTCTACCAAATAGCATATTTCTCACCCAAAGCTGGTTTGAAATCAACACAAATACTCTTACTCACTGAGTCTTAATGTTTTTGAAATTAATACACTTAATATAGTTTGTTAAAATACAGAAGAAAAAAGGTAAGTAGAGCCTATTTAATTCAAATAATATTTTAATACCCACGGCATAAAGCAGCAAATAAACCAGGACAAAAATCTTCTTGCTTTCATTGGACTTACAATTTACAAGAGGAAAACAGTAAGCAAAACAATATATAGGAGTGTTAAATGCTGTGAAGAAAAATAAAGCAAGCTGAGTAATTGGGAGGGGGCTGCCCTCTATTTTATATAGAGTTGTCGTCCTCTTGATAAATTACATTTGAACAAACATCTAGAACAAAGGGCTAGAGTGACTGTAGCAGAGAGCTAGAGGGGGAGTTAAGGTAATTAGGTCAAACAAGAAGCAGGGGCCAGCTTGGTACTTAGAAAATGTTTTTTATACAAGCCTTGTGGACTTACAAAATTGAATTTACATCCCTTTAATCATGATTGTTTGACAATAAGAATTAAGAATATTATCTAGTACACCAGGTCCACACTTCATTATAATATGAAGAAGTAAAACAGAAAGTAATCAACATAAAAATTTTGATATCTTTTATGATTGACATACTTAATCATGAGGCTTTCTCTACAAAAACATCTACTCATCCATCTATAAGCTTTCCTATCTATTCTTACCCTGAATGAACTAGGAATCTCTACTAGCAGACTGCTGGTACCCTTGTTCTACCTGCAAGTTCTGAAATAAGCTTTTACACAGATGGTCAAAGGCCCTGGAGTATTTCTGGCCCATCCACACTTCTGTACCACTGTCAGATAATAGCAACCAGTAGATCTCCCAATGGACAAGCCATTCTAACTCATTTCTTTCCAAGTCTCTTGGATAGACTCACTTTCTATGGCCCTAGATCTCTGGCATGTAGGAGTCAGAGAAAGAAATACTTTGCACTTTGTCCAGAGGACAGAAAGTTGTCAGCCTCCACATTCTTGCTAAATTAGTTTTTCCGGTGCAGGCTGATACTGCTTTTATCTGCAATGTCCCCTGTGCAATTGTTCCAACTCTACCAGTTACACTGGCATGTCCTGTTCCAGGAAGATGACTGCCTTATTTCTAATTCCCCTCCCCTTTACTCTGATGCTGCCTGAAATTGGTCCCAAGTTGCTCCACATGGATTTTATCTTTTCTCATCATTTCTTTTGGAGCTCTTGCCTCTTCCCTTACTGCTTCTTATTTCCTCTATACTCTGGGTTCTCAAAATAGACTACTGGCCACAAAAAAATATATGGTTAATTCTTGCCTGACAGTTATGCTAATTCTTCAAGGTCAAGCTGTTAGATATTATTGGCCAACTCAGTAAATCTTAAGTGTTTTGTTAAAAATGAGGATTTCTTCTAACGTCATAATGACATGAATTAATGAAAGGAAATAGCTAAAATAAAAAAAAACAGTGGTTATTAAAAATTTCATCCTTTGTTCATTTAATCTATTAAAATTTAAAGATACAGGCATTTCCATATTTTTTTGAGAAATATAATTTAGAAGATTACAGATAAAATAGTAAAAGAACTCATTTTTTCATGTTGAGTGAGAGGAATGAGTATTTAAGCAATTGGTAGAACATTAAAATCCACATAAAAAAACTAAATTGTGAATTTGTCCTAATTTAAAAGTGCCATGTCATCTGGGTTTTTATGATGATTTATAACACCTCTTGCTATAAAAAATGTTTACATACTAGTTATTTTTTTAAAATATTAATTGACTTGCAACATATAAAAATGGTGTTTATTATTAGCCTTGTGAATTTACATAGTTGAATTTACATCCCTTTAATTACAATTGTTTGACAATAAGAATTAAGAATAAATTACACTAGGTTCCATATCCAATATTTTAAATCTTTAAATAATGTTAATTTTATCATACTATGTATTGTTTTACCTTAGCCTCAAAATTTAAAAGTAATAAGCAAAAGAACAAAAAGTGTATTTTACTGTCCAGTTATGAAATGCAGTTGCTTACCCTCTTAGTGAATGAGTTATAATGTATCAGATATAAATCAGTGAGAAACTACTTAAACTTGCACCTTGTAACCAGAGCTACAAATTTTGGCAGCAGGCCACATAATCCAGTGCTAAATGTGCAGCATTATTTTATTCCAGTTACATATGAATAAAATATACAACTGTTTTGATTTGGTAGATGAGCTAACAACACCCCAGCAAAAAGCCTTTGTCCATTTTTAAAACAAATGTCTTTTCTTTTATGATAAATGTATATTGTAATTTTCATGATGAATCATTGGAAAAAGTTAACTGTGCCCTTCTAGTGTTTTGTAATCTTTAATTTCACTGCTTTGGAAATTCAGGCTACAATTCAACATAAAATGAGATATTTGTATATATTACTCCTGGATTTCTTTATTATGCCTGAAATCCCCAATCCTAGATAATCTGCCCTAGAGAACATAGGCTTTCTGGTGCATAAAATTCTGTAAAATAAGATATTTACCTACAACATGATTTTATGACTTCTTTAGATGATTCATTTATCCTAACATGTATTTCTATTCTAGGTGCAGAGTATACATGAGTAAAAAGTGAGTTCCTAAAATATAGACATAGTCTAAGTGAAAGTAAATGATAGTCACACAGAATTGAGATTATATAACACAAGGACAGTACTTTGAAGTAAATACTTTTACTTTTCTGTTTACGTTTAGCACTGGTCACTATATGTGTCGTCTTGCTTTGCTTTGGTATTATGATGCACAAATTTGTCCTTAATTAGTCACCAGAATATTTTCAAACCACTACTTGAATATCTTCAGTGTTGTTTAATCTCTACTGCATTATTAATAGTTCTCAAAAATGGGATGTCAATGTTTCAGTCATTCCTTATATTCCACTATTCCAGCATTATCACTGTCACTTTTCTTTTTTCAGGTCTTTTTTCTGTCCCACAAGTATATAAGATTCATTCCATTCTTTCTAAAATGTGCCTAAATTATAGTCTACATGCCCTATCTCTAGCAACTTTCAAATTAACCCTAAATCTCTACTAGTTGTTTTTTATCTATCACCACTCCATTGATTTGGTGTTTATTCAGTTCACAGATGACATTATTATTTTTTATTTTAATGAGGTGTTTTGTTTTTTGTAAATTGTTGTTATTAAACACAATACTTTTTGATTTTCATGATAATCTGACTGACCCAAATTAAATTTATCTTTTCACTAAATCTGTTTTTTTTTGTTTTTGTTTTTTTTTTCCTACTTCTAAACCTTGGAAAATAACTTTCCAATTGTCTCAAATCAACACTTATAACTATGGTATAAGAGTCAGCTTCTCCTTGTCTTATACCATCCATGGCACGTTACCTAGTTTTGTTTGCAGTGGGTCATTCATTTCTGCCCTCTTACCTATTTATTACAACCACCACTCGCTAATTCACATCAAGACAACTACACAATGTTTATAAGGAGTCTACCAACTTCCTGAATCTTCTCTACTTCAATCCAGGCTTCTCTCTTCCATAACAGTTTCAGGAGTTTCAAATTCCAGTCATGCAGGGTTATTGTTATCCTCTGTTTCAATCACTATGATATTTCTTTCTGTGCACTTTCCCTTCTTTCACTGAGGTTCTTCTGCCTAGGATAATTCTCCCTATCTCTGCCTTTAGCGTGCTTACTCATTGAAGTCAGTTCATCAGTGAAGAACTCAGCTCAAAACAAATTTTTGGTCCTTATTTTTATATTCTGTTATCTCCTGGCACATTAAAATAATGTCTTCTTTAAAATCCTTATCCTAGCTATCCCATTCTATACCTACTTTTGTATGTCTGTTTTCAGCAGGAGGTTGTAAACTCATTAAGGATATGGATGGTAACTCCTTCATATATTTAGCCTTTGCGGACCTGACAGAATGGTTTAAATATATGGTTGACAATTGTTGGTTCAGCTCAACCACAGATATTTCATGTACATTTCCTTTATGAAATATAAACCTTTTCTTTTCCTATGTTGATTGAAATATTAATTATAGCAGTAGCAAATTCCAATTTCACTTCCATCTTTCTGTGGCCCTTCCAGCAATCATTGATCTCCTTCCGGTTTTAATTTGTTTGGTACATTCTATGTGTATTATTCAATATTGAACTCATTGCATTGTGTTATCCTCAGTTTCATGGCCCAAGATTATTAAATGCTTAAAGGCAGAAAACACATCCCTTTTACTTCAAAATTGCAAAGTAAAACTTGATCTTTTTTTCAGATGGGTCTAAGAATAATATTTTATATACCAATATACAAATGTAAAATACAAAATACATTTTGTTAATATACCCATTATTTTATTATCAACAATGTGCTGAATTACCTAGAGATATCAATGTGTACATTCCAAGAAGCAAAACCTCCTGATGATTTAATGATTAAGGATGTGAGGATTCAAGACATCCACATTTGGGGGGGGGGGCAAAAAAAAAATAAAACCCAAGTTATCTACTGGAGGATGGGCCCTTTGTAGTATAGGCTTTCCCGGTTGGTAAGTGCTCTAGGAACCCAACTCTACCGGTTTATGATCTGGCTTTGTTATGAGAGCCTGTATTTGCAGTGAAATTTTTTTGAAGACTCCTTCAGTTTATTTGCCCATTCCTTCAGGGGTGATATACAAGCACACCTACCTCCGCCATGCTGAGTGTTCAGCAGTTTTTGATCAAAAATGGCATGACACCCATGCCCCACCTTCCCTATTCACCCGATTTTCGTCAGAGTGACTTCCTTTTGTTTTCCCAGGTGAAAAGAGTTATCAAAGGGAAATATTTTGCTGATGCGGAAGAGGTGAGACAAAAGAATGGCAGAGGCACTAAAATGACATCAAAATAGATGAGTTCAGAAACTGTTTTTGAGCATGGAAAAAAATCTTGATAGGTGTATTGCATCAAATGGAGAGTACTTTGAAGGTGACTGAAGTTTAAACATGTAAGAATAAGTACACAGTTTTGTATATATAAATTCTATGATTTTTGGGTTCCCCTTCATACTTACCTCCAATAGATAACATTTTATCTGTTATGCCAGAGCCCTACAGTGATCATTTTGTTGTGGAGAGACTTCGTAATTCCTTGTCATGGAGAATACATTTAATGAATGAAAAATAAAGTTTGGTGCTAGAGATTTGCAAATTAATATTAAGAAAGTTATTCTAAAGAAATTACACTAATAAATGCATTTGTAGCTGTAAGCACATCATATATTGTGAGCTCAAAGCAGTAAATTGGCTGATCGAATTTGACAAAAACACCATAAATTCTATTTCCACATTCTATAAATGTCCTCTCATTTTCCCTTATCACCTTTAGCCTTTTCTTTGCAATTTTGTCTGCAGTACAGTTCATACCTCCAAAGCATAAAGATAGAAGAGAAAGTGCAACTACATCAAAGAACCCTCCTCCAACAAAGCAGTCAGCCCCTTACAGCAACTGCAGATTGTCTATTTATCTGGTGACCACAGTCTTCCTTTCCTCTGGAAGATCAAGCTCCAGTTTGGATGATGTTTAAAGATAAAAAATAATAAGGAAAAACATAATATCCGGTCAATCACATTCTAACTACTTCAGTTTACAAAAATTCATGCTATGCAAAAATGTGTATGTCAGCATTTGTGCTAGAACCATAGAGGCTCATAGAAGAGCCACAGTTTCTGAGAACCTGAACTGAAACCCCAAAGCTACCAATTATTGAAAAATAAAACACTTCTTTTAAAAGAAAAAAAAAAACAAAACCTCCTCTCTGTAATTTACTCGTCTGATTTGTTGGACCCAGTGCCTGGGTAAGCAATGAATTATAAACATCAGGGGAGACTGGCTGTAGATTGCTGCAGACAATTCAGAAAATTTAAAGTGTCCAAATCCTTTTGAGCATGGACCAACATAAAGCAAAGGTCTAGGAAAATGCACAGCTGTCCAATAACTAAGACACGATACAATATCCCAAATACCAACTTTGTTGCTCCACTAATACTTCACCCATGTAATCTTGAGGTGAACTAGAAAAGAATATGCTCACTGGTGAATTAAAAATGAATAAAATACCCTTGAAAATAGTATTCCTTTAAGGCTACACAGATAAAAGTTTCTTATATTATGGAAACTCCCTCTCTCTTCCATAAGAGACACCTTGTCCTAAGGACATCCTTGCCTTCGTACACCCTTTGTTTTAGGCCATCTGTTCCTAGTTTAATAATGGCTTAGCTTGTTCAATATGAGGGACTTTCCTAATGTCTAGGTGACCTGCTTTTATTTAATTCTGAATTTAGTTTCTATTTATTTATGATCATATTCCATTTTGGTAATTACTTGCAGGCACCCTTAGGGACATCGTCAATGGTAACATTAAAAATTAACAAGTGAATGAATTAGTGTGATCATTTATATTACAAAGAGAGCCTGCATCAGTGAAAGATGTTAGGACCCAGCATCAAGTTACCAGTAAAAACAGTATAATACAAAGCCATAGTTATTATTTTAAATATAAAATTTATCATATGCTTTCTCCAGCCTCAACTTCCTCATTCTCTCCCCAAATTCATTCATGTATTTATTGAACCCTGTACATTTCTTCTTTTTGAACTAACAGTCTGTCAATGCCATTCATATCCTGTCAAGGAATGGTCGGGACCAATCATTCTTCATTCTTTTCCATCTAACCCATCACTAATTCCACATTTTCTTCCTTAAAAATTTAGCCAGTCTCTTTCCCTTTTTTCTTCACTGATACCACCATCATAATTGACTCATATTTATTAAAATAATAAAATTAAGCATGTGGAAATATTTTCCTCATGTTTGTTGTATTATTTTCCAAATGCAAACCATCCTTGAACAGTAATTGAGTGCAGTTTATTTCATATGCATGTGATAATCATCAAGACTCTACCAAGATGGTTGTTTTATAAATTTATTTTTAAAGATATTTTTTCAAAGTAATGTTCACCGATACAAACTGAAAAACCAACTGTTTGAGTGACTTCTCATATAGATATTACACTACATAGTCATATCATTTAGTAATTCTTTTAAAATTCAGAAATGTCTTCAAATTTGATGTTTTTATATTATATACTCCCTTATGCCCCCTTTTAAAATGCAACCTCTCTTACTAAAGTTTCTAAGTGTTTACTAGGCACACTTTCTTTCAATTCTATGTCAAATGAAGTAGAAATTTCCAGGTATTACTTTCAAGTCCTGTATCCTCAAAGTTAGACACTGATGACTAATTAAATCTGCAAGCAGGTGAAGGCGGGTGCAGAAAATTGTGCCTGCAATTAATCAAACTTGTGAAACAAAGGCTGGGTTATTTAAATTTTGGTTCTGAGCTTTCTACCTCGAAACAAAATATTTCTGGATTCAAATTTTTCATATTTCAACATTTCAATCAGAAATTATATCCTCTTTACTTCTACTTTAATATTTTATTTTGTAAGAAATTTAGTTCCTGAATCTTACTTGAATACAAATATCTAAATATCCATATTTAGATCTGATAAAAAGTTATACCTTTTATAATTGTAGTAAGTTCCATTTTCCTACCTCCAAGTAGAGGAATCCTCATAAATTAATAATTTAATTAAATTTTTAATCAAAGTGTATTTACATGATTACTTCCACAATTTATAAATTTCAGATGTATCATTATACTGAAAATATTGCTTATCTCAAATTATTTATCATACTTTATACTTCATATTCTATCTATTATGTAATGTTCTATCAGTATCTTTCATTGACTTACAAATCCCTGAAATAAACAATATATTCATTTCTAGCTGTAATGGGAATTTACATATGAAAAAAATGATTGTTAATTGAACCTAATAATATACTTCTTTAATACCTTTTTTCTTCTTAAATTCTACTAATTAGCCTAATAAAATCTGTTTTAGTAACTCTATTGATAAAAAGCAACATCATCGTGAAATAAAAAAATAAGGAAATTTTTGTCTCAAGAAATGTTGTTTTGCTACTTTTATTGATTGACAAATAAAAGTGATACGATTTCAGTAGCAGTGCTTTTGAGAATAACATGTAGAACTTCATTTTTGTCCAGAAGTATGTATAATTTGTGTATATATGTATGTAAAACAAGTAAGAATAAAACATTCTAAAATATCAAGTTAAAAGGAAAATTAAAGCAGTTTTTATATTTTTTTGTAGTTATATTTATTTTGCATTTATTCACATTTAACCTTTGATTATTCTACACTGTTCCAGGTATTGTGATGGGCGCTGGGGATACAAAGATGATTAAGACATTGATGCTCCCTTCAAAGAGTTGATATCCTAGCTTGACACTTGTCATGGAAAGTTACAAAATAGTTGATTACATATTATATGCATTTGCATAAAGTCCCAAATTACAGAGAAAATAATGCTTTCATAAAGTCTTTAGATAAAAACTGTTATATAATGTTCAATTATTGAAACATTACAAAAATAATAAATCATTCAATGATACTTTTGTTCTAAGCATATACATAGCTACTACTAATATTTTAAGATTATCAGGTTTTCCATTATAAAACTCTAGTTATTTGTTAGTCTTTTGTGCAGAAGCCTACATTGATTTTATAAAGGTGAGTGGATAAAATAAACTTATCACTGTTATGTCTCAAATATGTGCTGTAATTTGTCTTTCTATCCCTTCTCTAGTATATACCAAACATGTCTTGATAGTAAAATTCTTAATTAGGATACATGAATTGATTATGCCCACATTACTGTTTATAAGAAGCTACCCAATAGGCACTTATAAAAGTGACTGAACAAAATCGCTGGAACAAGCCACTCTACCCTTCAATTCAGGAACTTCCTTCTGAAATTAGAAACTGCATGAAGAACTCCACACCAGAATTTTTAAATTCTATGCTGCTTTCTGGGCTGTGAATATAGAACAATTGTTACGTTTCAAATCTGAGACCCTCTACCTAAGGTACACAAAATTCCATGACAGGCTGTAGTGAGAAATACAAGGACATAGGGAATGTGAACCGTTAATTCATTTCACTGTGCCCATATAATTTTCAACTAATGTAGGCAATCAGGAACAGTCTTTAAGAATTTGATTTTTGAGAATTTAATGTTTCTAGTAAATAATTTCCAATTCAGTGTGCAAAATAGGCCTCTAGCCTTTTGAGGGTATAGAGAGGCCATCATAAATTAAACATTACAGCTTCTGATTGCTAAGACCATAGTATTATAGTAAGAAAGAGAAAATGACCTGGGGCCTGAGGATGAATGGCAACCCATTGCTAAGATCCTATTCTTAAATGTATCTTATCATTAGTGGGTGGGGTGATGGGGTGAAAGGATGGAGCAAAAAGGAAAAAGGAAAAAGGACTCACGGGCAAGGACGACACTGTGATCGCTGGGAGGAAGCAGGGTATCAGAGGACTAAATGGTAATGGAAAAGATACAATAAAGATAAAACAAGAAATTACAGGAAGAATATAATTTTGAAATATTCTACTTAAAAACCCTGCATTATTTGGTGGTTATAGGAATAAACGTACACAAAATCAATAATTTTCAAAGAAAAAAATGACATCCAGTCTGACAGCTAGTGTTCCAATTTTCCAACAAATGCAATTTGAAATGGCAGCAATATTAAGCCTCGACTGTTAATGACGTCAGCTCTGCTCAATGTTACTTGAGTGAAGATTTGATCTGTAAATAAATTCAAATTACTGACTTTCACAGTTTTCACAGATTTCACATAATTTATTTTCCCCTCTTTATGCATACTTAGGCTTGAAAGTTATATTGCATTTCCATTTTTGCATTTATTTGGATGTGATGTCTTATGTTTAATCGTGTCTCATTATAATGCGATTCAAGCTAACGTGACACTGCATTGTAACACTACATCGTGGTCGCTGCATCTGCACAGGTGCTGCACTTCTCCACCTATCAGCACTTAATTAAAGAAGTTTGGCATATATCTAGTCATGTCTTATATCACTGATTGAATTTGACTAATACATGAACTGCTTTATCTGATATTTATCACCTGCTGTGAAATTTTTGACTGAAATGAAATTTTGCTCTGGAATTAACATCTAGTAAAATTTAATTTGCTTTATCTATAAAACATTTTTGTTTGAATGTATGCCTTTCATTTTTTTTTTTGTTTCTTTACATGTATTCAGTTTGGAGTTCTAAAGTTTTCCCTGTCTGTTTGTTAATAAAGTAACACTAGCCTATACCACCATAGAAAGAGAAAGACCATCATTACTTTTTAAAACTCTGTGATTGGTCTCAAATTTTCAGCAGGTCCCGAACCAGGCAAAGCACCAGAACAGACCATATAAACGTAGTGAAGGGAGAGAGACCATAGGGTATCATGCTCTAATTCTTTTTATTTCTTTCTCTCCTTTTAGTGTCTTAAGGAAAGTGCAGCTGTAATGCATTAACACAGTTCATTGACCCACTTTCAAAGCTGAGCAGGAGGTAACAAATTCTGTCTTCTTCTCTATCTACACCAGCTGTGTTTGATGCCTGAGAGTGACCGGGCATTAAACTGTGGTGAGTCAGGATTATACTAAGCACATTCATCAATGAAAGAAAAGAAGCCATATCTATTAGGCATCCTGAAAGCATTAGACAATCTCTGAAGCATTCAACTGTTAAAACCTCAGTCGAGAAAAACTAAAATTTCTGTAGGGCAATGTTTTTGCAAGATTTTTATTTCCTTCTCATGAGTCAGGGTATAGGCAATTAATGTTCTATATAAAACATGCTCATTGTTCTACATTATTGATATGCAGTTTTTAAAATGCTGAAATACTATATTAATTTTTGAGGACTGCTAGTAACTAACAGTGATCTAAAATAGTTAAAGCATATTTTATAAATGTTAATTTATACCTATTATTTTTAGTCCCTAGAATGTCTTATTTATTAAATTAGATACAAAACATGACATTATTCTTCTGCTCAATAATTCTTGTTTCTCCTGTATCTGCTTTGGTTCAGATACATTAAAAAGGTTGAAGTATATGCAGAGGTATTTTTGACTGTCAATTTTATCACCTAAGACAACTTCTGAAAAACTTTTAAAATGTTTGTACAAAATGCAAAAATGTCACTAAATTTTTGCAGGATGTTAACAGGTGTCAGGAAAAAACATTAAATGTTTGGTTTAAAAAGTTTGAAAAATGCTTAATTAAATGAATTTATTGCAGAATTTTTTATTTCTTATTTAAGGAGAATGTGTATTAATTTTATCAATATCCTTTCATTTATTTGCTCCATCTTCAAATCACACATTTTCCTCAAAGTCTCAAATAAGAAGGCATGAATAGGATGAGTAATTTGAAGAGTTTAATAATGTACCTAAATAGTGAATAGTTATAGTTATATTTCTTCAACTAAGAAAGATATATTAAAGTGGGGGAATTCATTTTATGGATAATTTAATAATCTTACTGTCTTATAATATACTTCTAAGAGAAAAATTTTATTCAAAACATGAAAATAAAGAATACTTTAATCATTGATATGCTGGAATCCTTTATAGCCATTGATAAAGGCAACAAATATATCTCTCAAAGTACCCAATAGATGCTATTTGTATAGAATATAAATGGATAGTAAAATTACCTTGTATTTAATAAAGGATCATCATCACATTTCATTAATGTGGCTAGCTTATTTGTTTTAGAATTATGCATTGCTTTTTGTTGTTTTTTATTTGATCCTTTGGGTACGTGGTACGCAATTTGTGTGAATTCATGTTCACTTGTGTAATTTGGTGTATTTACTTTTCTTCTGCTATCAGAAGACAATGGGCAAAAACAGGAAATACGAATAGCAAAGAAAGTGGGATTTTTCCTGGTATGTTATAAAAGACCATTATTCTTAATTATATGGAGTTTAAAGCAACAGGAAACTCTGGAAAACCACTGGACTAAAATTTTGATTTTTGAACAAGATGCAAAAGGGTCTATGATAGTTACATATAGTTACAAACATTTCTATGAAGTAGTTATTTTTGAGTCTACTCAGTATGAAATAATAAGGGTATGTCATATTTGAATGAATAAACTGAGAAACCAATAATCAATTTCACCTAGGTATTTATATATCTTTAAGTATTGCCTTAAACTCTCCATCAATTCACAATTATTAATCATAGTATCTAGCATGTAGAATACAGAGGTGAGATTTTTCAAAGAGGAAATACCCCCAAGAAATGAGTATTTCAAACTTTCCTAATAGATGAGCATTAATCTCTGCTTGAACAAAAACAGAACTTTAAAATAAGTTTAGTAGCAAGATAGCATTGCTAACCATTTCATACTTAACATTAATTAAAAATCTAGCTCCATGCAATTTCATCCATCTGCCACATTTTAGATTAAGTAGAATTACTTTTTCTTGATAGACTCACAAATATGTTAAAATTCTTATGTCCTTTCTCAGGCTTTCTTATCCAGGACAAATACCCTGTTCCTGTTACTTGTCTTCATATTCATACACCATTTCCTTATCAGTTCTGCCACCATCTTGGGTATTTCCCCTCCAATTAAGTCAATATTCCCTTTTGAGTTACATATTGGGGAACACAATATTCATTTGTATCTGAGTGGCAAAGCAGGGAATATTCCATGTGAATTATTTTGACATGCTTGGACAAAGTTCAGCAATTGGGATAATAATGCTACAGTTCACAAACTGCCTCAGAACAGCTAACAAAATTGGATCAGAAAAAAATATGCATCTGAAGTGCGAGCCATGTAAATCCGCGCTTAGGAAATGACAATGATCATCATGCCCATTATCAGAATTATATTAATTTTGACATGATTTTCCAGTCCTGGTAATTGGTTTTTACTGTCATCTATGTTCTCACTTATGACCTCAGTAATATATTTTTTCACAAAAACTAATAATAAACAAAACCATATTTTTTATTTTTGAGGTCACCTTGCATAATTGAAACTGTCCAAATCACTAAATATCTGAAATTATTTCTTCTCTAGTATAAGTGAGGCAAATATAGGAGCATCACCATTTGCAGAGCCTAAGAGACAGAAGCTGGACTATTTATTCCTGAGCCACTAGCAAGTGCCCTTGAGAGGTGAGGATGACATTCATTACCTTGGAAGCAAGTAATAAACTTGTAAATGTGTCCCTGGCATCCAGCAACTAGAACAAAGATAAAAGAATCTCTTTCCACCTCAGAGTAGACTGTCTTATGATGTAGCTCCACAAAGTCACAATATAATGTCACAGAAAGGTTTGTACAATCGTGTGAGGTTATGTTAGTACAGTCCTATTTTTATACAATAGTGTAAGAATATCACAAGTTATCACTGAAATAGAAATAAAAAGGAATACAAGTTATGAGTACCATCTTCCACAGAGATTCTGCGCTGTAATCATGCCCCTCCCCACTCACAACTGCTTTGCTAAAAGCCTGCCTCTGGCTTTCAGTAAAGAAAATGGAAAGATGGCTCTAAGAATAAATTATTAGGAAGAAACACTGAATTATAGGATTCAGAACCAAGAATAACAAACCAAATTACAGCTTAAGAAAGACAAACCAACACTGTCAGATAGAAGTTTCTACATGATGCAAATGGTCTTTAAACTGTTCATGAAATTAATTATTCATTTTACTTAATGTAAATTTAAATGTCCTCATGTAGCTAGAGACTATTATATTGAGGACACTATGTTCACTTTTACATTTTTCTTGTCTCTCAAACCTTTTCTTTACATACTACCTATTATCTATAAACAAGTAGTAGGCTTCCTTCTTTCTGAAAAAGAAATACCAATTCATTAAAACAAATATGAGGCTACTACATCTTATATCTCCAAGCTGCTAAAAAATAAATGTTCAGAATATCTAATGGTTTCTGGATCTCAGCTGTGCCATTAGCATGACCTTAAGGATGTCCGAATAGGGCATCTAAGGACCAAATCAGTTGTAAAATATATTTTTATAATATACCATGTATCAAGGGACTTCTAGACAAGATGGAGGCATAGGTAGATACACTTTGCCTCCTCACACAATCAAAGAAGGACAACAACAAATTTTAGAACAAAAAATAACCAGGACTGCCAGAAAATCGAACTGCATGGAAGTCCAACAACCAAGGAATTAAAAAAGAAACGTTTATCCAGTCCAGTAGGTGGGGCAGAGATGTGCCGCTGGGGCAGAGAGGGCATGCGGCAACACAGTTGCTGGAGGACCAGGTGGTCCCACATTTTGTTGCGGATTAATCAGGAGGAACAGCTGGGAAGAGAAACAGACCATGCAACCCAGGGTTCCAGTGTGAGAAAAACAAGCTTCAATACCTCTGGTTGTAAGCCCTGGCTGTTGTGGCCCAGTGGATTGGGCGCTGGCCTGCAAACCAAAGGGGTCGCCAGCTCGATCCCCAGTCAGGGCACATACCGGGACTGCAGGCTAGGTCCCCAGTAGGGGGCACGCGAGAGGCAACCACACATTGACGTTTCTCTCCCTCTCTTCCTCCCTCCCGTCACCTCCGTCTAAAAGTAAATAAGTAAAATCTTAAAAAATAAAAGAAAGAAAAATATACAGGGAACCAGCTGTAAAGGGGAGGAAATTGGGATTCGAATCAATGATTTGAAGCAGAAGGAATAGATAAACTTTCAACCAGAATGAAAAAACAAGAATTCAAAAATATGAAGAGAGGCTTAGGAACCTCTGGGACAACGTTAAACATTCCAACATCCAAATCAAAGGAGTGGCAGAAGAAGAAGAGGAAGAGGAAGAGGAAGAGCAAGAAGTTGTGAACTTATTTGAGAAAATAATAAAGGAGAACTTCCCCAGTTTGGCCAAGGAACTAGACTTCAGGATATCCAGGAAGCTCAGAGAGTCCCAAAGGACTTGGACCCAAGAAAGCACACACCAAGGCACATCATAATTACATTACCCAAGATAAAGATAAGGAATCTTAAAAGCAGCAAAAGGAGACAGTTCCCTGCAAAGGAGTTCCCATAAGACTATCAACTGATTTCTCAAAAGAAACTTAACAGGCAAGAAGTGGCTGGAAAGAAGTATTCAAAGTCATGAAAGACAAGGACCTACATCCAAGGTCCTTTGCTCTATCCAGCAAAGCTGTCATTTAGAATGGAAGGGCAGATAAAGTGCTTCCCAGATAAGGTAAAATTAAAGGAGTTCATCATCACCAAGCCCTTATTATATGAAATGTTAAAGGGACTTACCTAAGAAAAAAGATAAACTATGAACACTAAAATGTCAACAAATTCACAACTATCAACAACTGAACCTAAAAACAAAACAAAACAAAAACAAACTAAGCAAGCAACTAGAACAGGAACAGAAACACAGAAATGGAGATCAGAGGGGAGAGGGAGAGGGGAGAATGGAGGAAAAGGTACAGGGAATAAGCATAAATAGTAGGTACAAAATAGACAGGGGGAGCTTAAGAAGAGTATAGGAAATGCAGAAGCGAAAGAACTTACATGTATGACCCATGGACATAAACTAAGGCAGGGGGTATGCTGATGGGAGGGGTGGTGCAGGGTAGAGGGGAATAAAGGGGAGAAAAAATAGGACAATTGTAATAACATAATCAAATATATATATGATTTTAAAAAAGAAATGGGCAAAAAAGAAATACCATGTATCATAGGACTGATGGGTTTAGGAAGGAAATCAAGCAATTCACGGTCAGAGTTCTTTTGGCAAGCGTGAGCAGGATGGACCTATCTGCAGATAAGACATTGGAACTGTAACCTGAATGAGAGGTCTAATGTGTAAAAATCTGGAGGCAGAATAGTTAAGGCAGAAGTCACAGAAAGTGAATAATTTCTGAAATGGGCATGGATCAGAAAGTTAAGTATATCTATAATATAGGGAACAAGTGAGAGAGGGATAGGATATCAGAGCCAATAATCATCCCTTGGTAGCCTTGATTAGGAGTTTGCATTTTATTAAAGGAGACCAATGAGACTTGCAAGAAAGGTATTTAAGTACACTGATTAGCTGATATAAAAAATAACTTGAAATGTGGTGTTGCAGGAGAGCTCAGCAATCCATGGACTGCCAGAAAGATGAACAATGGGTCCTAGAGCAAATTAGGCCTGGAACATCACTGGAGTCAGAACTGACCAAACTGAAGCTGTCCTCTGAAGCTGTCCTACTTCAGGCACATCATGAGAAGAAATGATGCCTTGGAAAAGACCTTAATGCTGCAGGAAATATAAGACTGTAGGAAGAGAAGACAACCAAATATGAAATGGATTGAATCTATAATAGAAGTCGTAGGCATGAGTCTACAGGAGCTGAGCAGTTGAAGACCCCTGATTCATCACTCATTCCAAGTGTAGCCACTAGTTGGAGCCCACTCAATGGCATGTAACACACTTAAAATATTTTCAAATAATACTCAAGTTGCTATGTGGTGAATGGATAGTGGAAAGAACAAGTATGGAAGCACAGAGATCTCATAGAAGACTGTTGCAACATTTGAAGATGTCTTGTATATATTATCTAGTTGGGTAACTAGTATTGCCAGTACATTATTGTAGCTTTCCAAAGGAATCACATATGTTTATTCAAATAACAAACTAGGGCCAAAATGGCTAACTGTCCATATCAAGGATTTTTACTCCCTTTTAAGGATGCAGAGATAAGTCTGGGAAGTAGCTACTCAGCTAAAGACTATTTCCAAATTTCCATTGTATCCAGGTACAGCCATGTAAGTATTTCTCATGAAGAGATTATGGGCACAGATGATGCCAGTTTCTACTGTGTCAAGGTGATTAAGTAAAAGGTATGCCTTTACCCTCTTTTTTCCTCTTCCCTGCTGTTTGCTGAATGTCTCCCCACACTTCCATGGAATTCCTCAAAGTCATATCTTTGAAAATGGCAGAACACCGATACTTCTGGGTACCTGAATGACTACTTAGAGCAATCACGTCTTTTAGCTCCAACATCCAGAGACACTCATGCTACCTGGCCAAGAATTTATTTTTTTGTGTGTCAAGCCCTTGAAATATTGCAACTTTAAACAGTAGTCAGGCTTTTCCTAAATAACAGAGAACCCCTCCATAGCAAGGCCAGTAGTATAATCACAGGTTATAGATATTTTTCAATCAGAACACTTCTCCATGTGTGTAAATGGAGATAAATCTTGAAGGCTCAACTGGGCTAGTGGGTGACTGAAATCCAAACCCATCATCCAAATTCTTACTGTATCTAATTTAGAGGAAGAGACCAAAGATCACTTTTTCAGTTGTCAAAAGAGAGTCTGAAAAATTTATTATACGGACTTCTATGGGGCCACTAAAAACACACAGACAGAGCTTGTCGGTTTCATGATAAAACCAAAGCATTAGAAACAAGAATTTGTCTTTGTTTATTGTTTTCCTTCAGAAATAAGTATTTAGGTGATACTTCAAGTAACTTTAGACAATGCAACTCTACCAGTGCGAACTACAATGACCACTTGAAATATCTTTCATTCCTAAGTATATTTGAACACTAAAGTCACAGCTATTTTTCTTTCTCTACATGTACAACTCTGTAACTATAACCTTCTTATAGAAAAGTGCAATCAAAATATTCAAGTACACTATATGTATGTGTAATCTGCAGAAACAAACACTTGTATTTTACCCCCAATATTGTATTAAATTACTTGAATGATCATCAGAACTGGCACTCTCACTCTCTCACCTTAGTTATTCACAAAACTGAATCCTGTTCGCCTTGACGAGTCAGTTCTACAGATGAGGCAGCATGACTTCAAAGCTTAGTTTGAGAAGATTTACACAATAGGTTTATATTTAGAACAACATAGTATTTGAAAACAAGTGTCATTTTCTTTTATGCTAAACAAGCTTTACATCTCATTTGCATTTCTGCCACATTTGAGCAAGATTATATGTTCAGAGAGCTGCTGTTATGACTAATTTCATTCACATTTAAGAATTAATGTAGTTGGGTCTGAGAAGAAAAAAATAGAAGGTTTTGTATTAAATCATAGGACAACTGCAGGAGACATCTTTGGTTGAGATAGTATTTGAGGCATGCAGCCAAAATAAGAGATAGAGGTTGAAAACCATAGGGCAGCCGAATTAAGAAATAGCTAGTTTTCCTGTAGGTTCTTCGCTATTTCTCTTTTCTGTTACACACACACACACACACACACACACACACACACACACACGCTATTTCTTCGATGCCCTGGGTCCTTCACTGGGTTTCACTCCTTTGCTTGACAGAGTTTTCTACAATCCATGTCTTTCTGTCATTATCACTACATTTTTGTCCCTAAGACTTGATCTAATCTGACTGCTCCATCAGAGCATTCATTCCATACAGTCTACCTTTCCTCTCTTCAATTTCAATAGCACACATCACAAATGATTATAACATTTTTTCCTGTTAGGCCTCAAAGCATAGACTCGATATACCATAACTGATATACTCTAGGCAGCCATTATCTGTTGTCAGAATTAGTACTTAAATATCCTGAAGTAGAAATGGGTTATTACAATAAATAGGTTAATGAAATAATCCTCCCGAGACTTTTATGCTAAAAAAATCATATTAAAATAAAAGATTAAAAACAAGCGTGTTGGCATTCAATGCCAAATATGGGGGTGGGGAGGAACTACTAAACCTACAGGAGGGGGTAATGGCAATAAAAAGATGCACGTGCCCATTGAGCCCAAACTGCTACAGTGGTGGGTGGGAAAGGGGCAAAAAATGGTGCTGACAGAATAATATCAAAATGCATTTTGAATTTTTACTAGATGTTATCAAGACCAACAATGGCACAGAGGAAAGTTTGGGAGAGGAAAAAAAGTAATAATATGGTTTGAGAGTACCAAGAAACATGGTATGATGTAAATTTCAGCGTTTTGCAGGAGCAAGATGTTTTTAAAGGATCAGCTCAAGAAGAAAAGGTCAATTATATCATGTTGGCAAATATGTATTGTAATGATAGTTCAAAATAAATACAGGGTCTGGCACAAATAATACCACTATTACAAAACCTTTTATCACAAAATCATGAGCATGTAATTCTGCAACATAACAATATCAAACTGAAGCACACCATATGACATTTTTAAAAATCAGCTTTCTTTTGTATTACATGATTCACAGTAAAAATGAGTATTTTCTGGATGCAGAAAACGTTTCACTTCAGTAAATCCCCTAAATGGTTTGAAGCTCTAACAAATTAAAATTTCTTCTTCTGAACAATAAAGGTGAAATTAAAAAAATTAGAAAGACTGAAAAAATGATAGAGTTGTGTTGATTTTTAAAAAAAGAAATGAAAATAGTTTTGATATAAAGTTTCAGAATCATTTTACAATTATGAAAATAGGAAAACATGATGTAGATATTTCATTTCTTATCTGTAAAGGATAATCAGCCACATAGTAGGAACATTAGGAAACAATGGAGATTATGTAGATGTAATCTAGGTTTCTTCTTCCTCAGGGAAATTAAAATAAAAGCTTATATCTAAAATCTGAAGCTAATCACCCAAGGCCTTAAATTCCTGGTACATTCTTTCATCTTTAAAAGAAAATATTAATAAAAATTGGATATAGTAATGATAGTTGCACAATGTGAATGTACTTAATGTCACAGAATACTCATTTAATAGTAAATTCTGTTATATTTTACCACACCATTTTTAAAAAGTAGATGTTGGTTTCTTTATATTTATACTTATACATAAGTAATTAATAAATATTTATCTAATCATACAGAAATAAACACTGCAAATATAATCATCTGTTATTTTGTAAATTATTCTGGAGTATTGTTTCAAGTTAGCAGTCTGACTGAATGATGTTGTTTCTTTAGGCTTGTCCCATTTTTCTCAAATTCATAATTATTCCTATGAAATATATCTCAGAAACTTGATATATTAATAAATCTGTTTACTTCTAAAATATTTTATAATCTTAGGAGTGACACAATAAATGGAAATGGAGAAGCTGAGTCATTTGATTTGCCCTGAAAGAATCATGAATATTTCTAAAGAGGGATGTATGCTGGCCCTTTTCAGACCAACATATCTTTTAAATTATGAATACATAAATAAGGCTGGATTGAAAAAGTGAGTTTCTTTCGGGGTTTACTTCTCTAAAATTGTCCCAAATGATTATGCTGGTCAAACTGGAAAATCAGCAACAGTTCTTCAGTTAGAGCTGATCTCTTCCAATACATAAAATTAAGATACATAAAATTGAGATACATAAAATTAAGTTGTTATTGCAGCTTGGTATAGAGGCCCAAATCTCTGCTCCAACACTTATTATCTGTGACCCTGGATAACTATGTACCCCTTCCATGTCTGTTTTTTCACTTGTGAAATAGGGATAACAGTATTAATTACTTCATTAGTTTTTGAGATTTAACAAGTTAAAACTCTTAGAACAATGTCAGACACATTCTTAACTCTTATGTTATTTTTCACTATTACTCATTTAGCAGTGTAAAAAAGTCTTTTAGAGTCTGTTACCCTCAGAATGAATTGAGGAGGCTGAATTATACAATATAATATCACACTGATCAAATAATTACTGAATTTTAACTGGTTGATATATATAATATATATTAAATATATATATATGTATTTTCTGGGGAATTAAAAAAACACTTAATTGGATATAGTTTCAGGATGTATTCTTCTAATATTATGTTACCTTTATATGCATCTTAAGCACAGTGAGGTAGAGAGTAAATTCTAAAAGTTCAAATTCCACAACCACTTCTCTTTTCTCTCTATTCCTCCCTGCTGCATTATCTCTAACAAAGCTTCTGTCTCTGGCTCAGGCACATTGTAATTAGCAACAATTAATTAACCTTACTGAAAATCTTTTTTCAGTAACATTTCTCTCTCTCTCTCTCTCTCTCTGTCTCTCTCTCTTTCTCTCATTTCCTTTTTCTCTCTGTCTGTAGAGCTTACAGTTTGGGAAAAACTCAGGTAGCAGGATTTTTTTTGTCTTTTACTATACCTACCGCAAATCCAGTGGATGTATATAAGATTTAGTTCCCCTATGATTTCTTAAAGTTTTAAAAAATAATACGATCCTTCTGTTTTCTGAATTGGGTACTTTATTTAATGTATGCTTATGATTTCCAAATTCACTATTATTGTGTATTTAGCACTTCTATTATTTTAAGGCAAATATAATACTTTTGTTTTAGACTCTTCTAATCTTAATAAACAAAAATGATTTGTATGATACAAACCAATGACTTCATAGTTAATGAAATATGCATGTTATGTGAATGGCCTTTCATAGAAATTACTATTAGTTTTCATTTCTTAACTTTCTTATTGCTCTGTTGATCATCTGCCCCAGAGTCAACCAGTTAAATGTCACTGATCAATTATTTTTATATCTAAAAAAAGCTAAAGGATGTAGAATCAATATCCCATTCCAGAAATCATGTTACAGACCCTTCCCTTGAAATTTAACTATACCAAAGACTAACCTGATAAAACATATTAGTTCTGCCAAAATCTAATGTCACAAATGAAGAGCAATAGTTATTAAATGTAAAGTGGATTTAAAAAATTAAAAATAGACCATATCTAACAAGAAGTTTTGCTCTGCTTATTAATGTATTATTGGTTCCTTGTTTATTTCACTTATTTGCTTTAGTAGATCACTGAAGACCCTGGCCATGGAATAGATAAAAACAACAATTAATAACTCATATTTAGCAGTGACTGTTAGTTCATAACCTGCTAAATTCTATGTACTATAAAAACCAGAATCTATTCATTTATAAATAACATATATTAAGCATCTTTATGTACATTATTTTGTGGTGATGTTAGAGTTTTTAGAGATGGTCAAAGCAATTTTAATTTTACATGTACATAACTGGCTTTCGTTTTGTTTTGTTTTTTTTTCATCTTGCTGCATATATCCTCTCTGCCCTGAATCACTTCATCTCTGGCTTAAGTGTTCTCTTAGTTCCAAATTGCCTTCATTTATCTCCTAGGAAGTCTCCAGTAGTCTTATATATCTGAGAGTATCTGCAGTGGGCTCTGGTCTTCCTCAATTGGTGTTCCATGGTTATAGCAGCCCATTTTCCCTTGATTATAATCATGTAAGTTCATCAAGCTATGTCAGCATAATATATTCTCTTAAAATTACTCAGTCATACAAGAGCTCTCAAATTTTGAGACACTACTCCATTCTGTTCTCCAGCTTTGTGGCATTCTCATATTGTTACTAATGTAACAGCTTTATACTTATTCAACATGAATAAGTGCCAACTGTATGTATGTTTCTATTAGAATCCTTGAGTAAATATGTATAAAAATGTATTAAGAATTTCAGCCACTAAAAAAAATAAATTCATCCATTAGCAGTGATTATGTTTTAATACCTATACTAAGAAACAATTTTTTTCAAAATAATAATTTGCAAATCTTGTTTCCCTGCTTTAATACATCTAAGTGTCTTGCTCATCTCCCTTCTTTCTGGAAACACCCTAGAATATTATTTGCATTCAGTTCGAAAAGAAAAAAAGACTAGAGATCTCTTGGCTTTTTCATTTTATATCAGTTTTGCTGCCATTGGCCATATAATGAATAAATAACAAATGGTAATGATTTGCATATTAGACAGTAATTTAGTAATATTCTTGTTACAAAGGCAATAACTTTAATCATAGTTCTATGTTTCATATTTTTCACCTCTGACGACTTCAAAAGTTGTGAAATAATTCAATATACGAGAAGGAAAAATTGACAAGTCTTCTTAATAAAGTAACTACCTCAGTGTTTAAACCTACTGAGACATTATTCCAAACAATGTGATGGGAGTTATATGTTGGGTAAGACAACAATTAAGTCAACAAAATAAAAAAGAATGCTTTTTAAAATGCATACATTTTAACATTTAAGAGTGGTATATATATGTGTGTATGTGTACACATGCATTTAAAGTATTTTTAACTAGCTTATTGGCTGTTGTGCTAAATTTTCTGTCATTCTTTTAGTCACTTAACAATTTACTCAAAATTCATTTAATAACAGCATATTTAAGACCAAGATAGGCTGTAATTTTCTTCAGTCAGCTCACTTGTACTTAAAGGTAAATCAGTCAATATGATCTTTCAAAGCTACCTTTCCAATGACATTTGCAAATTTAATGGTTCATTTGATGCTTGGCACATTCGTCCCTACCTACCTTTCATTTCAGCATTTCAGTTTTCAGGGTCATTGTTCTAAAGTTTCTATGACATCATTATGAAATTATTTATGTATTTATTTATTTATTTTTGATTACTCTAGGCAAATTATTTATTTTTGATTACTCTAGGAGAGTCAACTTTATCTTCCATTTAGCACTTAGTTACAAATGAAATCTTTTACTCACACATAGTGTTTAGACCTTTTGGTCACTATCTAAGTGCATTTGTAGCAAATATTTATTCTTTAACTTTTTCAGATCAATCATGATTATTAAAAAAAAAGTTATCTGGTGTTTTAATGAAAAAAATCTAAAATCCTTCAACATCTAATGTGACACACGTATGGCTGGCAAATTGGGACCAGCCTTAACATAGGGCATGCAATGTCCAGTTATTATCAGTAATTGGCAAAACTCCTATGGTCTGTGGAAATCCTCTTATATTATAATTTCTTTAATGGAATAAGATATATATTTGTGTAAGTCATAAATATTTCAGTACAAACAAGTTTAAATATTTCAAACTAACACAAAAATGCACACATATGCATTTATATGTACACCCACATATATATTACTATTATAATATAAAACTACCCTTTTTATTTATGAAGTTAAAGACACATGCTCAGCAGTCTATACATCAGCTTTCACCAGCTGTTTCAATAGGTATTCTGCTCTTCTAGATTTGAAGAAACACTTTAGAGCACTATGGTACTTGACCTGACTCACATAGGTATGAAGAATCAGAGGAAAGATTCAAACTCAGGCTGACTGACTGAAAAGCCAATGCGTTCAACTTCACCATGCTTCTCTGTACATGGTAATCATTCAACACTTGTTCTCTATTATTTGATTTTTCATGCTGCTCACTCCAAACTTCAGGGATTATTTCTATTGAAATTGAGAAAAACTCTCCATTGCATATGTTGTATATCGTTTCCATCATTTTAATAAATGTAGCCTCTCAAAATGCATGATTTCATCTTCTCATGAGATAATTTTCAATGGGAGCTATGGCTTGAGCATATGGGAAAAATGAGCACTCTACAAAAAGAAAGCATTTATCCAAGCATCAATTCTGCACATCCGTGTCTTACCTTTCTGCATTAGTTAGAATGAATCGTTTTCACAAAAGCCCCTTTCTTCCCCGGGGGAAGATATTGCTAGAAAAACATAAATACAGTGGCTTCTTAATTTTCATTTACATTTCTGTGATCCAATGTTTCAGTTTGTTGAAGAGAAGACTATATAAAGAAATTAAAGAAACACCATGACTATGAAAAATCTGAGGTGCTCCACATATGTCCTTGTAGCATTATGGTCATGGATTTTGCTCACTAAAACCTTTTATTCTGCTTGACTTGGAGAATGAATGTCATGTGTGGAAAGTTGACTTAATTGGGTTGAAGCTATTAATCCATCCTGTCACCAGTTAATGATGCCAGAAGATTCTGGCATGATGTTTTACCTAAATCCACTTTTTTTCCTCCAGTCCACACCATTAAATGACTGGAGTCAATGCTCAAGGCACTATAGCTCTCAGAAAACTATCAAAATAGCTTTAACTGTTAAAAAGAATTATTGCTAACAATTTCCTAAATCAATCTTTTAATTTCAGTAAGTAAAATGCTGAGTTTGAACAGTACAGTTTTAGGGGGCTAGCACTCCAGACACCTTTTATTTTTAAAAAAGTATAATTTAATTTAGTTATGTTTTAATCATATCTTATTTTAATAGAAACATTTTAAACTATAGATTTGTTTTTGTGTATGTTGGTGTGTGTATTTTAATCTGTTGATGTAATGTCAGAAAAATAAAAGCTATGCTAGAAATTCAAGCACAGATAATTTTAATAGATAATTAGTCAAAAAGGGGTTCGAAAGGCTTAAAGAATAAGAAGAAATAGAGACGGGACCAAAGTACAACAGAAAAACAAGAATCAGTCACCTGAGAACCGGGAGTCTGCTACTGCTCCTGGGCCAGAAGCCAGGACATTCTGCCACCCTGCTGGGACTGCAGAAGCTCCACTGCCTCTGGCCTTTGGAAACACAGGTGGCCTCTGAACAGGAACTCGGGAGCCCACATTTCCTCAGTGTGAGCCCAGACCCCCTTGGACCACACTAAGGCCCACAACCACATCCAGTTGCTCTTTATTGCCTGTTACTGCGGTAGTTGCCACCAGGAACAGAAACAAAGTAAACAAAAAAAAGATTTTCTTCCTCTCATCTTCCAGCCTCCCAGCAGTAGCTCCAAATGGCCATGCCTTTCAGGAGGCTAGGAAAAAACGTCCTGGGGAACGTAGTGGCAAGCTTTGAGGGGAAATATGTAGGATAGAGGCAAAAGAAATGAATCGCACAATTTATTTTATTTTTTCTTCTAATTATATTTTATTCCTACCATTGATTCACTGAGATGATATTCACAAAGTGCTTTTGGCAGTGTTTTGCCTGTTATATAGATACACAAAAAATGTCAGTACCATGGGTGAAGTTCTTTCTAAAATCAATTTATATTTCTTGCTTTCTGAAACAAAGGACACTATATAATTGAACTTTTTCTTGATGACTCAGGTTTAATTTTAGAATGTCAATGTTTACATGGGAGCATTGCCTTCAATGACTTTTGGGATGCAGAATAATGCTTGTTCCAATGCTAATGATTCCATACTGCCATAATTTTAAGGCCAATGTTCTCTGTTTTCCTTTTTCTTTGTCTTAATGACAAGCATTCAACAATAACTTCATGCTCCTTCCAGTGTACACCCATTTAATAATATCCTTACTGCTTCTGATTTTTTATATTGACTTGTGTGTCAGGAACCAAGGTAATCAAATTATCTAAATTCAGAATGTACAAAGAGAAATTCTAAGTGAAACTTTGGGTAGGAGGTTTTCCTCGATGAGCAAAGTATATCAGTATCCCTGTTCAGAGATCATTTTTCTCTATTCCATTTTTCTCTATTTTTCAGAGTTGTGTGGTGGTTTGCTAAGCACCCTCCTGGTGGTTGAGATGTTAATATAATATTGGCAAGCTAGCAACAACAGGCTAATTCTCTGAATGGCCTGATATGTATTTTGAATGATTGATCTCTTAATAAAAATTATTCCATAAATGGTAACATTAAAATACTTTTATGAACACAATCATGGTCTCTTTTACAAATACACAAAAGTCTACTGTGCTTTGTGAATTATTAAACAGAGCTTATAGAATCAGAAAATCACACAAATAATTTTGTATTTTGTGTCTAAATCTTACATTAATATATGTATATATTTGTATATATATGTATACATGTATATTATATATATATACACACACATAAATAGCATATATCATATTTTGTGTGTTGGAAGTGAAGTGGACAGCATAAGATATTGAGCAGAAGAAAATTTAAAATAAAATACTTTTAATGGCCCTAAATGTAATTATGTCATCGAGAAAACCTTGAAACATCCCTCTGTTGCCCTACAGAAGGGCATTATGACCCAGTACAATTAATTGTCGACATATAAAAGTAACATATCACTTTTATCTCTTGCTCCTATAACTCTTCCAGACTTACATTTGGATTGTCTTACATTTACTATCTTATTACTTGTACTTAAAATAATTAGCCCCCATGCATAATGATGGAGATTAAGTTTTCCTGACATCTCAAAATTGCCTTTATCATGCTCTTTTGACAACTGAAAGGGCACTATTATATATACATACTGTGCGGGTATATATATATATATATATATATATATATATATGACCCTGAGGCACAGAATTATGTAGTCCAGAATAACATAGCTAGTGACAGAACTGGGAAAAACCCAAGTCTCTAAGAATCCATACGTTTAGATAATAATAATAATTTATATAACAATGTTAGAGAATTAGTTTTGTACTGCTGCTGTAAAAAATCACCACAAACTTGGTAGCTTACAAAACACAAATATATTTCCTTTAATTTCATAGGTCTTAAATCTGACAGGTCTCACTGGGCCGAAATCAAGGTACCTGCATAGCTAGGTCCTCTGGACACTCTAGGGGGGAATCTGTCTTCCTGCCTTTTTCAACTGATAAAGGCTTTTGCCTCTCCTCTGCTCATGGCCACCATCCTCCAGCTTCCAAACCAGGGAGAGCTAGTTGAGCCCTCACTTAATACCACTCTGAACTCGTTAGTCACATTTTTCTAACTCTGACTCCTTCCTCTCTTCTATTTTTAGAGACTCTAGTGATTACATTGGGACCACCTGGATAATCCAAAATAATCTCCCTATTGTACAGTCAGCTGATTGGTCAATCTCCAAAATAGTAACACCCCTTTGCCTTAACTGACATAAAGAGAGGCTTTTGAGATTAGAATATGGACATTTTGGGGAGGCCATTATTGTGCCTGTCAAAGTCAGTGAAGGTAGTAATACATATAAATGCCCTCCTAATTTCATTTACTTGTCATAAAATCCCTATTTTAAATAAAGTAGCAGCTTTATTTTGTAAGCGAGGAAATACTATACTAGGGGCTTTTAGCTTTTATTGGTGGAATTTTTTTAAATTTATTATTTTTTTCAAATACATTTGTCTCTGTCTACCCTTCACCACTTTCCCCTGCCCCCCTCCCCCATCCCTCAATCCTTCCCCATTTTGGTTTTGTCCATGAGTCCTTGATATATGTTCCTTGACTTGACCCTTCCCTTCCTTTTCCCCACCCACCCCTCCCTCCTTCTCTCTTGTCTCTGTTGGTTTGTTTTTCTTTTCAGTGTTGCTGGTCTTACTTTCCTTGCATCTTTGTATTGTTGGTTAGGTTCCACTTATAGAGGAGATCATATGGTATTTGTCTTTGGTCCCCTGGCTTATTTCACTTAGCATAATGCTCTCGAGTTCCATCCATGCTGTCGCAAAGGGTAGCAGTTCTTTTTTTTCTTTCTTCTGCATAGTATTCCATTGTGTAAGTGTACCATACTTTTTTGATCCAATCATCTACTGATGGGCATTTAGGCTGCTTCCAACACTTGGCTATTGTAAATTGTGCTGCTATGAACATTGGGGCGCATAGGTTCTTTTGTATTGGCGTTTTGGGATTCTTAGGGTATAGTCCCAGCAGGGGAATCACTGGGCTGGATCACCCTGAGGCTGATCGGTACAGGCTGAAATCAAATTAAATTTTAAAAGTATGTGAAGTCAAGCTGCAATCATCAAACAAAATTTGGGCTGGTCACAACTCTAATGGTATTACAAGGTTGCTAATATTTTATTGTGATATTTTATAGTTTAATTTTGTAAAATTATCATAAATGTAAATCTTCCAGTTGATTTAGAATTGTAAGACATATAAAAATTTAAAGTTAACTTTTTAAAGAATATATGTTCATGTGAATTATTACTATGACTATTTTAATAATTTATATAATTTTTAAGTAACCATTATTTCTCCTATATGAGTGGTGGCATAGATTAAATAATTTCATAAATGCCTGTGGGCTTTTTATTTATTTCAAAACAGCACAGTGACTTTTTTAGGGTTAGCGGTTTTTGTTAAAGACATAAATATCTAAATGTGGCTTTAAAGATAAAGCTGTATATACTTTGTAAGGTACATAAATTGTCTAATCACTATTGTACACCTGAATCTAATATAGTATTTTATGTCACCTGTAATTTAAAAAACTAAAAAATAAAAAGCTGTTTAAAATTAAAAGGATAGTTTGTTAATAGCATTTCATATCTTTAATTTTATTGAATTTTTTTTCTTTTTAACTGTGTGGTGAGAAGCCTTCTGTGGAACATGAACACATTTTTCCCATTACATTAAAGCAAAAACATCCTCAATTAATATAGAATTATTAGCTAAGAGTATCATTAAAAACCATACATGAAGACCAATTCTATACTTTACACACACACTATTTCTATTGACTGTAATATATAGTTTTTCAAGTTTCATTTAGAAATAGTTGCTTAAGATAAACTATTCAAAGTTTCCTTAACTCAGTAATGAAGATAGTCTTTCTTGTGTTTAGTTTAAGTCAGTGAGAAATTCTAGATTAAGGTTACATAAATTTTCAGACTTTAGAAATTATATACCCATACAGATGCACACACACACATGGTATTCACATACGTATATTTACCAGTAATACTTTGTTGTTACTGAATAAACTCATTTTACTGGAAAAAAATATCTGGCTACCTGTAAGAGGTATTTATTTAAGGTCCATAATCTTAACTCTTCCTTATGTGATGTTTTACTGCAATAGCCTTCTTTGTTTATATGTGCTTTACTGACACTTTGTATGTCTTTCTTTAGCTAATGTTTATATATTATGAGCATAATTACCTATTTCTTTAACTTCTATAGATACAGACCTTGTCAAAAAAAAAAAAGTAGCACTCTTGTAAACCCTTGCAAATAATGGTGTAATTATTTAGCCCTACTTTATTATACAGTGATAATAATAAATATACATACTTAACGACTTAGCTATAGATTCAAGGCCCTATATTACCTTAAAGATTTAAGGACATGGGAGTTTGTATAATAACATATATCCATGAAAGAATATTTGTGTAATGAAAGTGAAAAGTAAAAAGTAGTATTGTTGACCTGAAGGCATTGTTAGCCTTACTGACTCATTGTTGAATGTGTTCCTCATCTTAATAATGTCATTACCATCACCTCTATACTTGTAGCCATTGATGTAAGCTTGACATGGCCTGGGGGTATCCTATTGTCTGGTCTCATAGAGTTGAGCCACACTGGGGCAGTGCAGTCCCAAATGATCTACTGCATATTTCCACTTACTTCTCACAATAACAGTGAGGTAGTTATTAGTGTCAATATGTAGAAGAAACTGTGCACACTGCAAACTTGAAAGAACTGTAAGAGAATAATAAGAATTATAAAAACAAACATACTAAGACTGAGCTCAATTATGGATCAGACACAATGCCTTAGAATAATATATGCAATATTACAAAGATAATAATTAGGAAAAGAGAATTAAAATAGAATCTATATCACAAATGTGCTCTGTGGTCGTATTACTACCAATAACATCTAAACACATTAATCATACCTACATTTATCCATGAAGAGTATTAAACTCCGTAATTTTCATGAATTAATTTATCCAGCAGAAGATGACTATAGTAATTCAATTATTATTCCTATTTTACAATGAAGAAATTGGAGAAGAGAAAGGTTAGGAAACTATCCCAAGATCACCAAAACGTTAAGTGAGAAAATTAGAACTAGAGCTAAATTTGGTTTGGCTACAGTCGCCATTTTTTTAACTGTATTAGCTGTCTCATTGTGCATTAGAGTTGCTGCTTGTTAGCAATTTTGTTCTTCAATTTAAAAGAAAAATGCAAAGTAGTAAATATTTACTGAGCACCAGAGTGTCAAGTAGAGAGCTTCGCAAAGAGTACCGAGAAGGCCAGCACATTGCTTTGCTTCACAGTCCGTGCTTAGTAATTATTTGTTAATTGATTAGTAAGCACGCTACTCAATGGACTGATGGCAGAAACCTCCTTGCAAATGCTTAAAAAAAAAAAAGATAAGGATTAACTGCTATGCACATTAATAAAGACAAAAATGGTATACTAAGTTCAGGGTTTTTTTTTCTTGAAATATAGCAAAGTCCATTGGACACATTTTGCAACCTATTCATCAGTCTAGACGTATTCAACTTTGATGCTTTCAGGAATATTTCTAAAATGTGCATTGACTTCATGTCCTATACATGAATATATAATCATGTTATGCTACCATTTAAATTTTGTACCAACTTTGGATGAAAAGGATATAAATGCACTGCAAACATACTCTCAAATTAGGAGTTTGAGTCCAATTTTATCAGGTTCTGACAGCTCAATATGCTGAAAATAGTGGGGTACATTTTCAAAGCAGCATGCTCTCTTTTAGCCATACAGCTCATGTTTATTTTAATGGTACTTGCACAGTGAAATCACTACAGAACACTCAGAACACTTACCTAACTGTGTCCACTAAAGGAAAGGGAACATTAATTAAACTGAAAAAAGAAAATCATTACTTAACCTTAGCCAAAAGGATGTTCTACAGTTTTGCTTAATTTCTAATGCTTATACTTTAGTGAAATAAATAAGAACCAACAAAAAAGATGTTTATAAAAACCAGTATTGATCTATAAACCTATCCATCTTTGTTCTTTAACAGTAAAGAATTCTAATTAGTCATAATCATATTAATTACATTATTGAAAACCCAGTGGAACAAAATTGAGAGAATTTTACCTCATCAGAAGGCCTCTTTTCTCAAAAGCCATTAACATATCACAGACAAAATACATTAATCTCACATTGGGTTGCAAAAATGGGTAGGACCACATTTCCAGATTAATGCTTTATAAAATCATTTGCTGCTATTAGCCTATCAGGATAAGTGCCGGTAGCTCTTTTATTTCACTGCTTGGTGTGATACCATCAATTTAAAGTCTCTCTCTTATGGTAGATGTGTGTGTGTATGTGTGTGTGTCTGTGTGTATACATATATAACATATATATAAAATATATACATAGTGGTATTTATATACATATATATGTATATCTACCTATCACATAATTCATTGAGGCCTGTCAGGTTTTTAAAATTTGCCTTGCCATGTACAACTACAAATGTCAAAATATGAGATAACACTCAGGCTGGAATTTTTTAAACCTCTTTTAACTATCCACGTGCCCAATTATGAGACTTGTAAAGCCAGTGTTTACAGTGCTAGAGTTCCATTTTCCATATAACTTTTGTCAAGTCTTTTTCAAAGGATATGTGTGCATTGCAATGCCCAAGCCAAGCAGGGGGGAAAAAAAAGAGCAAGAGAGAAAGAAAGAGAAAGTTGCCATGGTCAGCAAGGGACAGATGTTCCTCCAGCCACTCTTTGTCAGGAGGCAGTGAATTCTCTGTCTGAACTTTATCTTGACACTTAGAGAAATGATCATGTCCTTGTACTTTAGTTGCACTCTTTAATGAGGATGTAAATGTGTTTACAGGTTTTAATTCACAACTCCTTACGGCATCTTTCTTTTGAAAGCAAGTGATAAACATCTTTCAGTTATCAAACACTCAGATGATTATAAATCATATCAAAGGCTATCATAAATATTTATATAATAAAAATACATAGGCTTTATTACTCTCTCATTGAAGGGCACTAGGCCTTTGACACTGGGCAGTATACATGCCCCCTGAAAAGTGTTTGTATAAATTGTTTAATACACATTCATAGTAGCTGTCAAAATACATTTTAACCCTGCGCTTTCAAAAACCAGACATAACTGTATATGTGTAATGCCTAGAACCATGGAACAACCATGTAATTTAGAAGAAAATAACCAAAAAAATAATAATAATACCAATGAACCTGCATGGCTTGTGGCAAGACAACCAGTTAACATTATGGTAACAAGCCTAACTAGGTAATCCTGATTCTGCTTCTAAATAACAGTATTGACTTGGACAACTTCTTAATACTTTTCTCGGCCTTGGTTTGCTTATATTTTAAACATATCAGTATTACCAAATTTGCGATGCAATATAATGACTTACTAAGATTATGGTCTTTGGCAAGTGATTTAGTCCACAAAACCTCAGTTTCCCACTTATGAAGGGAAATGGGGACAGTAAGAATTATTCCTATATCATTAGATTGCTGTGAGAACTGAGTTATTTTGCATGAAGGACTCGGTGCCTAGAAATTCACCTGTAGCAATTAGTGTTATTACTGTCCTAGTTATCCGACTGTTCCAAGAAACACAAACTTTTTGAGTGTGTTTTGTCACATACGTAAACAGCTAAAGTAAATAAATTCATTTAATTTTCAAGCTTTATTGATCTTATAATTAGCAAATAAAACTGTAAGATATTCAAAGTATACATCATGATGATTTGATATGTGCATACATTGTAAAAGGATTTACCCCCATCTAGTTCTAGAACTTCATACATTTATATTTTTTGTTCATTTCTTTATTTGGTCAGGCCATTTAAATTCTACTCTCATAGAATAAGTTTATTTCAAAATCTCTAATAAAATAAATACTACCATGTTCAAAAATTTTTGGAATGTAACATCTTCAAGTATTCTTTTTTTCTTTGAGAACATCTAACAGCTTTTAATAAGCATATATACAAAGTCTGTCCAGAAAAAAACAATCCAGCCATTGTTAATACAACAAAAATGATTTATGTGATATTGATGTAACATGGCAGCCAAGGAGAATGGACAGGAATGTGCATGTGTGAACAATGACAACTTCATTGTACCAGTCAGTGGGGACAATAGATGACACTGAGTAAGTATATATACTGTGTGGCCACCACATTCAAAATGTCTCAGCAAGTAAGGCAATAAATCTGTATCAAATTTTGCATTATGTTTCAACACTCCTACATGGAAACTATTCAGAGGATTTCAGGGACCATGCAATGAGTGCAGCACAAATAAAAGTGAAGCACAAACACTTCAAAGATGGTTGAGTATCTGCTGAAAGCGATCCATGTTCTGGAACGCCTGCAACAAGCAGAACACCTGAGAATGTTGAATGCCTATGAGCTGCAATCAACGAAGATCGGCAACTAACTGCGAGAACTAGAAGCTGATCTGGGGATTCTGAAATCTACTCTGTCAAAGATTTTGGTGCAGGATGTTGGCATGAAATGTGTCCTGGTAAAATTGGTTTTGTGCCTTCTGCTAGTAGAGCAGAGGGAATGTTGTGCTGCAGTTGCTAATGACTTGATTCAAACCCCTACCAGTGGACCAGATTTCCTCAAGAGGGTCATAGCTGGTGACGAATCATGGGTCTACACTATGACACAGAAGTGAAGGTTCAGTTGTTCCAATGGAAGACATCTGGTCTTCTTGCCTGAAGACAACGCAGCAAAGTTGCAGCAAGATCAAGACCATGTAAAGTGTGGTTTGTGATTGGGAAGGTGTTGTCCATCAGCAGTAGGCCCCTCCAGGCCAAAAATTTAACAAGGAGTAGTACTACAACGTTCTTCATCATTTGAGAGATGCAATAGGATGAAAACAGCCACAGCTATGGACAACTAGTGATTGGCAGCTTCATCACAACTTGCCTGCTCATGGATCATGTCTCGCGTAGAGTTTTTTGGTGAAACATTCAATCACCAAGTTGCCTCAGTCCCCCTACAGCCCACATTTGGTGACCTGTGACTTCTAGCTTTTCCCTAAACCAAAATCACCTTTGAAAGGGAAGAGATTTCAGACCTCCATCAGATTCAAGAAAATACAAGGCAGCTGATGATTCCAAGAAAAGATTTTGCAGAGTGTTTTAAACAGTGGAAGAAATGCTGGGAGAACTGTGTGAGATCCCAAGGTGCCTACTTTGATGTGGACTCAGGTGTCAATGTCCTATGTACAATGTTTCTTGTACTGTGTGTCTTCTTCAATACATGTCTCTATTTTTCATAGTGCATGGATGGATACTTTCTGGACAGAGCTCAAGCACTATAAATGTCCAAGAGGGAAATACATCAATGTTATTCCTACAATATTTAGACACAGAATCTTCATTTCAGAGAACAACTTGTAGAAAGACCCTTCTGACAAAGATATTCTGAAAAATATTGAAGCAGCTGATCTCTGAGTAAACTGCGGTTCAGGATATTGAGATCTGAAGTGTTTTATATGGGGCACATTTCAGAATACAGTTTCTTTTGCTCCCTTCTAGAAAGCATAGAAATGAAATAAGGGGATATGTACTTAGGATAGTATTAAGGAAGACCCCACTTCCAGCTATAGTTTCCCTGCATGTTTCCTAAGCAGCATTTAAGTTTTGTCAGGGCAGATTTTTACAGGTTTGCATATTCCCTTTCTGGAACTTAGATTCCTCACTGAGGAACTGAGACTTCATCCTTGTGACTTAGCCTACTCAAGCTGAATCTTGAATTAAGTTTGTCGACCACCTTTCCAAATAGTCTCTTAAGCCACAATGACTGCGATGCGTGCCAGTAATCTGATCAGTTATTATAGTAATCAAAAGTCTTTTTTTCTCCTAAATTTTCTTAAAATATATTCTAATGAGACATATTACTTAGGGTTGATTATTTCATAGTTTTAATAGAGAGGTACAAGTTTCACAAATTACTTGCTTAAACTTTTTGGTACAGTGGTAAACACTACCGGAGCTTCAAACAGCAATTCCTCAAGGTGGTTCAACTTTTTCCCCCAAAATAATAATTTGAATTTTTAGCTCTACATATACTTCACAATATAAGTAAACCAGTAGCAATTGCAATACAGCCCCTGTCATTTGTATATTATACCTCACCTTCTCATTGCACTATTTTTATATACAACGAATTTTTCAATCTAGCCTGATATAATTGTTTACATGTACAATATACTGTGGTCAGCACATAAGTGTCTGCTAAGGAGGTATTGTCACCTACATATTGAAAACTGAAGAAAGTGAAGCTGTGAAAAGTTAAACAAAGTGATCAGAGCTCACTCTCTGCTAGGTTACAGGTGCTTAAATTCTATTAAATCTTTCCAATAATTCTATGCGGTAGGTATCATGGTTATGTACAGATAAGTGATTAAAATACATAAGCTACAGTACTCTTCTACATTCCCACAGCTAACAAGTGCTGGGGAGAGAATTTATACTCTGGCCATGTGATTCCAAAGGCATACACTTTATTGCTTGCCTATGCTGCATCTCTCCTTACTTTCAAATATGTCCTAATCCTGAGGCAACCAGTGAGTCATTTATTTACAAAATATAAAATAAAACAAAACATTTTAAGTGGTCACTTGACCCAATGTTTTTAACTCTCTCAGTCATGATCTATATGTTTTTAATGCAGTCATAATAAAAAATTAATGATCAAACATTTTATTATTGAACAGCTACACTACTACTGAAACTCATGCAGGAGACAGTAAGTTGGAATGTGAGATAATATTAGAAATTTTATTTTAGAATAAAGTAATTTTATCCTTTCAGCATGTTATTTTCTTGGTTTTATAATCCTTATATCAGTATAGCATGCATTTATATCATGTAGAAATTAATATAACTACATTGATGTGCATGCTCATAATTATTACTACTTTAATTGTGAGATTCACAATAAAAAAATGGTTTGATATAGTTGAACTAGTCTATAAGGAATGCTATTCTGGTAATAAGAAACTTCCCCATTGGAGAAAACACACAAGAAAAATAGCACATTATCACATTCTTTTACACTTATGCATAGTCTGCACTGCAGCAGATACTGTTCCAACTACAGGGATATATCAGTGAACAAAACAAAGTTTCCTTGAAGGGCTTTAATTTACAACAGATAGACCATGTATGCTAACCATAATAAGCCAATCAATGATACAGTATGTGGTAAGAGAGCAGGACAAGAAGAATTAGAGGCAGCTTCCTGTAGTATACATTACATAATTATTCATTTTGTGACACATGATAATTGCGAAGGGACAAAATATGCATAGCATTTCCAGAATAGACAATCAATATCTGGGTAAGAAGAGTAAAATATAGGCTAGGCAGAAATAAGATGACCTACAAAGATCAATGACCATGTGTAACCCTCATCCCCATTGTGTGGACAGGATGTTTAACTTACTTCTAACCAACAGAATATTGCAAAGGTGAAGGATTTTGCACATATAATTAAGGTCCCTAATCAGGTGACTTTAGGCTCATGGTACCCAAAGGGTGCAGTATCCCAGGTGGGCCAAACCTAATTGGGCAAGCATTTAATAGAGGGTCTTAGAGTGAAAGATTTGTAGCAGCAGAGGTTCCATCTCCACTGCTAACTTTGAAGAAGCAAGGTTCCACGCTATCTCCAGATGCAAGGAAATAGATTCTGCCAACAACCCAAGAGAAGTTGGAATCAGAAGCCTCTAGAAAAGAATGCAGCCTGGCCAACATATTGATTGCAGCCTGTGAGACCCTGAGTAGATTATCCAGCTAGTCTGTGTCTGAACTCCTCAGCCACAGAAAAATGTGAGTTATAAATGTGTATCGTTTTGGATTGCTAAATTGGTTGTAACTTGTTACAAACAATAAAAAAATGATAATTACTTAGTAATCAGGTGACACAAAATTCTGACTGGACCACAGGTCAGTTCTGTGTGCATTAGACCAAGTCTCTTCCTATAGAGGACATGCAGCCTTGTAGGCTGAAGGCTTGGAGAGAAAACAATGGTCTTCTGCCAAATAGAAAACGCAACCACCCCACTGAGTAGACACAGCCATGTTCCAGGGGACATAACTTAGTGACAGCTGCTATTTGTTTCATCCACTGCCCCACTCTGTACAATCATAAGCAATGACCCAAGGTAAGGTTTAAGCAGAATGAGGTATAAGCTAAAGGGATGCAGATTAAAAAGCATTTTAGGAGTTTTCCTGCAGTGATGACAAAAGATACACGTGGCAAAACAATAAAATGTGTGTAGGGTATAATGTTGGAGTGAGAGTAGATATACAATGTAGCCCTGATCAAATACACAATCTAACCATGACTTCTGTGGGCTTCCACAATCTGGCACTTTGCAAGGCACTTGACATTCTTTAAGTTCTCATTTGCAGATGAGAAAATAGTGGTTACAAGATATAGTCAGTTCATGAACATGAGGCCAAAGGGTTGGCCCGAATTCCTCCTCTGCCACATTTTATGTTGCATTCAACTTTTAGAACCTTGGTTTCCTCTGTTGATAAATAAGGGCAATAGCAGAAAACAATCACTAGATTGTTACAAGGAATCCATGAAATAAGGCATGCAAAGTGATGAGCACACTTCTCTGGCATATAACAAGGGGCTATTTAATAATAGCTCTTATTTGCTAAGGCCATATGCTTATTAGGTTGTCAGGAAAAAGACTTAAAATGTATGTCCTTCAGGGAGGATGGAGACAAAGTTGAAAAGAAATTACAGAAATCAAGAACTGATACAAATGCCAAGGAACTGAAAGAAATACAGTGAAACAAAAAACACTGAATAAAGTAGTAAGGGGTATGAGAGAGAGGATAATCAAAGATAGTTCTATTATTTTAATTCTAGAGTGAACTGAAATACAATGGCCATCTTTATGAGAATGCACAAGGTTAGCATAGAGGAGAAGGCAGATATGAAATGACCGAGGAAAATACATATGTATATATTATACATATATATCCGAGATACTATATAAGATTTTGTGCAGATGACTAGGTTCAAAGATTTAAAATTAACTGTTAAAGAGTACAATGCCACAAAATAAATTAGTAAAGACAGTTGTATTTTCAAATAACATAAGAAGCTAATGCTTTAGCCACTTATGAAAAATTGACTAACAATAGTTTTATAACATTCTGGTCATTTTCAGGGAGGAGAAAACTGGGTTATTAAATGACATACAGTTTTCTCTTAAGCCCAACAGATTGTGTTCTATTACTAGTTGATAATTTCAAGTTATTCTATTTCTGTTGACAGTAAACCTAGTATATGAATGATGCAGGAAGCATCCTGGTTTTCAAATAAACTGTCTGCCTGATTTTACAATGTTTAATGCAGGTCAAGTTACTCTGCAAAAAAAGTAATTACTAATTATTTTATTCACTTAGGGATAAATGAAAAAGAAAACTATGAGTAAATGCACATCTCAGTATGATTAAGTTATGGTCATTATTATATGAATTATATGCTATCATTCATTTATTTTATATAAGACTTTACTAAACAAAACTTCTCAAACTTGCAAACCCCTCTCAACATGTGAAGATTAATTTTATTCCTATAATTATCCATCTTTCTCAGTCTAGTTTTGACACTTACGTGACCAAATATGCCCAAATTCAGTGCACCACAGCAGAACAAACACTTTAGAATTTTAAGAAAAACTATGTTCTATCCCTTTTTTACCTTTCTTTTTCTCCTCATGAAAAGAATGAACGTTTATAGTATTACAATAAATAATCATTTGTTCAAATAAGTAAAAAAGGAAAAACAAGAACTACACAATCCCCACAATTGGCAATAATAAAAGTAACTTCTGAAATTTGGGGAGAAATTTCCATTATAAAATTGAAGTTTTTTTATCTTCCCCCCATCCTCCTTTCTAAATATGAAGCCTGGCTTCCTTCCATCAACAAAGAAAACCTGAATGAAAACATTAGTAAAAAAAAATTTCCTCATTAGAAAAAAAAGTATTTCATAAACAGATCCACAAACAACAGGTGCTGGCGAGGCTGTGGAGAAAAGGGAACTCTAGTCCACTGTTGGTGGGAATGCAGACTGGTGCAGCCACTATGGAAAGCAGTGTGGAATTTCCTCAGAAAGCTGAAAATGGAACTGCCTTTTGATCCAGCGATTCCCCTGCTGGGACTATACCCTGAGAACACCAAAACGCCAATACAAAAGAACCTATGCACCCCAATGTTCATAGCAGCACAATTTACAATAGCCAAGTCTTGGAAGCAACCTAAATGCCCATCAGTAGATGATTGGATCAAAAAATTATGGTACATATACACAATGGAATACTACGCAGCAGAAAGAAAAAAGAAGTACTAAACTTCGCAACAGCATGGATGGAACTGGAGAGCATCATGCTAAGCGAAATAAGCCAGGGGGCGAAAGACAAATACCATATGATCTCACCTATAAGCGGAACCTAACCAACAATGCAAAGAAGCAAGGCAAGTATGACCAGCAACACTGAAAGGAAAAGAAATCAACAGAGACAAGAGGGAAGGGGGGGCAGGGAAAGGGAAGGGAAGGGGAAAGTCAAGGAACATATAGCAAGGACTCATGGACAAAACCAAAGGGGAAGAGCTGAGGGAGGGAAGGTGGGAGGGGGCAAGGGAAAGAGGGGGGGGGAAGGCAGAGACAAATGTATTTAAAAAGTAAATAAATTAATTTAAAAAAAAAAAGAAAGAAAGAAAAAAAAGTATTTCTTGCTTTTGATTCTTCCATTTCATAAATTTCTGGTTGCATAGAAACCAAGATTACTTGCATTCTTTTTACACTAATTTTACACTAATTACAAATATGCAATAAAAGAGTTAATCAAAACAGTCTAGAAAACAATAGCCATCCATTAGGTTTTCAAAAGGACATGTAACAAGTAGTTTGTTATATCTCTGGCAAGCTAATGGTTGACTTCTTGTACATTAGGCTATTATGAAGCTAAGAGTATACTCAAAGAATCTTCTGTTCATGTACAAAGTAAATGGATTCATTTGCAATTCACATCACTATGACTTATTTTACATTTTAATGCTTTTACAACTTAATATAAAATTTCTTGCACCTTCTCCTTTAATGCATTCAGAGCTTTGATCATCTATTCGGAATCCTGAGTGAAGTGGAAGACTGGAGTCCCTGGCAGGCAACTGCCATCAACGTGCAGTGATTTGGCAGAAAGCTAAATGTTTAGTTAAGTTATAGTTTCTATAACTGCTTGAGAGTTTTTTAAAAAGCGTTAGTTTTTTTTTTAACTTCCTGTTTAAAAACATAGAAAAATGTCCTATACCGGTATGCTTCCCAAGGGAGACTATGGGTCTTCCTGTAGTGTGGATGTTTTGTTTTTAATTGAATTTAAATTGGAAATCATTGGATTTAAGACTTTTTAATGTGTTTTATCTTCTCTACAAATAAAGGTAGAAGATCACTTTATAATGTGGTGCCAAAATTTGTTTTAAAAATATTCATAAAAATGTTCACAACTGAAATCTAAACATTTGTATTTTTGGATTGTTCAATGACTGATCCTTGTCAAAAAATAAGAAAAATTTTCCTAAACCACCTCTACAAAATAACATGTCTACATCCAGATTTGATTTTTCTTCCTCTAATAAAAATAATAACATCTCAACTCAAGAAATCAAGTCTTAATAATTACGATTTCATCTTTTAAACTCAGGTAATTTTAAATTTAGGAGAAAAGTGATTGTGCCTTCTTTCCTTTGGGTTTTAAAACTTTTAATTAGTTCTCTATTTTATAATTAGATACAAAATGTTGTAACTCCTTCTTGTAGTAAAGTTTTTATTGCTACAGATCAAATTATTAGCAATAACTTTAAAGGATATTATGCTTTTTGTTAAAATTTAATGTCACAGTCCTAGCATGCCCAATTGATAAAATAACAAGGATTCTATGTTAATGAGCATTTGTGTAGCTATATTGACCTTGGTAGAAGGGCTTACTTATCTAGCCAGTAATATTGGCCCAAGAGAAAAAAATAAGAGTACATTTAGGCATTAAATAAAACTGGTCCAAAGTGTACTTTACCTAGTAATACTTGAAGCCAGCTGGAGATCAAAGATGCTATTTATTTTCTAACAACTGACAACTTATATTTGGCATATTTAGTTTCATATAGGAAAGGGTCTCACATAGGGCTAGATGAAGATAAAATTGTCTGTTGATTAACCCCTACCTTTTCTTTTCATAATCCATCCTGAAAACGAATGTTGGTGCCTTGCTCTTCAATAAAAGAATTGTGTTGTGAGTCATAATTATGTAGTAGTTTTGCTATCACACAAGGGTATGATTCCTACCATTATCACTTACTGGCTCTCTAACTGTAAATTATTTAGCCTCTCCAAGCCTGGTGCAGAGCTCTAGCTCATTCTGCCAATTGTTATATTTAGACGCAGTAACTTTTTTAAAACTTTATTCAGGGGGACTTTTGTCTCTTACTACTACCTGGGTTCCATTATCTCTTCCCCAAAAATCGAATGATTAAATACTTTTGAATTGATTTCAGCAAATTCCATTTCCCAAGAAAAATTGGAAACTGTAGGTGGCTGTTTCTGACCAAATATATGACTCTCTTTCACTGTGAAAATGTCTTTTTTTCCCCCAGTGCTCTGAGGAATTGTTGGGGAGGGGCAGGGAGTTGGGAATGTGCACATGCTGGTCTACCTGAATGTCAGCTTTTACTCAATGGAGCCTTGCCCACATTTTATACGTAAAGTCCCTTATACACAGTAGATATTTAATATATTATTTAATATATTTAGTTTTCTTGTTCTTCATGCACCCATGGATAGAACTCCACATTCCAGATCTGCCCATCTTGCTCTCCATTGCACCTTCACTGCTCCAAAGCCCACTACCTAGCACCCTGTTAGGCTGTTGAAGATCAGGTAAAAAATATAGTGCACCATTCGGCCAAGACACATTCCCAATTTAAAGAGCAATCCTGGGCATGAAGTTATTTAACTCCAAAGAAAATTCAATGAAAAGGGGGAATTTTAGAAACTGTTGCAGGCTACATGTTTTTGAGGTATGTTTGGAAAGACACTTATCCTCAGCATCTCTCTTATGGCAGCAAACAAGACAGTGTCCCCTACCCCTGAAAATAAAGCCAATAAATGAGGAGGAAGGGATCTCAATGACAAAAACATGAAACTAAAGACAAATTCAATAATAAAATCCAAACAGAGAGTAATATTTGAGCCAATCATTGAGAGCTATTTTGGTCTGATTTGTTGGCTTTTATTTCCATGTGCAACCAAAGAGATACCCAGTTCTACCCATCTCTAAACCTATGTTGAGGTTTATGTGATAACATGTATTGGCTCTTGCCCATTTCTGGAGCCTCGTCAAGCACTGGGCCTTTATGTGCCTTCCAAACTCCTGACATACTAACCCACATATAGACTCACAATTTCTCTGCAAGGTTTGAGGACTTTGCATGTCCTTCATGGAATCCTCGCAATTCTGTTTATCCTTCAGAACTTCACATCTAAAAAGAGAGTTTATAATGGAATCTAGAAATACCTGCAATATAACTACTGTTATAAAAGTCATCTTTAACCTGTAAAACCATTAAAATATTTGTTTTGTGACTTTGGTTTTATGGTATATATACATACAATCATATGTATATACATGTCTGTCATATATAAATATGTACACATGCATATAGTTTGTATGCATGCATGTCTATTTATATAATGCTATATATAAATGTATTATAAATATATAAGTAACTGGATATACATGCATCTTGAGAGGGTGTATATATATATAGAGAGGGGGTTATACATGCATAATGGATATATTTTTATATACATATGTATTATTACCATATAGAGATATATATAAATAGAGATGTGGGTAAATATATGTGAGTGTGCATGTGTATATGTGTGTGTGTGTGTGTGTGTGTGTGTGTGTGTGTGTACTATATATTTGTCTGGAAACAGTACAGCCATTGTTAATATGAGATTGGTTTGCACGATATTGATGTAACCTGGCAGCCAAGGAGAGTGGACTGGAATGCACATGCCTGAACAATGACAACTTCACTGTACTGGTCAGTGAGGGTGGTAGACGCTGCTGAGTGTGCATGTGTACAATCTGGTGGTCACATTCAAGATCACTGAGCAAGTAGAGCAATGAATCTGCATCAAATTGTGCATTAAGTTTGAACATTCCTCAATGGAAATTATTCAGATGATTCAGAAAGATCAGGGATGATTTAATTAGTGCAGCACAAATAAAAGTGTAGCACAAACACTTAAAAAATGGTCAAGCATTTGTTGAAAGTGATCTATGTTCTGGAAGGCCTGCAACAAGCAGAACACCTGAGAATATTGAATGTATACAAGCTGCAATCAACAAAGATCAGCAACTAACAAGTGCAAGAACCAGAAGCTGATCTGGGGATTCCAAAATCTTTGCTTCCAAGATTTTGGTGCAGGATCTTGATATGGAATATGTCCTGGCAAAATCTGCACTGCAGCTTCTGCTACCAGAGCAGAAGAAACATCATGCTGCAGTTGCTAATGACTTGATTCAAACCCCTACCAATGAACTAGATTTCCTCAAGAAGGTCATAGCTGGTGACGAATCATGGGTCTACACTGATACAGAAGTGAAGGTTCAGTTGTTCCAATGGAAGACATCTGGTCTTCTTGCCTGAAGACAACGCAGCAAAGTCGCAGCAAGATCAAAACCATGTTAGGTGTGGTTTGTGATTGGGAAGGTGTTGTCCATCAGCAGTAGGACCCTCCAGGCCAAAAATTTAACAAGGAGTACTACCTCAATGTTCTTCATCATTTGAGAGATGCAATAGGATGAAAACAGCCACAGCTATGGACAACTGGTGATTGGCAGCTTTATCACAACAATTTGCCTGTTCATGCATCACTTCTTGTGTAGAGTTTTTTGGCAAAACATCCCATCATTCAGGTGACTCAAATATGATCTGTAGGGCATCATACCTGAAACTAGTATCCTGGAACTTCTGGCTTTTTCCAAAATTGAAATCACCTTTGAAAGGGAAGAGATTTCAGACCTCAATGAGATTCAGGAAAATAAGATGGAGCAGCTTATGGTGAGTATGACAAAGGATTTTTCGGCGTGTTTTGAACAGCGGAAGAGATGCTGGGGGAGCTGTGTGAGATTCTAAGGTGTCTACTTTGAAGAGGACTGATGTGCCATTGTCCTATGTACAATGTTTCTTGTATCTCATATCTTCTTCAAAAAAATGTCTCTATTTTTCATATTACATAGATGGATATTTTCTAGACTGATCTCCATGTGTGTTTTTATATGCAAATATGCATGTATGTTTGTATTTATTTATATACATATATGCATCTAGATATACTCTGTGCTGTATAGTATTTCCAAGGATCTTATACCAGTGGTTCTCAATTTTGCCTTCTTCCAGTGGGTATTTTGTCTAAGTTAGGACATTTGTGTTTGTCACAACAGAGCCTGAGGGGTCACTACTGGCATCTACTGAATAGAGGCCCAGGATGCTGTTAAACATGTTAATTATGCAGAAGACTGCTTCCACAACATAGATACCTAGTCAAAATGGTGATGATGTCAAGTTTAAAAAACCCTGCCTTATGCATTTCTTTGCAAATAATAGCCTTGATAGAATACCTTCTAGTGTCCCCAAGGTCCCCAAAGACATGACAAATTTGGCTGTAGGCTGTACTCTGCCTGCAGTTGAGAATCACTTGTAACAACTAACATGACTTTTCATAAGTATTATTCGGTTCAGCATCATCCGGGAATGACAGCAGTTATTATTTGTCATTAGAGATCAACATCATATGCAGGGATAGATGCTACATCGTTTCCCTTGATTCACAATTAAAGAAACCACCTCAAGGACAAACAATAATCATCAGGAAGATGCACTTGAGTGTCTCTCCGGTTCACACATGGTGTTATCCATCTTAATTATGACTTCTTCTCTCTCGACAATAAGGTTAAAAATATTAAGTGAGTTCATGTAAGAACAAACTTGTTTCTCCTAGTGAGCCTTTAACAATTACTTGATTGAAGATTTGCGCTGTGGGTTGCTGTAATTTAGCAGACTCTTTATATTATTTCTGGCTTACTTAAGTGTTGACTCATTTTGTACTGTCTGAGAGATGAAAAGAAATCGTTGGGAGAAGTCTAAAAATACCCTTGAGTTTTCCTTCTTTGCTTTAATTCTGTTTTTCTGATGTATGTTCATAATCATATTCTGTGCACATAAGGAATCTCAAAATTTTTCAAAGAACGGAAATGTTTCCTCCTTTCCCCTAGTGCTCTCAGACTTTGTGTCATTTGATAATATACATGAGTTGGTTCAATACTTGGTCAATTCCCAAAAGTAATTTGACTATTGAAAGGGGTTTAACTTACATGATGATACAATTTCTCACACAAGAAAGCATAACAACCCTTTTCCTTCTGAGGTTAATGGTGATCTACCTGAAAGCCCAAAACATAATTTTACAAGGATTGTGCTTCAGATGACAAAGGAGTTTTGATAGTCCCAGACTATTAATAGATTTTTAATTATACTTTCCAACATCAGAGACTACATATTTCTGCTAAGTAGTTAAAAGTTCCACTGTTGTGTTTTTAAAATTAATTTTCATTGTAATCAATACTCTCAACATGTTAATACTCTAGGCACCTGAAACTTTACCCCACCATTCTCTAATCCCTGAAATAAAATTAAATTCTGGGTTACTATTTTACGTTATTCATAAAATTTAAAATAGTATCAATCAAGAAGTATATAAGTGTCTTTGAAGTTCTTGTCTTTGTTATTCCCTTGATATTTTGTGACATTTATTAATTTTTAAGTTTCATGTAGTTTTTGTTTTGTTGTGTTTTTGTTTTTTAGGTGAGAGTTTGTCAGTAGAGAAGGTCATAATCCAAGAAAAGGTGATATTCTAAGATTTGGCAAATTAGTTAGAATTAATGAAAACAAACAAAAGAAAACAGAGTAAATTAATTGCATTTTATGAAGAATTACTCCTTCTTCTGAAAGTACCTGCATATTTAGCTAAAGTATAATTATAAAATAATAGTAAAGAAATAAAAAGTCAAATGTTTATTATTGTCTTTATAGGTAATAATAATCTAATTTTATAACTATCTTTTAAAAATTAGGTAAGCTTTATTATTTTGACATGAATTTAGTTCCAATTTTTTAAAAAAGCAGATATTCACACAAAGTCAATCATCCATATGAAAACTGAAAATCTCAGTCACATATCCAGATGTTTGACTATATTAATTCAAATCAATTTTTACTTTGGATTCTCATTTTGCCAAGATGATTATATTCTTCTTCTCATAAAATCTATTCTTAGCACCTAATTCTTTACTCAAGACCAAATTATAATGTTAGGTCAGGTATATAGCCTTTGTGGTTTTTACAAAGAAATTGAATGGCAATCTATGCCATATCAGCCCATGATCATTACAATCACAATATTTAAATCACAGGGAGATTTATAATTTACTTGTTTCAGCTCCATCATTTAACATAATGGAAAAATGATGCCCCAAGATACTGAGAGCAATGTCTGAGATCATAAGGTCATTTAGTAACAAAACTTAGTGAAGTCTGGTTAGTATTTTACCATTTTAGTATTCTACCACACCCTTGATATTAATAAGACTATTACTTATTTACTTTTCTTCTGTGATTCATGGGATTTACATCCACTTTTAGAAATTAAATAGACAAAACAGAATTTATGGATTTTACAAAGACAGCTAAAAGCAGTAGACCATCTACAATACAAGATCTAACATCTTCTGGGTAGCATTCAACGTGGTCCTTAATCTGTCAGGTCTTTAACTTCTCTAGGCTTCAACCTCTTGTCTGTAAAAACTTAAGCTAAATTTGGAAAGGATTATATGCCATAATAGCTACAATGTGCAAAGCACTTCTGTAGAGGGAGAAGGGTTAGAAAAGTTGGAGTGGCTGGAAAACACTACACACATTTAAATAGAAGAAAACAGAATAAATGCATAGTATATGTTTTTATTAGGTATCTACTCTGTGCCAATCATTGTGCCTGTGCTGAGGATAAGAATACTAAGGCTTTCAGTACTAAAATATCTTACTCAATTAATTTAATTTATGTATGTGAAAATAGAATTCAAAATTATTACAATGCATATAATTTTTAAGAAGATAAAACTGAAATCCAACTGGAAAGGTGGGAAAGGGGATGAGAAAGGCATAGTATGGAAGTTTTTAAAAGTAACAATAGTAAAACAAAAAGACAAGTCAAAAAAAAAAAAGCTCTGAGAGAGAGATTAGTATAGGAAGATTATTAAGGAAGATGGAATTTAATCTAGAAAAAAAGTCACTTTACTGACAGCAGAAAATAGAATTTTTCAATGAATTACCTTAGAGTCAGAATAGAGAGAAAATTAGTATGTGTTGATTAATAAGAATTTCACAGATATTTAGTATACCCAATTGGATAAAAAATACAAGCTTTCTCAGACATATAACATCATACCTTTTTTTACAAGAAATTAAATCACTTACTCTATATCATAACACATGGCAAAAAAGTGAAGGAAAAGACTTATGAGAACTATCAAAGAAAGCAGCTTTGGTGACTAGCTAAGAAAGAAAGAACTTTGCATTCTATAGTTTTATGAGTACAGGTCTATTTACCTTCTTAGTTATATTTATTCCTGGGTACTTCATGTTTCTTATTACTATAGTAAATGGGATTTTTTCCCTAATTTCTCTTTCTGATAGGTTATTGTCAGTATATAGAAATGCCATCAATTTCTGAATATTCACTTTGTATTCTGCTACTTTGCCAATTCACTTATTAGGCTGAGTAGTTTTTTGGTGGAAACTATAGGGTTTTCTATGCACACCATCATGTCATCTGCAAATACTGACAGTTGTATATCCTCCTTTCCAATTTGGATGCCTTTTATTTATTTTTCTTGTCTGATCACTGTGGCTAAAACCTCCCATACTGCATTTAATAAGAGTGGTGAAAGCAGACACCCTTGTCTTGTTCCTGATGTTAAGAGGAAGACTTTTCATTTTTGGCTGTTGAATATGATGTTGGCTGGTGGTTTTCATATATGGCCTTTATTATGTTGATGTCTGCTCCCTCTATTCCCACTTTGCTACGTGTGTTTATCATAAATGGGTGCTGGATTTCATCAAATACTTTTTCAGCATCTTTTGATATAATCATGTGTTTTTTTGTCTATTTATTTTATGTGGTACATTACATTTATTGATTTGTAAATATTGAACCATCCTTGCATCCCTAGGATGAATACCACTTGACTGTAGTGTATAATCTTTTTAATGGTTTTCTGGATCCAGGTTGCCAATATTTCGTTGAGGATTTTAGCATCTATGTTCATCAGGGATGTTGGCCTGTCATTTTCTTTCTTTGTTGTGTCTTTACCTGATTTTGGAATTAGAATAATACTGGCCTCATAAAGAGAGATTGGGAGTCTCCCCTCTTCTTGAATTTTTTGGAATAGTTTGAGAAGAATGAGAATTAGCTCTTCTTTGAATGTTTGGTAAAATTTGCCTGTGAAGCCATCCCAGTCCGGGGCTTCTGTGTGGGGGGAGTCTTTTGATTACTGCTTCAATTTCACTAGTTGTTAATAGTATATTCAGGCTTTCTGCTTCTTCTTGATTCTATTTTGGAAGACTGCATATTTCTAGAAATTTGTCCATTTCACCCAGGTTGTCCAATTTCTTGGCATATAATTGTTCATTATAATACCTTACAATTCTTTGCAATTCTGTGGCATCAGTTGTCACTTCTCTTTCATTTCTGTTTTATTTGGTCATTTTTTTATGAGTCTGGTTAAGGCATGACCCAGCAATTCTACAGCTGGGAATATACCCTAGGAATACAGAATCACCCACTCTAAAGAATTTATGCTATGTTTACAGCAGCACTATTTACAATAGCCAAGTGCTGGAAACAGTCTGTGCCCAACAGTAAATGAGTGGATCAATGAACTGTGGTGCATCTCCACAATGGAATACTACACAGCAGAAAGAAAGAAGGAACTCTTACCTTTTATTACAGCATGGATGGAACTGGAGAATATTATGCTAAATGAAATGAGCTTGTCAGTGAAAGACAAATGCCATTTGATCTCACTTATAAAAGGAATCTAATGAACAAAATAAACTAATGAACAAAACAGAACCGAGGCATGGAAACATGGAACACACTGACAACAGCTAGGAATTGCGGGTGGGGACACAGATAATAGTGGAAATAAGGGGAGGAGACTAGTCAAAGGACAAATATGAATGACCCTTGCACATGGACAACAGTGTAGGGATTGACTGTGGGAGTGGGGCATCATCGGGCTGGGCGGAGGGCAAAGGGGAACAAATTGTAACAACTGTAACAGAACAACAATAAAAAATAAAAAGAAAACAGAAAAAAGAAGAAACAACTGTTTTGTACATTATCATTTATCATGTAAATAGGCTGTTTCATGAATTTTAATTGAGATAAAAAAATAAAACATGAGTAGGGGAATCTGGATTGTAGAGTAAGTAGGAAATGGAGTGGAAAGAGAAAAGATGGATTAGAATCCATTTAATAGTATGTTGTTTAGATATGAATTACTGAGTCATGATAATTATAGGAAAAAGTATGGTTGAAAATACGTGTTTTTGAGTCAATCTCTTAACAGTAATACAGTAGTCACCTTTTACCCACAGTTTTAGTTACTTGTGCTCAACCGTGATTAAAAAATTTCAACTATCGAGCATTCCCAACCAGTGACACTCTACAGCTGACATCCAACCATTGATCCCAACATCACTCAATGAATCTCAGCAGTATTTCAGAGGGTCAATAGTCAGCAGAAAGTTAATAACAGCCTATTGCTATGTCACAACGCCTACATCATTTCCCTCATTCCGTTTCACCTTGGAGACATTGTATCATCTCACATCATCCTGAGAGGAAAAAAAGGCAAGTACAGCACAATAGGATGTTTAGAGAGAGGGACCACATTTACATAGTTTTTGTTGTATATTGTTATAAGTATTAATAAAATAAAACAGTTACGTTAATTTATTCCTTTGCCTAATTTATAAATTAAACTTTATCACAGGTATATATAGGAAAAAATAGTATTGTATACATAGGGTTCAGGATTATCCAGGGTTTTATGCATTCACTGGAGGGCTTCAAACCTATCTCGCTTTGTGGATAAGGGGAACTACTACAGTAGAAACTCTGAAAATTCATACCTCAGAGAAAGAAGAGATATGTCAAGTCAAAAACCATTGTCAGAAGCTATAAATGCCCAATTTTATGTGGAATGAAAGAAGAAGAAACAAAAAAAGAAGCTGTCACAAAGCGGTAAACCAGGTTAGGAGAGTGTCATGGAAACTTTTAAATAATCTACTTCTTTAAGTAGATGACTGTCAAATATTGAAAGTACATACAGTACAATGAAAGATGACAGTTACTATACTCAGTTACTGTGAGGTTCATGGTTACCATTTTAAGACCAGAAGATGGTAAGGACAGAAAGTAGGAACTACAGAGAAGATAGGAGGTAGGGAACTAGAGGTGGCAAGAGATAGACCAGCAGTCTCCAAAATCTAGCTTAGATCCTTAATTAATCAGAGGAAGACGTTATCATTGTCACATGGTGCAACTGAGTTAGAGGTGGCTAAAAATAAATAGAAACACATATACGGCATATTAAATCAACATAATTATTTTTGTTTTCTATAGTAAAATAAAAGTTAGCAGCCCTAAACTGACTCCTTAATTTTTCTTTGATAAATATTATTGTTCAACAGAATTCTAAGATTATATTGATTCAAGGAAAATATTTCCTTAAAGAATATTTGTGGGCATGAATATAAAAAGTTTCTGCATGACTAAAGAAAACATCAGCAAAATAAAAAGGGAACCGACAATATGGGGAAATATATTTGCCAATGATACCTTGAACAAGGGTTTGAACTTCAAAATATTTGAAGAACTCACATGACTCTACCCCAGGAAAACAACCCAATTAAAAAATGGGCAAAAGACCTGAACAGACACTTCTCTGAGGAAGACCTACAGATATCCCAGAGACATATTAAAGGATGCTCAGTATCACTAGCCATCAGAGAGATGCAAATTAAAACCAGAATGAGATATCACTTCATACCAGTCAGAATGGCCATCATAAACAAATCAACAAAGAGCAAGTGCTGGCGAGGTTGTGGAGAAGAGAGAATCCTAGTACTCTGTCAGTAGGAATGGAGACTGTTACATCCACTGTGGAAAACAGTATGGAATTTCCTCAGAAAACTAAAAATGGAACTGCCTTTTGACTCCACAATTCAACTGCTAGGATTACACCCTAAGAATCCTAGTATGTCAATTCAAAAGAACCTATGCAATGTTCATAGCAGCACAATTTACAAAAGCCAAGCGTTGAAAGCAACCTCAGTGCCCATTAGTAAATGAGTGGATCAAAAAGTATGGTACATTTACACAATGGAATACTACTCAGCAGAAAGAAAGAAAGAACTACTACCCTTTGTGACAGCATGGATGGATCTGGAGAGCATTATGCTAAGTGAAATACGCCAGGCGGTGAAAGACATATACTGTATGATCTCACCTATAAGTGGAACTTAATCAACATAACAAACAAGAGAGCAATATATAACCAGAGACATCGATATAAAAACTAACTGACAGTAACCAGAAAGGCAGGGGTAGGAGAATAACGGGGGAAAGAAGAGGAAGTGTCATCAAGATACGTGTATAAAGGACCCATGGGCAAGCCAAAAGGGAGTAGGATACAGGTTGTGAGGTGGGGATGGGCAAGGAGTGGGGGGACTCGTAAGGGGGGGTAATGTAACAACTGTACTTGAATATCAATAATAAATAAATATATATATATAAATAAATGAATGAATACTTTGTGGTGGACTGAGCACCAGCATATATACATTAACATATTCTTTAATATTTAAAAAAAGAGAGAAGGCAATATCTAGATTAAGTAAGGGGCTACCCTAAGGGTTTTTGAAATAGAAAAAAGAGGTAGAGAAAATTATTAAGTATTTAAAATAAAATGACAAGGTAGTATATATTTAAAGAGGTAAGATGGAGTAAAATGAAGAGAAAACATAAAAATAATAGCCTTAAAAAATTGGCACTTAATCCTCTGAAGCAGGAGTTTGATGAAATTGATGCTATAATTTACTATATGTCCTTGTCTTTCCACAAGGTATTTTCCTTTCAGTTAATATTCACACAAAAATATTAGAACATGTAGTCTGAATATAATTTAAAATGGGAAATAAACTTTGTTATGACTATATTTATGTAATAAATATATGATTATAATTAAAGCTATATTAAATATTAAACTCTTATCTCCCAGTAATGTAATTCACATTACTTTCCAGGTTTATCTGATTTCTTAATGTGGTAATTCATATCTATGCTTGTCTTTGTTAAATCTTTAAAGTTCCACATGTTGTACCAGCCTGGCACATGGTAGGGGCTTAGTAAATATTGTGTTGGATTACAGAAAGTACTTGCAAATTGTTCAGTGTGAAAGAACCACTTTTCTGTTTTTGCTCATCTATTTACTTACATGTTTTTGCCATTCTTTTTAATGTTTTCATAATTATCCTATTTACCTTCAAAGCATGAAAACATGATAGCAGGGTCTTACATTTCAATGGTCTATCATTTGAAGTCTAAATAATTATGTGCTACACATTAGATTTTCTCTGCCTTGGTGTGAAAAAGTTAATGCCTTTTATGTGGATAGAATGAGTTATCAACTAGTATTTATGTGTTTTACAACAAACTGTTTGTCACTTTCTCTGATTAAATGTGCCTATAATAACATTATTGTCATCATTCTTCTTAAGTTGCAGTTGATATTTAAATCATGCTGTCTCCTTTTCCTGTAATGGCCATGCCATTTTCAAAATAAATATCTCCCTTCAGGTGGAAATGAATAACCAAAAGTCAGCCATATTAGAATATAAGCACTCAAATTCTAAATTTTATAACATATGATGAAAATGTAAATTGCAGTCAATCTATTGTAATAACTCCCTTTATTGAATATAAATTTATTCAAAACAATAAAAAAGAATATATTAAAGTAGAATTTTCCCGTCATTCTCATTTTATAACTTCCATTTTTCTTATATTGTATATTTTCTTTAGATTGCTTTTCTAAGAATAAAACCTAATCCACATTTAATATAGCTTTTTGTTTTTGCCGAATTTTGTTAAGTTGAAAAAAATGAAGCAATCCTGAAACAAAATATTTATCCATTTTTAGCTGCAAAGTCTGCTTTAAGTAGACTTTTATCCTTTTGAAAAATGTGCTCATGACCATTCAGGGTGTGGCAAAAGTAGGTTTCTAGTTGTGAGAAAACGAAAGAGTATTTTTTTTTAATTTATTTACTTTTAAAATACATTTGTCTCTGCCTCCCCCCCACCTCTTTCCCTTGCCCCCTCCCACCTAAGAGTATTTATCCTTGTATTATTATTTATTAATGACTGTTATTTTCTATATGAACAGCTGTAAACCTACTTTTGCCCCATGCTGTGTAATTTATACATAGAATTGAATAATTTCATATTTATATCTAATGAATTCTAAGGCTGACTCACTTTTTTCCTCAGAAGCCAGATTTGAGCTTTTACTATCCAGATATATGACTAAATTCTCCATTTCACATCACTTTCTAGATAGATATGTCTAACAAATGTATACTAATTGTCTGTAAAGATCTGGAATTTAATTAAAAGGCACAGTAAAATTCACATTACATTACAGTTTCAGATTATATATTCCTGGGAACATTATGGCTCTCATATCATTGGCTTTTCAGTGTTTCATAGAAAGGCTTTATTTAAAAAGCTTAAAAATGAGATTAATTTAAGTTTAAATTATCACAGAACTATTCCAGCTAGCTTGAAGCAAAATTACATCTAATTCAAAATTAGAATAAAATATTTCAGGCCTCTCAAATCTTTTACCTGATACTAACTCTTATGTCATTTTTAATTTTCATAAGCCATAGAGATATTAAGTATTATATTTTGTAGACTATCAATTAGTATAAATTATTGAAGAGGAATGCAAGTTTATTATGTCTATATATATAAGCACATACGTTAGCTCAATAGCTTAGTGGTGGAAGGAAAAATATGTTAGGTTTACTAACTGTAATATAAGATGGCCATGGGATTGTTCTTTGACTCCTCATTTTTCACTCACACTACACATACAATGTGTCAGAAAATCCTATTGCCTTATTTTTAGCTATGCAGAAAGTTGCTGCTTCCTATCACCTCCAATGCAACTACTCAGTTCAAGTAACTATTGTCTATTGTCATTTCCCTGCGTATTATATAGTAAATTTCAACTAGTCTTCTGTTCCTACCTTTCTCCACCATTGTCCATTCTCAAATGGCGTCCAGAGTGATCCCTTAGAAACCAAACTCAGGTCTTAGTGCTCCTCTGCTCCAAACTCTCCAATGACCTTAACAGATAAAAGTAGAGCCCTTGCTTTGGCCAGCAAAGCCCTGTAGCATCTGGGCTCAGAATGACTCCGTACTTCAACATACCTCGTTCCTGGATCACTCTGTCCCAGCCAAACTCCCACCTCTGGCTACTCCTGACCCTGACTCTGGCTACTCTTACCTCAAGTGCGCCTTTTCAAATATCCACAGCTCTTCAAATCCTGCTCAAATGTCACCTACTAATTGAGACATTTCTTGAACTATAGATTTTAAATTGCATTTTTGCCCACTGCCAAAGGTGCCACTCCCTTTCCCCTGCATTATTATTTCCATAGCTATAGCCCCTTTCTAAAATATATAATTTATTAATTATTATGTTTATTGTTTGTCTCACCACATTAGAATGTGAGCTCCAAGAGGGCAATTTTTTCTGTTTGCTTTCCTTGCTGATGTATCCTCAGCACCTGCAAAAATGCTTGGCAAACAAGCCGTCAAGCAACATGCTAAGTACGATGAAAAAGCTATGGTGGTTCGCAGAAGTAAATGGTCACAGCAGTTCCAAAAAATGTGTCAAAAATCAGATGAATTTTGAAGTGGACCCTAAAGGAGGATGGGAAAGTATAGATGAATGGGCAACCTGAAGTATGGTTGGAAATGTCTAGCTCCCCAAGACTATGGAATACACAGAGAGGAGTTCAGGAAGATAACAGACATAACTGGGAACATTAGGTGTAGAGTCTTATATGCCAAGGATGAGGAACTTACACTTCATATTTATTTTTTTTTTGTTTACTATTTCCCTTGTAAGAAATTGAAATAGTATACTAATAGGTGCAGGCTACTAAGCTGGGGAAACTGTTCAGAATAAAACTGCTAAAAAGGGATTTCCCATCTATTTCTACCATCTCCTGAATCATTTCATGTTTTCTGCTTTCTATTTGCTGGCTCAACTTTTACTTTGCACTTTTAACCATCAAGAATGTTCAATGAATAGTTCAGACAAACAGAACTCATTTTGGGCCTATGCATGAAATAGAATGATAGAATATAAAATAAATAAAAAGGAAGCCTTCCCAGTGTGTGAATTTTTGGTTTATGGTGTAGGTTTAATTGAAATTGGATTAGAATCAAGATCAGGGATGATCATACATCTCCTAATTAATTTCACAATTTAACATTTGAACCCTTCTGCAAGTTCAGGTCAATTTTACTTTCTCACTCTCTTAAGTCTTGCTAGAAAAGCAAAGCACAATAGACACTAATTGCAAAGTCACAAAATCTACTTTTCTGAGTTATGGTAAGTATATCTAGCCTCACTAAATAGAGCTTTGTCATTCCATTCCTATAAAAAGGTGATTGATATTAATATAATCATAAATGATATCCCTATATTAACTTATATTAAAAAAAAAGAAACCAACAAAACTTTGACAATACAGAAAATGTATGTTCTCTTTTTTCCAGTCTCTAGGATTTGGCATTCTCATATGGACCTTTCATTCTCAAGATACAATGATTCACAATAAGGGGTTATTATAAGCGAAATAAGAAATATTATAAGTGGCACTACCAAATATTCTCAAGTGCTTTATGTAAATTAATTTTGAGTAGATTTTGGGACCTTTTGTTGTCATTTATTTTATGTCACATTGAAAAAAGAAAAGACCCACAACCCCTTTAACTTTTATTTTTAAGCCTGTGTTGAAATTCTTTGATCAAGTAAGAATTTTATTGATGAGAGAAAAATTACTAAAAGACATCAATATTTAAAACAAGTTTTAATAAACTTGTTTTAAAAAACTTGTTTTAAATATTGATACTGCTGAAGTATACATCAGTAATTTTATAAATATCACAGTAGCAAAAATGATCTTCATAAGGAAAATAAATACAAGTTTAACCTCCTGATCCAAGGTGAGCTTTTATGTATTTTAGTCTGATACTTATGATTTGTTGCTAGTTCTAAGTGGAGTATAAATTCCTATAAAAAAGCTCTGGTGATACATAATTTACTCATAAAAAGTTAGCAGCACTATGGAATGTTGCGATGATATTTAACATTAAAAATAAAATAAAAATTAACAAAGCTTCCTAACATTTACTTCATATAAGATGAACAAAAAATATACTATCTATATTTGCATAAGGATGAAGAACATATTTAAATACCTCAATCAGTTGACCTTGTGTTTTACTACATGATATTTGTCCTTGTTAAGTTCTAGTGCCAAAAGATTATTACAATTTAAAGCCATTTCAAGGCTAAAAATATTCAGAATTTGTTTCATAAAAATGTTAACTTGCATAAAAGTGATTTACACTCATAACAAAATGATCATAAAACTAGATTCTTTTTATCACGTTAGGACTTGTGAATGTCAAACCAGATGTGTATATTTTGATTATTATTTGTATAGAAATATAATGAAATTTCACTACATAATTCATACTTTTAAGAATCTCATGCCAACGCTTAACCAGTTAAATCATATTGCTTTATTTTTACAACATGAGCAGGTATAAACTTACTCTAAAATGAGCTGTTTAAAACACAATGAAAAAAAATGAACAAAGAAATACTACTTTAATTAGAAATATATAGCATAATTTCTGTTGTATTTACACTTGGAGAGTTAGTTATAAGAGTTTGAAACACTTGCATGCTACTATTATTTTTTGCTTTGTTTTAAAAGTTTGTGTAAGATGCATTTTTAAAATGGCACATACAAAAAGGAAATTTACAGGTCTAAATTCATTAAGTGCATGACATTCTAGGTATACTCCTCAGACTTTCTGTTATTACAGGCTATAGCTAATTCTATAGACTCTTTTCCCATTAAAACATGTGAAAAGTGCTGAATAGCCAAATCTCATTAATTTACGATGCTGCATCCAGAAGACCATGGCCAAAGATGTGTGGAGACCAGGCACTGCAAAAAGACAGCATATCGTATCGGAAGGCTTATGTTGAATCAACTGCAAATTTACCTTTGTTCTATGTCTTTCTTTTGACAACCTCACTCTTACCCCCGGTGTCAGCCTTGAACTAGAAATTTCCGTAGCTTTTGATTTGTTTACCCTTGCCCACATTTTATGAAACGTAATTAGTGGACCCAACAAGTATATAATTATCTCCCCTCACCCACCAATGTCAGCGTCCCACCTTGGCCTTTGACCGCTTTCAGCGTAATTCCTCAGTTCTTGATATTCATCTTTCGTTTCAGTGCCTTGTAGCGACTTTGGTACCCAACTTCCTGACGTGAGATGATTTGTTCAAGTTCATATATCCTTTATTTTTAATAAGGTGATTCCTACTTTATGTCTGAAGTGAAGATCCCCATAAAGTCATGTGCTCATCAAGAGCCCATGCACTGTAGAACATAGCAGAGCTGTCCTTTGGTCCATTTTACAAGAATTCTCACCTCTCTCAACGTTATATTAACTAAGTCATGATGGCGGGCCAATGGCTGGTAAAACAGGAGAGACTTTACTTCTTCCAGAATTATTCACGTTTGATCCAGTGAACGGATTTCTAATAGTGAAATTCCAGGCACGATGGAAGGCAAGGAGAAGAGATTTTGTGGCTGACATGGAGAGGTACCAGATAATTCTCGCATCTCCTATTAAGTAAGTACTTTCCTCCTTCTGCTGTGTGCCTGTGTATTCCTGCCTCTCCGGGGGATTTTATGTGGCTATCAAGTAGGTGGCTTTGACCCATTCTTCTGTTAAGGGTCAGTTTCCTATTTTACAAAAATACTACTGTTTCAAACAAAATGTTCACGTAATTGGTAACTTGAGATACACTCTCAATCTTTTAACAAAACAAAATATGGCCAAATCTGACTGATTGACTATGAATTTCATTTTGGTCCATGCCATCAAACAGCTGTGCAAGAAAAAAAAAATGTGTGTAAGTGTTTTTAGCCTGACGTTTAACCATAAATAGATGTGTCTAGCAGGCAAGGCAGTGGTATGAAGTGCTGCAGTCAAGTCACAGTAGCTAGGAAGTAATTAATTATAACAATAAAATTATCATTTAGTATAATCATTAAAATCCACTTAGTAACTAATTGTAATGGTACGAGAAAGAAGCTGTAGTCATTCTTTTCCAATTTTTAAAAATCGAGTCCCTTTTCTGAGCAATAGATGCAATTCCTGGTTTCAGATATAAAGTGTCAAGATTTATATTGGACAAGTTTAACTCATTTCATTATTTCTTCAGGAAGCTATGTTTTCATTTCAATGGAAAGACTGGATAGGCATAGGCATCTTGGTGACTGATACCAAAGCCAGGAGGAAACAATGGAGACCTCACTGGCAACTTGAAGCTGTTTGCCAAAGACCGGCTCCACAGTCCGCATTGTAAATGGCTGTCCTTTCACTGCAGTCATATTAGATATGCCACTTCCAGATACACCACACACGAAGGCAACAGCTACATTGTTTTACAAAAGAACAGTTATAGAATGGCATTAACAGAATTTCAAAACTATATTTTTATACGCTGATTAATTTCTAAGAGGTTATTCACACCAGAAAACAAAGCAAGCTAGGCAATACAAAGTATTAATGACACAGTGGACTATCTAAAATGGATATAACATACCAAACACCTAAATTCCTGTGAGAACATAGCATATTGGGTAATTCTGGTGCCTGACAAACTGCATACCACCCCAACATCACCTATGTACACTTAAACAGGCACACACATAAAAATACTTCTAGCCAATGAGTGTTTACCGAAATAAGCTAAACTACCCTTCAGTCTGTTATTTTTATTGTTATTTGTCAATTAAGTTGAGAATTGAGAGAAAATTATATCTTCAAAATACAAGAGAAAACATTGAGCCTAAGACACATACCTTGCTGACTTTACCTGGCACAATCATTGACTATTTTAAATGAATTAATTACTTCATCTATTCTGATTGAATAGATGAAATAATGAATAGGGACAGAATAGGAAGGTTTCTTTAAATCCAGAATGAAAGAGCCTACGATCGCCTCTTATCCCAACACTATCCTGCAGCACAGCCGTGATCCTCAGACTTCATGTCACTGCTACTGCCTCAGATATGCCCCTCAGCGGGGCTTTCCAGCATGCGGCAATGGTCCAGCAGCTCTCTAGTTAGGTGCTATCTTAACTTCTCTTTCAACCAAGCCTGCCATGTCAGTGATCTCAGCAATGCAGGGCATGGGCCCTTAATTTTGGCCTGTATCAGAAGCACCCAGAGGACTTGTTAAAACACCGATTGCTAAGACTTGCCGCAGAGTTTCTGATTCAGAAGACTTAGGCTGAGGCCCCTCCAAAATGAGGGGGTTCCATCATTCCCGGGGGGTTCCAATGCTGCTGGTGTAGGGATCACATTTGAGGAATAGCTTCCTTAAGAGCAAGTTTCTCTAACTCACTTCACTTTCCTTGTGTGACTATCACCTCTACAGTCATACAAATTCATTTTTTGTGGTTTTTTTTTCCTTTTGAACTATGGGATTTAACAGAAAAAAAATACTGTTTTCTTGACTCTCTACAAATTCATGTTAATTAAATTGTCCATGTTTTCATTGTTATTCTTTAAAGTTTTCTTTTTTTTTTTTTTTCCTATTTGATTACCTGTATTTCTTTGGCTGACACTGGTCCATAAAATCTAAACCTGCCTCCTGAATTCACATCTGCATGTTTTAATCTTCCACTCAGTTAATTCAACAGCTATTTATTAAGCACCTACTAAATGGACTTAAAGAGAACTCCAATGAGTAGTGTTGCTGCTATTTAAGATTTATATTCTATTTGGAGAAAAAGTAAAAACAAAAATGTTGAATATAATGCTAGGTAGTAATATTGTGGAGAAGAAAAATCAGGGAAAATGGATGTTTCTTGACATGCTTCTATTTATACAGTTTTTTTTCCCCTAAAATAAAATCTCCTCTTTCTATTGCTAGGTGCCATCACTAGCCTGCCAGCCATTTGACTCAACTTCTTCACAACCTTACCCCTACCCTTCACACATCCCCTCTCAGTTAGTCAGCATATAATCTCTATTCCACAGAATCTATCTGTGGTTTTACTGCAACCATTTTTGGTTTTGGTTGTGGTTTGTGGTAATCTTTTACTTGTAACAGTTTATAGCTAACCTTTAAGACACAATTTCCAGCAGGATGCATTTACCAAAAACAGTGGTTTGGGATCATGGCGCTACTCCACGAGCATGCCAGCTCTAGGGGGCAAGCATTCTTATCATTCCTCTTTTGAAAGAGAAGACTAAAGTGTTTTAGTAAGTCATATAAATTTGAATCCAGGCAGTATGACTCTAAAACCCAGGCTTTTAACAACAGCGCAGTAGAGTGGCCATAACAGTGATTAATGAATTAATGAATGCACAAAGTACTACGACAGCAAAGAGCAGGAAGTTAGCTTCTCTTAGAGGACTTAAAAAGGGTCACCTGGTGTGGGTCTTGTGTTGTCTGGTAACTTGGGTTTAAAGAAGACAAATCCATACTCCTAGAGGAACAACTTCCAGACACTGTGAGTGATAATGTATTGATGAGTTGATTGGTTAATTGATTTTCAATAATGTTTAAACAAAATAAAGCTTTGCATACTATGATGAGGAATGTGCTTCATTCTTTTAAGGAAGGGTTAAAGCATGTATAGAGAATTATAGTGATAACAAGGACAAATAGATTTGATTTACTACTACCTGGTATCTTCCATAAATTTCCACTATCCATTGCCTACTTATGCACAGAGTGAATAGGGTGAGACCAGTTCTCACAAGTGTGAAAAGAGAAAAGAGGCAGTCAAAAGAGACGATGATTAGATCTGATAATTTGGCCCATGAAACACATTAAAAAATAAAGATTGACATTTCAAAACCCTGTTCAAGGAAAACAAACCTCCTGCTTTATTTTTTCCTGTTTCTTAGATACTGTCCAGATATTGCCGAGGGGAGGGAAAGGCTGGGGAGGTGGTGACAGAGGGGACAGGGACGGGGAGAGAGAAGGGCAGAGAGTGGGGAAGTGAACGGGGGAAAAACTCAGGGACATGGACAACAGTTGATTGCCAGAGTGGGGGGGGGGAGGAAGAAGGGGGAAGGTTTGGGGGGCTAAATGGTGATGGACAGCAGCTTGACTCGGGGTGGTGAACATACAGCACAGTGTACAGATAATGTGTGGTGGAACCGTGCATCTGAAACCTGTTAATTTTGTTAACTAGTGTCACCCCAATAAAAGGGAAAAGAAATATAACGACAGCTGTGCAACTTTTATAGAAGTTGATCCACATTTTTATTTCAATTTTAAACTTAAATAACACATCTGTTAAGGTATAAGTGTAAGCCTATGCTTCAATCAAGTTGCACTATTTTTCTCTCTCAGCTTATATGTGTAATTATATTTAGACAGCTGAAAAGAAAAGCCCGTTCAGTGTTTTGAAGGATAGTTTCGGTGACCATCCTGGCCTGTCATGTCATAATGGTTTTATCCCTGAGAGAGTAATCTACGTAATAAATGACACCTTGGGTCTTTTCCAAATCATCATTTTTTATAAAATATATTTGAAATACACACACACAATTTTTTTCATTTCCATAAAACTCTAGTGACTAAACTTAATAAGCCATATTGAATTAGCTAAATTTACTGAGAGGCTAACTTAACATCCTTTTCCCCAGATGGTGAAGTGAATTGGCATTTATGTTATAGCCAAATGAATAAAAAGTCCTTCAGGCACTAAAGATCATATTTTGGTAGGAATGAGGAAAGTGCTCTTCTCTGAAGGGTACAGCTCAATCTTGTCTTGAATAACTATATTTCAGAGAAGATTAAAACACATGGTTTGACTCTTCACATACAAATATAAATATTTTTGTTTTCAAATATGTGGCTTCTGGAGCTGATGAGGCCAGGAGTAGGTAAATTTTTTTATATTTCCTTAAAATACATCTTGTCCTCCTTATAAAAAGGATTACCTTTCTCCTATGACAAGGAAAGAAAAACATGAGCACTAAGCCAAAATTTCTCAAGTTGACAGCAAGTATGACTTTGTGGGTGCTACAAGAATATGATCTATTTACCTGTAGTAGCTAGAAAAGATTTTGTAATTCATACCAGATTGCAAAAGGTCACCCTTACTCAGATGAAACAGATGAAAGGAATTTACATGCGCTTTGTATGCAGAGTATGAGTAACATATATTTCATCACATGAATGTTTCCAATAGTGGGTGGTCAGACTGCTGTATTAATCCCTTGTTGATGTTCATGTGAGTATCCCAGAATTAAAAAGACCCAGTAGACTCACTAATCCAATCCCTTCATTTTGTAAGTAAAGAAATTCCAATTTATAGAGATTATTTCTTTTCCAAATACTATGCTAGAAATAAATGAAAAATGAAAATACTAGAATCTAGCATTACTGCTTTTTTACTTTTTGATCTTTCCATTACACAGTCATAGTTATAGTCTACAAATAAGGAGATTGCTATGTAAATATAACAGGAAGAACATAGTTCCAATTTTGTTGGTTAAGAGAATAGGACAAAGTATATGAACAGCACGTCCAGTACACTGTGAATCAGGCTAATGGTAGCTGACCTTTATCAAGTGCTTGTTATGTGCCAGGCCCTGTTCTAACTCCCTTACATGCATTTATCCACTTATTCTTTTGCAATAACCCACTGAGATAAGTAGTATCATTATCAGTGATTAGATTCAAAGCAGGGAGGGGCACATAGGCTAAGTATTGTATCCCAAATCACATAGCTTGGAAATAGTATGCAGGAGTTTGGGCCCTATCCCAGAGTTACTAAATCAGAACCTTCTGAGATAAGAGTCTCCTGAATTTAATAAATCTCCTTATGTTGAAAGGCAAACTAACTCCACCTTTAAATATCATTACATTCCTTACAAAACAGCTAAAATGATTATTTTAAAAATGACATGTCAAATTCTGGTGAAGATGTGAAGAAGCTTTTCTAGAGGTTGGAAGGTGTAAGTGAACAAATGTTGAGGTCTTACTGATTTTATGCATCTTAGAACTTACAGATGATTAGTTTGTTTTTTTCCCATTCTTAGAATTACCTAGTTATGGAATATGGGATGCAAAGACATAAAACGTTCATTCTCAATTTATTTCCATAACAAGCAAACTTGGATCCAGAGACGTGAATAAAAGCTCCAAGAGAAAAAGCATTTAGTTAAAAAAAATAAGAGAAACGATGAAAATGAACACCTGTCCCTTAGTCCAGAATTGTTTTCAAAAGCCCCAGCCCCAGCATCATTCCAGCATATTTGAAACCCTAGAAGGTCCATCCTACTTCTCTTCAATATTTTTTTCTCTCACAGCACCTTTTTGATAAAACTTTAACACATACTTGTCTATCTCTAGATACCTGTCGGTTTCTGAAGATTGTCCTATTTATTTCCGTTTCTCCTGTTCTCAAAATTACTTGATGCAATTAATTTGTGTTGTGACAGAAAATTAAAGAGGCTGAATGTACTAGAGAGTGAAATAAAGACCTCTTCTTTTTATTTAAATTAATAAACACTTTTTTTCTTATTCATTTTTCACTCTCCCCCACTACCTTTAAAAATAGTTACAATCTGTCCTTTATAGAAAAAAATTTTCATGATCTGTGTTCTCATTTAATATTTGCATTTTAGTGCTTCTGTGCAGGGAGCACATATTTCCTTATGTTTGCACTTCTTAAATGGTAAGTAACTAGAGGGTGGTGACTGTGTAGAATGCATCTTGCATAAAACCAGTTGCAATGATGCTTCTCATCATAGTTATTAAGATGACTATAAAAGAATGAGCCGTATTAAAAAGCAGTCAATATTTACTTCTCACGTTCATTAAGGCAAGAAATATGAACTGAAAATCCACTCTGAAACATATTGATAGTTGTAATCTAAGAAAATTTATGGACTAGACAATCAGGGCTTACATATTTAGCAGTGATTTTTATCCTTTGCTCATTATGTGAAATTTTAAATGATAAATGTCTTATTGTATTTTCATAATTTAGTTGAGACTGAGAAAATGATGAAAATGAGATGGCTAATATCTGGTGCTAGGATATTATGAAGGAATACTTTGGAAAGAAACATAAACTTTAGTAGTATAAGGCAATGCAAATCTTGAAGTACTGAATTTATCCTTTAGAGCATAAATTAAACCAGGGGCCCAAACTAATAATGGCATTGGATAGATTTGTATTGGGAATGGAGCAGGGTACAAAATAAGTATAAGAAAGCTATTTGTGTAAGGTTTGTATTAGAGATATGTTGGGGACTTACGATCTAGAAAGAAATTACTCGTGATGGCGAGAGTAGGCTTGGTGATGTTAGTTATCTTGGAATTGGGGCTGGTTGTTCTAAATATGTAGCACCAAGCAGTGTCATTGAAATAGTTTAGCTTTTCCCAGCCACATTTTATTAGATATTTGAAATCCAAATGTTCCTCGGTCCCGCTCAAACCTATTTTTATCTGAGCTGATGTTGCAATTTTGTTCTTACAAACCTGTCAAAGACAATTTTTTAAAGTTGTAGCATGTTTATGCTTTTTGTGTTTTTTCTTATAGTACCACATATTTTTACTCTGAATTATATACTGTAACTATTTGTCACATGTCATCTTACAAGTCTGCATGCAAGTCTTTTATTTATTCTGTTTCTGTGTTAATTTTACTCACTGTACGATATAACTTTTGTGTGTATATGTGTTTATGAGTTAACTGTGCAAATGCTAGATAGGCAGACATATACCAGCAAATCACTAGAACAATTTGATTCTCATGTTATTCTGGAATAAGTAAATCTGGTAAAAGCAGATATATTTGGAGAAAAGCAGACTTTCCTTATTCATTGATGAGATTCACTTAATGTATTTAATTTCTTAAAAAAAAAATTACTGTTAACTGTTCTTCCCAGTCCCCTCAACTACATTTCCAAATTTTCTTTTTTCCATTACTCAATATGTTACACGTTATTATGCCCCAAAATTCATATGTTTAAGTCCTAATACCCAATACCTCACTTTGACCTTATTTGGAGATAAGAGTCACTGCAGATGTAATTTTTAAAATGATGTCATACTAGATCAGGGCAGGCCTTTATTTCAGTATGACTGGTGTCCTTATAAAAAGAATGTCACATAAAAAGGCAGACACATACATTGGGCAAATGTCTTGTGAATACTGAAATTGCTTGACCACAAGCCAAACAACCACCAGAAGCTAGAAGGCCTGCAACACATTCTTCCTTAGCACCATCAAAGGAAACATGGACACATGACACTTTGATCTTTCAGACTCATAGCCTCCAGAATTACAGAGTAAATGTCTATTGTTTAAGCCACTCAGTGTGTGGTACTTTGTTTCAGCAGCCCTAGCAAACCAGCAGAGGGTCAAACCGACATTCCTACAGAGGTCAACAGGTAGAATCCAACTCATTCACTCTTCCTTCCTTCTTTCCTGGCTATTATGTCATCTGTGCCTTCGCCTGTTCTTCCCTCCTGTTTGGATGCATATGCTAACCCTTCTATCCTATGCAAACCTTTCCTCCACTGCTCCTGATCGCATCTTCTCTCATCAATTCCATTCCCCTCTCTGAATTGTACATCACCAATCTCATGATTTTGCTTTCTAAATTGTTTATGACCAATCTCTTGATCTCGGCTGAATCCTGTCTCTCAGCCCCCAGCCATGGTCAGGCTTTTGCCTGTTTAAAAGCTGGAGAGAGCGACCAAAATATGCTGCTGCTTCAGTCTTAGCATTTAATGGTATCCGGTCTTCATCCTTCTTACCTGTGTAAATTATTCTCTTAAACATCAGCAGACACATAATTATTTAGTACAAAATAGTTTTAACCATCCTCTTACTCTGGGTTTAGATATTTTTGGCTGTATTATATCTCTCTTCTTTGTTTCTTCCCTCTTTTTTAAACAAAAAGGAATGCAGTGCTTTGAGCCCATCATCCTAGGCCTCTCCTGTCTGAAGGACACGGAGACTGACACTTCATGGTGTAAGGTCCATCTCGACTCATCTCCCTACTCAGCTCAATGTAGATAAGACACTGGCTGCAGAGACACAAAAACACAGAAGACTGCAGACATGCCATCCTCTTCCCTTCTCATTCTCAGTTGCTGGCTATCTGGTGACAGGCTTGTTAAATTCTAATACTATTTTGCATATAACCCCGTCTACTATTGTTCTTTGTGGAAAATTTTCTCACATGGCTTCCAAAACACCACTTGCCTGGGATTCTCCTCTCTAATAGCAATATTACTTTTTAAATTACTATTTTTTCTGTACCTCATCCCTTCATCAACATTTCTCAGTCTTTCTTAAGTGAATATAAAAATCTCTCAGTTCCCCCCAAATATGAGATTCTGTCACTATCCTCAACCTATTGAGAATCTTTATTTCCCCCAGATATCCAGATGTTGCCCAACTGAATTCCTATAATTTGTATGGGAATGTTTTGTTTTGAAATATAATATAATACTTAATAGGAATGTTTAAATTGTACTCCTCCAGAAATGGAATATTTCCCTTACTTCCTGATACCAAATATCTATCCTAAAGAGATATCAGTTCTTTTAATTCTACTCTTAAACTTCTTATAATTTTTTTTCTTTCTCTATGACCTTTTCATCTACTTCTAGACATCTATTATTAATTATATGCTTATAAATTATTTTGTATATATTGTTTTTCTCCATCCTATTTCCTCATCCTCATACACCTCATTTGTTATCAAAAGAGGGATTAGTTGCAGCATTGGCCCTCATCAATAAGTTAAATGGTTAAGAAAATGGGCTTAATCCCAGTCCCTTTGGTGGTATGTAATCTAAACCAATCCTGTTTGTTCATTGCCTTCCTTTAGGGAAGGTATGTGCCTGTTATTGTCAATGAAATGAGATCTCCTCTTTGAAGAAACTGAAGCAGCATCCTCAATACAGTCAATAGGTAGAGTGGAATTATAGGAAAATCTGGTATTGAATTAAGCAGGTATCCCACTTTAAAACATCATGTTCTTTAACACTACTGTCTTTATGCCATTTTACCTGGCTTATCTGTCACTAATAGCAAAAAGCTCCTACTCAATTGGTATACTTTGACCTGAGTTCTAGACTCATATTTTCAAATGTTCATTTTTCCAGTTTGATCTACGCATATATTGGGTTGGCCAAAAAGTTTATATTTTTTCTCTGTAAAAGACACATTTTTCATTTTCACCAATAGCTTTACTGATTTGTATATTTTGAGTATATTGGCTATTTCCTGCATGGTAGAATGTTGCTTGTTCTCAACATTCTCAATTTGAATTTGGATGTCTCAATTTGAATTTGGAGGCTTGTCTAGCAAGAAATGTCTCAATTTGAATTTGGAGCCTTGTCTAGCAAGAAATCTCCAGCTCAAAACTTCGCAAACCACTTTTGACACATTTGATCAGTCACAGTACCTTCTCCATACACTGCACATACCTTTTTCGGGTATGTTTCAGTTGTGTTTTTAACTTTCCTGAAATAATAAATCATACTATTCCAAAAATGTTGCATATTTTCTTCTATCTTTAATATTAAAATAGGTACACAAAAGTTCACCGATTTTGATACATTTTTAAAAATTTATGCTGGTATGACAGCTGTCACAATACAATCTAACACAATTGTAACAAATGAAGTTAAAGACAACTAAGCTCTACTAGAGTCATCTTAAGGGAAAAAAAATTTTGTTTGGCCAACCCAATATCACAAGTACCTCAACTTGTTCAAAAGAGAACTTATTTTGTGCCATAAACTCAACCAGACCTTCTGCGTGAGATTGGTTTGTGTCTTGAAATTACAGTCTATTATGTCCCCAAGTCCAGATCAGAAATATGGAGTCATCTCCACCTCCCTTACACTGCATTTCCCAAGTAGCCAGTAAGTCCTGATAATTCTACAGGAAAAACAGGCAAACCATCTCAAATCTATGGTCCTTCCCACAGTCTTATTATTTGGAATATTTGTACTTTCTAGCCACCTAGTCATTGCTTATCTAATCAGTTCTGTGCACCACTTTCACAATTATGTTTCTAAAATACAGGGATTTTAAAATATCTTTATAAAGAATTTTTATCATTTTTATGATGCCTTTTGGAATAAACCCTTAATGCTGTAATATCAGATTTACTTCTCAGCCTGTCTTTTTTGCTTAATCTCTAAACATATTTACATATACCCTGGCTATACCTGTCTACTGATATGTTGTGGATACAAATATGCTTTTATTTGCACTGTTTCCTTCGCACAGCACAGCTTTCTTTTGTGATTTAACTGACAAAGGCCACTTTCAGTGGCTCCTCTTCTGGTGCTAAACACTTTGGAACTCATTCCCTAGATCTAGAATTTATCATTCTTTGGTGAAGCATTACTTACTTTTTAGTGCAAGTATACTTTGCATCACTTGTATTTTTAGTACTTAAATAATTAATTATTGTATATTGACTGTCTTGAACAATTTTGCTGTTAACTCTTAAATGGATACTAGAGTCTTCACTGTTCAAATAAAAGTGATTAAATAAACCATTATATTCAAAGATCTAAAAAATCATAAGTAAATTTATGAAAACTAACCAATAATATTCAGAGTGGAGTGCCACCTGTACTATAATAATGGTACTATAGGGAATATGTCATATTATCATAGCAACTATAAACCTAGTGGTGTCTAGCAAATTGTAGCCCTTCAATAATTTTTAAGTAAATTCCATTCTGGAATTTATATTAAAAATATGTCACATTTTTAAAAGCTATAAAATCATAAAAATAAATAACTTATTGGCAGAATAAAATATTTGATATAGAAATGCAAGTAAATAATCATGATTAAATAAAGATCTAAAATCCATTCCATTCATTTACCAATTATTTAAAATGGGTATGGTGAACTGTTCTAATTTTTTTTAGTGATATAATTAATGTCATCCATAAACTGATATTAAGTGGAAAACTAGTATTCAACATTTTTTTATATCCATTTTCTTTGGTTTGACTTATTTTCCCGTGAAAAAAGTCCCAGTTATATATTAGTCACAAACGCTTTGATGCTGAATTGAATCAGCTTCTCTTTACAGCATGGCAGGACTCCCTTAATGGCTTCTTCCTTACCTGTTGGTAACGGGTCAGGTGTTACACTGAAAACTACCATGGCAATACTCCCACCACTTCAAGAAAATTTTCCCAGCACGGGCAGTTCTTAAACTTGGCTGGCCATCAAAATCACTGGTCGAGCTTTAAGGAAATACAGGTACTTGGGCCCTAATTATGAAGAGAAACTGGTTTCAACATCCTTGAGCAATGGAGCGCATTCATTTGTATTTTTAAAATTTCCACAGGTGGTCTAATGAGTAGTTTGAGTTGAGAACTGATGCAATAGTGAACCTTTACATCCTGACCTTCCTTTTGAAGTTGCCTTTCTTTATCCTTCTTATATGTCGGCATAAGCTTCAGTGTTTGTGGGTTTTGTTTTCTGTAACTCATACTTAGGTCTAGGTCTTTTGGTGACAGTTTCATCTCTGGATTTTGTCTTTTAAAGGTCCTTTTACTCCTTGCTCTTCAACCCACAGGCCAGTCTCACTTTTTCCCAAATAGTTCCCAGATAACAGAACATTACCCCACGCCAACAGCCCTAGACCATCCCTTGATAACATGCCCTTTCTAGGCTGCTCTGATTAGAAGCTAAGGTAGTGAGCATACAAGACTTCAAAACTTGTTATTTTCCTGCTCAGGGACTCCTTGATGTGATCTGTCATCAGATAGGAAGAAGCCAAAGCATTTCATGGCCAATTTAAGAATGATGAAGTCATGTCGACCATTGACATTTTAAAACAAAATTTTCAGTTACTAAGGACAGATCTAGTCCAGAGGCTCAATCCTATAAAATGACATTCCTTAAGAGTTACATGTTTCTTTTTTATCTTCCTTGACTCTTGATTTCTTAATACTAGATTTATTAATTTATCATTACCCATTATTTTGAATATCTATTTTTCTGTTATTATTATGCTCTATGGCAAGATAGTATAAACTCTAAAAGGTAAAAATAGTATATTGTCCTAAAATTTTCAAAACTATCATTGACAAAAATGTTGGAAGAAGAACATTTTTCATACAACTTCTTATAAAGTAAAATCTTTTCCACAATTTATGCACTAAATTTTATTTTTCTAAAGTAATAATTTTAAAATGGACACAGCTGCTTTCATTGATTAATTGTGAAACGGGTAACTTCTCCCAGAAACAATACACATATCCAGTGACCTTTGCAAAGTCCTTGACATATGTTTTATCATGCAGATTCAAAAGTGTTGAATTCACTAAATATTACATATAGTTTTGTTTTCTTAATAAAAACACAAAGATAAAGATTCTTACCCTTTGTAATACTTCCACTGTATGTTCTGCAATAAGATTGGCACTGCTGAGTTCAATAGATTTTTTTCAAAAATACAAAGACCCACAAACTAGGTTTGCTAACTTGGCACTGCTATTGGGTTATGCAGATTACTATATGTAACTGTGACATATATAAAGAAAGAAACTCATTAATGCTGGTAGGCATCATTTTTTTCTCCTTTGTTCTCATTCACAAGTGCCTGAAATATAGGAACGCTCAAAACAGACACAGAAACAAAACCACAAAGCTATTTTGAATTCTGTATTCCATGAATAAAAATGACAAAGAGGAGATTTATGTTGGATTCACTAACATACTGCCCTTTCTTTCAGAAAATCTGGCTTTCCAAGTTCATCCAGCTTAGTGGTTTTGGCCACTATGATATCCTCTAGGGAACACTGGGAAATGAATTACAAAGACCAAACACCATGCACATTGTGCTGTTTTTTAGTCTGGTTGAGAACTAAATAAGGGCAGGAGCACAGCTGCTGACACACAGCAGGTCAAGAATCACTTAAGAGATCATAAAAAGTAGCAGGATAATAAGTTTAGAGGGAGAGAAAAGGTTCAGAACCTGAGGTGAAACCCTTGAGTGACAACAAAGCTTGGAAGAGTAAAAGAAACACAATACTTTGAAACCCTCAATCTGGAAAAGGGTGGGATCTGCAGGATATTACTTATAATTAAAAGACGGAGCAATGTGGCACAGGGGAAATGACACTGTATCCTGATCGCAGGTATCTAACTTGAGCTCCAGACAAGTCATGACTTGTGTGTGACTCTAAGGAAGCTGCTTAACCTCTTTTGGTATCACTTTTAAAATGACACTGGTGGATTAGAGGCTTCAATTATGTATTTCCTACAGTTCTAAAAGTTTTAAAATTCGAACTATAAACATTTTTCAAGAGCTGTACATTAGACATTTATTAGATAACAACCACACAGGCTTGTTGCTGAAACCTACATTGGCCATCAATTTCCTGGGCAGCATCCCTGGGGATAGTGTGAACTCAGATAGTTCCGCATCGGTTAGGGAAGGAGCCACCTAATAAGGCAGCTATTCCACATCTGGAGCGCTCTTATGTTTAACTGATACTCATCTTCTCATAGTTTTTACCCCAGGGTTCAATTCTCTTCTCAAGATAACATAAAATAAATACATTTTCTTTTCAAATATTTAAGGTAGCATTTTTGATCTCCTTGAGTTCTATCTTTAAGTTATGAGCATTCCTATTTCTTTCAGTTACCACTTATTTACATACTGAAGGAACTGGAGAAGCAAAAGGATTGCTGACTTCTAAACAGGCTCAAGACATTGTTATCTGTTTTAAATGATAATACCCTGAATTCAATGATCAAGGCAGAAGACCCAAATTTTGAGTAATTCTATATGATTACTATCAAGATGGCACAAGGAACTTTAGCTTCTAAACACAGCTGTTAACAAACTCAGACAAAGTATATGAGGTTCAATTACATTAATTAATGATATTTGATGCATGCAATTCTCAAGAAATGAAAGCAATTATACAAGAAAAAAAACAGCAATAGCAATAATCAACAGTTATAAGATCAGGCACCATACTAATCCTTTACATTATTTGCACCATTGAATGGAAACCAGCCGTATGATAAAACATCATTTTCACTTGCCGTGGAAGGTCTGGTTCCTAGGGAAGTGGCCCTTTGCTGCACATGAAGACATCTGGAGTTAAATTCACTTTGGATAGCATTTCTTTCTCTGTGAGCTAAAGGTTTGGACCTATCAAAACCATCTATCTCTTTTTGTGCCCTTTTCGATTAGGCAAAACCATCCAGTGATATCAATCCATTTCCTCTTACTTGTACATAGATGTTCTTCACCTTTCATTTAGGTGAGATATAGCTTTTATTTTATTTTTTTACTATTTTCCGTTTTGGTATTTATCTGATAGATCCATACTAGACAAGCTGAAAAGATGTTAAAGAAAGTCTATCTAACATGGGTTTAGGTAAAGTTTCCACTTACTGCCCTACTTTAAATCTGGGCATTATAAAGCAACTATTGTTTCTTAACATCTACTGGTTTCTTTTTTTTTTTTCCAGATTCAGAACCACTTAATTACTGTTTCCAGTACCCATGGTCTGTCACCTGCACACATGCACATGTCACCTGTTTACTAAGTGTAGACTTGATACCAAGATGTTAAAGAAAGTCTAGTTCATTTTCTTTTCATTGCTCATGTATAGGTGTTATGTCACAATATACTAAGATTGCACAAGAACAAATAATTCATACCTGAAGACTCCCATGCATCAACACTTCTGATGTAGCCAATGACTGGCAGGCATACTTTCTTTCCTCTCTTTGTACTATATTTACAACTTATCATTAAAAATTAGTGTTATCATCGCAGGAGAAAATTTAACTGGGAACAGTTACAAAATGTGCAATCATGTTAAATAGCCTTAGTAAAAAAAATACCTCTGAGCCAGGCTGGAGGTAGCCACGCATGGCTCCTTGAACGTCATAGAAAATAGGTGATGTACATGTGTGTGTGCAGGTGACAGACCATGGGTGCTGGAAACAGTAATGAGGTGGATCTGGTTGTGGAAAAACAAAACAAAACAAAACAAATCAGAAACCAGTAGGTGCTAAAAAATGATAGTTGCTTTATAATGCCCAGATTAAAAGAAGGGCCGTAAGTGGGACCTTTACCCAAACACATACCAAATAGAATTTCTGGAGCAGTGGAGAGCTGATGTGCGTGTGCAGCAGGGAACATCTGAATGCACATAAAAGAGCAGCTGGACGTGGTGATGACTAGTGGTCAGGGAAATGCAGAGGTGGTAATATGAAACTGTACTTTTATAAATCTTAACTAGCTATTTTATATTTAAATTTGCTTCTATCTGTCATTCATGGTATTCACTATTCTTCATTGTTTTGTACCATCTAGAAATGTCAAAAATGTTATTTAAGTCAGTGCTAAAAATATTTGAAAATGCTTGACTAAAGCAGAGGGCATGGAGGATCCTATAGTGTTTCACCAATCAATTAAGCAGCACTTTTCAAGAAACTTGTTATTCAACAGTTACAAAACTCAGCTAATTCTATTTCTAATAGTTCCTCCTTTGGGGCTGTTGGTGGTCATTAAATTAATTGCTAATATGCAAATAATGCAAGTGATAATGGTGTATCTTTCAACACTAATTCTTCTCCCGAGAGTACTCTAATACCATAAAAAATAAAATGAAATTAGAATGTATGTTAATTTGTTTATATATTTGTGAACACAATTTGGTTTCCAGTGATTGATTTTTTTATATAAAGCTGTAGCCATCTATTTAACAATTTAAATAACACTAAGTTTATAGTGTTTTTATTTTTTTAAATCTGAAAGTTTTCATGTTTTCAATCGTCCTCTGAATTTTATCATTCATCAAAAAACAAAAGTTTCTGAAATAATACCTATATTTCATAGGAGATAAATTTATTTAGAGAAGAGCCTTGAAATCAGTTAGGGAAACTGTGTTCTCATATAATTTCTTATCTCTCCTTTAGCTCAATTTCTTCATGAGTGTTTGTTCTGCCTTTACCATTTGAAAATATATTCTTCTTAACAGAGATTAAAGCAAAACAGACCAAAAACAGTTATGCGTTATCCCATGGAATTAAAGGGAAACAGTTTAAACTCTCGTCTAAGAAAAGCACATAAAAAGCTCTACTGAGGACTGTTTGTTTTCCCCTATGACCAAACAAGTTCAGTTTGGTCTTAAAACAAATCCAAAAAATCAACAAATAATGTTTTTATTAAATAGCCCATATCTATGAGTGATTCATGGGTATTAAAATGTAATCACACATTCAAAGAAATTGGTAGATTGAACTATTTAGCCTGGCAGTCAAATGTATTAGATCCATTTCTCTTTTTCCTCTTTTTTTTCTTGAAATAGATTCACTTGTATTTAGCAGATTAACAGTCGAGACATAGATGAAAACCAGAGGAATTTTCAGTAACTTCAAAGAATTGAATCTGAAGATTTTAGTGAGCAGCTACAACCTTAAGCACCCTTGACTACTCTCTCTGCCACCATTATTGATGCAGAGTCCAATGAGACCCGTCTACAAACTTCAGTGTTTCAACAGCTCAATGAGCACTTTTACTGACATATTTCCTTAGCCTGTGAAAATATATTTCTAAATGTCATGAAACCAATGTCTATTTTATTTTTTCTGATTTGTTTTCTTCCTGGGCCCATATTTATTTTTGTTGTTGAATCCTCATCCTTTTAGTTAAGATTGCATCTTTGAAAGGGAGAAGGAAATTTGTAACTTGCCTTTAGTAGTAGTTCCCAGAGATCTGTCAGTGACAAGAAAGCCATTAGGAAAAGAAAAAAAAAAAAAACAACCTCAGAGCAGTAGTTGACTACTCCTAGGCATAGCCATATCTGACTAGTTAGCTGTATTGGAAGCTGGAACTGAATTTATGTAAGCATGATAACTTTTCATTGGAATAAACATAGAAAACAGGTAGAAAGAAAAGCAGTTGGGTAGAAAATGCAAGTCAACTTCATAAAAATAATTTTTTTTAAATGCAATGATATTGGCTGAGATGGTAATTTTGAAAACTGTATCTTTGAATAAAGAACTAAACCCTACGTACATAAAACAAAAACAGGCAAAAAACCTTTTGTTATTTGTTTTATCTTTTCGTTTGACTAGTTCTGAAACAAAACAAACAAAAAAAACTATTTTTTAAACAAATATTTTGGCTCTTGTTAAGAACTAAACTATATAGGAAGTGACGAACTACTAAAATATTTCAGAATAAACTTTTTATACTTAATATATTTAATTAAATTTATTGGGGTCACATTGGTTAATAAAAGTATATTGGTTTCAAGTGTTCATTTCTATGATACATCATCTGTATATTGCATTGTGTGTTTACCATCCAAATTTAAATCATCTTCTATCACCATGTGCTCGACCACATTTATTTCTTACTACTCCTCCATTCCCATTCCCTCCAGTAACTACCATACTGTTGTTTGTGTCTATGACTTTGTTTGTCTTATTTGTTCATTTATTGCTTTTAGTTTTATATCACATATATAAGTGAAATTACATGGTTCTTGACTTTGTCTGACTTATTTGTTTAGCATGATATTTTCAAGATCCATCCATGTTGTTACAAAAAGCAGTATTTCAACTTTTTTTATGGATGAAAAGTATCCCATTGTATATATGTACCACATCTTATCTATCCAGTCCAGGATGAAATTTTGCGACTTTTCAGTTCACAAGTTGATGCTTAATCCACTGAGCCACACCAACAAGGGCAAAACCCATGTCTCTATGGTCAAATAATATTTGACAAAGGGGACAGAAGCTTAAAATCGAGTAAAAATTTCTTCAACAAATGGTTTTGGGAGATCTGGACAGCTACACGCAAAAAAATGAAATTCGACCACCAACTTACACAATACACACAAAAAAACTCAAGATGAATAAAAGACTTAAATATAAGTCATGACACCATAAAAGTCCTAGAAGAGAACATAGGCAGGGAACTATAAGATCATCCACACAGCAATATTTTCACCAATATGTCCCCTAGAAAAAGGGATATAAAGAGAAGAATAAATAAATGGGACTTCATCAAAATAAGAAGCTTCTGCAAGGCAAAAGAAAACATCAGCAAAATGAAAAGGGAACTGACCATATAGGAACACATATTTGCCAATAATACCTTGGACAAGGGTTTGACCTCCAAAATATATAAAGAACTAACAAGACACCACTCCAAGAAGACAAACAATCCAATTAAAAAATGGACAACAGATCTGAACAGACACTTCTCCAAGGACATACACAAGGCCCAGAGACATGTGAAAGGATGTTCAGCATCACTAGCCATCAAAGAGAGGCAAATTAAAACCACAATGAGATACCACTTCACGCCAGTCAGAATGGCCATCATAAACAAATTGACAAACAACAGGTGCTGGCGGGGTTGTGGAGAAAAGGGAACCCTAGTACACTGTTAGTGGGAATGCAGACTGGTACAGCCACTGTGGAAAACAGTTTGGAATTTCCTCAAGAAGCTGAAAATGGAACTGCCTTTTGATCCAGTGATTCCCCTGCTGGGACTATATCCTAAGAATCCCAAAATACCAATTCAAAAGAACCTATGCACCCCAATGTTCATAGGAGCACAATTTACAATAGCCAAGTGCTGGAAGCAACCTATTGATGGGAAGTACCCATCAATAAATGAGTGGATTGAAAAACTATGGCACATTTACACAATGGAATACTACACAACAGAAAGAAAGAGCGAGCAACTACCCTTCGCGACAGCATGGATGGAACTGGAGAGCATTATGCTAAGTGAAATAAACCAGGAAGTGAAAGACAAACACCATATGATCTCACCTATAAGTGGAACCTAATCAACAAAACAAACAAGCAAGAAAAATATAACCAAGCAACATGAAAGGAAAAACAAACCAACAGTAATCAGATGTGAGGTGGGAGGGTGGTAATGGGGAAAAGGGAAGGGTCAAGTCAAGGAACATGTATAAAGGGCCCATGGACAAAGCCAGTGTGGGGAAGGATTGAGGGTTGGAGGTGGGGATGAGTGGAGCAGGGAAAAGTGGTGGCAGGAAAATTCAGATAACTCTACTTAAACAATGAGAAAATTTTAAAAATTTAAAAAAATAAAAGGATGAGCCCTGGCTGGTGTGGCTCAGCGGATTGCATGCTGGACTGTGAAGAAAAGGTCACCAGTTCAATTCCCAGTCAGGGCACATGCCTGGGTGGCAGGCCAGGTCCCCATTGGGGGCACGCGAGAGACAACCACACGTTAATGTTTCTCTTCCTCTCTTTTTCCCTCCCTCCCTCTCTCTCTAAAAATAAATAAGTAAAAATAAAATCTTTTAAAAAAATGAAATTTTGTTATGCTTGCTTGTATTATAGCCATTCTAATTTTCAGTAACACAGCTCACTGGGGAACGGGGGAAGAGAAAGTCTGAAATTCAGTTCAAGAGGATATAAAGACAAAGAGTTTACTTTTTTAAAGGTATAATATAGATTTTTAATTGTGTATTCTCCAAGATTTCTTAGCACAACTTTGAAATTTAAAACTTGTATATTACACATATTTTGATAGTATAGAGACCATGAACTTAAATTAAAATTAGTCTATACAATTATACTGTTTCAAGGATGGCTATTTTTTATTATGGTAAAAAAAATGTATAAGTGTTAAATTTGAGCATTTAACTTCAAAGTAAAAGCTACAAAAGAATATTGTACTTGTGCATTTTTTCTGTAGTTTTGTCAATAGTGCGTTGCATAATGTGTGCTGTAAGCTAGTCACATGAAATAAACAACTTTGGCCTTAAGTGAATGTTCCTGTATCCAGTACCTCATAACCCTAGCCTGCTGATAACAAGACTAACTTGGCAGTGATCTACATACAGTGGCATTTGGAAACCTTCAATAATGGTGATGAAATTAAAACCCCAGAATTTAAGAAGCACATAGGTCACTGGTGCTACAAAAATATAGAAAAGAATAATAATGTCCTCTAAAATGTGTGTGTTCATTGGTGAAGACAGATAATTAAAACAAGAAGTTGAAATACATTTTCTCCATTCTGAATATTCCAAGTAGGCTGGCCTGGAATAAATATAAATAAATTCAATTTATATTTTCTTAAAGCAACAATTACTCATAATTCCATATTTACATCTATATACCTCTTGACCTCTACTGTCATAGGTGGTTCTAAATTATGCCTCTTTTTATTTGTGTTTGCACCTTTATTGAATGGTGGTGCATTAACCAAATTAAGAAGATGCCTTTATTCCAAGATTCCTTATTCATTTCTCTATACAGTCTGACAATTCAAGGAGCAGACAATATAAGTCAATATGTATATTAATTAATTTCATCACCTATCATTTTTAGTGTCTCTAGGGACACTATTTTCATATGGAACCCAATTTGAAGATCTAGTGATAATATTTTTGTTTATCTCTGTCTAATCTTAATCTATTTGCAAATCTTATGCTCAGTGCTCCCAGATGCTAATTAATCTGGGTTCACTGAGTTTAAATAGAATTACATTCCTCAGCTAAGCAAATGAATAAAATTGATTGGACAAAGAGATGTTTTTCAAGAGCCAGACTTACCATATACTAAAACACAATCATAATAATTTTCTTTATTTATTAGTGTTGTAATGACTGCACTGTATTCAAATTCTTAATGCTCAGGACAATTCTCACTTTTTCAAGTTCACTGTTATTAAGATCAATTCCTCAGATTTCCTATAGTGTGATAACAATGACTACAGATGGTCATTAATCATCTTTTAAAACTAAATGATTATTTAAGCATTTATTCAAAGTTGACATACAGTTTTACATAGAAAAACACAACAAATACTCTTTTTTTTAGGACAGCAGGACAGATCTAATTAATTTAAGCCAGAAAAAACAACTACGTGATTATATATTGGATGTCAGCTAGATAGTTATTACACAACAAATAACTGAAAAAGAGAGAACATATACTTTCTATTTATGTGGCACTATGTCAACCAATAATCATTAACAGTTTTATTGATAAACTATATATTTTTTCATTCTAAAAATTAACTGTCAATCCATTTTCAACAGTTCAATGATTTTAAGTCTTTCTCCAGAAGGTATGAAATAACTTACAGATCCATAGCTATCCCTAGCAAAGATCCTTTTGTTTAAAGAATTCTCCTTCTCATTCTTCCAAGTACTCCCTAATACTGGCATTTAAATAAAGAGAAGGAATAATTTTAAAAGATCCTATTTTACCATTCCACCATTTGAAAAAGGAAGAATAAAATTTAGTCTAAACAAGTCTGGCATATACTAGAAAGATAAAAAAAATTTTGAATAAGTAAATTATAATAATTGTAGACTTTTCTAGTCTGGTAAAGTTGTGATTTAACTAGCTCAACAGTACCTAAAATACTCCCAAAATATGGATGATTATCTAACCTATAATTTCAATCTTTAATATTATATTTATTTTCCATTATATTTTATGTATATCTAACGCAGTTTTACTTTTTTCACTACTAAGAGAAAAAAGACAATGTTTATCATTATACTTGGTTCCATTATTTAGATCTTGACAACTACTCCCTTTACTGGTACTACAAAACACAACCGCCCTTTCCTTTGTATGTACATGAAAGGAAAAAGAAGTTAATTTTTTCATCTATGGATGAATTCCCACATGGTTATCTCCAAATCACAGGTAGGGGACCAAGCAATATAATTAGTTCACATAGCAAAGCAAAACATGAGTTGGCCCATGTAGCATAGTTCAGTAGTAGACTGGCTAGTTTCTGCTTCTTTCTGCTAATCCACCCATACTGTTTAATACAGTAATCTATTTTAGAACTTGAGCTGATCTTTTCATGTTCCTCCAGCACAGTAGGCTTTTGAACTAGGTCTGAGAATGATAAAACATGTATATGTACTGAGTCATTCTATAAACACATACATGCCTGCAATTTCAATTATTTTATGTAACATAAACCCAACTTTAACAGAACAATTTTTCAGCCAGCAGGTGTGTTTTGTTTTGTTTTGCTGTTGGTATGCTGGTTTGTCTTCAGATTACAAAAACTAAAGCCCCGAGGACATGTATCAATTCTATTGTTTTTCTTCATGACAATTTCCTCCTCTACTCTAAATCATAAATAAGTTTCAAGGGTCACCCAGACACAGAAACATTCATAATTATCATGAAAATGTAACAGTTAACTGGGAATTAAAGTTGATAAAGTATCTTTAAGGTTTGACCCATTTTACTTCTTTCTTGGGCAGACAGAAATATACTAATATTCATATCTATGTTAAATATAAAAATATCTCAGGATAACTGGATGGAGCCCCAGTTCCTATAGGTAGATTTTAGTTTCTCCATCTCTACTGCATTGACTTATATAAAAAGTAAGGAGAAATTAATAAGTTTTCTTAAAATGTAACTTCCTTTTTGACCCTATGCATACTAGACCATGCATTTTAGTTTTCAAGATTAATGACAGTCTGTAAATGCAAATATATATTATCTACTTTACAACATTACCCCAGAAAAGAACAGCACAAAAGGAAGTGCCTGTGTAGGAGTAAGCAGGGATGAACAGTCCAGTTCTCACAGTGCTGCATGGTTGTCTTCGAAATTTCTCTTTCTGCCCCTATCATATTTCACAAATATGAGTAAGAAACTGAATTTCCTCACCTTAAAAATGTATTTGCCACATCATCACCATGATTACCTCTTCAAAGAAAGAGTTTTATTCCAATTGCATATCTGATAAAACTGTTTTTTATCAATTCAGGTTGTAACTATTTTCTTCAAGTAGCATTAACTAACATTTGTAGTCAATATTTTTCTTTTAATTTATATAAATTGTTAGATAAAAAAGGTTATGTAACAATTGGTAATCATCTGAGTTCTGTCTTATGTTTGCTTGACTACTGTCAATGTATGCACCAACTAACTTTACTTATAATTTATTTTGAAACAATTATAATAATTTCTGGAAAAAATAATATTGAATAATCTGATAGATATGCCTAACATAGATCTTGCTTACTATACATTATCTCTAACTTTTAAACAACCATAAGTATGATCTAATTATATTCATTCTAAAACAGGGTTACCAGGTTTTCAGAGACAGTCTGTCACTTGCCCAAGGCCACAGTCAGAAAATGTCAAACCTGGGATATGAGCCTCCATCACTTTGGTAACAAAGTTCACACTCTTGAGGAAAGAAAATTAAAAGTATGGAACACACATTGACACTCATTACAGGAATACTAATGGAACATATCTTCTGCTTTGAACATATTCAAAGTGAAATATGGAGAAAAGGCCACCCATTATCTAGGGTAGTGATAGAATGATTTGCTTCAATTTCACAAAATATTTCATAAGAAAAAAGATGTAAAGCATAGCCTTAATTGATGGGAATAAAAGATTTTTAAAAAGTAGCACTAAGTGACTTCTGCTCTCACTTTCTCTTGTATACATTATTAAAATATTAAGACGTATAATTTTTATTGCTGTGTCTTAACTACAGAAGTGAAATGCTGCACAGAATATTTCTAGAAAGACATATCAGTCAAGGAAACAGAAAAGTGTGCATGGTATTCATGCTTTTCAAAGTCTTGATATCATTACACAATTCCCCTTTCCCTGCCTCTTCAGTCATTGCCAAGAAAAGTTAGTATGTGTAGACACTGACTGGATTTCTTCCTCTTCTTCAGGGTTTGTGGGCAGTTTCTCTAATACAGACAAATTTAGGCATGTGTTGACAGATTATTCAAGTAGTGAGAAACAGAAGGATAAAAGAACTTCTGGACTTTGGGTCATTCCAGTTTGAACATGTGAACTACCGTGGACTTCCGCACTGGTAACACTACTGAGCCAGCACTGTGGCACATATTACTGAAAGGGGTTTAAAGTGGCAAATGATACATTCCACTGGGCTCTTTTCTTTAGGAGCACCATACCCACAGATGGAAGTAATTAAAATGTAATGTAATTTTAGTCCACACAGAGTGACTCTGCACTCGAAATACAACTAAATTGGAGGTGAGGAAGGGATAACAACAATAATTATATATAAGTTTCTGAGTAATAATAATAGAAAACGTGTCAAGGTGTTCTAAAAATGGCTGCTACATTATAAGTGCCAAAACTAATGACTACTGAATTCAAAGATTTACCCAGATACTGTAGTGGCCTTTTTCATCTACAGTGTCTGGCACAAATAATGCCCCTTTTTATTACAAAACCTGTTAATATAAAATCATAAGCATGTAATTCTGTAACATAATAATATCACATACAAGCACACTATGTGACATTTGAGGTGAAATGTCCAAATTAAAATTATAAATTTTTACAGCCATATTATTACCCTACCAACCACGCTCAAGCAGGTTACTTCTGCCAGGCCCTGTATATTTCACTCTTTATCAGTTTCCATTAGGTAAGGATCAATGATATACTACCAGAATCTATATAAACTTTCCTTTGCATTCATTTTACAAAAGGAAGCATTGGCTGTAAGTTTTGTCTTCTTATTTTTCTTGTTGCGGAAAGGGATCTGGCAATTATTGAGTTCCAGGAATTCATTTCCAGGCATTGAGAATAGTCTATCTTATACTTTCCCCACATTTCAGATGAAAAACTTGGATGCCTTGTGGTTTAACTAGCATGCTTAACATCACAATTATTAGTTGGCAGAGTAGGGACTCAAACCCAAGTGTATTAAACTGAAATAAGGCTCTTTTCACTCTCTATTAATACCTCAAATATTAAGCTTGGTACAAAGATTGATATTTCTTAGTCCAAAGTTAATTGTGCACATGCTGTACTTAGGTCAGAGCAGCCTTACAGTTATGAGGCTGTGCAGAACCCAACCCTTGGGAGTTGTAATTGATATTGTCTATGAAAATGGGCTCTCCAGGGTTGTACATGAAGGCTCTGACTTCAGAACTGCCACTATATGAAAAAACTCTCTATTTTTATTGTACATGATGTCACATAAAATGAAGCCAAAATTCTACTACAGAAGGCAGCGGTCCACCTACTTTAATGAAAATAAAAAAGCTGGGTTTTTCGATGGATAAAAGACTCATGCGGAAGATCCATGGTAGTTTCTAGTGTGGCTTGTCAGTAATGCTGTTACTGTGTTTAACTTTTATCTATTCTTTAAAGTAACCACCTTAGGGATGTTATGTGGTGGTTTTCAGGATCCAACGACATGGAATGACCTCAGAAACCATAAAGGGCTGTGACAGCGACTGGATGGATATTCACAGATTATTTCCACTCTCTTTCGGGGCAAAAAGTTGCACTATATATCCCAGACTTTCCTGTTTAGGTGTGGCCATCTGGGTGAGTTCTAGCATACGAACTGAGTAGAAGTGACAGATGTCATCTCTAAGCTGGGCCCATAAAAACTTGCTGTGAAATGCTCTGCTCTGCTGCGTCCCCCATCTACTGGAGAGAAGCGGAGAACAAGCCAAGGTCCTATGGAAAAGCAGAGCCAAGAGAAGTCCCTGGCACCCCCAGCGGCTACACTGAACCCACTGGACAATAAATAGACACAAATGTGTTGTGCCACACCACTGACACTCTGGAATTCTTTGTTATAGCAATTTCCTTCTCTGAATAACCTAAGACCTACGTAAACATGAGGAAGGTTTTACCATCTATTACTAAAAGAGCAGCCAAAGTGGAGAACTTGCACAGCACCTGTATTCTGCTATCATGAATGGCCATTTTGTATTTTGTTGCTTCCTGCTGTAAAAAGTATTTCCCAAGGTTTTCCAGATCTGCTGAAGCACCTCAATTCTGCTCAAAAGGACTGAATTGCAAATAACTAACTGATCTTTACTTTTTTTTTTTTTTTAATTAATTTATTTACTTTTTAAATACATTTGTCTCTGCCTTCCCCCCCTCTTTCCCTTGCCCCCTCCCACCTTCCCTCCCTCAGCTCTTCCCCTTTGGTTTTGTCCATGAGTCCTTGCTATATGTTCCTTGACTTTCCCCTTCCCTTCCCTTTCCCTGCCCCCCCCTTCCCTCTTGTCTCTGTTGATTTCTTTTCCTTTCAGTGTTGCTGGTCATATTTGCCTTGCTTCTTTGCATTGTTGGTTAGGTTCCGCTTATAGGTGAGATCATATGGTATTTGTCTTTCCTTAGTTTATTTTTGCAGCTTCAACAATTGCCAAAAAAAGTTTTCTGAGCATTTTTCTTAAAAGAAAGGATGAAACTCTGTCCGTTACATAAATGACTTCTAAACATCTTACATATTACTGGATATGGTCAATAGTTTTTGATAATTTATAAAATATTTGGCACAGAGACACAATAAAATTTGTATTGTTTATTTATATTTTATACCAACCCAAAACATATACGTCATTGCTACTTTTTTCCCTAGAAATAGAACTGATTTTTATTTATTTTATTTTAGAGTTCATCTTTTTTCTTTTTACTTTTATTATTTGCTCAATCCCTCCACCCTCCCTCGACAGCTGCCAGCCTGCGGTTAATTCAAAAATGGTATTTGATGCTAAAGAGTGCTGTTATGGGAAGTTCTGCCAACATCCTCCATCTTCAAGGCAGACATTATGATGCTGAATTAGATGAAGAACTTTATGGTCTTAGTTGGGGCAGAAGTAGGCAATGAAAACAGCATATTCAGAAGATGAATGTATTTTCCATGGACCCATAAAGAGAAAATTCTCTGCCTTTATTGAAAAACCTAAAGCTATAAAACTATAAACTATCAGACCCGATCAGTACACGTTTAAAAACAAAATACTTAATATTGCTGACTAACTCTACTCCACTAAAATATGGAAATATATTTAGTTTCTAAATATCTTAAGGGATTAACCCAATTCTAATGGCATGTACTTGACCAAAGATTATTTTATTAAACCTACAGAGATCCTATATTTAAGAAATCCAGAAAGATTGTTGATTTTTAAAAATGAAAGTTTTTTTCCTAATAAAACATCTTTGTAGTAAATGCATGAATGACTAATCAGGAGGAGATTAAAAGGCAACATAGCAATTATCAGAAAATTTAAACTTTTCTAGATGTTATTTTATACAAATAATATCCTTTTTTCCTGGCACATAATTTTTTAAATGGAATCACATCGTATTTTTTCTCTAGATGTTTGTTCTTTCTCTCGCTTACACTATTCTTAGGTATAGCTTTCATCCACCCATGCTAACATAGATGTGTTCCAGCTTTTATAAAGGTTATCAAAGAACCTCAATATTTCTATCACCTCAGGACAGGATTCAGATTCAAGACAAAATATGATGGCAATAAGGATGGCAAATGCCATATGAACTATACACAATCAGATTACATTAAAAAAGAAGTATCTGCCAATACTGGGTTCTCCTAGGGATCTTACATTAAGTGGCTATATCAGTATTTGGTGGCATTTCTGCTGACATAATTTCTCTTCTTTCATTCCAAAACAACACTTCAAAATTTTCAAAATTGCTGAAGAATCTTGAGAAGATTTCATCGACTGCTCTGAAGAAGACTTCTTTCCCTATCCGCCCTGTTTACATTAAATGTTTGTAAGAAAGGCAGATGGACAAGCACCAGGCATTTATTGGAACACTGATTCAATTAAGATGTTCTAAAACCCATTCTATCTTCAATCAGGTAAGAATAGGCAATAATCATGGCAACTTTTCTTTTTACTAGTACAGAGATGAAAATAAAGAGTTAAGGATTGCTCTTCTCAATTCTTCTTGTCATAGATAAAATATTTTACATAAGCCCACCAAACTCATGTGTGTCAATGCCTGCTCTGTCATTAAGGTTTATCACTGAAGAAACTGGAAACTCCAAACGTAAAAACTTGCGTTGTCTATGAGGGGTACTTATTCTCTTTTTAGTGTGGACTCCAAAGCTTTCAACATAGTTTTTTTATTGGAATGCTTATGCTTTTCACTATCCTGACAATTCTTTCTTACTGAATTACATAATTAAATATAATATTTCTATGTGTGTGTGTGTATTACACATATCTTATATGTATTCATGTGCAATCACCAATAGTAAAGAATGTTGTGTTTCTCACCAGTTTCAAGTAACAATAATAAATGCTAGTGCTGTAATAAGAATATTATTATGTGAAACCTTTAATAATTTCAATCTAGATATACAATCTTACATTCCAGCTTGCATGTAAGTAAAAAATAATTACTGAAAACAGTATTTTGACATCCGCCATTATGAAATAAATATTCTTCTTTTTGTGTACAGAAGATATCAATTGCCAATTTCAATGAGTAATGAGAAGAAAGTATAAAAATAATTCCTAAAATTCTCTTTGCTTAAAAGAGTCTGTGACAAGCAAACTTATTGGCTATTTTATTTCTATTCAATTAAATATTTAAATGACACAAATTCTTTCTTTGGCTGATTGATAAAAATTGCAATTTTTTATTGATTGGCCAAAGAAATAATTGAACAAGTTAGGCCATATGTAGGAAAAAAATACCTCTACTCCCCAAACATACATATGCAAAATATTGAGCATACTACTATAGAGAGTGCTTATCCCTTGCTCTGAGGCAGCCGTGTTTCCAAGAACTCTCTTTAAATATAAAATTTTACATAGGAAATTAAGAGACACCTCAAAATTTCACTTAATTCATATTATTTTTTTCACCATGATTAGTGAGTCTACTGAAACAACAAATATATGCCAAAAATTTATGAGTTTATTCTCAAGGGCCTCATGAGAAAGAAAAATAGTAACAAAATGTATGGCCCTAAAAAATGTTATGTGAGGAAAGTGTCAGCAAAAACATGGTTAGGGTAGGCAGGAGGCAGAAAACAAAGCACTTAAGACTGAAAAGAGACATTAAGTTATCCTCCAGGACTAAGCCCATGAGTAAGGGTATGAACATTTGGAAAGAGCATGGGAAGAGAAATAGGAGAGTATGAAGTAGTGACTCCATGCAGTGTAGAATGAAGACTCCTTTCTAACAGATGCACTGTTGGTGATGGTGCACTGTTGGTGCTAGTGCACGGAAACAGTCATATATGATATTAGTGGGTTTACATATTGGTACAATAGTTTTGGGGAGCAATTTGGCTCAGATGGACCAATTTTTTTTAATACGGAATGTCAACCATCTGGCAGTGGGGTTCCCATGGTGGACTTCTCAATGCTCAGTACTTCCACAGGTTTACTCTTAGGATCCAGACTACAAAAATGCACAAATACTCAATGGTATATAACATACAATTTTATATTATATTTGCTACAAAATTGCTACAACATGTATAATAATAGAAGGTAGCCTAACTGGCCATAAATAGAGAAATAATTGAAATGTACTCACCGTAGAATACAATATATAGCCCTTAAAAATGCTTGTTAGGTCTCTGGATTTATAGACATAAATATTCAAGAATATTGTTGAGTAGAACAAATAAGTTGCAGAATAACATATGTAGTATTATCCTGGCTATATTTAAATATTTGTCTATGTTATTATGTACATAAACCAAAAAAAAAGGATATGTACAAGTTAATACTGCTTACTTAATAGAGTTCTATTTTGTCAGAGATACTTTTTAATAACAAAATTAATACTAGTTGTTTGTAAAATAGTAAGGTTGGAATGAAAACAACTGATGTTAAGACCAAGATAGGCAGAATGAGAAATTTATAGTGTTACCCAATTTCAGCTTGAGGAATTATGAAGACAGATATCACTCAACTTAATATTTCTTTGGCAAGGTTTATAGATCTAGAAATATTTTAAAACCACATGGATAGAGGTTACATGTTCTGGGTAATGTTATGTTGGTCAAGAGACTTCAAACTTATGGAAATAGAAGCGCTTGTTGAAACCATATCGGCATTGCTAACATATAGGTACACAGTTCAATAATGATGGAACTATGAAAATAACATCTCTGCTCTTTCCATTTTTACACTGGAGGAAACCATCAACTGTGATCAACTGCTCATTGGCTCTTTCAGGGTGCTTACATATTAGACCTATTGTGTGTGGAAACTCCTTTCCTTTATTTTTAAATTTTGCAGAGTAAAAAACCAAGCAACTAAAAATAATCAAAAATTTTCTTAGGAACTAGATTTTTTGTTTTCATTGTTTTTTAATCCTGGAGTAAAGAAACACCCACAAGTTTTCCATGATTACAAGTCTTAATAAAATAATAAATAAACATCAAAAGTCAAATTTTAGTCCCCTGTAAACATTTCCCCGGAGGTCCCAGAGCCAGAGCACATTTCAAGGAGCCTGGTAGACTCTTTGCCGATGCCCAAGTGGCAGGCTGATTTGTGTCAAAAACAAATTGTACAGAAAAACCTGAACAGAGATTCTGCTCCAATCCTCCTTTGATTCAAGACAGGCTGGATGAGTGACCAACTTCCATCAACTACGGTTTTCTGCATGCACCTCGGTAATCCTCAGAGTTTCAGTATTTTGCACATCCTATTCTCCTGCCTTTTTGAATGTGTCAGATGCAGTCCAGCCAATAATCCCTTTCTTCAGCCTTAGGAACTGCCGAAAAAGTCTCCTCCCCATGAATTAATGGCAGGCATCCAAGTGTGCTTGCGGGACCCCTCACTGCTTTTATCTATCACTAACATTCTGTCCTTTCCCTCTCTATCTCCCTTGTGCTTTCCTTGATTCTTTTCAAGCCTCCTTAACATGTGTGAGGATCCCTGGCTTACTCACAAGTATGGGAATTTCCATGTGCCAAAAGCTGACCCTATCAATACATTTGTTGATGAGAATTTAAAGAGGAAAAGGGTAAAAACTCCACAGGGATAGTGCTAATTGATTTTCTTTATAAACACATAAGCAAGTATACAAGTGACCATCTGCTTTGTCTGCAGGAAGTTAATGAATATACAAAAGGAATCAAATTTAAAGCTTATTTAAATCTTAAATCCAACTGCCTAGATAGTTGCCTAAGTGTATCATAAGGCAAAAAGAAACGTGCTCTAGTCTGTGGGATAAAGATCAACAGAAATAAATAGGATCCCTTGTTTCTTTCACAGGGACACAGTGAAAACAGTGTTATGTTAATTGCAATGTCTGAAGGTTACAGATATCAGAAACTAATATATGGCATTATTTTTTAAGAGGATTCTGATATTTATTTAGCCAAACTGGGACTTTAAATATTGTGAATAAAGACTACATCACTGTGGCAATTAGCAAATTTCCTTTAAAAAGTTGTTCATTTTGTTTGGCTCAGCATTCTGGAAGCAAACATAACTATTTCTTTCATATAATCATTAGGGATAAAAGAGCAAAGCAGACATTAATTCAAAGAATCACTGCTATAACACTCCTAGACTCCACTGTTAAAAAGCAGGTCTTGTTTCTATTTTTATTTCCATGGACAAATGAAGATTATAGATATAAAATGGAAAGCCAAAGATTTGCAGGCTCAACATTTATTTCACCTGTTCAAGCTGGAACACTCAGTATGTACAATTGCAGATCTGCATACTAAGATCCATTGATACATAAAAATATAACCATATTAATTCAAGGAATATTCATAACTTTTGAAAAGTACCATCTCTAAAAACTTATGAAAAATCCACTGGTCATTTATTAATTCTGTAAATTATTACTGACTTGTCGCTGGTAATACAGTCTGGATCAGTTGCTGGATATCTTCACTGACCAAGAGGGTCCACTAACGACAATTATCATTTAGTAAATCAAGATTTGTAAGTGCAACTATGAAAGTGGCAAAGTGCCCTAAAAGACCAGACAGATAAGACCAGACAAATAAGGAGCTCCTGTTGGATAGTAGGTACATCAGGGAAATGTAACACAGAAAACTACATATGAGCAGATAATTGAATGGTCAGAAGTTTTTTTAGGGGAGAAATACTGAATCACAGTTTAAGCTAATGGTTGGAGCATTAGATATTCTTGTTTCTATCTCATTACACCTTTTTTAATAAATGCAAATATGTCTTCTAACATAGGAGAAGATATTGAAATTCAGGTCCTTATCTCATGAGAAATAAATTTTACAAGGAAATGACATATTGGAGGATGTCAATGTAAAATCCAGTTAGACACAAATGTTTACATTAATTTGTCCTCTCCCTAAAGAAAACACAGAACAAAACAAAATTAAATCCGTGGGTGCTGTACAGGGTGTGTGGAACACTAGATTCAAATCTGAGGAGGAACCCCAGTCTTGAGAATTTAAGATCTGCCCCCAGGATATTCCATTCCAGATCTAGTGTTATTTCTCAATAGTTCCCTTTAAATGCCATAAATTCTAGGCAAATTTTACATTCTATCCCCTGGATACTTCTGAATCTCCCACCTTTTACACATGTCATGGGGTTCCCTCTGCCACTGCCTTTCTTACTCCATAAGGCCCATCTCCTTGATGACTTCCCTTATATTCCAAATCACATGATTTTAATTCTTTATATTCACATTTCTGATGACACATAGTCAAATTCTGGCTTGTATTATATTGTTTTATATATGTAAAAATGAGATTCCCTCACCTGACTTTGTCTTCACCTTTCTAAAAACACAGACAGTGCATTTTATTTAATATTTGGAATAAAAATGTATTAAACTGAATTAAACTAAATATTCTAAGCTAAATTATAAACTAAGTTATTAAACTACCTCAAATTTAAGATTTTGTGACCAGTTTTTCTCTCTGAAACCACTTAAGCAAAATTGTATGAATTTTCTAAGGCCAGCTTTCCTTAAAATTTAGAATATTTTACATAATCTTGTTTCAGAAATACCATGTTTCACATCAGCGAATTTTACAAGTAACTCAAATCTTATCTCTAGACTCAGTGAGCCATAGTAACAAGCCTATTGTGTCAGAGATAAACACCATTCCTTCCCCCTTTCTCTCACCAAATGCATATATGCCACTGGTGGGCATCAGAAACTATTCTGACTCCTAGGAATGTAATAGCGAAGAAGATAGAAGAGTTTCCATGACAGGGTGTAGGGTCTAGAGGCAATCAGAGAAGGGCCAATGGACATATTTACAAATATCCTTAAGTGAAATGAAGCAAATAGGGGGCTAGTATAGATAAGAGCAGACGGGGAAAATTTTTGTTCTGCTTTTGTTTCTTTTTGTTTTGTTTTGTTTTTTATCCTTTTTATTGGGGTGAACCTGGTTAACAAAATTATACAGGTTTCAGGTGCACCATTCTACAGCACATCATCTAGACACTGTATTGTATGTTCATCACCCCAAGTCAAGTTTCTTTCCATCACCATTTATCCCCTTTACCCTCTTCTACCTCCCTCCCCGCTTCCCCTACAATTACAACACTATTGTCCTTGTCCATTAGTTTTTCTCCTCCCCCGCCTTTTTTGTTCTTTTCCTTTTTTCCATGTTTTGCTCCATCTCTCCACCCCTCCCCCAGCCGTCAGACTACTCTCTATCTCTGACTCTGTCTCTATTGTGCCTGTTATTTTGTTCAAAACTTTACATAAAAGGACAGAACACTGCTCTGTGGTGGGAAAATTTAAATTGACACCTGAACAATATTGTAATTTTGGAAATCTAATAGCATATAGAAGAGCTCATCATACAGTTTCCAGATTTCAGAAAACTATAATTGGAGAAAAGATGAATATTAAGGACAAATAAAAACCTATAATGGAGAGAAATATAATAATTATCAGAAGGCAAGGGAACTCCTGGAATTATAGTTGGTTCTTTAATTAATCCATATAGATATTTGAGCCTTAAATACATTATTTTTCCAGCTCCTTCTACTACTATACCAGATTGTTTCATATATCAAGGTCCTTCAAGGACTTCCCATGTTTACACTAGTGCATCAATGCCTAAAGAACAATTGTGACCATTCTCCAGCTGTGGCTGTGAATGACACATAACTCACTTCATTATCCCAAATGTCCACTTAATCAACTCACCTCACATTTTATTACACACCAATAGCTGGCTGAAAAATGATGGCTCCTAGTACCACAAGACTTTGCTAAATGTTTTTATTTGAGTGACTTATATGGTATAACGTTTCCTATTTTTTAGAGGTGTTTGCAACAGAGGAAAACAGATGTTTTGTGTTCTTGTTTCTTACAAAAAAAACACGATTTAGATTTTCATTATTGCAAATAGAAGCCAACTGCCTTTCCTCTGCCTCATGGAACATGACTAAAGGAAAGAACATGGCGGGCAGAAGTTTGAAAGGCAAACCAAAACTTCTTTAGGCACTAAAGATTTGGAATAAATAATTCTGTCCTAGTTCTACAGATAGTTATATCCTTCAGGCCAATTTGTAAAATCTTTTATCATAGAAGTTTGGAAAGAACAATTGTTATAGAACATGAACAAATATAAGTCAATGAGGAAAAGTTGGGCCACCTCTGGAAACTGGAATGGATTACAAAGGTATTTAAATGTTATTCTAGATAGGGGAGCGGTAGAGTAGAAAACAAACACAAATATACACTAAAACAACAGATAGACAAAAATATTTCCTAAAGGTCCTCTCTATATTGATCAGAAAACACTGATGAAATAAATTTCAGGCATTGCTATAGTCTGTATTTTTGTCCTTTTTTAAGACTTTTTGGTCCTTTCAGTAGCCAAAATGAATGAGATTATTCTTATTAAGAGTTGTTTAATTGTATAAAATTAACATGAGGGAAATTTAGATCTCTTTGCATATTTTCCTTTGTCCCAGCATACCTCCCTTCTCCAAGCTATAATAATTTCAGCCCCAGTAATTTATTTTATATTTAATATCTTTTTATTGCCAATAAATATTTTTGTTTATACTATGTTACCTTTCACCTAAATTATGCGCTAAATGCATTCTCAATGGGAAAAACAGACAACTCAGCATTTTCATATCCCTCACAAAGGAAGAAAATTGCATGTTTTACTTTTTATGGTTTCTTATTGCTTTTTAAATCCTGTCATCTAATGGGACTAATGTTCATGGTTTAGGAGTATATTTACCATAAATAGCTTTAGTGGTTATCAAACATCGCTGTTCATTTTGGTGTTTAACCAACCTCAACCAATATTTATTGCCTCATATACTTCTCTGCTTTGAACATTATACCTTAATTACCCCAATCCCTATTTCTAGTTCTGATTTTAAAAGCCTGAATGGGAATAACCATTTCTTATTTCACTTGTGAAAGGAGGCAGTGCCTGAGCCCAAGCAATCAGAAATCAGGGCCATGAAATCAGTAGAGTGTGTTTCAGTGACCTGAAAAAGCCCAAGGTCTATGGCAATGGAAATGCAAATTCTCCCATGTGCAAGAAAAGGGGGAGAGGAGGGGAGACAGACTATCCAATATTTCTCCCAAATGCTCACATTCATACCAAAGCCTAGTGATACTGACTGCTGCTGGGGAAAATGAGAAACAGTGCTGTTTTCAAAACTGTTGATTAATTTTAAGTAAATAGGATCTTGTGCTTTATTAATCTAGCTTTGCATTGCCCCCAGTACACTCCCATACAGCTTTTTCTAATTTCTATTCATATAAAAATAATACTTTATAATACTTTTCAGGTTGTAGAACATTATCTCACAAGCAGATAAAATTATTAAATGGGTCATAAATTATGAATTTGACTGGATTTTGTGTTTTTTTGGCCTTTTAAAATTTAGCTCAGACAATTCTCTCTCTGAGAATCTTCACTTACTACTACAGAACTGAAAAATGCTTCTTTAGGCTATTCTTCTGTCTATTCTACTTTCTACAGTGAATGTAAACATTACTTACACTTGAACTCTTGCTATGGACAAGGAATGCATCTTAACTTCTTCATATTCAAATATGGAATTCAATACACATTTGTTGATGAAAGATGGTTTGCCCAATTGACCAACAAGACAATTCAGGGTGCATAAAATGCAGAAATGGGGATTCAAATGTATTTTAGTTTTCACATTGTGCTATTATATCCCTTTTTAATTTAAGTATAGAAATGATTCTTCCATTACTTTGTTAAGATGTTTAAAGTATTTAGAACCACCTTCTCAACCCTCAGCAACCCCAGCTGGCCAGTTATCCCACCTCACAAATGAATATTAGCTTTTTAAATAATATGTGCTACTGGGGTTTGATCTTCCAGTGGTATTTATTTTCATAAAACTTCCTCTCAGGTTTCCAGCTGACTGTCTATGTACTAAGCCCGCACACACTCAGCGTGTCACCTACCCTATTCCTGATTCCATCTTCATCCATTCCATTGATGAGCGGTTATCCTGCTGTTCTCTCTGTTGAGAAATACCTTAGAGCATTTTACTACTATTTCTCTTCAATGTCTGGCATAATGCTTTGTGTGTAATTGGTGCTCAGTCTATTTTTATTAAAAAATAAATTGTAAAAGGATAGAATCCTCACAACATTAAACCTGTCTCCTCTGCCACACATTCTTTATACTGATCAGTTTTAACTTAGAGCACCATGACCAGGAATAAAGGAACTCTGTCATATCTTTAAATCTCACTCCCTCATTATTTTCTAAATGTGTAACTTTGCTAAAGTTACTCCACCTTTCTGTACTACACTTTCCTCATTTGTGAAATAGGGAAAATAGCAGGGAATGTTTTATATGGGTTGCCACAAGCATTACCTATATGTAAATTATGGATTCATCCACTCTTTCCACTTTTTTTCCTTGGGGCTACTGCTTAACTTCTCTGAATGTCAATGTACATGTCTTTGACAGAGAGTTATTAATAATAGGAATTATAGAGATTAGTGATTGCCTAGGAATGAGGTAAAAATGAGGAGTGACTGTAATTGGGCATGAACTTTCTTTTGGGAATGATGGAAATGTTCTAAAATTAGACTGTGGTAATAATTGCACCTCTCTGTAAGGATAAAAGTCATTAAACGGTACTCTAAAAATAGGTTAATTTTAGGGTATGGCAATTATACTTAAATAAAGCTGTTAATGAAAATAGTAATAATAATACCAGGATTCAAATTAGGTCTGTCGGAGCCAAAGCACATATTGTTTATTTCATCCTCACCCCCTTTCCCCCAAAAAATTAACTTATATTTAAGTGGTCATGCTAAATGACAAAGAGTTGCTGTGTAGAGAGATGCTTAATATAGATGATATGGAGGAAATATATGGAGTTAAAGCACTTATCTAATTATGCAAAGAAAATATTTTAGTTGTTTGTTTTTGAGATACTACACAGTAACAAAACAATTGTTAGTCATAATTTGATTAACAGTTGTCCTCTGTATATGATAAAGAGAAAACATTATCCAATTATACACAGGCAGCAAATATTTTTTTTTCTTTTATTGCCAAGAAACGGTATTTTTGTCTTCCCTTCCTCCCCTCCTCCCTCCCTTTCTTCTTCCTTCCATGTGGTTGCTTTGTTTTTATTTCTAAGTCAGAGAGGTTGACCATAGGTGTTAGAAATTAATTTTCTCCATAATTCATGGACAATATTTTATAAGGATCATGAAATATATACCTTGTAGGTTAAGGGGAATCTCCTTTGAAATAGAAGTATTGGGATCATTTTAACTATTCCTTGAAATCATCAAAATATTTCTTTATGTGTTAAATATTTAGTTGAATAAAATCTTACTTACAGAAATGTTGAAATTTTGCCCACACGTACAAAGACACCTTTTCACTTTTTTTACATCATTCTTTTGACAACATTTTATCTTTCTTAAATAAGGTAGAGAAAAAGGTAATTTAAACGGGAAATGAAAACCTCAGGAACTCTTGCCAGACTAAAATTTCTGAATGCATTTAAAACTCTCCTAACTTTTTTTCTTTTCAGCCTCTAAATTCAAATTCCCAAAGAAGGAATTTTATGCAAAGAGATTGCTGAGAGAGAAATGATGGTTTGGGCTGCATATGTTTGAGATGGATAGTGGTTCCTCCCTCTTTGTGATAGGAAACTGCGCTCCACGTCGTAAATTGGTAAATTGTAGTTCGCACTGCCAGATCTGGGGAGTTTTTAAGGCTGCAGGCGCCTGTGAGTTGCTGGGTGTCAGAAGGGCTCCATCAGGGTTGTTTTGCTGCTGAAAAGGTTAAATGCGAGAACCTCAAAGGCTTTCAAAGAGATTGCAGAAAATCCGTTGTCAGGGAATGTAATATCTCCCAGCTTGGACAAGTTGGTCTCAGCTGATCCTCCCTACTATTTGAAAGTTAGAAAAGCCATAAAAAGCAGAAGGCTATGTCAAGGATTTTAAAAACTGGTATAGGCTGGGTTTATTTTTGGATTATTATGGTTTATTTTTCATTGTTTAACAAAGGAAAAATGGTTACATCACTGTCTTATATTTCCTGGAAGCCAGTGATATAGATTTGGCTAGACAATATACAGTAAGAAATGTCAGCCTTTGGGAAATTTGCATTTTTTTCATTTATTCCATGAAAAAGTCTCCACATTTGAAGAGAAGACTATTTAGAGACAATCGTTGTCTCTCCATGGCAGTCATCAATTATTCTATGACATGCACAACAATTTCCAATGTTTAAAATCAGTTTTTAAAAAGGTAACTGAATTAATACAGAAATTAATTTGTCACTAAACATGTATTGAGCACATATTCCAATGAGCAATTTGAGAAATGACAGGTCTGATCCTAATTAAGCTATAACTAGAGTTCATGGACAGATAGAGAGGGTCTAGCCTTGAGTGAGCTTTTAAGGGAACAGATGTGAAGTTAGAATTTAAGGTATAAAAAGATTCAGATTAAAAAAGAAAAAAGGAAGACTATATCAAAGGAGAATAACAGTATGGCACAGAGACAGAGAAAAATTAAATTTTGTCTGGAACCATTATTCAATTCTCTCACAGACTCAATTACATTGTCTAAGAAATACTTTATGTTGTAGATATTACTTTGAAAAAATAAGTTGAGGAATAGTTTAGAATGACTAGAGAAGCAAAGCCCAGAGTGTTTGTGTGGGTAAATGTATAGCAAATATGTCTGTTGAATTTGTGATGACAATTAATATGTATTTTAATTTAAGCTTTGGGATGAACAAATACCATCATCAGGTGAGGAGTTGAGCAAAACTCACTTCCTTTTCATTCTTACCTTGGAAATGTGTACAATCAATGGAAGACCCTTCACTGCTCTTATAAAAAAGATTATTGGAACTAAGGTGAAAAATTCTTTATAGAGAATATAATAAAGCATTTTGCCTCTAATAAAGTATACTCTCTATTTAGTGTTCACCTAAGAATATAGCTCAAGATACTGTTCAACAAGCAGGAGAAAAACACTGATAAGCCTACAGGTTGAAAACATCTATGAAACAATAGTAATATTCACGTGGGAAAACATTCAATTGATGCAAAAATTTCAGGCTTCCCTCGGTGATATAGTTTGCATTAACATAATCAAGTTAAATGACTTATATTAGGATAGGCATCAAAATTTAATTAATTTAAAAGTTCAGCATTGACAATATATCTTCTTCACTGTTTACTTAAACTTTGAGAGCCAGAGATAATGAGTCTTATGAGTTCAATGAAAAGTAGAGTTCAGAATAGAAGCACCTACCAACACTAAATTTCATTTAGGATGTTTCCACAACGCTAACAAAACCTTCATTCTCCTAGGTTCAGAACAGGAAATTTCAGGTTAATAAATCTATGGAGGACACTTATTTGGGGAGTTCTGAAATTATTCCCTACTTCAATCAATTTTTACCTCGATGGATGCCTCTTACAAAGAAACTGTCATTAAGAAATCCATGGTGAGGGGCTACTTCTATTGCCCAGGAATTGATCATTAGAGATTAGTTAAGAATGCTGGAGTGATCCCATAGATAACGTTTCTACTCCAGAAGCTCTTTCTTCACATGTAAACTTTTAACAATTCCATTTACACACTAGCTATGACCTTGGGCAAACTTCAGTGGCACCAGACAACTATCAGCTGCTATTGCTTTTATGTCTCTCACTGCCTTCAGTATATCCAGAAAATAGACAAAAGGACTATGGAGAAGATGATCTAGAAACTAAGCTTGCTGCTGCTCACATACTGTCTGTCACCTCTCTGACCTCTGCAAGTTGCAGTGCAGAAACAGTGTGGCAGTCAGTTATTGGAGGGAGGAGCATAACCAAGAAAATAAATCTGCAAGGTCTTTGCTGACCACTGCCTATTCACACCCACCATGAAGCCTGCCAATCATACCAATATTTCATGATCTAATCCCATTTATTTCTTAAAAAATGATGAATGGGCTAACTTCAACCATAAGATGAAAGCTGAGGGGAAAAAAAAATGTTGATGTTGATGTCTACTAGATGGAGCAGAAATAATGTTACTTTTTGGCAGCATGACTTATCAGGAATGACACAGCACTTGGACCCCTGTGAACTAAGAGATGACAATTATTATATTTAAATTTTGACAACTAAATTTGAAACAACCAAAGAAATGTATTGGTTAAAACAAACTTTTTGATTTATATTAATCTCAAAACCAGGCCCTTTAATGAGAGTAGGACATCACTAACCAGTAGTATTTCTGTGCTTTGACATATCTTTACAAGGGTATAAAAAGCAATTTCAATTTAAAAATATCATATGCCCAGACATTTTAAATATAAGACTTTGTTCTTAGACAATTAGGGGAACTACTCGATATTTTTAAATTATATTTTATTTGTCTTTTTGGGGACCTAAAACATTATGTTCAATAAATATTAGCTCTGTTGGGGTGTATTTATCTGTCACTTGTTTGTTATTGTCCTCATTTCTTAGATGATAACAGATTAGGAAATTGAATATAAAGTTGCTTTGCCCCATCTTTCGACATAAAATTTGTTTAAAGTAATTAATTACTTTGAATTTGCAATGGATAGAGCTGTACTCTTCACCTTAATTGTCTTAGACAGATAGAAGTGATTTAAAAGCTAATAAAGTGGTAAGGCAGAGACTACAAAAATTTTAAAAGCTTTTACATTGAAAATACTCTTAGAAAGTTAAATTCTCAATGTTGAAAATATTAATTAGTGACATTGAAACTGAGGAACACAGTATCAAGCCTTGATATTTGTTTTTTGTTTGATAGATGCCTTCCTTTATCTGTCCTTAACAATGACTGTGCCAGATATTCCTAACTTATAATAGGCCTTCCCCAATTTCACAAATAATTGTGAACTCAGTTTAACATGCAACAAAATGTATTCCTTTGACCTTAAATCTCTATAAAGTACTTGCTAATAAATATTATTTTAAAACCTAACCTTTCAGGAAACCAGCATTTCCAGATAATAGAAAAATAAACATTAGTATTTCAACCTTCCTCTAAAATTAGAGAACTGCTACTAAAATTTTAAGGATTTCAGTTAACCGTATCAGTGTAGGAATCATCGTAGTAAAGTATAAGGGCTTTTGAATAAAACTCACCCTACAGGTATTTCCTAACATCAATAAACATACAAAACTATTTCTTATAAATCCCTTATGGCCAATAATATATGATTAAGATTTATGCCCAGAAAGATGATTCTTGAGGCACTCCACGATTTTTGATTATCACTGAATACTGTAATTCTTATATATTTAGAAAGATTCTGGCAAGAATGCTTTAAAGAAAAATGTTTCCTTCCAAAGTCTCAATATTTCCAAATGATGAGAACTTGAAACTTGAATTTTGTTAATTAAAATTTTATTCTAGCATAGAGCACTTTATAATATTTTACTTTTTTATATATTTCACACAGTCCTAGTACTGATTCAACTATCTGTATCCTCTTTTTCAAGATCTTAGTGAACTTGGGTAAAGATTAATATTGCAACTCTCCTGTTTATCACCCAAACAGCGAAATGGCTTTTATCAGAGTGAGCAAAATTAAGTATGGTACTCATCTTCAATTTCTCTGACTAGCAACACTGTGAGTTCATTCATGTGTGAAGTATTTTTTAATCTAATTATTCTTACAACCAGTTAGGAGAAAGGGTCATTATTCTAGCTCATTAGATGTTTAATTGAAAGGCATAACAGCGACTCTGTTTTGACTCTCTAATTCCAATATTCAGCAAGGCAAGGAAAGGGGAATTACATAACATCATGACTGGAGAACTATGAATAATGTGCACAATTCCTTCTGTCCTTCCTTCACTGATATGGCATTCTAGAAATATTCCATGCAACATTTGACTTCTACAGTTGAGACTCAACATTACAAATTACATGTGTCTTGTTTTCTTAACCTATGCAAACAAAATGTGTGCTTTATTCATGTACATACACGCACATAAGCCAAAAGACTATTTACAAGCACCTTCTCAAATTCAGATCAAGTAATGACTTGAGCTGACTGATGACTTTTTTTTTTTAAATATTTATCCAAAAGTGTTCATACAAAGAGAAAAAAACTGACACAGGGGCAGCACTGTCTTACTTTTCCGTTACATGATCTCCACATACCTAGAGTAAAAACTTCAGCCACTAAGAGGAGCAAGTACAGAACTGCAGCCAGTATGAGGATTTTGTCTTAATACAGAAAACATTGAAAAAGTAAGCCAAGCAAAGATAATGAATGCATATCTCAGTGAAAAGGACAATACTGCAACTTTCAAACAATAAAGTTATTTGCTAAAGAATGTAAATCTGTAATAGAGGTTCACTACAAATTTGCCTTTCATCATTCATCAATACCTTTATGTGAGCCTTTATATAATAGCACTATATTAGTTTCCTATACTGCTGTATAAAATTACCACAAACTCAGAGGCTTAAAAAAAATACACACACACATACACACACAAACAGTTCTGTAGATCAGAAGTGTGACATGGTTTTACTTGGCTAAGGTCAAGGTGTTGAAATGGTATATTTATTTCTGGAGCACTAGGAAACAATGTGTTTCCTTGCCTTTTCTAGCTTTTTGAGGTTGCTCACTTTCATTGACTTATGTCTCCTTTCCTCTAGCTTCAAGTACAAAACTGGCTAGTTGCCTCCTCACTTAACATCATCCATACTCACATTGCCTTCTGACCCTCTTTTTCCACCTCCATCTTCCACTTTTAAATACACATATAATTCCATTGGGTCCACCCTGATAATCCAGGAAATTTCTCTATTTTAAAGTTAAATGATTACCAATCATAATTCCATCTTCCACTTTAACCCCCCTTTGCTATATAACATAACATATTTATAAATTCCAGGTATTAAGGTTTGGACAACTTTGGCAAGGTGGCTGCTATTCTGCCTACTAGTCTACCCTTTGGCCCCCAAACATTCACACTCATTGCAAATGCCAAATACACTTACTCATCCAAAATTGCTCAAATTTTCAACCCATTACAGCATTAACTTAAAGTCCAAAATTTTATATGAGTTTCATTAGCTCAAAAGTCCCATCAAAATCATCAAATTAGGTATGTGTGAGATGCTGAGTAAAATTAATCCTGGGGCAAAATTTCTTTCCATCTGTGATCCTGTGAAACTCAAAAAGTAAGTCATTTTCTCTAAAACTCGAATGGGGGTACAGTCATAGGATAACAATTACAGAGATTCGGGTTCAAAGCAAATGAAAATAGGAAAAAAAAAAAAAGGCCCTGGTGCAAAGCAATTTCAAAATCCATCCAGTCAATCGCCATTTGCTTTTAAGGCTTAAGAATGACCTACTGTGGACTGTAGGCCCACTGCCTAATCTTCGCCCTCAGAGTCATCCCTTATTTGTTATGTAAGTGCGTATTTGCAGCAGAGTAGTATTATCTCTGCCTATTTCTTAACTGTAGCTTTTTGGTAGTCCAACATCCCTTTCATTTTGTATTCTCTGTCTTTTCTACTCCAAGCTGGCAGTTCTTCTGCTGGAATAAAGTTCTCAAGAACATTGTGGGTCACCTACACGTGTCATGGGATCATAGGATTCAATCTACTAAAGAATAGACTACTCCACAGATTTTTCTTCCTAAATAATCCTATCTCTATTTTTGGCTTCTCTTGGGATGTATGAGGTGGCCTATGAGTCACATATTTCATCTCTTCAAGGAATCTGAGTTAGTATTGTGATCTTTTGATTTTTCTGACATATTAGCAAAAAGTTGCCCAGATACACCATAGGCTTTTTTCCCAAGACCATAATGTCTTTGAAGTGACTCTCTTAACTATTACATCTTTGCCATTCAGGTAGACTAAGGATTAGCAAAATCATCAATCTGACTTTTTATTGTATTTTTTTGTTTAGTTTTGCTTGCTTATGTAATAGTTCTTTGCTTAGTATATCTTTCTCCTCTCTCCTTTCACATCCTACTATAAGCAGCAAGAAGGGAATCAGGCCACACATTGAACACTTTAACTTGGAAATCTCATTGTATACCCAAGTTCATCACTTACAAATTCTGCTTTCTATATAATTACAGAACATAATTCTCTTAAATTTCTACAATTATAAAATAAGAATTCCCTTCTTCCAGTTTGCAGTAACATGTATGTCATTTCATTTTGTTCCTTCATAAGCAGTGCCTTCCAGGTCTGTATTTGTTCTAACATTCCGTGTCTGATGATTTAGGTATTCTCTAAAGCGATAAATGTTTCCTCTGCTATGCTCTTTACTTCCTTTTGAGTCTTCACTAGATGAGTCATTAGCATCCACATTTCTACTATTTTATGAATATAATCTAGGCCTTTTTTTTATCTTGCACCACAAAAGATTCCTAGTCTCTGCCCATTTCCCAATTGCCAAGTCTCTTCCATATTTTTAGATACTTGTTACAATATATATTATTATATACCACTTTCAGGTACTAAAGTCTGCATTATGTTCCAATTGGTGCTATAACAGATTACCACAAACTGGTGGCTTAGAAACTTATTATTTTATAAAGTTACATTTATAAATCACCAATTTATTATTTTACAGTTTAGCAGATCAGAAGTTTGGCATTGGTCTCACTTGTCTAAAATGAAAGCTTTGGCAAGGCCATGTTCCTATAGGAAGCCTCAGGGGCAAAGCCATTTGTAGCAGTGGGAAATTTAACCCACTCTACCACTCTCTTGACATCATTTCTATAAATGTTGACTCTGACTAGTATGTAGCTTTTTAGATAAACAGCATGTTTATATAAGAATCCAAGGAACTAACTTCAAAAGACAGAGACTCCAAACTTGAGGTATCAGCTCTGAGAGATATGTTGACCTTCCACCATGGAGCCAGGATGACAAAAAGTCAGGATGATGTGAAGCCAAGGTGACTAACCAGGATAATGCACACCAGACCTTATTAGATAATCACTGGCCTTACTAGAATGGGCTGCGCTCATCTGCACATAGAGAACTTTTCAGCCCCCTCCCTTGATCTTTTTGTTATGCTTCCCCTCTCTCTCCTTATAAACACTTCTGCCTGCACTGAGATGTTAAGATGGGTATTGAGACATGTGTCCTCCATCTTCTCAGGTGACCAATACTTGGATAAATCTCTTTCCTTGACACTAGCACCTGTCTCTCAAGTACTGGCTTTTGAAGCAGCAGGCAGCTGCACCTTCATTCAGTTACACCTTTCCTTCCTTCTCCAGTTTCTAAAGGCTGCACACATTTCATGGCTCACGGACATCTTCCACAGCCAAAGCCAGGACTGGTGGATTGAGTCTTTCTTACATTGCATCCTCCAAGCTCTGATTCTTGCCTCAACTCTTGACTTTCTTCTGCCTCCCTCTTCAACTTTAATGGATCTTTATGATTACACTGATGCCATCCAGATAATCCAGGATAATCTCCCTATTTTAGAGTCCTTAGTTTAATGACAACTGTGAAGTTCTTTTTGCTATATAAACATGCAATTCACATTTTTCTGGGGCTCATTTTTTTGGGTGAGCCCTTTATTCTGCCAACTACAAGCATTGATAGAAAATGTTTTAATAAATAATACAATGTATTCAATGATGTACAGCTTAGAATTTATTCAAAAGCTAGATTTCCCAAATTCAGTAATGTTTCTACTTTATGTACTTATCTGCATGTTGAGAACAGTGTGTTCTTTGAAAACAAAGATGTGAAATGTGGACCAAAAAATTGCTATGTGCTTTGGTTCATATCTGAAAAAATAAAGAAAAATCATATCTTTTTTCCCTGCCTACTGTGTCATATGGCACCAAGGGACAGCAAATTGTAGATTTTCCTTATTGACATTAAAAAAAATATTTTCTTTGTTAAGACAAATATTTTCATTTTCTCCTTGTTGTCTTTATTTACTTTTTAAGGATATAATAATTGTAGAAGTAAAAAAAACAACACAGGACATCTTTGACTTATCACATTACTTTTTTCTGAATGATATTGGCATTTGAAATATTACACAAGTAAAACTTTCAGAATACAACACTTCATAAATATATAAGCTTGAAGACATCGTTGTGCCTACTTAAAACTTAGACCTAGTGCAAATCATCTAAGCTGTGTGTTGTTTTTCAAGTAGTTCTAAAAACAAACAAAAATAGGTTATTTAGACAAAACTGTACATTTGACTATTATCATAATCTTTTCATATAACATGGCATCTCCAATTGAATAGAGAAAGGATGTTAAATCAATGGAAATGGAAACATTTGGTCTATTAGAGACCCAGAAGTTTGTTTCTCAAAGACTGTGTTTAGGATAATGGTTCCACTCTTAACTGATCATCAGCCTCTTATGGAAAGATTTCTAAAAATTTGGTTTCCATCCTTTCTCTAGAATTAATGAAAGAATTTCCAAAGTTTGGTATCTTTCTAAGTATTTATTAAATAGACTAAAATCTAATTTTCTTAAGTTTATAATGATAGTCACATCAAAGTTGGCATAACTGCCACTCATAATGGAGAGTCCATATATACTTTTACATGTACTTCAGTTTTTGTCAGAATTTTGAAAATTTAATAGAATAAAAAGGATTTGGTGTTCCATTAGGGGTCAATATTTTTGCTAAAAGAGAGTAATGAATAAGGGAATTACTGCATCTGGAACAGGACAAGAAAAACTTGCAAGAGCTGGCTCTACCAACTTAAAAGAAGAATGTTTCTATTGGTTAGGATCCCTTCAATTCCCATGGGATAATTTTAATAGTGATAACCTATATGTGGCTTGGCTGCCCATCTATATTTGCCATCATTGTCTTATCCATCTCTTTGTGCCAGTAATACAATTTTTCACAACTTTCCTATGTTTATTCCTCTTCTTTGCATCACTTAACAGTTTTCTCAGTATGATGTTTCACACAAGGTCCTAGTGGACAAGAATTGAACCTTACTCCTCTCTGTCATAATACAGCCCAGAAAAGAGACTCATTGCTGAATTAGGCACTCAGAAGTACTAAATGGAATTAAATGATGTCATCTCATTCTGGAAGCTTACTCTTTCTTCCAGTTTCAAGTCAGTGGCCTATTACTGGTTATATGTCACTCTATTATTTATTTAAATTGTTTATAATTCTTTCCCATTAAAACAATGTTTTACAGGTGAAAATTGTACTTAATCCTTGCAACTACAATGCCTAGATAATAGATTGTTACTGAAGAAATATTTATTGAGTAAATATGTTCACGAGAAAATGACCATCCTGACCATTCTGCTCTTCCTTCCCCCTACTTCCCTCTCCTCTTCCTCTCTCTAGCTCACAGGTGTGCACTTCTTATTATTAAGTCAAACTCATGAGACTGTCTGATGTGTGTCACTCTGTATAATTTGTTAATTTGTTTCTCTGTGTGTTTGAGAATGTGTTTCATCTATTTCATGGCACTAAGGTACAACTCTAAATGATCTTGCCAATAGGGTGCTATAGTTTCAAAGACGATTAAGCCAAGAAATTTAATTAAAGAAGATCTTTACCACTATGCATGCTCCTCTCATAGAAGTCAAGCCATAGTACAGCCCTCCTAATTTGAATTTAGAACTGCATCTTTATAGAAAGAGAAAAGGAAGTGAGGGAGAGAGGGAAAGAAGATCCCTGTTGGTAATCTCAAACAGACTGCCTAAGGCCACACTGGGACACCATCTGACATTACCAGAGGTGGATCCAGAAAGAAACAACAGTGCGTTTTCACAACACCATATAAGACGTGGTGGGCAGAGTGACTCTCAGTCAGCCAGCTGGAGGGAAGGACCCACCAAAGAATGACCCAACACCAATCAGAGAGACAATCCATAAGTGGCATAAGGGGCATCCCCAGAACATCAAATTCAGGAGATCAAAGAGACCGCACCACTCAATCCCACGAGTCTCCTACCATAGAAGACCACACAATGAAGACGGAGTCAAAGCAGATCAATCTATGAAGCAGTAACAAACAAGAAGAGTACCTAAAAGGAGGAAACAAAGAAATAAACCAATTGAAAGGAAAGAATGAATCCCCAGTAAGAGTACTAAATGAAATAGAGACAAGTAACCTATCAAACATTGAGTTCAAAACACTGGTTATAAGGAAGATCAATAAGCTCAGTGAGAACTACAAACAACTACAGGGAAGCTACAAGGAACTTACTGTGAACTAAGTTCATGATCAGCATGAAAAAGGACATAGAAACTATTAGTAAGAGCCAGAAGGAAATGAAGAATACAATTTTTAAATTGAAAAACACTGTAGAAGGAATCAAAAGCAGACTACATGAAGCAGAGGATTGAATCAGTGAGATGAAGCACAAGGTAGAAAAAAATTCCTAGAACAGCAATCAAATGAAAAAAAGACTAAAAACGAATGAAGGGTATTTCAGGCAGCTTCAGAACAATGTGAAATATAGTAATATCCATATCATAGGAACACCAGAAGGAGAAGAAGAGGAGCAATTGATAGAAAACGTGTTTGAAAAAGTAATAACAGAAAATGTCCCTAACTTAATGAGAGAAAGTCACACAAGTCCAAAAAGCAGAGAGGGTCCCAGAAGATGAATCCAAAGAGGCCCACTCCAAGGCACATCATAATAAAAATGGCAAAATTTAAAGACAAAGAGAGAATATCAAAGGCAGCAAGGGATAAACAGCTTGTAAATGACAAGGAAGCCCTGAGGAGGCTATCAACTGATTACCCAACAGAAACAATACAAGCCAGAAAGGAATGGCAGGAAATAGTCCAAGTAATGAAAAACAAATACCTGCAACCAAGACTACTCTTACCTGAGAAGACTTTCATTCAAAATGAAAAGTGAAATAAAGAGCTTAACAGACCAAAAAAAAAAAAAAACTAAAAAATACATCTCCACCAAACCAGCATTGCAAGAGATGTTAAAGGGACTGCTGTAAGAAGATGAAGAAGAGAGAGAGAGAGGAACAGAAGAACAAAGGGAAAAAATGACAATAGTACCTATCAATAACAATCTAAAATGTAAGTGGAATAAATGCTCCAATCTAAAGATATATAGTAGCTGAATGGATAAGAAAACATGTCTCACATATATGCCATGTACAAGAGATCCACCTCAGAACAAAAGATCTACACAGATTGAAAGGGAAGGGATGGGAAAAAATAATTCAAGCAAACGAATCTGAGAAAAGGCTGGAGTAGCAATACTTATATCAGACAAAATAGATTTCAAAACAAGGCCATAAAAACAGACAAAGACAGACACTATTTAATACGTAAGGGAAAAATCCATCAAGAAGATATGATCTTTGTAAACATAAATGAAACCAACATAGAAGAACCCAAATATATAAGGAAAATCTTGGAGGACTTCAAGAAATATATTGAAAGCAACACACTCATAGTAGCAGATTTTATCACCCCATTGTCAACAATGGATAGATCTTCAAAGCAAAAAGTCAACAAGGATATTATGGCATTGATCAACACTCTAGATCAAATGGACTTACTTGATAAATACAGAACCTTTCACCTCAAAGAAGTAAAATATACATTCTTTTCAAATGGACATGGAACATTTTCAAAGCTAGACCACAGAGTAAGTCACAAAACAACCCTCAACAAACTCAAGAAAACTGAATCAGATCAAGTATCTTCTCAGATCACAATGGCTTGAAACTAGAATCCAACCTCAGGGAAAAAAAAATACCAAAACACAAAAACAATCAAATTTGTGAACACGAAATAACATGCTATTAAATAATTAATAGGTTATCAATGAGATCTAAGAAGAAATAAAAAAAATTCAAGAAACAAATGAAAATGAACACACAACAGCCCAAAATCTATGGGAAACGGTAAAGGCAGTCCTGAGAGGGAAATCCATACCAATACATGCCTATCTAAAAAGATAGAAACATTTCAAATAAACAACTTAACCCTACATCTAGAAGAACTAGAGGAACAGAAAACAAAACCCAGGATGAGTTGAAGGAAGGATATAATCAAGATCAGAGCAGAACTAAATGACATAGAGACTATGAGAACAATTAAAAGGATTAATAAACCCAGGAGCTGGTTCTTTGAAAAGATAAACAAAATTGACAAGCCTTTAACTAGACTCATCAAGAAAAAAAGAAAGAGGACCCAAATAAATAAAATCATAAACAAAAGAGAAGATATTGCAACCAATACCACAGAAACATGGATTGTCAGAAATTACTACAAACAACAATATGCCAAGAAATTTGATAACCTGGGTAAAATGGACAAATTTCTAGAAACTTAGTCTTCCAAAGCTCAATCAAGTAGAAATAGAAAGCCTGGATAGACAGATAACAATGAACAATTAGTGAAACTGAAGCAGTAATCAAAACACTCCTGGCCCACAAAAGCCCTGGACTGGATGGCTTCACAGGCAAATTTTACCAAACTTTTTTAAGGAGGAGTTAACTCCTATTCTTCTCAAACTATTACAAAAAATTTAAGAAGATGGAAGGCTCCCAAACTCTTTATGAGGCCAGTATTATATTATTCCAAAACCAGGTAAAGATACAACAAGAAAAAGAAAACTAGAGGCCAATATCGCTGATTAACATAGATGCTAAAACCCTCAACAAAATATTGGCAAACTGAATCAGGCAATATGTTAAAAAGATCATACACCATGATCAAGTGGGATTCATCCCAAGGATGCAAAGATGGTATAATATTCACAAATCAACAAATATACCATATAAACAAAATGAAAGACCAAAAAAATCACATGATCATATCAATAGGCCTTAAAGCATTTGATCAAGTACAGCACCCATTTATGATAACAACACTCAGCAAAGAGGGAATAGAGGGAGCATACCTCAACATAATAAAGACTATATATGAGAAACCTACAAACAAGATCATACTCAATGAGCAAAAACTAAAAACTTTCCCAATAAGATCAGGAACAGGACAAAGGTATCTGCTTTCACCACTTCTATTCAACATAGTATTGGGAGTTCTAGCCACAGCAATCAGAGAAGAAAAAGAAATACAAGGTATCCAAATTGGAAAGGAGGAAGTAAAACTGTCATTATTTGCAGATGACACGATAGTGTACATAGAAAACCCCATAGTATCCACCAAAAAACTACTTGACCTAATAAGTGAATTTGGCATAATAGCAGGGTACAAAGTCAATATTCGGAAATCAAAGGCATTTTTATACACCAACAATGAAATATCAGATAGAGGTGTTAGGGGGAAAAGTTCCATTTAATATAGCAGTAAGAAAAATAACATACCTAGGAGTAAACTTAACCAACAAGGTAAAAGTCCTCTACTCAGAAAACTACAGAACACAGAAGAAAGAAATCAAAGAAGACACAAACAAGGAGAAGTATATAGCGTGTTTAGGGACTGGAAGAATCAGCATCATTAAAATGCCCACACCACCCAAAGCAATCTACATATTCAACACAATCCCTGTCAAAATATGAATGGCGTATTTCACAGATTTAGAACAAATGATTTCAAAAATTTATATGGAATAAAAAATGACCCCAAATAGCCACAACAATCTTGAGAAAAAAGCACAAAGGAGGAGGGATCACAATATCTGATATCAAACTATATTACAAGAGTCTGGTACTGACAAAGGAATAGACACATGGATCAATGGAACAGAATAGAAAGCTCAGAAATAAATGCATGTCTCTATGGTCAATTAATAGTTGACAAAGAGGGTAGGAGCATAAAATGGAGTAAAAATAGCCTCTTTGACAAATGGTGTTGGGAGATTTGGAATGATACATGCAAAAAAAAAATGAAACTAAACCACCAACTTATACCATACACCAATATAAACTCAAATGGATAAAAGACTAAAACATGAGCCATAATATCATAAATGTCCTAGAGGAAAACATAGACAGGAAAATGTCAGACATCCCATGCAGCAACATTTTTTCTGATATATCCTGTAGGACAAGGGATATAAAGGAAAGAATAAACATATGGGACTACATCAAATTAAAGAGCTTCTGCACAGATAAAGAAAACATCATCAAAATGAAAAGTAACGAACCATATGGGAAAACATATTTGCCAAGGATACCTCACACACGGTTTGATCTCTAAGAACTCCTACACCTCAACACCAGGAAGACAAACAATCAAATTAAAAAATGGACAAAGGACCTAAACAGACACTTCTCCAAGGAGGACCTACCGAGGGCCCGAAGGCATACAAAAGGATATTCAAACTCACTAGCCATCAGAGAAACGGAAATCAAAAACACAATGAGACACAATCTCACAATGGTTAGAATGTCCATCCTTAACAAGTCAACAAAAAAATGCTGTTGAGGATGTGGAGAAAAGGGAACCCTAGTGCACTGTTGGTGGGAATGCAGAATGGTACAGCCACTGTGGATAATAGTATGGAATTTCCTCAAAAAATTAAAGATGGAACTACCTTTTGATCCAGGAGTCCCACTGCTGGGACTAAACCCTAAGAATCCTGAAACACCAATTCAAAAGAACCCATGCACCCCAATATTCTTAGCAGCGTTATTTATAATAGACAAATGCTAGAAACAGTGTAAATGCCCATGAGTAAATGAGGGAATCAACAAACTGTGGTACATTTACATAATGGAATATTACACAGCTGAAAGAAAGAACTCCTACCTTCGCGACAGCATGGATGGAACTGGAGAGCATTATGCTAAATGAAATAAGCCAGGCAGTGAAAGACAAATAGCATATGATCTCATCTATACCGGTAACCTAATGAAGAAAACAAACAAATAAGGAAAATAGAACCAGAGGCATAAAAACAAGGAACAAATTGGCAGGGACCAGAGGGGAGGCAGGAGGGAGATACGGGAGGAAATAAGGGGAAGGGCCTAATTAAAGAACAAGTACAAATGACCCATAGTCACAGGACAATGGAGGCGGGGATTGACTGTGGGAGTTGGGGGATGGGCAGAGCAGGCGAGAGCAATGAGGGGAAAACTGGGACAACTGTTATAGAACAATAGTAAAAAAAAATTTTTAAAGGAAGGAAGGAACAGAGGGGGGAAGGGAAAGGAAAGGAAGAAAGAAAGGAAACAGCATTGATGAAGGTCACATTAATACTCTTGGGAACACAGCCCATCTGCCTTAGACATGATGGACTTTGAGTGATGACTTCATAATTGTTTTGTCTGAACAGATCCAATAAGTACATCACCTTCCCCACCCCATCCTGAACCTTAGGAACTGTTGCCATCTCCTCACTCTGACCATCAATTATTTCATGATTTACTCAATCATTGATGTGGATCTATTTTTGCCAGTTTGATTCTGTAACTTCATATTCATACATGTTAATATAAGCCTCTGTTTAAAAAATACCACAAAGCATTTTTCTTAAGAAACCAATAAATCTCTTAAATAATCTGCATGTGAAATTTTACTTTTAAAAATGGACAGGGTTTTAAAGAATGGCAAGCCTTTAAGGGGTAATGAGTTCTACGTGATAGAACACTTGCTTGTAGCTAAATTTATATATTTAGAAAGATTACTGTTTTTGTAATCATGTCTCTATTTTTTTTGCTAATCAACATGTTTGTTTTACAGTGGTTTCTAAAACAATTTGTGCAGTAATTAAATGTCTAACAGGAATTTTTATGACTGTTTGCTGAACACAAATGTAGTTTAGCTTAGTAGTTTGAAGTTATTAAGTGAGCCATCATAATTTAATGTTTTAAACAAAACAAATAATAGACCTCCTCTTAGCTTTACATGAGGCTCATATTACAATGGAGTATGTACTTCAAATGTAGCATTCTACATTCCCAACAACCCATTTACAAGCACATCAATAAAACTCTTCTTTTTCATTTAGGTTTGTTCTTTAGGGCAAACAGTGCACAGACTTAGAAACAAAGGGCAAAATTAATTTTCTTGTAAGAGGGAATGGAAAGAGAGGAACTAATATGAACTGAGTACGTACTATAAATCGGCAACTGTGCTCAATATCTTATGTACTTTCATTTAACTCACACTATAGCCCAGCAAATTTCAACCACTGTGTCACAGGAATTTTTAAAACATGCAATAGCTAAATATGTAGTCAGGGACACTGACCTCTTTTCTCTTAAACTGTCAACTAAAAAAAATGGCAATAGCCAATACAACAGCCATCTGGTGTGAATGAATCAAAGTTATACTGTTTTTATTTTTGTCAGAATAACAAAAAAATATATTTTTTTGGTGTGCCAGAGAATTTTCATAATTAGTTTAGGTGTTCCATGAGAAGAAAAAAAGGTTTAAAACCACTGCTATAATATATTAAGAGGCAGTTCATCTACATCACATAGATAATTAAACTGAGAGTGAATGAGGAAGTTAAATGACTTGTCCCAGGCTTACTTTTTCTTGTCAAATAAGTGGCAGCGTTGGGTTCTAACACAAATCATTTATATCCCTCCCAAAACTGCTTTTCAGTTTTCTTAAATTTCTGTTGAGTTGTTCAAAAACTCAAATCCACCTGGCACCTTGACTCGATTCTATAGTAGCCGGCAGTATCATCATCACAAAAAAAAAATTGCAATTATTGATAACTCATTACAGTTATCAATAACTGTAGTCTATGCACAGATACTCACATTTTAAAACGGATCATTAATTCTCATAATCAACAGATATTCTTCAGTAATTCATATCATCTTATCTGAAACCAGGAAAACAGGTTATTTCTCTAAAAAAGGATTAGAACTCACAAAGGACATTAATTTACAAATATTTGAGGAAGGAGATAAACAATGTTTGAAAAGCATGTAAATATATTCCATATACCCTACTAGCTGGTTTCATACAGAGATTACTTTCGTTTACTGCAAACTCTGTAAACTTAATCTCAGCACATGCATGTCTTCTTAATTGTTCCCACTCTTTTTCCACCAAATTTTCTTTATTTTACATAAAAGTAAACTGAGACGAAAGATTTACTTAGTGAATAATTTAATTATGAGATAGCCGAGAACAGAGCTGGGGTTTCTAGCACATCTGAACTCCTGCTTCGGGGACTGGGAGTGGTGAAAGGAGAACATGGAGGGTGGGGAGGGATGGCTTTTTTTTCCAAGCACCTCTACATTTATTTCCTTTACAATTGCAAATAAAGTATATTTATTGAAAACCCCTGCTTCTTCCTTTTGCAATTCCTGGAAATCTCAGTTATTGCTACATTTTTTGACTTCTTGATGGCTAACTACTGCAATTATCAGCACTAATTTAACATTGCGCGTGCACACACACATGCTAGATGCTCTTAATTTTTCTTCTACTTTTCTGAGCCATGCCTGTCATGTTCTCTTTCATTTCTCTTAACCAAAGGGTAATGTTCGAGGCCAGTGGTCTGTAAACTGTGGCAGTATCTGGCCTACTGCCTTTTTTTTTTTTTTTTTTTTGGAGTGGTCCACAAACTAGGAATGGCCTTGTACACTTTTAAGTGGTTGAATACATTTAAAAAAATCAAAGGAGGGGTAATTTAGTGATGTGATTAGTATATGAAACTCAAATTTCACCTTCCTAATTAACTTTTAATGTATCACAGCCATGCTCATCCGCTCATGTACTGTCTATGGCTACCTCGGGGCTACAATAGCAGAGCTGAATAATCGTGACTGTATGGACCACAAATCCTGAAATACTTGCTATCTGGCTCCTTATAAAAAATGTTTGTAGACCCTGCTTGAGGCCCTGTTTTCCCTCTATAAATTCCCAGAGCAAGAACTTTCACTACAGCTATGATCATCAGGTAGTATATATAGTTGTTCACCTTCTCTCTCTGGAACCTCAGGCGCACAGAACAAATGGCTAATCAGGTGACTCCGCTCCATGAGAATGGCTGAAGAGACTGCTAAACCAAGCGTGCCCACAATGGAACTTATTTTCTCCTACCCTCAAACTAGATCATCTTTCTGTGATCCCAAATTCAGAGAAAATCACCACACTCCTCTCAATCAACCAAACCAGAAACCTGAGCATCCTTGATTGTTTCCTCTCCTTACCTCAACCCCCTCTAAATGCCAGGAACTGCAAACTCCATATTACAGATATCCCTCAAATCTATTTTCTAATTGCATCAATCAGCACTAGGTTGGGCTACCATCATGTATTGTCTACATTAATTCAGCTGTTGCCTAATAAATATTCCTGATTCTAGGCTTGCTTCATCTACTTTATCCTCCTCATTCACCAGATCATTATTGCAAATTGCAATTTTAATCACGTCATTGCTTTGCTTATAACCTTTCGGTGATTCCTTATTTTCCTTACTATGAAGTCCACACTCTGCTCACCATTTCATATATACTCACTCCCTAATTTATACTGTTTTTTGAATGAGCTATGCTGTCTTAAAACTAATTTTTCTCCAAGAAATGTACCACAATCTACTCAAATGACCAATATAGAAATATAACAAAGTCTCCCTATCCATCAAGAGTTAAATGACTATCTTTTGTGCTCTAAGTACTTGCTATTCTCCTTTGAAATCTACTACACTGGACTGTATGAACCTGTAAGGACAAAGGACATTGGTTTGTAATTTTGATCATAGCATTCCAAGATCTACATAAAGGTCTAGCATAGAGGAAAGGTATCAAATGAATTTGTGTTGAACAGAATTGAATGGAAGTTTGACACATATGTCAAAATAAACCTTTAAAAACAAAACACAATCTCTGTGTCTTAATTATTTTTCTTTGGAAGAAAAGTTTGATAAAGTTATTTTGTTGTTATATCTGTTAAAATTTTCTAGAAGATTATACAACAGTGCTAATAAGAATAATCTTTCTCACAGTCAGAAAAGATCAATTATTTCCCTAGGAAGTCATCTAAAAATAAGAGATATCTACAATCTCAGTGCCTCTTAAAATTAATTTGCTATCATTATCATTAGACTAATATATTTTAACATGATTTTTATAAAATAAGAATAGGGCTATGCTCCAATATAGGAAATATTATATATTAAAAGGCAATAGCCTGGGTCCTTAGAAAATGAAGTATAATCTCCTTTTCTCTAAGATTAGATAAGATATACATACTCAGAATCTAGGTGTACTAGTGATAATTGCTCTTATAGAATGTAGAGAGCAAGTGTGAAGCAGGAAGTAACAAAATAATTCATGTAAGATTTTTTTAATTGCTACTTTACATGTAGTGGATATCCTTCAATAAAATATGAAATTATATCATAAATTGTCCATACTTAAATATCTGAAAACCAGATGCTCCAACAACTGAATTTTTATTTTTCTCTTTAAGTCCTATCACCAAATTTACTTGCCAATTAAAAGGTAACTGTTTCTTCATTTGAGACTGTCTTGCTCTTTAACAGTCATATTTATTTTGACAGTATCAATCTATTTTATGTAAATTAGTTGTGTTTGTTAACATTAAGGAGGGCCAAAGCTTCAGCTTTTTATTAGTACATATACAAACTTAGACATTTTAGAGCACTTTGGGTGGTAGTATAAATACAAGATTGATCATCTTACTATCCAAATCAGACCTTTTTAAATTTGGCTGACAAGAACGTAGACTATTCACAGAGGGACAAGACAAGAAATGGAAGAAGGCCTCTCACTGGCCCAGTAAAATTTTATTCTATATCAGAACCAAATGAAGAGACACCCTTCACTCACTCTCTACTTTCTTGACCCCAACCGCCTCCTTACTTCCTACAGCCAGGTTCTATCAGTTACGTATTTCTTCCTTTACATTTTCCACCTTCCTTGTAACAATCAATTGAGCTCACAGGCTTCCCCAAATCTCTTTTATCATAAATCAACGTAACCCAACCCTTCCCTTCATTCTTGCTACTCTCTTGTGTCTTTCCTTTACCAGAAAACTTTCAACCAGGAAGGTTTATTTTCACTGCTTCTACTTTATAACTTCCCACTTATGGATAGCTCAAAATGCAATTTATTGTCCCATCATTTTACTGAAATTGCTTTCCCCAAAACCATCATTAACTAAATCTAATTACCTTTTCTCTCTCATCTAACTCTCCTGCTTTTCCCAGTGGGCTATTCCCAACTCCTCACTAAATTTTCCTTCTACATCTGAAAATCCTGTTGCCTTGTGCTTTCCTTCTCTATTTTCCTCTCTTTTTCCCACCTAAGGCGTTGCTAATTATTAAAGTTCCATCATTTTTTCTTTCTCTCTATATCCTTTCCCTTGACGATATAAACCAATCTATTGGCTGAGCACTCTCTTATACTGAGATGATTCCAAAGTTTTATTTCTAAGTCCTAACTTCTAATTTGGAATATCCTGCCTGCCTTGCATCTCTCTGAAGACGTCCTGTGGGACTATCACATTCCTTATGCTTCCATCTAGAATTTTTTTCTTTTTGCCTCAGCTGGTGCCATCCTTATGTATGTGTGTTTGTTTGTTAATGGCCATCCTCTTATACATCCAGGCTCAAAGGCTCCTTGTTTTCTTGACTTTCTTTCCTGGCTCCCAAACAACCTATCAATAATGTTAATTCTACTTACAAAATATAATCTGTGTCCAACCCTTTTTCTGTTATCTCATAACCACTACAGTAATTTAGGATAACATTATTACTTTCCAAACCACTGAAATGACCTTATTCATCTCACCTTTCCCTCCATGACCCATGTTTTATACCTCTTCCAGATTCATTTTCCCTAAATTACAACTCCTGTCATGTCAGTGCCTATTCCACAGGAATTTCTATCTACCTGACATTTTAGCTTTAGTTAAATAACATAGTTCTTCCATCACTCCATAATCTTAAATAGGAGATTATATTTTATCTTTCTGTTATCATTAACACCCATAATACCTTGCATATCTTAGGCATTCAATACTTAATGTGAATTTGCTGAATTATTTGAAAACAGTCAATTCTGCTGTACAGAACAAGAAAACAATAGGTTGGTTGATAATCATAAGTATTAAGCAGAGATAATAAGTGGGGCTTAAAAGATATAGGAAAAATTAATAGGACGTGTTCAACAAAATAATCAGGCAACAAGTAGTATGTGAGTCAAAGGCAGCCTTAAACACATCTTGTTTAATAGAGGAAATAATGTAGTAAGACATTATTTACTGTAAGACATGCAAAAGAGAATAAATAGAAAATATGATGAAAGTTTTAAAATAGACAATGAAGACATCGAAACTGTTAAAGATTTTGCTTATCTTGGTTCAGTCTTCAATCCAACTGGTGACTGCAGCCAAAAAATCAGGAGAAGGCTGAGTCTTGGGAAGGCAGCAATAGAAGATCACTGTATCCAGCAAAGCTATTGTTTAGAATAAAGTGCTCCCCAGACAAGGTAAAACTAAAGGTGTTCATCATCATCAAGTTATTATTACATGAAATTTTAAAGGGATTTATTTAAGAAAAAGAAGAGGATCAAAACTGTGAACATTAAAATGGCAACACATTCACAACTATTTGACAACTGAATCTAAAAAAAAAAAACAAAGCAAACAATGAGAATAGGAACAGAATCATAGATATGGAATTCATTTAGAGGGTTATGAACTAGAAGGGGGAAGAGGAAGAGTGGGGGGGGAATGTGTAGGGATTAAGAAGCATAGTTGATGAATACAAAATAAACAGGGATGTTAAGAACAGTATAGGAAATGGAGAAGCCAAAGACCTTATATGTACAACTCCTGAACATGAACTAAGGGGGCAGATCAAAGGGTGGAGGGGGACAAAGAAAGAAAATTGGAACAACCGTAACAATATAATCAATAAAACATATTAAAAAAGAGCAAAGATGTATCATTAGAGACCAAAATTATCAACATGGTCATATTCCAAGTAAATAAGAACAGATGCAAAAGTCAGACAGAAAGAAAGGCTGATAGGCAAGAAAGGCTGATAGGAAAAAAAAATGATTCACTTAAAATATAGTCGTAGATGAGAGCTCTATGCATATTCTGGGCCATTAGAAAAACGAACAAGTAAATCCTATAGAAAATTCAGCCTGAAACATCACCGGAGACAAAAATGGCAAAACTGAAGCAGTCCTACTTCAGGCACATCATGAGAAGGTGGCAGGAAAAGAGGAAGACCACATATGAGATGGACTGACTCCATAAAAGAAGGTATACACATAAGTATGCAGGAGATGAGCAGGACTGTTAAGAACAGGACATCATGGACATCACTCATTCAATAGGGTCACCACCATTAGTCAGAGCTCTTCATGACAAGTTATACACACGATGGACAAACAAGGGTGTTGCTTATGAAAAGAATGGAAAGCCATTCAGAATCGTGTGACCTCTGGACTGACATTTATGTGACGTCTAAGTCAGCCACACATTGGTGATACATGACATCACCCAAACAAATATAAGGTACCTGCAACCAGTGACCCACACCCCTTCTTCCAGGGAGGGACCGGGGCAAGGTCATACAGCCACAGCTACAGTTCCAGTATATTTTGGGGAAGGATACATTTACCAGTTTACCAAACATGGCTTTCACTACAGAATGTTAAGGCATGCGAAGATACGTTCACTTTAGGACTTGAGGAAATAGTTAAAATCCTGTGCTCTCTCCCATAATGTCTCCAGCCATTAATCAAGAAGCTTCCTAAAACTGAGGATTTACCTTAGGGAAGTTCAGGGCAAAGCAGAAAACAGCCTGTCTTTTCAATCACAATCAAAACTCATGAGAATCAACTGGTAAGCCCATAGGGGCTTGACTAAGACAATTGTCTGAATCAAATTTCGGGCTGAATCTCGCCCCTAGGTACTGCTCTGTAGGCGTCAATTAAGGGTTTAATTCTCTGTTCACTGCTATAAATCATTGCTGCCCACAGAAAGTCATTCTTAACCAGAGCCCCCTCCCACATAATCACCCTGAAGCAGTAACAGTTCACAGCTTGGACATAAAGCACTGACAGGTTTTTGCAATAAAATGTGACCTTTACTGTTAAAAAAAAAGTTTTATGATATCTGACAAATCATTTTCTTAATAGGAAGACTTATACTCACTTGATGAATTAAAATAACAAACAATTAATTTCGTAGAAGATGTGAACCACAGTATGTTCCAAATGAGGAAAAAAATGTACTTTTATACCTCTCTACCTTTTTTTAAAATAATAGACTTCGCTTTAAAAAGAGCTCTTCACACCAACATCCTCAAAGAAAACACTAGACTTATCTATTCAGAAAGAATATCTACATGCTTGTAGAAACATCCATGAATTTGGAATAACTGAATCTTAATATTACTTGCCAGGGGTGTTTTGAGGAAAAAGCAGCATAAAAGAAAATCCCTTTGAGTAGAATCTATTTTCACACGATTGCTTTAATTCATCCATCTCATGCTTTATGGGGCATTCAAGTGTGCATTAAAATCACAGAGGAACACAAAGTTCCCAGTCTAAGAAAAACGAGAAAGAGTCTTGAAAACTAGTCTTTAAACAACTTCTTCTTCTTTTTTTGAATCCTCACCTGAGGATTTTTTTAATTGCTTTTTTAGAAAGAGAGGAAAGGTGAGAAAGAGAGAGAGAAACTGGCATTCTAGGTATGTGCCCTGACCAGAACTGAACCCATGACCTCTCAGTGTATGTGACAACACTCCAACCAACTGAGCCACACCATCCAGTGCCAACGGCTTTTTCTTTAAAGCACAACAAGGGGCCATTCAGAGCAGGAGTTTTCTTGGACTTCATCACACAAATACTAATCAAAGGGGCTTAGAAATCCCCAAGGATGAGTCTTTAGAGGGTCTCTTTAACATTTTTCTCTTAATATTTATAATCGTACTCTCCAAATGTGTTTCTGAAGACAAAATTGGAAATTATCAGGCAGTGAATATGACATGCCACAGTTCTGGGTATTAGGAATTTCCCTAACATATACATCTGTGAATGTAACTTTCATGTGCGTTCATATGATATCATCTGAGGTGTCATATTATAAACAGGAAAAAATACGAAGTTATGATGTGACACAGAATAAATTTCAGAGGATTTTTACAGCTGCTTACCCAACACACATACCTTATTCACACCTAAACATTTAATAATTTAAGTTTTTTGTGTGACCAGGTGGCTCAGTTGGTTGGAGTTTCGTCCCATACACCAAAAGACTGTGGGTTGGATTCCCGCCTGGTCAGGGCACCTACCTAGGCTGTAGGTTCATTCTAGGTCGGGGAGTGTACAGGAAGCAATGAATTGATATTTCTCTCTCACATTGATATGTTTCTCTCCCCCTTCCTCTCTCTCTAAAATCAAGAAAAACATATCATGTGGTGAGGATTAAAAATAAATTAAATAAATACATGATAATATGCAGCATAAGTTACATTTCCACTCCAGAGTCACTTGAGCTAAGAATAGAGACAAGTTCATCATGCAGTTTCTTCGTGTTTACTGAACATAGGAATCTACTCAGTTTTTAGCCTGGAATGTCTTGAAATTAACTTGATCTAAGAGTGATGGAGAGACATATACTTGCAAGGAGTTAGAATTCAAATAGTCTGAAAATAACAGAGAAGCTACACAAATCATTTATTTATTGATGAATTTTCTTAGGAAGAGACCATGTCTTATTTAACTTCATATTACCAAAATCCAGCACAATTTGGGGGCAGAACATGTGTTCAGGAAATGTATACAAATTCATTTTTAAAAATGGATCTCTACATGCCAACACATATTTCCTTTGTATATTCAGACTAAAAAGTTATTTTTATGAACACAGAATGTCTATTACTAAGATTAGAGCCTGCCTTTATAGTGCAGGATAACCATCAATATTTCTGTAATTTTCTGAGGGGATTTATAACAGTGGTTACAACTTACAAGTTCAAAGTTTTTTTTGAAGTGCTAAAAGACAGTCAATAATAAAGCCTTCTCTGCAGGGGAGAGTGTTTGGGAGTATCATTTTCTTGGTTCCCCGCAGGATTTCACAAATCTTTCTCTGCAAGGAATTTGTCTTCAGCAATCTCTAGTCTATTACATCTGCCCAGAAGGCCTTACAAATGCTCTAATGCTGGTGGTAGGTCACACATTCTAGAACAACTGAATTATTTTAATGATAAAACTAAAATATGTTTGCCCAAAAGCCCTTTACAGAACCATATTACTTGAATATTTAAATAATATGACATAATTATCAGCTGCTTTGAGTAATACTTCGAATTGAAAATCACCCCGGAGGCACACGCAGTGTTCACTGTGGCCCGACACATCTCGTTTTCTCCTCTGCAGTGCTCCCGCCTGCATGAACAATGCTAAACAGTCTTTATTTTCACGGCATGTAATCAAAACATACCCTGCACTTTGCTCCCCATCCATTGCTATGCTTATCTGCCACACAATATGCATGCATTAGATTCCTAACAGATTCAGCCTGGTGCTCGAGGGCCTCGGCAGAGCGACTGAAACCTATGCTTTCCCTACCTCCTTCTTTTAGGAAAACTCCATCACAATCAAAATGCCTTAGTCAACATTTCATGGTTAGATGTTTCCTTGCCTTTGCTTATGCTGTATTTCTTGCCCAAGACATCCTTCCAACCTACTTCTTAAGCCATAGCTGTTTTTCAAAGCTCATGTCATGTTAAATGTATTCAAATAAGTCTTTTCTAACAGTTAGAGACCACGATAATTCTTTTCTTTTCATTGATCAATGGAACAACATGTTGTTGGAAGTATCATCTGCACTAGATTTGAGATCAAATTTGAGATTTAAATTTGGCTCTTAATAATTCTACAACCCTATTAAATTATTTTAACCTTTCTTCCTCAGTTCCCTCTCCTGCATAGTGCACACAACAATGTCTGCAGCACAGGGCTATTGCTTTAGTGGAGAAAGCACTGCGGAAAAACCAAGCAAAGTGGTGTTCTATTGCTGTTACTTTTTTTAAAATCTTATTTTCTCAGAAATCTAGGAAATCCTTTATAAATCTAGTCCTTTGGAGTTTCATAAGTAAACTATATCATAACTATTATCATTAATAAATATCATAAATAATTAGGGTTTTATGATAGATGATGTTCCTAGTCTAGATAGCATATATAATAAATAGCATAAAGAGTGTTATGCCTATGCAGCAGCATTTATATAGTGCCTATATTGTTGTAATCTAGATGTTACAGTATAATATATAGTAGAGTAAATATTCTATATGGTTTGCAACCTCAATAGTATAGCAAACAGCTCTATATCTAAATATGTTGCAATACTTTTCTCTAGTAACCATTTCTATTTCCAGTTTAATATATACATTCCCCCAAACATGGAATTATTTTAATATAATTTCAAATCAAAATGCCATCACATTTAAATTACATCCAGATAATTTACTTTTGCAAAATAGAACTTGCCAATACTGAATGTTACAGCCATAAGCAGAGAGGAAAATAGGCTTAAACTACTTAAAATACACTAACAAAGGTATTTCAGACAAGATACACTTTTTACATGAACTACAGGGGAGCAAAAAAATGTAATTTTTCCATATGCACATACATCTAATATTATTTGTCATGTGTTTTAGGTATTTTCCTAATTTTACCTTTTCTGATTATCATTATATTATTAAAATATGTACAGATATACATTAAAAATATAATTTACTAATAAGTCAAAACTTCTTTATTTACCCTGGTATTTTTATTTCAACTAATATGTTGTCAGGTTTGGATTTACCCAAGTGTTCAAAACATTTTTCCTACATCCAGTATTTTTTTCACCTTTCTTAACACATTGTAAACAAATTTTATTTTTTTAATTTACATTTCTTTATAACAGAGCTCTGAATTACATGTTTTCCACAACCATATGAAATGATCAGCTATCTTCTCTTTACAGAATAGTCAGAACTAAGACATAACTAGAAACTACGAAATTTGTTTCAATTTAATTCATTTTTACTTGTTATAATTTTGATTTACCACCATATAATCAAACGATATCGAGTAATTTCCTACATTTTGGGCATAGCCATGTTAGATTTAATTGTATCATTGGTAGCTTTCCCTAAAAATGCCAAGAATTAAGAACATTGACAAATAAAATTTACAACTAAATCCACACATGTCAAATAAAGATTTGGTATAGGAAAACTTGCTATATATGTTCAAGATTATAGTTACGGTTTAACTACAGTATTAAATCTGTCCTTTTACTTTTTGCAGTAAAAAGTGCTATTAAGTGAAGGGCCTCTTCTGAGTGTGTTCAAGTGTTTGGGAACACAGAAGTTCACTATAAATGACCCAGCAGAAAAGAAAAGGTGGCTGAGCCTTAGGGTCACGGTTTTGTACGTTTCTATGGAAACCTGGTGGAAATTGTGGTTTTTTATGGGTTTTTATTCACATTCAGTTGCTGTCCTTAAATGATCACTTTGTTGACAACCAAGCATTAAGAAATGGAAATAGCAAAAGGGTTGAGTCTGTAAATGATCTATTTTGTACTTAAATCAAGGGTGTTGAAATGATTCAGCCCAACTCTGTAAAAAGCAATCAGCTATTCTTAATGTTTCAAGTACAGTGTTCACACTGCAGTTGCAACTTTCTTCTAGCTTTGCACTATCAGATTCATGAGAAACATTCCCTGAGTCAATTTCCATTGTCTTTTCCTGCTTAAAGTTTTTGTTTAGTTCTCAAGTGGCTATTTCTAATATGACTTCTGGAGAGAAAGGAGGATTGAGAGGAAAATACTGGATGCAAACTTGGGAAACATGACTTTTCCTCCAAAAAATCTTAGTAATTTTAAGCACTTTTCTTCTTTCAATTTTCTTACTTCCAAAACTGCCTAAATTAATAGAGTTTGGAATTAAATTGAAATAATAAGTATAAAAGGCTATGGAAAAGTTATTTAACCCAAAGAAAATGAGTTGCAAATATTTAACAACAACAAAATAAACATGTTCAATGGGGCTTGAGAAATGAGGGAAAGAAGAATAAGAATAACCAAGAAGCCTCAGGATGGGTGCAAAAACAGATTTTGTGGAATACTTATAGAATAAACCAATACCAATAATTCTCATGATATATTAGAAATGAAGGAGATAATTATTCAATCCAATATAAATCTTTATTATGGGCCCATGCTGTATCAGAAGTATTACAAGTTCCTGGAGATCAAAATGTGATCACAACATAATTTCTGCCCTCAATGATCTTGTAGTGCAGTGGTAGAAACCATCATGTAAACAAATTAAGCCATGCACTGTAATAGAAACAAGCAGAGAGGTGGAATAAGATGTATGGGTGAAATATAAAAGAGAGAAAAATGTAGAGCAGGGGAAAACTTAGAAAGTAGTTCAATTTAAAGTTGCAGTTACCCATGACAGGATATTATCTATTTTTATTTTATTTGACACATTTTTATAAAGGGTGGTTTTGAAACTCTCAATTCGTTTAATCCTTCTTAAAGCCCCATTTTATAGAAGAGAAAAACAGATCCAACCAAGTTAAGTAACTTACCCAAAACAGTGCAGCTAGTCAGTGGTAGAACAAGGATTCAGACTTAGGACAATGTCATTTCAGAGCTCTTGCTGTTTACCACCATGTGATGCTGCTCTGTTGAAATGCTGGTGCTCAACCGCTTACATAAACATTTTTACCACCTGAAATAATCTTACAGTTCATTGAAGTATATTTTGTAAGTATAAAATCTGAAAGATACGGTATTTTACATCATCGATCGGCAGTAATCTCTTTTTAAGAAATACTGAAGAAAATAAATGAGTTTGTCAGTACTGAAATTCACTTAGCACTTCAGGAATACCCACATTTCTGCCCACGTGCCAGTCTGTGATACAGTTTCTCACATTCAGATTAAACTCCCTTGTACCACACACTGGGGAGATGAATCAAACTTTTTTAAAAATTGCTTTGACTTTGTTCCCACATGAAAGTTAACTTTCGGAAGAGCCCAGCAAATAGCATTACTAAGTATCATCACTGACAAGAGAATTCTCATTCCCAAGACGCAAAAGGCATTTAGGGGTATGATTCAGAAAATGCAAATCAGGGATAACCAGTCAATCCTAGAATGACAGAGAACAGCCATCAGCTGGGATTCCTTCCTGGAGAAGCTAGTACTAGCTACTGCCAACTAGAGTTCCAGGTGGCCCTGCCAGAACATCCATACCATTGGAGCAAAGTGGCTCAAGCAGTTGCTGAGGGTCAGATGAACCTGAATGTAAGTCCTATAACACAGAAGTTACATCACTTTTCTCTCAGCTTCCCCATCTGGTAAATGGAATGGTTAAATCATGGAAAATGAAAAATGTGGGTAATCAAAATCTCATGGTTTTTACACACACACACACAGACACACACAGGATATTTCACACATACATGTATACCATGTGAGTATAATATATGTACATACATATATACCTCTCGTATATTGTGTATGTGTATGTATATAATAGACATCTTATACTGCACCCCAGTTGGCATCTATGAATAGTATAAAGAGCATTTCAACAATCAGTACTAAATTCATAGTTGGGTGACAAAAATCTAGGAATTACCAGTAGAGAAAAGGCTGTAAGGATGATGAAGTGACAGCAAGTGATACAGAGATAGAGGTAAGAATGGAGAGAATCAAGGTCGAGATTCATAAACCCATAGAGCACGACAGTGAATTTAGCCATAAATAAGGAGATACCCAGCAAAAAAGTTCTGCGAACCCAAGTAGCCAAGTGGTTTATGTATCTATAAAAATACATTGAGTAGAATCTTATCTTTTAGCCTTAGTACTTTCAACTTTATGACAGCTGCAGTATTAGCCCTGCTAGTATTTCTCTCTCTTCCTCACACCCAACTTTCCTGATTTTTCCTCAGCTTACTTCCCAATGAATTTTTCTTCCTCTGTCATTGGTCTTTGAATGTGCAGCTTCGATAATGCAATTTGTAAAGTCAAAAATCAGAAAGAAGTATCTGTTGGGAAATACCCTGTCTTGTTTCAGGAACCGTAGTCCTGTGGAGAGGCGAGAGAGCCCCAGGGCTGGAAATGATCAAGGAGGCCTTGGGAAAACAGGCCACTGAGAAGACAAAATCTGTTCCCCTGCCTCCTTCATGTCACCCTGCTTGGCCCTGGGATGGCTGGTAGTCAATGATGGGTAAGATTCCTCAAAATGAACCTAAGCCAGACACAGCCAAAATGGGCAGCAGGTCAAGGACATGAGGGACACAGAGAAACGGCAAAAAGGCCCACAGCCCTTGGCTCGGCTTGGACATGGCCAGGGTCCTCATTCTATCTGAAAGAAGGCTCCTTGTCTCTTGGCAGCTCCCTCCCCCTACCTGGATCAGGCTCAAAACAATACTGGAGACAGTCCTAAACTGGGTCTGGCGGTTTCCAGGGGAAATCAGGCCTAGAAGTAGACTCTTTAAAGCATGCTTTGTTTCTCCCTCAGAAGCTATAGCCAGCTCATGCTGGGAAGGAAATTTACATTATTCACAGACCCTGACCCTAAACCCTTTGGTGCTCTCATGTTTACACTCTCATGTTTACCAGGCTCCTCTGGGATCCATGTGAATCAGTCCTGTCATTTGTTTTCTTCAAAACATCATCTATTCTCTGTAAACATTAACATACTGATATTATGAGATCACCTGCACATTCCTACTACCTAGGCCCACTGATAACCCTTTCAATAAAAGCCTTTGGACAAAGGGGCTCCGGGCCTTCTCCCCTAGAGGGAAGAGCCCTGTCCCCTCTCCTAGCAGACAGAGAAGTGTTTGCGACAGCTCATGTTTATTCCCCCATCTGTGACAACCCCGGGACAGGCTCTGTGGGATTCAGAGCCCCACTCCCGCCTCAGCTGGCCCCAGACAGTGACCCTCGGATCCAGGAGCCCCCACTCCCCACAGCAAGTATCCTCTTTTGGAGGAATACAGCATATTTTATTGTATTTAATGAATACCCCATAATGCCTCAGAGAAGTCCCTTAGAGTTCATCATGTAAGTATGTGTAAACAGATACTATTTAAACATGTATTTTATGCTTGATAAAATATAATTTCTCTCTTGAGGAATTCAGATGCAGACACAGCACATACTTAGTTAATTTTAAACTGTAAATTAATTTCCTGATAGACCTAGGAACTTGAATAATCTGTCCTATAAATATATGCAGTATGAAAAGACATTTTAAAACAGGTATTTAAATTCTAATCAGTCCATTATGAAATTTTCCTAGACTGTACATTAAACGGGGCCAAAAACAAAAATCTTTATCAAATGTCATGACTAGTTTGAAGTAAGCACCTTTCTAATTTAAAATCTGTTCTCGACACAGGGAAGAGAACATTAAATGAATATGTTGAGTTATATGTTATAAAGATATTCTGAAAAACATTCAGATGCAATATGTCTTACTAAACCTCTGTGCTGCATGTGGCACCATTATTCTTGTTTCTGGTGAACTTTCTCTTGTTTTTCATGATTCACACCGTTCTGCTTCCCCTTTTCCCTCGCTGATCATTACCTGCTCCTGCTCCTCCACTTCTTCCCCCACCTGAGCTTTCGATTTTGACATTTTCTAGCCTTCCATTTTCTTGCTAGCTCTTCAGTTTTGTTCAGCTTCTTCAAAGAGATCTCGGGTACATTGAAGATTTTACCTCTGAGTTGATGAACTTTAATTCAGTTGTTCCAACTTAGACTTCTTCCCCCATTTATCACACTCACACTCATATCTCCAACTTGGTGCTAGGCATTTCTGCATGCCATGTTTATGCATCAAATCAATCACTGAGTCCTTCTAATTTTACCTCTCATCATTCTTCAACCTGAGCCTTCCAATGCTTCCCTGCCCCCAGCCACGTTCGTCAATAACCTCCTCATCTTTATCATTTTATCCTTGAACTACTCTCATAGCTACTTAATAGATCCTCTAGCCTGCATTTTTGACCCTTTCAGATCCGTTCTTCACATAATTGGCAAAATGTTCCACCTACACTGCATATCTGACCTTTTTAGGCCTTGCTGAAAATCTGTCAATGGTTCCCAGTGGTTTATAGAATAAAGTCCAAGCTCGCTCATCTAACATAAAATGAGGCCCTCCACATTTTCAGCTTCAATTTTTTATATTTTATATCTCAGAAGTGTTTACTTTCACGAAGTTCACAAGCTCTACAGGGTTTCCCACATCCAGCCCTGTGCTCCAAACGCTTTCTTCATCCTTTCCATCTTTTCACCTAGTTTTCCTTGGATTACTCCACTTACTTAAAAGGTCAGCTCTCTCAGGATGCCTTCCTGGCTCACCACATGGACGCTTCCTCCTTCCTCCCATATTATCATGTTATAATCTCTATCATGACACCAGTAATAATATACTATTGCTATAACTTTCTATATCTCTCTACTCCACTGGACTGTGAACTCATGAGAGGTAGGAGATGTATCTATTCATAAGTATCTACAAGTGCCAGGAACTGAATTAGATGCTAAAAGCAAAAAATGCTAATCAAGTATTTTCCCCCACCATGAATAAAATTGTTACAAATTTACATTACAAACTTAAAGCACATATTAAGTAAAAATAATTTTCTGTCTTATGCTAAATATTTACACATTTATATCTCATTGTACATCTTATTTATATACTTTCTTCGTGATTAAAGATACCCAGTAGAAATTTCCTTCTCTGTGTTTGTGACAGGCTGCCCATATGCACTGGGGCTCTAAGTGAGGCTACTGCAATCCCCAATATAATTTGACTTGTGTTACTGATTTAACTATACATGTAACAAACTCTAATTTTGAGTGTGATTTCACTATGTGTATATATAGCACTGTGCATATGTTAAGGGTAAATTGTGATCAAACAGTTATCCAATATAGAGTTGAAGCCACTGGTTGACCAAGCATATACCACCAGTCCTCACTCACTGGCTATAGTATTAGTTATCCTTTAATCTACTATAGGTGATCTAAATGCTCAAGGAATAAAAAGTTGCATAAAAGTTGGATCCCTTATATAACTAATAAGACACTCAGTGTGTCCAGAGGTACCTCGGCAAGAGCCAGTATGTGTCATTTTCCAAGGGTAAAAATTTAACACTATTATTCAACATCTTCATATAGTGTATCTCTAAAAGAGATGATAGTCTTTAGAAACAGACCCATTTAGGGTCCTTAGAAACAGAACTACCAGCAGCACTTTTCCCTTGGCTGTGGTGTTATCCAGAAAGTATCAGAAGAAGGGCATTTCTAGCAGAGTTAATCTTTACAAAACAATGTGTCTCCAGATAGGGTTTCTACATTAAATAAAAATACGAGATTCCCAGTTAAATGTGAACTTCAGATAAACAACAAATACTGTATCTGAAATTCAAATTTAACAAGGTGTCCTATATTTTACCCATTAACCTTACATTCTAGGTAGTGTAGACAAGCTTGAGAACAATTCTATATTTAAGTAACAAAGTTGAAAATAATCTCACTATCGTCAGGAAAGCATTTTTCTTTCACTCCATGGTATATTTTTTGTTGCCTTTGTGAAACATATATGTATATTTTTTCCATCTCTTCTCTTCCCAATCAGATTAATTATTCTCCTGCAATTTTCTACAATTCAGGAAAGAACTGACCTCTAGTTAGCTTGCTTATCAAAGCTGGTTGTCTTTTTGGATAACAATAGCTATCTCATTTCAATAAAGATAGTCAAGAATGAGAGAGTAATATGAAGCCCTGTAGCATTCTGTTTTAGGTTTCAGGTGTTCAGAATGTATGTTCCCTGGTGATTACAGGACCTTCATGATAATTGGCCCATTATCTCAGATATCTCAGAGACCATCTTCTTATTGTTGTGAAGTGGAGAAAAAGAAAGGGCAGGTTAGGAGGGACAAGACAATTTAAATAATCTTACTTTTATGTTGTTTTCAGTGAACTACCTTTTATTTGATCTGAGCTGCATATATAGCTAGGATTCTGAAGGCTTGATGTGTCTTATTTGGGCAGTAATTTTAAAAGGGAATGTAAATACAATGTTTAAGATTATTTACATGAATTACAACAAAAGGGCAAGCTATTTCAGTACAGATCCCCAAAGAGAAATTATAAAAACAAAACTCAGAGGATGTTTTCTCCCTCTGAGTCTCTGCCACTTATTAGCATGTTAACATATTCTAGCAATCATTTTCATTTCATTAGTAAAATACCACACCATTTTAGCAAATTAAGAATAATGCCATGTAATTCTTTTCTGCATAACAAAGACAAGGAAACACTGAGACAGATAAAGTGCATACCAAGTTAGATCTTTTGTAAATACCACTGTACTGAATATAGTGGCTTTTCTTAAGCATAGGAACAGATAATTCTGTTTCAGGCAAGAGATCAGCTCAATTAGCACACAGATAGCAAGCTTTGCTTTATAGGAACACTATCTCTTCCTGCCTGAAATGACCTTTCACAAACTAGTTTCAAAATTAAGTACTCAGATATTAATTTATCTTTCTCTCATCCTGTCTAAAGAATATATGTATATGTTAAACATGTTCATACACCCAAAATCAAATTGTACAGAACATGCAAATCAGTAAGTTATTATTCATATATCAAAAATAATTCACCAAAGCTTTACTATAGATTTCTTTCCACTTCTGACACTCAAGAGGGCCTTAAAATTTTAAATTAAGACATTTTATATAACTCTTCCATAGCACAAAATTAATCACTGCCTACCTTCAAATTTTGCATCAAGGATAGCATTTAAACTGCTTGATATTTAAAAGGTAAGGACAGGATCCCTATATTAGCTATAATTCACCAAAAAACACAATTAGATTGAATATTTTTGTTTCTGCAATCAGGCCTAAATAAAATCTTCCCAGTTGTATTTGGCTCTGTTAACTCCTTTCATTACATTGTTTGACTTGTGATGAGTTTTGCATTGTAAACAGTATATGAGGAATTAGAATAATTGAGATGGCTAATATAAGCTATAGATTTGAGTGAAAACTCTACCAGTTGAGGTGGAGTGAAGTATAATTCAAAAACACTCACTGATGCTTAGATTCAGATAGTACTTGAGCCATCAGATTTTTAAATATTCTTTCAAATCAGGACTCCTCCTACCCTCAAAAAAACAAAAAATAGTCGCAAATGGCCAAATAGCCTGTCAATATTTTGTTAGCATTATTAAAATGTCAATTTTAATGAAATATTTCCAATAGTGATTTTGTTTAAAGATTATTTGGCTTATATCCATAAATGTAGTATTATGGTAAAAAATATTATTGAGCACCTGCTATGTTCCAGCACTTATTTAGGCACTGGGAATACATTAGTGAGCACAAAGGACAAAAATCCTCAAAACACGGAACCTACATTCTTTTAAAGGGAAAAACTGTCCCAGGATGATATGAGCAATAGTTACGTTACTGAACACCACGTGGGGCCCTGCTGCCTGCCACCACTCTCCAGGCAAAATTCCAGAGGCAAAAGCTTGGTGATAGAGGAATGGAGTCCTTATTCAAAAGCTACACAATTTTGGAATAACAGCTTTCCACCTGCATTAGTCACTTAAATCTATCAATTAAGGCTAAACTCTTTAACTCTTTAGAGTTCCCCTATCATTCCCTCTGTTAATTTTTAATTATCTTATTTCTATTAGGATTCGTTTACAAACTAAAACATTAGATACAAAAGCTACACAATGTTAGGGGAAACAGCAGGCTTCTGCCTCCGAGTTCATCCCCTCTAGAACATCCAAGGAATAATAACCCTGCCACCCTCTGCCAGGCCAGCCCTACTCTAGACTGTGCCTGGAGTTCCTTCCCATCCAAAATACGGTCTTTTGGGAAACACAGGTAGCTGCATCACAACCATCCAGGCATCCTTAAGCATGCCTGTCTCTGTTCTCCTTTTATTTTAAATCTTCTGGCCCATAATTCCAAGCACTCCAGAGGCTTCTCAGCCAACCCCGTCCTAGGCTGTTTACCATTGTCTAGGACAACCTCCTCCTATGCTCCCTACTCCTTCCCAGTGATCTGATCAGATCTCTCCATATCAATTATGGGATTAATAGACAATAATTTTTAGCTCTTTCTGAAATTATTTATTGAGGATCTACCGTATCTTTGATAGATACTATGAAGCATACAGAAAGTTATAAAATAGGGCATGCATTCAAGGTGTTTGTAAATTCATTCATAAGACAGGCAGAACTATAAAACATAAGAATGAAATGCAGAGATAGAAAGTGCGACAAGAGAGAAACAAAAGATTATATAAATTTATAAGGGCTGGAAAAGACTGAAAAATTCTTACTGTTTCAATGAATTTTGATGGCTTGGTATTTAAAGGCAGGGCATACTCTTTGAAGCTTCAGGAACAGAATGAGAACAAATAGGCCAGGACTTGCATTTCAAATACTTCAGAGAAAAGAAGAAAAAGCAGGTAACAGGAGCATCCAGTTCATGGACAGTTATGGTCTAGATAGGGGAAAGAATGGTGGGCTGAGGGGAAATTATCATGCATCTGAAATGTGAGGTGTCATTCTGGAGGCAGTAGGGAAACAATGCTGATCTTTAAGAAGTGTAAGGGGTTAATTGGATTAAGATAACATAAATTTCAATTTAACTGAATAATAGAAAAAGTTTTTAAGCCTGATCAAACATGTATAATAAGGTAAAAATACATATCTATGGTTGAGAACCATTTTCTTAAATGTCAGTTACTTATCAAATGAAGTATCAGTAGTATACATCAAGGTCTATATTTTTCTAACACTTCTATTTTTGGAAAAGATGGTTTTGTTTTATGACTTGGGTTTTGGTGTGATATTCGGTTTTTGCATTTTGATTTTGTTAATTATTTTTCTCAGATCTCACATAATCAAGTGTGCTCTTAATTGTACATTACAGAACTGCCTTCATCCAACATCCAAAATCTTCCTTTATGAGTTACTATCACAAAAAGCAAAGTGCTAGCTGTACTTTCCATCCGTATGGATAATGAGAAAGTAGGTAAATATGAACAATTTCTCTTTTTGTATTATAGTAAAAGCAATTGAAACATGGTTCTGTTAACCACTTATTCAAACAAATGTATCTTTGTCAGAAACACGGCAAAGTTGAAAATGTTATATACAAATGCCTTGAACCAAGTTATTGTTTAAATATAACATTTATACATATATAGCTTTAAGTTTCAGTTTTCTCATCTATAAATAGCTGTATTCCGTTTTCTCACCTATAAATTGATAATATCTCAGTTTAAAGTTGTTATAAGGATAAGTATTCTTACCTGTGTTTTATCTAATCCACATAACAGCCTTGTTATTAAGCTGTCATCCCTATCATTTTACAGGTGAAAAACCAGATTCAGATTTGTGTCATTATAAAGTCTTTTCCATCTCAAACTCCATACTCTCTCCCCTATATCATGCTGATTCTCCAATTGTAAACCATAAAAAATATATTGCAGGTACAGAGATGAAAATAATTATACATAGGAAAGATAATGAGAACCTAATGTTTCCCATAATACTGAAGAGCTTTCTTTCTTTTGCAGGTGATGTATTCAACACTGGAAATAAAAATACTCCAAATAATCTTCCATCAATTATTTTCACATTTTCAACCAAGTAGGTGAATTGTTTATATGAATAATATGAATCTGAAACTATGCAAGTTAACAGTGAAAAATGAACTAGCAATACAAAGTATTATCCACTTGGTATTCTTGTTCCTAATTTATTCTTAGACTCTAGGGGAATTTCATCATGTAAAAATTTCTCTTTTAAAGAATTTAAGTAGATATATGGTTTCTATTGCTATAGTTTATTTTGTGCAGCATGCACTATTATTAGAAGCTAGAGAAATATAAGGACATGCTAAATTTTAACATTTAAAGAATATCATTTTTTAATTTAAAACTAATAATTTCAATTTTATTTCAATAGGTCTCCCCTAATTACAAGATATAATTATTATAACTCCATAGGTAAAGCCAAAAATTCTATATGAATGTCCTTGGATATCTCTACCATTGGTTATATTTTATTTTTTGATTAACCACAATATTGATATCTCCCTTAATTACCAGGAGCATCTTTAGTAATTACTTGCTCTTTAAGCAAAGAACTGAGTAAGAAGATTGTTCATCTTAGAATGAAGTATAAATGTTATTTTATATTTATCAACAACAGCATTTCTAGTTTTCAAGACAAGTTCATTTGTTAGAATTTGGCATAAGTATTCATACTTTAAAACCATTTTACAATGTAATAGGTACTATGAGCGGTCCATCTGGATTCTGTTCTTCTCTGTTTATACATTTCATATAATAAAGAATAAAGATGGTTTTACTTGTTTTTGAACTTTGAAAGTTAACTGAGAACCAAAATTGAGACTTTTTAAAAGTATAGTAAAATACTCTGAAAATAATGCCATGGAGAGAAAACTGACAAGCTCTCCTTCAAAACGTCATACACGGTATAAAAAGCATATTTGGACTTGAGTCTGTATGTGTGGATTCAGAACCCAATTCTGCAATTTAACTATGAGAACATGGTTATAATTCAATTTCTATATAAAAGATACTAGCCATTAGCCAATTCACTGCCCTATCTATCCCATGTCAGCAGTTCCCACCTTAGATACATTTTCCTTCAAATTAGAGCTCTGTCTTTGTTCAGGAAGAAAATGCATTAAGGTCAAAAGGAAGTGCATTATAATTGGTCTAAGTAAGTCATGACTAGCACACTCCAGCTTTCAAGAAACATTCTTCCCAGACTCTCTTGAAGCTAGGAATGAGCACTTGACCTAATTTTCACCAATGAAATGTCAGCACAAGGCTGCTGGAAAAATTCTAAATTTTTTTCCTTCAATAATAAAAGATGAGAGCCACTCTCAGATATTTCTTCTGCTATTTTTCTTCCCTTTTTTCCTTCTTTGAATAGGGAGGATCTCTAAAGCTGTGACAACCATCTACTTCCTGCAGGCAAAAAAGCAAAATGAAAACCGATATCGAGGGTGCCAGAGAATCTGAAAAAAGAATCTGAGTTATCATTGAACCCTAGGCCATCTCTAGACTTTTTCCAGGTGTCTTGCTTTGTGTGATAATGGAATGTCCTTTGCATATGACATTGCAACTAAAATTTCCTTTCACCAGTAGCTGATCTTTGGATCACTTACCTTGTGAGAAATTGCCCAGTATATATTGGTTTTTACTTAATAAAATTTTAGTAATTGTTTAAAAATACATACTTTCTGGCTGGTAACTAGCTGGAATATTGAAAAAATGGTAGGATGCTAGGTTTTCTTTATAGTTTCAGTCTTTTGATTTTTATTTTGACATGTTAGTATTCTGTAATTATGCATCACATCTATTTGCTTACTCTTATTTCATGACACATCCTTAGGGACTTTTCTCAATGTTGTCCATAAGGTCCACAACTTTGTCACAAAATATCTCAGAAGGAAATAACTTTTAGAAAATAATAGATATACTGGATATAAATACAAGAAGGAAAAGTCTGATGTTCTTTAGGTACAGAAGCATAATCATAAAGTACACTAAAAAATGCAATCTGACCACTTTGACAGGTGGAATATATTTATACAAAGTCCTATACCTTTTCTTCCTGGGGTTTGTATATATTCTACAGGTTTTAAAGGTTTAAACATAAAAGTTCAGTAAAAAAAAAAACTATATCTGCATAATTATGTATATATAAGATGGTAAATAATAACTTTTCCACTGAAACAAATATTAACAATTTTTATTCTGCATAATTATGTTCAGTTTTCCTTGCACACTTCTGGACATAGATGATTTTCCTACTGAAGTCATCATAATAAAGTTTCTGTATTTATTTTAAAAATATGTATAAGAAAGTGCAGTTGTGAAATTAACTACTAAACTCCAGTAATACTAAAATCACATAAAAGTACAGGCCATTTACATAGACCATGTGTGCTTTGCCATCTACAAATATGCTTTTCTCACTATATCCAAACCCTATGTTTTACAGTTTTATATTTTGTAAGGCATAATTCAAAATTTTTTCCTCATCCAAATCAGAAGTGCTCTGATTTGGTCACTGTCTCTATTTTTCCTATAATAATTAAAACTGATATTACTGCTAATTATATTACAAATCTTATCTTTCCTAGTAGATCATGGGTTTCATGAAAATGAGGTCAATTTACCAATTTACCCTTCTCTTTCTTTTCCCAATCTTTAGTCAGCAGCTTATTAATTTCTTTGAGGGTGGGATGAGTTTCGCTGACCCCAAAATGTATGACATAATACCTTACATAGGCTATTACATAAAATTGTCCTTCATCCAACTTTGAGGTAACAAATTGAATACAGTAAATGAATACTTAGGGTAGATCATTCCCTTTTTAAGTACAAGAAGCTCTTGAAAAAGCCAAAGGAATGAATGTAACAGGAAAAACATAATGCAGTATATTGTTAAAAATGTACTCCTCTTTTCATTGTCTCTATGACATAACCATTGAATGTGTGAACCATATCAACCAGAAAAGCCAGAAAGGCAATAGAGTCAACACAGAAAAGGGCTATAAGAGGGAGTAAAGCAGATATCCAGGAAGATGTTTGCATTTGATGTGCGTTGGCAGTGCAGGGGCGTGTAGAAAAGCTAAACCTGTGTATTGGTTGGATTAAAGATAAAAACAGTTTGAAGAGTTTAGCACCATAAAGAAGAGTTATAGCGTAGGTGCGACTCAGGTGATCAATTTCTACCAAAGAGGCAAGAGGAATTTAAAAATCCCTCTCAAGAAGATATGGCTCATCTTTGTAATTTTTAAAGAGGTTTAGATAATGATTTAAACTCTTCTTCAGTGATTTTTGGCTGTTGGGCTGGTGTTACAATGATCACGGCTACATCTTTGAAGTTGCCTTCAGCATTCAGCTCAGCTTTATTTGGGACCCACAAAGGTAAACTAACGTAAAGTTTAAGGCGGACATAAATTATGCAAGATCAAAAGTGCAAGGGACCAATAAAGCTTGTGAAGCTATAAAACATTTAAATACTTAAACTGAACTTAAATGACAGGATTGTTCACAAGAAGAATCATTCCAATAGGCACAGAAAATAGATTCAAAATATCTCATTCAATGTACTTATCTTAGGCTATAATATTATTAGTTAATATATTATAATTTTAAAATTAATAAAAAACTACAATAGCATCTAAAACAATTTTGACTTAATTTTGATACTTTGTTTTCTAGAAAATAATCAACTCACTTCTTTAGAATTTAGGCTCTTCATCTTTAAATGTAGACAATTCTCAACATATATTCAGAAATAAGTATAAATGTAACTAAGTATACTCAATTATTTTATAATGAATATTTTGTAATAATATATGTTCTAATAAGTAAGTTCCCTTCCATTGCTAAGATTTTGTGATTTTATAAGTCAAGGAATAACTGAAAACAGGAGAAAATAGTTCCAGAAAAAATGTTAAAATAACATTGGATGCTACATTTCTTCCACCTTACCCCTAAAAGCTGCTAAAGTACAGCAAATATTTGTAGCACTTAATGTGAATTGACCAAATTACCACACTTTAGGTACTATGGTTAGGTAAGCAATGTATTAATTTCAAGCAAAATGTTGACTGAAATGGAAAAACAGCCTTCTGTTCAGAGAAAACAGAAAAAAAAAATTCATACACTAAGCATATATTAAAAGTCTTTTTTTAAATCAGCAGATGGACCCCTATATTTTAGAACCTATTTGCAATGAGATATGTATATATTTTTAGCAAGATGTGAAGCAATGCACAGGGGTATAAGTTAGCAAATATGTATTATGCTACAGCATACTCTTTAGCACCTTGCAGCCTTAAAAAGTCCTTTAATAAAAACCTGTGATGTGCTATTACTGTAGGGTAGATTGATTTCAAGGGAGTAAGTAGCTCAATAGGCTCCATAATTTAGAGTTCTCTAATATTCATTAAGTATTTAAAAAATCCAGTATAGTTTATGTAAATAACCACTTAGCCACAGCATGTGTGTGTATGTATGTGCATGACCTTTAATTAAATGTTTTGCTTCATTATACTTAAGAAGAAAGCAACAACTAAGGTGACCATAGAAATGTAACCAATAAGGTGAACACAGACAATATTACCGATAACTAAAATATTAATGGGAGTATTCATAGGGGGTTACAGGTCTTAGCTAATTATTATCTCCAGGTATTAAAGTACACTTCAGTTGCTTTTAAGTTCATTCAATTTTTAAATTAACCCCTTTTGAAATCAGAAAATTTCTCTTTCAACATGTATTTTAATTTGAATTGGAAAGAAGCTTAGCTAATGTTATTAACATGTCATATATATAATGGTACATCTTCAATCTTAAATAGTTTGGTCATTTTTACTAGTAGATTAGAAAACTGAGAGGTTTGTTGCTAAACAACAGCATGTAGCATCTCTGGATTAAAATCCAACTCCCAGAAAAAGAAATGGACTATTATGTCAAGATCATTCAAGATTCAATATTAAATTAGTTTGTAGTTCCAGTCAATGACTGGTGAATAGACCCATATATCAGCCATTGTGAAAACCAAGGTGACATTCACTGGTATGCAGTGTAGGTGCCAGATTTTAATCCACTTAACTATCTTTTCTGTGCCAGATTTACTCCTTCTAAATCCAAATAAGTAACACTTATATGTTACTCCCATCCCCTTTTAGAGAAGTTTACAGAATTCTACAAACTTGTTTTACTTCGTTCTAGACACACTACCTTGCAACAGAAGGCAGGGACATTGCCAACTACATTTTATGCAGATAATATTAAAGGATAAATTTCCTAATTCTGTGGGAAAACAACAAACTAATCAAAGAACACAACATTATTCTGTAACCCACTAGGACTAGATACCACAGAGTGTTTACCCATAAAATAATCTCTTCATTTTTACAGGCAAAGCCAAGAAAGGAGTTTAAAGTAAGACACAGGGAAAGTAGAATGTTCTGAGATATAATATGGGAAGCAAAGCAATTATTTCCATTTTTCACGTGTTCCCAAAATAATGTGCACTCTACAGAGGTTAGTCCCTTTGTACCAATTCTTATCTTCCAATATGATATTAATTATGCCTGTAGCAGTTTATCTCTATGGTATAATCCATTTGTTCTAATAAATAAAACACAGGTCTCATGTCCCTGACTACAGAATTCAATTCCCAATTCCTGGATAAAACTAAATGCGTTCACTCCCTCATTTACTCTTAAATATTTCCCTATCATGTTACCTATTTCACAGACCCCTTATAAAGTTGCACACAACAAATGTAAACTTCTCTTTTAAAAAATTCTGATAAAGTGACTCTACAATTATTGACCTTTATAATTTTTATGTGCATGTTTAGACAGGCTACTAGATTATCCCCATCCACAGTTTACTGTGATTATCATTACAAAAAATATATATTCTCCAAAGAATCCTCCTGTATCTATTTTGCCTTGTACAAAGCTAGGATTAATGCTATCAATTCTCTCTATTAGAATGCAGTACTTTGAGGAAAGGAATGATCTCTTATTCATTATGTCAAAACAGGGCCCATTTCATTAGAAAAACTTCAAACATATCTGCTTGAAAAAATTAATCAGTGCAAAGAATTTCTTTTTAAAGTTCTTTCTTTCTTCCTTTTAAAATGATGTGGATACAGCCCTGGCTGGTGTGGCTCAGTCGACTGAGTGTTGGCCTGAGAACCAAAGGGTCACTGGTTCGATTCCCAGTCAGGCGCATGCCTGGGTTGTGGGTCAGGTGACCAGCAGGGGGCATGTGAGAGGCAAACACACATTGATGTTTTTCTCCCTCTCTTTCTCCCTCCCTTTCTCTCTCTAAAAAATAAAGTCTTTAAAAAAATAAAATAAAATGATGTGGGTCCATGACTTTTCAGTCAAATGTATTTGATCCATATCAAACATGAGCAAGACAACTGAATTTGTTAGTATTTTTTTTTTAAAGTAATGCATTCACTTTACAATGTACCATGTGCAAAAAAGGAAAGTGACAGTTTAACATATCATTTAGAGTTTTGGATCAGCAATTAACATTTTAAAGATACATTACTACTTTTAAAAAGTATTTGGGAAATCATATCTGGTGCTTTTCAATTTTAAAGGCACTAGATATGGAGCTAAATAGATCTCCATATTTCAAAACTTAAGTTAGTATGTTTCTCAGGACAGCAAAATGATTTAATATCAGCATACACACAGCTATCGACTGAGAAAATAAACCGCAAAAAGAAAGTACACTTTAAAACCATGTAATTACCATTAAATTAAGAAGTTACTTTGTTGAAGTTGCTCTATTCCCATTATGAAGATTCTCTATTCCCATTCTGAAGTGTTCAAATACGACATTCAGAATAAAGAACACATAATGCACACATGTAAATAATGTAACAACAGATTGAGTTTTTGTACTTCTTGTTCTCTTTACGATCTTGTCTTGAGAATAAATTACAAAATGTCACTTTTTCTTCTTCCGAATCTCCTCTGAACATGAAGCAGCAAAATCTAGTATTTTTTTCTTGTCTGGAGTCTCTATTTTTTTTAATGTTGTGGAAAAAAACAGATAGGTTTGAGAAAATCTTGCTCACGTTCGCAGTTCTCTGTACACATTAGCAAATTAAGAGTACACAGTTAGTCTTCCCCTGCCCATATTCCTCTACTCTCCCACAATCACTCCGACCTACCAAAAGGGAAAAAAAGCAGGAAATTGCTTGAGGTCAAATCCAGAAAATGTGCTTTAAATAAACATTTTCAGTATTTTCAAGGACATTGTCAAGAATGCTGTATACACTTAGGTATCCTTGAATCTAAGTCTTCTTTTATACTCATAAAACAACTGCATTTGTAAATATTCAAGAAAATGTTTACAATAGTCAGAGTGCATTGATGCATTTTAAAAGACTATCTGAATTGCTAAAACTGCGTTATAATTTAAAGAATTACTTGGAAGTAGATACTACAGAAAACTGTTCAGTTTCAGGATTCTAAAACGGATCCTTAATTTCTTTTCAACTAGAGAATATACTTTACTTTTATCATAAAAATACTCAAAAATGTATTCATTGTTTAACATTTAAGAACCTATTAAGAGACTAAACACAAATCTAATAAAATATGAATTCTACATTTAAAAAGTCTAAATTGTCTTTAACAAGGACAAAGTTAATTAATAAATTAATAAAATTTATATTATTTTTACTCAGAGAAGTAGAGCTAGAATAAATAAATAACATACTGATATAAATTAATTATATAGTCAACCTTAATTATTTGGTGCCTCATATAGTTTGGAACAATCTAAATAGATTAAGTCATGGCTTAATGGAAAAACAAAGCAGAAATGTATTGTAAGCAGTACTATCGATAATTTTCAAAAGACACATAATTTCAAAAATTTGAATTTACTTCTGTTAATTCAAGGAGACCGTCTTTAATTAGAATTCATTTTCCTCCTCTAAACATATAGTGTTGACTCTTGCCAGTATGGATGATTCTTTAACACATGAGCAGACGATTAGCTCTTAGGTAATAATTTAGTGTATTTCTGCCTAAAACCTCTATTCATATAGAATAAAATAATAACACAAGGTGATAACCAGTACATAATGTATACTTTGTCATGTGCTAAGTCTATAATGGAGGAAACCTTATTATTTAACAGTAATGCACATACAAAACCAAGTTAATTTGATCATATTGAGACATTCTAATCCATATTTTCCCTTTGGTGGCCACCATCCCACTGGACTTTTTACCTTCAGAGTTTATCATCTAATTGGCAAAAGTAGTTTAGAATGGTGACCATAAGGCAACACAGCTCCATAAACCTAAAATCCCATTTTATTCTATTGCCTATATTTAACATTATAGGCAGATGATATGATTATAATGTTAACATGATTTAGAGGATAAAATAGTTTTTACTTAAATCTCAAACTAAAATTTGATAGTAAATTGATAAAGACAGGCAGTCGATCTCTCCCATATTTTTATTTAGCAAGCTTATTTATCCCTTTGTTTGGCAAATATTTTTCATGCTGCAATTTTTCATGAACAATCTCAAATAAAATCAATATTCACTGAGATTTCCTGACACTGGATTTCTATTGGCAAATTGCATTTCCCAAACCAAATTCTCTTAGTCTTCACTCAGCCTTAGATCCCAAATGACTACCAATAAGCCTCTTTCCTCAATTTTCAAAATAATTAATTCTCAAAGTGATCTATTTTAGATAAAAAAAAATACACTACCCCACAGAATTTGTTCCACTTCAAAATAATTTTAAAATTCAAAATTTGCCATAGCATTTAGGTTTCCAATAGTAAAAACTATTTTCATGAATGCAAAGTTTCTATGGCAGCAACCTCATTATGATACCAGTTGGGGGAGAGTAACCTGGATATGAAGTGTTACAGAGATGTCAGTTTTTAATAGAGCCTGGTGCATGAGAAAATTAATGCACAGTTAGTATATAAAAGGAGTTGTTCATTTTAATTTCATAAACAAGGCAAATATGTACAATGTTACCGCAATGATTATAGCCAGGGTTTTCTACATTTGCAAACATTGCTTTGATGAGAACGTTACATTTTTCACACTAAATTTACGGACACTCAGTTTTGTATTATCTAAAATTGGATCTACCCATGAAAACCTTGAGGGGGAGGGTAGAGTCTGTTGTTTATCAATGATGACTTTGCCTTGAAATAGCAGATGACCTAGGCATCAAATGAGTGTTTAGAGGACACAAATACTCTCTGAAGTTATGATTGCTCCAGTCAAAAGACCATTAGCATCAACACTGCTCTGGCAAACATTTCCTTCCATGGAGAAACACCACAGTGACATCCAGAGTCAGCTTCCAAACTGAATACCAGCTTTTTAGAAGCTCACATCTGCTGAGCCTCTGCTCCAGCTGCCACGGAAAGCAGATTTTTAAAACTAAATCTGCCCCTTTCATTTCTTCCGGGAATGGGCATTCAGTGATTGAAATCAATTAATGCTTATTTGTGATTCATTTCAAATCTGTGGTTTAGAAACTTTAATTAACAGAAATAATGAATGACTACAATACATTTTGGAGGTGGTGTTGCATTTTAAAACAAGTGAAGATAATTGTAAGTGAAAAATGAAAGAAAACTGCATACCTAAGTAAATGAGTCATTAACCTTTCACCTTTCAAACGAGATAAGAAATCCTGATGATAATAACCAAGCTTTTTAAATGATTCTTTAAGATGATAATAAAATTAGACTGATGGTTTGAGATTGATTTTGAGTCTTTATAAGCCTTTGCCAATTTAACCCTCCCCTTACAAGCATCCACTGCCCCGCCATCCACATATTTCCACCTTACTCTTTGCTTTGAGAGCAGTGGGACTCAAGGATGAAGGTGGTGAGGAATGGAGCAAGAAAGGGAAAGAAGGGAGGGCGGGAAGGAGGAAGGAAATATACCCATAAAAGTAAATTCCAAAGGCAAACTTGTTTTTAAATTGCAGTTATCCTAATAGAACTACCTCTAAATTGCCCCTTGTTTTTTTTTTTTTTTTGTAAGTACGGAGGCATCCGGCTTGCGACCTTAGGGAGAAAAGTAGGAACAGGTGTGCTAATGGGCTGCAGGATTCGCACCTAAAGGAACAAAGAATCAGTAATGGCTGATTCATTCTCAGATAGTGGCAATGGCTCTGATGATCTGGACCACAGCCAGGCTGGACCTTCTTGATAGCTTAGATTGGCAGGTAGACTCTCTCAAATGTCATTTCATAATCATTCACTAAGTAACATAAATCTATCCTTTGGGAGAAGTCTAGATAACATCTAAGTTATATAGGTGATCTGCATAATTTGAATTATAATTGGCCACATTGCATTTCATAAAGTTAGAATACAAGATGTGTTAGTGTGTCTATCTCTCTGCATATGTTATACACATTTTGATATAAAGCATATGTTAGGCATTCTCTGCATATGTCATACATATTCAGATAGAAAACGTGTTATACATATCCAGATAAATAGAATTCTGAATGATTCTTACAGTCCTAAAGAATCCAAATAATGCTACTCTTTAGGGTAGGCATCAATAGAATGTTTAATATTCTATTGATGTTATTAAGAAAACAATTTTTAAATATTTCTGAGTTACTTTAGACACAACCTGTCACCTGAAAACAAGTTCAAATTTTGAAAGTCAAAACCAAAATAACAAAAGTTTAATCTATCACTTCATTCACAGATCTTATACCTATATGGTTTCTGATTATGTCAAAAATCAAATATACACTTTAGAAATCAAGATTCAAAGGCACTGAGTTTAAAAGAAAATGCCATAGGTTTTTCAGGCAATTCCAAAATGACAGTTCCGAAAAATATTTTTAGTGCAAAAACCATTATTAGAACAAGTTTTTAGACTTCCATGGTGTTCTAGATAGTATGGAGAGAGGAAAATATATGATTCTTTTACTTCTGAATGTTTGTCGAAACACAAAACTCTGACTATGCTTTATTTTTATAACACTACATCTTATTAAATATTAACATATTTTCTCTGGGAAGTTACAATACAAATATAATAGTATAGCCAAAGGGCTTGAAGATTGTAAGATCTGAGTTCTGGTCTTTGCAAAGCTTTGCCATTTACTTGACGGTGGATTTTGTGTGGGTCTAAATATACACCTGCATTAAATAAGAGGTAATACTTCTACATGATTGTTATTTGTAATGATTTAAAGTATGTGAAAATGCTTTTTAAAACCTAAAGGAGTGTTTCAAGAGAGTAGCCAGGTGCATGCTTATAATCACATGCTTTGTGAACCATTTTGCACCAAATCACAAACCCCCTAAAATTTCCCCTTAAGTGCCTAAAAATGGCATTGAAAGGAAAATATGGAAAGCAACCTAGGGTATTTCGTTCTTATCAAACTCAAGATTGCTCCAGACAAATTCACTTAGTAAGATCTGGTAGCCATTCTTATGGAGCCAAAAATCAGAACTACATTCTTATTGCCTTCTGGGTGGAAAGAATGAATCTGTTACTAAAATAAATATTTTGAAAGCATCTAAAATTAATCACATTGATTGAATCCCTATATTTACCTAAAGGAAATACTGGTCCCTAAGTTGGCTACTGATAGTTAAATTTAAAAAGCAAATCTTTTATTATAAAAGTCGTGCCACATAATTGGACCATGAAAGATACACAAAATATTTCACATATATGGAAAAGAAGACTCTCCCTAAATTTATTTTATGTAATATTTTTAAGGATTTTATTTATTTACTTTTAGAGAGAGGGGAGGAGAGGTAGAAAGAGAGGAAGAGAAACACCAATGTGTGGTTGCCTCTCACACACCACCACACTGGGGACCTGACCCACAACCCCACGCATTGTGCTCTGACTGGGAATCGAACCAGCAACCCCTTGGTTCAAAGGCTGGTGCTCAATCCACTGAGCCACACCAAGCAGGGCCATTTTATGTAATTTTAATCAGGTGTAATGCAATACCTGATAATCATCCCAAAATAAAAATATTAACAAAATCTGAAATATGAAAGTTTTAAAAATTAAAATTCTTAGACTTTAAATATAAGAATAAAAGAACTAAGTGTAATGCGGTAATTAGTGAATCCCTATTTTAATTGCTCCTTAAATTTCTGGGCTTCTGTCATCTAGGTATAACTGTGTAAGTATCATTTTTGTCTTTATCAGTCCTGGGGAAATGACACATACAACACTTTGGTATGAAGTAAACTCTGTACTTTTGCAAGCAATCTTTCACAGAGAACCTAGAGTTAAAGATTTGTAGAGAGTCAGGTATTAATTAACTTACTTGCTATTTTAAACACTGTATATTTTAATATTTGAATGGCTTTGGTAACAAATTTTCTAAGTTGTGTTTTTTATGTTTTAATTTTCATTTAGATGAAAATAATTATGCAAACTATGCATTTAAATTAACTTATGTAAATTTGTTGGTCAGATTATTTGCATATAATTGTTTTGTTGGCATGTATAGCTTTACTCCCTGGAAATGTAGAAGACCAAACTGTTAAAGCAATACATACACAAATGTATAAACTGTTCCTTGGATATAAAAGTACGTATCATTCTTTCCTATCATTTATAAACCTGGTTTCATTTTGGACATTCTTATACTTATATTTTAAAGAAACTCAGCCCTGGCTGGTGTGGCTCAGTGGACTGAGCGCCAGTCTGTAAAACAAAAGGTTGCCGGTTTGATCCCCAGTCAGGGCACATGCCTGGGTTGCAGGCTAGGTCCCCAATAGGGGGCTCTTGAGAGGCAACCACACATTGATGTTTCTCTTCCTCGCTTTCTCTCTCCCTTCCCCTCTCTCTAAATATAAATAAGTGTTTAAAAAAAAAAGAAACTCAAATCTATCTTCTTTGTGTTCTTTATGTTCTTTGAATATATAAAAGAATCACTGTGAGTTTAAAGTAATTATTTGATTTTGGCAGCCACCTAGGAAGCTAACTAGAATCATTTTCACTGTATAAAATTTTCAGTTAAAAATAATAATAATAATATAGGAATAAGGCTTAGTTAAACAATGAATTGACACAAGGACTTCTTTTTTTCTTTCACAAATGCCCATTTAACATTTTAATCTTGCAACATATAGACCAATCATTTTTATAAATAAATCTATCTTGAATATCATAATATTTTAAGCTAGAATATGTCACCAAATATAATTAACATAACATGCCAGAAAATGCTGTGTCTGACCTCATGCTATTGGCTGCTTTTTACCTGCTGAATATAAAGAAAAGTCAGATTAAATAGTGTGCCAATCCAGGACTGATTAGCAGAACCCACCATCTGTGTAAAGCCTTCCTCCCAAATATCTGATCAGTACTCTGGTGGATACTTGTTGAGCTTCATTTACAAGATTGTCAGAAAACTAAATGTATTTTCATGGCACCTTCCAAATCTTTAATCAAGTGACGCTTAATGAAGCAAAAAGGCAATTTCTCCATTCTTTTCCGCTTCCTTTTTTCTCCCAGTAGGATATTTATAAAGATAGCAAAGAAGATGACATGCATCTTACTGGTACAGAGGGACATCTATAATCCTCATATTACCAAATGAAAAGTTCAAGTACCCTTCTTCACTTCAAGAAGAACCTGAAGGAGGGATTTGTTTTATTACAGAGTCAGGTAGTGCCAATGCTAAATCCCCATCCTTTCACAGGAGTTTATAAAATCCCTCTTCCATTTGCAAAAAGGAAACTCTCACAATACCGATGCACAGAATGACATTTATTGACATTAAAAGCATCATCAGTTATTTCTCAGCAGTCTTTATTCCCTTTGCAGAGGGGTTTATTGTGCTATTTGGCATGAAGGAAACTGGCGCTCTTTGATTTACCAAAGTCTGGCCTGAAACCAATACTCCAAATAGTTTCTTTAAAGCTAGCCATTTTCCAAATGTTCGATTGAGTCTAATGGGTATTTGTATGGGGCAAAGATGAGTTTGATACTCACAGAGTCATGAAGGTGTTTGAAGACATTCTGCTTTGCACTTAAATCATTAGTGCTGTGTTTACGCTAGAGCTATTATTATGCTACAGTATGTTAAAAAATCTGTCTTTTCATCCCAGTTCACCTGGGCTACTTTCCTTGGGTCTCATCCCAGGAAATAGGGGCCACACACTCTCTAAGTCATTTTCTAAGCCTAATCCTCAACATTTTTTTTTTTAGGCAAGCAATGAACAATTTGTGCTATCATTATTTAAATACCTGGAGAACTTCACATAGTCAGTACCTATACCTGTAAGAAGCCCTCAAGTTGGGCTTTGGGAAATAATTGGTTTTGTTTATTAATCTGTCTAAAAATTCATACCATGTTCCACACACTACACACTAGAGAGAGAAACAAAAGTGTATCCCCTCCCTCAGGGAGCCCACGGTCTAAGGGATAGGATATAAACACTGAACAACCACAACAGTCCTTGGCAAGTGCTCTGAAGGAAACAAATATTCACAGGTTGATTTGCAAAGTTGGGAAAGGGTCCCAATCCCTTTTAATTAATTAATTAGTGGAACAAATACTTATGAGCATAAAAATTATAAAGGTAACATAAAACTTTACATTTAAACTGTTATATTTTTTGTTTTAAGTAAAATTAAGTGTAAACAAATGTCGGTTTTTAAGTAATTTCCACATAGTTTAATTCCGTGAGAACATAAAAAGAAAAAAGGAGAAAGAAATTTTTACATATATAACAGTAAAAAATTACTTTTTATTTTATAACATTTTCTTGGCTAAAATAAAATTATACCATTTAATAAAGCGGTATAAGATGCATACTTAGTCATTAAATATTATAGTCATTAAATATAATAAATATACACACTTTTAAAAAAATTCATATTAGATTATGTTCCTAAATAATTTGCCTCATTCAACTGCAATAATTTTTAGACAAGAGTCTTAACACTCTAAGAACTTAAGGCTGTAAATATATGTTAATAGCTCCAAAATGTTTCTAACACATTGTTTGTCTGAAAATCAAATATTAATTAATTCTTTTAAAAATATAAGGGACAAATTTCTAATATAAAAATCAATTTATGGGAAAGTCTCCATAAATAATGAAGTAAACACATTTTCTGAAGTGAATTTCACCTACACTTTTAGAGTATTATCATCTTCCTGAATTATTTTTGTCAAGTAAGCAACTTTTCATTTTCAATTTCATCAGAAAAGGTAATACCAGATTTAAGTCCAACAGAAAAAGAAAGCAATATAGTCAGACTTTTCATATAATCCAAGTGTGTATTTGTAAGTAATTTATCAATAGATGTTCAATAACTTGAAAAAAAAATAAATTCAGTAGAGCATGGGTTACCAAGGCCATTGACTACTATGCCTCTCTTATGGAGAAAAATACATCAATGAATACAAAATAAAATTCACATTTTTAGAGTCTTTGCCATTTTAATGATTATTTCATGGAACAAGTGTTCTAATGAGAACCTGAAGGATTCAAGGACAGAAAACTGACATAGTCAAATGAGGAGATTTGGACATGCCACATTTTTTCAATTGAGGATTTTTTTTTTATTTTGGGGGGTAGGGGCTTTTTCAAATATCACATTTTATTTATCATTAGTGCATTTTTCCATCAAGTTCCTATCACTTCTGTTCATATTATACAGAGACAGTAACAGGATAAATTAATTATTTTTTAAAGGACAAAAGCACCCTGTGTGTGACTTCATTGTTCCATACACCAGAGATCTACTGACTATTTTTCTATTCTAGTTTTGGCTAAAATTGGCTGGTAGAATTTATTCACCAAGGCCAGTGGAGTCAGCTCACTTGCATATTTCCCCAAAATGACTCTAGGTGAAGCCAACTGAGTACTTCAAGTGGTAGATGTTTCATTACCTCAGGACAATTTATCACAGAAACTATACTCATCCAAGAACTCTCCTAGTGGGTCTAAAGCAGTGTCTCTCCTTTCCATCGATTTGTGAGAAACAAATATCTTAATCACTAACTATGTCACAGGATTCTTCTGTTACACAAAAAATCATCTTTAAAAGACTCAAGAAAAGAGCATGATGACATTATAAGCAGCATGAACAGCAGTGCACTTGGAAAGCATACATTTAGAGTGGACTTTGGGAGGGAACAACCATTTCCCAAAGATTGTTATTGCTTAATGAGATATATGACCACCCATCCATTTTGTGGGATAAACATGGCTCTCTGCTGGCCCCCCAAAGCCGGCTGACAGTTGGCAGTTATAATATTAACTCACTTTAACACCCTGGAAATGTTTTAATGTCTTTTTCTCCTATTTCACAAGTTGGGACATTTCTTGAATTCACCATAGAAAATACAATAATATATTAAAATAGCATAACTTGGATAGCCCCTATAACGATATGTGTTGCTACTATTTGTAATGCTCATTTTATGAAGTCATAGTCTTCCATTTTCAAAAAAACTAAATTTTGAGAACACCTATAAACTTAGCAGATATAAAGAATTTTTAGGTACTTGCTTAATGTAATAAATGATGTCCCCTTAGTAAAGGAAGCCCAGGGTTAAGCTTATATACATTTTGCCTAGAACTAAATGTTTTTGCTGCTTTGCAGGAAAGCAAAGTATAACATTTTTGTTTTTAAAAAGACAAATATAATGGGAAATATATGTATTTTTTAAAAAATTTGAATATTATTTAATGTAAAGAGTAGCTGTTCCTGAGAAGGAAAATATTAGTCATCAGGCATTCCTCACGCTTCCCCTATCTGAAGGGAAAATAATAGCATCAGCAAAGTACAGTGTCAACATTGAAAAGTGATATCTGGTTTGGTCATTTTCAAAAGCTCTACAGAATGATATGTGCAGTATTAAAAGACACAAAACCAGGCCTTGATTTTAGTCTTCATTTTCGGACAGAAAATCTTTAGCACACAGGCTCTAATCAGAAAGCAAACTATCCTTTATGTAAATTTATCACTTAGAAGTACTACACATATACTCAGTATTATACAATCACACTATTCTTCCTGGGGGAAAAATAGTGGTTTTAGTATTTTTTTCAAAAAATATAGTAATACTTGTGGTGTATTGAAGAAACAACAGATGTTTCTCTTCTCCTTTCCCTGCTGTTTGTTTTTTAAGGCAAATACAAAAGCCTCGTATCAGTATACATAATAAAAACTTGAAAACCTTTGTTTTTAACCAATAAAAGCTAAAAAAATCTTATTTTAATAATAGCCTCAAGATCAGAAAAGTATTCTTGATTGCCAATAATTTATCCTTTCTTCTTTCAGATTCAGCATAGCAATGTCTCCCCACAGAACAGGCAACATCAAAGCAATGTCATGACTTGAAGCACCACCAATAAGTTAGCAGGTAATGGGAGAAACTCTCTGTTCTATTGCAGTCAAAATGTCATTTTAAACTACTTGAAGAAAAAATAAACTACATTTCAAGTAACTAACCTCAGAAGAAAGTATGAGAATCTACATTGAAATGTATTCCCCTCTACAATTATCTTTTCTCCTTTCTAACATAGTTCATTAATTATATTTAGAGGTTTTGGATAATTCTTTCAAAGATCACTTATTTGAAATCTACCTTAGATTCAGTGAATTATAAAGAACAACATCTTCTGCACATCTTACTGTTCGAATTCATCTTGTGTTGACTATACTTAATACAGAACCACATTGTCAGTCAGTTCTCTTGCTCTTCACTAACTTGGCACCTGCAATTCTCTCTGCTTGGAAGATTCTCATCTAGGACAGTGACAGCCTCTAGGGCGCCTTTGGTCTAATCAGAAAAAGGACTTCCCTCTGGGCAAATATTACCCCATTCTAGGGCACAAGGTTTGGTAGGTAGAGTAGGTCTAGGTGTCACTCTTCCCTACCGTTGCTCTCTCTGGTTTCTTTGGAGAGTCTGCCACAGTCCTGATCTCTCCTACTAGAACTTCACTGGTTTCTAAATGTTAATAATTGCCCACTGTAGGCAGTAAATGTATCAGCATAATAATAAAATTATAATACTTCTTAACATGTATTAAGCAGTGATTTTAAGTTGGGGGGTTATCTATTTCTATTCTATATTTACTACATCCCTTTGAGCTTTTCTCTCAAGCATACAGTTTCAGAGTGATTAGGTATCTTGGCCAATGATACACAGCTAGTAAGCAATGAAGCTCCTATTAGAATCAAATGAACTGACTTCAAAACTGAATTTCTTAACCTCAACCCTAAATGGTGTTTTATAAATTACTGGGAACAGCTTGAGTTTAAGTTCCTGGTTCTTGTGTTTATTTTTATCTCCTTGCATTAGAGTGGTAAGTGGGACAAGATGATCCTGAGGCAAATAATTCTGAGAGTATTTAAAGAGAGAATCTTTTGGATAATGTTTAACTTTGTTTATTGGATTATATAAAACTACTTTATTTGGGAAAGGATTTAAGAATGGTATCTTCCATTTATATCACACCATATGGGGCCATATTAAAACAAACAACCAAACTAGCAACAATCAAACTAACAAAGAACCAGGAAAATTTCATCTGTTACAACAGGAATTCTGAGATAAAGAGCAGTGCTTTTCTGTTCATAGAATAAATATCATTCTTAAATGTTTTCATCAAACAAGACTATATGACAGAATACAACTATAAATACTATCATCATTACTACTATTGGTACTAGTAAACTTCCATTAATTGAGTACCTACTATAAACAGGACACTTAACAAGTATTTTCTTAGAACCTCGAGAGCTTATGTAAGTATCAGTAGTCCCATTAAACAGATAAGGAAATTGAGAGCTGAAGAGATATAGTAATTGATCGAAGGTGATACAGGTAGCAAGTGCAGAGACTTATTTTTTCACAATGATACACCAAGTGGCCCCTGAGCAGCGCAGCAAAGCAGAAGCTGTAGAGTGCTATGTATCATGGCTCTTTCCATCTCTCCTAGTATCTGCATTATTAATTCTATTTTGTATATAAACATCTAACACAACAGCTATTAAGTATACAGGTACCCCAATATGGTTGAGGAAATGTTCAGTCCAGAAATGTTGAGTTTGAATCCAACCTAGCTTATAGATCTAAATATCCAGTTTATGGAAAATATTGGTGACACAGGACCAAAATAAATGAAATAATTAGAAAATAAGATAAATTCAGAATACACAATATTCTACATTTGGCAGGATCATTTCAAAACATTGCCATAAGAAAATATGGAGGGATACCACCCAATATGAAAGGAAAATTAAGAGAAATAACAAAAAATAATGCATGGTCCATAAATATCTATTAGTTAAAAGGAAAAAGATTAAAATTTAAAAGATATTTATGGAAAACTAGAGAAAGGTAAAATGACCCAGAAAGATCAAAGGACAGGAATTGAAGGAAAAGATCATTTTTGCTGGAGGAATCAGGGAAAACATGATAGAGTAAGAGGCATTTGTTAAATCTATTCTGTGACATTGTTCTGTGGTTTTCCAGCCTATATTGATTGTCCTACTTTCTAAACTTAACAATAGCATTTTTGAATAAATATTGCTAGGCAACATCCTCCAATAGTTTATCTGTAAGCCTCTTCTCCTCAGGACTCCATCCTCTACCCTTTTAATGGACTCTGAAGTGCTTAATACAAGACTCTGTAGTTGGCACTCAAGTAGATTGAGGCAATGAATATTTTTGTAAATGAGCGAGCCACAATTCCTCCTGTTAGCAATGAATGCATGAATGCAAAGCAACATGTACTACAATAAAACTCCAGTGTGAATTAAAGGATTCTCTGAAGTTAGTTGTAGCTCCACGCTCTCACAAGCAAAATTTAATCAAACTACATGCTAATAAAAATAAGATTGTCATTCACCAAGCCAGTCAGAAAAAGAAAAGATCCCTTCAGTGGTTACCAAATGCAGCCTTGACATATCTTGCTGAGGTGGCAGGCTTTCTGTATTATTACCCTTCGTTTACCAGGCAGGGTAAACACAGAGAGGGTCTAAGTGACTTGTCCAAAACAAACAAAAAAAGAGTGAGTCAGATGCAGAGCTGGAAATGAAGCTCACTTCTCCTGGTTCCCAATGTACAGCTTTTCTCAGCAAGTCATACTGTCGTTTAGATGGATTATTTCCTAAAATGTATTAAGTTGTTAAAAATTCAAAGTGCATGTTGCATGATTTTCCAGTATCTCTTCTTTGTACTTACTTACTAGAGCTGTTGTCAGAAGCTAAACTGTTTGGTCAGATCAGTAATCTCATATCTATGTTTTTAAGACAACATGCCATTAAAACTGGATATATCCAAATACCTAAGATAAATCAGAGTTATTCAATGTGAGTTTCTGTTTGGCTCTATTCACAGGTAAAGAGAACACTACAGTTAGAAAGAAAAAAAAAACAGTTTCAAAGTTAGGAGAAACTAAAAATGATCATGAAGAACAAAATAATCAGAAAGTTAAAAAAACAAACAAAACCAGCAATATGGTGTTCATAGATGGCACTAAAAAGTCAAGGAAATTAAAAAATCGTGTACATTGAAAGAATGGATATTTTAGGCCCTTTGAGAAAATTTCAGATACTTGTTTTTCTACAAAACCATGCCAGTTTCATTAGTTGGGATTTTACCAACTGGTTCATTGAAAAATATGGACCATGGGCAGAAATTACCCTTTGTTAGTGGCAATTACTGGTGACTCTTATTGTGCTAACTAAACTACAAATGGTAAGTAGGCCTATATGTCTTCTGACTTTGATCATTAAAAACATCACCAATTTATCATTGTGCCCTTTACCAAAGACCACATATGGAGCTGTATAAATCCTTCAATATGGTATTGTGGAAACTTAACGATAGGTTATTAATAATATAAAATATCAAACCCATCCTCTATATCTGGCTTTTATTTTTTTCTGTTCAAAAGACAAGATATGTGCTCACACCTTTATCTGTGTGGCTCAGTCGCTTGGGTGTTGTCCCACAAAGCAAAAAATCACCAGTTCAATTGCCAGTCAGGGCACATGCCTGGGTTGCAGCCCGGTCCTGGTTGGGATGCAACTGATTGATGTATCTCTCACACATCGATGTTTCTGTCCCTCTCTTTCTCTCCCCTTTACCCCCTCTCTAAAAATAAGTAAATAAATTCTTTAAAAAAGATACAAGACATGGGATCACTATCAGCCCCTGGCCTCACCTGCCAGGTGTGATAAAATTATCCCTTATATGATTTTGTTTATGCTTCTATGATGATTTTTTTTTGTCTAATTTAGACTATCAACTCTTTGATGACAGAGAGAGCCTTTTTCTAGGTCCCTAATGATTTTCTTAAAAAAGATCAATAAATAGGAGTTGGTTTTGTAAAATGTCTCTAAATATTTCCTTCAGAAACTTTGGAGACAGTGACATTTTGAATGCCTTAAGCATCACCACCTGTAATAATTCTAATTTAGAAATTTATCTTTGAAGTTCCCATACCCTATGAAATTCCTTAGAGAAGTGGTTGATTCCAGGGCAGAAACAGAAAATACAAGATAAGCTTGAATTATCTGGCTGAGACAGAAATTAAGAAAGTACTCAGAAAAGGACAGTGGTTCATCAAAAGGGCAAAGTAGCCAATCTGAAAGAACTTGCTGTAGTGAAATATGGAAAAATCTCACAAAGAAAATAAACAATGATAGCCCTGGATTATAACAAAAAATAGGTATCTGTGAGTCTAAACTGATGTAAATAAATAAATTAATGGCTGCACTTTCTTCCTGAAGAATTCCAATTAATTAAAGTAGAAATATGAGGAAGGCACCACTCCACCCAAGAGATCAAGAGATCAAGACATCGCCAAATAGAAGATGTACTGACATGTGTCTCCTGCTATGGTGCACTGAGGAGGGTCCATTTCTTGTGCGATATTCTTGTCAAAAATGCATAATCTTGAGGAAAAAAAGCACAGAAACCCAAATTGTGGGACATTCTACAAAAAAAAAAAAATGACCAGGATTCTTCAAAGGAACCCAGGTCATGAAAGTAAACTAAAGCCAAAGATTGTCAAAGATTGAAGGTCTAAGGAGATATGACAACTTAATGCAACACTGAATCCTGGACTGGATGCTGGAATAGAGCTGGTCATTAGTGGACAAATTCAGACAAAGTCTATAGTTTACTGAACAATATAATAAGTGTACATTAATATACAATGTATACTTTTTGTTTTGATAATTGTATTATAGTTACACAATATGTTACCATCAGAGAAAGCTGAGTGAAGAATATATGGAAACTCTCTCTACTAGTCATTTACATTTTTCTGTTAAGTCTAAAATTATTTCAAAGAGTTGAAAAACAAGCTTTAGAAAAAAAATGTCTGTTTTGAATAATCACCTTGGATATACTAATCTTATGTGAACACAGGTATGGAATCCAAAGACAAGGTACAGTAATCAAGCACAAGTTTGGCTCTTTGTTAAGTCACAACTTTGCCAAGAAAAGAGAAGATAAAATGCAAACCTACATGTGATCTCATTTGTGTCTCAGCATGTGAATTTGTCTACTCATCAGGATCATATCTCTGCCATCTTCACTTCACTATATTCTTCTCCCTTCTGGTCTTTTATTCTTTCCACATTTCCATAATGATCGCTGTATGTTCCAGCAATATCACTTTCATCACGTGTTCTTTATTCCCCAGAATGTATCATGAGGTCCCTACAGGGCCAAGGCTAACTAAAATCATCTGCATAGCATTTCCTCACCATTTTAACACAGGTTTCTTAGATGCTTTCAGTGGCATTTTTCTATCCCAAGTCACAATTGGGTCTAATATCACTATCTTCTGGGTCATTAAGAACTTTCTCTGTACCTGCTTTCTCTCCCCTGATTCCGCCTTTAGTCCCACAGGGGAGAGAAAGTTGTGGAGGCAGAGATGCAGTACACTGTGCAAATTCATCTTTGGTGCCCTCCTTCCCAAAGCCATGATCTGCAACAATAATGCACTCCACATTTCAAGGCATTGCGCTTAGCTCTCCAGGGCCACCTTTTGTCTGCAATGCACCAAGTAAAATGTCTTTTCACTGTGACCCAGTGCGACCTTTTGTTGATTCCTGCAACTAAGGGGCCCTGTAGTGGGTCACGGGCTGCCAGCCTGGTGTTAAAATCTATAAACTTGTGTTTTTGACGCCCTACAATGTTATTTATTTGTTTTGTTTTGTTTTTTTTTTATCTTGAGGGGAAAGATTTAGAAGTTAGAACATTATGCATAAAAATCCAGGTTCCAGGCCTCCCCTAAATTACCTAAAGGTTCAGCTGCCCTCAGCCCACATTCATACAAGGCCACACACTGCTCCAGCTGAATATCAGCTGTTCCCTTGGACAATGTGGATGTTCTCTAATGTACATGTCACCCAGGGTGCCTTTCCACCAGTCTGGGTGCTGAATGATTTTGTGTTTGTAAAACTTCATAAAGGTCAGTCAAACTTGTCTCAATGCCATTACATAAATGATGAGCAAAGAAATCTAAGCAGCCTTTTCTTCGAGTCTAGCAATCTCAGAAGCCATGACCAACGTATTTCCCTCTGTTTAACTATAAAAGAAATATTACTTGTCATTTTCTCTTGCCTGCAGAAGGGAGGGGAAAGAGTAGGATCTCTGTCTCAAGTTCCTTTATGTGATGTCCTCCTTTGTAAGAAATCATTATTCTTACTGTACTTTGAGCTCTGTTCTTACTTACCTCCTGACTCTCAAGCATGGCTTTAAGACCTGCTGATAGAGCCATAATCGTTGTATTTCAAATGAAAGAGTTTTACTAATCCTCTTTGTCACTCATCTCTAAATCTTGGTGAAGTCAAGTAGTTTCAATCTCTGAAAGTTTATTTTCGACTTAAGTGATTTTCTTGCTATTGCTAGGTTTTCCAGGTGTTTCTCCAGCTTAAATGTTATCTGAATAAGCCATGTTTTCCTCGGCTCTTCATAGCAGGGTTAAGTCTGTTCCAAGGGGTCACAATACTTCCTGCCCAAATAGCTTTTATTATGAGCATGTAGTCCGCATTTATTTTTCACTCTACCTACGATTTAAACAACCCCCTTATACTCACGTTGAACCTTCTTCCATAGTACTCTCCCTATGGAAAAGAAAACAAAAAGCCACTCAGTAGACTTCCATGTGATGTGAGCAGTGTTCTCATCAGGGAGCATAAAAATCACACCTCAAACTCACAAATATACAAGAGACCCTTCCCCTTCCTGCTGTTTTTGATGACTCAAACTAATTTATTTCCAAATTTTTTGGCACCCTGTCATTTGTTTGCTAGAGTATACAGCAAACAAATTTATAGTGGGTCCCAAATTAAATATTAATGCAAAATCTTCTAGTCTCAAATTTGATTTAGTTTAGTCATTCTGAAATTTAATAAAATTTTGGTGTTTATTTCATATTTAACTTATTTCTAGGTATATTGTTGGTTTTAGTACTAAAATTTAGGAGCCAAATTATTAAAGGTACTTTAGAGAACATGAATGAAAAATGGACTGAACTCAAAGTCACACATAAATTCAATTTCTGCACATGCATCTAGCAAAGTCTGCTAAACTGCATGTAATCTCTTTATACAACAAATAAATTGGTTGAGATCTTAAACTACAATGGCTTATTTAAATATTTCTAAAATTTTAAATGCCTGAGGTTTAAATCTCAATATTTTTACCTAATGTCAGCTTGGAATATGGCTTTTCTTCTTAAATCTAAAGACATACCATGTTTAAAAACTAAGAAAAAAGGTTAGGCTATATTTTGAAACACTACTTGTATTGGTCACTTAGCATTTCAAGGTAATTTCAAGGCATGTGTTGAAGTACTTCCTCCATAATATTACTACTCATGGTATGAAGTAAATAATATCAAAAAGGGTTGATTTTTGGCACTAGGTGTCCTGTATAAATGAAAAAGAATTAGAGTGAAAATATTTTGGGGTTAAACTTGTATTTTGGAATGCAGATTTGAATATCAAATTTTAAAACTCAAGTCTGACTTTTCCTCAAGGTAGGTAACAGAAAAGAGAGTCAAAAGAGAAAAAGAGCAATGAAAATAATCAATGTAACCAAATCCCAAACAATCTTCATATAACTTAAGACATGGTGTAACTCAATCAGCTTGATATTAACTGTATTTCCTTCAAACACTGTATTGCTTTCTTCTTCCTCATAAACTCTATGAGCTCTGATACTTTTATCTTACATTAGTTTCATAGAGCCTCTCCTGTCACTCTTTCTTTCAAGGACCAGCAAGAACTCAATAGAGCCAAATGGGTTTGTTTTTGCAGTCATAAGCTAACTTATCTTGAAAACCCAAGTTGTAAAATTATTAAACTACTGTTTTATTGTTTGATCTGATTTTTGTTGTTTATTTGTTTCTTCCTTCAGTCAATAAATGATATCGGCTGAAACATAGAAGTTACTGTAACATCTAGTCAGTGAATGTGTGGATAAACACAGAAGAATAAGCCAAAGGCTCTGATGGACCTAGAGGAATACCCACTAGGACAAAAAACTCTTACCCAGGTTCTCCATTACTCATCACCACACGGTTCTTTTCAACAATTTTCTTTGGATTTCGAGGGAGTGTAATGAGTATAGCCAATAGCATCTCTCTTATAATTTTTTTTCCCTTTAATCAACTATTCATAAATGGAACTTGACTATCAGCACAAATTCTTCTAAGGATTTCAGACAATACAAAATTCTTCCTTGAAAACACTGATGACTTTCTCAAAATACACACACACACACACACACACACACACACACACACACACACACGCCCCCCCCCCCCAAATATGTGTCTTCACATAAGCCAATGCCTTTTCTTTCTGTTGTTATATTGGTTTAGACTGGAAGAAATCACAGACAAATAACTGCCGCCATATTTACCAATTCGTAAAACATTGCTAAGTGTTTTATTTTAACTAAATTCCCAAAGAATATTGTCAGTCAGGCTTTACTAATTTCATTCTGCAGAAAGGGTATGGGTAATACGAGGTATAGGAAAGACTATATTGATAATCCTGAAATAAGAGAAATGGTAATAAGAATGCAACAATATTGTAGGGTTCATACATAACCATCATGTGCCTTATATTATGAAATATGTTTCATATAAATCAATCAGAGGTATTGCAAAACAGAATGTATTAATTTTTTAAATAACCTAGAATGTTAACCCTAACCTCTAAAGATAATAATTTGAGACTTCATTTCATGTCTTACCCTCCTAATATATCGAATGGTGCTACATTCATTGTTTTAGAAAATCTTAAATTAAAAATGTGAGTTGCGTTTCTACATTGTCCTAGTCTGCACTGCTCCTCCCTCATTTAAGCCACCAATCTCTCTCTCCAGAATAGTTATAATAACCCCTTACCTGGATCACTGCATACCCTCTAGCCCTCCTTTATTCAGCAGTAAGCATATAAGCTCTTAAATAATAAAGTCGTGTCAGATTACCTCTGATTAAATAACCAATTGCTGCTTACTGTAAGCAGAACAAAATTCAAGTCTTTCATATTGATTTGCACGGTTCAATCTGAAAAATTCTGGCTTCATCATAACTATGCCTTTTCCTACTCCTCTCTCCCAAATACAGTCTTCATACACACAGACCCTCCTTCTTTCTTGGAAATGATGTATTAGTGACTTCCTCAAGGGTTATGTGGAAAGCTCCTCCCTCAGAAGTACTCATAGCTTGTTTCCTCTCATCACTTTGTCTCAGCAAATGTCATCCTTCTCAAAAAGGGCTTCTGTGATTACAACTATCAATCCTCAAATCACTTCTCTCAATTACATTATATTATTTTTCTTTCTTCTTAACACAAAATGCTACTTACTAGTTTATATATTTGGTATTGTCTCTCTCCTGCCACACTAAAATATAAGCACCTTCAGACCATTTACCTCGTCTACCTTACTTACTTACTTGTCTCATTCCAAACACCTAGAGCAGCACCCAATAGATATTTACTAAACTTTGCTAAATAGGAGAATAAATAAATGAATGGCCTCCAACCACATAGGTTGCTTCAGAGATCATATAATTTCAGTAGGTAAAAACTGTGGAAAAAAAGTAAAACGTCCTGAAAATGTAAGAGATTTCTGTTACTATTCAATATTAGTAATTTATATTAAGTTAATGGTATAATTGATAAAATAATGGGGGTTGTTGGTCACTGTTGGATAAAGTTATCATATTTTCTCTCAAATAAGAATTATATGACACTAGTGTTATGGGTCATTAACATGGTAGCAGTGAACTGCTAGCCAGCTTTTCTGTTAGAATGACAACACCAGGACTCAGCAAAAGGGCCCAAATTCTGAGTCATTGATTCTATCTATAAATCTTACTTATTTTTTAATAAAAATCTCAGAAATGCAGATGCTGATTAGACACGATTTGTAATGCTTTTACCAGATGAGGCAAAAATCTCACCCAGAGCTAGCATCATTATCGCTATACTTTCAGAGCTTAATTATTTTTAAATATGCCTTAAAAATTAATAGTGTTTAATAAAGTGTACTTGCTATTTTAATATTTTCAGACCAATAAAATATACTATTAAAAGCCTTAGAAAATGCACACAAGGTCTTAGATAATCTAAAAAGTGAGTCTTTTTTAAATCTCTAGAATTTAAATTTTAGCAAAAGGTTGACGTTTCCTAATTGTTCCAGTTACTTGATCTATTTGGATTGAAACTTCAATAAATTCTTACTGTGATACTCTCTTAGTATCCCTGTCCTTTCTCTCCTTATATACCTTAGTTTCCAAAGAAAAGAGATCATTCTAAACCCACTTCTGTTATTAGCCTGATGCCTACAGTTTTGCTTTTTCACAAGTACCCTAAAATACCCTAGGAACATTCAAAGCAAGCAACCACAACCAAGCTTTTTTTCTCCCCCTTCCCATTTTTAGTTTTCTTTTTCTCATTATAAGTGGAAAGGGCTAAGATGACAAATTGTTATTTAAAAAAACTCAGCAGTAGAAAAAATCTTAAGGAATTATGTATTCATATTTCTAAAGTTAAGCTGTAAGCTGTCTTGGAAGTCTTGAAGATGTCATTGCAAAGTGGAAAAGTCAGGAAGAAATTTCCTGTTGATTGTAAGAATAAGAAAAGAGATGATCTGTGATGCCTTGATGTTACCTAAAGAAGAAATGCTATTCTTTCAACTAAAACGAGGTCGCATTTCAACAATACATGTCTTTGGTCTGAAGGCCAAGCCAGCCAGGACAATGAGGTGCATGCAACTCCAGAAGAGATGTTTGACTGTTAATAAGAATGCATTGTGTGATGCGATGCCAGTATGTTAGCAAGACCACACTCTTTATCTTCTTCAGGGAGCCCTTCTTTTCTCCCCTTTTTTCTCTTACTAAACAAAGTTAGCAGGAATCTCATATGAAAAAGTACTTTCTTGTTTTCTGTAAAAGACAGAATTATAATATTCATGTGTAAATGAAACCTTTTATAAATTCATGACTGTAAGCTTATCTCTAAGAAAAATAAGATTATAAAGATGACTCTACAGTAAGAAGATATTAATTAAAATTAATTTTCATTGTTTATATAATAAAGACATCTTGGACAAGTTTTACATATTTATAACTATTTTTGGAATATTTGAGAAATCCCACATGTAGATAGTATATAATTATTCAACAAATGAGTAGCCAAGCTATTGATTATTATTACAACTATTAGCAACTTAAGCAGTAGACTTTTGCACCGATGACAAAATAATCTGACCTACTGGGAGATCAGCAACAAATGAGTGGACCCACTTATTTAATCATACCATTGCATTTTTAAAAATAGAGTTGCATATCTAATAACAGACTAAAGTTAATATAATCACAAGAGAAAGTCATTACGGTCATGTTTAAAAGCACACTAAATCCTGCTATTTTATTACCGAAATGATTTCTACTGTCTATTCTGTAATGAGGGAATGTCTTGACTTTGAAATAACATTTTGCAATTTAACTGTTAAAAATATTTTATAAAATGAGAAAATAATACAATTTAATTGATTTCAATAATCAGTAAACTTTCAGTAAAGCAAGAATGAATTAGAGCATGTATAGTTTCATATTCTAATAGTGCTTTAAACTCTGAATCTACTCCATTATATCAATATGTAATTATTACCAAACATATTTCATTTGCCTATTATTATAGACAGAGTGGCAAAGGTACATACGGTATACTTTACAAAGTATAGATAAAAAGTACTATACATAAGTCTCTCAGGGAAATATATTGTTATTGTTGTTTTACCATAAAATTCAACTTATGTATTTTAAATGCAAGGTCAGTTTAACTGTTTTACCAGATCTTAATGGCTACTATCTAATATTTTGATTGCCGTTTATTCATTACTCAGTTTCATAATTAGTTTACTCTGGAAGCTCATTCAAAATAATTGGGTTTGTATAGAGATTGTTTAAATCAATAGGATGGAGAAAGAGAAACTATATTCTGGTATCACTGAATTCAGAACAGAATAATAAACAGAACATATTTTCTAATTGGTCTTGTAGTTATACCAGGGGGAAAAGGGAGACCACCAAATCATTTATGAAGAGAAAATACAGATGTAAAATTGTGATGGCCGCTTATAGCAGAAAAACTTCTAATGGAAAAAATATATACATTTTGAAGGTCTAAGCTTACTTTTTCTGGTATGTTGGAAAGTCTTCTGAAGCTTTCCTTCCCCTTTCTATAATATAGAGTGTTCAGACATACTTGGAGAGATTAACATTTTATTCAAATGAGAAAGCACAGAATAGTGAGAACAGTAATTAAAAATTATGGCAAGTGCAATACTTTTCAAAAGCAAGTGAGCTAAATATATTGATTGGCACACAGGTAAATTAGTCCAAAAAGTAACTTTTTAGAAGCTCAAATACATTTTTAGAGATATATCCATGCTTTGCTATTTAATGTTTAAACAATCAAATCCTTTTTTTTTTTAAGGAACTAACAAGCTCTAAATATCTCTTTCCAAATAGAATAACTGAAGAATGTTCCCAATACCTAAAGACTTTTAGATTTGTGATTGCTGTGCTGCAATTTAATTTCTATGCCTCTATGTAATGGATTGTTGCATAAGTTAAATTTGGAGACTAAAATTCCATATGAAAATGTAAAGCAACCCCACAAAGGACAAAAAGTATCACAACTCTTTTCTGCTGGGTTGGTTAGATTAATTTCATCCTTCCTTCCCCACCAAAAACACAAGCAAACAAAAAGTCCAAACCCTCGTTGTTTTCATTCTCTGTACATCAAGGGAATAGTTTGCCTTATTCTCAGATTAAATATGGGGAGCAAGATTTCTTTGGGAATGTAAGAAAAGATTTTTTTGGACTGCCTAGAGCAAACATGATTATTTCCTGATAGAAGTTTAGTCCAATATATATTTTTATTAACTGACTATAAAAGTACTCAACTTTTTGCTTCAGCATTCCAGCTATTAAAAACAGTGTTTCAAATTTTAAGTATTGGTGCATCATAAATACAGGTATTTCAAAGGCAAAATGAATTTTGACATCTGTTCCTTCCACTATCTGATTCTGTTAAAATATTTATTATATGTAAATTTATTCAGTAGAATAGTGCATAATGGCAGCTGAAAATCAACTCTTAAAAGTTTCATTTCATATTTTTATTTTTCAAAGAGGCATATATTGTCTTAAATTTTGAAAAATAAGTTTTTTTACAAAATCTCTAATTTTCAGGCTAAAGTGATTTTTTTATAAATGTTTGTGCCAAGACAGCCATTTTGAAGAATATTTTATATATGTATATACACATACACACATATATGTTATATTTCATTTACTACTAAATTAGTTTAACTAATGACATGTTTGTACATATTTAACTTTCAATATTAATTCTACTTTCTTCAATGCATCTATCTACAATAAAATCAAGTGTGTCTTTTATATGAGAATTGTTTTGACAATCCATCACAGAAGATACAGAAATCAATCAATACATCTCATTGGTACATCTTCCTACACAGAATCCCTATAACTAACAAAGGAATTAAAGAAATGGAGGTGCACATTTTAGAAAAGATGTAAAATTTAATAGCAGAATCATGAAAAAGTGTGGATTATAGCAATACATAGAATTTAGGGAAGATAAAGATATCTCTCACCATCAAAATCGTTGTAGGAGACAGTCATGTTTAGTCCAAGTGGCTTTATTTTTATTTATTTTTATTGAATTTATTGGGGCAACATTGGTTAATAAAATTATATAGATTTCAAGTGTACAACTCTATAATATATTATCTGCATATTGTATTGTGCGTTCACTACCCCGAGTCATTTATCCCCCATTTACCCTCTTTTATTTCCCCCCACCTACTTTCCCTCTGGTAACCACTATACTGTTGTTGTGTTTATGAGTTTTGCTTTTTTTAATTTTTTTTGGCTTAATCCCTTCAACTTTTTCACTCAACCTCCCAATGCCCCTCTCCTCTGAGAGATGTCAACTTGTTTGTATCTATGAGTCTATTTTGTTAGTTTATTTTGTTCTTTAGATTCCACACATGAGTGAAATCATATGGTAGCTGTCTTTCTCTAACGGGCTTATTTCACTTAGCATAATACTCTCCAGATCCATCCATGCTGTCACAAAAGGTAAGATTTCCTTTATTTTTATGGCCAAGTAGTAGTCTATTGTGTAAATATACACCCATTTTTTTATCCACTCATCTATCGATGGGAATTTGGGCTGCTTCCAAATCTTGACTATTTTAAATAATGCTACAATGAACATAGGAGTGCATATAGTCCTTTAAAATAGTGTTTTGGGATTCTTAGGATATATTCCTAGAAGTGGGATTGCTGGGTCATAAGGAAGTTCCCTTTTTAACTTTCTGAGGAACTCCACGCTGCTTTCCACAGTGGCTGAGGAACCCCATTCTGCATTCCCACCAATAGTGTACTAGTGTTTTCTTTTCTCCACATCCTCTCCAACACTTGATTATTGATTTACTGATGATAGCCATTTTGACTGGTGTGAGGTTAAATGGAGCTTATCTTTATTGTATACCCTAAATTCTGAAGAAAAAAAAAACAAAATTGATAAGGCAAATAGCAAAAAGCTGATGTCTTGGATCCAAGACACTTGCAAACTAAAAAATCTCTGCATTTCTCCACTGTAACTTACAAGTAACATTTAAAAGGTGTCATCTTATTCTTAAGAATATATTAACTATTTCATCCATCCCTCACCCTAAGTTTTTTTTTCCTTACATCCATTCAAAAAAATCTCTTCCATCTTAAAAATTATATCCAGCTTTGCATTGATAGCAGTTTCTTTCAATTATTTTATACTGCAAACATTTTATAAGACATTATGAAATCAGAAGAAAGTATTTATATTAAGAAAGTATCATTTATCGAAAGTTACTTTAATCACTCCTTCAAGAAACAGTCATTTAGATTCAGCCTCTTCCTGAAACCATTTGGTTTCCTTCCCACTTTTCTTTCCTTCCCTTATTCTGTTTCTGCAATTCACTTTCTTTTCTCTTGTTTTAACATGCTGATTTTTCTTCTTTATTTCCCCACTGTTTCATTTCCTTCTTACCGATTTCAACTTGAGAAAGAGAAGAAGAAATCTCAAAGAGTACAGAGGCCTCCTCAAAACAAAACTTGTTGCTATTTCTGGATATGAAGAGACAAGGATTGTATTCCATTCTTTTTTGAGGGGAGAAAAGTTAAAATTTTGATGTAAATATGATTGCCATTTTTAGATGATTTTAGAAACATACATACTTAAATGATTAGAACAGCATAACTTTAATTACTTAGAAATATGTTTCCACATGTTGTCAGACTCAGGAAATTTAAGAGACTAGTTTCAGGTCTCTCAATAGCCCTCCCATTTTTCAGAAAATTTAACAATTTAAAATATTCTTTTATTAAGTCTTAATCCTTACCAATGTGTGCTCTGATATATGACATTGTTATATGACACACTGGTTGATCCTAATGAATATGATTTATCCTCCACATTTTCCTGTTAAAGAGTTACAAAGATGTTTCCTTTTTCAGATGGGATGAAATCTAGTAAGAACTGACACGGACATTGGCTTATCCCTGTATGAAAATCAATGTAAATTATGAAAATAAACATATATATATATATGAATTTAAAGGACAAGTGAATGCATATAAATTGAATAGAAACGTACAAGTTAAAATACTTTTCTATTTAAAAATGTTTGAATTTATACTCATACATTTACACAGGAAAGAGCAACATTGGTGAAGAATAGCACCACCTTTTCTCTTTAGCCCAGCCAGCGTAAGAAGGTACCCATGACCTACCCATTACCCAATATGTATTCGGAGAACCTAAAAGTGATTTCACATTTTCTGGCATGAAGCTCTAACTCTTGCACTAGAATACACACCTGTGTAATTTGCATGCCTGTTTTATTCTTCCAAGACAATTGACATAAGCCTGTGCCACAGCTACATCTCATTAACCTCTTTCTTAATTTTAAATTCCTGTGTCTTCTATTTCAGCATTTCATGAGGAAGTTTGTCATAATGCAGCAGCACGTTTCCTTTCTAACTTTCAACAAAATTTCTCTCCATTTTTTTTCCTTTGGTCCAAATGGGAGCCATCCTTTTCACTTTTGGTAACTAGCTCTTGTTACCAAAACAAGACAATTTTAGCTCTTTTATAACAGTTTTGAAAGTTGTGCTAAATATATATCTCTATAAGAGTGGAAAAGTATTGGTCTACAACTATTTTTACTTGTGCTATCTGATATAGCACTTCTTATGCTGACATGGTGATACAACATGACACTATTTCAGTTTAAGGAAAAAGTAACTGTCCTTTTCCATGTGCCTGCTTATCTATTAGATATCCCTCTCCCACATGGAACTAAATTGACACTAAATTGGCACTAAATTGCAATCATTTTAGTTATTTAGTTTCCTGTCTCAGAAAAACGTTGGGAGGCTATATGTTTAACTTTTTATTATATTTAAAATTCTCTTCAGGTATTCATTCCAATCATTGAAGCAATGGTGCTATCCCTCCTAAACACATATCAAAGCACTGAGGATTTAGCACTAGATGAGGTCAATTTCTGGAGGCTGGGGCCTCAATCAAAGAACCCAATAGCAATAGTCTGCCAGTGCCATTATTTTGCTAGCACGCAAGACTGAAAAGCTTCACTGTGTTCACCTGCTCTGGTCAAACTTCAAAATTCTTCCTAAGAAAGGTTGAAAGCTGATTGTTCCAGATCAAAACATCATCATCATTTCAAGTTAAAGCAATGTGCTTCCACTTTATCAATATAATTTTCAACTATTCCACAACAACTGCAAGGGAAGTTAAGGCAAGTTCCTAAACCATATGGTTAGGTGGCAATGATATGTTTAAAATACTGTCTCAGTAAATATCAGACTTTATAAAGGAACTCATAATAGTTTCATTACTAGTAAAGGAAATTACCTGTATGGGTACATTATAAGGACTATAACCCGGTTGCCAACCACAGGTTGGACAGAAACACTAAAATTCATTCTTGTTTTTTCCTAAAATGAAGCAATTGTTTTTGGTCCGTTCATAAGTCCCTTCATATAAACAGTCTTTCAATCTCCCAAGGCAACATTGTGCCTGTTCGCTTGGCACTGGGATCCAGGTATCATTCCTATCTTTCTTACTTCTCTTTTTGGTAACTCACCCCATCCCCTACCCCCACACAAGCTGAAATACATCAGTCATGTATCAGTGTAAACTCATGATAAATAAAAAAGAAAAAACACCTGAGGTCTAGATACTGATTTTACTTTTAGCAGTTAACTCTTTCATTGCCAGCTACCCAAATATCTTTTCACTTATAGATTTTTTTTCTTTTTTCACCTGTGCAGCTTTTCTCAAAGATTATCAAAGTTGGGCAAAGATTCCTAGCTATCCAGATCCAAAGTTTACAGAATTCAGGTTTCTTAAAAACCCCATCTCCTCTCTCTTCTGCTCCCCATACACATTCCCGTTTAAACTTCTACCGTTCATTAGCTAGTACTGGGTGGGAAATCAAGGGCAAAATGCCAGTGGTGGGTTAGCATTTCCAGGTACCATGAGCTGTGTCACAGACCTTCGGAATAAAAACAAACAAAAAAGTCTAGTTCAAGGCGTCCAAAAAGCGCCCTGAAGCCTTAGCCTCTCCGCTGCTGACACCAGTCTCTCTGGAGTCTGCCCCAGGAAAGGGCTACAGAGACGAAAAGGGCTTGAGTGGGTGCTTTCGCCTCTCCGAAGACCCTGGGTGCAGCAGGTAAGGAAGTTAACCCAGAGGCTAAGTTAAGGGGGCACACGCCTAACGCAGAGAATCCGGAGCCCGTAAAAGCTCGAAGCCCTCGAGTCAGCGCGCAGGGAAGTCTTAGGAAAGCGAATTCTTATCCAATTTCTGCAGCGCTTGGGATGCGCGGGCAGAAGCGCGCCGTCAAGTCCAAACACTACCGGGGGACCAAATCAGGACCCCTACACAGCCACAGGAAAAAGCTGTAGGTGAGCCGAGGATTCCGACACCTGGTTCAGAAATCCCCCACGGCACCCCGCGCCCTCCAGGAGGCCCGCACACAGTGGCCAGCCGGACCCGGGGAGCGGGGCCGCAAGGACTTAAGTTTCACACTCACTTATCTGCAAGCACCTTGCAGCAGGGAAGCCGAGAAAGGGAAAGAACGGGGGGAGGTGGTCTCCTTACCTGGGTCGGCTCCCACCGTCAGCACCTTGGCGATAGGCAGTAATCCCGAGAGAGTGAGTAAGGCGAGGAGAAACTCGGACATTGTGCTCGCCGGGTGAAGAAGCCTGCGCTGGAGACTGCTCGGCGGCACCCCCGGCCCGGCGGCGGCGGCTCGGAGCGCCGAATAGAGCAGCGTCATACACAAATGTCACTGGAAATTCTTCGGCTCAGTGAGCCCAGCCAGTCCGCCTTCTCCTGCCTGGAGCAGGATGTGAAAGGTGCACGGATGCGCGCGTGTGGGGGAGAGAGTGCGTGTGAGCGCGAGCGAGCCGCTCGTGTGTCTTGACTTTTCAATGCAGGGTACGTCTGATCTTACATCACGCAAGAGGGGCAGTGAGAGATGCCAGCGGATGGGAATTCACTGATTAATCACAGAATCCACCGCACACCCCTTCGTCGTCTACATAAATCACGTCTATTACTTAGTAAGAGGCATTTAACACAACAGGAAAATACCACCGCGAAGTGAGAGCGCCACAAATCACAATTATGTCGGTCTCCTTGAAGGGAAAGTAACTCCAAGCTGGTTCTGTAGGGATTTGGGTCTTTAGAGAAGGGGGAGACTTCTGCATTGGGCTGAGCCAGCCAGGCGCCCAGGAAGCTCCGCATTTAACTGCCAGCTGGAAATTATCAGCTCCAGCGCCGGGATGCTTCTCTCCGCCACGCAGTTTTGATTCCCTCGCTCCCGGGAAGCCTCCTTCCCGAGAAGGAAGGACAAGCCAAGTAACTGAGCTTCTCTTAGGGAAATGGTTTCCACCGCTACGCACATAAATGCCACGTTTTCTGAATTGCAATTTTAACTTTTATGCTCAGTATCACCTGGGGACAAAGATGCAAAATTTAGTGACTCAGCAGAAACAGACAGACAAGTCCATCCATTGCATAAGGAGAGGTGAAGAATGGAAAGAGGTCCCTAAGCAGACAACCACAGAGCAAGAAATTGGCAATTAGTTTTGCAGTGGATTTCTCTCTTTAAAAGCGTAACTTGAATCATTTTCAACGTTTTGGGGATTATTTTTCCTTTTTCCACTTAGAACAGTGGTGGTTTAAAAACTTTTCCAGGGGGAGGGGCAAAAAATAAAAATAAAAATAAAAATAATAAAAACTTTTCCAAACCATCCGAGGCACCAAAATGAATAAGTGGATTTTTTAAGTTGTTTGTATGACCACTTAAGTTTTTAAATATAATCGTTCAAGTACCAAAAATTTTAGTTCGACATTAAAAATGATTAAGGAGATAAAACTCGACAATCTTGACAGATGTAAGGTCAATAATCCTTGCCTACGAACAAGGTTGAAAACTGTTTTGTATTTAATATTTTAAAATCTGAGATGTGCATAAGGGAAAATTATAAGAAAAGAACAAAACTAAGCAACAGAAAGGTTGAAAAGCAGAGGGAAGATAATTTAAACTATTTCTCAGTATGCCAGCACTCTGAGCTAGCTGTTTAGGAGTAAGATTATCCAGAAACATCTTTGGATGCTTCTCAGAAACCATTAAAATTCGACTGGTTCAAAGGACACAGAGGTGACTCTGAGGGGCATTGCTAAGAATCTGTGATAGTCACCTTTTCATACTTACTCTGTAATCAGAAAATGTCTTTTATGTCAATTTTTCCATATCTAAAATGTTCAAATGTACTTTCTCTTGTATATCAAATAATTTAGTATCTCAGAAAATGACTCATTCCACATTTAAAAGGATATGATTTTTTTCCTTCTAAAGTGTAATATATAGCATATAACCTAGTCATTTTTATTATTTACTAAAATATGATATATAGAAAACATAATGAGAGATTTTTCTTATTTTAGTTTATACTAAAAATTCACAAACTTCGGAATGAGTGACAGAGTTCAAAGAACATGAGGGAGGGGAGAGGGAGAGTGAATACTCAATGATGCTCAAAGTAATAAATATGTGTTTCTCAATGGTCCACAGGCCTCTACATTCTATGAAATACGTATCCTTTCATCAGGACTTAGTAAGTAGATTTCTTTCTGACCTGACACCTTTAGATAATCCACATCCATTTAAACCATGGCAATAAAAGAAGGAGTGCTCACTAACCATGCTAAGGACATCCGGATTCTTCCTCTTTTATACTATTACCACCAAGATTGCACCCCCATCTCAAAAATTGCAAGGTAGAGAAAAGCAGCCAAGAATAGTACAACCAAGCAGAGACTCTTACCAGGTATTAAAGTATTGTAACCAAAAATCAGTGACTCATTCACTTTGACAGTACATGTAGCAGCCCTAGATTTTACTGTCAACTTTTGAAAGGGAAAATCTAGGAAAGACGATCAGAGAAGTAAATACCTAGCCAATTTTATATTCTAATGTATATTTTAAATATACTACCTTCTAAATATGTAGTGCCTTCTAATGCAATAATAAACCTATTAAGTGAATTAAGCAGAGTAAAAGCATATGCTCTCTTTTAGATCATCTGGTTGACTTTTTAACTAACCTTAATGGAAGAAAATCAAGAATGCATTGTCCAGACATTGTGATCAGAATAATAAAGCAAAATAAAACTCCTTGTTAGTAATTACCAATCAAATCACCTGTGTGAATGACACAAGACTAAAACTGGTGGTACAAAATAGAGCTAGAAATTGTGGAAACTTATAAATGTGTGATCAGAACTTATATTTAATACCAACTGTGAATGATTCTCAATATTATCTATAAATTATAATTTAGGACTTATTTTAAGAGTGTGAATATTACTAACAAAAACCTAAAGCATATAAAAACTATACACAGCAATTCAGTGGAAGAATGGATGCTTAGGTATGTATCAGTGGGCAAGTGGACATGACATAAGCATTCAAATACATGCCAAGCAGATTTTTAAGACAATAAGTATAATAAGGACATTGGTTCACACTACAAAACCATAATAATACAAAATAAACAGATTAAGTATTAAACTTAATAGATACATATTTGTCTCAAAACTAAAATACGGCCAGTGTTAAAATAAAATTGGATAAAATTGTCCCACATCAAGTCACTGTATATGGTGAGTCTTCTTCCAAAAACCCATTGAAAATGACCAGTTCGTCATAAGAGTTAGTATTTTTTATGAGTATTGATGAGATTGGTAAAGGTATAGCCTGAATTTGAGTTTTAAAATTGAATAATTTATTTTTCATAGGTTTTGAATGACTATCAGTTATAATGGTTTATAAATAAAAGGGAAAGCAAAGGTATAATTTTCTATGCAATACTCCTATTTTCTATTATACATTGTTTAATCAAAAAGAAAACTAATAAAGTGATTTAATAGTGAAGAAGGAAAAGCTAGATTGCTGTCCAAATCTGTTTGTTCTTGTGGCCTATTATAATTTCTTCATTCTAATCAGAGTTATTAACATTGACAAGTTAAATAAATTAATTTATTAAACTATAGAATGTTATGAAATCTTTCGAGATAAATTAAATAAAGCAGAACCAATCATTCTTACTTTCTGATCTAAAACGACTTGTAAATATTATTAGCCAGATGTAATCTTATACTTCCCAATTAGAACCACACTTTATATACATGTGATCAAACATCAGATTTCCTTGCTGCTAACCTAATTACTTTCTTGTGCTGTTGCTTTTTTTTTTTCCTCCTCACCTCATAGATAGTAACAATTCATACACTACACACCTGAAAGTTCTATTAGGAAAAGGGTGTATGTTTAAGCAAACCAAGTCTGACAGTATGTCTCATGAGAGAGATGTGGTCAAGGAGAGTTGGCCTGGAAATCAGGTTGCTAGGAATTTTTGCAGCTATCATTCCAAGGGCTGCTAGAGTTCTTACCCTTCCTTTCCTCAGAGAAAAGTTGCCAGGCAGCAGCAGACACAGGATGAGAAAGAAGAGGGGGTGGGGGTGGATATTGAGACTTGTTAAAGAAGCATTAACAGGGCTTTAAAATTGAAACAAAGTTACTCTGAACAAAACTGCTAAGGAAAACAACAACAAAACCTTTACATTCATTTCATTTATCAAGCTGCAGCAAGCATTTCAATGCACGTTTTTTAACTTATTTCCTTCCAACGTATGCTGTAACTTTCATAGCATGCTTTTTCAACAGGCATATGGGGATTTAGTTGAGATAAATATGATTTTGGTGCAATTTTTATTCCCACCATTTGCAAAGTATGTATTAGGAGGTATGTATACCTGAAAAATAATGGTGATAGAAAATAAAGTTATATTGTTTTTCAAGTATATTAAGTTTTTCTTTTTATATAAAGCTCAACTTATATACTGTCAGTATCTATAAGTGTTTTAAAAATACATATTACAATAAAAAGCACAGCTGATAGTCAATCATAACTTTCAAAGGACAGAAAATAAAAACTCAATGCTGATTTGATTGTTTTACTTTTTTTCTGATTTTGTTTGATAAACTTTTAACAGTAGAAAGGAAAGGAAGGAAAGGAGTCTTGACTTGTTCAGACAACCTTATCAGGAAACAATTACTTCTAGCATAATAATACAGTCTCAGGAGACAATTCCTATTTTGATTTTTGGCTATGTCTTCAGAAAGCACAATGAGTAATAATACAATTTGTTTGTGTGTTGGAGGTGGGGCGGTAGTACAGAAATGCCCCAAACTGATCAAATCTTTGTCACTTTACTTGTGTGGAAAAAGCCCTTGAGTTGCAAGGCAGTTGCTAATTAAATGCTTGCTGCTATCGATGCATTTTGACCTTGACGTACTTGTGTTTAAAATAATTTGCACATCCCTGTCTCCAGCTGCAGGAATAAAATTAGTGTTCCATGCTGGGGATTGTCAGTGGTCCACGGCCAGGACCACTCTGTTTAAATATGACCTTGAGTCCATTTTCTAGCTGCTAATAATGATCTCTGTCCTCTTGGTCATCATCTTCCTGCTCCTTAATTTTAATTAGAAACTTTTAGATTGTTGAGCTGGAAGGAACATTCAAATCATCTGATCCAATTTACCACATTTTAGAGACAAAAAAAAAACCAACTTAAAGATAGGAATGATGACTACTCTGAGGTCACACATTTTATTTATGTTAGAGACAGTCCTTGAATAAAGTTGTCTGACTCTTTCCTATAATATGTAGTGAGCTTCATTGATATTCCTTTAGATTTTTCATAGCTCAGAGGGGTGGTAGCCCAGGGGGTTTGAATTTATTCATTCACTTAATAGCTATGTATTATGTAAAACCAACTACACTCAGCACCGTGCAAATGACTATGAAGAAAACAGACATGGCTTCTGCACTCAAAAAGCTTACAATCTAAATCAAGTGTCATTTCTGTGCTAATGGGCTGCCTTTCCAGGATCTCATGGGGACCGTGTGTTTTGTAAACCACAGGTATGACATAGAAAGGCCACTGCTGAGACCACAAAATGAAATCAGGGCTGCCTCTTTCTTGAAAGATATCTTTACAGATAAATCCTTGTAAAGAAACCTGAGCCTTCTGTTAGAATTCGACTCTGAATAAGAAATCACAAAGCATATAGTTAAATATCTTGCAGGTCGGTACCAGCATTTACTAAAGCAGCACATTATGCCTTCTTTTATCTGGAACTTGGTAGCAAATTCAGAAATGTTCAGAATTCAGAACGATCAGAAATGAGGTAAGTAATAACTTACAGATTAATCAGACGCAGTGAATTCTGTTGTGTTGTGGATTCACATAGATTCAGAGGACAAAAAGGGACATTGAGAAAGACTTGTTCAACTTTTTTTCAGTTATTTATATTTATTGTTGATATTTTCTGGGATTCTTTCAAGTGTCCCATCTACTTTAATAATTTTCTACTTCATATCCAAGTGTTTTTTCTCTGAAATTTACTTTTTATGTAATCTTTAGTATTTCACAATCTCTTATTCTCCCAAATTTATATTTTTGCATGGGCTTTCCCCCCTACAAAAGGTACCTAGTAATACTTTGTCATACTGCTGATTAATGGCTTTTCATTTCTCCCTTTGAACTTGTTTAATCTTTCCTTCATCTGCTGTTCCCAGTCCCTTCTAGATATAACACATAGCTCTATCTGAAGTAAATGGGATAAAACAACAACAAAGATATAAGCAGGTACAAGCAATTGGCAGAGCACTGAAAAGATGGGAAACTGGAATTATATTAATTGAATTTTACATATACCTTTATAAAATTAGTTGCTGTTAAAATTTAAAATGTACTTGAAAACTACAATATCTTTGGCCAAGTTTAGTTTAGTTTGTTTTTTACTTTGGGGAAATTATTTTGCTTTGGATGGTGGGGTTTATAAGAAAGCAATTATCTATTTTTTTCTATTTCTTTATCCAAAATGGCCCTCATACAGTAATTTTTTTTTAAAGCAAAGACAAGCAAAACAATGAAAAGAAAGAAAGACGGGGAAAAAAACCAACTTGTTTTAAAAATTGTACCTTGTGTAATTCCCGCTGAGAACAGCTCTTCAGGGGCTGACTACCGCTCCATTTGGGCACAGCACCTGTCACAGGGGAAGTACCAAATAGATGTGTGGTAAGTGGAATATACTTAGTGCCAATTTTTGCATTTTTTAAAAAGTTAGCTTTAAAGAAAACTTACAGAACTAACTTTTCAAAAATGTCATTTTTTTCTAAGTAGGAAAAATTATTTCTCTCATAGGAAATGTCTCTTGCCCTCTGAAAGTGTTTCTATTATATGAAATTATACTTTTTAATGACAACAAAAACTCAAATGCAAAAAAAGGAGCTTTCTGGTCCAGAACAGAATGCCCTTATTTTGAGTCAAGCCTCTTTTTGTGAGAAGAATAATAGTGACATTTGGACCTAGATATATTTATCAAGATTTGTGAAAATGTATGATTTTATGCATGAATACAAGCAAAGTTAAATTATAGTTGAAAGACCTTTAAATGCTTTTATGACTTTCCATTGCTAGATTCTGCATTCTAAACAGACTGTAGTAACTGTATCGTCACACCATTCTGCAGATCCTAACAGATAACAATAACAACAAAAAGAGGGTTAGGACAAAGTTACTCAGGAGTACATAATAGAAGAGGTAGAGAAGGATGAATAGCTTATGCTTGGGTCTATTGGGTTGGCCAAAAAGTTTGTTTTTTCTCCATAAGATGGCTCTAGAAGCACTTAGTTGTCTTTAACTTCATTCATAACAATTTTGTTAGACTGTGTGATGACAGCTGTCGTAACAGCATGCATTTTTAGAAAATTATCAAAATCAGTGAATTTTTGTGTAGCCATTTTAATATTGAAGATGGAATAAGCAACATATTCAGCATATTATGTCTTATTATTTCAAGAAAGGTAAAAATGCAACTGAAACACACACACAGAAAAGATTTGTGCAGTGTATGAAGAAGGTGCTGTGACTGATTGAACATGTCAAAAGTGGTTTGCAAAGTTTCATGCTGGAAATTTCTCGCGGGGCGATGCTCCGCGGCCTGAGAGACCAGTTGAAGTTGATATGATCAACTCAATACATTAATTGAGAACAATCAGTGTTATACCATGCAGGAGATACCCAACACACTCAAAATATCTAAACCAATGAAGTTATCGGTGAAAATGAAAAATATGGGGTTTTTTTTTAATTTTATGGAAAAAATAAATGGACTTTTTGGCCAACCCAACAGGATGACCAGAACATTTTTGGTTATTCAGTCTCATTGTGATCAAATGCATTTATCTTTAAAAAAAGTATTAGCTTTTTATTTTTATCTGGATACCAATCCTAATTTAATTGACTTTAACATCCTGTTATTTCTTGTAAAAAGGAAGTGAATGAAAATGACAAAACAATTTTTATATTCTTTATTAGACTTTTCCTGAAAGCTATATAAAATTATCTTAAAAGATATGTATCTTTATTTTTATATATATAAATTTATATTATATTTATAATCTCCATGATTTGATGCACATTCAGAAAATATACAAGATTATTTGAAAGATTGTTAATATTAGTGTTTACTTTTTATGCAAAACAGTGTTGATATTTTGCTTTATAATGCAAACAAGCTGTAAGATTCAATGATACCTGTATACAGGTGTTTCAGGTTATAGACTTAACAAATGGTACTAGAAGTGATTTCATTATTTGCAGTTGTGATAGTGGTGAACAAGGTACTGAAGTGCTTAGCACTTATATATGTCTGTTTTGAAATCAAAAGCACACATTAAGTTCCCTTGTGTGGGGGGGAAAAAACAAAACTATAACATGTGTTTTCTAAGTGATGCTCATTGTGAAGCACTTCAGTGGGAAATTCCCGGGTCGGGTCGGGGCGGGGGGGGGGGCGGGGCGGGGGGGGGGGGGGGGGGAGTTCAGGGAGATCAGTACTTGATGTGCTTAATGGGACTCATTGCACTATTCTGAAGGTGTCTGGAGGTTCATTTTTAAACTGCCATGATATTGACCATATTAAAATAAAAAGCAACTCTTAAAAATCTACCATTTCAAAACCTAAATGAAACATTTTTTCCCCATCACTTAAAAACAAAACAAAACACAGGTTTCCATTTAAGTTTTGGTTAAAATCAAGTCTTAGCTACCAAAACCTCCTTCAGGTAAGATATCTGGTACACAAATGCTGAAGTAAATTTTAGTTTTGTCCTCATCGTTCAGTCCCAACCCCCCCCCCCCAAAAAAAAACAATCATCATCATTTATTATTTCTCTTTGTTCATGGTAATTTAAATTGTATTTCATATTATTCAACTTTAAAACCCAGAGAAAATGAGACACATGCCTCTGTTTTTTACTGTTTTAGACAACTAAATGTCTCCAGAAGAGGATAACAATTGTCTCTGGCATTAAATTATAAAATAGAAGAACCCTTGTTTGGAATTTTCAAAATGCAGGCTGTCTCCGCTGTCTATAGTGTCAGACCTTTATTTTTTTAGAGTGACAAGGCTCAAAATGCCCTTTAATCACATACTTTAATATTACTTTGTCTTTAATTCAGGAATAGGAGAAGTGTAACAAAGAGTATTTTCATTTATTTTACTTAATTTTGTTCTTTATGTAAAAAGTAATATGAAAATGTGCCAAAAGGTTTACCTCTTTTCCATCTAAAGAAAATCTGACTAGGAAAAGCAGATATTTCAGTTCATAGTCCTTGAGTGCCCCCTATAGGATGCTTTTTATATTTTTGTTCAAGTAGCTAGGTAAGCTTTTAAAAATTGTGACTTCCCAGACTTTTATTTGAAATAAAAATGATAAAAATATGCACCTTCAAAACAAGTAGTCCATGATATATTTTCCTCTCCCTATATCTTACTAAAAATCTAAAGCAAACTATTGTTTTAATCAGTTTGTTGTTTCTCTCTTCTCATCTAAAATTTCTCCTAAAGTTTTGATGGCTGCTTTTCTATTGTATGTCCGCATTTATAGTATGAGTTACTGTGCTTTAAAATATGCATATAATTTCTATGTTTATTCAATGTATATCTGTTGCTTAAAATATTTAAGAAGTCATCTAGCTGTTAGTTTTGGAAAGTAAGAATAGAATATTTTGTTTGGGAGGAGATTCAATTATTGATCAGGCTGGGGTTAGAATCTTTGAACTCTTTAAATTCCAACTTTACATCTATGAATAGTATTGGAATATAAAGAAAAGAAGCATATATTTACATATTCTTGCTAATTTGACCACAGGTATGGTGACTAGTTTCTTGGGCTTTATAAGCTTTTCTTGTTTGTACTCTAGCCTAGAGTTGAAAGATGTAGACAGGAAGAAGAGGGGACATATAATTAAAACATAGCCAAGTATGTCATATTCACTCTACTTTTATCTAGTTATATATATACACATATACATACCAACATTGAGACATTGTTATATTCAAAGTGTCCCACTTAAATGACAGGGTTATATGTAGACCATTTTAAAAATAGACTAGTAAGTTAATGTTCTATGTAATGTACTTGCATCCAAAAAAAGTTATCAGTGTCCTTGGTCTAGAAAACAGGCACACAAACACATACAGTTTCTGGCTAAAACCCTTTTTACTTTTGATAAGTTTGTTTCTGATTGGAAAGCAGATGTAGTCAACACTAAGGAAAAAGTGATACAAGTAGGTGATGAAAAGAGGCCTAAGTTCCTTTCCTGCTTCTCACCCTTCTACTCTCATATATTTATCGCATGCTTATTATTTGAAAGACCCAGCGTTTGGTGGTCGGATTACTGCAGTGGAAAGCCATGGCCCCTGTTTTCCAGAGCTCTAGGTCCAATGAGAAAATAGATCTAAAGCAACTATTAAAAGAATCCTGCTAAGTGCTCTAGGTTAAGTGGGCATAATGCAAAGTGGGGCATGTGAAAAACACCCATTTCAAATTTTACTGCATAAAAAAAATGATTTCACCAAGGAGGAGACACTTTAGATGACTCTTGAATATCTTTTGCTAAGAAGCAAAGAGAAGGACAGCCATTCTAGCAGAGAGAACAGCATGTGCTAAGGCCCATCCAATATGTAATTGTATTACCTGAGAGACTATTACATTCACATTTCTACCAAAACCTGCTAGAATAATATCTTTCATTCCCATAGAAGAAGTAGCCTGAATTTCAGACTCCTATCCCAGGTTGTAAAAGTAATCATTTATCTATTACAGAAAAATCTAAAGAATCCTAGGCGAGTTAATCCAATGATGTAGTTGTCCCAAGTTTCCCTGACTACTTATCCCAATTTGTGGAGTCATTTCTAAATTCTGCCATTTGAAATCTTAAATTGTTTAAATCCAATGTCCACCCCAGAGGATTAAAGATAATAACACTAGGACCTCCAGTTGTACCATTTACCAGATCATGCCGACATCTGCTGTCTCTCTGCCAGGCACTTCACTTGTGTCCACTTATGGGAATTTTCCAGGTAGCCTGTTGCAATGTGACTGATCTATTTAATGATGCCACATGGTCTACCCAGATGCACTGTTTTTGAAGTATATTTTATTGATTATGCTATTAGAGTTGTCCCGTTTTCACCTCTTTATCTCCCCTGCCAGGTGCCCCCATTCCCTCCAGCACCCCACCCCACTTAGTCCATGTCCATGGGTTGTACACGTAAGCTCTTCGGCTTCTCCATTTCCTATACTATTCTTAACCTCTCCCTATCTATTTTGTACCTACCTATGCTTCCTATATCCTGTACCTTTCCCCCCAATATCCCCTCTTCTGTTCCCTGCTGATAACCCTCCATGTGATCTCCATTTCTGTGATTCTGTTCTTGTTCTAGTTATTTGCTTAATTTGCTTTAGTTTTTATTTGTTTTTAGGATCCATTGTTGATAGTTTTCAGTTTGTTATCATTTTGCTGTTCATAGTGTTGATCTTCTTTTTCTAGATAAGTCTCATTAACATTTCATATAATAAGGGCTTGATGATGATGAACTTCTTTAACTTTACCTTATCTAGGAAGCACTTTATCTGCCCTTCTGTTCTAAATCTGCCCTTCCGTTCTAAATGATAGCTTTGCTGGATAGAGTAATCTTGAATGTAGGTCCTTGCTTTTCATGACTTTGGATACTTCTTTCCAGCCCCTTCTTGCCTGTAAGGTTTCTTCTGAGAAATCAACTGATAATCTTATGGGAACTCCTTTGTAGGTAAACCTCTCCTTTTCTCTTGCTGCTTTTAAGATTCTCTCCTTATCTTTAATCTTTGGTAATTTAATTATGATATGTCTTCATATGTTCCTCCTTAGGTCCAACTTCTTTTGGGACTCTGAGCTTCCTGGACTTGCATGTCTAATTCCCTCACCAGATTGGGGACGTTTTCCTTCATTATTTTTTCAGATAAGTTTTTAATATCCTCCTCTTCCTCTTCTCCTTCTGGCACCCTTATGATTCAGATGTTGGAATGTTTAAATTTGTCCTAGAGGTTCCTCAGCCTCTCCTCATTTTTAAAAATTGTTTCTTAATTCTGTTCCTGTTGAATGTTAATTTCTTCTTTTTGTTTCAAATCGTTGATTTGAGTCCTGGTTTCCTTCTCTTCTGTTGGTTCCCTGTATATTTTCCTTTATTTCACTTTCTATAGCCTACACTTCTTCCTTTTTTCTGTGACTGGACTCAGTCATTTTTGTGAGCATCATACTTACCAGTGCTTTGAACACTGCATCTGATAGGTTGGCTATCTTCTCATCACTTAGTCCTTTCTCTGGATTTTGATCTGTTCTTTCATTTGAGCCATGTTTCTTTGGGCACACTTGTTATGTTTTAAGGGGCAGAGCCTTAGGTATTCGTGGGGCAGAGGTGGAGGGGAACCCACTTCATTGTGTTGTGGTGCTTATGTGGGGGAGGGGTCAGGGTCAGAGAGGGAACAAACAATGTCACTTGCTCAGCTCTCGCCCCATTTTCAGTCACTTCCCCCACTACTCACAGGCAAATTGTGCCCTTCGAGATGCTGCCCTGGGGCAGATTCCCGAGTGGGTGAGCTTGTTTACATTCTAGAACCCTGTTTGTTCCTCCAACAGACTCTACTGTGAGACTAGCAGTTTCTCCCACTACACAACCCCCACAGGTTTTAGCAGCAAGAGGTTTTGAGACTTTATATTCCCAGCACTGGAACTTTGATTGCATGGTCTGTCTCACTCCTCAATTGTTCCTTCTGGTTTATCTTTACATGAATGTGGGACGCGTGGTCTGCCAGATGCCATTGCTTCATCCCTGCCAAACGTGCCCATGCCACATGTCTTCTCTGCCCAGCTACCTGTCTCTGTCCTTCTTATAGTCTGGATGAATGTTTCTTCTTTAATTCCTTAATTGTTGGACTTCCACACAGATTGATTTTCTGGCAGTTCTGGTTGTTTTTAGTTTTTAAATGGGTTGTTATCCTTCTTCTGGTTGTGTAGGGAAGTGAAACTAATCTACCTATGCCCTCATCTTGGCCAGAACTATTCAGATCCACTATTTATTAAGCCACATTCTATAGAACTCAGTGCTGACCCCCAAAAAACAGATTACTTCAATTGAGAGACAAGATAAAAATACATTAAATGAAAAAGATAACCAAGGATGAAAGACAGCATATAAGAATTACAAAATTAGAAATACAAAGTAAGAAGATAAGTACAATGACTTTCGAAAAAATCTACTATTCTAAAGAAAACAGAATTTCAATTAAACCTCAAAATATAATGACAGTTTGCAGATTCATTCCGTTTGGCAAGTGTAACATAAATATTAAAGAGTTGTGCTTGATCTATAATTTCAGGATAGTAAAAATAGTCTGGTTACAGTATATCAGAAATTTTACACAAAAATATGACATGGAATTTTAGAAAGAAGGTAAAACTTTGCCAAATTTCTTACTCTACACATAGATAGGCATCTTATAGATGCTATCTTATTTTTTCATGTTGAAAAATTAAACTGAAAATAGTTACATACATGTACGTCCATTCTAAATTTCCAAGAAAACAGAAGTAAACAAAACTTGATTTTTAACAAATGAGAGAAAAAATGGAGAGAGTAAAGAAATATATTTAAAAAGATGATTGTAATAAGAACAATTACACCTACTGTCACAATAAATGTGACTGCATTAAACATCCCTAATAAAATATATTATTCTCATTGAATTTTTAAACCCATCTATATGCTGTTTATTTTAAATAATTTTGTTCAAAAATCTCTATTGAACATCTTCTATGTATTAAAGAGTGTGCAAGGATCTGAAGATGTAATGGTTAACAAGATATTTATAGCTCTTTCTCTCAAAGAAAAATAAGGATTCAAGATGGCAGTGGAATGCGTAAAAGGTATATTCACCTCCCCTCAGGACAAAACTAGGATAACAACTAAATTATATAACAATCAACCTGAATAACCAACTGCAGACTAGCTGAAGGGAAGTCCCATAACCAAGAATGTACAGAAAAAATCACACCAAAACTAGTAAGAAGGGCAGAGACACATAAAAGGGCTGGCCTCATTCTTACCAGAGCGGCTGAGACACTGGAGGGATATTTCAAGAGCAGGGGGTTTCCCCTGAGAAGTATAGGGTTTCAACCCCAAGTTGGGCTCCCCAGCCTAGATCACCAGAACCAGGAAGAGGCACCCACATAACATCTGACTGTGAAAATCAGTGGGGAATCTATCCACCAGGGAAAGCAGGAGTCCACTTAGATACACAGGCCCTCCATTAAGGTCCAACACACAAAGTCTTGTTCACAGTCCTGGGTTTCAGTGGAAGGAGGGCCAAACAAGCTAGAGTGGCATATGGAAAAACTGGGGTGTGTGGCTCTTGAGAAAGAGCTGAAGGGAGAGATACCAGGATCCCTGGGCTGAGTTGTACTTCTATACCACAGACACAATCTTTCTTGGGTGGAGCACTCCCCTACATCATCCTGAGAGAATACAATAGCCCCACCCTCTGGACTCCCTGCTGCCCCACTCTTTAAAGCTTGCACCCTGCTGAAAAGTCAGCTGCCTGGAACAGGGTGTAGATGTCTGGGCAGACTCAGGGACTATCAGTGACTGAGTTGTGTAGCTTTGGAGTGGGGAATCATTCCTCCCTTTTCTGTGAACCTGACTGGTGCCTTCCTCTCACAGGAGGCTTCTAGCTTCATTCTTTTGGTTCCCATCCTCCCAACACCTGGTGGCTCTGTCCTGCTGAGGGCTGTACAGAATCTGGGACAAACTGAGTTGTTTGGCTTTAGGGCAGGGGGCCACTCCTCCCAACTTTCTCTAAATCTGACCAGCACCTCCCCATCATGGAAGATCCACTAGCACCAGCCTCCCTGTTTCCAGTAGACCCAACCTACTGAGATCAGGCTCTGGGCAGAATGTGGGTCAGGCCGAGCTGTGTGGCTTTAGGACAGGAGACATTTTTCCCTTGCATGCGAGACTGATGCCAAGTTCTCCTATCATGCAGCAAAATTGGTCTGTTTGGGCCTGATAAGCCCTATTGGACTCACCCTGAAAAGTCCCTGGGACCCCACCCCACCAAAGGTGTGTGAGCATCCAGCTTGTAGCAGCTAGATTTGGTATACCCTGGGACATTTGCTAAGTGACCTGAGACCCAGGACTGGCACCAATATTCTACCTGTATCAGTCTGGTGAACACTGCTTGCCCCTACCTGGTCAATAACTGAGAACTTACCTCATGCAACTTGCATACCACAAAGGGATCTTTCAGTGACTGAGCCTAACAGGTAGCCAACAGATGGAGGCAGACATAGCTGGACCTTGGGGTGCATTGGAGCTTTTACTGACCTGTCCCAGAACTCAGTGTTGGTAAAAACCAGACTTGGTGCACAGCTCAGTTCTTCCCATGCATACCCAGGCCCAGAAAAGGCAACCACAAAATGTGGAACACTTTGCAGCTCCAAACAGGACTCCCAGGGACAGTCACAGCCAGTGTCTGGCAATGGCCTTTGCCAGACTTCCTCCTGTAAGGACCTGGGACCAATACACCAGAGGCCAGCTTCAGAAAATATAAAAGGAGGATCCATTTAGTTTCACAAGTGGCATAACCAAAGGGAGATCTTGAGAGGCACCAGATCTTACTGAGGTGAATACCACTTCATGTGGTCAGCACCCGCACAGGAGCTCATATATCATGGCTGGGAGTAAATAGTCATAGTCAATCTAAGGATTGTCATCATGAATGAATGAGCCAATAGCAAAAAAGACTCAATTAAAACAAGAGGGCAGGCATTGCCCACACAAGGAACATTCTTAGAGAACCCAGGTCATGTGATCAAAGAGACTGTGGCACTGGGTTCAATGGAACACCTACTTCATAAAGCCACCCTACCATGACCGAGCATCATAGCAGATCTACCTAATACATAGAAATACACAGAACCAACACAAAGATGGGGAGACAAAGAAATATGCCCCAAATGAAAGAACAGGGACACTTTCAAAAAAAGAGCTAAATGACATGGAGGTAAGCCACTTATCAGATATAGAGTTCAAAAAAATAATGGTTATAATGGATGCTGAAGGAACTTAATAAGAACTACAACAACATGAAGAAAGACATAGAAATTATAAACAAGATGCAGTCAGCAATGAAGAACATAATATCTGAAATAAGGAATACACTGGAAATAATAAACAGTAGATTGGATGAAGCAGAGGATCAAATCAGTGGTTTGGAAGACAAGGTAGGAAAAAACATGATTAAAAATGGCAAAGATTAAAAACAAAATCTTTTTTTAAGATTTTATGTTATTATTTTTAGAGAGGGGGGAAAGAAGGGAGAAAGAGAGGGAGAGAAACATCAACGTGTGGCTGCCTCTCACGTGCCCTCTACTGGGGGCCTGGTCTGCAATCCAGACATGTGTCCTGACTGGGACTCAAACCAGAGACCCCTTTGGTTCACAGGCTGGCGCTCAATACACTGAGCAGCACCAGACAAGGCAAAAGAGGAAATCTTAAAAGTAGGGAGAGAAAGACAGTTAGTTACCTCTTGAAGGTAACTAACTGTTCACATAACACTATAAGCTGATTTCTCGACTGAAACATATGAAGTCAGAAGAGATTGACCAAAAATATTCAAAGTGATGAAAAATAAAAACCTACAAACAAGACCCATTATCCAGCAAGGTTAGTATTTAAAATGGAAGAAGAAATAAAGAGCTTCCCATACATGAAAAAGCTAAAGAAGTTCATTACCTCTAAACCAATATTACAAGAAATGTTAAAGGCTGTCTATAAGAAGAAGGAGGAGAAGAAGGAAGGAGAGAAGAAGAAGAAAAACAGAAACATAGTTAAAATAATGAAATAGTGATAAGTACCTATCGATAATCACTTTAAATGTAAAAGGCTAAAATGCTCCAATCAAAATACATAGGGTAGCTGAATGGACAAGAAAACAAGACCTATGCATATCCTGTCTAGAAGAGATCCACCTCAGAATAAAAGACATACACAGTATAAAGTTAAAAGGATGGAAAAAGATATTTCATGCAAATAGAGATTAAAAAGAAGACTTCAAAACAAAGGCTACATAGTAAGAGACAATGACATACATACATAATGACAAAGAGAACAATCCAACCAAAAAATTTAACCCAAGTAAGCAATTATGCACCCAACGTAGGAGCCCTGAAACACATAAAGCATCTCTTGATGGACATAAAGGGAGAGATTGACAGAAATACAGTAATTGTTGGGTATTTTAATACCCCAATGACATCAATGGATAGCTCTTCCACACAGAAAATCAAAAAGGAAATAGCTGCTTTAAATGACACACTAGATTAGATGGAAATAATTCATATCTTCAAAGCATTTCATCTGAAAGCAGCAGAATAAACATTCTTTTCAAGTCCACATGAGACATTTTCTAGGATAGACCATATGTTAGCACACAAAACAAGTTTCAACAAATTTAAGAAGATTAAAATCATTTCAAGCATTTATTCTGATCATAATTGTGTAGAACTAGAAATCAATTACAACAAAAAAATGAAAAACACACAAAGACATGGAGGATAAATAACATGTTATTTAACAATGAATGGGTTAAGGAAAAAATCAAAAGATACCTTGAAACAAATGAAATTAAAAACACAGCAACCCAACATCTATGAGACAGACTGAAAGTAGTCCTAGAGAGAAATTCATTGCATTGAGGCCTATCTGAAGAAACAAGAAAAATCTCAAATAAATAATCTAACTTTAAACATAAAGGAACTTAATAAAGGACAACAAACAAAGCTCAGAATGAGTAAAAGAAATAAATAATGAAGATCAGAGCAGAAATAAACAAAATAGAGTTTATAAAACAATACAAAAGATCAATGAAACCAAGAGTTGATTCTTTGAAAAGATAAGCATGTGGACAAAACTTTGACCAGGCTTATCATGACAAAAAAAAAGACCCAAATAAATAAAATAAAAAATGGAACAGGAAAAGTCACACAACTGACACCAAAGAAATACAAAGAATTGTAAGAAAATACAATGAACAACAATATGCCAACAAACTGGACAATCTGCATGAACTGGAGAGATTTCTAGAAACATGCAGTTACCCAAAACTGGATCAGGAAGAAATAGATAATCTGAATAGACAGATTACAACTAGTGAAATTGAAGCAGTAATAAAAAAAAACTCCCAAGAAAAAAAAAGTCCTGGACTGAATGTCTTCACAGGTCAATTTTATCACACAGAACCAGCACCTACCAAAAAGAACCAACACCTATACTTCTCAAACTATTCTAAAACCTTCAAGAGGAGGGAAGACTCCCAAGATAATTTTATGAGTCCAGCATTATCCTAACTCCAAAATCACATAAAGACATTAAAAAAGAAAAAAAAAGGCTAATATTCCTGATGAACATAGATGCTAAAGTCCTCAACAAAGTAATAGCCAACTGAACCCAGCCATACACTAAAAAGATGCAAGTTTAGTACAATAACTGCAAATCAATAAAGATGATATACTGCATAAACAAAAAGAAGAATAAAAACCACATGATCATATTAATAGATGCAGAAAAAGCATTTGATAAAATATAGTACCCATTTTTGATAAAAAGAAAACTTTTACCAGTGTGGAAATAAAAAGAATATACCACAACATAATAAAGTCCATATATGAAAAATCCACGGCCAACATCATACTCAATGGGCAAAAACTGCAAGTCTTTCCCTTACAATCAGGAACAAGATAGGAAAGTCAGCTTTCTTTTTCAACATAGTACTGCAAGTCTTGGCTATAGCAAGCAGACAAAAAGAAATAAAGAAGAAAGAGGAAAGAAAGAAAGAAAGAGAGAAAGAAAGAAAGAAAGAAAGAAAGAAAGAAAGAAAGAAAGAAAGAAAGAAAGAAAGAAAGAAAGAAAGAAAGAAAGAAAGAAGGAAGGAAGGAAGGAAGGAAGGAAGGAAGGAAGGAAGGAAGAGAGAGAGAAAGAAAGAAAGAAAGAAAGAAAGAAAGAAAGAAAGAAAGAAAGAAAGAAAGAAAGAAAGAAAGAAAGAAAGAAAGAAAAAGGAAAGACATCCTAATTGGAAAGGAGGAAATAACACTGTCAGTATTTGTAGATGACATGATACTATATATGGAGAACTCTAAAGACACCACCAAAAACTACTAGAACAGTTGAATAAATTCATTAAAGTAATAGGATGAAAATAAATATCCAGATATCAGTTGGATTTTTATACACCAGTAATAAACTATCAGAAAGAGAAACTAAGAAAACAATCCTATGTGCAATTGCATTAAAAATATCTAGGAATAAATTTAACCAAGGGTATAAAAGACCTGTATTCAGAAGATTATAAGACACTAAAGAAAGGAACTGAAGAAACCTAAATAAGTGGAAAGATATACTGTGTACTTGAATAGGAATAATGAACATAATTAAAATGTCCATACTACCCAAAGCAATCTATAGATTCAATTCATTTACTGTCAAAATGCCAAAGTTGTATTTCACAGAACTAGAACAAATACTTTAAATATGTACATGGAACCACAAAAGATTCTGAATAACCATAGTGATCTTGAGAAAGAAGGGAAAAATTGAAGGAATCACACTACTTGATATTAGTCTATAATACAGGGCCATAATAATCAAAACATCATGGTAGTGGAATAAAAACAGACATATTGATCAGTGGAACAGAATAGAGAGCCCAGAAATAAAACCATTCCTCTATGGTCAATTAACAATTGGCAAATGAGGGAAAAACACACAATGGACTAAAGATAGTCTATTCAGTACATGGTGCTGGGAAAATTGGACAGATATGTGCGAAGAAATGAAAGTAGACCCCCTTCTTAGACCATACACAAGAATAAACTCAAAATGGATTAAAGACTTGTGTTAGACTTAAAACCAAGAAAATTCTAGAAGAAATCATAGGCAGTATAATCTCGAATATTTTTTGTTGCAATTTTTTTAATATATCTTTTCGGGCAAGGCAAACAAAAGAAAAAATAAACAAATGGGACTACATCAAATTGAACAGTTTTTGCACAGCAAAGGAAACCATGATGAAATGAAAAGACAACCCACTGAATGGGAGAACATATTCTCCAATAATATCTAACCCTTTGAGAATACATGGTACACTTACCAATAAACCAATCATAGAAAGACAAGCACCATACGATTTCACTGATATGTGGAATCTAATGAACAAAATAAACTAACAAACAAAATAGAAAGAGACTCATAGAAACAGAGAACAGACAGCTATCCGAGGGGAAGGGAATTGTGGGGCTGGGTGAAAAAGGTGAAGGGATTAAGCAAAAAAAAAAAAAAGCAAGCAAAAGAAAAGAAAATAAAGAAAGAAAGCCAAAAAAACCCCTCATAGACACAGACAACATATGATGATTACCAGAGGAAAAGAGGGCTTGGGGGTAAAAGAGGGTAAAGGGGGATTAAATGGTGATAGAAAGAGATTTGATGGGTTGGTGAGCACACAATACAATATATAGGTGGTATATTATAGCATTGTACACTTGAAACCTACATGACCTTATTAGCCAATGTCACCCCAATAAATTCAATTTAAGAACTCCATGATAAAAAAATATGCAAATATAAGCATAAATAAATCAAGGGGAACAATATGGATATCAAAAACAATTGAACTCTAGGGAAAGAATGCAAATTAATAAAAAGAAGATATAATAGGGACAAAAATTGCATACAATTAATCATTACCTTATATATGTGCAATATAATATATATATATAACTGTTGTTAGTATTAAAAACAATACAATAATTAATAACTAATAACACAAAAATAGACTCTGTTTTGCATACTCACAACTCTAGACCTACTTTTGTCTCACCCTGTGTGTCTGTATATCTATGTTTATATCTATATCTTCATCTATATTTCTTTCAATACAGTTTAAAATGCAAGAACATATAAAGGAGTAATCAAAATATAGGATATTAAAACATTTTAAACAAAGATTTGATGGCTTTGAAAGAAAACTAGGTCATACTTATTTATTCAGAATTTGTGAAATGTAGTACAAATGATTTTGATTTTGATGAATGGAAAGTCAAACTATGTATCTGTAAATAAAAATGTTATTTCTCTCCCAATTATACTAAAATATAATGAAATTCCAAATTATTTCCAAGATGATTTTTTCATTTGGAACTTAACCAAATGTTTTTAACATTAAAATGGAAGACTAGAGGAGAATAGCCAAGATAATATTTATTAAAAAGAGTAAAGGGGAAGGATACTATTCACAATAGGAAATAGTTAGGAAAATACAAAGGTTTACAAGTTAAAGAGTATACAAATGATATAGAAATAAACAGACAATCAAACTAAATAGAAATTTCAGAAGTTGCTTTAAATTGAAAAATAATCATATAGCCAGGGAGCTTCAGTATAGTGTGCAGAAGATACTTGGACAATATGCTAATTATTAATAGTATTATTCACATAAATATCAACACATTCTCTACTTTAAATAGCCAAATATTTTTAAGTGGTTTCAAGAAATTATTGTGGATAAAAATCAGCAAAGCCCACACAGGTACAAGAACCGAGCACAATAGAAAAGACTATAGAAATCTGTGCAAAAAATTCCAAAGGTGGTTTTAGGAGTTTCTTATATATTTTAAAGGCAGAATCAAGTTAAACAATCATCAGGATCATATTTGGCCAGTCTCCAAAAACTGCATTAATGGTGTAAAGAAATTTTAGGAAGGCTAAATTAATGTATTTGCCTAGTCATTATTGAGAAGACATTAGATATTTTCCAATTGTTGGCTAAATATACAACCTATAGTTTCAATAAGTTATTCAGGCCAAAAACATTGTCTGATAGCAAACATTTTCAACTCAGATTATCTCAGAACCTGGAAACAACAACACTAATTAACTATATTTACAGTTTTGAAATTTAATGAATAGAATCTCTAAACAACTGAAGGCAAGCAAGTAGGTTTTTATATGAGAAGCAGCCATTGATGGACTTTAGTGTTTGGAAGAATAAAATACGCACAAAATAGAAAATTGAATGTAACTGCTCCTTCAACTTTTTCTTCAAAAGGCCTTTAAAATGTTTTAATTAAGAAGCAACGAAAATGGCATTACAAGCTTTAAGAAACCTTCTCTTCCACTAGAATAGAACAGCAAAGGTGAAAGTACATCTCTGATAAACAATACCATTCTTGGGAGGACAAAGACTTCCAGATTCAAGATTTCAGATGACACAAGGAATTATCTGGTAGTTGAATGCCCACTGTGAAAATGAACTAAATGGTCATCTTTAGAACTGTGTGAGTAAATAGCAAATGATAGATCTATTTTATTGCGGAAAGAATGAGGTCATTGAGCAGAGAAATAAGGCACTATTTATAGAATAACAGGCTTCAAGCTTTTAATCTTGAACTTCAAATTTACACTAATTAAAGAGAGCACTGGAGTAAAATCCAAGAAATTTGTTTTTTATTTCAAGATTCATTAGTATGAACTCAGACCAATAATTTTAAATATTAACCTTCAGTTTTCTTACTGGTGAACTAAAAATCATATCTATTTGATTGAGTTATTGGTATAGTTACAAGATAATGAAAATAGATGCACTTAGTAGAGTGCTTGGCATGAAGTTGAGTTCCTGGCCAGAAATACTTCTTTAATCTAAAGGCACTGGACACATCAAGCCACCTATCATCTTAACTAAAAACACCAAAATAGGGGAGTCTTTGTTGATTTTAGTCACAAAATGAAAAGATCATTGGACTGCATAGAAATCTGCAAAGAAATATATTATAGTTCTATCTGCCCCATATTAAAAACAGAAGATACTGTCTACATGAGTCATGGATTTCAGACATGGCTGCACAGTAGTATCACCTGAGAACTTTACAAAACTACAGATGCTAGTGAGCCCAGAGTTTCTAAAATCACTGTTCCAGGGTGAGGTGCTATCTGGATGATTCTATGTTCTTTGATAGAGAATTCTGAATAAAGGTAGAAAGACACAAATTAAATATAATTAAAAGGTGTGGGGAGAGGTAAACTATTCAGTCAAGAAAGATGTAGAAGGCTTACAAGTATAATGAAGTTTGGATGCTCTAAAGAAATCAGAAATGCAATTTTAAGTTTCTTTAAATAAAAATTATATAATTAGAAGGAAGGGGGGGAAAAGAACAGGAAAACATAACTGACAGCAAAGATTACCTTACAAATTGAATTACCTTATGAAACCCACTGCCCCAAAGTAATGGTACAAAGAGAGATTTAACATAGATGGAATATGTTTTATTCAGCACATCCTGCATTAATGCTCTAGAATAAATGAGGCCTACTTGGAAAGCTTCAATGTCTGTCACCATTTCTATCCACAAGGATTTGCAGAATATGCCCTTGACCAAAAATTCTGGTTCTATGAACACACCAGAGACACTGTGAGCAGTCTCTACCTCACGAAGTTCTCTAGAGATAGTCCTCCGGCTTGAAAAAGTTGCAGAGCCTGAAGTTCAGATGCCTCTATGTTGTACGAATCCTGTTAAGACAGATTTTTTTTCAGCTGAATGTATTTTTTCAATGTACTGAGCTAGAGTTTTTGCTGCTGTTTTTTGAGGCATGTTCATTGCTGCGACATCTTCAGCATTCCCCTTGACATGCTCTGTTTTGCAATTTTGCTCAAAGTTGATCCTCTTCAGTTTCACATATAAAACTTGTTAATGAAGTTGTTCAGCTCACATTTAACTCTTGCACATGTCCATTCCAAGGAAATTACTTGAAGGTAAGGATTCTGTCCATGCTAACCAACTGGTAGTACCCAAGGTGTTTCTGGGAAGTCCAATATTCATGTCTGTACCTTAAAGGTGGAAGAGGGGAAAGTATTATAACAGTCACAAGTCACTTTAGAACTTGAAGTGTCTCTAGGGCCTTTTTTGCAGTTCCTTATTTCAATGAAAAGAAATATAAATATCCAAGACTTTATGGGAATTTTCCAAGTTTACACAGCTAGCTAGTGACAGAACTGACAGTACATTCTAGATGCTGTTCCAATATCCCAGTTCAACACAGCATTACTGTTACAGCACATTACTTCCCCACTGGCAAATGCATATAAGAGACAATGAAATGAAGTTTTTCAAGTAAAGTGTCCTTTCTTATTAAGCATTAAAATGTATTAGTGAGGGCAAAGTCCAAACACCAAAATTCAATTATAGCTTGAAGTTTTCATGGGAACTTCCTACACATAAGAATGTGTGGCAGAATGACTGACAGAGTTATTACAGTGCTGAGACACCCTTAACAGTAACTAGATTTATATAGAGTACATGGCAATTATGATATGTCAGTGGCTAATGAGGCATTCTCTATTTTAAAGAAGAATCAATTCCAGGAGTCTTCGTAACAATAATAAAGCTGTAGGTTCACACCAAAATCTAATATAATTTTTTCTGTACTTGGCATGGTTATGCTGGTAAAATATATATTTTACTATATTTATAGATTTTTTTTCAGTGAAATTCCAATTTGCCTAGTCCTCATGAATCATCTCTAGACATAAAGAGAGTAAATCAGTCTTCTTTGATCTGCAGTCCTACCTAATCTTCTGGCCAAGAGAAGGCTTAACAAATATTGGCAATAGTCAATATGACTTTAAGAAGAGATGGTGGCCGTGACATCTGTGTGATCATAACTGGCATATACAGTGGTACCCTGGTACTCCTTGTTAATTTGTTCTGGAACTCATGATGTGCCAAAAATGATGAGTATCCTGAAAACAGCAAGTTATAGTCACAATGCGAGGTGCAGAGTTCGATTAGTTCTGAAGCCAACAAATACCTAGGTATGGCTGTAATTCTAATGTCAGTATAAGGTAATGTATCTCAACAGTGTCAGTCTAACAGATCTAACATGTTTTCAAAAATGTCCATGATTGTAAATCTTTTATTTAATTCTCAACTCTTTTCAATCTAACTTATATCCCCACCAATCCACTGAAACTGCTCACTGAAGTCACCAATTTCTTTCTAGTTTTTAGTTTAAAAGATTACATTATATTCTATCAATCTGGAATATTTTTGACCTTTGCTTCCTTGAAATTCTTTCTTTTCTTGATTTCTAAGAAATCAGTCTTCTACTAACATCATCTTTTATTCTGAGACAAACTAAGTGAGATGTCCAGGATCAATTTCACTTTCATTATTTATCCACTGTGTGACCTAAAGAAGTCACTTAAATCTTTTGACCTCACTTTTCTCAGCAGCAAATGAGAATACTACTATCTACTGGAATACACTCCTTAATATAATAAAGCAAGAAAAAACTTAGGAATCTTCTCATTTACCCCATCTATCTATAGATACAGAAAGAGTAAAACCCCTTTGTTTGGCAAAGATCACAGGATGACTTAATGCAGAAAGAGAAATACATGGTGATCTTCTTGCTTCCTTCCATCCAATGTCTCTACAATGTGCCAGGAGGTCTTTAAATAGTATCTTATGCATTGTATCATGCAATTAAAGAGATATGAAGAGGATATCCACACTATCCAATGAAGAAACATTCCAAGTATTTATTATTGAATAGTATATGCATGACACTTCTTAAAAATAATCACACTAAACTGACAGTTAACATCTTAGTCTATCAGCTTTTGTCTTGTTATGTGCAACTTTTGCCTAATGGACATCAGAATGTTACATATATCTTTTGCTCAGTGTACTGGATAAACACAAATACTGGGCAAGGGCTTCTGCCTAACGAGTGGAGCATGCCCAAGGCACGCAGGAAGAAGATCTAGGAATGCATCACCCTGCATCACCTTGCCACTGGCTAATTTGGAGTAAGATGTACCTCTCCCTATGTTCCCAAGACCAGAAAAAAAGAGGATCATTTAAGGACAGAGTGTGTTCAGGGTTTATTGTATTTTATGTACTAGGGATCATCAATATACTGATATCAACATTCATTGCATTTATAAACAGGCACACAAAATCTACCACCAGCAAAGAATAAGTTCCGGATAAATGCAGATACACTAAATAATTTGCTTGGAATTTTCACTGAATTTCCCTTCCTTTTTGAATAGTTATATTTCTTTATTCTGAAACTTTGCTTCCTTGCAATACACATGCACTTATTACTGTATTACTTTAAGCCAAAGCTGCTAGAATATATATCAGAGTGGAAATCTAGCATCAAAGAAGACAAAGGTTAGAAAAGATGTTGAAATTCTTCCTCCTTCTTACCACCGTAGTCATCAACATCATCATCACTTTCATATCATTTATTGAGAAGTAAGTATGTGCCTGACTCCAAACTAAGTACTTTGTATGCATTTATATAAATAATCTTATAATATTTCATATTTCAAACTCTCTTGAAATATGCAGGTAGTATGCATATTTCAAAAAATAAAGAAAACTAAGGCTAGTCAGGTATACTATATGTGGGCTTGCAGTTAGTAAATGATGAAGCAGGGGTTTAAACCATTTGAAACTCTTAACTACTATGGTTTAACATCCCCTCTTTCTCCCTTTCTCCCTTTACAAATATTAAAGTGTTTGGTTATTTTGCAGAAAATAACGGACAACTCTTAGAGGAAATTTATCATTTGAAAATAAATTTTGATTCTATATGCAGGAAGATGGACATTAGAGCAGAACTTAAAGCTTAAAAATAAAAATATGGAAAAAGATGGTTAAAATGTGGTGCATTAATTTTATGAAATAACAAGCACTTTTAAACTCTTTTAAAACTTTGTTACAACATGAATTCATGCCAATGATCCAGTAAATGAAAAGTGCAAAATGGTTATGCCAATTCTAAAAACAGAACAACAGAGACTATATTGGATATTTAGATAACAAATGAAGAGGAACGTGGAATAATTCATATGGAAGGAATATATTCTGGCTAGCTGATCTTCCTTTTTGTTGTTGCTGTACATTTAAATATAGTTTTTGCAATAAATAAATAATTCAAAAATGTATATGTGGACCTGATAGTTGAATTATAACAGGTAACAAGGATATTTTAAAAGATTTTCAAAGAAAAGTGACATTTACAAAAGAAACATATTCTTTGTGTTTCCAAGTCTTTCATCTTTCTCACAGACAGAAGCAATTACTCTGAGTCTTGTTTAACTTGTTATCTATTGTTTTGTTCCGGTATCTCTTTGTTGTCAAGGATTAAAACTCTTCACTATACTTCAAAAAGGTGCTGCAATTCAAGAGAATTTTGAAATTAACATTTCTAATTTTCATAAATAAATCCTCTTTATTTTTTCCTTGACAATTGACCCCTATTTTGAGAATGCATTTTCTAGCAAAGTAGAGTAAAACAGTTGGATTTTGTGGTCTGATAAGTTTTGTAAAATACAAATCCATAGGTTTGATATCTGTCAATTTACGTAATGTATAATTTACTAAAAAGTTTCTTCCATCAAAGGCATCCTTAGATACTTACAAGTGATAAATTCTTCCCAAACTATTCCAATGACCCTCGTACACCTTTGTCACTGTGTAAAACCAGAACCTATTTGTCAGAGAGGGAGACCTGATGGAATATTATTACTTGATGAAGTGTTACGGCATGATGGAATAACAACGTGTTTACTGAAATGATAAGGTCTTAAAACACCAAAATGATTGGCAAAGAGACCCAGACCCCAGGCTTTGGGTAAGTCATCGGGGTAGGAGCTAAAATTACCAAGTTATAAATATTCCTTTGAAGAACGTTAGCATCTCCATGTGCTACTACTGGTTGCATTCTCTAACAAATTATTAAACTTGATTAATCCAAAGAAAATATCAGTTGATATTTTGGTTTCCTAATATAGCTTTTTATTTATTTATTTAAATACTCCATTTAGTTAGCTTTTATTCTTTTAAATTTTTTATTGTTGCTCTATTATAGTTGTCCCCGTTTTCCTGCCATTACTCTCTCTTGCCCTACCCACCCAACCTCCTACATTCAATCCTCACTACTCCCCCACCCCATTGTCTTTGTCCTTGGATCGGTTATACATGTTTCTTGATGATCCTTCCCCTTCTTTTGCCTGTTATGGTTATCCTCCTTCCCCTTCCCATCTGGTTACTGTCAGTTAGTTCTTTATTTTCATATATCTGGTTTTATTTTACTTGCTTGTTTGTTTTGTTGATTAAGTTCCACTTATAGGTTAGATAATATGATATTTGTCTTTCTCTACCTGACTTATTTCACCAAGCATAATGCTCTACAGTTCCATCCATGTTGTCATGAAGGGTAAAAATTCTTTTTATGAGGCCAGCATCATCCTTTATCCCAAAACCAGATAAAGACAGAAAGAAAACTACAGGCCAATAGCACTGATGAACACAGGCATTTAAATCCTCAACAAAATATTGGCAACCCAGATCCAGCAAAACATTATTTTATGTATTTTTAATACATTAAAAAGATAATACACCATGATCAAGTAGGATTCATCTCTAGATGAAAAGATGGTACAATATTAGCAAATCAATAAATGTAATACATCACGTAAACAAAAGGAAACACCAAAATCACATGATCATGTCAGTAGGTGCAGAAAAAGCATTTGGCGAAGTTCAGCACCCATTTATGGTAAAAAACCCTCAGCAAAGTGGGAGTAGAGAGAGCATACTTCAATATAATAAAGGCCATATACAAGGAACCTACAGCCAACACATACTCAATATGCAGAATCTAAAAGCTTTCCCGCTGAGATCAGAAACAAGACAAGAGTGTCTGCTTTCACCAATTTTATTCAACATAGTATTGAAAGTTCTAGCCATAGCGATCAGATAAGAAAAAAAAAAGGCATCTGAATTGCAAAGAAGGAAGTAAAACTGTCAGCTGTTTACAAATAGTGTACATAGAAAACACTGTAGACTCCACCAAAAAAATACTCGAATTAATAAGTGAATTTGCACATTATATTGTACAAAGGCATTTTTGTACACCACCAACAAAATATCAGAAACAGAAATCAGGAAAAATAAAATTCATTTGCTATAGCAACAAGAATAATAAAGTACCTAGGAATAAACTTAACCAAGGAGGTGAAAGACCTGTACCCAGAAAACTACACAACTCTGAAGAAAGAAATTAAGGAAGACACAAATAAATGGAAGCATATACCGTGTTCATGAATTGGAAGAATTAGCATCATCAAAATGTCTATACTACCCAAAGCAATTTATATATTCAACCCAATCCTTATTAAAATACCAATGACGTATTTCAGAGTTACAGAACACACATTCCAAAAATGTATATGGAATCATAAATTACCCCAAATAGCTGCAGCAATTTTGAGAAAGAAGAACAAAGTATGAAGGATCACAATACTTGATATTAAATTACATTACAAGGCTACTGTAATCAAAACAGCCTGGTACTGGCATAAGAACAGACATATAGATAGTCATTTATTTATTTTTAGAGAGAGGGGAAAGGAGAGACAATGAGAGAGAGAAACATTGATTGGTTGTCTCTCACATACCCCAACTGGGGACACAGACTGCAACCCAGGCTTGTGCCCTGGCTGGGAATCACACTGGCAACCCTTTGGCCCACAGGCTGGTACTCAATCCATTGAGCCACGTCAGCCAGGGCCCTGATATAGCTTATTAAAAAGTATTAAGTAAATTTACTCAAGGCTGATAATAAAATTTGGGCCTTTGCTTTCTTTTTTCTGAGTTTTACCCTATTCCATTTACCTGCTTTTCATATACTTTTGAAAATTGTTTTTTTTAAGCAGACAATGTAGTGTTTTTGAAGTGCACAGAATCTTCCTGAGTTTTTGCAACTATAATCATTATCTAATTTCAGAACCTTTTCATCACCTCAAATAGAAACCTCATCTCCATTAGCAGTCACTCTTCATTTTCTCCGACATAGGCCTTGGCAACCATTAATCTACTTCCTATTATCATAAACTTGATTATTCTGGACATTTTATTTAAATGGAAGTATACAATAGGTAGCCTTTCATTTCTGGTTATTCAACTTAGCACACCATTTTCAAGGTCCATCCTCAATTTATTTCAACAATTCGTTGTAATTTTCAGTATACAAATCTTGTACTTCTTTTTGATAAATTCAGTCTAAGTATTTTATTCTTTTTTATCATTTATTGCCAGCGTATAGAAATACAATTGATTTTTGCATATTGTTCTTATAGCCTGCATACTTTGTGAGCTAGTTCATTAATTCTAGGAGGTTTTTTTGTGAATTGATCAGAACTTCTCTCTAAAAGATAATGTCATCTATAAAAAGGTTAGTTTTATTTCTTCCTTTCCAATCTGAATGTGTTTATTTTTTTTTCCCTACCTCATTCCTCTGGCAGTAACCTTCAGAACAGTGTTGACTGGAAAAATCTGTTGTCAACTTTACTGAGAATCTCTTGTGTAATGAATTAGATCTCTCTTACTGATTTCAAAACTGTCTCTTTGTTTTTTGAATTTGATTATGGTACAACTAAGTGTGTAATTTTTTAAGTTAATCCAAGTTGGATTTAGCTGAGCATCTTGCATGTACAGATTAATATTGTTTGCCAACAAAAATCCAGGATTAATTCTATGAAGTCTGCATACTTTGTCATATCCAGCAACTGAAATCTTTGCTCAAGTGTCTTATGTTCAGTAAGGATTAGAGAGAAATTTCCTTAAATGTCTTGAACAAGCATGTCTCCCAGCCTTTGCCAAGGTGCAGTGTGTGTATATCAGTACATACCTTCAGTGCTCCAGCAAACAGTATTAAAGTTTGCCTTTAGTTTTTGTTTGTTTGTTTGTTGATTTATTTTTTCATACTTGTGCAGAGCTTTAAGTTACTCAGGTGAGAGAGAGATTAGGTAGGGCCTTCTCAGCTTTTTCCTCCTAGATCCCCTCTGAAGTTTTTTAAAGCCCTTTACAGATATCTAATTCCTTAGTTTTGATTTTTAAATTTTGGGGGTAGCCTTCTTGTTTGCCCCAACTATTATGATCACCTCAGGGACTTTGATGTTAAACAACTATTGCTCTTATTTTTGAAAAATAAATGATTTTCATAATGAATGAGTATTAAGTCAAGTTCCCAAGTAGTCACTGGTGTAAGATTATAAACTATAATTAAAGTGTTATGGCATAGCATACAACATGAAAAATACTTAATATGCATTTGAAAATCTGTACCATTCTTCATTATTACTGAAGTTATTCAAGGGCCAGCAAAGGCAGAGAAAACACCTATTAACCATCTGTGTGACATAACTTTCCCAGAAAAAAAACTTAATCTTCAATTGTGTGTGTGTTCTAATTAAAAATATGGAAATCCCTTTGCATGGGAGCCAGATTTTCTTAACATGAGAAAAAAGAAAGAAGAAAAAAAGAAAGCCAAGCCTTATGAGTGGGAGTTTCCAGGGAAATGCCTGACAAGTCCAATAATGACTATTCTCTGGCAACAAGGTCTTTTGTGGAGCTCCATATGGAAAAAGACAAAATAGAACTTTTTCCTAACAGCAGATGATATGTTACATCCAAATGAATTAAAGTCTTACATGTCAAAAAATATTAAAAATCTCAGTCAAAAAATTTAGGTAATTATCTTATAATTTTGGAGTGGAGAAAGTTTTTAAAATAAAAAACCCAGTACCTTAAATATAAATTATAGGAAAATAATTTTCTCAAATAAAAATTTTTAAGAATTTTCATCAAAACATACCCTAAAAGAATAAAAAGGATTTTTTTATATTTCAGTTTATATAATTGATTTATATTTCAATTTATTTCAATTTATATAATTGAAAAAGAGTTGGTGAAAAAGATATCAATAAAAGTTCATGAATTAGAGCAGTGTCAAAATATGAATATAAATATTAAGTGAAACATGTAATTCCATCAACATTATACAGGGCAAAAATAGATACCTTTATAAAATGTTAGAAGCAACTGAAGTCAATTTAGAAATGCATAAACCATAGATAAAGCCATAAAGAGGGAAAGCAGAAGAATAATAAATGAGATTCACAAGGTGGTACCTTCAAGGGACATCAAGGGATAGAATTATGAAGGACTATGTAAGTAGATGTAAGTGATTTTCAAGCTCCAGGATTTCTGTAGGATGGTGGATTTGTAAGCACTTATTATGTTACAACAAATTGGTAGACAGATACATAGAAAAGGGCTGTATTCAGATGTGTCCTGAACCAAAGATTATGATCAATTTGATACTTTGCACCTGAGACCCATAAGAACATTAAGACAAATAAAAAGAAAAATATAGTATTATGTGTGTCTCTTAAAATTTAAGGATAATCACAATGATAATAGAAATGTAATGGTTGACTTCCAAAGCAATAAGAAAAAAATAACAAAACTCCCATAGAAGGCATGAAAAGAAGAAAGAAACAGTAAAACCTTGGTTAATAGCAAACAATAAAATCATAGAAATGAATTTAAATGACAAATAATGACCCATTTTGCTAATGTATTATACTCACTTAATAAAGGTTAGATATTTCATAACTATTTTATAATTTACAATTTAGATAAACACTAAAAATGAAGCAAAGGGGAAAATTTATACTGGACAATGCTAATTAGAAAAATATCTAGAGTAGTGATATTATTATCAGACAAAATAGAACTTAAGGTCCAAAGCATTAATAAGATATGCAAAAGTACATCATATGACAATAAAGGATATAATGCCTCAAGACTGTAAAGCAATGTTATAATTGTGTATAATTTACAACATAGCCTCATAAAATTTAAAGTAAATATAAGAGAAATGTAATAATCGAACTATCCAAAATATACCCACTTATATACTGATAGGTCAAATAGATTAAAAATGATCAAGAATATAGAAAATGTGAATAATACTAAAAATAAGCTTGATCTAATTAGCACATATAAAAACATATCTATATAGAATGAAAATTTAAAAGAACAAATATAAGTAGTTTAAAAAAACTGAACAGGATATACAGCATTTCTTAATAAAGTACATGTTCTGTGACCTCAGTGAAATAAAGTTAGCAGTTAATTTTACCTACTAGCATATGTTTAGAACCTTAGAAAAGAAAGACACATTTGCAATATACATAAAAGAAAGTTTCTTATCCAGAATACATAGAAATCTTGCAAATCTGTTTTTTTTTCAGTTTTATTCAAATATAATTGACAAATAAAATGGCAAGTATTTCAAGTGTACAATGTGATTATGTGAATTTTCATAGGAAATGTGATTATTTTGTGGAAAAATAGAAAATGTATGCAATAATATTTTTAAGTGGACTATATATTTGTGGTTACTTCTGAAAAGAAAAAAAATAGTCCTGTAGAGAACAAGGAAGACATTTAAATATCTATTACTAAAAATGAATGCAAAAAGGACAAAGGAATATTGTCAAATCAAGGTGCTGGTTATATTAGTGTTTCTTTTAAGTCTGCATTTTCAGTTTTCTCTGTTTTTCATTTGCTTGTACTAGTTTTTCGAATAGAAACTTTTGAACTGAAAGCCTACACATATATATATCCCATCATCTGTCTATAATTTCTACTCCTCGTCTTTTGTTGTTTTATTTTCCTGACAAGGAAAAATCACATATAAATGCAGGAGTCAATAGTAAGTCAGTTCACCTTCCTAAACCTTGAGGGATTAGATTAAGCAATTTCTTAGATTCCTCCTAGTAATATGATTCTATGAAATCCTGCCGGGAGCATATTTCTTTCATTATGAGGAAAGCCTCACACACACAAAAAAATTAATAATAGATTCTTTCCTTGTGGTAGGCTGCTTTATTTTTATTATCTTCGTGTAATATCTCACCTGTCTATGTATGCCAAATACTGCTGTAAAAATGAAAAGACCCTTCTAAGTACTGAGCATTCTTGTAGGATGCATGAATGTGGGCATGTTTAAATATCACCAGAATTGCACTGAATAAATAATGTTTATCTTGTCTGCCTTTGAAAACAGAATTGGTTTATCCACATTCTAGGTTAAGTATTTGAGTGAAAGCAAGTTTAGAGATAAAAATGTGGAGAACAACAATTAATTAACAAACAAAGAAACAAAACAGCAGACAATCAAAACCCACATTAATTCTTTATTCATGAACCTGGGAGAAATTAGAGTAATTGTTCTCAATTTATGACTTAAAATAATTGGATGAGTTAAAAGCTTTTGATGGAGAAAAATTACACTTAAAAAAGAATGAGCCAGTATTATGATTCTTTCTCCTTGAGAGACATCACATAATGATCAAGATAAAGGAGGTTTTCACTGTACAGGAGCATGAAGGAAGCTGTGGTATGCTGGAAATATTATAAATCTTAATTCAGGTATTAATTACGTGGTGTTTGCCTTATAATAACTGGCTGAATTATGCAGAATGGCCAATGAACTATCCTACATAAAATCTTATAAGGATTTGCATAAGAATCTATTTATCTAAGATTTTATGTAAGATTGTTCATAGGACATAACTGTATAATTTCTGTTATATTTTTATTATAAATAGATAAAATTTTATTATAGATATGGATATATCTATACTTAAACTTATATTGATATATATGCATATCTATCTTTCTTTAATATTTATGAAGGATAGTTCATAGCACATAACTGTTGTCAGCATTCGGGGTTTTGGGGTTTCCCAAGATAGAAATCAAGGGGAACTGTGAGAGAAATTTCTTGTCAAATTTTGTTAAGCTTATGCTCCAGCACAAGGGAGGCAGCACAGAGGAAAGGAAGGTCCTCCAAACTGGCTTGGCTCCTTTTATAAACTGGGAGAGAGTTGGCTATTTGAAAAAGGAAGGCTTGTGGAATCTTCTGTGTCAGGGTTGAGCTATTTTCTCCTGTTGGATTTCTTAGCAACTATCTTCCATCCTCCTCTGTGAAGGGCAAGAGGGCAAACTACTCACTACTGCCACCTGAGGAAGATCCTATAGCTGTCAAGACCAGGACTACCATGCATGTGCAGTGAGAATTCCCTCTCTAGTTTCTTTCTGAGCAAGAGATAAAAAGTTAACAGAGACACAAAATAAGCTATTTCTGCAGTTTCCTGTGGAGTGGGGACATTTTTTGGTCAGCTTATCCAGTGTTTGTTCCAGTCACCTGGTCTTTAATCAGCTAGTATTTTTCTCCATTTCTAGGTTCATGTCCTTATAATATCTCATCGCTGTAAAATTTATGAAATTAAAATTTTGTTATATATACATTTTTGTAATAATTAGGCATACATATGCCTATATGTGTATCTACTATAAAGAATTTTTATATTTTTTATTTTTTAAATTTTTATTAGTTTATTGTATTACAGTTGTCCCAATTTCTCCCCCTTGTCCCTTCTCTACCCAGACCTTTGCCCAGTCCCCAAGTCAATCCCCATGCTATTGTCCATGTCCATGGGTCATTCATAGATATTCTTTCACTAAGCCTTCCTCTTTGCCACTCCCCTCTAGCAGCTATCTATCTGTTCCATGTTTCCATGCCTCTGGTTCTATTTTGCTTGTTAGTTTATTTTGTTCATTAGATTCCTCTTGTAAGTGAGATCATATGGTATTTTTCTTTCACTGACTGGTTTATTTCATTTAGAATAACGGTCTCCAGTTTCAGCCATGCTGTCCCAAAAGATAGGAGTTCTTTCTATCTTTCCACTGCTTAGTATTTCATTGTGTAAATGTGCCACAGTTTTTTAATTCACTCATTTACTGATGGGCCTTTAGGCTGTTTCCAGCTCTTGGCTATTGTAAATAGTGCTGCTATGAATATAGGGATGCTTAAGTTCTTTTGAATTGGTGTTTTGGGATACTGGGGGTAAAATCCCAACAGTGGAATTACTGGGTCAAAAGGCAGTTCAATTTTTAATTTTTTTGGAAATTCCTCATTGTTTTTCCACAGTGGCTGTACTAGTCTGCAGCCCCACCAAGAGTGCACTAGGGTTCCCTTTTCTCCATATCCTTCTCAGCACTTGCTTTTTATCAATTTTTTAAAATCATAGCCATTGTAGCAGATGTGAGGTAGTATCTCATTGTGGTTTAAATTTGCATCTCTCTAATGGCTAGTGATGTTGAGCATCTTTTCATATGTCTGTATCAGCCCTCTGTATGCCTTCCTTGGAGAAATGTCTGTTCAAGTCATTTGTCCATTTTTAATTGGATTATTTATCTTCCTGGTATAGATTTATATGAGTTCTTTATATATCTTGGAGTTTAAACACTTTCCTGATGTATCATTAGCAAATATATTGTCCTATTCATGTGGTCACCTTTTCATTTAGATGATGGTTTCATTAGCCATGCAGAAGATTTTTCATTTTATGTAGTCCCATTTGTTTATTTTTTCCTTTATTTCCCTTGCCCTAGGAGATATATTAGCAAAAATACCGCTATGTGGGATGTCTGAAGTTTTACTGCCTATGTTTTCCTCTAGGACTTTTATGGTATCACAGCTTATACTTAAGTCTTTCGTGAATTATCAGTTCATTCTGGTGTATGGTGTAAGTAGGTGGCCTAGTTTCTTTTTCTTCCTTCCTTCCTTCCTTCCTTCCTATCTCCCTCCCTCTTTCTTTCTTTCTTTCTTTCTTTCTTTCTTTCTTTCTTTCTTTCTTTCTTTCTTTCTTTCTTTCTTTCTTTCTTTCTTTCTTTCTTTCTTTCTTTCTTTCTTTCTTTCTTTCTTTCTTTCTTTCTTTCTTTCCTTCCTTCTTTCTTTCTTTCTTCTTTCTTTCCTTCTCTTCCTTCTTTCCTTCTTTCTTTCTTTCTTTCTTTCTTTCTTTCTTTCCTTCTTTCTTTCTTTCTTTCCTTCTTTCCTTCTTTCCTTCCTTCCTTCCTCCCTCCCTCCCTCCCTCCCTTCCTTTCTTTCTTTCTTTCTTTCTTTCTTTCTTTCTTTCTTTCTTTCTTTCTTTCTTTCTTTCTTTCTTTCTTTCTTTCTTTCTTTCTTTCTTTCTTTCTGCATGTAGCCATCTAATTCTCCCAACACCATTTATTGAATAGGCTTTCTTTATTCCATTTTATGGTTCTGTCACCTTTGTCAAATGACCATAAAGAAATGGGCTCTCTATTCTGGGCTATTCTGGTTTATTTCTGGGTTCTCTATTCTGTTCCATTGATCTATGTGTCTGTTCTTGTGCCAGTACCAGACTGTTTTGATTACAGCAGCCGTGTGATATAATTTTATGTCTGGTATTGTGATCTCTCCTGCTTTGTTTTTCTTTTTCATAATTGCTGCAGCTATTCGGGGTCATTTATGGTTCTATATAAATTTTTGAAATGATTGTACTATGTCTTTGAAATACATCATTGGTATTTTAATAGGGATTGCATTGAATCTATAAATTGCTTTGGGTAGTATGGATGTTTTAAGGATGTTAATTCTTCTAATCCATGAACACAGTGTATGCTTCCATTTATCTGTGTCTTTCTTAATTTCATTCTTCAGTATTGAGTAGTTTTCTGAGTGCAGGTCTTTTACCTCCTTGGCTAAGTTTATTCCTAGGTACTTTATTTTTCTTGTTGCTATAGATAATGGGAAATTTTCTCCTGCTTTCAGATTCTGATATTTCATTGTTGGTGTTAAAAATGCCATCGATTTCTGGATATTGACTTTGTATCCTGCTATTTTGCCAAATTCACTTACTAGATCGAGTAGTTTTTTGGTGGACTCTATAGGGTTTTCTATGTACACTATGATGTCATCTGCAAACAATGACAGTCTTACTTCCTCCTTTGCAATTTGGATGCCTTTTTTTTCTTTTTCTTGTCTGACCGCTTTCTCTAGGACTTCCAATGCTATGTTGAATAGAAGTGGTGAAAGCGGATAACCTTGTCTTGTTCCAAACTTAGTGGGAAAGCTTTTGGTTTTTGCCCATTGACTATGATGTTGGCTGTAGGTTTTTCATATACAACCTTTATTATGTTGAGGTATGCCCGCTTTACTCCCACTTTGCTGAGTGTCTTTATCATAAATGGATGCTATACCTTATCAAATGCTTTTTCCACATCTATTGATATGAGCATGTGATTTTTGTCTTTCCTTTTGTTTTTGTGATGTATTAAGTTTATTGATTTGTGGATATTGAATCATCTTGCATCCCTCTGATGAATCCCACTTGATCGTGATGGATGATCTTTTTAATGTATTGCTAGATGCAATTTGCCAATATTTTGTTTAGGATTTTAGCGTCTATATTCATCAGCAATATTGGCCTATAGTTTTCTTTCTTCGTTGTTTCTTTATCTGGTTTGGGGTTTAGGATGATGCTGGCCTCATAAAAACAGTTTAGGAGTCCCCCTTCTGCTTGGATCTTTTGGAATAGTCTGATAAGGACAGGGGTTAGCTCTTCCTTAACTGTTTCGTAAAATTCTCCTGTGAAAAGGTCTTGTCCAGGGCTTTGTGTGCCAGGAATTTTTTGATTACTGCTTCAGTTTCACCAGCTGTTATCAGTCTGTTCAGGCTTTCTGCTTCATTCAGCGTTGGAAGGTTGTATTTTTCTAAAAATTTGTCCATTTCACCCAGGTTTTCAAATTTCTTGGCACATAATTGTTCATAGTAATTTCTTACAATCCTTTGTATTTCTGTGATATCAGTTGTACCTTCTCTTTTTTCATTTGATATTATTTATTTGGTTCCTCTCCCTTTTTTTCTTGATGAGTCTGCTTAAAGCCTTGTCGATTTTGTTTATCTTTTCAAAAACCAGCTCTTGGATATATTGAGCCTTTGAATTGTTCTTTTAGTCTCTATGCCATTCATTTCTGTTATGATCCTGATTATTTCCTTCCTTCTACTTGCTGAGAGCTTTGTTTGTTGTTGTTCTTTCTCCATTTCTTGAAGATGTAGGGTTAGGCTCTTTATTTGAAATGTTTCTATCTCTTTTAGGTAGGCCTGTATTTCTATGAACTTCCCTCTCAGGACTCCTTCACTGTGCCTCCTAGGCTTTGGGCTGTTTTGTGTTCATTTTAATTTGTTTCCAGAAACTTTTTGATTTTTTTCTTTGATCTCATTATTGACCCATTCATTGTTTAATTTCATGCTATTCAGTCTCCATGAGTTTGAATGTTTTTGAGTTTTTCCTTGAGGTTTGTTTCTATTTTCATGCCCTTATGGTCCAAGAAAATGCTTGTTATGATTTTAATTTTCTTGAATTTGTTGAAGTTTGTTTTCTCTCCTATCATGTTATCTGTCTTTGAAAATGCTCCATGTGCATTTGAAAAACATGTGTATTTTGCTTCTTTGGGATGAAAGTTTTTATATATTTATATATAAAAGTATATAAAATCAGTTAAGTCCACTTAATCTAATATGTTGTTCAGTTCCACAATATCCTTGTTGATACTTTGTTTGGAAGATCTATCCATTGTTGACAGTGGGGTATTAAAATCCTCTACTATCAGTGTGTGGCTGTCTATATCTTTCTTGACGTCCTCCAAGATTTTCCTTATATATTTGGGTGCTCCTGTATTGGGTCCATATAGGTTTACAATGTTTATGTCTTCTCGATGGATTCTTCCTTTGAGTATCATGAAGTGTCCTTCTGTGTTTCTTTTTATGGTGTTTGTTTTGAAATTTATTTTTTCTGATATAAGTATTGCTGCCCCTCCTTTTTTTTCTTGTCCATTTGCTAGGAATTGTTTTTTTCTGTCCCTTTACTTTCAGTCCCTGTAGGTCCTTTGTTCTTATGTGGGTCTCTTGTAGGCATCATATGTGTGGGTCATGTTTTCTTATCCATTCAACTACCCTATGTCTTTTTATTGGAGCATTTAATCCATTTACATGTGAAGTTATTATTGATAGGTACTTATTCATTTTTTCCATTTATACGCATGTTCTTCTCTTTCTCACTCTTTTTCTTCATCTTCTTAAAGCAGCCATTTAGCATATCTTGCAGTGCTGATTTGGTGGAGGTGTGTTCTTTTAGCCTTCTTTTGTCTGGGAAACTCCTTATTTCACCATCTGTTTCAATTGAGAGCCTTTGCTTTTCATTACTTGGAATATTTCTTGCCATTCCCTTCTGTCTTGTAGTGTTTCTGTTGAGAAGTCAGCTTCTAGCTGTATCAGGGCTCCCTTGTATGTTACTACCTGTTACTCCCCTGCTGCCTTTAGTATTCTTTCTTTGTCTTTGATATTTGCCATTTTAATGATGATGTGTCTTGGAGTGGGCCTCATTGGATTTCTCTGGAATGAGATTCTCTGTGTCCTGGACTTGCGTGACATTTTATTGTGTGCTAATATTGTTACATTTCATTTTGTCCTGCAGCTCCCTTAAACTGTCTTTGTTCTTTTTGAGTCTTTTCTTGTTTTGTTGCTCTTACTGGTTGTTTTTTTCTACCTTGTCCTCCAGCTCACTGATTCAGTCCTCTGCTTCATCTAGCCTGCTTTTAATTCCTTCTAGTGTATTCTTCATTTCAGGTATTGTATTCTTCATTTCCTCCTGGTTCTTATTCATAATTTCTATGTATGTTTTTTCATGTTGATGCAGTTCCTATTAAGTTCCTTATAGCTCCTATAAAGTTCCTTGTGGTTCTCATTGAGTTCTTTGAACATCCTCATAACCATAACTTTGAACTCTGTGGTAAAACGCTTGCCTCAATTTCATTTAGCACTCTTTCTGGGAATTCGTCATTACCTTTCAGTTGGGGATTGTTTCTGTCTCCCCATTTTTGGTGACTCTTTTTTTTGTTTCTGTGTATTAGATCGATCTTCTCCAAATCCCTGTCTTCATGTAGTGTCCAGTGGTAGGAAACCTGTGGGATTCCCTGGAGCAGTTTCCTTGATCTCCAGAGCTGGATGCTTTAGGGATGCCCTTTTTGCAGTTTACATGGGCTCTCTTTCTGTAATTGAGTTATTGTTGTTGTTGGCTCAGTCATTGGTGGGTTCTCCTCTCTGGTTGGATGACAGTCACCACCCCTACTACATCTTGTATGTTGTTTTACAAATGCTGCCAGAAAAATACAAAACAATCCAGCCGATAAAACCCACACCAGCAAAAATACCCTCTTACCCCAATCACAATATCAACAACAAATGAGCAAATATTAATAAAGTTGAAAAAGAAGTAAGAACATTATATGAATGGAAGAAAGAATATGAGATGATTAACTGAAAGAAAAACGATTTTGAGAAGGTGGAGGGAGGAGGAATAATAAAAGTAGGGAATAGAAGCAAGGGAGAAAATAGAATTTACAACATAAATAAAGAGAGAGGGAATAAGGCAAAATAGAGTAATAAAAGAGAAGAGTATAACATGAGGTTTGAAATACAATAAAAATTAGTGAAAAAATAGGAACATAATCGAAGAAAAATAACCACTGCTGCAATATCCATAACAAATGAGAAAAGATTAATAAAGGTGGAAAGAGAATAAGAATATTATAAGACAGAAAAAACAAAGAAAAAATTATTTCGAGAAGACAGAGTGGGGAGAAATAATGAGAGTTTAGAAACTGGGCTGATAAAGGGGAAAATAAAATTTAAAATGAAAATAAGAAAGGCTATCAGGAAAAAAAATGGAATAGGATAGGGGAACAGTAACATATGAGATCTGAACTAAAATATTGTGAACATTTAGGAATAAAATTGAAGAAATGCAATAACAACAATATTAACAACAAATGAGCAAAGATTAATAAAAGTAGAAAGAGAATACAAATATTATAAGAAAGGTAAAAAGAATGTGAGATGACTAATGGAATGAGAAATGATTTTGAGAGGATGGAGAGGGAGATTATATTAAGAGCAAGGAATAGAAACAAGATGTAGAAAAGGAAAAAGGAAAATTTAAAACAAAAATAAGAAAGGAAAGGAAGAAGGCATAATAAAGGAAGGGAAGAGTAAAATATGAAATTTAAAATAAAACTAAATTAAAAATAAAAATAGGAACAAAATTTCAGAAAAAGACAAAAAAGCTATGCAGGAGGAAAAAAATAACACAAATAATGAAAAAGAACAAGGTGGAATTTTTCTCTGGAAAGTTGAGTGTTTGCCTACTGTCTTCTCTTTCTTGGTCCCTCTGTGGTAATGTCAATTAGTATCCCAGTCTAACTTTAGTCAGGCTGTTCAATGCTACAAGCAATCCACAATCTGTGGCTGTTTCCTTCAAGCATGGCTGATCCTTGCTGTTCTGCCCTACTGGCTTTTTATCAGCACAAGGCCTGGGGGTGTTTCATCTAAAGTCTGACAGCACCATATGTACCACTTCTGCCTGCCTCTAGAGGGGACTTCTGGTATCATCCAGAAGGTATGATCTTTGGGTCTCCCCTGGGAGGCGCTTTTCAGTCTTCAGCGAAGATGGTTGGTATGTTCTCCCACCCCCGTGCCACAGATCTTTGTCTGTCCCAGAGTATTTCAAGTAATGTATATTTTCTGATGAATTAGCTGTTTGTTTCAAGTGAGGGACCAGTCTGTGTAAAAGAGTTAGCTCTTTCCTGTTTGCTGCTGATGGCAGCCCTGTATAAGAGCTGAGGCTAGGTGGGCCTCTGAAAACCTCTTCATGTGCCAATTTCTAATCTCTCTGTTCTGCTGGTTTCAGTGAAGTAGAGCCTGAAGAACCTGCATAGCTTGATGTGTCTGGTAAAAGTTCAGAAAGGGCTCTTTTGGAGAGTGTCTTTCTTTCCCCCTGTGGATATACATCCAGCAAGGGGTTCTCGAGTTTGGCCTTACTGTTCTGCAGAGTTTGCAATTCTACAGGTGGAGATTGAGCTCATCTTCCTCTTCCCATAGGTTTGTAATCCATGGTGTGAGGGACCTGCCTGGCTGCAAAGAATCTCAGACACTCAGCTTTTGCCTGTCTAGCTCCCAGCCCACTTCTTTCACAGGAGTCCCAGACCCAAACTCTCCGTCCTGCACAGTTCCCTGCTTGTCAGCCATGTTGGATCGGACCCCACAGTCTCTTTGCTGTGCAGCTTTCTTACCTGTTTGTCCAGTTGGATGGAGTGAGAATTAATTTCTCTTTCAGTCTGGCCTCTTTGCTGGCAGGTCAGCTGTGTGTGCACGTAGGGTCCTTGCCCACCCACACTTCGGCTCCCTATTTAAAAATTCTCTATATGGCACCCACACCACAGGGCCACTTTCACTAACAGTTCTCTGAGCACTCCATCATCTCCAAAAGCAAAAGGTCTCTCTCAGTCAGGGCTGACCACAACCTGCAAGTGCCTCCAACAGTGTTAAGAGATAGAATTTCTCTCTGGAACTTTCCTGGTTGGCACTGCAGCTATGGACGTACTGCTCGCTGTATGTGTGCAGCCCAGGTCTCCCAGACTCCATATGTCCTCCAAAGCCTCTCCTGATTAGCTATTATAAAGAATTTTACAGACTTTCACAGACTGTCAAATATTAAGAAAGAAAATGAATAATATCAAATGCTGATAAAGTAGATAAACAAGGTGAATTGCTATGCACTGCTGGTGAGAATATAAATTGGTAAAATCAATTTGGGAAAATTGGCATCATTTAATACAATTGAAAATATATCCAGATTTCAATGCAACATATCTCCCTGAGATTTGCACTCCTGAGTCCACCCATTGTGCAGTAACCTCTCTAAATGTCAAAATCAGCTACTCATAAAGCCATTGAATTTTAGTTACCTGATATTTGGAGAAGAGGCTGATCCTCAGTGTAACATCCTTATGTGCCTCCTTATATATACAGTCATGTACTGAATAACAACTTTGGTAAACAACACATTACATAGGTGAAGGTGGTCCCATAAGATTATAGTGCAACTGAAAAATTCATACCACCTAGTGACTTCATAGCCACAGCTTTTGTAACCTCTTGTAACCAAACACAGATCTGGCCACCTGCCACTACGAAAGCCAATACTTGAGAAACGTGGTGATATCAAAGAAACATGGACATCTGAAAGGTAGTGGACTCAGCCATAAAGCTCATCTTTTTGGAAGATGGGGGATTCATGTCTCAAAACCCATCTCCATTTCTCAGTGGAGGCAGTTTTTTATAAGGAGAGGGACAGAAACCTAACAAAGAGGTCACGTTAGGGGGTTGAAAATTTCTCTATGTGCAAACGAGCAGTCCATTTTGATAAGGCAAATGATGGTCCAGGGTCCATCATCCTGGTTGGTCATCCAGGATTCACATCATCCTGGCTCCATGGTTGAAGGTTAGCAAATCTCCCAGAGATGTGATGCCTGAAGGTCAGAGTCTGTGTCTTTGGAACTTAGTTCCTAGGGTTCTTATACAACATGCTATTTATCTATAAGCTACATATTAGTCAAAGTCAGCATTTATAGAAAAAAATGTCAAAAGAATTGTGGGGTAGGTTAGAATTCCCCACTGTCACAATTTTCCACTGTTATACTCATAGCACAATGAATTACACAAATACTTACCATTGTGTTACAGTTACCTACAGTATATAGTACAGTAACATGCTATATAAGTTTGTAGCCTAGGAGCTATATGGGAACAGAATTTGTCACCCAAAGTACATCCCTTTAGATAAGGATTATTTTGGGTTGATTAATTTTAAGTAGCAGACAGGGAAGAAGTTCTGAAAATCAAGTTTTCCTTGTAAAACACATTTATTTTTAAAAGGGAAAACTTTTGTAAGGGTGTCTCCCTTGCTGTACCAGCAAGAGGGTAATGACTCTCTAGAAACCCTTATCAATGCAGAAGACTAAATGATTTTAATCTCCATAATAACCTTACCCTGGTTTAGTGTGCTTTTTCTGGTAACCTCCCGTAACTGACCTCCCCTAACTCCCAACGCCTGCTTTTGTATTCAGCTAAAGATGATATGTAAGAGGGTGGCTTTAATCATTTTAGAACATTACTTTTCCTGGGTCTCTCCCATGTATACCAGGAGGTATACATGTTATTTGTTTGTTTTTCTCCTATTAATCCATCTGTTATAACAGGTAAGTTTCATCCAAGAACACAAAAGAATAGAGGGGAATTATTTTTCCTCCTTTGCAAAGCAATAGGCTATATCTTATAGCCTAGGTGTGTAATAGGCTATACGATCTAGGTTTGTGTAAGTGCATTTTACAATGTTCACACAAGGAGGAACGTATCTCAGAACATATCTCCCTCCTTAATTGATGCATGACTGTAATAGCTAATTTAATTGCATTAATTTTCCACTAAACTCTTTAAGCTTTGCTGAGCAATGCCTATAATATAGATAATATGTGATAATTACTCAGTAATTTTATATACAATTTTGGCAAAGATATTGAGAGAAGCATGACGAACATGGGGCTTAATGTGGCATCAGTTCATTGTGGCCTCCAGGGAGCAGTGCCTCCAGCAAATTAGGAAAACAGCGGTGATGGAGGTAGAGTAGAATAGCTTGTGTCCCTTGGAAATTGGCCCAATGATGGGGTCTATGGGATTGGTGAAGTGCCTTCCTGTAGCTTCAAAGACAGGAAAGATCTTGACATGGGTATCCTTGAGTGGCACTGGAGCAGACGGTAGCAAGGACAGTCCATTACACTGAACTGGGCATATACATGAACACAGAAAGCACCTCCTTGAGATGCCAAATATAAATGATATAATTGGAGGTGGGGAGAAGTGCTTGCAGTTGGGTAGGGAACTTGAATAAGCAAGTGATTCAAATGCAGGGTTTACTTAAGCACAGAATACAATATTTGATTTTATGATGAAACTCTGTGTCTAAATAGGCAATCTTCTTCCATCAACTAAGTCTGCTTTTCAAAAAGTTCTCACTGAAATATTTTAGAGATATATTTGTATTCTTTATCATAGGGCACTGGAAATAACTTAGCAGTTTTTACTGATCCATGAAACTTCAGCATAAAATACGTACTTCATTTTAATATTTTCTTTCCATGGGAAATATTAAAACAATGCCATGACCTTTACACTAAATAGTCTCAGATGATTCATGTATGTGAGACTGTAAATCTTGAACACTTTTCTTCTATTACCTGACATCCACTTATCACTTACTTCTTCTTTGGAACTATGCTTCTACCATTTTTTTTCCCTCCCTCTCCTCTGAATATATATTTAATTATACTGTTTAAAACTTTCTAAACCGCTCTGTGGTGTGAAATCAAATATATCAGATGTTTATTATAATTATTTCTTATAGTAAAAAATAAAGATCTAAATAAAGATCAAATGACTTTTCTTTTCATAATAATGATAGTAAAAATTACAGCTAGAATTTACTTAGCACTTAGTAATTGCCCAGCATTATTCCAAGCTCTTTACACATGTTATCTCATTTAACCTTACACTAACCATGTTAAGTACTATTTTTATTCTAATTTTACAGATGGGAAATTGAAGCAGTTCTAGGCTAAGATTAAATATATCATACACAGTAAGACTGCATTTCAAAATTGAAGAGTCTGACTCCAGTGCCTGGAATACCTTTCTTCCCTTCTATAAAGAAAATATAGGACCTTAGTTGAGCATTCTCTTTTTTTTCCAACTATAATAACATTGTTTTTTGAAATGAAAAAGTATGTTCTACCCGATAAAAATAGCAATTATGAGTATTTAAGAAAAAACATATAACAATATAAAGACTTAAAGCCATGATCAATCAATTTCTCTAGAAAAAAGAGTTACTCAACTATAACCATCCAGATTCTCTACTCAACATAGCCTAAAGTCTCATTGTGAGATAAGGTATGTGGCTATACAGCTATAACCCGTAAAGGCTACAGAGACTATCAAGGAGACAGTAAGACCAACCCCCAATGGATTTGTGGCTTAGGATCTGTAGAAGACTGGCTCCATTCAACATGAAGACTAATTTCATCTTAGGTAACTCCTAGTCTCATTAAACACTCATTGTTATATATCAGCATACTAAGCAACACATCCCTGAACTGCCATGATTGGAAACACAAAGCCCATACAAGGACACAAAATGGCTGGGGGTGCTCTCTGAGGAGTCTCCAACTCTGTCCCAGAAAATTCTTGAATATTCCTCCTCCTCACTGAATGCTTACCCCTCTATTAAATGAGCCTCAATAAAAAAGTAAATCCCACTAGGGAGGAGGTGCACTCACTGTGGAGTAGCTTTCTTTCTGATCACTGTTTCACTAATAAATTCTCTTTCATTTTAAATTCTATGCTGGCTCACATATGAATTCTTTCTTATATGAAGTCAAGAACCCACACTAAGTTGAGGACATTTGAATCCCTGGGCCCCCCAAAAGTCTGCATCAATAGTACTCAATGATAAATTCTAAATTGCTAAGGGTGCCTACCTTATTAACAATTTATTCTGTGGTCTACAGAAAAAAACAAAAGCCCTGTTCCTGGTGGAGTGAGGCACTAGGTCTGAGCAACATACCTAGGCTCAACTATTGAATTAAGGTAGGTTTTCCATCATCAGAGGTATTTTGATTGGTGTTTAATTCCACTAGGTTGTTCTCTTAAGATAAAGATCTGCCACCCATTTTAATACCAGATGATGCTGGAAACATCTGAAAATAATGTGTGCTACTTTATAATGCTACTTAAACAAAACTAATTTTAGATCCCTCTTTGATCCCTGAGGAGACATAATATTTCTCATTTCTATTCACACATTCTGACTTACCACTAATGCCAGAAATGACAGCTCAAGGATCTTATGTATTAACCAGTGAACATAATCAATGATTCTAAAACTTCTTGTGTATATAGTTGATTTAAAAAGGCTGCAGGATTATTGCATATTTTAGATTTCTTAGGATACTAAAGATTCAACTGTAAACACTTGAAAATAATTCATTTCCTTCAGAGTGGGATACAAAATGCAAAATTAATCCTAATTATCTAAGATGATCTTTAGTTTTACTATATAATTTCTCTCTGTGGTATTTTAAATAATAATTTTAAAAATACCTAAAGTAAAGAGGCACTAAGGAGAAAATTTAATCGCATTTATTGTATTCAAAGAAGTATGTTAGAGAAAATAGGGTTATACTAATAATTAGCTTGGTCAATTCATTTGCGTTCTTTTATTCCATAATTTTACTATAGAATTATCCTGCCAGATGTTTCCATAAAATACAGAGTTTGAAAATTATAAGAAAACCTATATAAAACTTACTTTTTAAATCTCAAAAATATTTGTTTTAGAAGTATCTTTAGCTATAGCATCAATGTGGCTCATGTGTTACATAAAGCATACAATTTGAGATAATTCTAAGGTTTGAAAGCCCACCAAAATTTGTAATGTTCTTAGATAACTTTACTTGAAAAAGAGGATTTTAAAAGATTTTATTTGTTAAAATAGTTATAATCACTCCCACAGAAAAGCTATTGACTGTATAAAACAGTTTCAATTACATCTAACATAATATGTGACCTGGAGATGAAACAAATTGTTTTTTTTTAAGAAAAGGATATTATATCAAACACATCCATGACTCAGAGTCCGAATCAGTATTATGGGATTCTCAAACGAAATAAATATGGGGCAGATTGTCTGTTTTCCCCTCAGCAAGTGAGGTTAGATAATATCTTGCACAAGAAGCTTATTTTTAACACAAATCCAGAAACAGAGTGCACAAAGCTCAGGCTTTGCAGGAATAGTCAGAAAGTTGCCTTGTGAAGGTCAAACCTGTCACACTGATTTGATAATAATGCCTTAGAAGTAGAGCTCATTTCTGAAAGAAATGTGTCAACCAATCAAGTTAAGTGGCCACATATACATTGTTGAATTTATAGTCATCACAGAAATATTCTGTTAAATCTATACTGATGTCAGTATCTTGTATTTGTATGTCATCTATCACCTGAAGATTTGAAAACGGATGCTGTCTCTTATCTAACTTAACATCACAAATTCTTTGATTACAGACAGGTATGTTATATTTTGAAAAATAAAATGCACAGAAGGAGTAAATTATTTCTTTGTAATAATACAATAAGAAAGTGGGAGAGTCAAGTCTTGCATTACAGTTAGCACGACCCCGTCCACATTAGCAAGTAACCCTGCAACATGCTCACGCAAAAAAAAAAAAGAAAAAAAGTTGTAGAAAATGGTTCTAAGTATAAAATTTCCAAAGAAATATAAATCAAAATATGGATTATTTCTTAGTCCAGATGGCAATTTTGTTTTATTACATAATAATAGAGTTCACAAGTTACGACCCCATCATCCACTTTACCTGCCTTTCAATATGTGACCACATTTTATATATGGAGGAAGATGTTAAAGAATAGCTGCATCTAAATGATTTCCATTTCCCTTTATATTTATATGGTATATGGTTGTAAATTATTTCTAAAAAAAATATGAGGTACATTTAAGCACTATGAACATTTAACAAAATCATCCTATGAAATTCAAGTTATTAGTAATTCAAAATTCCTCCTAAGACTATCTTTAGAAAAATTATATTGGAAGTCAAGTGTGTCTTAAAGACATAAGTTTTAAGAACTTTCCAATTGACCCAAACTTTGTTACCAAACAATACAAAATAATGTGTAATAATACAATAGAATATGTCTGCCAATTGATTCCTTTTGACTTTGACAACTGAACATGTTTTTATAGAAGCCGCAATATATTGGCCCTTTGCCTCCAGTTTAATCTCTTTCTGGCCACTCAGCAGAATACAGCCATCCTGAATAAAAGTGATACCAAGGAGTAGTTGAGAATCATAATGTCAGCAGGGATGTATCACCAGTAATAGCACTTAGTTACCAATTTATCACAAGAGCTGTATCAGTGACACAGTGGGCATATTGCCTAATGTGACTGGCTATCCTAGAATGCAACTAGCTTCTTCTGGCGGAGAAAATGTAAGGTTCAGCTGTTTTCAGTAGTACCATTTATTTAGAATAATTAAATATCTAGATATCCGTTTCTCATCTTGGGCAAACATACCCTCTAAGCTACATGTTTTCTCTTACGCTTCTAAGGCTAACATCTTAACTATACACAAACATGAATAAACTCTACTTTCCTTATTTAATTGTTCTTTTAAAAAGTCCTGTTTGCCTTTGTAAAGTGCTTAGTGACAAGGGGTTTGTGAATAAGGCAACTTGTACTTCCCTGGACCTTAGATTTCTCATTGATGAAACGATTGATCCTCAAATTTATTTCTAACCACTTTTGCTATAATAATATTTTTAAAAAATATTTTATTTATTTACTTTTAGAGAAGGGAAGGGGGGGAGAAAGAGAGGGAGAGAAACATCAATGTGTGGTCGCCTTTCTAGCGCCCCCAACTGGGAACCTTGCCAGCAGCCCAGCCATGTGCCATGACTTGGGAATTGAACCAGTGACTTTTTGGTTCATAACCTGATGCTCAATCCACCAAGCCACACCAGCCAAGGCTGCTCTAATATTCTTTAGTTCTGTGATCTAACTCTCTGCCCTGGCCTTCCCTTCCCCTAAGTGCATACAAGAAGGTTTTTATTCATATACCTTTTAATTCCAGGAATAAACTAAATCTGTGTATAAACTACTGGTTATAATTCTCAGAGTATCCAAGCAATATATACCCTTGGACACAAAGGCAGTAAAATTCTTCCTTTGATTTTAAACAGTTTCCTTCCAAACATTTAGACTAATGCATCATTATCCTTCGATCTCATTTACAAATATGAATTTAACATACTCACTATATAAAAAGCATTGTACTAGATTTTAAGAGGAATTAAAGACCATGAACTATAAAATACATGTTCAAATTATATTTCCTGCTGTCCAGAATTTTACATACTATTTGGGAAAGTGAGGGAGAATAAGTAAAGAAGGAAATTGGAACGATAACAATATGAGGCAGACTAGAGAATGGTTTAGAATAAGTGGACACCAAATTGACAATAAAAAAGGAAACTAAATATCTTAGACACTAAAGAAATTCAACAGAAGATAAGATCATGGTAGCACAGAGGAGTTTTGAAAAAAGGTAGTAGTTATGTGTTATACATATTTCCACTCAGACACTGGTAGTAGATGGGTGTTCTTAGTGTTTTGCACCCTTGCCAGTATGTGGTAGTATTCTTTTTTTACACTTTGGGAGAAATTCAATAGGTAAGACATGACATTATAATTTTTATTCACATTTATTGGATTTTTAAGAGATTAGACTCATCATCACATTAATGGACACTTACATAAAAACCCCAGTTGTTTCTTTTGCTCATTTTTTATTGATGTTTATATTATATTTCATTTGAATATTTTTATATTATCACAAAGTTAGGGTAGTCTCTCATTGCAGATGCATAAATGGGGCATTGACAGTGAAGTGAATCACCGTCCCTTATAACTGGCTGCACAGTTACATTGTGAAGGTATAAAAAATTTCCCAGAAGGCATAGATCCTTCAGTTTGCAGGTTAAATGCATTCGCTTTATATTTCCATGCTACTTGGAATGCTGGTCCACAAGAAGATAAGGAATTTGTGCCAGCCTATAAATCAGTCACTGGTTTCTTTATCAAGAACATCTAGCCCTGGGGAAAAAAGAAAAGTCAGCTTAACTAAATATTGTGCTTAGTTCTATACTGCATTTACTTTCTGGCTCAAGTACATTGTCTCATTTCAGTCTAGTGACTCACAGTCTAAGAATTGGCAGCCAGTCCATGGGCCAGATTTCACATAGTTTGTTATATTGGCTTCTTCATTTTATATGCATATTTTAACATTATCTCTCTTTCTCTGTGTGTGTGTGTATGTTTTTTTCTCTAAATATAGAATATATAATACATACATATATGTGTATATTGTGTGCTTATATATCCACCTTGTTAATTTTGTGATTAAAAACATAAATGACTGGAAGAAAATAAATTTTCATTTGTTTTGTATAACAGCTAATATTTCCCTGACATATCCTAAAAGCAATCCAATATTACATTACATATAATGGACCCTAATAGATGTTTTTTGGACACATGATTTAATGACAATAAGCATAATGACAGGTACATTTAATTCAGAGAATTTTTAAGATTCAGCAAATAATCAACAGTATTCATTTAGTGTTCATGGCTTATTGGGTGATCATTAAATAATATACAGGGTGAGGTAAAAGTAGGTTTACAGTTGTGGGTAAGAGAATGTTTATTCTTATTTATTAATTTTTGTATTACATTCCATATAAACAACTGTAAACCTATGTTTGCCCTGCCTGTATGATGCCTGTGCTGAATTCAAAAAGTTAGATATGTAAAAAACAAGTGCAATAAAGTGTTACAGGTACCCAGAAATACTGATTTATAGGATACACCAGGGGATCAGAAAAGGAAAGATCACTACTGGTCAGGGAATTTAGAGAGGACCAAGAAAATCCTCCTAGAGTCAAAGACTCTTGAATTTATTGACTTCAGATATAATTAATAATGAAACTTACCTTCTTTAACCAAGAAATATTGTAGCCAGGTCAAAAAAATGTCGTGGGTTTTTTATATACAGTTAACTCTAAATAGAAGATGGTTTTGTAAGGATATTTACCTGTCTCTTGGATGAATTGTTGAGTGTGTTACTTCTTGATAACATGATAACTAAAATAGATACTAAAAGAGTCTCTAACTGGAACATAGGCTTTAATTTGCTCCCACAAAGAAGTTTTCCAATTAGAAAATAATATTTTAAAATCCAAAGAATGTAAGAATTAATCTCAAACTGGTTTGACCCTCTAGAGTTTTTGTTTTGTTGATCTGCTCACCTACAAACTCACTGATGTTAAAGAAAGCCATTAGTTATGGGTTCTTTTTTGCTTTTCTGTCCATATAACATGACTCGTCTTGAAGTCCTACCTTATCATGTCACTGGAGAATAATGAAGAACAATGTTCACATAACATCTTTACAAACATGGAAAACTCTATCATACTGAATAATGATATTATAACTTTTGAAATATTTTATTTATTTATTTTTAGAGAAAGAAGGGAAGTGAAGGAGAAAAAGAGGGAGAGAAACATCAATGTTTCCCACTGGGGATCTGGCCTGCAACACAGGCATGTGCCCTGACTGGGAATCGAACCAGTGACCCTTTTGTTCACAAGCCAGTGCTCAGTCCACTGAGCCACACCAGCCAGATGATATTATAATTTTGAATTTATTTTTTTGGTGCCTTTCTCTATGATTGCCTATTTCTATTCAGTTTTCTTTCTGACTCCTGGGATTTCTTTCTTTTTAAGCTTTCATCAGTCTACACTTTTTACTATCAATGTTAACAAGTAAAAAGTACAAATAAAACTATTCAGCACATTTTACTTGTTATTGTTTTTTATTTTTTTAACTGTTGTTCAATTACAGTTGTCCCACCAATTACAGTTGTCCCACTTTTTCTCCTGTTGCTCTCCCCTGCCCTGCCCCTATTGCACTGACTCTCACAGTCAATCGCCACAGTGTTGTCCATGTACACAGGTCCTTGACTTGCCCCTTCCCCTTCTCTTCCTGTTATCTCCCTCCCTTCTCCCCTTTGGTCACTATCAGTTTGTTCTTTATTTCTGCATCTCTGGTTCTATTTTGCTCTTTTGTTTGTTTTATTGATTGGGCTCCACTTATAGGTGAGATCATTTGGTATTTGTCTTTCACTGCCTGGCTTATTTCCCTTAGCATTATACTCTCTAGTTCCATTCATGCTGTCACAAGAGGTAGGAGTTCCTTTTTTCTTTCTTCTGCATAGTATTGCATTGTAGAAATGTTCCACAGTTTCTTGATTTATTCATTTACTGATGAGGACTTACTGTTTCCAGCATTTATTAATTTACTGATGGGCATTTACTATTTCCAGCACTTGGGTATTGTAAATAACCCTGCTATTAACGTTTGGGTGTGTAGGTTCTTTTGAATTGGTGTTTCAGGATTCTTAGTGTATAATCCAGGCAGTGGAATCTCTAGGTCGAGGCATTTTCATTTTTAGTGTTTTGAGGAAATTCCATAGTGTTTTCTAAAGTGGCTGCACCAGTCTGCATTCCTGCTAACAGTGCACTAGGGTTCTGTTCTCTTCACAGCCTTGCCAGATCTTGTGGTTTGTTGATTTGTTAATGATGGCCATTCTGACTAGTGTCAGGAGTGATATCTCATGATTGTTTTAATTTGCACCTCTCTGATTGCTAGTGATGTTGAACATCTTTTTATATGCCTATGAGCCCTCTGTATGTCCTCCTTGGAGAAGTGTCTGTTCAGGTCCTTTGCCCATTTTTAAATGGATTGTTTGTGTTCCTGGTGTGAAGTCACATGTGTTCTTTACATATTTTGGAAGTCAAACCCTTGTCCGAGGTATCATTGACAAATATATTTTCCCATGCAGTTAGTTCCCTTTTCACTTTGCTGATGTTTCCTTTAGCTATGCAGAAGTTTTTAAATTTGATGTAGCCCCATTTGTTTATTCTTTCTCTTTTATCCCTTGCTCTATGGGATGTATCAGTGAAGATATTGCTGCATGGAATATCTGAAATTTTACTACCTATGTTCTCCTCTAGGACTTTTATGGTGTCATGACTTATATTTAAGTTTTTTATCTATGTTCAATTTATTCTGGTGTATGGTTTAAGTTGGTGGTCTACTTTCATTTTGTTGCATGTACCTGTCCATATTTCCCAACACTATTTATTGAAGAGGCTATTTTTACTCCATTTTATGCTCCTACCCTTTTGTCAAATATTAATTGACCATAGAGGCATGGGTTTATTTCTGGGCTCTCTATTCTGTTCCATTGATCTATGCATCTGTTCTTATGCCAAATACAAGACTATTTGATTACAGTGGCCTTGTAATAAAGTTCAATATGAGGTATTGTGATCCCTCCTACTTTATTATTTTCAAATAATAGTGATTCTCGAAATCGCTGAGACTATTTGGGGTCATTTATGGTTCCATATTAATTTTTGAAATATTTGTTCTATATCTGTGAAATATGTCATTGGTATATTCATAGGGATTGCATTGATCTATAGATTGCTTTGGGTAGTATGGACATTTTGATGATGTTGATTCTTTCAGTCCATGAACACAATATATGCTTCTTTTTATTTGTGCCTTCCTTAATTTCTTTTTTCAGTGTTGTGTAATTTTCTGAGTACAGGTCTTTTACTTTGCTTAAGTTTATTCCTAGGTATTTTATTTTTCTAGGTAAGTAAATGGAAATTTTTTCCTAATTTCTGTTTCTGATATCTCATTGTTAGTGTATAAAAATGTCTTCAATTTCTGCATATTGACTTTGCAACACACCAGTTGCCAAACTCACTTATTAAGTCAAGTAGTTTGTGGTGGAATCTATAGGGTTTTCTACATAAACTATGTCATCTGCAAAAAAATGAGTTTTACTTCCTCCTTTCCAATTTTGATGCCTTTTATTTCTTTTTCTTGTTTGATTGCTGTGGCTAGGACTTCTAATGCTGTGTTGAATAGTAGTGGTGAAAGCAAATACCCTTATCTTGTTCCTGATCTTAGTGGGAAAGCTTTTACTTTTACCTCTTGAGTATGATGTTGGCTGTAGGTTTTCTTATATGGCCTTTGTTATTTTGAGGTATGCTCCCTCTATTCCCACTTTCCTGAGTGTTTTTTATCAAAAATGGGCATTGTACTATATCAAATGCTTTTTCAGCACCTATTGATATGAGCATGTGATTTTTGTCTTTCCTTTTGTTTATGTGATGTATTACATTTATTGATTTGCATATTTTGTACCATCTTTGCATCCCTGGGATGAATCCCACTTGATCAAAGTGTATGATCTTTCTAATGCATTACTGAATGTGGTTTGCCAATATTTTGCTGGGTATATTAGCCTCTATGTTCATCAGAGATATTGGCCTGTAATTTTCTTTCTTTATTATGTCTTTACTTGATTTTGGAATTAGAATAATACAGACCTCATAAAAAGTGTTTGGAAGTCTTCCCTCTTCTTGAATTTTTTGGAATAGTTTGAGAAGGTTATGAGCTCTTTCCTAAATGTTTGGTAAAATTCTCCTGTCTAGGGCTTTTGCGTGCCTGTACATTATTATTTTTTTTTAATTACTGCTTCAATTTCACTTGCTGTTCTAGTCTATTCAATCTTTCTGATGCTTCTTGACTCAGTTTTGGAGGATTATATGTCTCTAGAGGTTTGTCCATTTCATCCAGATTTTCAAAATTCTTGGCATATAGTTGTTTGTAATATTTTCTTACAATCCTTTGTATCTCTGTGGTATCAGCTTTAACTTCTCCTCTTTCATTTATGATTTTATTTATTTGGACCTTCTCTCTTTTTTTCCTTGATGAGTCTGTGCACAGGCTTGTCAATTCTGTTTATCATTTCCAAGAACCAGCTCTTGTGTTTATTGATCATTTGAATTGTTCTAGCAGTCTCTATGTCACTTACTTCTGCTTTGGTCTTGATTATTTGCTTCCTTCTACTCATTCTGGGCTTTGTTTGTTGTTTTTCCACAAGTTCTTTTAGATGTAGGGTTAGGTTGTTTATGTGACATTTTTATTTTATTTTATTTTCATGTATGTAGGCATGTATTGTTATGAACTTCCCTCTCATGACAGCCTTGGCTGTGTCCCATAGGTTTTGTGTTGTTGTGTGTTCATTTTCACTTGTTTCCAGAAACTTTTTGATTTCTTCCTTGATCTTATTGCTAACCCACTCATTATTTGATAACATGTTATTCTGTCTCCATGGATTTTATTGTTTTTAAGTTTTTTCCTTGAGGTTTATTTCTAGTTTCATGCCCTTGTGACCCAAGAATATGCTTGACATGATTTCAACTTCCTTGAGTTTGTTTATTCTTGTTTTATGTCCTATCATGTGGACACAAAACAAGAATTGACAAATTTTCTTTGGTATATTTTCTTTGGAAAAATTCCATGTGCATTTGAACGGAACATATATTTTGTTTCTTTGGGGTAAAAGGTTCTGTGTATGTCAGTTAAGTCCATTTTATCTAGAGTGGTTTCAGTGCCACAATATCCTTGTTGATTCTGTGTTTGGAAGACCTATCTATTGTGACAGTGGTGTGTTAAAATCCTCTAATATAAGTGTGTTGTTGTCTTTATCTTTCTTCAAGCTCTCCAAGATTTTCCTTATATATTTGGGTGCTCCTATGTTTGGTGGATACTTGTTTACAAGGTTTATATCTTCTTGATGGATTCTACTCTTCAGTATTTTGAAGTCCCCTTATATGTCTCTTTTTATGGCTTTTGTTTTGAAATCAAATTTGTCTGATAGAAGCGTTGCTACCCGAGAAGCATTGCTACCCCAGCTTTCTTTTCCTGTCTATTTGCTTGGAATATTTTTTTCCCAACCCTTCACTTTCAGACTGTGTAGGTCTTTTGTTCTGAGGTGGGTCTCTAGTAGACAACATATATGTGGGGGTGTTGCAAACATTCAAAGCTGGACAGGCTCATGGGATTTGTAGAGATACAAGAATATTCACGCAGCTGCTGGGATGTCTGACATGACTTTATTCCAGGCTGGATGATCCACGTGTGCTGCAATCTGCGTGTCACACTGCATGTTACCTGTCCCCCTGCATGGCATCCAGCATGGCCCTTGAAGTCCCCCTGAGTGTCTATGTCTACGCACCCAGTGAGAAGCCCCTAACTTTTTACGTAGTAGAACAAACAAAGCTGGCAAAAGGCCAATCTGTTAGGTAACATAGCATGATTCTGCATATGCAAGCCCACTTCATGTTATGGGAACCACTTATCGGTCCCAGTCTCAAGGCTGTGAGACCCAGACTCAAGGCTATGAGAAAACTACTTTATCAAACCCTTTCAAGGTTGTGAGAAACTGCTTCATTTAGTTACCCAGTGACCTGTGTAAGGAAGCCAGACTGACTCCATTTACCTTACAATCCACCCCTTCTGTGTTCCTCACCTTACAATCTATGTGAGGTATTGTCCACAAAGATCCCTTGGCGAGGAGGGCAGAGTCTTGCACCCATACATCACAATAGCAGTATAAGCTACTCCAACAGGCAAGCAAAACATAAGTGCTGCTGCCCAAGACAACGGTATAGACTACAGCAATACACAGCCAAAACACAGTCAATAAGGCCACCCCTGGGTATATAGGTCAGTCCAATTCCCAGGCAGGCAAGGCCACCAATGTGCGCCACACATCCAGAGGACCCCAGTGGGAACAGCAGCCCACACACCATTCCATGCCTTCCAGCAATGTCCAAGAGCATGTCTCTGACACAGACCCATGAGAGTTCAGTCCACTTGGGCTTGTTCTTGAGGTTTTTAATACAGTGGTGGGCTGGTCCAGCCAACCCCAGAATACCAGACATGAACCAACCCTGAGACAACCCATATGGAGCAGCCAACCAATAACTGAGGCTGGTCACACTGCTGCTCTATCCCAATGCAGATGTCAGCCCAGGTCACATCCTACAAGGGATGCCCACTGTTTTCTCTGTAGACAGAAGCTAGAAAGCTGTGCCATTGGGAGGCTCAGGGAGATTTCAGTGCAGACCCAGCATGCTGATTGATTAGTTACTGGGGCATAAGCATGTACCTAGTCCACTGCACCCTAAGTGCTGGAAAAGACAGACGTCATAGGCACCAACAATGGCCAATCACTACCCTCAGGCAATATACAGGCTCATTTCTGGTATGACAAGAAGGTGGCTGGCAGAGAAGGGGTTCCTGAGTGTGCATACCACACCTTTCATTCCTCAACAGGTGTTCAGCATCTACTTGCAATAATAGGGGAGAACTCATGATGGGCCATAGGGAAATTTTAAAGGGACCATGAAGCAACATTTCACGGTCTGCTGGCCCTGGATATGTCACACTTAAGATTGGGGGTTAGGTCTGCACCAGCAAGGGCAATATTTGCAAATTTCTCTCCACCCCAAGGGACAATAAGAGCCACCCAACACATGTGAAGGGATTTTATGTCCCAAGGCCAGGTCCAAGTGGCTGTTTGCCCTCGCTCCAGGTCCTCTGGAGCAGGCAAGTTTTCCCATGCCTGGTTTCAGCAGAGCATCCTTAGTATGTACCTGCAGCTGAAGTGGAACTGCAGTCCAGTGGAACAGAGCTTCCACCGGGGCTGGGCCCCTACTCCGACTCCTCTCAGTTAGAGGCTAGAGGACAGTCAAGAAGTGTTTCGTCCCACTCCTGAGCGTGGGGGTGGCCTCTGTGGTGCGCGGGGTCAGTCTCACCTAGGCAGGGGCCAGATTACATCGCCTGCCACTGCGTCAGTGGCACCCGTCCCTGCACCACCCGCCCAGAAGTTCCCACGGGCCTCCAGGGCAGACAACACAGGTCTCACAAACTTCTTGTACCTCTGCTAAGGTGACAGGTAACCCCCAAGTTTTTATAGTGGACCACATAGTCTTTTGTCCAGCATGTAAGCAGCTATGGTGTAGCCACTGAGTTACTTCCCTTCCTGAGGGGCTGGCAGGTACAATTTCTAGCCACTGCCACTGCACCTTGGCTAAAGCGTCAGCCTCATCATTCCCAGAGGAAGCAAGAGGTGCATGTCCAGTAACATGATACACATTGATTTGTTTCTGGTGGCCTAACTCCCATAAGTCTTGCCACAAAGCCTGTCTCCACAATGGCCTATGCATAACCATCCATTTATTTGGATGCCATGTAGAAATCTATAACATTAGCCCCCTGTATACTGCCCAAATATATTTGTGCAAATAGTCAGGGGTGGTGTCTCATTAGTAACCACAAGCTATACAGCTCAGAGTCTGCCCACTGGCTACTCTGACCCACACCAGTGTCAAACCAGACTGTGTCTGTCTCTGGTAGGATGGCTATGGCTGGGCACACGGCAGGATGACCCCTCCTGGACCCATCAGTGTACCAAGTATCTGAGGGAATGGGTGCCTGCCCTTGGTAGAAGAGGCTAGCTTCCATTTCTTCTGTAGGAAAAGAAGGAGTAGATTTTTCATATACATAGGTAACAGGGCATAGCAGTTCCTGTAGCTCAGCCCGTAAGGGGTTAATGAACAGAGTACTCCTTTGTTGCAGATAAGCCCCCCACCTAGCCAGCATGGGCATCTGAGCCATCCCCCTAAGAGGCTTGGCCACCCAGTCATGGACCCACCCTGCAATGGGATATGTGGTCCTAATTGTGACAGGGGCAGTTCCTGTTATAGTCTCTGTGGCTAATAGGGCAGCACAGACTGAAGCCAGCTGCTTTTCAGTCAGGGATGACCATACCTCTGCTCCCTTCCATAGTTGGGACCAGGAACCCAAGGGCTGATGTAGCTGTTCCAATTGCTGCCACAAACCCCTTCCAAAGCCTTCCTGTGCCGCATGCACGTCTAGCTCACAGGGTTTAACAGGATCCAGAGCATGCAAGGTCTGGGCGTGCTTAATGAGAGGCTTTTCTCCTTAGAACATTTTTTCCAAGGTCAGGGTCAATGCATGCTGCCCAGGTGGGCACTCAATGCTGGCACTGGCACTGCATCCCTTTGGGTTGCCCAGCTGCTGTTTTTGTGACTCCCGCGACTGCAACTGCTGTCTCTGTGGCTCCAGGCGTAGCCTTGGGTTCCGTCCATCAGTGCACCTGGACTGCCTGCTCCCCTCTTGCCACTGTCTGCTTGGCTGGTGCCATTTGCTCTAGCATGCTCTCTCATAGTCGCCCTGGTCGTACCACCAGCTCTAGCAGCTGCCCCGCTGGCAAGGCCATTGGCAAAGTGAGCAGCATGCCTAGGCAGCTGGGCGCCAGAGCATAAGGGGTCAGAGCTAGCATCCCATGTCTGCTTACAGTGGCTGGCAGCCCCGCACTCCCAGGCCAAAGCACCCCCTGGGGGCACCTCCTCCTAAAACGCTGCTGCCCTGTTAGGCTCCTTGTGCACGGCCTCGGGCTGAAGGTACAGCAGTCCACACTACTCGCCCATGGGGCACCCACCTCTTCTAATTAGCGGTCTTAGAGCAGAACTTTCCAGGTGTTGGCGCCACAGCCACCAGAGCACCTGACCTGGGCCACAGTCCTCTGGCCCAGTCATTTTCGGCTACTGTGTTCCACATCTGTGTGAGGCGGGGGAGAAAAAGGGGATTCTGGGCCACTGGCCACCCAGATTCAGATTCCCCCTAGGCCTGCAGGGACCTCAGTTCCATTTCCCCCTACCCATTCCCTCTGAATTGCTTACTACAAGTAGGAAGGGGGATTGTTGCATCTGAACTGCTCAGAGGGTTTTTGCCAGGGTGTAGAGTTGAGCCTTCGAGGATTTTTTTTTTTTTTTTTTGGTCTCATCCTTGGAGTTCTTGTGGTTTCTCTGTGTGGGGAAGCGCAGTCTTCTCTTCTTCAGCCTCCAGGACTTCCCTCACTCTCAGTCTCTTGTAACTTTCCTGTATCTCAAAGCTCAGTCTTCATCTCAGCTCACAAGGCTGAAAGAAACACACAGCCCATGGCCACCCACGGCCCCACGGGCCCAGGGCTTTTCTAGGGTCTTCCCCACCACCTGCAGGGCTTTCTCTGCTATGTCCGTGCAGCGTTGACATCAGGCCAGTCCTCGGGGGGAAGGCCAAGCCACCAGGAGCCCAGCTACCCATCCAGGCTGCCCTCAGGGAACTCTGAAGGCTCTTCCATTTCTGTAACTTACAAATCCTGCTAATGATGTGAATTGTGTTGCAACTGTTCAAGGCTGGACAGGTTCATGGGATTCGTAGAGACGGAAGAATATTCATGGAGCTGTTGGGATGTCTGATATGTATCTATTCAAGGGTGGACAATCCACACATGTTACAAGCTGCATGTCATACTTCATGTCACCTGTCCCTCTGCGTGGCACCCAGCATGACCCTTGCGTTCCCCCTGCGTGTCAGTCTGAACACCCAGTGAGAACCCTTACCTTCTTAAGTACTAGAAAAAACAAAGCTAGCAGCCTGCAACAGACCTTATGCAAGAGAGCTTCGTACCACACATGCAGGCCTACTCGAGGCTATGAGAACACTATTTTATCAGACCCCTTCAATGTTGTGAGAAACTGCTACCTGTAGTTACCCAGACACCTGGGCAAGGAAGCCAGGCTGCCTCCATTTACTCTACAGTGGGTAATGTTTTCTTATCCATGTAGCTAACAATGTCTTTTTATTGGAACATTTACTCCATTTACATTTAAGGTTATTATTGATAAGTACTTATTCATTGCTATTTTTTCCCTTTATACCCGTGCTTCTCTCTTTCTCACTCTTTTTCTTCATCTCCTTAAAGCAGTCCCTTTAGTAAGTCTTGCAATGCTGGTTTGGGGAAGGTGTATTCTTTTAGCCTTCTTTTGTCTGGGAAATTCCTTATTTCACCCTCCATTTTAAATGACAGCCTTTCTGGCTGGAATAGTCTTGGTTGCAGGCTTTTGCTTTTCATTATTTGGAATATTTTTTGCCATTCACTTCTGACTTGTAGTGTTTCTATTGAGAAATCAGCTGGTAGCCTTATCAGAGCTTCCTTGTATGTTACTGTTTATCCCTTGCTACCTTTAAGAGTCTTTTTTTTTTGTCCTTACGATTTGGTATTTTAATTATGATGTGTCTTGGAGTAGGCCTCTTTGGGTTCATCTTGATTGGGACCATATGTGCTTCCTGAACTTGCATAACTTTCCCCCTCACCTGGTTAGGGAAATTTTCTGTCATTATTTTTTCAAACAGGTGTTCCATCCCTCGCTCCTTTCCTTCTCTTCTAATATTCCTATGATGAGAATGTTGTTACGTTTCATGTTGCCCTAAGGTTCCCTTGAACTATCCTTATACTGTTTGAGTCTTTTTTCCATTTTGTTGCTCTGCCTGGGTATTTCTTTCTACCTTGTCTTCCAGCTTGCAGATTCGGTCCTCTGCTTCATACAGCCCGTTTGTAATTCCTTCTAGTGTATTTTTAATTTCAGATATTGTATTCTTCATTTCTTCCTGGTTCTTGTTCATAGTTTCTATTTCCTTTTTCATGATGCTGTAGTTCCTACTCAGTTTATTGTAGTTGTCACAGAGTTGCTTGAGGATCTTTATAATCATTTTTTTAAAAATTCTATGTCTGATAGGTTGCTTGCCCCAATTTCATTCAGCCCTTTTTCTGGGGAGTCCTCCATCCTTTTCAATTGGGAGTTCTTTCTTTGTCTCCCCATTTTAGTAACCCTTTTAGTTTGTTTCTGCATCTCAGGGTGCTCTGCTTTGCCTGCCTGTCTTCATAGGGTAGACTTCTTAGGAGCTCTGTGGGACTCAATAATGTAGTCTCTTTCATCTCCAGATCTGGATATTATAGGATTATCCTTTAATCAGTTTTATTCCTTGGTGGGTTCTCCCCTCCACCTGGCAAACTGATAATCACAACTCTCACCATGTCTTGTATGCACCCATTTTGAAGTGTCTTCTGTACTCTTTGGCTTCTAAACTTTCTATCAGCTCAGATTCCATTGACTGTTCACCTCGTTTCTCAGAAGATCAGTTAAGTGTCTGAGTTGGGTACAAGAGCATGTAGAGTCGGCACCCACCTACTTGGCCACCATCTTCTGAATCTCTACCTTTAATTTTTTTTATTAAAAAAACTCTGATTAATTACATCAACCTCCTTACTCAAAATAGGGGAAATCTAACAAAATTCTAAGTCTGTCCCAAGCTTCAGACTTATATCATATTTACTTCAGGTAAACATTTCTATTTAAGCAGATAATCCAAAGCTTTTTAACAGAAACATTACTTTCTACAGGAAAGTTTTTCCTAACATTTTTAGTCTTTTAGGAAAACTTTTGGTATTTTGGAAACTGAATTCCAAAATAGAAGTAAGCTACAGGGGAAATTTTAGGTCTGTGAATTTGAAATGTCACATTCTAATACATAATGCCATGACCTTAAGGGCATGTCCTAAAGGTTTGCTCTCCAAAAATAAAAAGAAATTATATTTATGCTTTAACAGGGTTGTCCATCCTGCAGCCCATGTGGTCCAGGATGGCTATGAATGTGGCCCAACACAAAATCATAAATTTACTTAAAACTTTAGGAGATCTCTTTTGTGATTATGTGTTACAATTAATGTGTGGCTCAAGACAACTATTCTTCTTCCAGTGTGGTCTAGGGATGCCAAAATGTTGGACACCCCTGAAGTTTAAAGTGTTTTTGTTCATAATTTATTTTGAAATGTATTAAAAGTTGTGTTATATGATTAGAGGTATATATCTTTAGTTGAAGTAGTTTATACCCAAATCTTTGAGGGAACCTAAAATATTGAATTTAACTATTTATCAACTTTGAAAATATCAAGGAAAAAAATCGGGTTATCTTAAGGCAAGAGTAAAGTCTCTTTAAAAATAACAGTACTGTTAAAAATTATTCTCCTTGGTTTACAAGATTAATAATGACAATAATTCAGCTTTAGAAAGGAAAGTCTCAGATCACTGATTACTTTTTCTAAATATAAATTATAAATATTTACTGTTGTTAAATGTGTTTATGTTAACATTTTAAAACAATTTTTAAAAAATTGAAAACATGAATGATTCACATTTTACATTATAGCTATTAGACTAAAGCTAGAACATTTAGGATGGACAATGCAAATGACTGTGTAATCATATATTTTCATGGTTTCCTCCAATTTCCATCAGTTAAATTTCAAGAACTTTAATCTATAAATATATACATTAGTGCCTGAGATAAGTTTGAGGTTATGGATATATAATTTTCATAATAGAACATACCTAGAATTACATCATTATTCATCAAAAGGGAACTGGTTAAATGCAAAATTAAAAAAATTGTAGAATATTATAACATTATTTTGTTAAAATGTATTATATGTGCAATTTTATATCTATATATGTCTGGAAGATTATATACCAAACTACTATCAGAAAACATCTCAGTGAACCATTATGGGCAGAGGAAATGTAAGAGATTTTAACTACAACTGAAATGTATTTTGTAGAGTGACAATTTTACAATGCTTTTGTTTTACAATACTTTTTAAAGAAAATAAAAAAATAAAATAACCTCAATAAATATTATTTAAAATATTTAAGCCTTGGCTGAGTTTCTCAGTTGGATGTCCCATAAACCAAAATGTTGCAGCCTCGATTCTGGTCAGGGCACTTGCCTAGGTTGCAAGTTCAATCCCCAGTCAGGGTGCATATGAGAGGCAACTGATTGATGTTTTTCTCTCACATCAATCTCTCTCGCTTTCTTCTCCTCTACCTCCTCCTCTCCTCCTCCTCCTCCTCCTCCCCCACCTTCTCCTTCTCCTTCTCCTTCTTCTTCTTCTTCTTCTTCTTCTTCTTCTTCTTCTTCTTCTTCTTCTTCTTCTTCTTCTCCTTCTTCTTCTCCTTCTTCTTCTTCTTCTTCTTCTTCTTCTTCTTCTTCTTCTTCTTCTTCTTCTTCTTCTTCTTCTTCTTCTTCTTCTTTCTTCTTCCTCTTCTCCTTCTTCTTCTCCTCCTCCTCCTCCTTCTTCTTCTCTCTAAAAATCAATAAACATATCTTCAAGTGAGAATTTAAAATTAAAATAAATATAAAATATTCACGTAGAAGGCAGTTATGGGGCTAGAGACCAGTTCTGTGTATATATGCTAAAGAGGGCGGACCATGGGATATCAGAAGTCTCCTGCCAGGTGATCAATCACTTTAGAGGTAGAAAACAAAAGTACACCCGAAATCAAGGTTAAGTGCTGTGTATAGCCTTGGCAGGCAATCAAAATGGACAAGCCACTGTCTGATATTAGGTTAGAGATCAACACAAGCAAATATGGAGGAGTCAGTAAGAACAGTGTTATTAAATGCTAATGCAACACTTAGCATTTAATAAGTAGGCAGAGTACTCATCCCCCTAAATCAAGATGAGGTAATTCACCTACTGATTATGAACCATAGGACCTAGAATGATAAGGAAAAACAATGATTATGACCTTCAGGCCAAAAACTATGAGAGCAAGATAAAAGAAATCAATATTAGCTATTTGGGCAAAATAGGGTAAAGGAATACAAATATCCAGTCCATTCAGCAAACAAGTAGACCAGGGATATCAATAGAGGTAAAGTCTACATCTACCAGGAAGTCTTTTCTATGCCTTCTATTAAAGCAAAAATGAATCTAAGGTTGTGGCTGGCTTAAGATATCAAGAACAAATGGGTTTGTAAAATTGGTTTCTTAATCAGTAGTTAAATTGACAGGAATGAAAAGTTGTCAAATTTTATGTAAAAGTGGGATCTTCTCCATATTCTTATTTTCTATTTGTGAAGAATGTGAATATTTAAAAATTACCATTTGTGGGCTAACTTTATTGCTCTCTCCTATGTGGCTGTCTAAAAACAGCCCTGCACCTTCTTTTCAGTTTTTAGAGAATTTTTTATTTGATGTCTCCTTCTGTATATTTCTAGACATTTTTTCCCTTGTGTTTTCACAAGACACTTTCTCATCTTAAGAAGGTCCTTTAAATTTTCAAATTTATTTTAAGAACAGTTACCCCTCCCAACTTGATGTTATCCATGAACTTAAGGAGTAAGAGCTCTACTTAATCATCCCAGTCACTGATAAAGATACAGTAATGGACCTAGGACAGATTCTGAAGCATTATTCAATATCCACTCCCATCCTTCAGGGAAGCATGGACTGATTAATAACTACAATCTAAGCATGACCTTCCAAGCAGTTGCACACCCATACTCTAATAGCAGAAACTCAACCCTGCTTTGCTGCTCCCTAATTAATGCCATATAAAACTAAATTAAAAGCCTGACTGAAGTAAAGATCTTATATCTATTGCTTTCTTCTTAACCACAGTGTCTGTTACTCTGTCTCAGAGGAAATTAGATTAGTCTGATCTGATTTGTTCTTCATAAAGACACATTAAAAAAAAATCACCTCTGAGAGCTTCTATATGTTTGTCAATTGAGAATTGGTCAATAAAAAGAAAGCATAGAGTTTTGTGCTTCAAACATTTGCACTCTGGTTACAGATGTCCCTTAACAACCAGAAGAATTAAATGCACTGTGGCTGTTATTTTTTAAGTATCAAGGTCAATGTACAACTGTATATTTGCCCATTATTTTTCATGACTTTTGACACAAAAGGTATAAATCAGCGTCATCATTTGTTCATTTCCCCTCACACATCTTACACTGATGTGTGCAGAGGCTTAAGATTTTGACCAATATAAAATTTGGTCAAACTCAGAAACATTCCTTAAAGAAGATTGGGGATATAATTTTAAAATTATTTTAAATATTTTTAAATATAATTTTAAATTATTTTGAAGGAATAGTAAGTACAACACTTATAACCAGTTAATTCAGGTAACTTTCTGATTAGACTTTAAAAAAATGCTGCTCTGTGTTTTGTATTGATTTGAGAAAATTCTGTCACGATTACACCAACACTATACAGCACTCTGAAAGATACTACTGGAATTTCTACAACAAGGAATTCAGAAAATAAATACAATTTTTAGAGTCTTTAGTCTTTCAGTGCTATAAAAAAAATCATGGAAATAATCTATTTTCTCTTCAACACCATTCAAGAATAGAAAAGAAAAAAAATTAATGATGTGGTATATGCTAAAAAAAAAAACAAACCAGTCAGTAAATATAAAGTTACTTATAAGACATACAACATAAGGTAGATTTAGTTTTCATTCTTTCAGTAAATATCTTGAGTATTTATTGTGTTCCAGGCATTGATCTGGGCTCTGATGATACATGAAAAAATAAATAAACTATTTCTTGATTTCCTAGATTCTACATTGTAATAGGGGGAAATAGACCATAAGCACTGATGTGGAGAAAAATAGAGAAGATTTCAGAAATAAAATGTTCTTGTTTTTTATTGATTTGAGAGTAAGAGCAACATCTGTTTGTTTTTCCACTTATTTATGTGTCCATTGGTTGATTCATGTATGTGTGCTGACCAGGATTCAAACCCACAGCCTTGCAGTTCCAGGACAGTACTCTAACCAACTGAATTATATGGCTAGGACTGAAAGGTTCTTATTTGAATTGGGTTGATAGAAAAATCTTCACTGAGCAGAAAACTGAAGGAGATGATGGAGCAAGCCATGTAGTTACCTGAGGAAGAGAGTTTTCAGAGAGGAACTACAAGGACTAAGTTAAGATTTTTAAAAATTTAACTGAAGAGAGCTGGCCGTTATAGTCTCAAACATTGAGTTAATGAGGAGGAAAAGGTAAGAGTTATTTTATATGTACAGACATTAGTTAATTTTAAAATGAAAACATTGGTTTTAATTACCTAATGCAGATCAGAAGTATTTGCATTATAATGTGTCTGTAGTAATTTATATATATATATATATATATATATATATATATATATATACACACAATCTTTTATAAGTGAAAATTATTTGGTTGACGGAATAGTATTGCCAATGGTTTGTAATCAAATTTATACATTGGAAAAGGAACTATATAAACAGTATTTTTCTAATTTTCTTAGTTATATTTTGAGAAGTTGTGGGCAGGAAAGATTTTTTTCTGTAAGTAGCATACACATGCTCCTAAATCCATATTCAATACACACATACACATACATGCTTATACCACAAAAGCGATGGAATATTACAGTTAACAACTGAAATTAAAAAATGTTAACTCATTCTCCTTTTGTAATCTTAAAATATATATGAAATAGCCAAGTAAGTAATTTGAAATAATTATGTTTTATATATTGAAAGAAAGGGAACACATTTGTCAGAACAGCTTAAATTCTGAGGCTTAATGAACTGAAAAATCACTCAAACATGATTGCCAAATGCATGCTTTCCTTTTCCACCTACTCTACTTTCTCCCTCAGAATTAAGCATAGGGTTACCACTGGCACCTGTACAAAAGAAAATCTATAATGCAGGGCAATTTTCAAAGTGTGTCAATTTTAAAGGCTTAAAAACTGTGCAATTTTATGGAAAGTGAATGGTTTTATCCTCTTTCATAATTTCAATGTCTGATTGAATCAACTCAAGCATTTAATCAATCATATTACAGGTAAGGCCAGCTATAATATGACTAAATTGTCAGGTTAACCTTCTGTGGCTGTAATTGGCATAAAATATTACCCAAATTATATGAAAGGACATTGACATAAAGTGTGCATGCAGTTTGGAACCCAGAAAAAGAAGACTGAGGTGATGTTGTCTAGGTCATCAGAAGAATGAGTTCAGAACATATTGTGATAAGTTTGTAATTGACAGAAAAGATTGAAATAATGACCTCCAGTTAACCTAGTGGACCAGAGAGAAGAAAACAATGATGTGTTAGGGCATGCCAGGTTGTGTTAGTCATGGAATGGCTTGTTATCACCATAAATTACAGACACAAAGGAAAATGCTTAATACTAAAGAGCTGATGCCTGATTACTCAAGGGATAATGACAGAAAAGTGTCACTACTAAATTAATATAATTTTTTTCTTGACTGAGAAGAAATATAGGTGGATTATAAGTTTATTAAAGTTTTGGCAAATTTGCAAAAGGACTACTGGGTCAGAAAGGAAATTATTTTATGAAAAACTTTAGACTTAAGATTGATATTTTCCTAGACAGCTATTTTTCCCAATAAATTACTCAGATGGACTTATTATATATAATTATTAATAGCATAGTTAGAAAGAATTTACATGTAAGGAAATAAATGACCAAGAACTAATGGACTACATATTCAAAAGTATTAGGTGTAACCATAGGCCAAAACGCGAACTAGCCAAACTAGTTTAAATTTGGCACTATTTTTCATGTCATACCTCTTTAAAAATCCCCCAGATGGTAATTATTTTTATAATTATGATATGTACTTCCACCATTTGGAGTTCTTAGATTCAAATTACATATGAGTCCACCTCTCTATGATTGGATATGTTGACAATGATTGCCTATAAAATATTGTTTCTATAAGAGTTATCAATGATCACTATCTATCTGACAGAAAAATTGTGTGAATAGCAATAGGTGTCTCCTTACTTCACAAAATGAGACCTCAGAAGCAAAAACACAAATGGTGTTCCTGAGAAATGAAAACATTTCATTTCATAAGTCTAACCAGTTAAAACTAATAGGCTGACAGAACTTATCAAATAATGGACATGTGATGCACTGAAGACAGAAAAATACTTACTGAAGGCAGGATAAGAGTCTATCTTCTTGACTATTAAAACAGTGGTATTTTTGGCAATCAAGGAAACAGTAAAATATTCTTTTTGATAATTAATTTAAAATAAACATAATAACATATCTTTCCTATGGTATATAATTTGCATTTTCTGGACATAAAGTTCTTAGCTTGAAACGCATCACATTATTATATATCCTTATTACTCCACATATTATATATTTTTCAATTAAACTTAGTTTTTTATTTGGGAAACTTTCTTTTGGGTGACGGGGGTGGTGGAGAGAAAATAAGAAGGTAAGTTACATAATTATTTTCTTTTTCTTTTTATTTATTTATTTTCTCAAATACATTTGTCTCTGCCTTCCCCCCACCACTTTCCCTTACCCCCTCCCTCCCTCCCTCCCTCCTTCAACTCTTCCCCTTTGGTTTTGTCCATGAGTCCTTGTTATATGTTCCTTGACTTTCCCCTTCCCTTCCTTTTCCCCTGCCCCCACCCCTTGTCTCTGTTGGTTTCTTTTCCTTTCAGTGTTGCTGGTCTTATTTCCCTTGCATCTCTGTATTGTTGGTTAGGTTCCGCTTATAGGTGAGATCATATGGTATTTGTCTCGCCCCCTGGCTTATTTCACTTAGCATAATGTTCTCCAGTTCCATCCATGCTGTCGCGAAGTTTACTAGTTCTTTTTTCTTTCTGCTGCGTAGTATTCCATTGTGTAAATGTACCATCGTTTTTTGATCCAATCATCTACTGATGGGCATTTAGGTTGCTTCCAACACTTGGCTATTGTAAATTGTGCTGCTATGAACATTGGGGTGCATAGGTTCTTTTGTATTGGCGTTTTGGTGTTCTCAGGGTATAGTCCCAGCAGGGGAATCGCTGGATCAAAAGGCAGTTCCATTTTCAGCTTTCTGAGGAAATTCCACACTGCTTTCCACAGTGGCTGCACCAGTCTGCATTCCCACCAACAGTGTACTAGGGTTCCCTTTTCTCCACAGCCTCGCCAGCACCTGTTGTTTGTGGATCTGTTTATGATGGCCATTCTGACCAGTGTGAGGTGGTACCTCATGGTGGCTTTGATCTGCATTTCTCTGATGGCTAGTGATGCCGAGCATCCTTTCAAATGCCTCTGGGCCCTCTGTATCTCCTCCTTGGAAAAGTGTCTGCCCAAGTCCTTTGCCCATTATTTGATTGGATCGTTTGTCTTCTTGGAGTAGAGTCGAGTGAGTTCTTTATATATCTTGGAGATCAAACCTCTATCTGATGTATCATTAGTGAATATATTTTCCCATAGAGTTGGCTCCCTTTTCATTTTGCTGATGTTTTCTTTAACTGTGCAGAAGCTTCTTATTTTGATGAGGTCCCACTTGTTTATTCTTTCCTTTATGTCCCTTGCTTTAGGAGACATATCAGTGAAAAAATGGCTGTGTGGGATATATGAGAGTTTCCTGCCGATGTTCTCCTCTAGGACTTTGATGGTGTTGCGACTTATATTTAAGTCTTTTATCCATCTTGAGTTTATTTGTGTGTATGGTGTCAGCTGATGATCCAATTTCAATTTCTTGCAGGTAGCCATCCAGCTCTCTCAACACCATTTGTTAAAGAGGCTATTATTGCTCCATTTTCTGCTTCTGCCCCCTTTGTCAAATATTAGATGCCCATATTGATCTGGGCTTATTTCTGGACTTTCTATTCCGTTCCACTGGTCTGTGGGTCTGTTCTTGTACCAGTACCAGGTTGTTTTGAGTATAGTGGCTTTGTAATATAGTTTGATGTCCAGTATTGTGATCCCTCCTACTTTGTGTTTCTTTCTCAAAATTGCTGTGGCTATTCAGGGTTGTTTATGGTTCCATATAAATTTTTGAAATGTCTGTTCTATTTCTGTGGAATACGTCATTGGTGTTTTAATAGGGATTGTGCTGAATGTATAAATTGCTTTGGATAGTATGGACATTTTGATGATATTAATTCTTCTAATCCATGAGCATGGTATATGCTTCCATTTATTTGTATCTTCCTTAATTTCTTTTTTCAATGTTGTATAGTTTTCTGCGTACAGGTCTTTTACCTCCTTGGTTAAATTTATTCCTAGGTACTTTATTTCTCTTGTTGCTAGTTATTTTCATATATTAGGCTGAGAGAAAATACCCACCTTTCTATTTAACTATCTTAAACAAATGTAAGAGTATATGTGACTTAAATACTTTAATATTGAGTTTATTGTTTAAAATTCTACTTAAAATATATAAAAATAGAAACAAAAGACTTAATCTGATTTCACCAAATACTTTTAATTCACATGACCACCAGTGACCATTACATAACTTGTAGACATAGTAATCCTAATACTTAACTTGAATATATTGTACGTTTAGCCTACATGAAGAGAAAAATCTAAAAGATTTTTATTAAAAATATTTCAGTTACTTTCTACACACTTATAATAAATTCTGTTTAGCAAGGAGACCTGATAACTGATAAAAGAGCTTGTTAGTTTAGTCTTGATTATGAAAATCTATGCCAGTAAAACTTGGGAATGACCTCAAAAAGCCATATCCTAAGAAGAAGGACTTCAAATGAAAATTAAAAAAACATAGATCTCTTTATACTAACAGAGTAATATTATGTAATTGTATAACATTGCCAACTCTACCATTCAGCTAATGGCTTATGAATAGATGAGGAACTAACATCCTTCCCATAGAAGTTCCACTAATTCAGCAAACCCTCGTTGGTTTCTGAGAATGTCCAATGAATAAACTACCGAGCTACGTATGCTCTGGGTTGTATCTGGTCTGGATTTAAATTATAAAGTGGTCCAGGTATCTAAAAATGTAAAATTATTTACTGTCATGCTGTGCAGTGGCTAGACAGGGCACGCCACCCTGGGGGAGCGCCATTGGGGTCGCCGATAGTTCAGGCTTGGACAGCAACTGCCACATGGGGGAAAAGGAGAGCACTGCTCCCTGAATCTGAGGGAAACTGTCGGGGCCAGCTGATATGGGAGCAGGGCTCTGAATCCCACAGAGCCTGTGCTGGGGTTGTCACAGATGAGGAGGATAAACACGAATTGTCGCAAACACTTCTCTGTTTGCCGGGAGAGCAGATGTGGGCACTTGCTTCTTAGTGGAGAAGCCCATGGCACATCCCTCTAGTGGGGAAGGCCCCATTGCCCTTTGTTCAAATGCTTTTATTGGAAAGGTTATCAGTGGGGCTAGGTAACAGGAATGCATAGGTTACCTCATTACAGCAGTATGTTAATGTTCACAGAGAAAGATGATGCTCTTAAGAAGACGAATGGTAGGAACACACTGATTTACATGGGTCTGTGAGGAAACTAGTATAAACAAGAGAGAGACTAAACTTGAGAGCAAGGTAGACATAAGGGCACCTAACAGTATAGGGTAAGGTCTGTAAATAATGTAAATGTCTTTCTGCAGCATGAGCTGGCCAGAGCTTTGAGGGAAGAACAAAGCATACTTTAAAGAATTTACCTTTAGGCCAGATTTCCTCAGGAACCTGATTTAGGGCTGATTCCCGCACTGTTTCAAGCCTGAGCCAGGTGAGGGGGGCAGGCAGGGAACCACCAAGAGATAAGGAGACTGCCTTCTGCTAGAATGAGGACTCCGGCCATGTCCAAGCCAAGCTGAGAGGTGCGGGCATTTTTGCCCTTTCTCCATGTCCCCCAATTTCTTGCCTGCTTCCAAAAATCAACTAGGATCTGTCTTAGGTTGTATACCTCAGCTTGAGGTAACTTACCCATCCTTGATACCCAATCCTTCCTGGCAAAGCAAAGAGGCAGAAGCTACACTTCTGCCAATGGCGACAGGCTATATCTCCTCAGAAACCTGTTTCTCCCAGGCCTTCTGATTATATCCAGCCTTGGGGCTCTCCAGCCTGTTGACAGTGTTACAGTTCCTGAAACCAGACAGGGCGTTTCCCAACAATTTATTGTTCAAGCAACTTAAAGCAATGGTCCAGACTACTGTGGCCACAGCAGGATACTGAGACATAGCAGTTCTGATACAGTTAGATTTTTGGAAAGTTATTTTTTTTTCATAGAACATTGCTTAAATTGCCCTTTAAAATGTTGCCAAAGTCTTCAAATTTAAAGAAAAAACAGTATTTTTAGAGACAAGTTAATTTTGTTACCAGTGGAAGAATCTGATCAAACTAAAATTTCAGAGTCCTCTATAGTAAGTTTGCATTTATACTTCACTCAAATGCTCAGGTAGAAAATTTTCATCCATGCCAGTGAGTGACTGCATCATTAAACAATCATCTATACCATGATCTGATAAAATGTTTCTTTCTTAAAATGAATATTTTGTTATACTCCTTTTACTAGGTAGAAATGAAATTCATGGATAATATCACACGCTTAGGTATGTAATTTTTTTTAAAAATTAATATAATATTTCACCTATTATAAAACAAAAGAGGAAATTAACAGAATAAAATAATATGTATTTTAATATGTAAATTTTTAAGTGTATTTGTATAGGATTAGAATTAATTATTTGTAGGAACAGTTATGCAAAATTATGGTGAATGTGACATCTATAACTTCAAATGGATGCAGGCATTCTCTACTGACTACTAATAAAATATAAGCAGCTTTGCCATAGTAGCAAAGTTTTCTAAAATGATAATAACACTTCAGCAATTTCTGAACAAAGCAAGAATCTCCACTGATAGCTCTGTAGTTTTAGTCCTAAAACATTCAGTGTATCTCAGAACTGTGACAAAACTATAAAACTCAGTGTTTATTCTAGACTCAGAAAATATAAACTTGTTTTTATCTACTTGAATGTCCAGCTCCATAATGAAGATCTGTATAAAGAACAGAATGAGAAAATGAGTTTTCATTGTGAGACATTGTTTCCTACAGATCTTAGAGAATTGCTGTTCCCTCTCACCAAAGCCCCCTAATTATTTTACCAACAAAAAAAATTTTCCCTGAATTTCCAAAATGTTCCCTACCTCAAAGTAACAAGCTGTTTTAAACCGTGGACTAGGTCGAGGCCTCAGGTTGAGCTTTGAAGCAGGCTCTATAGAACATGTGTTACAGTATTGTAGGATCACAGGTCACAATTTTCATTAACCACAATTCATAAACAATCATGTCTTCTTTTTAAAAATATATTTTTATATATAAACAAATGTATATTTATATATAAACATGTGTGTGTGTGTGTGTGTACTTATAACCAGTCTGTTAATTTTATGTATGTAATCTCAGTTGTCTCAGAGGTTATATGGCCCAGGTGTCTGGAGGAGGAAGAGGTATCTTTTTAAATTACTAGACTCTCTCTTTCCTTCAACTGCTGTTAGACCTAAAAGAAATGATTGGTTTGATCAGACTCTGAGAGTCGTGCGGCTAGAGCATAAGAGACCATCAACTGGAAACTATCATTACAATCCTGACTGCCCTAGAAAGAACTAGAGAATACTGTCCTTAGAATGAAGCCTCACAGCTTAGGGGGAGGCCTAGTGAAGGACACCAGGTACTTTAGGGTTGCTGAGATGCTGCAACTAACCAACCCTTGGAGTTTGTGCAGTGTCTTAGCCTTGAAGCACCTCAGTTTCTTTATCTGTAATAAGAGAGGAATGCTTACTGATCTTTAAAGCCTTTTTCAGCACTGGAATTATAGACTTTCGGGGATATGTCAAGTAAAGACCCTAGTATTAGCACTTTGAAACCAGGAGGAATTCCAAAGACCAGCAGGCAGTCCCAGCAGCTAGAGGAAACAGTAAATGATTAGTCATCTCCTTTGTTTATGATACTGACAATGCTCAGCCAAATTTTGTCTAAGGCTCAGAAATGTGAGGGGTCAGAACAGGCCAGGCAACCACTCCACACTCCAGGCCTTCAAGTAAGACACCCCCAGAGAGAGGTGGGAGAAAGATACATGGCTCTCTTACCCCCAAAATAAAATTAGATTGGTAATGTTTAAGATCTCTGCATTTGTTCCTCTGGTGAGTATCTCTGTTATGTGCTTTATTAGGTTGATTAGTAGAGTGGCCCTACCCAGGATTATTCCACCATAAGCCAAACAACCAACTAACCAATCTGTTGGACATTAAATCAATTGCCTGTGGAAGAGAATGATTATGTACTTATATAAGGATGAATATAAAAACATGGAATTATTGACTATTATATCTTAATAATACCTTATAATAGTCATGAAGTCAATCTGTTAGCACAGGTAGCTATTTAGTGTTAATAAAGGAAGGGAGCAAATGGGATCAGACATTAAGCCTCATTCATTAGGGAGCCACAGCATTCACATACTCCCCAGGGAACCACCAAACCCTCCACAGAAGGGACTTCATCCAGGAGCAATCCCGAAGTGGGCAAGAGTGGACAGCAGTGGACAGGAAGAATCAACCTCCCCAGGAGACAGCCGGTCATTATCCAGGATTAAGGAAGGAGAGTTAAAGTAGCAGGGAAAATCCCTCTACTGTGCACATAAGCAGCGGAAGCCAACGTGGCACAAAGGAGGAAGCACACGTGCAGGACAAACCAGATGAGCAGCAGAACTTTGGGGGAAGCTGGGGCCCACACAGTAGGAGCCTGAATAGTGACATAAAGGAGCAGAGTCTAGCCTGGAAAATCTAGGAAAAGAATCGGATTGGATGAGGGCACGAAAGGCTGGAACATCCAGGAAAGAGATTGGATAGGAGGAGGGCCCAGCACAACCTGGGAGGGACTAGAAAGAAGGTTGACAGGTGGAAAAGGAGCCTTCTTGTTCCTCCAAATTAGGAAAATATATGGAGGATTATCAGGGATCCTGGGCAGTTGCTACTAGAGCCTGCCTGCCCTTTGCTTGCCACTGTCCTCAACTTTCTCGCATGCTTGTGCCTTTTGAAATTTCTTTCTTGTGACACTGCAAGAACCCCTTTTCATGGCAACAAATTGAATATCAAAAAAATATTTTAACACCAAGAATTTTATTTCTTCTACTTGTAATTTTATGTTAGTGGAAGATTTTCTTTGGTTCTCTAAAAAAGCTATACTATTGAAACAATTTTCTTATTTTTATATTACTCACATTGAACTGCCAAACAGCTGGTTTTAAGTTCATCCTCTGTACTTTCATACCACCTGGGCCATATGTCTGCTAAGTCCTAAAACTGATTTATAATTGTTGGTTTGCTTGTCTGTTGATTCATACAATTCAATAAGCTGTTTCACTAAAAGAAGTGTATTTTACTCATTTTTATATCCTTAGCATATAGAATTTTTAGTTATATATGTGCTCAATAAAATGCAAGTTAAAAATGAACTGAACTGAGGTCAATGTACGTAATTACTACAATTCTATTTTAAAACAAGCATAATTACTATTTTGGAAAATGTGTGCATCCTTATTTTTATACTTTTGTGGTTCCATTTGACTTTTAGCTCTTATGTTAGGTTGTACATGACTATCACCCATAGATGTAATAAAAACAAAGATTTTTATATTCTGCTAAGGTATCTCAGTTTAGTGAGATTGGGAGATTGCCTAGAAAACTATTTTAATAAACACCTTAGGCACTCAATCTATTAACCACCCTATGAAAAATATCACACTATAATTTTTAATAGGTTGAACTCACTAATGGATTCATTTCTACTAGAATTGATGGAATATGTTACCTCCAAGTTGTCTCTTTGGCATAAGGATTATGCTTGGATTTCAGGAGTGATTTATCCTTCTGGGCCTAAACTCTTTTAGGCATTTGGTTACAGTAATTTCAGAAATTTAGCTCTTCAAAACATTATTTTCTGAGTATGTGTACTTTATAACAATTTGTGTTAAATATGTTTGGGTCTTGAGCATAAATTCCACACTCCACTCACAAAAAGCTATTGACAGCCTAAGTAGAAACTAATTTCTTTTTCTTAATATTTATTATCTTTTAACTTTAAAAAAAAAATCTGAGTCATGCTGTGGAAACAAATATGATCATCATTACCTTCCTAATAAGAGTTTTTTTATACCTTAGAATTATTTGTTGTTATTGTTACATGCCCTCCATCTTAGGTGTTTGCATTTGATACATTAACAGTTATGTAAACAGATATCTCACTGATAATGACAAAGGCAGCCTTGAAATTCTTGGACATTTCTAGTTATTTATTATGAAGCAGCATCTTATTTCTCTTTTTGTTGAGTATCTTCATGTTATACTATTAAGTCCATGAGTTTATTCATTTTTTACTGCTTTGACTAGAAAACAGACTTAGGTGTTTGAGAAAAGTTCTATATTGTTGAGTCATGGCAACTATTACTATCTTTGCCCAAGCAAAGTATGCCAGCTACCTGGGAACAGTTCTCATTTTTGCAAGTTTTTAGGAGACCAGACTTCTTTGTTACTTACTACCAATGAATAATAGCTTCAATAGCTTGCAAACAGTTAATATCTTTAAAAAAAGATGTTAGTATAGAACTCAGGAAATTAGCAAATGGTTCAGTAGATAGTTAAATTTGGTAGTGTTTACCAAAAAATAAGAGAAATAAAAGAGACAACAAGCTTTTATCTGAGATCCAAAAGAATAGCTAATTGGGAAGCAGTGATTCAGGCAAAAAGTTCAGTGTTTGGATTAGGATATGAAGGCAAAGAATATTTATTAGAAAGGGGAAGGAAATAAGTGCATGAATAAAATAAAGGAATTTCTATGGGGGTTAATAAGCCAAGGAAGGAATTTCTATAGTTGCAGATAAGCTAACAGTGATAGTTATAAAGAATGTCTTTAATGTTCAGTCCCTTACCATAACAAGCAGTTACTTGAAACACAGTGATGTGTTAGGCCGGTTTGAAAGGTTATTTTTCCTAGTTTTATATTCTAAAAGTTTGAGGAATAAAATACACAAGTAGATACCCTGAGATGCAGCTCCAACTCCATTTTTAAATGGTTCCATTTTTATTATTATTTTTTACATTAAAATTAGAGAAAGTATATAACAACACAATGTTATTTAATTTTTTTCTCTTAGCAGAACCATTCTTCCAGTAACAATCATGGAGAAAATAATACATAAGAATGTAAGCCACTTATAGTAACGGTAAAAGTACGAGGGCTGTCCAGAAGGTATCCAGCCATGTACTATGAAAAATAGAGGCATTTATTGAAGAAGATACAAGATACAAAAAACATTGTATATAGGACAGTGATGCCTCAGACCCCTTCAAAATAAGCACCTTGACCTCACACAGCTCTCCCAATTACCATCAGCTGCCCCATCGTATTTTCCTGAATCTCAATGATTGTCTGAAATCTCTTCCCTTTCAAAGGTGATTTTAGATTTGGGAGAAGCCAGAAGTTGCAGGGCACCGAATCTGGGCTACAGAGGGAGTGAGGCACCTGGCTGATTTGATGTTTCACCAAAAAACTCTGCATGAGAAATAATGAATGAGCCTGTGCCTTGTCATGGTGAAGCTACCAATCACCAGTTGCCCATAGCTGAGGCCTTCTGATTCATTTGCATAGTTTTTGTGGAAGAATGTTCAGGCTTAACACAGCATTTGATATAGATTTGTTGCTCCACTGGCTCAGTCATTTTGAATGCAACAGCCACACAGTACACATGCTCACTCAATGGTGTCTACCACCCCTCTGACTACTACAGTGAAGCTGTCATTTTTCACATACATGCACTCCATCCAGTCTGTTCTCTTTAGCTACCAGGTTACTAGTAGTTGCTAGAACTTGAGTTCAGAAAATGTTAATTTCATAAAGTATTTCTTTTTTTAAATTTTATTTATTTATTTATTTATTTTATTTATTTTTAAATTTTACACTTTTATTATTCCTTCTAGTATTTTTCCCCAAGTAGTTTTCCAATATTATTCCAAATAGTTTCTGGATTACGTAGGATATGGCACTGAGTTGAACTCTACGGGTTGCAGAAGCATTTACTTTGGTATTAATATGCTCAAGAAAGCTCAGTAAGATAAAAGCCTCTATAGAGCACAACATAAAATTCAGATGTTGATTTCTACCTTTTCCTGTATTTATTTTAGATATGTTTTCTTATCAATGATGAAATAGTTTTTACAAATACAAGATTTTAGTTTGGGGAATTTATATTGTATAACTAATGCTGTTAATGCATGTTCTAGAAAATAGGGTAATATAGTATGATGTACTTATATATTAAAGAAAAACTGTCCATCCATAGTTAATCAAGCTTTCTTTTTTTTTTCTTTCTTTCTTTATTTTTAAATACATTTGTCTCTGCCTCCCCCCCACCGCTTTCCCTTGCCCCCTCCCTCCTTCCCTCCCTCAGCTCTTCCCCTTTGGTTTTGTCCATGAGTTCTTGCTATATGTTCCTTGACTTTCCCCTTCCCTTCCCTTTCCCTGCTCACCCCTCCCTCCTTCCCTCTTGTCTCTGTTAGTTTCTTTTCCTTTCAGTGTTGCTGGTCATATTTTCCTTGCATCTTTGTATTGTTGGTTAGGTTCCACTTATAGGTGAGATCATATGGTATTTGTCTTTTGCCCCCTGGCTTATTTCGCTTAGCATAATGCTTTCCAGTTCCATCCATGCTGTCGCGAAGTTTAGTAGTTCTTTTTTTTCTTTCTGCTGCGTAGTATTCCATTGTGTATATGTACCATCACTTTTTGATCCAATCATCTACCGATGGGCATTTAGGTTGCTTCCAACACTTGGCTATTGTAAATTGTGCTACTGTGAACATTGGGGTGCATAGGTTCTTTTGTATTGGCGTTTTGGTGTTCTTAGAGTATAGTCCCAGCAGGGGAATCACTGGATCAAAAGGCAGTTCCATTTTCAGCTTCTTGAGGAAATTTGCACACTGCTTTCCGCAGTGGCTGCACCAGTCTGCATTCCCACCAACAGTGGACTAGGGTTCCCTTTTCTCCACAGCCTCGCCAGCACCTGTTGTTTGTGGATCTGTTTATGATGGCCATTCTGACCAGTGTGAGGTGGTACCTCATGGTGGCTTTGATCTGCATTTCTCTGATGGCTAGTGATGCCGAGCATCCTTTCAAATGCCTCTGGGCCCTCTGTATCTCCTCCTTGGAAAAGTGTCTGCCCAGGTCCTTTGCCCATTTTTTTGATTGGATCGTTTGTCTTCTTGGAGGAGAGTCGAGTGAGTTCTTTATATATCTTGGAGATCAAACCTCTATCTGATGTATCATTAGTGAATATATTTTCCCATAAAGTATTTCAATGAGGGTTGTTTACTTTTCCATGAAAGGTTAGTGCAAAAATGAAAAAAGAAAACATATACATCTCAGAAAAATTAAGATCAATGATTTAAAAATTATTTTTACTTGTATCTTAATATTTAACTCTAAAGCAGTTTTTAGATTTCAGTAATAATAGAAGTGTCAAGGATCCAATATCTAAATCTGGGAACAAAACAATGAAAGTCCAGAACAAAGTTATTATACTGATGAACTGCAGAAAGCCCTTAACATCTAAGGTGTCCCAGGATGAACCACCATTCCCATTTTATTTTAATATTGTTGGGCACACCTAAAAAGAGACTAAATTACTCATGCATCATTTATGTAGTTCATTCAAGGAAAATTCTAGAAAGAAGTATAAATTACCATTTTCTTTATCAATGCAATAAAAATAAAATTGTTTATAGCTTGCTGTTTCTTAGTTTATAATATACCTCATAAGCTAATGTGATGATTAAATTATGACTACATTCCATATATTTTGGGAGAAGACTTTGTAATATTATTAGACTTTTTTCCTCCTGCTCTCTAAATGTGTTGAGATACTATTGAGCTATTATTTACTAGACTGACATGAATATTTTATATTAAATTTATTTTTCTCACATAATATTACAGAGAAATTATATACTGGATTTAAACACTATATTTATGCAGAATTATAGGGACTGGTTTAATATGATGAACTGTTCTGTAAAGATTAACTTTGTGTGATATAATTCTTTTTTAAGCTTTTCCCGGTATTATAAATTCTGAGGAAAGAAACATGTACAAATTAAAAGTGAACACCAGAAAAGTATCTTAATGGGTGTCTGGACTGAGTATAATAAAATTAGGACACAGGCATTTGAATTAGGGAGTTGTTATTTTACTGGATATACTGATAGATGAATACATTTTATTTAAGGAACATCTTTGGACACTATAAATGATATATAGTAGTAAATTTGTGTTTAATATTTCATCTAATTCTTGATATCCATAGCACATGTGATTTCCTTGCACAATATTTTAATATTTTATCATTCATTTTGTTGATATTAATTATTTTGTCGGTTGTCAATTGTCTAATTCAGTGATTTTCAACTGTGTGTTGCTCGTATGCCATAAGAATTTTTTAAAATGCAGAATCTAGCACAGATAACACCCCTTTTTTATTATAAAATCTTTTATTACAAAATCATAAGCATGTGATTCTGTGACATAACAATATCACACTCAAGCACACCTTCTGACATTTTAGGTGAAATGTTCAAAATAAAACTGTAAATTATTACACCCATGTTATTACCCTACTAACCACACTCAAGCAGGCCTTACTTCTGCCAGACCCTGTATATTGGTCAGGGACAATGAGCTCTTTTTCCTTGGATTGCCAAATTAAAAAAAAAAACAATAATAGTATCAGCCAACATAACAATAGCCATCCACTGTAAATGAATCAGAATTATACTTATTTTTGTCAGATCAGCAAAATATATATTTTTTGGTGTGCCACAGTATTTTAGTAATTAGTTTAAGTGTGTCATGAGATGAAAAGGTTGAAAATCTGTGGTTTAATTGATTACAACTGAAATGTAAGCTCTATCAGCACCAGATTTTTTTTTGTTTTGTTGACTGCTGTATTTCCAGCATCTGATATTAAAAAAAAAAGTTTCTTTTATGAAAGATATTTTATAATTATTTATTGAGTTAATAGTCTAAATATAAATATATATAATGTAGGAAAGCGCATATTTGAAATGTCTTATAAGTTAAGACCTACATTTTCTATAGATATATGAAATTTCAATATAAATCTCCAATATAGCAGCTTTCAAACTTTTTCTATGAACTAAAATATGTGTTTTATATTTTTCAAGCAAAACTATCTCTGTCACAACTACTAATTCAACTGTGTGACTAGTGTGAAAGCAGACATGGATGATATAAAATAAATCCATGTGATCATGTTCTAATAAAACTTTATTTATAAAAGGAATGGCAAACACAAATTAGCCCCCAGGTTAGATTTTGTTGGTACCTGCTGTAATCCATCAATTAGCAAACCAGTTAACATTTTTTTAATATACACTAAGAGGGAAAGCATGCATAACACTGCAGTCTTCCTTGGACAGTTCTGAGCACAGGTTTGAAGTTTTAGATTTCTTTCTGTTATGACAGAGTTAAACTTCAGCCTTGAATATGGCTAATAAAGAATTCAGAGCCAAGAGGTCTGGCATAAGAAATTGATTCTGAAAGTCACAGAGGTGGAAGAAGTGAGCCAGCTGGGCTGCATGAACTAAGGAAACAGGTTATAGGAGCAAAAGAAAGGACCTTGAAGCTTGGGAAAAAGAAAGCAAAGATAATGCACCTGATAGGAGAAGAAGGAGAACGGTGTGAGAGTGAGAGAGAGAACTGAGTTTAGTCTTAAGGGCTTCTATCTGCTTTCCAGAGATGGGAACTCTAGGGGACGTCCCTGGGGAGGGTCTCCACAGAATATTCAACTTTTCCAACTTGTGTCCTTTCAGGGTCATGGTCAGCACTAGGGTAGGGGGATCATTAGTCATTACAGCTGGTCCTGATAGAGGCCATGGTGTTCCTTCATCCTGCTTTGTTGCTTTTCTGGGCCTCGAGCTGAGACACAAGGTAAGGCCTAAATGTTATTTCTAGTTTGAACAAAACTACGTCTCTGTGGCCTACACACCTGAGGCTTTGTTCCTAAGACTATTTGACGCAGGTCAGAACCTCATTGTCCTGGGGGCTTAATGCTTAAGGGAGCGGTCATGCAAGGGCTTGTATGGGAGTCATATAAGTCTATTCTCCAGCTTCATTGTTCCTCCTCTAAACAGTATTAATAGTGAAATGAAAAGACAGGGGGTTTAAGCATCATGACCAGTGGTATATAAGGGATGGAAAGGCTGCCCTGTGGGTAAGTTCCTAGCTGATAATACTTGTTTTTTACTAGTTTTGCTCATTGCTAGGCACCCAGAACTTTTTGCCCTGGTGACATTCCGTACCAGGCCTATTGTATCTGCTCTGCTCATGGCTAACTGCCTAATCTACCATTTCTAGTGACATGGAAGCGATATTTTAATATGCAGAGAAGGCAAAAATAATCAAACATAATCAAACTATTGCTATAACACACTATGTGACAAAATTTTTCCTAAATATAGTTCAAAGTCAATCAAAGAATGCAATTATTTATTAACAACTTATTAAAACTGATAGTATAAACTGCCTTTATTTCTTGAGTGTGGCATATATAGAAAGTTGCATGATAATCATTGAAAAGAAAAATCATATTTGGACTATTTTGAAATTTAGGACAAGCAAAATAATGATATAAGCAAGGATCTTTTATAATATTTTTGTGAGATTATATTACCTGTCCTATTGGAAACAAAATTCTCCCTCCAAACAGCAAACAAAACAAAGCAAAAATGGACTAAACGTGCCTTTAAACCTTATTGAAACTCCTAGTCATTTTCTGTCTTCATTGTTCCAAACTTCTTGAAAGCATAAACTACATTCGGAATTCTATGTTTTTATTTTTAATCACCCTTCAACAAATTATAATCTGAGCCATAGAAATCACTTATTCTAAAGGCACTGCATCCTTTCCAAAGCCCAATCCAACAATTCCATCTTCCTTTGTCTTGTTGACTAGCTTCCAACCTCTTAGGACTCATTCCTTTGTTGTCATTTCCTTTGTTTTATGGTAATAGGACACATTGTTGTGTCTTATAATTCTTTAAGCAACAGTGCAGTGTATTATAATTCCTTATCTATTAAGTAGAATCATTGTTAGTAAGTAAAATTTCATCATTTTCCTCAAATTACTCTCCTTGATCCATTTCTGTCTCCTTGCTTTGAGATGCAGTTTACTCAGGTTTGCAGTTTTTCAGTGATAGATTGAAATCTCACATTTAAAACTTCAGATTCGAACTCTAGTCTTTCACTATGCCAAGCTTTTCCTTCCATTGAACTATTTACTGACCCAGCAAGCACTTAGAATACCTCTTATATATTAGATGCTAAATATTAACCCTGATACATTGTCCTACCATGTGGTACTTTCTTGTAGGGATGAAGGTAATTTTAAACAGGTCACAGCAATGCTATATGAGATTTACACCTAAACTTTCAGAGAATGTTGATGGAGGAAGAATATATACATGTGATGCACACAATTAGAGAAACTGAGAAAAACACTTCAGAGCTAAGTTTTCAAGGAAATAGTGAAAAGAGAAGAAAAACTAATGTTTTCCAAGGAGGGAAATAACATTCTGGGTCAAGGTACAGTAAGACATAGAACACTCAAAGAGAAGATGTGTCTAATTGGCTAATAATGACACATGTGTACAAAAGTTTTGTTATGTTAGGGATGGTAGATAAGGTGGTAGTGGTGGTACTGATGGTTACAAAAGAAAGTTCATGAGAATTCCAAAATGACATGTAATACTACATCACACAGTACACACAGAGACTTTGTTTTCTGGTTTAATAAAATCAGAAAAGTGACAAGCTACATTAGAATGGCACTGCTAGTACACATCACTGATTGAAAGCCATTATTAATCAGTATTGTTTAATCTGCCAAATTTCTGTGATGTTTAACAGAAGCATCAATGTTATGTGAGAAGAAGAAGTAAGGCTATTAACAAAGATTTTTTAGTTGCTATCAATCTATAAACCTTAAATTTGTATCTTTTTTAACTGAGGGACATAAAATGTAGGCTTTCTTTGCCTTCAAAGTCTCTGACTTTATTTGAGATTCAGTGCACATCCCATAATAATTAGAACATGATCATGACTCTTGAGTAATGCTTTTGAAGGGTTGCCATTAAATGAGGCTTTTTATTTCTGGTCCACACAGCACAACACAAAATGAGCTGATGCTGAGAGAAATTATCTAGTGAACCTAGTCATTGTAGAAAGTCTGGCTGGGAAATTTACATTGAAATAACCTCTGCTATCTTTGTAACTCACTAAGTATGCAAGTACTTGAGTTTTATCAAATTATTTGTAAAGAAAATATTTTCTATCAAAGTGAATTTTTTAAGGCATTATGATAGAAATCAAAGTAGTTCTTACTTCTGAAGGGGCACTGATTGGTAAAGGGCATGAAAGAACATTCTGGAGTGATGGTATTTTTCTATATTCAGATGTGTGTTGTGGTTTTACAACTGAGTGACTCATCATGTTGGACACTTAAAATTAGAGCTCTTTAAAAAATAAAATAACAGCTCTTTATATGTCTCACTCTATGTATTTTTTTAAATTAAAAAGACATTAAAATCAGAATAGAAAAATGACATCATGAAAGCAACTATTATTTTTAAAACTCTGCTATGTAAGGTAATGTCTGGAGTTATAAAGGTGCAGAAGAGTCACTGATATCTAAGAACTCATAATCTAGGCTATAAATACCAAAAGTTTTAGAAGCCCACTAAGAAGTTAAGTACATCAAACTATATGGTGTCATACATTTATAATATTGAAAAGGTTAAAGTTTTATGTAAAAATATCATGTTGATTAGGTATGGACTATCAGTCTATCATTAAAACCTTGATTAGTTTCATATATGTAAGATAATTTGTACTGCATGTATAAAACATGAGGTCATCATGAAGTAGTGGAAAATGCTCTAGCCATATCATTTTTAAGCTTTCAGTGACATCCTTGTTAAGAATTATTAACAGCAAACTTTTATTTAGACTATAGAGAGATAATATATATTTAAGCACATGTTCTATTTTCCTGTTTTTAACTTAAACCAAGATTTTATACCTTCTATCCGTATTTGTTTTCCATTGGGCACATATATAGTTAACAAACAAAACAAACAAAAACTATATTAAAGATCACATCAATGTTACTATACATTACTCAGGTACAAATATCTCCTTTTCTTAATTGAAACTTACTGCTACATCTGTAAAGCATTATGTATTTCTTCTGGGGTTTTTTTCCCCCCATAAAGATTTTGTTTAACTTTGATGGTATAACACTTCTCTGGCTTTTCTGACCTTTCCTGTTCATGCACGTATGGTTATCACCTATCAACTGTGAGCTCTGTGAAAAACATAACCTCATCTTTACACTCTCAAAGGAGTGTAGTACAATACCTTAAATTCAATAACAAGTTGAAGTTTGTCTCAAAGTCAGATGCTTAGAGTTAATATTTATTTTAACAATAAAGTACTATTCCCTCATTATTACTCCTCCAGGCATGTGGAAAGATAAATAGCAGCTGTCAGACAAATAAATGCCACTACTAACTGGTCACATGGACAGACAAGAAACGTGAGGTTATTTACCTACTTCTCCCTTTCTGTCAATGCCTTAAAATAGTTTTTCAAAGGCCCTACCTTTCCCTACAAGCTCCTTCTCATCCCTGCTTAGTCTCAGCAAATGACTTTGGTTCCTACTTCATAGAATAAAAAAGTCACTGGTCACGAGTGCCATTTTTCCTCTTGTTTCATGATAAATGTACTTTTATCTAAATCCAGCCTTAATCTTTCCCACCCTGTCTATGGAAAAAAGTTCCCTCCTTTTATCAATTCTAAACCCTCCCCCTTCTGTATTCTCTGAGACCTTCCTCCTGTGGTGATCTGTTCTTTCCAATATCTTCCCTGTCCCTTCTACTATGTTCATAAACATGGTCATACCCCATCTTAAACCATAAAATTGCTTCTAAGTTAGGCTTTTCTCTATAACTTATCACCCCACTTCTAAAAAAATGTAGTTTAAATTAAGTATTTTAGTCTTTGCAGGCCATAATTGCTGCACCTACTTAGTTAAGTAGTTGTGATGTGGTTATTTTTCCTGTCCTCTCCTCTTGTTCTCCATTGCAATCCAAGACCAACTATTTTCTCTACCCTGATTATTGCAATAATCTCCCTGACTCCTTCATCTCTCTGTAGAGGTTTCTCAGTGTCCAACATCTCCCCCTTATGCTTTTACTTTTTAACATTGTCAGTGATATTTTTGCAAGTTATAAACATTATATAAATCCATCCTAAAATTAGTTAATGGATTATCCTTGAGAATAAAATACTGACTCAACATTGAAAGAAAGGAGATAACACTTTCTGATCTTTCCCCAACCCCTTCATTCTATCTTTTCTCCAGATATCCTGGACTTCTTGCAATAATTCAAAAGTTGTTTAAATTGCTTTCTTACCTTTAAATCCTTTTAACTAGGTTGTTTCTTCCTTCTGAAATGTCTTTGTCTACCCATCTATTTACGTTTCAATGATTTATGCAGGGATCTGAAAACACTTGCCTTTCTGTGTTACAGCATTCCGTTCAGACATGGACATTGCTAATCATCTTTTATTATACTGCTTTCAGTGCAGTGTACTGAATATATGTACTCAAAGATATATATCACACTGATATAAGCCTTGCCCTGTTGAATCATGTCTAGCAACACGTGTCTCCAACCCTCTTTCAATGTGGTGTGTCATCTGGATTTCCTATTAGCTGCCTCAGCTCCTGCCTTAGCTCCTGGCTTATTTTCTAACCCCAGAGGAATCAATGATTTTTACTTTCATGGCATCAAAGGACCACAAGGAACTGTGCAGTGGAAATCTTCTTCTCTGGCACCTCTGTCCTCTTCATATACCTTGCTTTAGTGAGACTACTGCCTTCAGAAATATTCAGACAAAAACCTGGCAGCATGTCAAGCACCTCCAAGAATTCCCTCTTTGTGTAGTGCAGTGGCGGCAGTAGGGAGGGCCATTGGACTTCTCCAGCTCATCCAGAACCTACATCAAAGTGAGCTTCCTCTGCCTCCTCCTGCAGGCTGCTTTCTGTTCTACCTAGCAACACTTTTGAGAATGTCTTCCTGAAATGTAGCTTGAGACCAAGTTTTTAACTTAGAGACAACAACAACAAAATCTCAGATCATATTCTGTTATACCTTAAGCACTATATTTAAGCTAATTTCACACCTACAGCTCGATCTTCTTATTCATTTATTATAATGAATGTTAGGAAGCTTCGTTTGAACAGAGTCACCTAATTTCCAACATAGCCATTAGATCTACATAATTTATCAAACCAAAAATATGGGTATCATCTTTAAATTTTCCTCATTTTCATTTATCACTATCATTCCCCTCAATCAGTCACAAGTGTCATGTAGCTCATAAATATATCTCAACGACATCTACGTCAGTCCATTCTCACTGCCAAACCCCAAATCAAACAATGATTTCTCACATGGATTATTGTAATTATCAACTAAATGGTCTCTCTGGTTACAATTTTGTTTGTTTGTTTGTTTGTTTTGGTGCACCGTTCCTGGAAGTACTGCAATACCAGGTCAATGTGTGGAATTGACAGAGAAAGCTCCTATTCCATCTCCTAATTCAAAAAATCCATTTAATATGTTGTCCTCAGAGAACATATCAGATATTAAACTGATAAGAACAGATACTACACTTGATCTTAGCCAAAAGGCCAAGACACGATGGTTACAATTTTATACATCTTTATTCTCCATATGATAAGCAGAATAACCTTTCTAAAAGTTTATGGTCTGTAAGTCTCCTCCAACATTTGCATATGTCTTATTGAAACCATTCTGAATTGACCCTTCTTATCTCTCAACATCATTCCCTTATTTTTATTCCACTTTCTCCCTCTATATTTGCATTTGCTCAGAACCAGAGTTTTACCAGCACCATAGACTTCTAGGTTCTACTTCCCTGCCAACTTCATGTCAGGATCTTTGCATAAACCATTTGCTCTACTTGGAATATTTCTCCTTCCTTTTCTCTAACTCATCTCCTCCCCCTCAGTGACTACATCTTACTGTTTCTTTCCAAAAGTCTCCCTGAATTATTAAAATGCCTATATATACCTCTTAAAAGTTCTTATATCACCCTTCACTTTCCTTTGTCATTTATATTGAATCTGCTTATTTGTCTGTATACATCTCTGAACTGTAAGTTTCATAAAGATAAAAGTTATGAGTTGTTCTTAATTACATAGTACCTGAGTAATATATGTATAAGATAAATAAATGAGTAAATAATTACAATATTGATGAGAAATCAAAAAGGGATATCAGAGATAACAGAATATAAATATTTCAGGAAGGAGCTGTCTTCAAACTGCCTTTTCTCCTACCTGACAGAAAAAATAATCATGCAGGCTGAGTTAATAAATATATGAAGTATTTAGTGACTATTGAACTTGGTATGAAATTTATAAATATAGCCTTGGTCAGGTGGCTTAGTTGGTTGGAGTGTCATCCCATAAACTGAAATGTCACAGGCTCAATTCCCAATGAGGGCACATAGCTGGGCTGCAGATTTGATCCCCAGTATGGGCACATATGGGAGACAACCAATTGATGTTTCTCTCTCACAATGATGTTTCTTTCTCTCCCTTCCTCTGTTTCTAAAATCAGTAAAAACATATCTTTGGATGAGAATATAAAACAAAACTTAAATATAGTTCAGATCTTTGTGGATCAAAATGTGTTATTTAACAATAAAGCCTTTTTTTTTTTACTAGAATGAGAAAATATTTGGTATCAATTTTATTCTTTTTTGTTGTTGTTTTTATTTTTTAATTAATTAATTTATTTTTTCAAATACATTTGTCTCTGCCTTCCCCCACCACTTTCCCTTGCCACATCCCTCCCTCCCTCCCTCCCTCAGCTCTTCCCCTTTGGTTTTGTCCATGAGTCCTTGCTATATGTTCCTTGACTTTCCCCTTCCCTTCCTTTTCCCTGCCTCCCCCGCCCCCCTTCCCTTTTGTCTCTGTTGGTTTCTTTTCCTTTCAGTGTTGCTGGTCTTATTTTCCTTGCATCTTTGTATTTTTGGTTAAGTTCCACTTATAGGTGAGATCATATGGTATTTGTCTTTCACCCCCTGGCTTATTTCGCTTAGCATAATGCTTTCCAGTTCCATCCATGCTGTCGCGAAGTTTAATAGTTCTTTTTTTCTTTCTGCTGCGTAGTATTCCATTGTGTATATGTACCATCGATTTTTGATCCAATCATCTACTGATGGGCATTTAGGTTGCTTCCAACACTTGGCTATTGTAAATTGTGCTACTATGAACATTGGGGTGTATAGGTTCTTTTGAATTGGTGTTTTGGGATTCTTAGGGTATAGTCCCAGAGGGGAATCACTGGATCAAAAGGCAGTTCCATTTTCACCTTCTTGAGGAAATTCCACACTGCTTTCCATAGTGGCTGCACCAGTCTGCATTCCCACCAACAGTGTACTAGGGTTCCCTTTTCTCCACAGCCTCGCCAGCACCTGTTGATCTGTTTGTGATGGCCATTCTGACCGGTGTGAGGTGGTACCTCATGGTGGTTTTGATCTGCATTTCTCTGATGGCTAGTGATGCAGAGCATCCTTTCAAATGTCTCTGGGCCCTCTGTATCTCTTCTGTGGAAAAGTGTCTGTCCAGGTCCTTTGCCCATTTTTTGATTGGATCGTTTGTCCTCTTGGAGGAGAGTCGAGTGAGTTCTTTATATATCTTGGAGATCAAACCTCTATCTGACGTATCATTAACAAATATATTTTCCCATAGACTTGGCTCCCTTTTCATTTTCCTGATGTTTTCTTTAGCTGTGCAGAAGCTTCTTATTTTGATGAGGTCCCACTTGTTTATTCTTTCCTTTATGTCCCTTGCTTTAGGAGACATATCAGTGAAAAAATTGCTGCGTGGGATATCTGAGAGTTTCCTGCCAATGTTCTCCTCTAGGACTTTGATGGTGTTGCGACTTATATTTAAGTCTTTTATCCATCTTGAGTTTATTTGTGTGTATGGTGTCAGCTGATGATCCAATTTCAATTTCTTGCAGGTAGCCGTCCAGCCTCTCCCAACACATTTGTTGAAGAGGCTATTATTGCTCCATTTTCTGCTTCTGCCCCCTTTGTCAAATATTAGATGCCCATATAGATCTGGGCTTATTTCTGGACTTTCTATTCTGTTCCACTGGTCTGTGGGTCTGTTCTTGTACCAGTACCAGGTTGTTTTGAGTATAGTGGCTTTGTAATATAGTTTGATGTCCAGTATTGTGATCCCTCCTACTTTGTGTTTCTTTCTCAAAATTGCTGCGGCTATTTGGGGTTTTTATTGTTCCATATAAATTTTTTAAATGTCTGTTCTATTTCTGTGAAATACGTCATTGGTGTTTTAATAGGGATTGTGCTGAATGTATAAATTGCTTTGGGTAGTATGGACATTTTGATGATATTAATTCTTCCAATCCATGAGCACAGTATATGCTTCCATTTATTTGTGTCTTCCTTAATTTCTTTCTTCAATGTGGCATACTTTTCTGCGTACAGGTCTTTTACCTCCTTGGTTAAATTTATTCCTAGGTACTTTATTTTTCTTGTTGCTATAACGAATGGTATTTTTTTTTTTGTGATTTCTTCTTCTTCTATTTCATTGCTGATGTACAAAAACTCCTTTGATTTCTGAATATTGACTTTGTATCCTGCTGTGTTTGCCAAATTCACTAATTAGGTTGAGGAATTTTTTGGTAGAGTCTACAGGGTTTTCCATGCACAGTACCATGTCATCTGCAAACAATGATAGCTTTACTTCCTCCTTTCCTATTTGGATGCCTTTTATTTCTTTCTCTTGTCTAACCTCTGTGGCTAGGACTTCCAATATGATGTTGAAAAGAAGCGGTGAAAGCAGACATCCTTGTCATGTTCCTGATCTTAGTGGGAAAGCTTTCAGTTTTTGCCTGTTGAGTATGATGTTGGCTGTAGGTTTTTCATATATGGCCTTTATTACGTTGAGGAATGCCCCATTTATTCCCATTTTGCTCAGTGTTTTGATCATAAATCGGTGGTGTACCTTATCGAATGCTTTTTCTGCATCTATTGAGATGATCATGTGGTTTTTGTCTTTTATTTATGCGATGTATTATGTTTATTGACTTGCGTAGAAGAATTTGTTTCGGTCTGTTCAACCTTTCTGTTTCTTCCTCCTTCAGTGTTGGAAGATTATACTTTTCTAAAAAGTCATCCATTTCATCAAGTTTTTCAAATTTCTTGGCATATAATTGTTCATAGTAGTTTCTGACAATCCTTTGAACTTCTGTGGCATCAGTTGTTGTTTCTCCTCTTTCATTTCTGATATTATTAATTTGGGTCCTCTCCCTTTTTTACTTGATGAGTCTGCTTGAAGGCTTGTCAATTTTATGAATCTTTTCAAAGAACCAGCTTCTGGATTGGTTAATCTTTTGAATTGTTCATTTCGTCTCTATGTCATTCAGTTCTGCTCTTATCTTGACTATTTCCTTCCTTCTACTTGTTCGGGGATTTATTTGTTGTTGTATCTCCAATTCTTGAAGTTGTAGTGTCAGGTCTTTTATGTGAAATGTTTCTATCTTTTTTAGGTAAGCCTGTATTGCTATCAACTTCCCTCTCAGGACTGCCTTTGCTGTGTCCCATAGGTTTTGGTCTGTTGACTGTTCATTTTCATTTGTTTCCAGAAATTTTTTGATTTCTTCTCTTATCTCATTATTGACCCATTCATTGTTTAATAGTCTCCTGTTCAGTCTCCAAGAGTTTGCAAGTTCTTGAAGTTTCTCTTTGAGGTTGATTTCCAGTTTAAGCCCTTGTGGTCTAAGAAAAAGTTTGGTATTATTTCAATTTTCCTGAATTTGCTGAGGCTTGCTTTGTGTCCTATCATGTGATCTATCTCTGAAAAGCTTCCATGAGCCTTTGAAAAAAATGTGTATTTTTCTTCTTCGGGATGTAAGGTTCTATATATGTCAGTTAAGTCTCTTTGATTCAGTGCATCAATCAGCTCTACAATATCCTTATTGATGTTTTGTTTGGAAGATCTGTCCATTTTTGACAGTGGGGTGTTGAAATCCCCTACAATCAGTGTGTTGCTGTCTATATCTTTTTTGAAGTCATCCAACAATTTCCTTATAAACTTGGGGGCTCCTCTAGTGGGAGCATATAAGTTTACAATGTTGATGTCTTCTTGATAGATTCTTCCTTGAAGTATTATCAAGTGCCCCTCTGGGTCTCTTTTTATGGCCTTTGTTTTGAAATCTACTTTGTCTGATACAAGTATGGCAACCCCAGCCTTTTTCTCTTGCCCATTTGCTTGGAATATTTTTTTTCCATCCCTTTACGTTCAATCTGTGTAGGTCTCTTGCTCTGAGGTGGGTCTCTTGTAGGCAGCATATGTGTGGGTCATGTTTTCTTATCCATTCAGCTACCCTGTGTCTTTTGATTGGGGCATTTAGTCCATTTACATTGAGAGATATTACTGATAGAAACTTAGTCATTTTTTCTCTTTGTACCTGTGTTTTTCTCTTTCTCACTCTTTTCCTTCATTATCTTAAACCAGTCCCTGTAGCATATCTTGGAGTTCTGGTTTGGTAGAGTTGTATCCTTTTAGCCTTCTTTTGTCTGGGAAACTCCTTATTTCCCCTTCTATTTAAATTGAGAGCCTTGCTAGGTAGAGCAGCCTTGGTTGTAGGCCCTTGCTTTTCATGACTTGGAATAGTTGTTGCCATTCCCTTCTGGCTTGTAGTGTTTCTGTTGAGAAGTCAGCTCCTAGGCGTATCGCCTAGTATGTTACTTTCTCCTTCTCCCTTGCTGCCTTGAGGATTCTCTCTTTGTCTTTGATAGTTGCCATTTTAATGATGATGTGCCTTAGAGTGAACCTCCTTGTGTCCCTCTTGAGTGGGGTCCTCTGTGCCTCTTGGATCCATGAGACCCTTTCTCTCCTCAAATTAGGGAAATTTTCCATCATTACTTTTTTGAGGAGGTTTTCTGTCCCTTGCTCCTCTTCTCCTTCTGGTATCCCTATTATGCAGATATTATTGCATTTCAGGTTGTCCTGCACTTCCCTAAATGCCTCTTCGTTCTTTTTGAGTCTTTTTTCCATTTCTTGTTCTTCATGGGAGCTTTTTTCTACCTTATCCTCCATCTCACCGATTCGATCCTCAGCTTCATCCAGCCTGCTTTGGATTCCTTCTACTGTGTTCTTCAATTCAGAAATGGTATTCTTCATATCCTCTTGTGTCTTCTTGATAGTTTCTATGTCCTTTTCCAGGTCGATATAGTTTGTTGTAAGATCCTGATAGTTTCTCTGCAGTTTCTCATAGTTATCTTTGAGCTGGCTGAGCTCATTGAGCATCCTTAGAACCAGTGTTTTGAATTCAATATCTGATAGTTCCCTTGCCTCTATTTCATTTAGTTCTCTCTGTGGGGAGTCCCCTTTTCCACTCATTTGGGGGGAACTTCTTTTTCTTCCCATTTTTGTGAGAGTCTATTAAGTTATTTATTTATTTATTTATTTATTTATTTATTTTTGCTTCTGCTTGAATTGGGTCTCTAGATTTCCTAACTTTGTGGATTAATCTTCTATGGTAGTAGGCAGGTTTGTTTATTTATTTAATTATTTGTTTGTTTTTCCTTTAGTTTTCTTTCTGGGCCTGCCTCTGATGATGTCAGTTGTTGACCCTATATAACCTTGGGTCATTTGTTTGAGATTTCCAGGAGTCTATTGTCTGTGTCTGACTCCTGCTTTGGACAGCTCTGTGACCCCTTGGCCAGGGATCCACTATTTCTGTGAGTCGCTCTGCACTCTCATGCCGGCTCCTTGAGCGCGCTACCCGGCCCAGCAGGATCCCCTGCTTGCCTGGGCTCGCACGTGCTTGCCCCAGCCCCGGGGGCTTATTCCCGACCTCGCGCGTATTCGTCTGGCCTCCCAGGCCGGCGGGCACCCCGGCACTGGTCTGTGTAGGGTCTTCTATTGTGTGCTTTCCCTGCTTTTGGCTCTTTGGGTGCGTTGCCTGCCCTTGCCAAATGCGGACTACGGAAATGGGAGGAAGTCAGCTCTAGGACTCTCTGGTTAATCCTGTCTCCAGACTCTCCTCCAAGGACTCTGTGGAAGGGGTCACAGAGTGGGATCCACTATTTCTGTGGCCTGTTCTGCACTCGCAGGCGGCGGGGTCAGTTTTCGCCTGCCCTCGCCGATCTGCACACTCCCTCGCAGGCCCAGTCGGCGCCAACCTGTGCGAGCCCTCACCAGCCCACGCAAGTCCACACACACGCTCACCAACCCTTTCTGGCCACTTGGCGCGAGTGTGCGTGCCTGCACTGGGTGGTTTTGGGCTGTCTATTGTGTGCTTTTCAGCTTTTGGCTCCTTGGGGGTATGGCCTGTTCCTACAAAATGGAGCCTACAGAAAGGAGAAGGAGTCGGGACTCCCCGGTTCCTCCTCCCGTTCTTTCCCCAACGCCTCTGTCTCTAGTCTCTCCTCAAGGCTCTCTATGCAGCTGTGGACTCCGTTGGCCTGGGATCCTCTATTTCTTCCAGCTTGTCTGCACTTAGCCCTCCAGCTCACACGTGTACAAGCTGTGTGTAGAGCACACAAAAGGCAGGTTAATTGATTCCCTTATGCCTGAGCGAGATGGTAGCTGCAGAGTGGGAGGTGAGTTATCATGGGGGCTCCACCGGCCACCATCTCAGTTCTCTTCACAAAGTTTTCCTCACCAGTATTTTCCCAGGCACCAGCCCACTCTGCTGCTGCCTCTACCCAGAGATCAAGGAGGGTGGCTGCCACTGCAATTTTTGCGTTGGCCCTTTAAACGTCTCTTTGCATTCCCAGCTGCGTGTCTCTGTCAGAGAGCGCCCCTAAGCTTTTCGGGGTTGCGTTTTGTCTGTGCATTTTCCTGGTTTTGGCTGCTGTAGTGTAGGGGTCCCTGTTTATGGTTCAGATCCTGTTCTTCTTAGGGGGGTCCAACTGGCGGTTTCAATGTCCCTCTGGGGCTGGTGCCCAGCCCACCCTCTCTAGCCTCCACCGCACTTCTCACCCATTGGGATGTGTGAAAGTTGATTCCACTGTCTGTCTGTGGCTCCAAGGCTCCTCTCCCTCTATTGTTCCATTGTTTTCCAGGTGATTACTCCACTATTTAGTCGCAATTCCAGTTTGGTCTTGGGAGGAGGTCAGTGTGACTCCCATTCACTCCTTTGCCATCTTAGCTCCTCTAACAATATAGCCTTTTTATTTAAAAAAATCTTACACATTTTTTGAGAACCATTTTTGGTATCTTCCCATCTTCCTTACATATTTTTCAATAGTTGTGAATTTTTCTTTGCATTGTTAAATAGATGTATCTAGGTAGTTAAAATACATAAGAATCTTCCAGAAATGGAAAGAAGATATGAAAAGGGAATGAAAGATTCTCAAAGGAGTGGAGAATTCAGAATTTGTGTTGTATCATGACTCAGCTGAAAAGTTTAATGTCAAAACCGAAAAATTGTTTTTTAGTTTTCTATTTTACAGTACAATTATTTGAACATCGCCAAAGTATGTAAAAGGACATTAGAAAATACAACAGTGTGGACTCTTCATTTGTTGAATAATTTTAAGGTGAAAACAAGAAAGCTCATGGGTATTGATATAAACTTATTTAAATACTGGGTAAGTCAAGTATTGCTTATTTTTTAAAGTTTATTACTAAAGCTAATTCTAGAAACCTATATTAGTGTCTATAAAATTTCTTTTTGCCAACAAATGTGCAAGGATATAAAGAAGGTATACATTCCTTCTGTTTACTAAACATTATTTTAAATATATATATTCATATAAAGAGCTTTTACTGTTTAGTTTCATGGAACTTGCTGCTCACTTATTTCCTATGTGGAAAATATTTATAATGTATCTTCCTTACTTTTTATAGACTTGACATATATGAAAACAAACATTCTACTTTGCTTTTCTACTCAGGTCTCCCTTTTGGTTTTCAACTCATTTTCAACTTATCACTAAAAGCAACAGTGCTAAATGAGAGTGGGTGATATAAGTAACTCAATAAAACAGAGTACTTGCCATCTATATGCATGATTCACTGACTAAAAAAGTTACCAGTCGCGGGTTAAGCCTCTAAAAGAGAAGGAGAGAATTCAGCTATAGAAAGGCAATCAGAAAATCTGTATTTTCTTAAAATTTCATTTCATGTTTTAGGATGAAATGGTAATGGGAATGAAGGGAAAAATGTAGTCCAAAGTGACAAGATAATCAGTATGCTGTACCTCAGGAAGTCTTCTTCAGAAGCAGGCTTTCATAATGTTGAGGAAGGAGTATATAATTATAGTCATCTGAGCATCCAAAAATACCAAACCCATGAAAACAGGCACACATTGCATCTAACCAGGTATCCAAGGAATTAGTAGACAGTAGAAAATAGTACTGCTTAATCCTTTATTAACTCTCTGTTAGAGAATATTTCATTCCTTAGAATGGTATAATGCAGATTTAGATAATTCCTTCCTGGAGTCATAGCTCTGTTCCTGTGTCTCATATACCTGTAATAGAGGAATGTGCTATAGCATAAGAAGATTGGAGGAATGACTGCTTAGAGAGGTTTCAGGGGAAGACAAAGGTGGAACTCTGGAAAGCAAGGGAGAAAACATCAACATAGATAACAAAGATGTAAAATAAGCAACAAACAAGCATGAATAGGGGATGAAAGAAAAAAGTCTTTGCCTGAGGTTAGGAGGTAAGGGTAATTCTTAGTAGGATGTAACTGAAATTCTAGAATAACTTAAGGAACCATGAACATGGCTGAACATGTAATATAAATGATCTTCCAGGCACAGAACTGAATCCTGGAAAGATAATCAAGATGGTTAACCTCACTCTCCAGTAGGAATAAATAAATATTATGTATTTAAATGTGGGTGGCAATATAAGCACATATTTGCTATTGATTAATTTTATTTTCAGATTTTGTTTGGGTCAAAGGATGGTTTGTCTACATTTTAAAAAGCTTTGGATATCTGAGAGAAAGAGAACATCCTAGGAAATGCTTTTTCTGGGGGATATCTTTAACCACCTCTTTTAATTACAGAAGACTGTTTATTTCTCAAAACAACATGGCCTGTAAGAAGCACCTGAAGGAAGAATCCAATAATTTCTAATTTTCTTTAGAACATGTTCCATGATTTGGGTGAAACTTCAGCTGAGTTTGCTGCCTACATTTTACCTTCTGGACAGGAGTCAGACTTCATACAGCATAGGACATATATTAATATCTGTTAGGACCACTTTGTGTGGTATCAGGAACTGTAGCCCTGAGCAAGCTGGGCCTTGAAAAGGGCCTGTAAGCCTTGACTAGAAAACTAGGAACACTGGAGGCAGGCATGACCTGATACTGACAGAAGGGTACCCTAGGAGATCTGGCCTAAAGAATGCAATGTAATTACTGAAGCTTGCTCTGTTTTGCATAGACCTGATAAGGGAAAATCAGGTGTTTGACTTCACAGTAGGGAGAAACTTCCTGAGTCCCATCTGGTGCCCCATGTCTGACAGATCCTGATCTTAATATCTATAGCCTTTTGATATGGATTGATAAACTTTACAAGCATGCTGTATGCCCCTGCACATATGTTCCCAATAAAAGCCAATTCAGGGAAGGGCTAGTCAGGGGACATTCTCCACCAGAGGGAATCGCCCTTCCCTTTTCCTGACAGGCAAATCATGTCTAGTACAATTTATTTATTCATCTGCGGTGGCTGGGAAGACTCTGCGGGACAGAGGTTCCCTCAAATATCTGCGATAGTTAAGTCGAATCCCTCACTAGCCTGAGTTTAAAGCATGTACTGCAGATCCCCCTCCCTGGATGGAGGAGTTGATGGGGATTGCAACAGAGATTTCTCCAAAAATAACCTCCTCACTACATCTCCTCTTTTGCCTTACACTTCAACTGGCTAATGGGTACAATTGTAAAACTAGTTTGGGCTATATCTTTGGTAAATTCCATAGTTCAGTTGAACATCACACTTTGATAAGCACTGTCTCTTTAGTGTTGAATAACATTTCAATAGTTATTTCATTATGTTACAGATAGGCTGGGTATAAAATTACTAGATTTGAAATAATAACCCTTGAGAATTATTAACATCCTTCAGTATATCCATGAAAACTAATAATTGAGAAATTTGTACCAATTGTTTCCTTTCTTTTCTACCTGACTTCCAATCTTATCATTAGGCCATTGCTATAATCTGGGGCTGGTGTGGTTGTTATTTTTAAAGTTTTAAAAACATTTTCATCTTATAAGCTTATAAACATACCTTCTTTGTAGTTTTTTAAACTAAATATCTTGTTCCTTGGTGGTAATATTTCCCTTCATTACTTTCAGTTCTGGGAAGTTTAATTATGGAATTTTATTCAACATTTTCTCTTATATCTGTTTTTCTTATTGAAAAGACCGTTAGCTGAATGTTAGCACCTAAAGATCAATGCTCTAATTTTACTTTCTATTTTCCATCTCCTTGGCTTTTTGTTATAATTTATAGATTATATTTTCAAACTTTTATCTTTCCATTTTTTAAGCTTTAAAAGTTGGCTCTCTTATTTTTTTTTGAAGTTTCAAAATACTTTCTCATTATCTGAATACTGTATTCTAATTTTTTAATGGATTCACATTTTTTCCTCCATGCATATTAAATTCTTTGATTTTTATTCTGTTCTATGTATTTTCTCTAAAAATTACTTTATTAATTCTGAGTAATACTTTTCATATTAAAGGCTTTTCTCAACTGCTCAATGAGCATTGGCTCTTTCTTTATATTTAACTGTGAAACACTAAAAATTTGTTTGGAAATCCCTTCCATGGGTGGAGTTTATACTGTAGTATACCTTCTTGTGGATTGACTGGGTAATGTACTGAAGAAAATTCAAACTGAGTACCTGAAATTTCTAAAGTTCTGCCAAAGGGCCAGACTGGAATATGTCTGATTTTAATGATCTAAAAGCCAAGATGAGAAACAGTGCTGAGAATCTCACTACTCAAGGATATAGATTTTCTACTTACTATCCCTCTTTTTAGCCTTCATTCCTAACTTTCCTTTGTGTCTGATGTTAGTATGCTTGGACATTTTTGGGTCACTTTCTTCACAGAACAATTTTCTCATATCATGCCTGACAGCTAGGATGGAAGAGGGGATCTATCTGGTATACTTCAACTGAACATATGAATGTTTTTACCAATCCTCTTTTTCATCCATATTCCATTAGCCTGCCTTTTTCCACACATGATTTCTAAATGTCCCTAGGTTCTTCAGCCAACGTATTTGCTTCTCATTAACTTCTTGAAATGCAACATACAGAGTTTCAGCTTTCTATGCACTGCTAAATTAGTCACCATTCCTGAATTTGCTTTGCAATATTTGTCATTGCTTTTTATCAGAAGTTGTCAACTTTCTTATTCTTCTTGTCCTTCAATGTACACTATTTCTCTTTTAATTAATTTAATGTTTCAGAGAAAGTTTAGTGGAGAATTCTCAAAAAAATGTGTGTATATATATATATATATATATCTCCATCTGTATTAGTTTCCTAGGGCTACCTAAACAAAATATCACAGACTGGGTGGCATACACAGCAAAAATTTATAACCTTATAGATTTGGAGGCTATAAATCTGAGATCAAAGTGTTGTCAGGGTTGGTTTTTTCCCTGGGCATATCTCCTTGGCTTGCAGATGCCAGCTCCCTCTCACTGTGTCTTCACTTGGTGTTCCCTCTGTGCTTGTCTGTATCCTAACCTCCTTTTCAATAACTACTTGTGTAGAATAAGGGCCAGTGCTAATGACCTCATTTTACTTTAATCACTTTTTAAAAGATACTATTTCAAAATACAATGACATTCTGAGGGACTAGGTGCTATCTATAGAGTCAACATATAGATTTTGGGGGACACAAGTCACCTGTAACACTATCTATAGTAGAATTAATAATGATCCAAAAACTGAAGGCAAGAGAATGTTACCGGGATGTGTAAGATATTGGCAGCAGATACAAATACCTCAGAAAATGAATGGGAATATTGAGACAGGCAGGTTGAACAGAGCCACAGAAGAATATGAACCAGGGGGTTAAACTGTATATGAGTAATCTTATACATGTACAAAACACAGAACTAAAAGTCTTTGAAAATATAAAAATTAGAGACAGTGGGATCTGAGAGACAGTGGGATAACTAAGGAAAAATCTCATAGGCAATAGGATAGCATTACAGTAGAAATACAAATAAATACAGAATGACCAAAAAACTCATAGATTTATAATCAATGATTACTATTAGCATTAAAGAATAAGGTAGAGTGGGAGAAAGACTGGCTTTATTTTGTCATGGAGTATTTGTCATATGGCTGCTTACATTTTTGAACACCGATAGAGCGGAGTACATCTGAAGACTATTTAGTGATTCTAAAGTTTAGAAGGATGTGGAGGAATAGTATGTCAGTTATAGTAAGCAGTTAATATTATAAAACACTCTATAATTATATCAAGTTTTCAATGGTGGCTTTCTAAATAGATTTACGTTAAGGAGTAACAACTGAATCTTCTCAAGTATACTATGTCACTATAGTCCTAACTTTTGTTAGAATTTTTTTTTTCTTAGCTTGTCTCCAGTTGATGAATCATATTGTTTATCCCAGGAAAACAAATGCCCCATATCTCTGGTAAGTCATAATCTATTTTTAAAGCAGTGTCAGCTGCATATGGCTTCCAGTCATTAAAATGGTGCTTAGACAATGCAGTCTAAACTGTAATTCTATTATTCTATTTTTTTAATAAGGACTAAAAACACAGAATACCTTTACCTTGCTATCTGTAATATTTTACCTCATGGAAGAAAAAATGTGAAAAGCTTATTAAACTTTTTTTTTTCCATAGGCACAGTCAACAGTATGGTGTGAATCAGAGGGTAAAGGGGAGTAGAGGGGGTAGAAGAAATTAAAGGGGGTGATAAATTGTGATGGAAGTATTGTCTACTTGAAACCTATATATTTTTATTAACAAATATGACCCCAATAAGTTCTATAAATAAAATACTAATACAAAGAAAAAAGGGCATATTAAATTAGACTAAAGATCCTAATAGCAGTGAGATATTTATATGAGTAACAGAGTTAACAAGTGAATGTAGTGAAAGCTGCAAAAAATCAGAGTACAATTATTTATGAAGATTTTGATTATCTGGCTATGAGTAATCCTGTAATATTGCATAATGTGCTTTGGACGGACTGCTCCTAGCCCTTCTACTAATCAGAAGAATGCTCAAGTCTAAATATTTGCTTTCCTCTCTTAGAGAATCTCAGAAGATGGCACTATAAAGAAAGAAAAGCAAATTCACAAAATCTGAGACTTGGAGTAAACATAAAATGAGAATGCAATACTTTCTGAGCATTAAAAATAAATCTTTATGCTAAAAACAAAATATGACTCCTGTATAAGCAAAATGTCAAGATTTAGATTTAGCTTGTACATATATTTGTCATTGATTACACTTCTAAGTATATTCTGAAACAGTAATTTAATTAAAATTTGGAAATTAATAATTATTAAGATTAAATCAATCAAGTATTTTTCATGTATATGTTGTGAATGTTCCATAACTTTAAGCTTTACACATATTTCTATTGTGCACTCTTAATAATGTCCCAAATGAATATGAATTTAAAGTGCTTAAGCTTTATTGCTGACTTAAAAATAATATAAATATTTAATAAATTTTAAATACTTCCTCAAATTTATATTAAGTGGAAAATCATGATTTAATGAGTTAAATAGTAGATTTCCATAGCTAGATATATCTTGCATTCAAAACTAAAGTGATATTAAAAGATTGTAGGGTGAGGATACAAGATGGCAGAGGTGTGAATGGAAGTCACACTGACCTCCTCCCAGGAACAATCTGGAATTCCAACTAAATTGTGGAGAAATCACCTGGAACAAACAACTGAACAATAGCAAGAGGAAAGCCTTATAACCTCGGACTGACAGAAGAATCAGTTTTAGCACAACCTCACTGGTAAAGAGTGTAGTATAGACTTGAGAAGGCTGACTAGGTGCCCATAGGCAGCAGCACCTGAGGGATATTTAAGCAGCCAGTTGGATTCCCCTGAGAAGAGTGGGGTCTAAACCATAAGCAGGAGTCCCCAGCCTATAACACCAGAGCCCAAAAAGTACACAGATAACAGACAGCTGCAAAAAGTGGCAGGGATGCTCTTTGCCAGAGATAGATGACTAGAGATACAAGGAGACATTTAAAGGGCCAACACATAAATTTTTATCTGGAGCCACTTACCCTGGGTTCTGGCAATGGTGGAGGCAAAGTGGGGTGGAGATGCCTGGGGAGAGACTGGGGATGGAGGCTTTGCGAGGAGAACTGAGAGAGTAGATGGCAGGATTCTGGTGCTAACTCCTATCCGATATGGCAGCAGCAATCTTGCTCAGGCAGACCACTCCCCAGAGTGGCAGCAGCTTGGGAAGATGCAACAGCCCTACTCCCAGGAGGGACTCTGCCCTGGCCCTATGGTGCTTAAGCCTGACTGCTGAGTACAGAGTGGCAGCCACAGATAGAAGATACCTGGCTAAAGGGGGTGTAGAGTGCTCTCCTGAATGGTAGCAGCTTGAAAGGAAACAATAGCCACACCCGCAGGAGGGGACTCTGTCCCACTCTGTGGTGCCTAAGTCTGACTGCTGAGTGCAGAGGGATTAGATTAACAACTGAAGGAGATAGCCACATACAGTAGATTCCTGGAAATCTCATACAGACTGCCTAAGGTCAGATGGGGTCAGCATCTGACATTACCAGAGGCAGATCCAGAAAGAAAAAAAACAGTGGTAAATACTTGAGGCTACCAAGATGAAATTCGCTGTGATCTTCTCCATGATTTGCAATATTTTCTTTACCACATAGTTTTTAACTTCCATTTTGGGTCCATCATGTTTGTGCATGTTAACGAATTAGACTTTATATTAATAGTTTATTTCTCTTCTTTCTTATAATAGTCTTAATCTCTTTACAGCCTTCTTAAGACTGGTTCACCTGCTGCTGATAGTGGGCTTGCAGGGGAGAGTTATTCTTGTGGATGTGTATTTGTTTCCTGGATTTTGTGGTTTTGATCTGGTAACACCTGCACAAAAACACACAAGACTTGGTGGGCAGAGTGATCTTCAGTCAAATGGGGGAAGGGGGAAAGACCCACCAAAGAAAGACCAAAAAACAATAAAAACCCAATTACTTACAGAGAACCAACATAAATGGCATAAAAGACATCAAAAGAGGATCAAGTTCAGGAGATTAAGGAGATGGAACCACTGAATCTCATAGGTCTCCTGCCATAGAAGTTTATACCACAACATCAGGAAGTTGAAACAGACCAGTGTAAGAAAGAGAAGGAAAAAAAAAAAGAGTTTCACAAATAATGGGAAGACAAGGAAACACTCCCAATCAAAGGGAAAGGCAGAGTCCCCAGAAAGGGAACTAAATGAAATAGAGGTAAGTAAACTATCAGATGTTGAGTTTAAAACAATGGGTCTAAGGAAGTTCAATGAGCTCCATGAGCTCAGAGAGAATTATCAAAAACTACAGGGAAACTGCAAGGAACTTACTGCAAATTATATCAGCATGAAAAAGGACATAGAAACTATCAATAAGAGGCAGGAAGAAATGAAGAATACAATTTCTGAATTTAATAATGTAGAAGGACTCAAAAGGAGACTATATGAAGCAGAGGATTGAATCAGCAAGCTGGAAGACAAGGAAGAAAAGAGCTCCCAGAAAGAGCAAGAAAATGAAAAAAGGCTCAAAAAGAATGAAGGGGCATTGATGGAAATGCAAAACAACCTGAAATGTTATAATATCTGTATAATAGAGATACCAGATGGAGAAGAAGAGGAGGAAGGGATAGAAAACCTGTTTGAAAAAGTAATGATGGAAAACTTCCCGAATTTGAGAAGAGAAAAGTCACACAAGTCCCAGAAGTACAGAAGATCCTATTCACGAGGAACCCAATGAGGCCCACTCCAAGACACATCGAAATTATTTTAAAATGGCAAATATCAAAGACAAAGAGAGAATCCTAAAGGTAGCAAGGGAGAAATAGGTAGTAACATACAAGGTAACCTCAATAAGGCTAGCATCTGATTTCTCAACAGAAACACTACAAGCCAGGAGGGAATGGCAAGAAATATTCCAACTTATGACAACCAAAGCCCGCAACCAAGACTGTTCTACACAGCAAGACTCTCAAATAAAATGAAAGGTGAAATTAGGAGTTTCCAGGACAAAAGAAGGCTAAAAGAATACATCTCCACCAAAACAGCACTGCAAGATATGCTAAAGGGACTGTTTTAAGTCTATGAAGAAGAAGAGTGAGAAAGAGAGGAATACGGGTAAAAAGGGAAAAATTAATAAGTACCTATAAATAATAACTTTACATATAAATGGACTAAATGTTCCAATCAAAAGACATAGGGTAGCTGAATCAATAAGAAACATGAACTGCACATATGCTGCCTACAGGAGACCCACCTCAGAACAAAGAACTACACAGAGTGAAAGCAAATGGACAGGAAAAAAAAAAGCAGGGGTAGCAATACTTACATCAGAAAAAATAGATTTCAAAACAAAGTCTATAAAAAGAAACACAGAAGGACACTTCATAATACTCAAATGAAGAATCCATCAAGAAGACATAAACATTGTAAACTTACATGCACCCAACATGGGAGCACCCAAATATATAAGGAAAATCTTGGAGGACATCAAGAAAGATATAGACAGCAACACATTGATAGTAGGGAATTTTAATACCCCACTGTCAACAATGGATAGATCTTCCAAACAAAGTATCAACAAGGATATTGTGGAACTGAATGATGCATTAAATCAAATGTAATCAAAACAGTCTGGAACTAGCATAAGAACAGGCATATAGATCAATGGAACAGAATAGAGGGCCCAGAAATAGACCCAAGTTCCTATGGTCAATTAATATTCAATAAAAGGGGCGGAAGCATTTGCTCTTCAGCAAATGGTGTTGGGAGAGCTGGATAGCTACATGCAAAAAAAAAAAAAAAATGAAATTTGACCACCAGCTGACACCATACACAAAAATAAACTCAAGGTGGATAAAAGACTTAAATACAACTTGTGGCGCCCAAGTCCTAGAGAAGAATATAGGCAGGAAACTCTCAGGTATTCCACACAGCAATATTTTCACCAATATGTCCCCTACAGCAAGGCACATAAAGGAAAGAATAAACAAATAGGACTTCACCAAAATAAGAAGCTTCTGCACAGCTAAAGAAAACATCAGCAAAATGAAAAGGGAACCAACTGTATGGGAAAATATATTTGCCAATGATTCCTCAGACAAGGGTTTTATCTCCAAAATACATAAAGAACTCCCATGACTCCACTCCAGGAAGACAAAAAATCCAATTAAAAATGGTAAAGGACATGTACAGACACTTCTCAAGGACATACACAGGATCCAGAGACATATGAAAGGATGCTCAGCATCACTATCCATCAGAGAAATGCAAATTAAAACCACAATGAGATACCACTTCACACCCATCAGAATGGCCGTCATAAACAAATAAACAAATAACAAAAGCTGATGAGGTTGTGAAGAAAAGGGAACCCTAGTACACTGTTGGGAACACAAACTATTGCAACCATTGTGGAAAACAGTTTGGAATTCCCTCAAAAAGCTAAAAATGGACTGCCTTCTGACCCAACATTTCTGCTGCTGGGATTATACCCTAAGAACCTCAAAACACCAATTCAAAAGAACCTATGCACCCCAATATTCATAGCAACAAAATTTACAATAGCCAAGTATTAGAAGCAACATAAATGTCCATCAATAAATTAATGTATCAAAAAACAGTGGCACATTTACACAACGCAATACTATATAGCAGAAAGAAAGAAGGAAATCCTACCCTTCCCAAAAGCATGGATGGAACTGGAGAGCATTATGCTAATTAAAGTAATCCAGGGGGTGAAAGACAAATGCCATATGATCTTACCTATAAGTGGGATCTAATCAACAAAACAAATAAGCCAGAAAAATATAAAAAGCAACAATGAAAGAAAAAAACTGACAGTAACCAGAGGGGTGTGACAGGGAGAAGAAGGAGAAGGGTCAAGTCAAGGAAATGTATAAAGGACCCATGCACAAAGCCAAAGTGGGGAACGGTTGAGGGTGGAAAGTGGGGGTGGGTGGGGCAAGGGAAAGTGGTGGTGGGAAAATGGAGAGCAATATATTTGAACAATGAAAAAATTTTTAAAAATAAAAACAAAACAAAAAGATTTAGGGTTTGATTTTTTTTTACTTTTTTATACATTTTTTTCAAGAACATTAAAGTTTCCCTTCCTTACTGAATATTCATTGAAATTTGTGGAATTGAAAAGGTAACTTGCAAGGCGCTGTCAATCAAAATTTTTAGTTATACATTATTGCTATAAATCTTTTGATATTGAACAGATTACTATATATAGATAAATACATTTGTTAACCAAAATATAATTGAAAGCAATATATTTAAAATGAGTCTTTGAATCCAAAAATGCTTCTGGCTACTAGAATATACTGAGAAAATTCTCTTGGAAAGCACTCTTAAACTAGAATCATAATTCTACAGGTCAAAGGACAACAAATGCAAAGCAAATTTATAAAAGTTGTCCTCTGTAATCTTTATGCTGTGACTCTTATTTTTTGACATTATTTTGGCAGTTACAAAACAATGGTTCAAAATATTTAGCAAGCAATTTAATCACTAAATATTCATAAGCCACAGCTGTACCCCAAACATACAAAATTGAAATCGATAGTGTGTTGTGAAGGAAGAGAAGAAGAGGCAGCAAGCTTCACTATACACATATTTACTGAATCGTAACAGACTTTGGGAATCATAGTCCAGACACCTGGAACTTTACTCTGTTCCTTACCATACTTGATCTCCAGAGATGGCCCAAAGATCCCTGATCACTCATCGCCTTCTCAAGTGCTGTTGCTCTTCCTCCTGTAAGATTGATATTTACTCTTTGTGCCTCATCCCTTAAATTTAATATCATGGTTTCTTGAAATCAACAACTACCTAATTCTCTCAAATCATAAACTAAAGAATCTTTCTCAGTTCTGGCTCACTTCCCAGTGTTGGAAAAAAAATAATTTTCTGCTCATGGAATAATGCAACATGGTGATTAATTGGTGGGCAATTTAGATCAGAAGAGGTAAGAAAAAGTTTTATTTTAACCATCAGATAATACATGTTAACTCTCTCCAGGACAGCATGGTCTATCTCAAGTTCTACATAAACTAATATTTATTCTGCCTATTTCACCTCCATATTATTTCAGACAACCCTGAATCTCTCTTAAGTTTAAAGAACCACCATCAAAGAAAATAGGAATTCCTCAGTAAAATGTGTAGAATTTAATGGTTTTATAAAACAAATGGGCTTATAAAATGAGGGTGATTATATACATACCTATTTAAGTTTTAAGGGTTAAATGAGTTCATGTAAATCGAATACCTAGACAGGTCATATTTTATGTATTAAACATGTTCTTTAGTGTAAAAATTCTCAGAGATTTTTAATATGCATTGTGACTAAATGGGGTGTAGGGTATGTATCATTTTACAAAGGTATCTGAGCAGACTGCAGAATTTGGACTGCTTATTTTGAGAAACGAACTCTAGAATAGGCCCTATGTGGACATTCTGTCCTACATAGAAGTTACCAGCTCCAGGTAGTCCAGAAAACATCGCACTGTGAAGGAGAAATACAATTTGCTGGTGTCTCTTGTCCAGATTCAATTTATCATCAGTGGACATTCCAAACCTTAACTGTTACAAGTTGGGAGGTCAAATAGCATGTATACAGTGGAGGTTTAAATAATAGGACTTTTCAGTATTTATTGACCATTAAGTTCCAGTGTTAAATCTTTTGTGAAACAAACAGAATCTTTTCACTTCATCCACTAATAAAAACCCCTGCTGCTAAATTTAAATTATTTTGCCCCAGTCCTCATTTAATAGTAATCTGATGGTGTTAGTTTAATTTGATTGGAATACTATGTGGTAAATATTTGTGGATTTATTGAATTTCTGACACTCCATTACACAACAGTGGGTAGGAACGAATTTTCTGCCTTCTTAAAGTTAGACATAGTCATCTGACTTGCTTTGGCAAATGATATATGAGAAGTTACCTGTCACTTTTGGACCAAAACTTTAAGAAATGACACATAGGTTACCATGTCCCTTCTTCCTACCCTGGACTAGTAACATACCAGATAATGCGTACTCTGCAGGTCTGTTTCCCTGAATATGGATGACAAATACACTTTTATTGGTTAGGCCATTGAAATTCTAGGATTGCTTTCTACCACACCATAACTGAACCTATTTGGACTAATGTATTTTTATATTGAGAAAAGTGTTCTTAAAGTTGCTAGTTTAGATGTTGTTTTACCATTGCATTATTCATCTATCCGTTAGTTAAAGTGATAAAATAACTTTCTGAACATCCAAGCATAGAACTAGACTCTGAAAATGCTTAAAATTCTAGCAAGCCATAGAAGACTGAAAAGCCACACGTCAAGGTCTCCTAACATTTAACTGAAACAGTGTTTGTTAATGTATTCCACTTTTAGAATAGGATGCATATATCCATTTATAAATTATACATTTATTCAATATACATTTATTATGCACTTTACAAGCCTTTATAAAAGGATCTGCTCTGTAGTGCTCATCTACAATAGTTTTAAAGCATTTTGTTCTTGATCCCTCTTTCCACTCTTAAGCACTATTGAGCTCTCCAAAGAGCTTTACAGGTGAATTACTGCTGGAAATACATACTGTATTCAAAATTAAAAACTAGGAATACTATTTTAATATTTTAGAGATAAATGTAGATTCATATGAAGCTGTGAGAAACAATGCAAAATAATCTGTATATCCATTCCCTATTTTTTTCTAATGGTAATACAAAACTGTAGAACAATGTCACACCCAGGAGATGAACATTAATACATTCAAGATAGAGAGTGTTCCATCAGCATGAAGATCCTTCATGAGCCCTTTAATAGCCACATTCATTTACTATTCACCCCTTCCTCCTTCTTATTCTCAGAAATTACTAACCTGATCTCTATTTCTGTCACTTTAATATTTCAAGAATGTTATATAAATGGAATTATACAATAGGAAATCTTTTTTGATTGGCTTTCCTCACTCAGCATGATTCTCTGAAGGTTCCTAGTAAAAAGGAGTTTTGCAGAACAAAAGCCTTAATTTCTATGAGGTCAAATTTATTATTTTCCCTTCTACTTTTTTTTTTTTTTGCCTACCTCTAGGGTTCTGAGATTTTTTTACTACATATTTTCCCCACTAAAAGTTTATAACTTTTTTGTCTAACATTTAAGTTGGGGATCCATTTGAGTTATTTTTTTTTTTCTGTATGAGAGAGAAGATCTAAGTTGATGTTTCTATTTTCAGTCTTTAGATGTTCAATTTGTCCTGGACCATTTGTTGTTGTTGGAAAAGCTATCTTTCCTTCAATGAATTGGTTTTGCAACTTTGTGAAAAATCAGTTGAATGTTTATGTGGGCCTCTTTCTTGTTCCTTTATTCTGTTGCATTGAATTAGGTGTCTGTTCTTCTACCAGTACCACACAGTATTATATCTCTTTGCTAATGTCTCTCATTTTATTATTTTTCATAATTGTTTTAGTCATTTTACTTCCTTTGATTTTTTCATATAAATTTTCAAATTATCTTGTCTATAAATTTAAAAAGGCCTTTTTTTGAGAATTTGACAGGCATTATAAGTCTATATATCATTTTTAATGGAATTAACATTGTATTATGTTGAGTATTCAATTCATGAACATGGTATGTCTCTTTACTTACTTAGATTTTCCAGAGTTTATTTCATCAGTATTTTGTAATATTCAGCATACAAGTCCTATCATGTTTAGATTCATTCATACCAAAAAGTAAAAGTATTTTACTTTTTGAGGGATTTTAATAGACATTTTATATTTTTAAAACATTAGTACCCATTTGTTAATGATTAAGCTATAAAAATATAACCAACTTTTGCATGTTTACTTGCATATTTGTGATCTTGAAGAACTCACTTATTCTTCAGGTTTTTTCCTAAACTCCTTAAATTTCCATATCAGTAATTATGTCATATGGAGTTTTATTTCTTCCTTCTTGAGTGGTATACACTTTATTTTCCTTTTTTTGCTTTGTTCTGCTAGCTCAACTTTCTAGGGTTATGTTGAAAAAGAGTGGTAAAAGTGGACATTCTTGTTTCACTCTTGATTGTAGAAAGAAAACATTCTCTTTCACCATTAAGTATAATGCTAGCTGTAGAGATTTTTTAATGTTCTTTTTTATCATATTATATTTTATGTTTATGAGTTTCTTTTTAACCATGAAAAGATGTTGAACTTTATTAAGTTTTTTGGTGTGTCAATTGTAATGATAATGTAACTCAGCCCACCACTCTTTTAACATTGTTTTTGTAGATGATAACCTGTTAACAAATACATGACTGCAGATAAATGTCCTGTTTGCTTAAAAATTCTAGGAACTACCTTCAAAAGAAGCAGACTCTGACCTCTAGACATTCCAGGTTCAGGAAATTTGCTGATTTTCAACCATAAAAAAACAGAATAATGCAAACTAGACCATGGCTTGACTAGTTATTTGAACAGACTGTGCTGACTTGTATGTAGTCCCTCAAGGGATTACCCTCAAACTTTTTCCTTCTGATTTCTTTGTTCTGTTTCTTTCTTCCCCCTCTCTTCTTATAAAATGGTCTTTGCAACATTAGACAGCCATCTTCTCATGCTGCTATTGAATAAACCTACTTTCCTTTCACCTACCCTTGTTTCTTGATTATTGGCTTTTGAGCAGCAGGAAGCTGAAACTGGGTATAATATAATATAATATAATATAATATAATATAATATAATATAATTAATATAAATATGGATGAGATCAGCCCTCCAGGGTGGTTTAGTTAGTTGGAGTGTCATCCCATACACTAAAAGGTTGTGGATTCAATCCTTGGTCAGGACACATACTTAGGTTGAGGGTTCAGTTCCTAGTCAGGATGTGTACAGGAGACTACCAATCAATGTTTCTCACATTGATATCTCTCTCCCTCCTTCTCTCTCTCAAATCAATAAACATACTTTTGAGTAAGGATTTAAAAATAATGATGTGGTCTTTTTTCTTACTGTTTAATCTGTTATATGATAGCTTACATTGATTGATTTTTTTTTCTAGCATTTAACTATCCTTGTATCCTTGTTATAAACTCTCCTTGGTCATGGTGTATACTTTTTTCTGTATATTGCAGAATTATATTCACAAATATTTAGTTTGGGATTTTGATTTTTAAATGATGCTGGTCAGTAGTTTTCTGGGGGTTTTTTTGCTCTGATTCTGGTATCAGGGTAATAGTGGTTTTATATAATAAATTTTTAAATGGTCTTTCCTATTTTTTAAAAAGAGTTGTGTAAATAAGTTAATTCTTCCTTCAATAATTTGCAGAAATCTCTAGGCAAACATCTGAGCCTGAAAATTTCTGTTTTGGGAGTTTTAAATCATTAAAGCAATTTCCCTAATCATTAAACAATTATTAAAATCATCTATTTTTATATTGGGTGTGCTGTGGCATTTTTGTTGTTGAGAACTGGTTAATTGCATCTTAGTTTTCAAATTCATGTAGGTAGAGGATTGTTTTATTTCTTTCTTTTTGTAGTATTATCTTATTGTATTAAGGTATCTGCAAGGTTTGTAATTATATCCTTTATTTTATTTGCTGATGTTGGTATTTTCCATCTTCTCTATTCTTTTTTGTCAGTCTCAGTAGATGTTTGTCAATTTTATTGAATGTTTTGAAGACTAGCTCTTTGTACTATTGATTTTTTATATTGTTTGTATATTTTAAATTTCACTAATTTCTGCTCTTATTCCTCCTGCTTGTCTTGGGCTTATATTGGTCTTTTTTGTATTTGTCTAGGATCTTGAAGGGATCCTAGGTTACTGATTTGAGACTTTTTATCTTTTGTAATTGATGTAATTAGTGCTTCGCATTTCTCTCTCTGCACTGCTTTAGCTTTAATGCTACTCCCAAACTTAACTAGTAGTTTTTTAATGGTAGTTACAATTTGAGACCAGAAAGCAATCCGTTGAATGTTTTTGCACTCTGAATAGTGATTTATCCCGATGCAGAACTTTCAAATGCTAACATGTTTAATATACTATTTATTATATTAATTAATAATGCTAATAATCATATTGGAGTAACTTTAATAATTAGGAAGCTATCAAGATAACAGTGATGATAGATAATTTTAGCATTTTAATTTTCACTTGGAAGCTCAAATAGTATCACTGGCAATGAATGCTATTGCTTTTTTTCTATGAGGTGTGTCTCACTTCGTTTTAAAGAAAATGACCATATATGAATAACCACGATGTGCCTGATGGCCACTCTTTCAGGTGAAAATGGTATTTCATTTAAAAAAGTGGCTAGGGCAGCCCTAAATTTAAAAAAATATTACTATGGTATTTTTTCCTTGAGAAAACCACCATATTTCAGCATACAAGAGAAGTGCTTTCTATGTACTTCACATTTTATAAACAGAACAACAAATAGACAAAATTTAATAAAATTAAAAATTCCTTGCTATACAAAGGCATTGTTAAGTGAATGTGGTAATTTTTCTTTGTATATGAGAAGTGGTAAGAAATAGCATGATTAATAATAGAGTTTGTCTTGATTCATACTAAGAAACCAGCTACTTTATATACCATTGCTTTGTCCCATTAATGGAAGTGTCAACCCAATGAAAAAAATAAATGACATCTAAACTATTTTATGATAAGAATATTGACACATACATCTTTTGAGCAGCTCTTGGTGACACCTAGGCTTCAATGGTCATGATTTGAAAACCACTGATCTAAAGAAATAAGGTTCCCACACTTACCAAAGTTATAGACTTGAGAGAGGAGTAGAAATATAAAAGTTAATTGTAATTAGAGTGAGACTGAGAGAGAGAGAGAGCGAGCTGCAGGGTAATATTAGAAATAGGACATGTATAACGGACATGACAGAGAGGATCTACTTTTAGATTGGTGTTTCCAGAATGAGCCAGAAATAATCTCTCTGAGGTAGAGACACCTAAAAAGACAACTAATATATAATTAGAGTTAGCATGGAGATAATGAAACAATGATCCTGTGACCACTGAGTCGGGAAAAATTTGACATTTGTCCTTAAATAAAAAAATAAATTAATAAATAAAACAAACAAAAAAAAAACTAATGTGACTAGAGAGGAAGCACCCAACATATTTTGAAATGAGGTTGGAATATAGGCATGCCGGTGCCAGATCATTCAGGCTCTGCAAGTATAGCTAACATTTTGTAATTCTACACACATTCAATAAGGATTTACTAAAGAGTTTTAACCACAGAGACAAAATCCACTAGTTAGATGTCAGAGACCCATTTATTATTGAGATTAACCAGAATATAACTCCACCAAATAACTTTATCATATCTAGCATTTACTGAATCAAAAACAATTGCAAATTTGTTCATATTTTTTGAATAAGGATGGTATGTTGTGGTTATACTTTTATTTTTTTCTATAGTTTCATCAAGGCATAATATAAATATCATAAATTATCGTGTAAATGTATAAAATTGTACAAAAACTCAATAAAGCATCTACTTTTACAAAATTTTCATTATCCTATAATGTCCCATTATTCACATCTGTAGTCAATCCACTCATAATCTTAATCCCCTGCAGATTCTGATCTGTAGTTTGTCTCCCATAGAGTTTTAAAAGCCTTTTAATTATTTTCATTATTTAAAAAAACTTTATTTTTTAATTCAGCTTTCTTAATTTGTGCTTGTGTCTTTAACATGTTTACAATAATTTTCTGTTCCTCAATAAGAAAAGTGTGCCTACTCCTGTCCCAGATACATTTAGCACACATGGATCCACCACAGGCCACGCTGCCATGTTTTTGTTTTTTTTTCCATTTTCGACAACCTTATTTGAATTTGAAGTCTCACAGTATGAACTTCGTGAAGTTGTCATGGGCACATGCCAGATGCAGATTTTGGTCCTTTCCCTACTTTCTTGATATGAAAGTAAACCAATCTATTACCAGGGCTTCAGGACAGCCTGGTTTCATTAGAGGCTGTATTGCAAGACAGCCTCCATTGGTATGTAAAACACTGAACCACTCTGGATGCCTGAAGACACTATCCCCGGAAGAGCTCCCATAAATATTTTTACTGTAGAAAATTTCATGGTAGTGAACTCTGATTTCTACTGTTTAATAATTTTCAAGTTTATTTATGTTGAAACAGTTATCAATAGTTCATTTCTTTCATTGTTAAATGGACTTTTTTAGTATGGATATACAATGTTTTGTTTATTCACAAGATGATGGACACTTGGATTGTTTCTAGTCTGGGGCTATTAAGAAATATGTGTTATTGCAGGTTTGATTATTCTTCTATTGTATTTTTTCTCTTTTCTTTAGTTTGGGTAATTTATATTAATATATTGGTAGGTTCACAGATTATTTTTTCTGCTTTCTCAAATCTGCTGTATACCTCTTGCAGTAAACTTCTTTTTTATTGAACTGCTTAACTTTATATTTTACATTTGTCTCTTTTTTAGTATTTTCTAAAATGTTTATTTAGATTATTTATTTCTTGAATTATTACCATCAAACTTTTTTTTAATCCTTTAGACATGTTTAACTTTGGATATTTGAACAATATACATAAAAGCAACATTGTCTTCTTTTTAATCTGAATTCAACCTCTGGCTCCCTCAAAGACAGTTTCTACGACTTTTTTTCTCTTTAAAGAGTGACTTTTAAAAACAATTTTCTTTGCTTAGCTCATAAATTTGGTTGAAAACATGATATTTTAAATATTGTATTGCAGAAACACTGGTTTCTGATATTTTTCTCCTCTGAGGACATTTTTTCCCTATTTTCCAGTGTAATTATTGTCTAGATAATTATTGTCCTGGTGTTTCTTCTTATGCCATCCTCCCAGAATCCTCTTCCTCTGTTGTACTCACGTTTGAACTCATTTTTACTTTGATTGTATCAAGCACTGTCATAACATTAGTTACTAACCTACGTTACAACACATCCTATAAAGAATTGCTTATAATTTATTCATTTCCATATTGTCCTCCAGCAAAACGGTTACTTTCCTCATACTTGTGATCTTAGCTAATTTGTCTTCTGTCATGAAATAAGTGCCAGGCAAAAGGCTGTTGATCTGACTTTAATGGAAATGAAGAAAAGCTGTTTATTATTTACTGCATGACCTGCTCCTCAGATTTTGAAGTCATTATCTTAAAAATACCATCTGAATTAGTGAGAAATAGATTTTATTTAGAAAAAAGAACATATTTTTTAAAATAATTCATCTGGCCAGTCTAATTGATCTGCTTTGTCTAAATAGCTTATGAACTCTTTCAATTTCCTGCATGATTCTTTGAGCGCAATGCTCTCACTCTGCCTTATCATTTAAATTATCTTTCAATGCATATATTCAGATTAGTATATCAATTCCCCATGGGGAAAAGAAAAATGAAGAAAATTCTGCAAAAAGGAAAAAAAAAGTAACTGCACAAAGAAGATTTCAAATATCTACGACAAATGTGAATAATTGTACTAAAATTTCCCAGTGTATTTTAATACATAGACTAAAAAAACAGATGTTTCCAGTGAAGAATATCTTTTCTTGGAATCAAGTCAGAATTTGCCTAAATAGAGGCCTTTTGGTGCAATGTCCACTCAAGCAAGTAGGCACATACAATGCTATACTCTGGTGCTATTGCCATTCACCAAAGTTAAGCTCATCCTGTGCTGGTGGCTGACCTCAATACTGGCAATCCTTCCAGTCCAGCTTCAGGAGCAGAATCCAGATGAGTCTCTGTTACAAATATGCGGAATATATTGGGTAAGAAATCTTCCCAATTTGTATTTGATAATTATTAATGTATGCCAAACATTTTTGGAAAAGTGGTATTGCAATAGGAAAGGGGGTTTATATTTATTGAAATGAAATAGCAAAATAAGTTTTAGAACTTTAGAAAAAGTTGCCAAATTTTTCTGGGCTTTGAGGATGTCACCTCTCTGGGTTAATTACTGGAACTGAAAAGCTCCTATTTGAGGTGAGATACTTTTTCATTTGCTTTACCTTAATTTGCTTTTTTCTTGAGTTCTGCATGAGGTAAGACTTTATAAGCAATGTACACACTATTTTTTAACCTTGATTTTTTACAATATCTATCCCCCCTGGAATATTTTTCTCTACCCTGTTGGTTGAGCAGTTTAGGGTAAGAAATAATAGCAGAAATAAAGAATAAGCCAGTATTCTAGGGAAACATTGAATGAGGAAGAACATCTTTAGTGAACCTCTTTCTTTCTTACCTTGGAAAGTTGCAATTCACTTGAAAAGTGGAAAACCACAGTGGCTAGTGCTTGCAATCCCCATTAAAAGAGAAACAAGGTCATTTCCGGTAGGGAACAAGTACTTCATTTTTCTAAAAAAATAAAAAATTAAAAGCTTAGTATTCATACTTGTACACTTGTATAGCATTAGAAAATCTTAACAGTAACACATTTGTGGGTTTGCTTGTATTTTAGGTTGAACCACACTATAAAATGTTGAACAGAATTTGAAACTGTGCCAGTGCGTATCATGTTATCTCTTTAGTTCCAAGCAACTTAGTATAGGGTTCTGACTGTAACTTAGCAGAAAAATATCTTTTAATTTGCAGCCCATAAAATTATAATTAAATATTTATAATATTCTTTTCTAATTTAAGAATGCTGTCTTTTGTTTGTTTCCTGTTTAGGAAGTGTAATAACAAAATACCTAGCAAATAACATCTCGATTTCTGAAAAGCCAATCCAGTCCTATTAGTGTTTAAAAATAACTACCATATCTTTTAGTATGAGGATAGTTGATGGAAATATCAAATAACAGAATTTTAATCATTAATTATAATGTATGTTTTCTTATTCGTATTGATAGAAAAAAATGTGAGTTACACTTATTTTAGAGAATAGGGAAGACATAAAAATAATGAGTGAGAAATATTTTGCTTTGCACTATCTGATTTAGAAATAGGTCAATAAATGCTAAGAACAATTCTGAGAAAAAGTGAGATTTTAATAAAAGTAAATATGGTTTAGTATAAAACTATAAGGAAAAAACCTCATGATTTACAATAATTTCTTGTCATGGATAATTGAAAGTGATATGTACAAATCATTAGTACCATTACAATTTTGTAAGAAAATATCCTTATATAAACTATGCATTTGTGAAATAAAAATTAATGAATCATAACACTTCAGCCTGTCATTTATACTGATAGATTCTTATACACGTAAGTGGTGACTTTTTTAACACAAAATTTTATGACATTTTTTTCGCATCACTTCATTATTTAGTGATGTTATCCTTAGCCTTAGAACTAAAATCCACCCACTTAATGAAATGCTTACTTAAACATCAAAGTTATTATTACATATGTAACAGTTTGGGAATATTGCATTACAGTTGGAAAATACCCAACATTATTGAATCAATTTTCTATCTGCTTTGTAAAAACAACTTCTGCTTTACTGCCTTTTGGGAACAAAATTGAAGCAATACTTCACAAAAACCATTAAACAGAACTGTGACAGACTTCCGAACAAATTTCATTATTTCTGAATTTCCTTTGAACATCTAATGGCAGAAGGAAAAGTGATTTAGATATGTTCACATTCTCAGTTATGATATCTGACAGTCTCAAAATAAATACATTATTCATAAAATAAAATGATGATACAATTGAACAATCAACCTCATCAATAGTCTACTGCTAAGCAATCAAATTTAATTGGTCAAATAAAGCAGCATTTAGTTCTGGAAAAAAGGGAAGATAGTCTATAATTAGATAATTAACATAAAGATGATACTTATATAGCAGCAACACATTAAATATTTAACCATATGTAAAGAAATCAACTTCAAACTGGTGAATGAAGGAAAATTTCTTTGGATAATTCTTTAGTGTTTGCTTTTTTTTAATAGTTCCTTTGGGATATAGTTGGCTATTGCATGCTGTTAACACTACAGAAGTATAGCAAAGGAGAAAAAGAGTTTTCATTGATTTTATAGCATTTATAAAAGAGCTAAATACATATTGAGAATGTATGGGTTTGTTAAAACTATATTAGTTATTTTTTTAAAATTTTCTAATATATTCTCCCTGGTTGAAAGAAATATGTTTTAACTAGAAGAGTCATTATGTTTAAATTTTATTATGTATTATTATTTCTAAAACTTTGCAAAACTAATAAGAGTTGTGAGCAGTTATTTCATTGCCTCTGGAGCAGACGTAGTTAGATTCCAGTAAGTCAGCTGTATGGGTCCGTGGAGCAAGTTAAGCGTAGGCATGCTGCAAGAATTAGAATCAGTCTTAATCTTATTTAAAAGCTTCCTTCTTCATCTTTGCAAGTGTGGATTGTTGGCCAGGATTAAATCACAAATCTCCTAAACACTCCTGTGAAGTAGTTAAGCAAGAAGTATAAAGTGTACATAGAGTTCACAGAGCTCTTATACTCCAAGGCAGAAGAAAAGAAGGAATTAACTTGGCTTCTTACCACTTTTTAACTTCTGCCAACCCTCCGCCCCTTGACTATAGCCATGTTCAACCAGAGACCAGTTATTATAGGAGCTTGGGAAATGCAGTCTTCAGGATTCAGACTTTTAGAAAAATCTTTATCATATTTTTTTTTCTGTTACCATTTAGTCCCTTTATATCCCCTCCTCCCAGCAATCACAACACTGTTGGTATGGTGCAGAAGGGTAGGAGGAAATCTGAGGGCAAACATACACTGAAACAACATATTTTTCCATTATACACTATCAGTGTTAACTATGTTAATAATGTTAAACATCGTAAACCTGTTTTACTACAGGGAACAAAATGCTATAAACTCTACTTTCATCTCTATTTGATTAATGTATTATAAAACAGATATCTAAATAGCTAAAAGTACTTGAGATCCGTTGTAGGCTTCTATTACCTTGGCAATATATTGTTTTTTTTCTATATATATTGTGTTTTCTTATTTATAAGATATATGTTGCCCAATACTTTTGTATATTTGTTTCTGTATGTGTGCAATGCACATTTTTTTAATTTAAGAAAATGTAACTTTTATACTCAGGGATATGGTGGTTATACCATATTCTTCATAATTTTTAAACAACAAGGACAAAAGACTCTCTGAATGTCAAGTGAAGTTAAATTTTTAAACGTGTTCTGTTTTGGGTAATGTATGCCAATAAACCACACTGAAAATTGAATTGGTATAACAGAAAATATTTTAATTGGGACTTTCTAAACAAACAAAAAAAAATCAAATTATACTCCACTGGCATTCTGTCAAATATTATCTCATGGAAGTATAAAACTGAGGATGAATTATTTATTTCTTCTTGGGCTGAAACCCATGGTAGACAGATTTCACAGATTTGGTACAGCAAAATTACTAAACAAATGAACCAAAACAGCAAAACAATAATTTTCATGGAAAATTACATAATCCAGAGTTACTATACCATCTGAAATGTTCAGTTTCTAGCAAAACAAAACAAAACGCAGACATAAAAAAAAGAAAATAAACATAAAGTACAGCCTGGCCTCAGGGGGAAAAGCAGTAAAATGAATTGATAAATGTCATAGATATCAGCTCTAGCAGCTCTAACAGGGCAATATAAATATTTTCAAAGATCTAAACTATTTAAAGAACTAAACACAATTATGAGAACAATAAATGATAATAAAGAAACTCAATAAGGATATATATATATATATATATATATATATATATATATATATGTATGTATTTTAAAGGAAGGCCTGGATAAAAATGCAGAAAAAACATACTACAAGGTATCAATGACAGATTCAAGGTGAAAAATAATCAGAAAATGTGAAGAAAATTTAATATTAGTTATCTGTCTAAAGAACAAATAAACAAGGAATAATCAAGATTCAGATACCTGTGAGACAACATCAAATGTTATTAATCAATGTGAGGGGAGTTTCAGAAAAAGAGAACATTAGACAAAAATTACTATTAAAAAAATGGTTAAAACCTTCCCAAATTTGATTTAAAAACATTAATACAGATAAAAGAAGCTCAACAAGCCTGAGTATAATAAATACAAACAGATTCACACCTGGACATTTAGTCAAACTCTTAAAAGCCAAACCAATAACAAATATTGAACATATGAAGATAAATAACTCATTGATTAAGGTAAATCTTCAAAATGGTTAAGAGCTGACTTTAGTAGAGATAATTAAAACAGAATGAAGGGGAATATCATTTATAAGGCAGAAAGCAAACTATAATAACATAGAATAATCCTGTATGCAACAAAAGCATTCTTCAAAATGACAGCAAAATAAAGATATTCTTTGATAAGCAAATAGTAAATTTCTGGCTAACAGGCTTGCCTACAAGAACTGCAAAAGGAAATCCTTCTTGCCAAAAAGAAATGAAATCAGACCATAAATGAATAGGAAGAAATAAATAACATCTGAAATTTTGATATGTGGGTTAACATTAATAACTTTATAAATATATATTTTTGTTTCTTCTCTTAAGTTTTTAAGAAGAAATATAATTATATGAAGTGATGACTACAGCATTGTACTACTGGGTTTTTAAAAATATATTTAATATGTAACATATAAGACAATAACAAAGAGGAGGAAGGGAATGAAGTTACACTGGGAAAAAAGTTAAATAAATATATATATATATAAAATCAGAATTTACTTGGTATGAATCTAAAATAGATGGTAAATGAAAATGCATATTACAATATCTAGAACAACTAATAAAAGCAAAAGCATAGTAAAAATTCCAGGAGAAAATTTAAATTTGTACACTAACAACATTTATTTAATACAAGAGAAGACCATTATAAAGAAACATAAGAGCTCAAAACAGGAGTAGACATATAAAAACAAATGGGACAACAACAGAGGTAAATCCAACAATATTAATCATGGCATTATGCGAATGTTCTAAACACCCCGATCAAAAAGTACAGTTTATCAGACTAAATATAAAGCAGAATCCAAATATATTGTCTATATTCTTTCTACAAAAAAATACTCCTTGTATCTAAAGACAATAGGCTGAAAGTGAAAGGATGGAAAAGACATACCATGAGAATAGTAATCATAGAGAGCTGGAGTGATTATGTAAAGAACAGACTATGTAGATTTTAGACAAGAAATATTATTAGTGACAAAGGAAAATATCACAATTATAAAGATCTACATACGTAAAAACACAGTGCAAAAACAAACAAAAACTCAAAATAATTGAAAAGAAAAATAGACAATTCACCAATAAGAGTTAGTGTGTAATATTCATTTTTAATTATTGATATAATTAATACTGATAGCCTAACCAGACCACTGGGAACAAATGGAGGGCAGGGAACAAGATGGGCTATGGAAGGAGATCACAAACTGCCTGAGGCAGTGGGTGGGGCCGCAGTGTCCAGGTAACCAAGCTGGAACCACGCTGATGCTCCACACCCAGTCAGAGCCTTCTGTCCCTGGCCACAGAGCCTCCATCCCTGGGCAAAATAACAGCAGGGAAAATTATTGCAGTAAGCATGTGTAAGGCTAGCAAGATAATGAGATGGGGGAAAAGCCCTCCTACCCCCTTCCAGGTACTTAGTTAGGGAGTGAGACCAGGGGAAGGCAGGCACATGTACCATAGAGGTCAGGATAATGGCAGAAGAAGGTGAAGGATTGGAGAAACCCATTGGTCTAGCCTGAAAAAGATGAGATTGTTTGGAATTGAACTCTCCAGCATGTGTGGAAGTTTGAGGAGTTAATTGGGGATTTCTGAGAAAGCACCTGACCCCTCCCACACCCAAAACTAACATAATCTTAAGGAAAGGAAGCGATGCATTCACACCCACCTTACGAACATATTGGCCAGGGTGTTGGTGGGGCCTTCTGGCACTGGAAACTAAGTGGCCATTGGAGGTATTGGCCCCACATGTGGGTTGCAGGAGGGAGCCTAAAGCCAGACAGTTGCTGGAAGAAAAGCTGAGCCACCTGAATGGCCACTCAGTGATTGCCCACCTGTCCCAAAGGACTGTACTTTAAATGGGAGAAGGAACTCTGGACACTGCCTTTGGTTTCGGCCTGGCTGAGGAGAGCTGGGACCACCTGGAGGACATGGGCTTTGAGACAAGAGTCAGCCATTCTTCCAAATTGTACAGTATTTTAAAAAAACGTCTTTCATTTCTCACCAACCACTGCATCTAAAATATTCTCATTGGTGGTGGCAGGCAGCTCTACCCCACTTTGGTCATAATAATTAGCTAGATAATAAGTAACATAATAATTAGCTAGATAATCAGTAAGAACTTAGAAGACCTGAAAATCATGATCATGAAACTTGAGCTAACTGACTCTATGCAACAACTCCAGGATGCTCCTTTTTAAGAACATATGTAACATTCTCCAGGATTGCTATATACTAGATCACAAACCTAGTCTCAATATATTTAAAAACACTGAAGTAATGTAAAAAAGTTATTTATTCATAATAAAATTAACTTAGAGACCAAAAACAAAAACAAAAAACCCTAGAAAATCAACAAATGTTTGAAAATTATACAATACACTATTGAATAACAAGTGGTCAAAAAATAATAGAAATTAGGGAATATTTTTAACTGAACTAAAATAAAAATGTAATATGTCAAAAGTTACGAGAAGCAGCTGAAGAAGTGCTTAGAAGGAAATGCCACCTTTAAACATTTATATCAGAGAGCATAAAAATCTCAAATCAGTCACCTAAGCCTCCACCTTAAGAAACTAGAAGAACAAATTAAACCCCGAGCAAACAGAAGAAAGAAAATGATAAAGATTAGAGCAGAATCACTAAAGTAGAAAAACAGTAAAGTGCTAGAATCTTTTAAATCAAAACCTAGTTCTATCAAAAGATCAACAACACTGATGAGCCTTCAGCAAGACTCACTATTAATAAGCTCAAAAAAAAGAAACAAACAAACTCATAGATACTGAGAACAGACTGACAGCTGTGAGAGGGGAGGGGTTGGGTGTCTAGGTGATAAAGGTGGAGGGATTAAGAAAAAAAAAAACCTCATAGACACAAACAGTATGGTGAATACAAGAGGGAAAGGAGGCCAGGGTACAGGTAGAATATGGTAAGGAGGATAAATAATAACAGAAGGAGACTTGCCTTTGGGTGAACACATAATACAGTATACAGATGATGTAGTATTGAATTTCATACTTGAATCCTATAAAATTTTATTAACAATAGCACCTCAATGAATTGAATAAAAATTAAATTAAAAAGATTGGCTTCTTTCGCTGAGTGCAATGCCTTTGAGAGTCATCAAAATTTTGTGCTAATCCAAAGCAAGCCTCAGTAAATTCAGGAAAATTGAAATAACACCAAACTTTTTCTCATACCACAAGGCCTTGAAACTCGAAATCAACCTCAAAGAGAAACTTCAAAAACTTGCAAACTCATGGAGACTGAACAGTACACTATTAAACAATGAATGGGTCAATAATGAGATAAGAGAAGAAATCAAAAAATTTCTGGAAACAAATGAAAATGAACAGACAACTGTCCAAAACCTATGGGACACAGCAAAGGCGGTCCTGAGAGGGAAGTTCATAGCAATACAGGCTTACCTAAAAAAGATAGAAACATTTCAAATAAAAGACCTAACACTACAACTTGAAGAACTGGAGAAACAACAACAAATAAATCCCAGAGCAAGTAGAAGGAAGGAAATAGTCAAGATTAGAGCAGAACTGAATGACATAGAGACAAAAAGAACAATTCAGAGGATCAACCAATCCAGAAGCTGGTTCTTTGAAAAGATTCATAAAGTTGACAAGCCTTTAAGCAGACTCATCAAGAAAAAAAGGGAGAGGACCCAAATTAATAATATCAGAAATGAAAGAGGAGAAATAACAACTGATACCACAGAAATACAAATGATTATCAAAACTATTATGAACAATTATATGCCAAGAAATTTGAAAATCTTGATGAAATGGACAAATTTTTAGAAAAGTATAATCTTCCAACACTGAAGGAGGAAGAAACAGAAAGCTTGAACAGACCGAGAACAGCTGGGGAAATTGAAGCAGTCATCAAGAAACTCCCAGCACACAAAAGCCCAGGGCCAGACAGTTTCCCAGGAGAATTTTACAAAACATTTAAGGAAGAGCTAACCCCTGTCCTTCTCAGACTATTCCAAAAAATCCAAGAGGAGGGAAGACTCCCAGACTCCTTCTATGAGGCCAGCATCACCCTGATCCCAAAACCAGATAAAGACCCTACAAAGAAAGAAAACTACAGGCCAATTTCGCTGATGAACATAGATGCTAAAATCCTCAACAAAATATTGGCAAACCGCATCCAGCAATACATTCAAAAGATTATCCATCACGATCAAGTGGGATTCATCCCAGGGATGCAGGGATGGTTCAATATACGCAAATCAGTAAACGTGATACACCACATAAATCAAAGAAAAGACAAAAACCACATGATCATCTCGATAGATGCAGAAAAAGCATTTGACAAGGTACAGCACCCATTTATGATCAAAACACTCAGCAAAATGGGAATAAATGGGGCATTCCTCAACGTAATAAAGGCCATATATGAAAAACCTACAGCCAATATCATACTCAACGGGCAAAAACTGAAAGCTTTCCCACTAAGATCGGGAACACGACAAGGATGTCCGCTCTCACCGCTTCTTTTCAACATCGTATTGGAAGTCCTAGCCACAGCGGTCAGACAAGAGAAAGAGATAAAAGGCATCCAAATAGGAAAGGAGGAAGTAAAACTATCATTGTTTGCAGATGACATGATAGTGTACATAGAGAACCCTGTAGACTCTACCAAAAAACTCCTCAACCTAATAAGTGAATTTGGTAAAACAGCAGGATACAAAGTCAACATTCAGAAAGCAAAGGCGTTTTTGTGCACCAGCAATGCAATAGAAGAAGAAGAAATCAGGAAAAATATACCATTCGATATAGCACGAAAAAAGATAAAGTACCTAGGGATAAATTTAACCAAAGACACAAAAGACCTGTATGCAGAAAACTATACAACATTGAAAAAAGAAATTAAGGAAGACACAAATAAATGGAAGCATATACCGTGCACATGGATTGGAAGAATTAATATCCTTAAAATGTCCATACTACCAAAAGCAATTTATAGATTCAACGCAATCCCTATTAAGATACCAATGACGTATTTCACAGAAATAGAACAGACATTTCAAAAATTTATATGGAACCATAAACGACCCCGAATAGCCGCAGCAATTTTGAGAAAGAAACACAAAGTAGGAGGGATCACAATACCGGACATCAAACTACTACAAAGCCACTATACTCAAAACAGTCTGGTACTGGCACAAGAACAGACCCATAGACCAGTGGAACAGAATAGAAAGCCCAGAAATAAGCCCAGGTCTCTATGGACATCTAATATTTGACAAAGGGGGCAGAAGCATAAAATGGAGCAATAACAGCCTCTTCAACAAATGGTGTTGGGAGAGCTGGATGGCTACATGCAAAAATTTGAAATTGGATCATCAGCTGACACCATACACAAAAATAAACTCAAGATGGATAAAAGACTTCAATATAAGTCGCAACACCATCAAAGTCCTCGAGGAGAACATTGGCAGGAAACTCTCAGATATCCCACGCAGCAATTTTTTCACTGATATGTCTCCTAAAGCAAGGGACATAAAGGAAAGATTAAACAAGTGGGACCTCATCAAAATAAGAAGCTTCTGCACGGCTAAAGAAAACATCAGCAAAATGAAAAGGGAGCCAACCATTTGGGAAAATATATTTGCTAATGATACATCAGATAGAGGTTTGATCTCCAAGATATACAAAGAACTCACTCGACTTTACTCCAAGAAGACAAACGATCCAATCAAAAAATGGGCAAAGGACCTGGGCAGATGCTTTTCTAAGGAGGAGATACAGAGGGCCCAGAGGCATTTGAAAGGATGCTCTGCATCACTAGCCATCAGAGAAATGTGGATCAAAACCACCATGAGGTACCACCTCACACCGGTCAGAATGGCCATCATAAATAGATCCACAAACAACAGGTGCTGGCGAGGCTGTGGAGAAAAGGGAACCCTAGTACACTGTTGGTGGGAATGCAGACTGGTGCAGCCACTATGGAAAGCAGTGTAGAATTTCCTCAGAAAGCTGAAAATGGAACTGCCTTTTGATCCAGTCATTCCCCTGCTGGGACTATACCCTGAGAACACCAAAACGCCAATGCAAAAGAACCTATGCACCCCAATGTTCATAGCAGCACAATTTACAATAGCCAAGTGTTGGAAGCAACCTAAATGCCCATCGGTAGATGATTGGATCAAAAAACGATGGTACATATACACAATGGAATACTATGCAGCAGAAAGCAAAAAAGAAGTACTAAACTTTGTGACAGCATGGATGGAACTGGAGAGCATCATGCTAAGCGAAATAAGCCAGGGGGCGAAAGACAAATACCATATGATCTCACCTATAAGTGGAACCTAACCAACAATGCAAAGAAGCAAGGAAAATATGACCAGCAACACTGAAAGGAAAAGAAATCAACAGAGACAAGAGGGAAGGGGGGGGGCCGGGAAAGGGAAGGGAAGGGGAAAGTCAAGGAACATATAGCAAGGACTCATGGACAAAACCAAAGGGGAAGAGCTGAGGGAGGGAAGGCGGGAGGGGGCAAGGGAAAGAGGTGGGGGGAAGGCAGAGACAAATGTATTTAAAAAGTAAATAAATTAATTAAAAAAAAAATTTTGTGCTAATCAATAGCTTTTTCCTTTTTGCTGAATGGATCACATTTTATATTTATTTTTCACTCAGTGAAGGATATCTGAGTTGTTTTCTGTTTGGGGTGATTATCAATGAAACTACTATGAACATTTGCATATAAATAAATAAATAAATAAAATGCAAACTAAAAAAATAAAAATAAATAAAAAATTTAAAAAATCCAAATTATTAATAATGGAGGAGATATTACTAATAATTTTTCAGATAGTTAATAATTAAGGAAATATTATGACCACTTTATGCCAACTACTTAGACAACATAAATGAATAGGAAAATTTCTAGAAATATAAACTTTACCTAAGCTGACTCTGGACAAAATAGAAAATCTGAATATATTTATAATAAGTAAAGCAATTAAATTAATAATTAGAAATCTTCCTACAAAATAAATCCAATCTTAGATAGCTTCTGTAGTTAATTTTGCTAAATATTTAAATAATAAATTATGCTAATTCTTCACAAATTCCTTCAGAAAATAAAGAAAAATCTTCCCAACTCCTTCTGTGAAACCAGAATGATGTTATACTAATATCAACGTTAGACAAAAAATCACAAAATAAAACTGCAAATATCTTTATATATAAAAGAAACCTTATACAAATTGTATTAAACTGAATGCAACAACCTATAAAATAAAATATACACCATGACCAATAGATGTTTATTCCAGGAATGGAGCTCAAGATGGTGGCGCAGGTAAACACAGCTTGTCTCCTCAAGCAACCACATCAAAATTACAACTAAATTATACAACAACTATCATTCAGAACTGTCAGAAATTAAGCTGAATGGAAGGCCTATAACTACAGAATTAATCCTGCAGAGGCTGTGGTCAAAAAAATTACAACATAGGTCATGTGTACCTGAAAGATAAATTCATTACTGGTATGTGCTAATGTGCAGAAAAAACTAAAAACACTGAAAATTTGTGTTTATTATATTTATATAATAAAATACATAATTTTTTTCAGTTACAATGTAGAAATTATTAAACAAATAAATATAAAAATACAAAGAATAAAAATTTTTCTTTCCAAATAATGGAACAAGAATAATGCTAAAAAATTACAACCAAAAAAAGCCTTTAACATTAATTAATTAGAATCTTCAAAGTTGGTTTTTAAAATCACTTGTAACAGTCATCACAAACAATATTGTTATGCTCAAAGCATAAATACTTTTCACAATACTGCAAAAATATTTTGATAAGTGACTTGAGTAGCATTTACTGAAGTTCTTCCACATCTCTTGGATTGTTGAATTGATATATATTTTCCAGCCATTTTCAATGGAAAATGAAAAAAAAATACACCACTGACTTTGAAGTTTGCAAAAAAATCAAACAAACAAAAAAACACACGCAAAAAAATACTACACCAACACTGATTTCAGAGTCTGTGCTATCAGATACAATTTACTAATGAACATCATAAACCCTTATGAAACACGTGTTAATAACCAAACTGATGGCTCAAATGTTATAACTTAACATTAGTCACATACAAACACATAGTCATGACCTTGAACATATGTACCCAATATATTTAACAATATTTGTTTGTTTGTATCTCTCAAATCAGCCATGACCTTCACAGGATTAAAGAAGAAACTACATCAAGACTGGTAGGAGGCTCAGAGATGTAGAATGGGCTGGTCCCTCACCCATGAGTATGAAATAAAAATGGGGAGGAATATCTCAGGAGCACAGCATCCCAGCCCCACACCAGGCCACCTAGCCCAGGTTTCCAGTGCCAGAAAGAGAAGTTGCCATAATTTCTGGCTATTAAAAGCAGCAGAGATTTAGGCTATGGAAGGCAGAAACTTCTGGAGTCCCAGATGTTCCTCTTAAAGGCCCACAGAGTGACTTACTCAGACTCACTCCCTCTGAGCTCTAGCACAGGGGCAGCAGATTGAAAGGCACCAGAAACACATGGGGAGGAACTAAAGTGTCTAGTATCAAGGTGAAATTTGGGTGGCAGCTTTCTCCTAGACACAAGTGCTAGCGAGACCACTGTTTCTCTTCTGAGCTCCTCCCCACCCTCCACAGAGCTTGCAGGTGGGTGCCATATCTGAGACTCCATCAACTTGGCTCACACTGTTTGCCATATGTAGGTGATTCTCTGATACCCCGAGAACCACCCAACTTCAGAGTCTGAGCTGTTGCCAATGATTTTCCATACAAATGCTTTGTCTTGGCCCATGCTTCTGATTTTCCTGTATTCTCTAAAACAAGCATCATCTGGTTTCAACCAACCCTATAACTCTTACTAAGTTGCCCCAGGTGGTGTCCTAGCAGCAGCTGGCCTTAGTTAATAACCTGGCCTTGCTTGGGCACCTTCCAGCCCAGCACAAGTAGCAGCCATCTGTAGATTGCTTTGTAGCTTAAGCTGTGTGACCCTGGACAGAACACAGGTGATGGCTGACCTTGGACATACCAACAGCAATCAAAGTTCAACTATAACAGGAGGGTGTACATGGCCCACACAGTGAACATTTCTCGAGTACCCAGCTTGGGTAATAGGGAGGCTGTGCCACTACACCCTACAGGACATCTCTGATATTAGGCCACTCTACCAAGCATGAGAAGTGTAACAGCTCTACCTAATACATAGAAACAAACACAGGAAGGCTGCCAAAATAGGGACACAAAGCAGCATAATCCAAATAAAATAATATAGCAAAACTCCAGAAAAAGAACTAAACAAAATGGAAATAAGCAAGCTACTAAATGTAAAGTGCAAAACACTGGTTATAAAAATGCTCAAGGACCTTAGTGAGGACCTCAACAGAATAAAAAAAAAAAGTCCAGCCAAAAAAGAAGGGTACACTAATTAAAATAAAGGACAACTTACAGGGACTCAACAGCAGAGTGGATGAAGTTGAGAATCAAATCAATGATTTGGAATGTAAGGAAGCAAAAACCAACCAATCAGAACAAAAAAAAAAAAAAATGAGGACAGTGCAAGGGTATCTGGTACAACTTTAAGCATACCAACAATCATATCTTGTGGGTGCCAGAAGGAGAAGAGAGATGATAAGAAATTGAAAACCTATGTGAAAAATTAATGACAGCAAAGTTCTTTAACTTCGTGAAGGTAATAGACATTCAAGTCCAAGAAGCACAGAGAGTCCCAACAAGATGGATGCAAAGAGGCCCACCCCAAGACACACCATAATTAAAATGCCAAAGGTTAAAGACAAAGAAAGAATTTTAAAAACAGCAAGAGAAAAACAATTAGTTACCTACTCAGGAGCTCCTATAAGGCTGTCAGCTGATTTCTCAAAAGAAATTTTGCAGGCTAGAAGGGAGTGGCAAGAAATATTCAGTGTTAAAAAGCAAGGACCCACAACCAAGAATATTCCACCCAGCAAAGCTGTTATTTAGAATTGAAGGACAGATGAAAATCTTCCCAGAAAAGAAAAAGCTAAAGGAGTACATCACCACCAAACCATTATTATATGAAATTTTAAAGGGTCTTCTTGAAGAAGGAGAAGAAGAAGAAGAAGGAGGAGAAGGAGAAGGAGAAGGAGAAGGAGAAGAAGAAGAAGAAGAAGAAGAAGAAGAAGAAGAAGAAGAAGAAGAAGAAGAAGAAGAAGAAGAAGAAGAAGAAGAAGAAAGGAGAAGAATATGACTAACAAAATGACAATAAATACATATGTTTCAACAATTGAATCTGAAAAAACAAAGTAAAAAAACAAGCAGAACTGAAATAGAATCATAGAGACAGAGAGCATTCTGATGGCTGCCATATGGGAAGGGGTTTGGAAGGATGAGCAAAATAGATGAAAGGACTGAGAAGTGTAAATTGGTAGGTACAGAATAGTCATGGGAATGTAAAGTACAGCATAGGAAATAAAGTAGTCAGAGAACATGTATGTGTTAGAGGAAAAATATGGTTCTTCTTGTCAACACAGTAAATTTACAGATCATCAAGTTTATTAGCATACAAGCAAAGTTTATTAGTGATACATTCTCATGGAAGAGAATGGGCCTTGCTGAGGTAGGGGTGAAAAGCATAGGCTTGGGTGGCAAAAAGCAATGGCAGTAAGAGCCAGGGCAGCAAAAAGCAATGGCAGTAAGAGCCAGGGCAGCAAAAAGCATCAGATCCTTTGTCCTGAGGACTTATATAGTTGGCAGGATGGGGGTGAGGAAGTTACCTATTGATTGGCAGGTAAAGGTGATGCCAGCTTCCCCAGGACAATATGACTACCCAAATGCAGATATGTGTGGAGTCTGTTATCCAAATTCTTATCTTGTTCTAGTCCACATTTTGTCATCTTGTTGTAGAACAGATATGTCACAGAAGGCAGTTAAAGTTGAGGCAGTTACCCAAAGTTATTTATGAGCTCTTTCTGTAAGCACTAGGGACACCCTAATAAAATAGGTAGTGACTAGAGGTAAACAATTAACCAAGACTGTTTCATGGGCTTTTTCTTTGGGCACTGTGGACCCCCTCTTCTTCCTCCTTCTAGACCTTGGGATGAATACACAATTTCAAAGGCTTTCTCCCAGATAGTGGAAATGATACATAAATAATTTCAAGGGCTCCTGTCCTTGTGATGTTGGAACACCTGGTAATCTTATTGGACCAGGCTCAGTACTGCTGAATTAGTGAGTGAGTCATGTCTCCCTTCTTCTCCCTGCCTTGGTACACTACCTATACTACCTATCCTACCTAAGATATGCATGACCAATAGACATGGACAATGGTCTGGGGATTACCTGAGGGAGTTGAGGAAGTGTTTGGAGGGGGTTCAAAGGAAAAAAATTGGGACAACTGGAATAGCATAATCAATAAAATACAATTTAAAAATAAAATAAAACAAGAAATGCCTGTTAATATAGTAAACTATATTAATATAGTAATATATTAAATTACTATAGTTATAGTAATATAGTAATAATATTATAGTAATTATTATATAAGTAATTACTATAAGTTAATATATAATTACTTATAGTACTCTAGTACTTGTAAGTAATTACTATAAGTAATTATATATTAATAACTTATAGTAATTATATAGTAATATAATTACTATAAGTTATAGTATAATATATGTTATTATATAGTAATATATAGTAATATAATAACTTATATTATATATTATAATAATAGAATATAGTGATTTAGTAAAACTAAATTAATATAGTTAATAGAGTAAACTATATTAATGGAATTGATAGAGGAACTAAAGAGTTAAAGATTTTAGCCTTAGTTACAGTTGATAAGTATAAGTGATTAATGCATATGTACAATTGTTATTCCAGGAACTGGAATGCATGACCTACATGACTCCAGGAAGTCAACATGCAATTCAGCCTTGAATTGTAAGGGATAGAGATGGTATCTGAGCCATTGTGTTCCATGCAGGAAACACAGATAAAGAATTATTGATCAACAGATAAGGTAGTACTAGGAAAATCGCCACCAGACTTCAACTCTCATCTGATTAACCTTTGTCCTCCAACTCCTTACTACTCTTTCTTCTCCTTATAAAAGTGTCAGCTTTAGATGAAATGTTAAGATGGTTTTTGAGGGTACATAACTGGCCATCTTCTCAGATTGCTGGCACCTGAATAAAGCACCCATGAAGGTAAATCCTTATCTCTATTGGTTTTGGTAGTGATAGGCAGCACAAACACCAAGCTGTTCTGTTTCGTATTCTGGCAGCTCGAGTGGGATACTTTTGTGACTCTCTGGCAAGTCTGGGCATTTGGCTGGGAGTCCCATTAACTGCTTGGACTGGGGAACCCCGGGGTGCAGATTACAAGACTCCCTAGAAGCTGTCAAATGATTTCACTTGGAGACTCTCCTTTCTTGTCACTCCCCGTTGCCTTCCCTTTTGATGAATCGCTGTGCTTTCTGGTCAAGACTGCAGTCCTAGGCTATGACTTGGATGGTCATCAGAGATTAAGGTGCTTTCTGGTTTGTGTGATATTCAGAGCTCTTTCTGGTATAATTGGGGGATCCTATATTCTGGGAAATTGTCCTTTCAGGAAAATCCCTTCTGGTTGCTGTGATATTACTGAGCTCTGTGTGGTAGAAGGGAGAGGGAAGCCTCCATTTCAGGAAACAGTTCTTTGGGGTGAATTCTGGCTGATTGGTTGTCCTATGCTTATGAAACTAAAAAAAAAAATTCATTGTAATACAGTTTGGCTTGTGTATAATCTAGACTCAGGAGAATGCCAGCCACTGACAGGGTCTTTAAAATACTGTACTTACTGCAATTGCAGTTGTTTTGTTGAAGATTAGCAAAATGGGAAAATAGTCCAGAAAAAAAGGGAATTTGCCTGTGGCAAATAGCAGAAACTCAGAAGAGAGACCCCAAAAAGATCAGGATAGCTACTGCAAACATGGTCAGGGGGCCCACAGCCTCTTCACCCCTGGAGGATCCTCCTTCTTACACAGCTGAGGGAGCCAAAATAAATGAGTCTGAACTGGTCTCTCCATCCCATACTCATGAGGGAACCAAATTTGGCAAAAGACAAGCCTCAACCGGGGCGGGGAATTACATTACAAGGGAAAAGGGGACTGGAAAAATGAGTGCCTTAAGCAAGGGGAAAAAGGTCAGAGTCTGAGAACTTGGATAAAATTAACCGCGGGTGGACAAATTGTAGACATTTTAATTGACACCAGAGTGACATATTCCGTGGTCAGTAGACCTTCTATATTAAATTATAGTTCACGGGTGCTTAAATTTCTAAAGCCATATGGAAAAAAAAATAGCTAGATATGTTGTGTGCCAAAAGAACAACCCCAAGACGGATATCCGTCAGAAGAAAGAATGGAAACAATATCAAGGACAGTGCCTGTTTGAGGACGGGTGAATAGGCTTTACCCAGAGGGGAAGGGTCCAAGATTGGATATGCTTGTTGGCTTTTGTTGATACCTTTTCAGGGCTGGTAGGAGACTATCCTATTAGAACTGAGAAACCTTTGGAGGTAGTGGCAGCTTTACTGAAGGAAATAATTTCTCACTTTGGCCTACCTGGCAGCATCCAGAGTAAAAATGAACCTGCTTTTGTTTCAGAAGTCACATAGTTAGTCAATTTTTAGGAATCAGGTGGAGACTCATGTGGCATGGATATCTCAGGCTTCTGGGAAAATAGAGAAGATGAGTCATATATTTAACAAAAACATAGCCAAACTGTCTCAAGAAACTCATCTCCATTGGGATCAAACTTTTAGCTATTGCCCTGCTCAAGATAAGGGTGGCTTCTCAAAGTTGGATTCAATTGAATCCTCATAAAAGTGTGTACAGGTAACCATTTCAGGCTATGCTTGGGGTAGGAGATATATATGTGGATCAAGAAGTGAAAGTAAAGAACTCTGAACATTTATGTCAGACCTTAGCTGCAATTAATGACCTTGTTCGTATTAGAGATCTCTCCCCAACAGGTTTGCTACATTCCTTTGACCCTGGAGTTAAGTTGCTACTCAAGACTTGGAAGACAGGATCCCCAGAAAACCAATTAGAAAAAAAGTAGACTGGAGCCTATGTTGAATAAACTTTTATTTCATGTCTTATAAACATTTGCCCTCTCCTGCAAAGATAATTGGGGGTCTATAGTAACACTAAAGGACAGGGAAATGTTTTATTCAAAAACAAAAACAAAAATGCTAATGTAGCCCCAGCTGGAAAGTATGCAACTTTTGTCAACTGTACTAAAAACTGTTTTATATGAATTGCAGCACTACTGCTAATGTATATTAAGCTTTTAGTTACATCAAATTGCCTGCAAGATAGTGTCTAATATGTTGAAAAACTGTTTATTCAACAATAAAATGATTTCACAAAATCTTATGTTTCAGTTTGTAAACTAATTTTATAGAAATAAGATATTTACACACTAATGATGGGGGGAGCATCCTAGGGGAACTCAAGAGTTAAAAGATTTTAGCCCTAGCTAGTCCTATAGTGATAGGCTTAGGTGATTAATGCATGTGGAAAACTATTGTTCCAGGAACTGGAATGCATAACTATGTGACTCCAGGAGGTTTACAAGAAATTCAACCTTTGTGCCCCAGGAGGCCTGCAAGTGATAGAGATGGTATTTGAGCCATTGTGTTTCAAGGAGGGGGAAGATAAAGAATTGTTGATTAACAGATAAAGAAGTACTAGGAAAATCACCACCAGACTGAAACTTTTATCCAATTAACCTTTTTTGTCCAAACCCCTTTCCTACCCTTCCTTTTCCTTATAAAAGGGTCAGCTTCAGATGAAATGTTAAGATGGTTTTGGAGGGTACAAAACAATGTGCATCAGAACCACGTCTCAGGTAGCCCACATTTGAATAAAGCACCCATAAAGATCAATCTTTGTCTCTACTTACTGGTTCTGGTAGTGACAGGCACCATGAAGGTTGACTTTTCCAGTTTCAGAATAGAGGTTAAAAACACATGATTATCTCAATAGGTACAGAAAAAAAAAAATACTGTATTTAACAAAATCCAACAGCAATGCATCGTAAAAACTCTCAACAAACTGTGAAAATAAAGAAACTTTATAACCTCATAAACATCTTAAAGAATTAAAAGACCCACAGCTCCTCATACTTAATGGTAAAAACTAAATGCTTTCTCCCTCAAATTAGAAACAAGATACAGGCCCTTTTGTCATTTCTATTGAATATTTTACTTGAGCTTTTATCCAGTTCAATAAACAAAAGCAATTATAATCATCCAGATTGAAGAGGATTAAATAAGACTGTCTTCATTCCCTGATCACATAAAAATTCCAAGTAATACATAAACAAACAACCCTAACCAAAACACGAAGTGGTAGAACTAATAAACATGTGTAGCAACATCACCAGATACACAGTGAACATAAAGAAATTAATTGTGTATTTGTATGCAAGCAATCTATAGTCAAATATCAAATTAATTAATACCTCAATTTATACTTGTTTGAAAAATAAAAGTCCTTTATAAAAAAGTTTTGATAAGAAGTAGTTTTTTGAGGATTTATACTACCTATCTCAAAAATTACTATAAATCCACTGTAATGATGATAAAGTAAGTTGCTGATAGGAGAGTTATATAGATCAATGAAATAAAAGAAAGGAATTTTTACATTGCTGTTCAATTACTTTTTTCCCAAAGCTTCCAAGGCAATTTATTGAAAAAATATAGTCTTTCAACAAATGATATTAAAACAACTGGATATCCTTGTGCAAAAACAAAACAAAATACACACAAAAAGATTTTAACCCTTATCTTTCACAACATACACAGATATTATTTAAAATTAGGTTATACACTTAAATGTAAGAGGTAAAAAGATTATACAGGAGTTTACAAAGGTAAGTAGAGAGGAGAAAATCTTGACAGTTTTAGACAAGGAGCTCTAACAACAAAGGCCCTGTATATAAAACAAAATAAAAAATTATTGACAAATCTAAGTTTATCAAAATCTAAAATGCTTATATTTAAAAAGACATCAATAAGAAAATAAAAATATAAGTCACACACTGGTGAAAAAATGTAAATTGCATATCTAAAAAAGGCTTGTTTGTAGAATATATAAAAAACAAGGACTTTAATTTAAAAAAATTATATTTAAAAAGTGGGCAAAAGGTTTGAATAAACATTTTGCCAAAGGTATATGAATGGCTATTAAGCATCAGAAAATTTGCTCCATGCCATGTCATTAGGGAAATGCAAATTAAATCATAAGAGAAGATTCTGAGAAGATGGCAGAGTAGGAAGGACCAGAAATCTGTCTCTCTACCTAGACAACAATTATATTGGCAGAATCTATCTGATTAACTACTTTAGAACTCTAGCATTTGTTGAAGGATTCCAACTTCAGGGCAATAACTGGG